>NC_135931.1:9532076-10804576 GCF_964058835.1 Carex rostrata
TGGAGCTTAGCTTGGTAAGAAATTAACGTCTTCGATCTAGATATATTGAGAGAGAGAGAGAGAGAGAGGGAGAGAGATCGAATTAGTCAGTGAGAGAAAGACAATGTGCTAAAGAAAAACGCTCGATCGGGGGTTGCCCATGTGGCTTGGCATGCAACTAGGATTAAGTACTTTGTCCACATCTGAAATTTTAATTATTTAATGCAATTTTCTTAGTTTAGTTGTCAATTATCACATGCGTACCTAAGCAAAGACTTAAAATAGTAGTCAAATGCTTGTATGCTTATTTAATTGATAAGCAAAACGCTTCCGATAGAAATATTTCAAAGGTACCCTTGCAAATTCATTAATTTGTTGTGCTTTTAATTTTTTCTAATATTTTTTTCAGGATTGTATTATTAATTAAACTATCAACTTTGATATACATAATACACCAACAAAAACATACCATCTAGTGCTTCATTAAAAGTGAAATTAAGAAAATATTACAACAGTAAACATATGCATGCTCACTGCTCAGGCTGCACTTTGCTCCTTATTTTGAAGGTATTAATGTAATAGCTGGTTTTTCGAGTTAGTCAACCAATTGAGGACTTCTAACTGCAAGTATATAGAAGATGTATTTGCTGTAAAAAAAGACACTACTAGTTCAATTGACATAAGACACTTACTATGTAAAAAAGACACTTTCTTTCATAAATTAGTTTTTCTCCCTTTGTCCCCTTTTTATGCTAGAATGGTTTTTCTGTAACCCTAATGGGCATGAAAAGAGTCAATTTATATCTGTTTTGCTTTGCTCCAACATGCCCATCAAGTAATTAAGCAATAAACATATCACGTTAAATTCCTTATTAAGCCTTAAAGACTTTAAGATCACACATTTTGTATTATGCAGAGATACAATCTTGCAAAAAAGTTATCAATCATATCTTATATTGAGCATCAGATATTGTAATATTACTACTTTTTTCTTGATAAGAGTTATCATGTTACTTTTAGTAAGGCAGTAAATATTTGTTGGCTTTTTATTATCCAAACATAAACTAAACTTATATTGTAAAACTCGTGTCTTTTCAAAAATAGAAAAAGAAGAAGAAGAAGAAGCTAGGTGTCGAAATTAATTGGAATTTGTATACTCCGAGTTAACTCAATTTTGAGTTGAGATTTGGACCGTTGGATTTAAATCTGCACTAATAATGAAGGGCTCCGTGCATTATAGGTGTGGACCAAATTGGTCCGAATTCCAACCGCACAGTTTGAAAATTAACTCAAAGAGTACATTAATGCAGATCATATTATCGAAATTGCATGTTTTCGATGACGTCATATATTGATATATATATATATATATGAGATGAGCTACAGTGAGTCATGGAGTAAAATGTGTTTGTACTCCATGCTGTATTTTCATTTTGAAAGTCCAAATGACCGATTTGAACCGTTAGATGTGATCTCTATATTGAAATATGATTGGAGACTAAATTTTATATTTTTTGGAATTTTTTTACTATTTATTAAGCAATTTTGAAAATTGCTGTTTTGCTGTGAACAGTAAAAATTTATGGACCATCGGATCAGCGATTTTCAAAATTGCTTAATAAATAGTAAAAAATTTCCAAAAAATGTAAAATTTGGTCTCCAAGCACATTTCAATACGGAGATCATGTTGAGCAGTTCAGATCGATCGTTTGGATTTCAAAATGAAAATATGACGTGGAGTACAAACGTGTTTTACTCCATGGCTCACCGTAGCTCATCTCTCTCTCTCTCTCTCTCTTTGTGTGTATATATATATATACAGAGAGAGAGAGAGAGAGAGATGGGCTATAGTGAGCCATGGAGTAAAATGAGTTGGTGCTCCATGGCACTATATATCTATTTTGAAAATCCAAACAACCGATTCGAACTATTAGATGTGATATTTATATTGAAATGTGGTTGGAGACTAAATTTTACATTTTTTGAAATTTTTTTTACTATTTATTAAGCAATTTTGAAAATTATTGTTTTGCTGTAAACAGTAAAAATTTCTGAACCATCAGATCAGCGATTTTCAAAATGGCTTAATAAATAGTAAAAAAATTCCAAAAAATATAAATTTGGTCTCCAAGTACATTTTAATATAGAGAACATATTGAATGGTTCGGATTGGTCGTTTGAATTTTCAAAATAAAAATATATATAGTGCCATTAAGCACCAACTCATTTTACTCCATGGAGCCCATATCTCTCTCTCTCTCTCTCTCTCTCTAGGGTTTACGTATCTTGTGATGAAAAAAGAAATATATAGTTGCAACAAAATTTATAGAAGCAAATGAATATAATTGAGACGTGATTAAGGAAAGAAGATGAGGAAATTATACTAATTAATCAGGGTTAATTAAGGAGTACGACTGTACGAGGGGCCTGGAAGTGGGGCCATGTGGAAAAGAGACATAGCACATGTGAGCACATGCGTTGAAGCCCCTACTTTTGGTCTTGATTAGCTACATGTCGTCAAATAATACCAAGCTCCGCTCTGATACCGTACCCTCAAATTATTCCCTATAAGGCTATAACGGTCTATGAATTCTCTCTGTTTTTTTTTTTTTAAATCTTTTTCTTTGCCTAAATTACAGGACACTCTGAACAGTGAACACTAAGAATATTCTGCTATTAAAATCTCCTGCAGATAAAATCTGTAATAAATATATAATTTTATGGAGAGCTTATTAGAGTTAACTTGCTCATGAAGAGGCAGATGCAGACCTCTGTGTCGACGTTTATATGTACATGTTGATCGTTGTCAAATAATTAAATAATACATTTATTTTTATTTGATTAGGATTTTGATTGGTCCGGAGGCTTCAAGTTGACACTAGGCTTTATTCTCCGTTTACTTATTTTCTTCCATCATAATTGGAGCAGGAAAAGTCGATCAGCCGTGACCTTGAAACCATGTTAATGCCAGATTGCCAGTGAGATGTGAGAGAGTCATGGATCCATTCTGGTTTTTCTGTGGCATTGACATACGTGGTGCTTGATGCAATATTTTACTTTACTTTGCCTGGTTGAAGGAGAAGATTCTTGTAACATAGTAGAAAATAGCTACTATGAAAATGTCTCACTGTATTACAATATAATTCATACACACACACACACACACACACAAATATGAAAATTTTACATGATTGACCTTTATAATTTGAAAATTTGACTCTGCTGCTATGCATGCTCCCACCTACACATTAACTTGTAGAGTAAAATAATTAATATGCAAATACATTGTTCTCTGTTGTCCAACCATGATATAAACAATTTCAAAATAACATTCTCATTCACATATTTTTGCTCTAATTGTAATAGAAATTTGCTTCTTTTAATTATACTTGAGAGTTCCTCCTTTTTTCGTGAAGATTATTTAATTTTAAAGAAAATTACTAGTACCTGACTGATTTATAGAAGGAAAATAAACAAGTTGAAAGTAATTAATATTAACTATTGAAATAGTTTTATATCATTTACTTTTCATATAAAAAAACATTTCACACTTGTGAAGATGTAATAATCCTTTTAATCATATTTCTCAAAATATTCATAACATAGTAAAAGACTAAAAGGAGCCTTGATTTGTACAATGAACCAGATAATAAAAGACGTACTGCGTCAGAACCAAGATCTGTGACAAGCTGTTTTCATTCCTTGGATTTGGATGTATACTGTATAGCCTCTGGCTTTGAGAAAAGAGAAACAAAAGTGTAACATTGCTCACATGGTATCCACATGGGCCGTTATAAATCTCCAGCTGGAGATCCACATGACCATGCATGTAACATTTATCATCGCCTCAATACAACTGTCTTCTGTTACTCTGTAAGACTGTAAGGTGTCATTTTCTGTTGATGAATTGTGTGATGAAAAATAAATGTTTTTTGTTTTTTGTTTTTTGTTTTGAATTCTTGGTAACCAAAAAATTATAAACTCAAAACACAAAATAAAACTGTCTAATAATTTATCTTCGTGCATATGATAAATCAAGAGCACAATGTTATGCTCTTAATAAATCATAATTTTCAATTTACAGTTTGCTAATTTGAATTTTTCTTCTTGTTTTATCTCAATGATTAGAAATTATTCATAATAATTTTGAATTTAGTTTACTTTGATGAATTGACGTAATGAAATTAAATCTTTCTTAGTAAATCATAATTTTAAATAAGAAGAATATTTTGGCTGCTTAACTTCCCATAATTTTTTTAAGATCAATATAAATAGCCATTAAATCTAAATGGGTAGCAAACAAATCTAAATAATATAATTATAATTTCCACACAAATTTTAATTTGCAGATCATCTTAAATAATTTAGATTGACAGTTTGAAGTTTGAAATTAAAAATTTGAATGTGCAGTACTCGAAGGCAAAGAAAGAAAATTTTCAATGAGGTTTAGTGAGTACATTTTTTTAAATGGTAATATCAATGTAATAATTACATTATAAATTATGAATTTAGCTATAGAAGTCAACAATTAAACAATATTTATATTTTTTTATAAGGGTCAAATATACATTTTCTTAAGAAAAATAACAAATAATATATAAAAGTGTTTAACCAAGACAAAGAAAAGGGACATATCTAGTTGTGTACTTGTATTTTTTTTATAGGAAAAAGAAGACCTGTCTAGTTTCATTAAAGCAAAACGTCGTGCAGAAACAAGATCAATTAAATAGACTTTTATTTTTGTAAAGTTGGTAATTGTGCCACTTAGATATACTTATATTTTTTCTTCAAAAATATTTATATCTGATAATACAATTATTTGTATTTTTGTATTACGATCGATAGATAATTTTCGAAAGATATACTTTTACTTATTCAATAAAGTGATTAACAAATAATCTCTTTATTTTTATGAACAACACTTTATGGAACATAAGGTGCGAAAATAATCTCTTTATTTTTATGCATATCCTATTATGTAATTTAATCAAAGATGGTTTACAAATACAAATGAAACTACCCGCGTAAAACAAATAATGTAATTTGTGTATATATAAATAGCCTGCGTTGTACGTGCCATGCCTGTGTCAAACATAATCACACAATTTGCATTTAATTCGCAAATTATTCGCATTTTATTCATTTTTTTAACATTTTTGAACCAAACTCCAAATAAAACGTAGAAAAATGTATAATATGTTTTATTTGTTAAAAAAAATGTAAATTTTTATTTATTTATTTGGGGGTTTTTTTTGGTTTTTTTTTTGCTTATTTATTGTACCGAATTATTATCGAATTATACTCCAATTACGAATTTTTGATTCTGCCGAACCGAACCCAAACTATTACTATGATGTCAAATATAGTATGTTTGATATATATACCATATACGTATTGTGCTGATATTACAAGAATGGGACAATATCTGCGAGGGATATTGTCGGTATACTGTCATGAATACTACCGTCTATCGGTATACCATCGCGGATAGTCACTTTTTACTCTCGTGAATACTTTCACATTCTTGTAGTCGACATCTAGAAGCACAAAGTGCCGTGTTGATTGACATGCTAACAGTGTCGTGCCATATATTTTAATATATTATTTCGCCGTTCGCTAAATATTGCAATAAATGAAAAATTATCATAAGCTGTGGATAATTTCTATGATTGTTTGTTATTTCTTAACTATTTTTTATGTTCCTTTGCACGAATTATTTCAAAAATATTTAAAATTATAAAATTGCATGATAGCTATAAATAATTTCTTAAACTTTTTTTTCCTGATTTACTTGGAAAAAAACATTTTGATTGAAATGATTTTAGATATACTAGTTAGCTAACATGTGCCGTGTTGAGCATAATGTATCATGTCGTGTCAAAATGTGTCATGCAAACATCCGTACATGCCATGTTGCCATGCCGTTGCAAAATCTCCATGTAAGATCGATTTGCCATATTTACCCACAATTGGTATATATCTTTGTCAGTCATGCATGTGCTTATACGTGCATAATATTATACCAACTCATATATACTTCGCATTATTAGGAGTACAAATAAAAAGAAAACGCGTACGGCGTACCCCAATTGGAGTACATTTGCATGGCCCTTTTTTGTGCATATGGCCATGAAACTCCAATCCAACCCACATATTATACCAATTATTGTACTGGGTCTGGGTCTGTCATCTGTGTGTGTATATAGTCTAGTAGACTAGTACTACCACCCCAAAATCACATGTCCCAATCAAAGTGCTCATAACATGCAGACACATGGATGGGCTCCCTTTGTCTCAACAAAGCAACGCAAATTTCCCTCCATTCATAAAAAGGGCCTCATATCTGTTTTCTTCTCTCTCACCTCATTTGGTCATAACCTTTGTACAGTGGATTTTTTTTTTTTTTTTTTAAAATAAAATTTTCAAATGTTGGAAAACAAATTGATTGTTTTTTTTATTTTCCCCCCCCCCTCTAAGAATAGCAAGGACCAGACCTAATTTTCGGTACACCTACAGGCTACAGACTACAGGGAGTAACCAAAGATTTGGTTCAGCCACCTCAAGGGAGCGCCAGAGCACCTGTTTCACAACAAATTTATAAATGGCGTACCGAATCAAATTTTCTGTCTTCCACATGGACCAAATATTTGCTTCGGTATATCTTTTTTGTTTTTTAGTTTGATATATATATATATATATATAAATTGTAAAATAAATATTTTTAGTGAAAATAGTTATATTCAGAGAAATTACGCCTTGGACATTTTAGCCAATACCGGCATGATTTACGAAAGACATGGACTATTTTTTATTTCTGTTTTTTTAGTATTGATAATTGAATATTATTTGTTTATATGTATATTGTTATAATATTAATATTGTTAACAATTCAAATAAACTTCAAATCATTTTTTTGAAGCATCAGACAATATCTTTTTTATATGTCTATTACAAGCTTCTCGAATTGAGGTAAAATACTGAAATTGTAGTTTCTTACAAAAAGTTATGGTCGTTTAAAATTTGAATTTTTATTTGCATTCATGTTGAAGTTCTTCAGACTACAAATTAATTTATATTGATTAAAAAATTAATTTGCAATAAATTATTATTTTTATTTCATTCGACGAACAAAATTTGATATAAAAAACAAATGATTAGAAAATCAATAAAATTAACAAAAACTTATATATAACAATAATATAATATACATATATACAAATAATATTAAAATGATTAACAATACTAATACAAAACATCAATAAAATAAAAAATATTATTTTATGATTTACTTACATTATTCAACCGCGTCATCGCGGAAAGACTAAATAAAAAGCTATCGCGAATAGCGTAGTTATAATGAAAGCTATCATACATAACATTTTTTATTTAAAAAATTATATTTATATTTCCACTAATTATCAAAATTATCTAAAGTCTCATATAGCGATAAGTAACGCAAAATTAATTAAGGAATTAAAATATTCATATGTACCATACAAAATTCAAATTCTATTAAAAAAAAGCCTAAGCATAAACTATCTATCTTTTTCTATTTAAAAACAAAAGCATTCCGGACCTTAAAAAAAATTAATTCTTAAAAAATATTTCAGTTTGGACATTTAAATAAAAACCTATGTAGCATAGTATGCGCTATAGTGTGTAATGTGCAGCACAAATAATGGACCGCTATTACCGCTATAGCAGTCGTAGCTGAATTAATGCACTTTTATCTCATAACTTAGCATTTAAAGTCTGAAAACATTATAGTGTCGCTATTTCATCGATACAGTGTTATTTAGAATATTTATTAAACCTAGAAAAAAAAAAAAAAATTACCGAAACAAATATTTGGACATTCCATTCCAGTCTGGCCTGGCATATAGCGTTGTGGCAAAGTGTGTATCGAATCAAATTTTCTGTACTCATAGAATGTACCAAAATTAGATTTGGTCCTTACTATTTTGGGAAAAGAAACAATCAATATGTTTTATAACATTTCAATTTTTTATTTTCTAAAAAAAAATATTCAGTGGAAAGTCATATGGATCCGATATGAATTGTATTTTATATGAATCATGTGTCCATTCAGAAATGACCAAAGACATTAAGTATTTGTCCTTTGTATTAGCCAACAATAATATCAGATATATAACGTATTTGTATTTTCAATACTGTGTTGTTATTAATTTGTCGTGTCAACTTTATTATTAACAGTATTTTTTTTTGAACTTGCAATGATAAAAAAAAAAACAGAGGAATGAACCAACCAACCTTGCATCGGAACCGAATCCTCTGCCCACCGGTGGGCAGGAAATTCCTGCCTCCAGAGTCACTGCAGAGTGGGCCCCCATTTAACTCTAAAACCAAAACTATTTTAACCCTAAATCCTTTAACAGTAACTGGGCCCACCCCGCAGTGACTCTGTGGGCAGGAATTTCCTGCCCACCGGTGGGCAGAAAATCTGATTCCCCTTGCATCATTCCATTTAACAAGAAATTCCTCTTAGAGCCCAAACAAACACTCCTTAAAGTTTCTTAAATACACCCTGAAATTTGGGTACTGAGACAATAATTGTCAAATATGCCAGATAGCTTCCTTGGATTAGAAGTAATATTGTTTCCGGGTCTAATTGCATGTTGTTAATTAATGCAAAGAGAGGGCCTATCTTTTCGTTGTCCCCTTGCAAATTAAAGCATCTAGTGATCTAGTCCTAACTCGATAAACACAAGAAACACTACTTCAATGTATAATACTAGTCTCTCTAGTGTAGTTGACTTCCCGAGAAGTAGAAAAAAGAAAGAAAGATCAAAATAAAAAAAGAAAAGAAAGGAAAATAAACTGGGAATTTAGTATAGTGGAACGAGATCTTGTCTTTATTTTCAGAGGATGCGAGTTCAAGTTTCAAAAATAACATCTAAAACTATTAGTATTTGCCAAGACCCTTTAATCAAAAAAAGAAAAAGAAGAAAAGAAAAGAAGTATATTTTCTTCAGAAAATTGGTGAAGAAAGATATTATAAATCTTGGATATGTGCATGTAATATGGAGAAAAAGAAAATTCCAAGATACTACCTTTAAAAGAGGGGGAATTTAATGTATACCCCTCAAAACTTTGAAATTATGTATTTTTCTCTCTAAAATTCATAATATCATATTTAACGTTCTAAATTTAAAAAAAAATCACAAATTTACCATTTATTGTCTTTTCTTAGAACTCATTTAAATTTTATAAATTACCAATTTTACATTTTATTTAAAAAAATAAAAATACGTATCATGTTTTAGAAAAATATCAATCTTCTAATTGGCCAGGTTTCCAAGAGCAAATGGGTCTTTCATATCCTTCTAATGCTTACACAAGTATATACTTAAATGCTACCATGTATGCCTCATAAGTAGATAAATGACCAATTTGCCCTCGAAAACCAACCAATTAGAATACTGTCATTTTTCTAAATCATGCTACATATTTTTTATTTTTCTTAATAAAGAGTAATATAGGTACTTTCTAAACTTTAATGGGTTTTAATAGAAAAGACAATAAAATAGGTAAATTGTTGATTTTTTGAATTTGGAAGGGTAAATATGATATTATGAATTTTTCAGGAGGAAATATGCAATTTTGAAGTTTTTTAGGGGCTTCCATTTAAAAAATTACGGAAGGGAACCTTTTTTATTGTTGCCAATTTTAGATTAGGTGAGAACCTGTATACAGCATAACCATTATTTTAATTTTATCCAGCACTTGACAAAAAAAAAAACTGCATACAGCATACCCATTGCTGTAATATTTCTCAACAATTTACAAAAAGTTTCTCATAGTCATAGTACTTTTTGAAGTATTTCAGGGTTGATAGGACAAATTTTGCCTATGAAAACCCCATAAAGGGTGTTTGCTTTTATTACATTTAACTTTAAGATAGCCGAGTTATATTGACATTTTAGGCTATATACTTAAATGATCTCTTAACCTTAAATTAACAAGGAGCTGCCTATGGGGCCTCTTGCCAACATAAAAAATGGGAGAGTTTCATATATATATACCGCTCAAAAATTGTAAAATTACGTATTTACCATCCAAATTTTTATAATTACATATTTACCATCTAAAAATCTAATAACTCACATATTTACCCAATATAACTTTAGCATATATCAAATATATCCAAAATTCAGGTTAATTATATTTAATTTTTTTAAAACTATAATTAATCAAGGATTAACTTAGCACCCTCTCTTTCTTTCCTTAGAACCGTTCTCCTTTATACCCATTATAAAAGATTAAAAACAAATATTATAAACTGAGCCAGTAACAAAATACAGATTCTCAAACTCAGTGACTACTTTGATAACTGGTTGCGATATCAACGTCGAATTCAGTACGAGTTATTTTGTTGGAAAAGTTAGAGTGATTATCTTGATTTTAGACGTTCAAGCTGAGACTAAAATTGTAATATTCGAGTCTGTTACCTCCATTTCTCTGAGTTTTAGTGGGAGAAACGAGATGAGGAGAGAGTTTTAGCGGAAATAAGAAATTGACGTCCAAAAAGAGGGGAGAAAAATCTATGCGCAGAAGAGGAAGAGGGAGAAAGAGAAGAGACTAAATAACTTATTAATTATATTTTATATAATATTAAACTTAATTAATCTCATTTTTTGATTAATTGGGTAAATATGTGAATTATTAGATTTTTCACTGGTAAATACGTAATTATAGAAATTTGGATGGTAATTATGTAATTTTACGGTTTTTGAGAGGTATATATGAAATTCTCTCTAAAAAGATAAATTAAAGAGCGGCTTGCCATATCTGTCTCTTAGCCTTAGGGACATCTTGGTTTGTAATTTCCAACGTGAGCCGTCAAATCTGCGTTTTTGCAGAATGAAAAGACTTGCAAATTAAAATGTGTCTTGCCCTCAAAACAAGCAGCATGAACAAAACTACCAATCCCGGTGCTGTCCATTCATTACCTTTCCAATAAAATTAAATAGTTGGATATTTTGGAGATATTGGGACAACTTGTTATGAACCTTTTGTTATTCCAATTATAGGTGATGTAATACACGAGTGAGTCTATGGTACTATGCATATCACGGGTTGTTACCGTGCTACGGCTTTATATTAGAGTTTTCAAATCCTAACGGTCGATCCGAACTGTTCATCTTGTTCTTCATATTAATATATGTTTGGAGACCAAATATTACATTTTTTGAAAATTTTTTACTATTTTTTTTAGATATTTAGAAAATCACTTGATCTGAAAATTCTGGACCATCAAAAAACAATGATTTTCAATAAATCTAAAAAAATAGTAAAAAAATTTCAAAAAAATGTAAAATTTGGTCTCCAAGCACATATTAATATGGAGAACAAAATGAACGATTCGGATCGATCATTAGGATTTGAAAACTCGAATATAGAACCGTAGCACGGTAACAAATCGTAATATGCATAGTACCATAGACTCACTCTGTAATACATTGTTGAACGGACCGACATTTTACTTGGCAATCTGTAAAGTCTCATAGAATGATTCATGACCTTTTTATCTTGTTATACACTATTAGATGGAACAAGTCACATGGCACGTAGGTACCAAGCAATTTATCATGTTCTATCTGTTTCTCTAGACCGATGATGTCATGTCTACCCCAACTGTTACCGTCACTTGCAAATGCAAATGAGATATCCAGTTGAGTAGAAAGCCTTCCAGCGCAATGCATTTTATATTTAAGCGAGAATTTATACAAGTATAATATAGGCCCAAGAATTTATGGCCCAAGAAATTTAAAGCCCATATAAATCTCATTGACCCTGGGGATGTGGTAGAGATGTCCACTTCGAAGGGGATGTACTTGTGTTCTCAAGAAGAGATTCAGTCAAGGATAAGATACATTAAAATCAAATTTGGAGCCATCCGATGCATTTTAAGATTCGCATGAAATCTGCTCTAATATTTGTACACGCAGATCTTAGAGCGCATCAAACCCAAACTGCAGTACAAGGTCTGTACAATCAAATTATTTTTAGGTTAACGCAACATTGGCCATAAGCTTTTTGAGTTGAAAGAATCATTGTGTTTGTATATACCTCTTCGTCAAAAGTAGAGCATGCTTCATTTGATTTCATTTTTCGTCAAAGTCCCGAACCCCACAGTACCAAACATGTTCGATTGCCACATGTAGAATGTGTAAAATTAACTATAAATGACAATCAAATCTGAAATTAAACTCCTGTATAAGCAATTCTAACATCACAACAGCAGACTAAATAAAAATTAAATATATACTCAAGTAGTACAATTATGCACAACTTGCTAGAAAACTAAAAATTTACATCATCAGTACAAACGCCTTAAATACAAGCTCAATAAAGCTTAAATTTCCTAATTTCCTTCCATTTTCTTGACAATTTTTCTATCACAATTTACAAGTCAAATAAATGATACTGAGTCTTAGAGAAGAGGAAACAATGTGCCAGAAGAAAAGGAAGCAGGTCAAATTTGATAAAAAATTCATGGACCATTATGCTTTTAACTTTTCAAATCTGTCCAGAGAAGAAACCTTCTTGGCCGGCCCAAAAATCTAGCCTTCCAAGCAGGCTCTTCGCTTTCATAAACAAAACCACATTTCTCGTACAATTTCTGCGCACCGTCATTATCTATTGCCACATGCACATACAGGTCGGTAATACCTAGAGAAAAAAGAAAAAAAAAAAAAAAAAAAAGTGGATCCTTGATGTATTAGCCGAACAAAAGTTTCACATTAGCATTCATCCATTGTTTTCCAGTCGTTAAATTAGAAACAAGAACAATTTATGCAGTCTAAATTCTCAAATGTTCAGATGTTGCTTTTTAGTAGCTCAATTAGAAACCAGAAAATGTACCACTTAAAAATCTGAAATTTTCATATGTTGTAGAATGAGATATATTTGACAACTCTAGTTTCATCCGCACATCTAGCATACCTGGTTTCTTAAAGACATGTCAGTACACTACTGTCCCTTTTTTCTCCTTCAATTACATACAACTAACAAAAGAGGGGTACTTAACATTATCACTCAAACAAAGTCATGTCAGGTAATAGACGATATTTTCACTTTTCAGTGTTACGGATGAGATTTCGGGTGTTTGCAGGGAATAATTCCTGTAATATTCTGACACTCAGGGTTAAACATGGAATTGAGAACTCCAAATTATAACCACAAACAAGCCAAGGAATAAAAGGAAGCATAATATTAATTTACCCCAATCATGTGCCAATTTCTTAGATCTGTTGACTAGTTTATAGCCCAAGCCATTTCTCTGAAGCTCCTTTGCAACACATACATTGCTTATGTAAGCTCGCATTGGATTAGAACCAGGCCCCTGTTTTACATTCAAGAATTATAGAATCTCAACATAAAAGCCTGAAAAAAAAAATTAAAAATGAAAGAGGATAATTAATTATCATCAACTTGTTATGGGCAGTGGCTTCAACAGAAATAAGCTTTCTCCACTAATTAAATGTAATTACCGAGAAAAAAATTAAAAACAGTTGCCATTATGTAACGCCATTTGCATGCTTCTGCCTTGATTAGTAACCAATCAAGTCCATAACTAGATAATAATTCAATTAGCACGCATTATTATGGTCCTGAATTAGTTGATTAATCAACAAATTAGCTCCTACCTCAGCAGTTTAAAACTTGATAAATTTACTGAAAAGTATGCCAGGGTTTGGGTGATGATCAATTAATAAATTGATTAACTTATTTTTCATTCATTGGTTAAGTTATTGTCCTTGGAGTACTGGGATCTGTTTGACATGAATGGTTGCAGAATAATTACCAAGATAGTTGTAAACAGAAAAAGGAAAGAACAATTAGATAGACATAATTTTAGAAACCTTTGTAGTTAATACAAAGTCAGAACACACACAAGACATAATTTACTGTTAGTCTCGAGAGAAAAAGAATGTGGTGCTGACTGTAACCTAAGTACCAGTAATGATACAGGCTTATTATGGTGTGATGTTGATTATTATAATATGTTGGTAACAGTAGCACATATTAGGGATAGTTTGGTAATTTTAGAAATCTATACCTCGGGTCGCCTACCAGTGAGCTCATCAGGTAACCAAAGGCATTGGTTGAGATCCAGCGTACCAACCACTACTCTCTCTTTTCCATCTTCACTAAACTGCTTTTGTCAGAGAAAACATTATGCTTATTCTGTTGGAAACTCACAGTCATGCTGTCAGAGGAAACATTATCCTCGATTGGAACCAACAATCGAGGATGTATGATAAAACCAAGGAATTATGCACAATCTGTAACCAGATCAGACTAATATAGTACCAAGTTAAATTATTGGAATCTGCTACTAACACAGTTCTTTTTTAATTATTTTTCTAGAAGTAATATTTTCGTTACATATCCTTTCGGATGTTCTCTTTTCCTGTCAAAGTGTTTACTAGGTTTATGCAGTTTTGGTCAAAATCACTTTTCTTTTTTTGAAATGCCATGACAGAAGATGTCAGGTGTTGTTAGTCAAAATCACTTTTCAGTCTTGGTTTATCACTAATAGCACATCAAATTAACACCAAGAAAAGAGACAGCAACATTACCAGCATAAAAACATGTCCTGTAATAGTTCACTATCATGTAAAAGATGAAGTACCTTACATTCAGAACAGAGCTCTTCAGCCGAGATCAAGGAGTGCGTAATGGGAAGAGTGGCATTGATACAAGCCACCCTTTTAAATGCCACCAATTTCCCAGAAATTCGGTCATTTAATCCCTCGTATTCTCTTTCTGTTAATGACCTTCTTAGTTCCTAGATATTTTTTATAGTGGTACATTTGAAATGTTATTGATGTTTTTGTTCTCAAATACTCAAATGAAAGGACGATTGTAACCAAAATAGTTTAGCAACAGCATATGGTTACCGAGACAAGATACTTAGACACATTGTCATCTCCAATTGATATGATTTGAATCGAAAACATTTGTAGTAATGATATAAACCCCTAGAATTTTACTTGATTTAATTTATGAATTATCCAATAAGTAAGCTCCAATTCCAATAGCACCACTCTCCGCGAAAGAGCTTACCTTTCCAATCATCTATTCAAGGTTTCCTGGATTATTTTTAGACTCGAAAATTCACTTTTATTAATTTATATTCACACTTACAACATCCTCCCAGTACAATTAGCACTATTTTGGGGGAAAAAAAAGCACCGGTACAATTCTAGAAAGTATATCAAGAGGTCGGAGCGTCCGATGTGTAACTTTTCTCACCTCAACGCCATAAGAGTCTCGAAACTCGTAAAAGGTACGAATTCGGAGCCTGACAGCTGCGTGGAGCTCCGAATCTGTCAGGGATTCTCTCACTCTAAGCTGACTAGAGTCGATAGCCACTGCTTCCCTTGTCGCCAACCGCAGCTGCCCGCTGGAACAGGAGATCCGATGGTTCGGATTGCGGAGGAGAAATTTCGGGTTCGGGTTCGGGTTCTTCCTCCTGGAGAGGTGGTGGAGAAGGGACTGCGGGTCGGGCGAGGAGAGCAGCGCCATAATTTTCAGTTGACCTGCTCTGCCTCTGGCCAGATTCCTTTCTCCATAGCAGTATATCGCTCGGTTATATTCAGTTCAGTCCATCAAGTTGCTGAATTTGTGGTTCAAATTCTTTACAATGAGCTGCATGCAACCCCAAAAGCCCAAAGACAAGAGTGGTCATGAAAGGCTGTAAATGAGTTGTGTTTGAACGAGTTACAACTCAAGCTTATTTAATAAATAAGCGAGTTAACTCGAGTTAGAATGGTAATAACAAGCTATAGAGCCAACTTGAATTCAGCTCGTTAGCAACTCAAGTTGACTTGCAACTTGTTTAACCAATCAAGTTCTTAAATATTGTTATACATTAATTAATATGTGTTTATCTATACACAAACAATTGAAATGATCTAATAATAGTTTATCTAAATACAAACAATCTAACACAGAGATAATAGATCAACTCAAAGCAAACAACAACTTAAAATCTAACAATTTTTCATACAACTTAGTATATAAGTTGAGTTATAAATGAGCGAGTTATGTAACTCGAGTTATAAATGAGCAAGTTGGGCTCAGCTCAAACTCAGCTCATTTATTAATTCGAGTTAAAATTGACTCGAGTTGTAACTGACTCGAGTTGTAAATGAACGAGTTAAAACGAGCTATTAAAGAGCAAGTTATGAACGAGTTGCAAATTCGAGCAATTTTGTAGAGCCCTATCATGAAATATAGGCACGAACCAGGACAGCGAGAATCTATCATGAAATATAGGCACGAACCAGGACAGCGAGAATCAAATATAGGGTGATGCCATGATAAGATGCATCGATGTGTGTTCCGAATCTATTTTCCTAAAAAAAGGAATCTGTACTCTGTGTGTTAAATCGTTAAATGTAACTGAAGATTAAAATTTATAATATTTTTATATTTTATTATTTTTTAAATACGTAGAATATCACTTGATCTAAAATTTTGAACCATCCAAAAGTATTAATTTTTCATCTATCTATTTTTCTTTTATATAAAAATTTTGTTTAACGATTTGAATCAAATATTTGAACATTAAAAATAAAGATATGAGGACATACACAGATCAATCCGTATTATTCATATTAGTCTCACTATTTGCGGCCATTTTTATTAATATCCTTAAAAAAACCTTAATTTTAAAAATAACCCTATATTGAATTTTTTTATTAAAAATGCCCCAACCGCCAGGCCCACGGGCGGCCCAAAACACAAGCGGACCGCCCGTGGCTGGGGCGCTCCATACCACTAGCGGAGCGCCCGTGGTTGGGGCGCCCCATGGTCTTTTTTTTTTTTTTTTATAGATCTTAGTATTTTGATTTGAATAATTTTGTGAAAAAAAAGTTTTCCTATTTAGAGTGTATGCCAAAAAATAAAATATTTGATATATTTATGAAGTGATGTCGTAAATTTTTATAACTTTGATTATTTTTATTTTTATTTTTTTGGTGAACTTTGATTTTATTTGTCAGTTAGATATCACAAGTCTAAATATAACACTAATAAGGACTTGGCCTTTATTATGGTTTTTATAATATATGTATAATATACACACATACACATACACATATACACACACACATACACATACACATACACATACACATACACATACACATACACATATACATATATACATATACATATACAAAGCTACATATATACACATACTATTTTAGTAGCTCTAAACTACTATTTTGAATAAAGGCTAAGTCCTTAATTAGTGTTATATTTAGACTTGTGATATCCAACTAACAAATAATATTAGTATACATATACACATACACTTTTGCTTTGGACCATACTACAATTATAATTTGATATTAGTTAGTAACAAAAAAAGGTAGAAGATTACAATTCATGCAACATATATATATACAAAGCCTTTTGTACATGCAATCTCATGTAATAAAACATAACATATACTCCTCAGAATCCAATACAGTGTTTGTATAAAAGTTATATCCTTATCACTTAGTAACCACATGATTAAGCTTTGGCCCAAAATTCGATAAGTTGGGCTCAAATTGCCAAAATGCTTGGTTATGATCTAGTTTGGGCCGAAATTTCATACAAACTAAGGCGTATTAGATCCAACATATCAAAAAAAGAGTATGCATGTGATCCATGACATGATGTCTCTTGGTTAAAGATCTTCAAATGACATTCATCAACATATATGTGCATATATAATAAAAAATAAAAATTCTCAGTTAAATTTTTTGTTCAAAATTATAAGAAAATATTTATACATAAAATTAATTGAATCTGTATAACTTTTATACGAACCACTGAAAATCAATTTCGTAAAAAAAAATTATTGCATATTATATGAATTTACGACATCACTTCATAAATATATCCAAATGTTTTATTTTTTGGCATACACTCTAAACAAGAAAACTTTTTCTTCACAAAATTATTTAAATCAAAATACTAGTATATGTATATGTATATGTATATGTATATGTATATGTGTGTATGTGTGTATTATACATATATTATAAAAACCATAATAAAGGCCAAGTCCTTAATTAGTGTTATATTTAGACTTGTGATATCCAACTGACAAATAAAATCAAAGTTCACCAAAAAAAAAAAAAATCAAAGTTATAAAAATTTACGACATCACTTCGTAAATATATCAAATATTTTATTTTTTTGCATACACTCTAAATAAGAAAACTTTTTTTTTTCACAAAATTATTCAAATCAAAATACCAAGATCTCTAAAAAAAAAAAAAAAAAGGCCATGGGGCGCCCCAGCCACGGGCGGTCCGCTTGTGGTTTGGGCCGCCCGTGGACCTGGCGGTTGGAGCATTTTTAATAAAAAAATTCAATGTAGGGTTATTTTTAAAATTAATTTTTTTTAAGGATATTAATAAAAATAGCCGCTCTATTTGTTATTGCTCAAAATGTATAGAGAGATGAGAGGGCGATTTAGCTTTTTAGATATCTATATATAATGTTTTTTAATGTTTAAAGGATGTTTCTTTTTGGGGTTGGTACGCCAAGCCAACCAACAATTTTTATTAAATAAGAAAAATATTTACACGCATGTTTAATGGATGTTAGTAGCTTTGCATATCAAATTATAAGCTTTTAGCAACGAAATAATTGAATTATTCTAAGGAATAATAGATACAGCCACCCTATGAAATTAATATGTTCTAAAAATAGAAAATTGACCGTTGACAGCCTCTGTCAATGATTTCAAAAAGAAAAGAAAAATAAAATAGAATATTTGTTGTTGGCAGTAAATAATAATGAGCGTTCTAAAAAATTAAACATCGTCACCATTCGCTATATGCAACTAAGTTGTCATTTCTTTTAGATAAAGAGGGGTCAAGTAGGGTTGTTAATGGATCGAATTCGAATTAAATTTTAGTATGATCTAAATGTGAATTCATTAGAATTTTATAAGATTCACATGCAGATCCATATTCAATAAAAAAATGAGAGCCCAAATGTGAATCTACATTCATTATTATATGGATTTTGGATTAGATTCCGATAATATTGAATGTTTTACATAAAATGTCTAAAAGAACAAAATATGCATAAGACAATATCATAAATATGCGTATTAAGGACAATATCTTTAATTGAACTAATTCATTTAAAAAAAAAATATGATTTAATTTTTTAATATATGTGATACATACAACTTTAAAACATTTGAACTTATGTTTGATATTTTATAATGAGAAAATATTTCTGTCCACTGAGTTTTGTCCACCATCTGTCCACTACATAAAAGAGCTTACCAAACAGATGTACAATCCCCCAAACTAATTTCCACGTGTACTATCTCTTCTTTGTTTACCTTTCTACTAGGCGAATTAACGCTCTCCCAGTCTAGCGTCGTTCCCTTCCAACCAACTTGTCTGTATCCCCTCTCTCTCTCTCTCTCTCTTTGTCCCTCTCTCTTCTCTTCTCTTTGAATTCGATCGGAGATTGATCTCGAGAGAGATAGCACCGAGCTTCTGATCGCTGCCATTTCGTAGGATTGTCAGAGAGATCACACGAGATTTCAAGACGAATTTGAGGTCTCAGAGCTGGTTGCAGCGGTGCTCCGGGAGCGGCAGAAGCGTACCTGTCGGGCTGTTCACATATCGAAAACAAATCAAACGAGCCGTTCAGTCTGTATCCTTTATGATTGCAATTGCAAGGCATCTCCCTTTCTCGTGGGATCTAGAATTCTAGATCTGATCGAACAAGAGAAACTAGAGATTGCTGAACCATGTCATCGCTGAACCGGTGCCATTGTTTGATCAGGCAACCGTGTCATCACTGAACCGATGGATCAACTGAGAGTGATTTTGAATCATTTTGAACAAAAATGAAGAAAAATACTCAAGGTTACACTTATTCTTATAATTTTCTGTAGATTTATGATATTTTGAAAATTTTCTTCCTGAAATGTTACGATTTTGTGATTTTCCAGTTTAGATTTGCGATTTTGATATTTTAAAAATGTGAAGTACATTTTTTGTAGGATTTGTTATTTAAGTTACAGTATTGAATAATGAATTTTACAGTATTGGTGCATATTGAAAGTTTCTGGATGTTTGAAAATTTGAATGACATTTTTTATAAGATTTGTTATTTAAGTTACAGCATTGAATGATGAATTTTACAGGATTGGTGCAAGTAAAATGACATTTTTTCCTTATGTTTGAAAATTGTTATTAGATTATTTTACGTAAGTTACAGTTTTGAATTATGAATTTTACAGGATTGGCGCAAGTCAGTTTTACATGATATATATTGTTATTTTTTAAATGTTATATATATCATTTTATGTTATAAATGAGTTTGGTTTACGGTATAGGTGACAAATTTTACAGTATATAAGTAATGTTTTGATATGCACTTTGTATTATTTGTTATGATATGTGTATGTTACATTTTATATTAAGTAATTTACAGTATATAAGATATACAAATACAGGGTTATGAATACATTTTGATGTACATCATTATATTTTTTTTTGTGCCTAACATTCTTTAGTATTGATTTTTACAATTTTGCCCCAATGACTTTTGATTTGAATGAAGATTTGACAAGTGTTGTAGAAATCGATTTAAATGCCGAACCCGATATTGTGGGAGATGTAGGAATTGAAGAATCAGCAGAGTCAAACATTGTGGTGAACAGATTTTTGTTGAACATATGATGGATGTATGTATAGATTTTGAAATTTTACAGTATACATGGTATTATTTTATGGTTTATATTTTGAAATTTTACAGTATACATGATTCTTTGCAGGTGGTAGTTTAAGCTGAAATGTAGCATTTTTTACATTTTATCTTACAGTATACATGGTATTATTTTATGGTTTAGATTTAGACATTTTACAGTATACAAGATTCAATTGAAAATTTACAGTATTATTTGAAAATTTTACAGTATACAAGATTCAATTGAAAATTTTACTGTATACAATATTCAATCGAAAATTTTACAGTATACAAGATTCAATTTTATGCAGACGCTAATAACTAACTCTAACTACCAATAACCGCTAATAACCGCTCCAATAATTTCCTATAACTGTAATTTCCGAAAGTACATTTCTTTTCTCGTTGCAATCTTTTTCTAACTATCATGGGACCACTTCAAATAGTTGCTGAATGTTTTGTGATCAACTGATATATTTTATGTGATATATTGTATAATTATACAGCATGTAAAAATAATTTTACAGAGTCAAAACTGTGAACAAATGGTGGACAAAAGGCTGTAGATAATTAGACGCTTCCTTACAGAGGTTCACATCATTACAGGCTTTTTGAAACGTTAAAGTTAAGAACAGAGGTAGCGTGCACCGCGAAGATCGTCGAGGGATTTGCTTTTGATACCGAGACAGTTAAATTAGAATATAATACCGGTAAAATCTAAGCGCTATTAGAGATCCGTGAAACACTGTATTAATTAGCAGCGATGTTCTCTTTCGAGAAAGAAAAAAAAAACTAGCAGTGTTACTTTGGGATAGTCATGCGTGGTGTTGTTCTTTTCTTGTTATTTTGGAGAGAACTCAGAGGTCTACGGTGTACCATACTGTATTATTGTAATAGTGAATATAATCAAGAGGATGGTTTAAATTTTTTTTATTATTTTTGTGTTTCTATTATGCTTTTGTTTTTTTAATTTTCTAATAACAAATTTTTTCTTTGTTTGAGAAAGTAAAACTTTTACAATTTATATGTCAAAATAAAACCATTATATATGATATATATTATTTTTTATACATGTATATAAATATTATGAATTTCTGATTTAAATTTTATATGAATCATAAGTTATAAAATTGATATCTAAAATTTATCCACATCGCTATTTTTGCAAGTTCTTGATACAAATCAATATAAAATCGAAATATCATGATCTTTAACACGTACATAGAGAGAATGATATGTAATATCTACGGTTTTTTTTTTTAATATTTAAATTTTAGTTTTTAGTTATTATAGTTTTAAAAACAGAGACAAAAAATAGAGACATTTAAAACCACCTCTACAATTAATTGACTATCATAAGTTGGGAGAATGTCAGAGAGTGACATAACATTTCTGTCAAAAAATAAATAAATGAAAGCAAAGCAAAATCACAATCATGTGAAACATATTTACATGTAAGTATACAACCCTATGTAAGAAAGTATACAACCCAAATAAAACTTTAGTTATAGGCCAACATACTCTTTAATATATATGTTATGCCTCTTTTTACTTGCAAAGCCCACCATGAGCATGCGGTAAGAACCCACGCATTCCACAATTACTGGTAACCTGGTAGTTACTAGTTACCAATGCCAATTGTTAATAACTTAGAAACGAAGTGACAGAAGTCCAAGAAACCAATAATTCTTTACAAATATATGACCCAAAAAATAAATGAAAAATAATAAACATAATAAAAATAAAAAAACTAAGGGGAGCTTGGAATCCTAGAACTTGATCTTCTACTCATACTCGCTCTATGAGAAGCCGACCGTTGCAAATCAGGCCTTAAACAACTAACAAGACACGGTGCTGTCTCACTATCCGAATTGTTACAAATTGATGGGCCCTTTAGTTTGCGAAAACTGACCGACCTAAGGGAAGTGCACCCAAGGTCCACCGAGTGGTTTAACCTGAGGGTCCCTGTGAAAGGCCTGAAAGTGGGACCCAATGAGGTGCTATTTTTTGTCCATGACAAGAGCTTTATAGGGGAGGTGGTTGTAAGTCGGGAAAAGGAGATGATTGGGTGACGGCAGAATGGACAGGGTATTGAACCAGGTGGCGCACGTTTGGAGGAGGAAGTGGCACTAGTACTGGTTGAGCAGAGATAAAGTGCGCACTTGGTGCAAAATTCGTGATCACAACCTGCACAAGATAGAATGCTCATAAAGATGACTATGAGAAAATAGTAGAACTAGGGTGTTCTTAAGCTTACCAAGTCATTTGGTGAGTTTAATTCCAAAATTTATTGGATTGACTTCAAATGACAAATCCAGACCGTTGAAACCGATCTACTTGACGAATGATACATTTACATGCAAAAATTTATAATTTTCGAATTAATTTAAGATAAAGTCAAGCGGTAAAAAAATATGAAAAATGAATGCACACAAATTAATTTATAATTTTTTTTTGTTGACCACTTGACTTTACACAAAATTAGTTTGAAATTTTTTAAATTTCACATGTAAATTCATCACTTGTAAAGTAGATCGGTTTCAATGGTTTGAATTTGTCTTAGGAAACCAATCCAAGTTTTGGAGTTCAGCTCACAAGAACTTTGGTGAGCTTAAGAACACCCTAGTTCTACTCAGAAAATATATTGCAAAACACCCAACACCAATAACAATTAAACATTAAACATTGCACAACTTTCACTTTAGATAAGCTACATACTAAA
This sequence comes from Carex rostrata, assembly GCF_964058835.1. Classification (NCBI taxonomy): domain Eukaryota; kingdom Viridiplantae; phylum Streptophyta; class Magnoliopsida; order Poales; family Cyperaceae; genus Carex; species Carex rostrata. The sequence goes on from NC_135931.1 coordinate 9,555,529, forward strand.
AGTTTGTATACAGAAATTGTCTTCACATATTGGAAATGGTCTACTTGATACAACATTATATTGTGCAAATGGTATATAATTTGGACAACCAAGTGCCATAGGAACAAGCACAAGAACAATGACACCTGTAAGCTTTGCGTAATTTGATAGTGAAAGATGTAAATCAATACGTTCAAATATAGAAAAAGCACATAATCAATGCAGGGGATCAAGTGTTCCTACCTTTCGCTGCTACCGTGCACTTCATTTCCAAACAAATGACACATGGCTCTACACCAGATGGTGATTGTGGCGGTCTTCTCCATCCACATTCTCTGCAAAAAACAAAACAAAACAAAATCTATATGAAAAGACTATTCCATTTTTTTTTGTAAATGTTATTGTAATTGTAATAAATTTGAAATGAAACATAGAGATACCTAGCAATTTTGACAATGCTCATGAGGGGGAGAGACAAGTAAGGGGAAGGGAGAACAAGGATCTGGGATTGAAGTTGTTTGCTTAGAATTCCCTCCAACCCATTTCTGTGCCAAGATCGAGCCACCATCAATGGTGTCAATCTAATAAAATTATAAATAAATTAAATTAGAATAGATAAACCAACAATAAGACGTTATAAATATAATAAACATGAACATCCAAGAGCTTTTTATATATATACCCATTTGCATTCTTGGCTGTCAAGCTGGCACCAGATGCAATTAAAAGCTGCATATCAAAAATGAAATAGAACTTATATTTTTCCTAGCATACCAATATAATAACAGAGAAAAAAAAAATGAATTAACCTACTTGACAGCAAACAGCATTCCCCCCACAGGCTGCATAATGAAGGGGAGTGCTACCAGCTCCTACAAAGTCCCAAAACAAAAAGGAGAACAGGAAGACCTTAAATTTGGAGAACAAAAAGAAGAATGGCACAATAAAAGATACTAGGTTGGAGATCCCAGGATATAAATCCAACCTAGCAATAACTCATAGATTTTGCATTCAATTAAAATTGCAATTTGTTTGATATATTGAAATTTCACCTGATATGTCCAAATTACATAACAGATATGACACCATACCATAACAAGAGGTCTTTTAGGGGCTCAATTGGAAGAAAGTGATTTATTTTCCAAAAAGGAAATAAATAAATTGGAACTTGATATGTACCGATGAGGTCAATAGTAGAACCGTCTTGTACAGTTTCATCAGAGACAGATGCACCTAGATCCAAAAGCAATTGCACACACTCGGCATGGCCATTTAATGCTGCCAGGTGAAGAGAGGCGATCCCTCCATCTGCCTTCTTGTTAACAACACGAGACAGTGCACTATTGTAAAAGTATGAGAAGGAAAACAAAGAAAAAAATATATGAATTTATCATGCATCCGAGAAAATAAGGGCATCTGTCAGTTGCTAATGTGTTTCACCATAAAAGAATAACAATTATTTGGTTAGCTACCTAGAATGTTGTTCACAAACTGAGAGTATTGTACCCGTCACAATTACAAGGTTATAATCTGTTCTGAGTTCTTGTGATTTGAAAATCATGTACTGGAATTTCCGATCATACAAACCACCAAATCTAGTACAAGTCATGGAAACAAAATATAAATATGGGTATTGAAAACTGTTGAATTTAGTACTTGATACAGGAACTATACCCAGTCAAGGTTAGTACCAGAACATACTGGGATGAATTGAACAGAGAACTCTACCAAAGAGTAGCAGGCCAAAAGGAAAAAAAAGAAGAAAGGATATAAAATAGCAACAACAAAATAATTTTTTTTTTTTTTTTGTAAAGTAAGAATGCAACATACACCTCGTCAAAAAAATGTGACGTGCTCGAATCTTTATCCTTTGTGCCCTTGAAATTCCAAAATTCTGATATACTTGGCACATAATCTGCCACAAGTAACCTTACACATCTCGAGTGGCCATTTTGAGCTGCAAAGTGTATAGCTGTTCCCCCACTCAAATAATCCTTTTTGTTAATCTAAAAATAAAAACAAAACAATGAGTGCAAATGCTCCAATTGACCATGGTGATGTATATAAAATTACTTTGTAGCTTAATTACATTAGCCTTGAAGAGAATTAGGGTTTGAACAACTTTCCAGTGGCCATGTAGACATGCTTGCATGAGAGCTGTCTGCCAATAAAACAAAGGAAACCACCATTTTAAAAGGGAGATTGTGTTCAAAGAAAAATCTTTTCAGACATTAAGAGAAGGATCCTACATTATATAATATTGCATACCAGCCAAATAGAAACATAAATTACAAAAATCACTGAGAATAAATCTCTCATACTTAATAACAAACATTACATGGCATGCAGGAAATACATATTTCATCTTCTGTAAGACTGTAAACATTATTTTTGGATATACTCTAAAAAGAACAAGATCATTGCTATTGGATGAAATGCCCTGGATTTCACTTATTGTCATATTGCATTGGATATTATTTTGATAAAAAAAATACCACTCAAGAGCAATAATGTTAACCACAAGCAAATCAACTATTGTGCAACTCACACCTACTAATTCAATGCAAACTAACTATGGCGAGGTAGACCTCTTCAATTGAAGACATATTGAACAATATATCAGACAAATACAAAACGTAAATGGGCAAAAGTGATGTTTGTACCTGGCCGCGATAGTTACGAAGATTCATATCCACACCGGATTCAATCAGAAGAGAGACTATCTAAAAATTAATCCCACAAAACAAAATAAACCAGTTAATACCAAAAACAATGTGACTTATGACTAAGCATCCTCAATTGTCAACAAAGCTTCTTAAAATAATATATCCTAACTTCGCCTTCAACTTTTTAACCCACTAAACCACATTCATTCTTTTTTGACAAAACAGCTGGAGCAAAGGACACAAAACATTGAAAAAGAATGTAAACAAAAGATTTAGCAATGACTAATGTACCCAGGGGTGGCCAACTAACCATAAATAACAATACTTTCACTTTATTTCTATAATCAGTGCACCCATATTCAGAAGCAACATCGCAGCACCAAATTTTGACAAAATAGACCAAAATCTATTTTTCTGTGTGGGTGGGTTGGGGGGAGGGAGCGGTCTCACACCAAAATTAAAAACGTTTCATATAAACCCCCTTAAAATAGCAAATTTACAATTTCATTATTTTATAGACCACAACTAGAAAGACAAAGCGAGTTCCAAATTATGACAAGATCAGAAGTTCACCCAAGTAAAATATTTCCTTGAAGTAATTTAAACGAAATCTGAAAATTTACCTCGTGGTGGCCACGAGCAGCTGAGTAATGGAGAGGTGAATTTCTCACACCAAAAGTGGAATATTTCGCAAGTCTTGGATTATACTCCAACAACGCCTTTGTCTCTTGAAAATCGCCGTCTCTAGCAGCTGAAACTAATCTCTCTCCAGTGGCCGAGCAGCCGAGTGAATCTCCCATCATGCTAATCAACCCCATTTACTCTCTCTCAAATTCCTTCAAAAGATCTCGTATTTTAGGATTGTATTCTTCCGATTTTATCTAATTTTCTAAATTTGGGGTTTGTATAAAGAGAGCGACAATTCACGAGAGTTGCGATGGAGTAATAGACTGGATTGGAGAAAAACAGGATAGTATAAAGTTTATTTCTGTCTTATTCCAGGCACCTACCCCAATTCTGTCGAGGAAACGGGCGCCTACGCAGGAAAAGAGCCCAATATGGCAATTCTGACAAACTGCCCCTTTTTTTCCTAAAAAGCACAAATTTGCACAGATATGAATTCACAAAATTGCACAGAATATTTACATATGAGAGAGTGACCACTGATTGTTAATCTAATTTGGATATAATTATGTTGTAACCAGATCACCTTTTTCTATACGGGAGAGATCAACCTTAGAAAAAAAAGATCCAAAAAGCAAAGATTGATTTTCTCGGAAGTAAGAAAAACAGGAACTAAACACCGATATTCCCAAGCTCCGAAATTCCACAGAAGATCAAAACCGAGAAAAGTAGTTGGGAGTATTTTATTCAATCAACTAAGAGCATACCTTTGATTTAGCCAAACACAAACAATAATCCACGCAGAAACAAGAATAAGTTGAATAACTCAGAATAAGGACGAAATGTCGGTCACAAAATAAGGCTTTTATCTCCAAAGTTGCAATATTTGAACGATTGCGAGGAGAGCCGGATGGCCCGGATCGAAGTTTCAGCCGGAAAGAGCTCCCAACTCTGGCTACTGTTTGAAAGAAACTGGACACGAAGGAAACAGTGAGCGCAGAGCGGAGAGAGAGAGAGAGAGAGAGAGAGAACACGCAAAACTGAGCACAATAACCGCCTTTTGAGACTGTCAAAAAGGGATTATGATAGTCTGCAACGGTTTTCTTAATGCGAGGTCAGATTAACGTTGTGCGAAAATGGAGAGGGATGATAAATAAGCATGCGGAGCTCCATTTGTTAAAAAAGGAATGTGTCCATTTTTTTTTTACCGTTTCTTGGTTATTTATAGAAAGATCAAAATTACACCGATCACAATTTTTCCAGAAACAAATTGTCTTGTCGGTCAACTATTCAAATTTTATGATGATGAACACTCCACATAATTAATTTAACTATTTTATTAAGTAAGAAAACTATTAAAACTTAGACTGGAAAGTATCCGACAATACCTTTCTAATTTTAAAAATTGATATTTTTACAACCTATACAATACTTCTATCCATAAATAATGGCGGAATTGGAAGCGTCTAATTGTCCACAGCTTTTTGTCCACCATTTGTCCACAGCTTTGACTTGTGCGAATACTGTAAAATTACTTCTACATGCTGTATAATTATACAATATATCACATAAAATATATCAGTTAATCACAAAACATTCAGCAACTATTTGAAGTGGTCCCATGATAGTTAGAAAAAGATTGCAATGAGAAAATAAATGTACTTTCAAACTGTACTTTCGAAAATTATAGTTATAGGAAATTATTGGCAGTTAGAGTTAGTTATTAGCGGTTATTGGCAGTTAGAGTTAGTTATTAGCGTATGCACTGGGTTGAATCTTGTATATTGTAAAATTGAATATTGTATACTGTAAAATTAAATCTTGTATACAGTAAAATTTTCGATTGAATCTTGTATACTGTAAAATTGAATTTTGTATACAGTAAAATTTTCAATTGAATCTTGTATACTGTAAAATTTTCAAATAATACTGTAAATTTTCAATTGAATCTTGTATATTGTAAAATTTCTAAATCTAAACCATAAAATAATACCATGTATACTGTAAGATAAAATGTAAAAAATGTTACATTTTAGCTTAAACTACATTTTAGCTTAAAATAATACTGCAAATAATCATGTATATTGTAAAATTTCAAAATATAAACCATAAAATAATACCATGTATACTGTAAAATTTCTAAATCTATACATACATTCATCATCTGTTCAACAAAAATCTGTTCACCACACAAAAAATCAGTTTACCACACAAAATATGTTCACCACAATGTTTGGCTCTGCTGATTCTTCAATTCCTACATCTCCCACAATATCGGGTTCGGCATTTAAATCGATTTCTACAATCCTAATTTATGCAACACTATTCACGCTTGAATTTTCACTTGTCAAATCTTTATTAAAATCAAAACCCATTGGGGAAAAACTTTAAAAATCAATACTAAATAATGTTAGACACAAAAAAAAAATATAATGATGTACATCAATATGTATTCATAACACTGTATTTGTATATCTTATATACTGTAAATTACTTAATATAAAATGTAACATACACATATCATAACAAAAAATACAAAGTGCATATCAAAACATTACTTATGTACTGTAAAATTTGTCACCTATACCGTAAACCAAACCCATTTATAACATAAAATAATATATATAACATTTAAAAAATAACAATATATATCATGTAAAATTGACTTGCGCCAATCCTGTAAAATTTCTAATTCAAAACTGTAACTTATGTAAAATAATATAATAATAATTTTCAAACATAAAGAAAAAGTGTCATTTCACTTGCACCAATCCTGTAAAATTCATCATTCAATGCTGTAACTTAAATAACAAATCTTATAAAAAAATGTCATTCAAATTTTCAAACATCTAGAAACTTTCATATGTATAGCCATAAGATGAATACTGTAAATCCATAAGATAAATACTGTAAAACAACAAGGTCAATATTATAAAACAACAAGATGAACAGTCGATCAATCAAAAATTAGAAAACCAGACCAGATCGACAGCTGACATATTAGATCAACTTAGATTAAACTCAAAGTATTACTAGATCGGATCAAGATCAACCAGAATATATGTAAAACTAAACTAGATAATATGGAGACTATACAGTTACCTGAATCTTCGTAAAACGTCACAAGAAAAGAAAAAAATTAGTTACTAAAAATAACATAAATACATTGTCAAAGTCTCTTCAACCAGATCCACAAAGCGGGGATAAGACATCATCTCACGGCCGTTGCTGCTGTCGTTGCCATCACAGCCGTTGCTGTCGTGGCCGTCCTTGTCATAAAGGGAGTCTCCGTACAGAGAATCCATCATACAACCGAAATTTGAGCTTAATAAATTCCTCTACCATTTAATCCTCAATTTTCCCTTCTCTCTCCTAAATTCCTTTTCCGCTCCTCGGGTTATTGATTTGAATGAATAATATTCAAGGGATTAACCCCGTTCGATAAATTCCTTAGCCGCTCCTAGGGTTTTGTAAAATAAAGGGATTGGTTCGTCGTTGATCGATCCAGAGTAATGAATATTTAAATAGCGAAATATGGAAAAAGATTTGAAAACCCATTGGAAGGTGGGACCAAGCCGTTAAAATTAGTTAAATGAGAGTGGATAAAATCTGTGGACAGATGGTGGACAAAACTCAGTGGACAGAAACCTTTTCTAAAAAAATATAGTCCAAATTGTCATTGAATTTCAACTTCTAAAAGTGCATTTTATTAATTATAATAAAAAGGGAAATGTAGACAACTTAATTATTCGTGAAACTATTTGTCATGCTACTGACAAAGTTTTACATATAAAAGACATTAACATAAAAAGAAATCAAAGTACGATTCAATATTATGTTAATATCTCTCGTTTTGCATAACTTACTACATAACTGTATTTAGTTTCAAATTATCTCTCCTCCTTATTAAGGAGCTTAATGTCTAGATCCTGCAAGGGTCCTGATTTACTATTTTTTTTCGGAATGATGCTCAGCTGTTGAATTTCCAGATCGCACATAGATGAATTTTCTAAATTATGAGCTTCAACACTTAAGTATGCACTGGTCGCGCCGCATATGATCCCAATGCCCGTAGACCGCGCCGCACCCGTGGAACGCGCTTCTGAACCACGCACGGCACCTGCGGACTGAGCCTATGCACCGCGCACCCTTTTTCTTTTTTATTCGAACCTAGTTGGGTTTCTGTTAGTGTCAAAATTCTTACCACTACACTAGAGTTCACATGTGTTATCTTGTAGATAAATATAGTATTTAACTATTTTTCACTACAAATTTGATTTAAATTATCTCTCCTTCTTATTAAGAAGCTTAATAATTTCTACTACATAATTTGCTCCCGTTGTTATGCACAGACACAATTACTAGTCTTAATTAAATAGAGTTTCCATGAAAGAAAAATGAAACAATCATATCACTTGTCTCTATTGTTTCTTGTTATAATATAGTACATTTTAAGAAAATAGAGATAAGACGTTCAAATGTAAAATCAGAGCTTGCTAATGAAAGAGGAAAAAAATCTGCTGTAATTCCAATGTTTCTGCGATTTCCTGCAATTTTAAATTCCTCTCTTTATATGTTTTGAGATGTGTGCATAAAAAATAACTGCTCTTGAAATTCGTACACTACAAAATGAAGGGAGAGATTTAGAATCACAGGAACTTTGGAATCGCAGCAGATTTATTTCCAACCACGGATGGAACAAACCAAAGACGTCCACAAAATTTCATGTATAGTTGGATTTTTCTTGTTAGAGATTAATTTTCTTATGCAGAAAATTTAAGAGAAAAAATAATAGCAAAAGGAATCGTTAAAAATCTTATTTGGCAACGGTGGAAAAAGACGTGGGAGCCGGGTCTTGATGTTAGTATTTTTTTTATTAGTAATTTTCTAACAGCAAAGCTCCAGCACACAAGAAAAGCATGTCTGCATGATTGGGAGAGTGGGCCACACATTCTATTTTTTTTTTTATAATTTTGTTTCTTGAAACTTTAAAGCATAAATGTCTAAGCTGTATTTAAATATTTATATAGCCTCTGCTCCAGTCAACCAGATCTCGATCCTTTAAAATTTTAAAAGTGAAAAACTGAAATCTGTGAAAATCAGATTTTTCATATATGCTAAATATATAATCATCTTGTTTTACAGGAAGATCGGAAATATTGGAGGAGTTAAACTTCAAAAAACAAATTGCAACACAGAAATTGCCACGTATAATCCGAGACTTTTCTGAAAGTGACTAGGTCCAAGGATTCAGACAGGGTGATGCCCACAAGCCGAAGGGATCCACCTGGGACCATGCGTTGAGGAGGTACATCTCCTATCCAGTTTCAATAAAAATGGAGAGATCTTTTGTATTAATTATGCATGGATTTCTATCAGACAAGACAACCTCTGTATAAAGTACTACTGGAGCGCTAATCAAACTACAGGTCTACAGCGTCTGTTAAACTTGAGATTAGTTTGAAAAGTGCTTTGATTTGAATACGATCAGCGTCTGATATGATTTTTATTATTTCTATACGAATTGTTTGACTTCGTTGATCTTGACCGGGCGCTGCGCTAATAATTTTAAATAAATATATAGTTGTGTCGAGTTGCTATGCAAATTAAGGTTGATTTTTTTTTAAATTTAGATACTTCACTATTTAAATCGCTATATATGTATAAAATATCAAATTATATATATTTTCTTTTTTATATAGGAAGAAAATAATTGTCATTAGACAGTATGTAATTATTAGATTGATAGATTTTTCTTACTATCTAAAAAGAATTAAAAGTGTGAATATATAAATATAGTATTTGACATACTCTTAGTATGTAAATCACATTAAATAGTTCCAATTGACAGTTCAAATTTTCATGATCAAGATTTGAGCACAAAATATGTTTTATATTTATAAAGAAAGAGAGGAAAGTAATCTTCAAAATAGATGAATGTGTTGTAATGCATTTTAAATGATTGCCATGCACTAACTCCATTTTCAAAATTAACAGTATAAAAATCCAAAACACTAAACAAATTATCTTTCAACGCACTGAAAATATTGTAACGCATGTAGTCATTGAGAATATCAAATACTTACTATATATTTTTTAGTCGTCAGATTGTCCAAAATTAGTCATTGACTTGTGAAATTTTACAAAATAGTGGTCGTATGAATCAATGCCATGCCCTACAACAAACCAAATATATTAAATAGTGTTTATTGAATGCATCGTGGACGAGCTGAAATCGTTGCAACGCATTCTGACGTATTACAGTAAATGAAATTCATTACAAAAGGTCAAAAAAAATTTAAAGTGGGTTTATGTTATGCACTGTGTATCGCACAATGTACAGGATTATTTTGCATATTTTGATTTACATTTAGCATCAAAACCCCTGACAATTTCATATTTACATCTTTACTACCCCTCCCTGTCAGCCTACCTCTTCTCTATTGACTGGACCTTTGCAGTAGATCAACCATAGCTCAACTTCTTCCAATATCTGTTTGGCCAAGCTTTCTAACTTATTAAATAGTATATAATGGTATATGCCTATCTATAAAGAAACACTTCTTTCCTATTCAGTTTCTTCTTTGCTTTGGTCTTTCTGCATTCGATAAACTACTTTTCTTAAGTAATATTTAATCCTTAAATTTACCATCGCTAGTGATCCAAGTTGTCTTATTATTAAAGTGAAAACTTACTTTTAAATAATATTGAGTTTACTTGCATTATTTTTATTAAAATTCTTCAATTGTACATTCAATCTTTGAAAAAATGTTTGGTAATAAAAAAATAATAAAGTGTATGTTTAGTTTTCTTAAGAAGTCTCAATTACTTGAGTTATGCAGAATGACTCTTGAAATAGTTTGGACAAACTTAAAAATTTAGACAAAAGAAAGCTTAAGAAAATAGTTTTAAGCTTTATAAAAAAAGTAAGTATTTGACAAGCTTAATACTCTTTAGTTTAAGGATCTCTAAGATGCTCTAAGAAAAGTGTGTCGAACACTACCTAAATGTCTTAAATTCCTACATATTACAACACTAAATTAATTGTGAGACTTGTAAAATTCAATTGAAATTTGTCTAAACGATAGATATAAATTGTTCACAAAGTGAATCAAATCGGATCGTAATAATGATTTGGCGAAGTCACATTGAATTAAGGGTAAGCATTTGTTTACTCATGAATTTTGAATATCAGATATTGGTATGTGTATAATTAGACTGTTGTCTATTTCTAGAGAATATTTTATCTATCTCTGAACAATTCACAATTTGAATTAGATAATTCACGACAATTTGGAACCTGCTAGTTGTACTAGTAATTATTTTGTCTACCCCTGATAAAAATCTTGACTACGCCCCCAGTAGTGACTTATTGATATTTATATTACTTCTTCATCTCGGATTAAGTTTAAAAATTATGAACATGATGGATTGATTAAAATTGCAATTGTAAGATCATACTTTTTGCCTAAGCGTGGCCCAAATTAGTTAGCTTCATAACCACCTCCTCTACTCTTTGTCACCATGGTTTTATCTCTAATTGATTATTCACTTCCCTATTAATACCTATATATCTTTCAGTTTCCCAGTTTGACCACTTCCCTCATTAATAAATTTAGTATTAGAGCTTTTTGGCTGAGAGTTTATATGAAATTGAACATCCAGCATCCTAATGACCTCAATAATATCAAACAAATATATTCAAAAGCAAAGTGGCCGTAATTAAGATAAACAACTATTAATAGAGAATAGAGTTGAAATTTATTATACATAAAGAACATTACAGTCTTCAATTAACCCCATTTCCTCTTAATTCCTCCGCCTCGAATACATATAGTACTAAAACAATAAAATAATTCCATATATCTCTGTTTCTTTTTTTTTTGAGAAAGAACAGGGATCAAGTCCCTATTTCATTGATAGACATGTTCTTGTAGTAAGAACTTGCAATTAGAGTTACAAAACAAACTCAAAGATAATTGAGTGTCATAAAAAGAAAACAAAGTAGTTCAAGTGTAAAAGTAAAGCATTAAAGACACAATTAAAGTTTTCAGTAAACTAAATCTCCATTCCGATCCTTTAATCCGTTTGATTGTTTAAGTGCCGTTGCTGTACCGGTACGGCCGACTTTGTTTCTAAAGAATTATATATTCCTATATATATATATATATATGGACGCAAAATTGTACTAAGAAAAATGTAAACAGGTCTTTTAATTAATTTCATTTCTCTTGTTCCACGTACGTCTTCTTCAATGTCTTTATTTTTAAATGATTCAAAATTTTGACCTAAGACTGCAGACAAACAGAAAAAAACGTGAACTTCACATATGGGGCAAAACAATGATCACAGAAAGCCGTATAAAAATATTAATAGCCGCGGAAGTGTCAATATTACATGTAATATGATATTATTATGGTGCCCGTCCGTGGCAATGGAGATAATAGAAGAGAACAAATTTTTTTTCAAACAAAATAATATATTTTCATAAAAAATTTTGAATTGACAAATAACATTTTTTTAAATGAGATCTACATACAAATAACATTTCTTAAATGACATATTAAATACAATATTAAATGATATATATATATATATATTTTATGTTTTTGCTATAATTTTATTAAAAAATTTAAAGAAAAATGACATATTAAATGACAAATAACATTCTTTAAATGACGTAAAAAATAGGAAGAAATGGAGACATGATCAATGAATTCAAAAGTTCTTTAAATGATATTAAAAAAATAGAAAGAAATTAAGATCAATCAGAAATATGATATAATTTGCATGTAGAGAATACGTGTGGCGAGTACGTCTCTAAATAAATTTAGACTTCTACATGTGAACAAATATAAAAAAAAAAAGATGCATAGAATCAAAATATTTGATCAAAGAGCTGATATTCAATCCAAAATTTCATCTTATAATCAAAACTGTTGGCAAATCAAGACATCTACGTGCTTAATATAAGAATGGAGATGTGCATGAGTTATAATTTTTGAATTTTAGAAATTAAAATATTAAATAATTGGAAATAAGATGGATTATTATTTTTCATCTCATAGATAGAACCGAACTAATGATTCGGTTCCATTGAAATATCTATTGGTATCGAATCATATTTCATTGTCGTTGCAAACATAAAAAAAATAATTTTGAGGCTTTGGCAATATTTTTGGCTCCAAGAAAGAAAGTTCTCAGTTTCACCCGGATCTCTTCGCGAACTTTTTGAAATGGGATCATGAAATAAAATTGGAGAACGAGTTTTTAGTCTATTAACAAAAGACAATATTTCTCGTGTAAGAGCTCGTGAGTTTGAAATTCGGATGAAAGATCCTTTATAAACATTAAATGAAAGTTGGTAGATTAGACCTTCACATTTCTATATATAAAAAAATAATAATAAAAAATTAGGATTTTCTATCAAAAGTTAAGTCTTTTAAAGTCGAACGTCCATTTGCATTTTTTTGTTGGATTATTTATCCTGAAAATTAAATGATACTAAATTAACTAAAGATTAAACTTAATTTAACTCAATTGAACTCAATTTTATTATATCTTAAATTAAGTTAGACCTAAATAATATAATGATATAATTGTAATTAATCTAAGTTAAATTAATCTACATTACTTAAAATTCTAAATAATAAAAACATTCTAACAAATGTAGATTAATTTATTCACTTAATACACAACTTCTATCGAGGCCGAATCAATAATTTGATTCTAATGCTTTTCGAATTTCTTGCGAATCAATAGTTTGATTCTAATACTTTTCGAATTTCTTGTGACCAGTGCGCGCAACAACATTTGAAAATTACTGGAACCAAACTACTGATTCAATCCCAAAAAATAACCAATGAGATCGAATCATTTGTTCCGTGTTATCTGTGAGATGAAAGAAATAGCAATCCATATTGTTATCGATAATTTGTTTTTTAATTTCAAAAAATAAAAAATTGCATGAGTTACACGGTCATAACCGATACTTTAGATAAAATTTTACAAAAAAAAAATCTTCAAAAATCAGAATGGAAGTTAAATACTTTAATTTCGATTGAGCAATGCAAATGAAATAATGATAATTCGTCATCATAAAGACAGCAATGCACATTCAATAAATGATGATGAATTGGAACTGGTGACAATTTATTTTTCTTGCGTATGACATGAAAATAACATTTTTCAAAATATATCTAAATTAAATATGGAATTTTAACAACGGGAGAATTGGTGTGTATACTTGTTGAAATAAAATTGCATAATTTTCCGGTCAAAATACTTAAAGTTCTTATTTTTTTTCCATTCTAAATTAGAGTAAACGTTGTCATACCTATAAAAAAAAATTTAAATATCCAATTTCTCAAAAAAAAAAAAACTTAGAAATTGCCTATTTCCCAACGAAATAAATAACCTTTCTCAAATTTTCTTCTTTAATGTAATTTTAAAGTTTTATTTGAGCTTATTATTAATCTTTTATTTTAAGATGAAATGACTAATTTACCATTCTCTTAAAAAAAACACACACATTCTTAGTGTCCAACTATGATAAAAATATTTTTTTGCATCCAAACCAATCAAATGTTGAGTGCTAATGTGCAAGTTTGGTTACTGGATTTGTATTGATAAAAAAATTGAGTTATCTGTTCAAAAATTAAAACTAAATAATAGTTAAATTTTTTTAAAACTGAATTCTTCTAGTCAATCAAATAAAAGTTTAAATTTAGATTATTGAACAGGAAACCAAAAAAAAATGTTGTCTAGTATTAGTATAACAACAATTACCATACAATATTTTAGGTACGGTGGGAGGTATGGTTGTTATAAGTTATAATCGGTGAGGCGGCGATAGTTATTATTTCCCGGTTAATGAGATGACCACTAACACAAGTCCATGATCCTCTTAATTGATATATGATATGACCACGGGAAATAATGAAAAGTAGATGGGGTGCATTGACTATCAGATGGACCAAATTGTTGTCCCAACTAATCATAGTAAACGCAGCACCGACCAGGCATTAGATGGCACTGTGTTCCTCATGCTAGCCGCCAAATCAACACATAATAAATAGCTTGGAATCAATCCACCAGGTCCATATGATAAGTTTTGATAACTATTCCGTATTCCCACCGGCCTTATTAATGCCCAACGAACTCAATTTTATTAATTTTTTTTCATATGTTTTATTTTATCCTCGAGAATCTGCACTAGGTACCTTTGGTGTTTTTCACCTATAATTCTTTGTACTGTTTGCCTATCAAAATAAGAACGGTTTGGTTTGAAGCGATCACATGATAGGTTTATTAAGAGAAAATAAAAATAAAAATAAACAGTATAGAGGAAATTGAATGTTTGTTCAGCATTCAATAAAATAAACATCTCCTTTTGGTGAACATTACTGTGGTTTATCTTTTAGTAAATATAAATATTAATGTATTTTGTTGAGTAAAGAGTTGGAATTAAGTCATCCATTCTCTAAAATGAAGGTAGCAGCACAGTTGGCTAAGAAAAAATTATAAAACTATTGGTTATTTAAAGATTGACAGTTCGATTTTTCCAACTTCGTAGAGAAAAAGTCATTCATTTTTTAGAATTTTTTATCCGACTTATAAATCTACGACCTTTCACACGAAAAATATTACATTGAACCATTAAAGTAAATGTTGATTCTAACAAAATAATAAATATTTAATACTATAGCTAGTTACTATTATGAATTTAAAAGATAAATTTTTTTTTTAATTTTGTAAATTTGGCAACGTCGTTGATATTAGCCACTTGAAGAGGATATATTGTCTATAATAAGGGCGTGTTCGGATGTCAATTTCCTATAGGAATTTTAATGGGTTTGGACCAGATTGGATTATAAACCCAGTTAGGCGTTCGGCTGCCAATTTTTTTCCCAAAATATTTCCTGCGGTTGTACCCATTCATGTCATTTTCAATGCAATTGAGTGGGAACAAAAAACGGAGCTCAGACTTCATTTTTTTCTATCCAATCTTCTCTCTCCTGCTGGGACCCACCCTCTCTCCTTTTCTTTTTCTGCCTCCACCCCACGTGGCTCTCTTTCACTTCTTTTAAATTTCTCAATCACCCCAGTGCTAGTCTATGTATATATAAAGAACCACTCACCCATTTGATTTTGAATTGTGGGACTAATTCTATGTTCCAGCTCTGGATTCTTTTTTCTTTTGTAATTACATGTGTTTTAGAGCATAAAAATTATATATTTTAATGTTAACTAATTTAAAGCAAGAAATTGTATGCTATATATTAGATTAAATGTTTGTTTTTTGTAAATGTTTCTGATATATATATATATATTTTTTTTTTTTGCAAATGTTTGTAAACGGTTTTTTATTTTATTTTTGTCATTAGATATTTTAAATGTTTATTTTTTAAAACGTTTTTAATTGTTTTTTCTTATTTTGTTTGTACCATTTTAGTAATATTTTTTATTAGAAACGGTTCATCTTTTTAATATTATTATTTAATCAATTTAATTTAATTTATTTGATATAATTTTAAAAAAATAATGTTTATCAAATGTTACAATTACAACCCATAAAATATTAAATTTACAATATATTATTGGTCTAAATAAATAGATGGTGGCATGACAGTTTTCTTCATTGTAATTTTATATTTAATTACTTTTTTATATTAAGCTAACTTTAACTTAATTGATTAAAATCAATATTGAACGCTATACTATTTAAAAACAATAATTAAATAAAAAAATCTTTTATAACTAAACTAAACTAAAACAATTAAATAAATATACATATTTTAAAACAAATAAAGATTTCCCACAATTAATCCCATGATACAAACGAACACTCATTTTCTCATATTCCCATAATCAATCCCGTGCATTCCGTACCTGTGGGTTCCCACTTTTTCAAAAGTGAATTCCCATTCTGTAATCCCGTGACATCCGAACACGTCCTAAATGTAATTTTATTTTTATTACTTCATCTTTTATTCAATTAATTGTTCAGATTTTAAATATAAAAAATTAACGACTATAATGGTGGAACACACTATAAAAATTTACAAAGAACAATATCATAATAAGATTTCAAAGATAAAACAATTCCATATAATATTTGGAAGCGTCTAATTGTCCACATCCTTTTGTCCACCATTTGTTCACAACTTTGACTTGCGCGAATACTGTAAAATTACTTCTACATACTGTATAATTATACAATATATCACATAAAATGTATTAGTTAATCACAAAACATCCATCAACTATTTGAAGTGGTCCTATGATAGTTAGAAAAAGATTGCAACTTGCACTACATGACAAAATAAATGTACTTTCAAACTGTACTTTCGGAAATTACAGTTATAGGAAGTTATTGACAGTTAAAGTTAGTTATTAGCGGTTATTGACAGTTAGAGTTAATTATTAGCGTTCGCACTGAGTTGAATCTTGTATATTGTAAAATTGAATCTTGTATACTGTAAACTTGAATCCTACACAGTAAAATTTACAATTGAATCTTGTATACTGTAAAATTGAATTAGCAGAATTGTAAAATTGAATCTTATATACAGTAGAATTTTCAATTGAATATTGTATACTGTCAAAATTAAATCTTGTATACAGTAGAATTTTCAATTATATCTTGTATACTGTAAAATTGAATCTTATATACTGTAAAATTTTCAAATAATACTGTAAATTTTCAATTGAATCTTGTATACTGTAAAATTTTCACATAATACTGTAAATTTTCAATTGAATCTTGTATACTGTAAAATTTTCACATAATACTGTAAATTTTCAATTGAATCTTGTATACTGTAAAATTTCTAAAACTAAACCATAAAATAATACAATTTATACTATAAGATAAAATGTAACAAATGCTACATTTCAGTTTAAACTATAACCTATAAAGAATCATGTATACTGTAAAATTGTAAAATATAAACCATAAAATAATACCATGTATACTCTAAAATTGCTAAATCTATACATACATCCATCATCACACAAAAAATATGTTAACCACAAAACAACATATGTTCACCACAAACAACATCTGTTCAACACAAGATAAAAATATTCACCGCAACATTCAGAATAGCATAATAGCAACAAAAAAACTATGGACAAATAACTTTTATATTAAAAACCTCTTGTGTTCATTGTTCGAATGAGTAAGAAGCCTCTCTATCATCTCTTTCCTCCAGATTTTCACAAGATGAATACTGTAAAATTACAAGATGAATACTGTAAAATTATAAGATAAATACTGTAAAATTAACAAATCATCTCTTTCTTCCAGATTTTCACAAGATGAATACTGTAAAATTAACAAGACAATATTGTAAAATTAACAGATCAATACTCCATATCGCCTCTCTATCATCTATTTCCTCCAGATTTCCACAAGATGAATACTGTAAAATGACAAGATGAATACTGTAAAATTAACAGATCAATACTTCATATCGCCTCTTTATCATCTCTTTCCTCCAGATTTCATTTGAAATGCTAGATCTGTTACTGCATACAATTAAAACAATAAATTCAACAAAAATAACTTACTAGATTTGAATTTTGCCGTGCTCTTCAACAAAAACTTATATTCGATCGCGCTCCACGATTGAATGTTCCATTGCGATCATGTATAAAAAATGAGATCGAGTCAGTAATCTCAATTAAAATCGACATTGCAAAGGAAAAATGGATCAGAGAAGGTAAATAAAAAAACAACAATTACGATTTCGTTGCTGTCGCGGCTGATCCAGATTATTCTTCCGATCCGATCATCTCTTTCTTATCCACTCTCGTTGCCGTCGTGGTCGTCGGTAGAGAGATGAGAGGGGAGAGATGAGAGCAAAATCAACAGAGAAGGTAAATTCAAATGAGATTTGAATAGCGAAAGAATCCTAATCGTTGGCCCGTATCCCTGCCTCCAACCTTGCTTGAGAGCAATTCGTGTGAGCAGCGTTGAATCCTAATCGTTGGCCCATGCTTTACTAAAAAAGCGAAAGAAACGAACGACAATATTTAAAGTTTCATCAAGGTTCTACTACCGATTTTTTTATTTATATCCAAAAATTAAATCAAATTACAGCAATTCGTGTGAGCAGCGTTGAATCCTAATCGTTGGCCCATGCTTTACTAAAAAAGCGAAAGAAACGAACGACAATATTTAAAGTTTCATCAATGTTCTACTACCGATTTTTTTATTTATATCCAAAAATTAAATCAAATTACAAATAATAACCGAAGCACTGTTGAATTTCGAAAACTACCCAATCCGGTTATCTAATAACCGGATTTGGGATAAATGTCCGGTTATCCAATAACCGAACTCAACAAATATAACCGGTTATTCACTAACCGGAAAGTTATGTTTTTGTTTTTGTTTTTTTTTTAAAACAGAAATTTCGAATTTTTTTTTATTTTTTATATTAAAATATTAGAAATGTTGAATATATTTCTTTGAAAATAGATGAAATACAATATAATTTGATTTATTAGAAAGACTGCAACAAATAACCCGGATCAATATTTTTCAGGCCGGATTTTTCGCGGCTGTAAGAAAAATTAATATATTTCTTTATGTGCTATTGGAAAAAAATAAAAATGCTCAGATTCTGAGTTATTGATCCCGGTTCAAAAGTCACTTCTAGGTAATCTAAAAAATATTGTGATCCATCTAGTACATTTAATTAATAAAAAGTTGTTTCTATTTAAAAAAAAAAATAAAAACTTTAATTTATTTAATAATTATTTTTCAAAAAGAATTTTCAAAATAGAAACAACTTTTTATTAATTAAATGTACTAGATGGATCACAATATTTTTTAGATTACCTAGAAGTGACTTTTGAACCGGGATCAATAACTCAGAATCTGAGCATTTTTATTTTTTTCCAATAGCACATAAAGAAATATATTAATTTTTCTTACAGCCGCGAAAAATCCGGCCTGAAAAATATTGATCCGGGTTATTTGTTGTAGTCTTTCAAATAAATCAAATTATATTGTATTTCATCTATTTTCAAATAAATATATTCAACATTTCTAATATTTTAATATAAAAAATAAAAAAAAATTCGAAATTTCTGTTTTTAAAAAAAAAAAAAAAAAAAAACTTACTTTCCGGTTAGTGATTAACCGGTTTTTAAAAAAAAAAAAAAAACATAACTTTCCGGTTAGTGAATAACCGGTTATATTTGTTGAGTTCGGTTATTGGATAACCGGACATTTATCCCAAATCCGGTTATTGGATAACCGGATTGGGTAGTTTTCGAAATTCAACAGTGCTTCGGTTATTATTTGTAATTTGATTTAATTTTTGGATATAAATAAAAAAATCGGTTCTACTAAGCACCCTTTTCTCCTGGCCCTTCTCTATAAACTGAAAGTAAAATCAACAGAGGCGATAGGTGAGAGAGAGAGGAGAGATGAGAGGTTTTTTTTTGAAAATGAGATTACAAAAAGAAAGAGATGATCGGATCGGAAAAATAATGAATATTTAAATAGCGAAATCTGGAAAAAGATTTGAATACCGGTTGAAAGGTGGGACCAAGCCGTTAAAATTAGTTAAATGAGAGTGGATAAGATCTGTGGACAGATGGTGGACAAAACTCAGTGGACAGAAACCTTTTCTCATAATATTTTGGTGGTTAGTATTTCAGTATCATCCGTCTTAATATACCATCTGATTTGGAAATTTGTGGCCAAGCCATGGTCTTCAGTTGTTAAAATCAAACAAATCATTCGCTTATTGATCGCAAATTTAAATCAACACAATAATAATCTTAATATACCATCTGATTTGGAAATTTGTGGCCAAGCCATGGTCTTCAGTTGTTAAAATCAAACAAATCATTCGCTTATTGATCGCAAATTTAAATCAACACAATAATAACCAATTGAATCGCATGTTTAGCCTGTATTGTTTTTTTTTTAGTTGTAAGTCGTTAAGCGATTTCATTTAATATCAGACCAAATTACAAACTTGTTCCAGCATAGATATTTTATTATACAAAGATAGTATCATGTACACTGAACTACTTGTAAAATCTCTCATTGCTAAAAATTAAAGAGAAGAGGAAAAGTAAAATCAGTAGTTGCGAAATGTTCAGTTCGCACCATATTAGCAAGTCAATTGGAATGTTTATTCTCTTCTCTTGATATGCAAACGTAGCAGTAAAGCGGGTGTGACTACACCTTTGTCAACACTGCCTAGTAGAGTACGCACCTGAGAGGTATTGAATCAGACCGGACTAGGACAGTCACCACTTCAGCCAAGAAGACACTGATCAAACCGGACAATGAACTAAATCAACTGAACCAGGGCAGTTACCACTCAGCCGATGAGCCATTGAATCAAACCAGACCGAAAGCTGAGTCAATTGGACCAGGACAATCACCTCACAGGAGACCACAACAGTGGAAAGAGACAGAATGAGAGGAGGGGAGGAAGGAGGAAGAAGAAAACACATCATCATTATCATCATCGGCCACAACCACAACAACACGTACCTTATTTAGTAATATTAGATACTACGGCGGACAAAGCGAATTTACAGCACCCTTAGTCGAACCCGGAGAGTCGAAGCGGATCGAAAAGCAATGACCGGATCCGTTAAACAGAAACACCTGCTTGGTTGGAGTAAGGCGAGATGGACCGACGAGCGGTGGCTAGATCCATTGGATGGAAGCATCTGCTCAAAACGTAAGACGGAGCATTGAATAGTGACGGAGTCATTCGCTCGTCAGGGCCGGCCCTGGTGCTGGACAGCCAGGGTGATCACCCCAAGATTCAAGGAGGCCCCAAAAGAAAAAAAATATTTTGCATATATTAAAAAAAATTAATCTGTATATATTAAAAATAAATAAAATATTAGAGTCCAAACTTTGAATATATAAATGGTTCAAACTTTTTTATAAATAGGTATGATCTATTGACATATCAATAAAAAATGTATATATCAGTAATGTAAATAACGGCATGCGCTTGTTGAACGGACGGAATACTGTCAAGTGATTAATCGGTATGCGGCCGATTAATCATAATTATGCGGACAAATTTGTATTTTTATTAAAATTATGTGTATATATTCATAATTTATTAAAAATAATTTATTTAACTCATTAAACTTATCAAATAAACTTAATTTAACTTAGTTCTATTATTATAACATGACATTACGCACAATACACACGCACTTTATATGTATAAGTAATACATTTATTTAATGAAAAAATAAATTCGAGAATTAAACGTTTTCAAATACTAATAACATATTATTTGAAATACACGAAACATTCAAACATAAAATCACTAAATTTAGTTTGTAATAACAACTTAATTTAATATATGAACATGCTGTACTAATTGAAAAAAATACATCAGTAAGTAAGAAAAATATATGATATATAAATAATAGAGGAATTAATCAATTAATTCAAAATAAGTAAGAAGAAAAAACATATATAAAAAAGTTGAATGTATAACCAAGCACAAATAAAACTGCAATAAATTTTCATAAAACTTATTATCACACAGTCACAGAAAAAAAAAAGCAATATAAAAATAAATAATCACTAGAATAAACGAAAATAAATGAGAATAAACGGAAATAAACATATGATCAAACGAGAATAAACGGAATAATTGAGAATAATCGAGAATAGTCGGCCGATTAATCAGAAAAATTCACTAATAGGCCTCCAATAAATGTATTCATAACGGTTTTGCTGCCGTTAAAGATTAAACATGCATATAATCAGTTGTTAAGACGAATTTTTACAACATTGATATATATACAGGGTCCAAAATTTTCTTCCGTCCTGGGTTCCAAAATCTTTAGAACCGGCCCTGCTGCTCGAATGGAGCAAATCAAAATGAACCAGGCGTATGAGGAGAGAGACAAAGGTGGCAGAGCGAGGCAGAGAAGCGAAGTGGAAAAATTCGTATTAATTCAGCTCATTCCTATAACGCACAAGTCTCTTTAATATAACTCAGAATTTGAGTTAAGAAGATACAAATTCCAAGTTATGGGCCTAATTGCCCTTAAAGTGCAAGCTAGAGCTGAATCAACTTAGTATAAGCTCATATTTTGCCTACAGGACAATCCAAAAACATTTGAGCACTGCCAGTTAACAGCACCAAAATGATTCAAATAAGACGGAACTGTATAATTGGACCATACAACAGAGCAAGGATTGCATGCTTAAATTTTTGCGAGCTATATCAACGGATGTGAATTGTTCCTTATCAACGTTTATTGGGATTGACGCTACTTTTTTTTTTCTTTTGAAAAAAACATGGGCGGACTCAGGATTTTCGTCAGAGGGGACAAAAAATATCAAATTGGACCGGATTTAAATAACTTATCGGATTTAAACTCATTAACTAATTGGGTACTCGATAAAAAAAACAATGTTTTGACTTGTATTTTCAATGTTCTGACTTATAATTTCTGATCCTTTAACTTATAATTCTAATTACCAACTATAATTCAATAAACTTATTTTGATTTTAACACTAAATTTAACCCGAATTACAAATCAAACATCCAGAAGGGAGACAAACAATATCCAGGGAGGGACAAAATCAATCGGTACTAATAAATCACCACTAAAACTCGAAATCCAGGAGAGTGCCCGTTCTGATCTACTCTGGATTGACGGTATTTATCTAAGGAAATAATATTTTTTTTTTTTTTTTTTCAAAATCAATATCCGACGCGCGATTCAGGCCTCACAAGATATAGCAAACGATAGCTCTTGCGAAATACGGAAATAATTCATTCTAAATATTTCAATTGGCTTTAAATTACTATTGGACTTGTAACAACTTAAAAATTGTTCCTCAGACTTCATTTTGAAATAAATATAACTTTTAGAATTATTTTTTCTTTTTGATAAAATTCTTTTACATTCAGATAATTTCTAATATACATGAATATTCTTTTAAATTCTAAAGCCATATATAATAAAAAGATAACATAATTAGTCATATGAAAATTCCTATAAAGAAATAACTATATCCCCATTCTTATATTAATTAAGTTGGTAAAATTAGTATTATCAGAATTAGACCGGACTGGTAGTTTAATCAGAAAAAACCGGACCCGAGACTGTATCAGTTCAGTTTGCTGAAGAGATCAGAAATGTAATAGAACCGGTCAAAACCGGATTAATTGACTGTTTTTTCAAAAAAAAAAAAAGAACGAACCGGTCAAAACCGTTCAGAGAAATTGTGTTGGTTTTTTCTCTCTTTTCTTTTTTTGTTCAAAATCCTCTCATGTATGGTAATGAAAATAGCTCCTCGTTCAAGCAAGACAAAATTATCCACCTCATCTTCTAGTAATTAGAATTAGCAAACAAAAGTAAATAATGTAAGTATCTCATATGAACCTTGACATTTCATAGTTTAAAGGCACTTTTAAGAATAATATTTGATCCCATTAGTATAATAGTTAAAAAATGAAAATGGACTAACAACGGGATATTCTCCTGTGCGTGGCCTATAGAATAATGCACAATAGTGGACTAATTGCGCAAAATCACGAAAGTACTTATTTATAGAGGCTGTGCAGTCCAAACAGGCTGCCACTTATGCCAACAGACAAAAGCGGAAACAAGAGACCACCTCATGTGGAATTGCAATTTCTCATCGGGGTTCTGGAGAGGACTTATGGCGCAACATAATATACGATATGGGGGAGGGGATAACATCAGGGATACTTGGACCAACACTGGTCGTGCACTGACACACGATAATAGAGTCAGGTGGGATGTCATATGGGCAGCAGGGGCCTGGGTGTTGTGGAGAGAGAGAAATAGAAGATTTTTCTCAAACAAAAGAAGAGTGGTGGGTCAATTGATAAATGACACATCATTAGAAATAGAGAGGTGGTTAGACAATGGCTGACTTTTAGTTCAAAAGAAACATGCTCCGTATAAATACCGTGGGAGCAATGTATGTACATATATATCATGTAAAAAACTTTTATTTTATCAATATATCTGTTAACGATAGTTGCTGCTAACCATCAAAAAAAAAAATATAGTTGAATGCCCTCAATGTGTTTGACAAAATGCTCAAACCAAAATTTCAATACAGATTTGTGAAATGATGGGTTTCCTTTGACATTTTGCTGAAATTAAAGGCCCTCAAGGTTCTCTTTTGCAATTCCAATGTTATTATCTTTGGATTTGCAAAGTTTTATTACAAAAAAATCTTGGAGATAAAAGAACTTATCCATTTATGTTTTTTTTTTTTAAAAAAAAAAGGCACAAGTCCATTTCATATTACTGAAATTGGATAATTACACTTATCCATTTATGTTACTATAACGTATGGTTAAAATTAGTCTTAACTGGCACAAATAAAAACATAAATAGTCTTAGACTCTTATTGCAGTTATTATTCACATGTGTTTCTCAAACATGCACAATATCAAAAGAGAAAAAGTCGGATATATCTTTTTATGACTTCATACAAGCCAATAGAGAACCTGTGGGTTTCTGAACACCACTGAATAGCATTTACAAAAACTGTCATTAGGAAAAAAATAATAATGTTTGTATGTGCAATTCTAAATAGGCAAATCACAGCTATTATGCATAAATTCTTAATTACAATTCAAATATATATAAGCCTTTTAAGTTGTGTATGTTTTAAAAATCCGCAGTTGAACTAGTTGATCCACTGGTTTAATCAGTAAACTGTTGACCCGAAGCTTTACCGTTTTGGCGTCCGGTCTGGTTCTGATAACATTGGGTAAAATACAATTCAAATTGTTTAGAGCATTATGGGTCATGCCCAATTTGCTATGCTATTATTTTTGGTGTGACAATTTAAATTTGGAAAGAATTGCTATTTTTCACCCGCTTAAAGTTGGCTATAATATTTTTTTTTTAATCAAAAGTTGATAAAAAACGAATTGTAAATGGTTTCTATTTTGAGTGTATAAAGTCCTATATAAGTATTAAGTGGAGAGAATGGTCGAGTAGTCTTGTATTGGTGATACCTCGAGTGAATTTGTGAAAAAAAGGTGATTCATATTTTTGTTAAAAAAAACTACTATTAGATTTCAAAGGTGAGTTCCTCAATCATTTTTATTGTTTTAGATTTTAGTCAGATTTTTTTGTCTCATTCACTTGAAAATTGAAATTGACAAGTATTTTTAAGTTAATTTGATTTTTTTCATCAGTATTTTTTTTCCTTTTATCTAGATAAAAACTTCATGTTTATATTTTGTTGTCAGGAAATTCACCTTTAATATAATTCTCAAAACAATAGAATTTGTGCGTGTCTTTAAAAGTTTTTAACGTTAATTTCTTAAGCCTTGCAGAATTGAAACTCATCATTTACCATAAATCTATTATGTCACTCACAATCAAGGCGAAACAACTTTTAGGCATATTTTAAAATTAGTAACCAATATTTAATTTAAATACCACTTGCAAAAGATATAGATTTCGAAAATAACGTCCTTGTAAATAATTCTTCTATTATATCTACATAATTTTTTTTATATTTTGAAAATTGAAATTCTCATTCCAATCCTTAAAAATATATAAATAAATATTTCTGCATTCTTGGAAAAAGAAAAAAAAATACACAAAATCTAAATACGTTCAATTCATGTGTCATCTTTTACCAAACTAATAATTTTTTGTTTGTTTGTTTGTTTGTTTGTGTCGTTCTCAAATATTTACGCTGAAGAAGATATGGCAAACATGAGAAAAGGGAAAGAGACAACTTCAGTGAGCACAATTGAACTGGTTTAAGGTTCACATCTGTTTATTAGAAAGGAGCTGTCGTGACGCTATCCAATCGGCACCTTTCGAGATCAATGGCCACAACTGGGCCATCAATTTCTACCCCTAGTATTATAATGAACACTTCAGTTTTCGTTTAGCAACTAAGCGAAGGCAATGGCGTGAGGGCAAAGATTCAGTTGGACGGACCTACTAGATCAATTGAGAAAACCTTCCGACACGACATGACATCACATGATGATAATCTTTTCATGTTTGGAGGTAAAAACACAGAGTGCGGTTATGAGTTTTTCATTAGCAACAATGATTTGTCATCATATCTGTAAAATGACAGATTGACAGTCAGATGCACAATGTACGTATTGACATCTTCAATTAAGCAGCATATGCTGCTACGTACCCTTTCGAGAGGCACCTACATGGAAAATACATTAATATCTTGGCGAACTCCTAGAGAGCAGAGAAGTGGCAGATGTTATATTTGATGTCAAGGGGAAATTGTTTTTGGCTCACTAGTGTTTATTAGCTGCGCGATCACTAGAAAGAATTTTTTAAATTAATGATAGACTGCCCTTCTGTTTTGAAAAAAAAAAAGAGAGGAAAACATCAGCCATCCAATTGTATGGACAACTTTATTAGATCTCTAAAATTTAGTTGACCTAGCCGTTAATAGCATATTAACTACTAAATTAGTCAGAGTACCCTCAAATTAGGGTTTCATGTTAATTTCTATATTGTACTAATAATAATATTTTTGTATATGTTTTTTTGAAGGTTGCAATATCATTTGTATATGTTGTATATGTTGTGTCATTTATTATATAGTTTTTAAATTTTACTTGAAATTGGTTTGGTTACTATTTATTAGTAGTAGTCTAAATTTATTTAGGCACATACTCTCCACACTTATTTGATTGTCAAATACTAGATTTTCAGATTGATTCTGATTTCTTTTCATTTTTAAAATTTCGTTTAAGAAACATTTAGATTGATTGATAATTGATTGATCATGTCTTTATTTCTTTCTATTTTTATATCATTTAAAAAATGTAATTTCTCATTAGCTTAATGATCTTATTTAAATAAATATAATTGGTATTAATCTTGCTGATTGGACAATTATTGCATTATCTAATAACTGTAGAAACCTCAATCATGAAACAGATCCTTCGTTGTACAAAAATATAATTTACAACAAAAAATATTGGAAAGAATCTGCATAGTATCTTTTGCTGCTAGAAATTAATAATTGAGAGATAAAGGGTAAATTAGATATTTATATATAAAGTTCTCTCTCAGGGTTCAAAATTTTAATTTGTGATCTTAAAATAGCACTCCTCTTTAGTTTTAGTTATGAAAATATAATTAAATAAGTAATGATCATTTAATAAAAAGAAAGTGCATCATAAAAGAATATGAAAGCTAAAAAGTCAATTAGTATATGATAAGAGAGTTGTCCATTTAAATGAACATAGTAGCTAGGTTCTTAAAAAATGTCATATAATTAGTTTAAATATCTCCTCTCTTATATACTAATTCAATTTTTATTTATAATTTGAGTTTAGTACTAATCTATTTAAAAATTATTCATAAATATTGTTAAATAATTATTTTTTTATTGGTCTATTTTTTATAAAAATATATCATTTTATGTGAGAATTGTTTTTTGTTCTCTTATAATATGTCTCTGTTATTGTAACGCATGAGTACAATATTAGTATGTTATTATAAGTAGAAATAACTATTTAGTCATATGAAAATTCTTATAAAATAGAATCAAATGGATAAGAATACCGATTCAGTAAACTAATTAATATTTTGATCTTTAATAATACAGATACTACACCTTTTTTGTCGCCGTTGTTCTACTTATATAGGAATAGCTATTGATATTATTTTTATTTCCCTGTAATGCGTTGGAGCACGGAATCTTTGACCCTTAACGTGTTGGATCACTGCAAAATCCAATCAATTTTGGCATTACGAACTGGGAATTGGCCCATAAACCGGGCATGGCTCAAGTCTAAGACGAAAGGCAGCCTAGGCGCATTATTCAAATGCCTCCTAACAGGGATAGGGATCCGTATCCTCCCAGGTACCTGATTCAAACAAATTGAAACTAACGGTCCAGATTAATTCCAGAAAGATCAAACTCAATCCGATTCAAACTAAAAAAACCGTCCGATTGTAATTGTTTTCACTTTTCAGTCAGGTAACCCGAGGGGATTTGAATTCTCCTAACAGAGACGAACCAATTGCCTATAACCCGGGCTGGCTTTGATTTCAGTTCCATCTCAATTATACAGATTTGATTCGTTTATTTTAAATTTAGTGGTTTAAATTAAATATAAGTAAGACTTGAATCGTTCCCCACTACAGTTTATTTTCTTTTATATTTGTGAGAAATGTGTGAATGTGATAGATAAAAAAGTTGAATTAAAATTAATTTGTTACTTGATGGTAAGATTGACAAATAATAAACAAACGATATGATGAGATATAAATAATATAGTCAATTATAACCTGTATGAGAATAGTTCTTCGTAAACCGCTTTATCCGGTAAACAGCTTGTAGCTAGGATTGTCAATGATACCCTTTTTGCCATACCGTATTCCATAAGGTAAGAATGGCTAAGAAATTTTTTTCTTTCGTTAATTTATCGGGTATGAGCATCAGTATGGGTAAGAATTTTTTTCGTTAGCTAAATAGATAAATATTATTTCGTACCCATTACACTATAGAGTAATTATATAAAATAAAATTATATGATAAATTTTGAGCAATAATTAGTGATGGTGAAATTTATTTGTGTAATATTTTATGAGTAGAGTTAAAATGCACCATTGATTTTGTGCCTTAACCATGTCCCACGTCTCTATCTCCGTTTACAAAGTTCAAACAGTCAATCCGAACCATTCATCTTGTTCTACATATTAAAATGTGCTTACAAACCAAATTTTATAATTTTTGAAATTTTTTTACTATTTTTTAGATAGGTACAAAATCACTGTTTTTGGATGGTCCAAATGAAGTGATTTTGTACCTATATAAAATAATAGTAAACAAATTCCAAAAAATATAAAATTTGGTCTCTAAGCATATTTTAATATGTAGAATAAGATGAACGGTTCAGATCGACTGTTTGAACTTTGTAAACGGAAATAGAAACATGGAGTATGATTGGAGCACAAAACCAATGATGCATTTTAACCCTTCTCATATTTTATATCATAATGTTTGAGCAATAATTAATGATGCACTCTTGTCATTTTGTTATAAGAAAAATGCTGACATACTACTTTTATTAACATGCTTTGTTATTTAGTTAAATAATTAAATTTGTCCGAAAAAATATTCGTATTTTTAAATTCTTGTGATTTATAAAGAATAATTTAGTTAAAATTAATTGCATTTTTTATTAGTAATGTAATTACATATAGATAATATGTATTAGTTTTAATGTTTTATTTGTAAAATATAATAAAACTAATTATTATATTCGTATTATTTGTTATTCACCCACTGCATTTGCGTTCCCTAATACCCATATCGTATCCATTGACACCACAAGTATTTTTTGGAATTAATTCTGTTATAAACGTCGAAGACAAAAAGCATACAAAGATTTAGACTTTGTAAGCCTTTTAACGATAATGTAATTCCAAAAAAACCTCTTGAGTATACAAAATATACTAACAAATAAAACAAAAGAGATACAAAACAAATAGACAATTGTTAATGATTCGGATTCTCTAAGAAAATCTCACTGAGGGCCTCATCAGGAATCAATATTCTAAAAACAGAGTAATGATGATTTAAACTTTTCTGTCCACAAAATATACTAACAAATAAAACAAAAGAGATACAAAACAAATAGACAATTGTTAATGATTCGGATTCTCTAAGAAAATCTCACTGAGGGCCTCATCAGGAATCAATATTCTAAAAACAGAGTAATGATGATTTAAACTTTTCTGTCCATGCAACCGGTGCACGCTGCCCAATGCACCAACCCTCAGATTTGGAAAGGCATAGAAGATGCGCTTGATTCTTTGATGAACGAGTGCCATAGCACACCTTCAATAATAAAAACAGGAAAATGTTGTAGGTTGGATTAATAAAACATTTCAGCGAAAAGCATAGATGGATTCCTTTTAAGTGTTAAAACAATCAATGAAAACACTTTGCATCTTCTTTATTTATGGCATCTGCACTCAAAAATTACAGTTGAACCATTTGCAACTGACCACCAAGGGTAGATCTAATGTATATATTTCCTTTACAGGTCATTTCGCGATTATCTTTTGCATGGTTACAAAAGATATGTAGCTAGCATTGGTTTGAAATGCAGAAGTGATAACTGAACTTACATTGGGCATGGCTCCCAGGCAAGGTATATGTCAAAGCCAGTACATAAGTATGGCCTTGTTGCTTCCCATGGCAAATCACTAACACTTTCAGAATCTTTCTTTGTTAAAGGAGCCTCATTCTGGAATGAAATAACAAAACACATGGTATTATTAGTAAAATTATTATAATTATGATACACAAAAGTAGAAAGGGATGATATAGACCTAATAACAAAAATTGACAGGAAGTTAATATCATAGCAACATAAAATTTCAATTAGATCTGTGATAAGTTCTTACTGGATGCATCGACTAATGTAAGCCAAAGCTAAAACTCAGTACCTCTGTCTTCAACCGCTTTGCTGGACCATCAACAGAATAAAACTCGGAATAACAAGTATTCCCACATGGAGATGGATTTGGGAATAACTGCCGATCCCTGGCAGCAGCATTTTCAATTGCAACTATAGCCGCATGTTTTAAAGGATGCCATGTGAAACCACTCTCACATGGCATCACCCCATGGTAATGACATGATTGTTCCAGCCATCCCCAAGGATTAACACATGCAACCCCTTTGTTTTCACTCCACTTAGATTTTGTTTCTTCATTACTAGAGTTTGATGAGTCATTTTCTTCTGATGATCTGAGAAGGGGTAATATTTCATCTCGAGCCTTTGAGATTATTTGACCATTAGATGGATCAACAATGATAGCAACATTCCTCATCTGGAAAGATTAAAAAAAAGGTTTTTACTAAAGCTTCCTTTCTTTATGTTTCTTATACTACTTGGGAACTAGAAACCAAACAAATAAGAATAGTTTCCACTTTCCACTGTGGTTGGTGAATGAAGAACTTTAATGCTTTTAGCCATATATATACACTCTAGGGCTATGTTCAGTGGAGGGGTATATAACTCTTAACCCATGTGTGAATGCTGAGGAGAGTATCCCCTTACCCCTTCACTTTATCCCACGACCAAAAAAAGCATAGGTGTTTATCTGTTTAATTTTTGTTTCTGCTGGTACCAGTGAAAGTACATTTTTGCAAGACATTAACATGAAGGTTTTAGTGGGTTTGCCAAAATCATCTCCACTAAAGCTATTCTACTTGCCTCTTTAAATCAATAGCCTACCACTAATTTTCTTGACTGTAAGATAGAACAAAATTTTATTCTTAACTAGAGACTAGCATTTAAAGTTTGTGTCACGTGTCTCTAAAATATTATCAAAAATTAATACACTGAAAAAATTAATTAGTTTTTACATATCGATAAGAACGCTAATAATACTAGATTGAATAATGACACCTCTGTATTTGCCAAATTCAGTTTTTGACTATGGTCAGTGTGGAGCTTACTACTATGATACCAACTAAAAGATGAGGCAGTTTTTTTTTTCTTTTTTTCTGACATTACTTTGCTCTTGTGAGCTTGATCCTGATTATCCCATGTATATCTTATTAAATATGATTACAGATAACATGACTGCAACACCACTGGTGAGATATAAGGATCACAGAAGTTCCATTTCTATCTGAATGGCTTAGAATACATTACACAAGCATGAACATTATCCTTGTTTCCCAATAATTGGTTAGTAATAACTTAAAACCCATGACTGGATGAAAATCATCCGACATAAAGCAACAGCCTACACCTCAAGTATCATAATATTCTGAGAAGTGATAACTCAAGCAAAGCGACAATTTAAACATACCTTATGTCGAATATTTGATTGAACTAGTTCGATCACACTTCTCATGGAACTATATATGGACTTAATATCCTTCTCATCCAATCCAGATACACCTTCCGGACTGCCATTTATAGAAGTGAAGAAAAAACATTGAAAAATCCAAAGATTAAACAAATAACTATTACAATTTAGGACTAGAATAAAAAAATCCAGTTCCAAGTATGATAGGACTTCTTTGTTTTTTTGTTGATCTTGGATATTGGTACTATTGTTCGGAGGCTCTGTAGTTCAACCAGTACTTTAATTTGCAAGCTTCCTCATACCAGTAGGGAAAGACATCGACTAGCTTCCTCATACCAAGTTTAAGTAATTTTATGTATCAATTAGAGCAGTTTCAGCAGCATAGCCATTTAGAAAAAGACAAATAATGGCTCATGAAACCACACCAGTTGCAAAGCACAAGAACTGAAATTATTTGCAAATAATGGTTTACTTGGCAGGGGGATGGAATGAAGTAGGCCAAAGCTTGCATTGCTCTTCCCACTCCCCTTTTGAGGTAGCTTGGCATCTAGAAACCTTAAATTTAAATATTTAAAATCATTATTTGACAATTGCATATAAAGAACATTGCATTCACAAACTAAGATATTTCTTATTTATTTTTCTTTCGATTGGTTTTGGTCCATTTGGGAATTTTGTTGAAGGAGGTACACCCTCCCTTGGAACCCCAATCTTATGGAACACTATCTGCAAGTCTGTTGCTTGTTGATTAGAACCATTTTCAGTTAACCAAACAGTTTTGTGTTGTTGTATTAAGTACATCATTTTCTGAAACAGTATGATAGTTGAAAACCATCAATTATCAACTAACAGTACTACTAGCTGACAGGAACAATAAGCCCATGTTTACCTTTGTGACAAAGAGACTCAAATTGTAGTTATCTATTAGTTGGCGTACACCACTTGGAGCAGCGTCAATAGAGCTTCCATTTTCAGATGAAACATATAGAATAATTGATAATTTCACTTTTCCTGACACCATTGAAGAACGATAAACATATCAACCACAAATCACTACTAAAAAAAATTACTGTCTTTAGGCCACAGATATTATACTGGAAAATCAAATAATTCCAACTAGAATTGGCAGAATATGACCATACCCCAAAAATCTGCCTGAAACCTGAACTAATCTGACATTCTGATAAGTCAGCTAAAACTGATCAAATTGTTACATGACTGTCTAGAGTTTCAGACTTGGAGCTGAAACCAAGCATAAGCAACTTGAACAAAAATAAGTAGATTTAAGGAAAACCTGATGTAGCTCAAAAACCATGCTCACCCAGATCTCAACATGACTCCAGTCAAGACCAACAAATAACTCAACTGAAATAGCCAGAAACCAGAAATTACCCAACCGTATGACCAGACCTACATGGCCCAGAACCTGGTCACATTGTTACTTTTAGTTCCAACCACAAAAAAAGCACAGATAGACCTTCGAACCAATTCTTGCAAACAAGTACATATATAAACAATTAGAGGTGGTAAGGCTTCGTTCAAAAATGGATGCTCAAATATATTGGGTTAAAAATCAATACCTTCAGAACTTTCCTTTTTAACCCGCTTTACATGACGAAGGTCCTCAAGTGGGCATATCTGATTTAACTGCCTGACAATCAATTTTTGATAAAAAAAAAAGGCATGGCACAGTGATGAAATAAAAAATAATAACCAAATGTAATTAGAATTCAGTACCAAAGAATATAGGTCTGGCACTACAAGGACAGCTATAAAGTTGTTTGTATGAACCAGTAAATACAATTCAGTACATCACTGGTATGTAACATTCAAGTCTTCAGAACAATCAAGGAATTCAGGAATCAGGACGACTGGTTCAGTAACAGTTGTTGGGTTTTATATATTAGGGTTTTCTAGTACAATTGAGGGGAGAACTGAAACTTTCTCTTTTCTGAACTTTTTCATCAGACTAATTTAATAAAACATATGCATTTATAATTGCCTTAGATAGAAAAATGAAAAGCTAGGCAACAGCCTATTAAAAACTTTTTAATTGACAAAAACATTATTCTAAATTAAAGCTATAATTCTCACCGAATTATTGTATTTGCCAGCTTAGGCTCGATCTTGGCAGCCACCACATTCACTGAAAGACAAATGCAAAATTCAAATCAAATCAAATCAAATTAAATAAATGACTTAGATAAAATCTATTGAAGGTGAATGAGAAGAAAAGAATTACAAGTGGAATCTTCAAGAGAAAGAAGAGTATTGCCAGGGATGTGCACTATCTCCCAATCAACGAATTGTTCATTTTGAGCCGCCATTGCTGACTGGTGAAGGTGTTGTTGTCCGATTTCCTTATTTCTCTTGGATTTAAAACCCAAATGCAGGATTTGCTGCCATTGAGGGGTTTTGTCTCAGGTGTTCCACTGAACAATTCTGGGTCAATAAATCTAACTGAATTGATAATTAACTAAACTATGACAATGCATTATACAGTTCAGAGCTTAAAATGGCTTTTTTGTGCTTGATTGATATATCATTTAGCTTCTTTATAGGGCCACTGTGTTAGGTACAATACAAGTGTTTGCAAAGAAAATGGAAACAACGGTCTACAACCAGGATGAAGACAAGTAATTGACACTAAAAAGAGGCAAAATGAATTGTCTTGGGTCTGCAAATTTTAGCGTTTTAATTATTTTCTCTTTTCACCCTTTTCATTTTTTTTTTTTGAAAAAGGCTTGGAAGCGTCTGCCAAGAAACTCTTGTCGCAGTTTTCAAACTGCAAAGTAGATAGATAGTGTGTGTGAAAGAGAGAGAGGCTACCGGTAACTTTGTTCGGCTGACTGTGTCGGTGCAATGGAGAGAGCGGCGTCACTGGTGGAGGAGAAAAGGATCGTGAGGCACCGGATCGTGAGGAGAAAAGGATCGTGTCATTAGCAGTCTCTCGTGTAAAGGCGGGCAAAGACTGCCGAGCTAATGATATTCACCGCAGGGGTGAAAAGTGAAAACAGATCAGATACAGAGCGGACAGTGGTGAAAGTGAAACCATATCAATATCCGTCTTTTATTATTAAGATAAGAATACGGATACAGATCGAATATTTATTAAAAAATTGAAGTTTATAACATTTAGCTAATTATAATGATGAATAATATTTTTTTATAATATACATTAAATTATATGTTATATATTTATTATTTGGATATGAATAATTGAAATGTAAAATTATATTAGTATCGGTATCTACATTGACATTCAGATATCGAATATCTATAACTAATTTTTCGAATACGGATCAATATTATCCACTCCATTTTCACTCCTATATTCACCTATGTTCACCTATATTCACACACATTTTATGTTATTAACACAATAATAATTAACTTTTTAGATGATAAATATTATATATCTTTCTTAATGATTTTTCAAACAACACATTCTCTCTTTATTAATGTATAGTTTTTGTTCCTTTAATGATATATTCATTTAAAATCAATAAAGATTTTTTACTGAGATTAGTTTCTTTTAAAATTTATTCAAAATTAGATACTTAAAATTGTACTTTCCATAAGTTAGACCTTGCATAATGATTTAATAATTTAATTATACAATGAAATATAATAATTAACTATTGATTGAAGTTCATTTTTGTCATTACTTTTTTCTTTTACTTATAAATTCAACATGTTCATTACTATAATATTAAAATTTGTCAAACATCACTCAATCCGTAATTGAATAAATTCAGAAAACCCTAGAAACAAAACATTTTTCATTATATAATAGCAAATAAAATGCCTCAAGCATTCTTCTTCTTCAAAGCCTTTATTCTCAAACAAGTTGGGATAGGCTAGAAATGAAACCCAACCGAAATCAGCAACACAGGAACTTCCCAGGAGGTCACCCATCCTAGTACTACTCCTGCCCAATTTGTGAGGGTTTCATTTCCATAAAAATGTTGTTTTTTTACCGCTAGCTCGCCAAGCCTACCACGAACCCTCCTCCTTTTCCTGACTTGGGGCAGGTTGTGTAGAAACTACACAGGCAGAGTTTTTCATTCAAAATATTATACCAATTTCGAACTAGCCTAAATAAAATAAAATAAATTCAAACTAAAAATGGTAAAGGAAGAAGCATGTGAAGTTTAATTTTGCTAACAATTAATAATAGAGAAAATAATTTGAATAAAGCTTTTGATGGTTTCACAATTATCTCTGGTACAAAATTTTGCAATTTCACATGAGTAATTCATTAAAAATAATTTGCAGATAAGCTAGTATTATTGAGGCACGCAAAACTAATTAATTGAGAGCAATATTTTATTAAACTGAAACTAATTTATCTATTAGTACTAGCTAACAACCAGCTGAGCCGAGCTAGTCAGAGGCAAAAGCTGGAAGTTGACTCGTGAATATGACGAACCGATCCGAGCCAACGTAGTAACATATATATACTCGTGAATATGACTCGTCAATTTTTTTTTTTCTGAAGCTCTAAAATGGTAATTTGGTTTAGCTGAAAGGAGATATACCAGCAGGTACAATAACATTATACAATACAACTAATCATAGACTAAGAAAGAAAACAAATAAGAAATTGATAGCCTATCTTGTGTCAATCTCCCCTCACATATCTCCAGAAAATTGGCAGAGAGAGTAAGAGAGGCTAACCAATGTCTAAATATGTCGTGCAACAATGAGTAAAATCTGAAATAGAAAGAGCAAAATTGAGCTCCTAATTTTGCAACAATAACTGAGGTCTCTACAATCCAAATATAAGTAAGCAAAGAACAAGGAAGTGAGGTAGAAACCAACATATTCTTAATCTGGCTGTTAGATACGTACCAGTATGAGCTATAGTACAGAGCATAGAGGTTTTAATTTTGCAACAATTGATGGGCTCCCAATTATGCAAATAAATCTCACTAATTTCAACTAATTTGGTTTGAAATTGAACTAAAGAGGAAAACCGCATCTAGGTTTTTCACAAGCTTTGATTAATTGCTGAGAGAGAGACGCGCTAACCGGGAGACGAGCGATAAGGTGTGGCCCAACAGTGGAGTGTCTCCTCGCGAGGAGGATAGAGAGAGACGGAGGGGAGGAGGCAAAATCCGCTGAGAAAAGCACGAGAGTAACCAGCGGATCGAGGGAGAGCGATCAGAGCTCCGCGGAGGGAGAGCTCGGGGAAGGGGCTTGGCGGAGGGAGAACTAGCGGCTTGAAAGAGCATAAAGAAAAGAGATTTTAGGGAGAGGAGAGAGAGCGGCGCTAAGGGAAAAGAACAAATCAAAACCCAACCCTACGTAACGGAGCCTTTCATTTTTCAAATTTTTTGTTCCATCAAAATCAAATCAATGCACGAATCTTAAATCCAATCTGACGGCTTAGACACCTGACACTGGCTATCATGCTTTAGGAAATGGTGTTTTACTTTCTACTCATATTTTTATTATCAAGTTCAAACAATTAATCCAAACTTCTCAACATGATATGTACTTGGAGATCAAATTTTGTTGCCAAACAAGATATTATAAATAGAGGATTGTTGCCGAAAAGAACTTTGGTGCAATATGTTTAGTTCGGTCTCCTTTGATATATCATTCTTTGATTTGTGCAATGCATGCTGCATTATCTTCATATAGCGGAGTAGGATTTACCTTGATGTTTTCAAGTCCGCATTCTTCTTGAATATTTTGAATCATTGACCGTAACCAAACACATTCTCGACCCGCCTCGTATAAGGCGACCAGTTCGGCGTGATTTGAAGATGTAGCTGTAAGAGTTTGTTTTGTCGATCGCCATAAAATTGCAGCTCCATAATAGGTGAATACATATCCCGATTGAGATCGTGCTTTATGTGGATCCGATAAATATCCCGCATCTGCATATCCAACTAAATTGGATTTTGTATCCTTTTGATAATATAACCCTATATCTCTAATTCCGCAGAAATACCAAAATACTTGTTTAATTTCATTCCAATGTCTTCTGATTGGTTTGGAACTATATCTTGCTAACACATTTACTACAAATGAGATATCGAGTCTCATATTATTTGCAAGATATAATAATGCCCCGAATGCACTTAAGTATGGTACTTCAGGACCAAGCACTTTTTCATTATTTTCTTGTGGGCGAAAATGATCATTTTTTGCATTTAGCGATTGTACGACCATTGGTGTGCTCAAAGGACGAGCTTTATCCATATTGAATCTCTTTAATATTTTTTCAACATAATTTAATTGATGGATAAATATTTCATTCTTTAGATGTTCGATCTGCAGGCCGAGATAAAATTTTGTTACACCAAGGTCTTTCATCTCAAATTCATTATTCATTAATTTTGCAGTATTCTCAATCTCTTCAGGAGATCCAATAATATTTAAATCATCAACATACACTGCAATGATTGTGAAACCTAGATTTGATCTTTTAATAAAAACACACGGACTAATTATATTATTTTTATATCCTTCTTTTAGAAGGTACTCACTCAGTCGATTATACCACATTCGACCAGATTGTTTTAGTCCGTATAAAGATCTTCTTAATTTTATAAAGTACATCTCTCTAGGTTTTGACTTATATGCTTCAGGCATTTTCAATCCTTCTGGGACTTTCATGTATATATCACTATCAAGTGAACCATATAAATAGGTTGTTACAACATCCATAAGTCTCATTTTTAGATTTTCTGTAACTGTGAGACTTATTAGAAATCTAAGAGTTATCGCATCCACTACAGGTGAATACGTTTCTTCATAATCAACTCCAGGTATTTGTGTATAGCCTTGTGCCACTAGCCTTGCTTTATATCTCACAATCTCATTTTTCTCATTTCTTTTTATGACAAATACCCATTTGTAACCTACAGGGTTAACATCTTTGGGCGTTTGGACTACAAGTCCAAATACTTGCCGCTTTTCTAATGAACTTAATTCTGCTTGTATGACATATTTCCATTTAGGCCAATCATTTCTATGTCTACACTCTTCTAGAGTTTTTGGCACATTATCTTCTTCGTTTATAACATCGCTTGCTATAGCGAATGCAAAGATTTCATCAACATGTGTTTTATTTCTATTTAATATAGTGCCATTTATTACATAATTTATAGAAATCTCATAATCATTTGGTACTTGAGTTTCTTCTGGAACTTCATCAACCTCTTTTGGGGTTTTATCAACTTCTTCATGTGTTCTACCATTAATCTCTTCTGGAATTTTATATACTTCTTCAGGAGTTTTACTATCAACCTCTTCTGGGGTTTTATTGACTTCTGCAGGAGTTTTACCATCAACCTCTTCTGGAGTTGGACCAACTGCTTTATTTTGCTCTTTCCTTTTACGTGGATTTACATCCTTAGAACCAAGTGGTCTTCCACGTTTTCTACGCACATTAGATTCATTAGATATTTTTGTAATGTCAATTCGAGCAGGTGCGTTTATAGCTGGAATATGTGATTTAGTAACTCTATTCGTATCTGTGAATGCATCAGGTAATTCATTTGCAATTCTTTGCATATTTATGATCTTTTGAACTTTGAGTTCACATTGACTACTTCGGGGGTCAAGATAAGATAACGATGAATTCCAAGTTACTTGTTTATCCAGTTTTTATTTTTCTTCCCCTAAATTTGGGAATATTGATTCATTAAAATGACAATCAGCAAATCTTGATGTAAAAACATCTCCTGTTAATGGTTCTAAATATCTAATAATAGAAGAAGAATTAAAACCAATATAAATTCTCAACCTTATTTGAGGTCCCATTTTTGTGCGTTGTGGAGGAGAAATTGGAACATATACTGCACAACCAAATAC
Organism: Carex rostrata; assembly: GCF_964058835.1. NCBI lineage: Eukaryota > Viridiplantae > Streptophyta > Magnoliopsida > Poales > Cyperaceae > Carex > Carex rostrata. The sequence goes on from NC_135931.1 coordinate 9,595,480, forward strand.
CTTTAGATGGGACAAGTTTGGTTCTCTTCCGGAGACCAATTGTAATGGGGAATATTTATGATAAGCAGTTGGTCTTAATCTAATTAGTGCAGCGGCATGTAATATGACATGTCCCCATGCAGAAGACAGTAAACTAAATCTCATGAGTAATGGTCTAGCAATTAATTGTAATTTTTTAATCAACGATTCTGCCAGACCGTTTTGTGTATGAACATGGGCCACTGGATATTCTACCGTAATTCCAATAGACATGCAATAATCATTAAAAGTTTGAGAAGTGAACTCACCTGCATTATCAAGTCGGATTCTTCTGATTTGATAATCTGGAAAATTAGCTCTCAATTGGATAATTTGTGCTAATAGTCTAGCAAATGCAACATTTCTTGTTGCTAACAAACTCACATGTGACCAGCGTGTTGATGCATCAATTAACATCATAAAATATCTAAAAGGTCCACATGGAGGTGTAATAGGTCCACATATATCTCATTGAATTATTTCTAAAAATGAAGGAGCTTCAGGTCCAACTTTATTTGGAGATGGCCTAATAATTAGTTTTCCAAGAGAGCATGCTTCGCATGTCATATCTTTTGATAATAGGATCTTCAAGTCCTTTAGGGGATGCTCATTTGCACTTTCAATTATTCTCCTCATCATTATATTTCCTAGATGATCCAATCTGTCATGCCATAATGTAAATAATTTTGGATCAACTAAGTTCTGGTTAGTAACGGCTAACTTTGGGTTAGCAACCATATTTTATTATATTTTACTTATATAAGTACTATATAATCCGGATGACATTGCTTGCATCTTTTCAATTATGATCTTCTGACCATTCTTAATAGATGTGTTATGAAGATACTCGCAATTTTTCTCATTCATAGTTTCAATATGATAACCATTCTTTCGAATATCTTTAAAGCTTAGTAGATTTCTTCTGGATCTACTTGAATTTAATACATCATCTATTATTAATTTTGTTCCTTTAGGTAATAAAATACAAGCTCTTCCGGAGCCTTCAATTAAATTACTTGTACCAGATATAGTATGGATATTAGTCTCACCAAGATGCAATTGTGAAAAATATCTCTTGCTTTTTAATATGGTATTTGTTGTTCTGCTGTCTACTAGACATGGATCTTCTTTACTTACCATTGCGTCAGTCATTTTCAAAATAACTTTGTTTCTTCCGAGCAATTCGTGCTGATAATGTGTTGTAAAATAAAGATAAATAAATCAAACAAGATATTGACAATGTATAAGATAGCTATCTCTTATTCTTATGCTTTTCTTATATGTATAATACAATCTTACAATCCTCTATTTATAGGTAGAAAATGTAAATAACAAGTCATTGTATATTAATTGTATTGATAAATGAGAAGAGAATAACATAAATCTTTATGAGGAGTTTTGAAATAATTACGGAAGAGTTGCAAATGAACATCCATCCATAACTTATTTTATTTATAACAGAATGCATATTTTCATCTGTTTTTATAATTAAAAATTATACTCTTTAAGTTCATACAATGATCGCCTCATTCTATGTTTATTTTTTTTTAAAGAAATTCGTACCTTTATTATTATTATTATTATTATTATTATTATTATTATTATTATTATTATTATTATTATTATTATTATTTTTGAATGCTTTTATTTAACTGGATTAGTTGAAGACAGTAGTGGAACTTGGGTAGTACTTGACCATTGTATTTATTTGGATATATATATATGGGTTCATCACCAAGTTCTTTTGTGAACCTTCTAATCTTAACTGCTTGAGTCTATACAAAATTAATTCTTAAATTTAAAATGTTTACACGTAGATACATCACTCGTAAGGTAGAAATGTTTCAATAGTTTGGATTCATTATTTAAAATTAAACTAATATGTTTTAGAGTTGAATTTACAAAGAAACTTGATAAAATTGAGAACACTCTAATTCAACTCTTGTTTTTCACATGCATGCACCACCGCTATTAATTTTTTTTCTCAAACATAATGTATGTTAAATGCAATAAAATGGTTAATATTCGGACATACATATTAATTATGTAATTACTAAGGCATCTTTTAATGCACAGCACGGTATTAAAATATTGTAAATTTTGTTGTACGTACTGCACCCCCGGAGGACAAGGTCCAGCGCTAGCTATTGCCTATTGGTATAATGACGAGAGAGTTTATCTAATCCACGCAAACGGAACATATTATAAACATCAATATGTTCCAAGTCAAAGTCAACATAATATCTTACCGTTGCATTATGACCCGGTCCCGGCTCCCCTGTCTGTCTTGTAAGTTCATATATATATATGAGGTGGGTTACGGTGAGTTGCGAAGTAAAGCGACTATTTTACTTCACGCTCATATTTTGCGATTTTTAAATTCAAAACGTCGATCTGAACCGTTCATCTTGTTCTCCATATTGAAATGTGCTTGGAGACCAAATTTTACAATTTTTGGAATTTTTTTACTATTTATTAAGCAATTTTGAAAGTCACTGATCTGATGGTCCAGAAAATTTTACTGTTTTTTACTGTTCACAGCAAAACAGCAATTTTCAAAAATACTTAATAAATAGTAAAAAAAATTCCAAAAAATGTAAAATTTGGTCTCCAAACACATTTCAATATGGATTAAACATCTAACGGTTCGGATCGATCGTTTGGACTTTCAAAATAAAAATACGGCGTGAAGTAGAAACGCGTTTTACTTCGCAACTCACCATAGCCCACCTCTATATATATATATATATATATATATATATATTGACGAGAGAGTTCATCTAATCCACGCAAACGGAACATATTATAAACATCAATATGTTCCAAGTCAAAGTCAACATAATATCTTACCGTTGCATTATGACCCGGTCCCGGCTCTCCTGTTTGTCTTGTAAGTTCATATATATATATATATATATATATATAGAGGAGGGTTCAAATGCACCCAAATTTTTGTGCACCCAAATGCACCCTATTCTTTTTCTTCGTTTTCAAAGTCCGAATAGTCAATCCGAACCGTTAGATGCGATCTATATATTAAGATGTGCTTGGAGACCAAATTTTACATTTTTTGGAATTTTTTTACTATTTATTAAGCCACTTTGAAAATCGCTGATCCAATGGTCCAGAAAATATAAAATCAGCGATTTTCAAAGTGGCTTAATAAATAGTAAAAAAAATTTTAAAAATGTAAAATTTGGTCTCCAAGCACATCTTAATATATATATCACATCTAACGGTTCGGATTGACTATTCGGACTTTGAAAACATAGAAAAAGGATTTGAAATATAGGGTGCATTTGGGTGCACAAAAATTTGGGTGCATTTGAACCCTCCTCATATATATATATATTGACGAGAGAGTTCATCTAATCCACGCAAACGGAACATATTATAAACATCAATATGTTCCAAGTCAAAGTCAACATAATATCTTACCGTTGCATTATGACCCGGTCCCGGCTCCCCTGTCTGTCTTGTAAGTTCATATATATATATATATAGAGAGAGAGAGAGAGATAGGCTAATGTGCTTCCGGTAGCATATGGGCCGAAATGCTTCCGGTGAAAATTTGAAATTTCAAAATCCAAAAAGTCGATCTGAACCGTTCATCTCCTTCTCCATATTAATATCTGCTTGGAGACCAAATTTTACATTTTTCTGAAATTTTTTACTATTTATTAAGCCACTTTGAAAATCGCTAATCCAACGGTAGCTTCTGATTTTTACTGTTTGGTAAGCCACCGTTGGATCAGCAATTTTCAAAGTGGCTTAATAAATAGTAAAAAATTTCAGAAAAATATAAAATTTGGTCTCCAAGCAGATATTAATATGGAGAAGGAGATGAACGGTTCAGATCGACTTTTTGGAATTTCAAATTTCCACCGGAAGCATTTCGGCCCATATGCTACCGGAAGCACATTAGCCTATCTCTATCTCTCTCTCTCTCTCTCTCTCTCTCTCTCTATATATATATATATATTGACGAGAGAGTTCATCTAATCCACGCAAACGGAACATATTATAAACATCAATATGTTCCAAGTCAAAGTCAACATAATATCTTACCGTTGTATTATGACCCGGTCCCGGCTCCCCTGTCTGTCTTGTATATGAGAATATATATATATATATATATAGAGAGAGAGAGAGATGGGCTATGGTGCATTGCAATGCATAGGCCATGGTGTGCATTGGACCATAAATCACCGATTCAAAGTCCAATGACCGATCCAAACCGTTCATCTTGTTCTCCATATTAATTTGTGCTTGGTGACCAAATTTTATATTTTTTGGAATTTTTTTACTATTTATTAAGCCACTTTGAAAATCGATGATCCAACGGTGACTGTTTGGAACAGTAAAATCAGAAGCCACCGTTGGATCAGCGATTTTCAAAGTGGCTTAATAAATAGTAAAAAAATTCCAAAAAATATAAAATTTGGTCTCCAAGCACATATTAATATGGAGAACAAGATGAACGGTTTGGATCGGTTATTTGGACTTTGAATCGGTGATTTATGGTCCAATGCACACCATGGCCTATGCATTGCAATGCACCATAGCCCATCTCTCTCTCTCTCTATATATATATGAGAATATGCTAGCATGCTATGCATAGCATAGAGCCTCTCCATAAGATATATATGAACCGTTGCTAGCATATTCCTATATGGAGGCGTTGAAATTCTTCGTGAACAACTATATAATTTATCCGTTTGTTTATGGAAGTGCTGAAATTTATGACACATTTGTAATTCAAATATGATTCAGAAATCCTCTTCTTAATTTCAGCACTTCCATAAACAAAAAGATAAATTATATAGATGTTCACGAAGAATTTGTCAAAGCAGACTTGATAATAATTAACAAAAAATATTTCAATTTGCGGAAATGATTGATCAAAAAAAAAAACATGTTTCATTATTCCTTTAATTCTCTTACCAATTTTGATTAATTCCTCTAATTAATGTATATTGGTATCGTTTGAAAAACCTTCAGTAATATTCCATGAGTGAGTCTATGGTACTATGCATATCACGGGTTGTTACTGTGCTACGGCTCTATATTCGAGTTTTCAAATCCTAACGGTCAATCCGAACCGTTCATCTTGTTCTCCATATTAATATGTGTTTGGAGACCAAATTTTACATTTTTTGAAATTTTTTTACTATTTTTTTAGGTATTTAGAAAATCACTTGATCTGAAAATTCTGGACCATCCAAAAACAGTGATTTTTAATAAATCTAAAAAAATAGTAAAAAAATTTCAAAAAATGTAAAATTTGGTCTCCAAACACATATTAATATGGAGAACAAGATGAACGGTTCGGATCGACCATTAGGATTTGAAAACTCAAATATAGAGCCGTAGCACAGTGTCAAATCGTAATATGCATAGTAGTACCATACACTCACTCATATTCCATTCAAAAGAAGGAAAATATAGAGAAAATAGAGAGGCGATTATTGAACTTCAATTAATTGTGTGATAATCCAGATTTTTTTTTTCCAAATGATTAATTAATTATAACATAATAAGGATTATTTTAAATCAAATTTAATAGATAGTTAAATTATTGGAACAGATTAAAAACTTTAGTTGAAATGTAACAAAATAATACCAATAATATAAAACCAAATGAACCTAAATAATTAAATGCTAGCAAATTTTAAAAAATAAGAAATCATGAATGATAAATTAAGATAAACTTGATTCAAATGAATAGTTAAAATTAAGTCAACTAAAACTTTAATTCAAATGAAATAGAACTCCAATGTAAATATAAATTAACCACGAAATAGAACTCCAATGTAAAATTAAGTACATGCTTTATCAATCGAATATATGTATATACATAAATGAAACACTTTGTTAATATAAATTAACGTGAACTAATAATAACATAATCTTAAAAGTAATTAGCTTGAACTTATAAAATTAAATGAATAAATCATCAAAATTTAAACTAAAACCAACTTAAATAATTAATTTGAAAATCAATGAATATATCTTTCTAACAGAGTACAAACAATACAAAATAATTGAAAAGGAAATTAATAAAAAAAGAAAGAAATGGACATCCACAGACAAGCGGTGTTGACATATCAGGACCCCTATTACACTAAAGATTTATCTACCACAAATAATAGCCATATCAATGTATATATTCCTTATTATATCTTATATGATATATTGATATCTGTACCTGTATGTATGCAATATACTCGTCTCCTTTGTGGGTGGGCCCGTAATAGAAAAAGGAACATACAGAGAACTTGATATGTGAACACCGGATTTAAATTAATCACATATATATTCTATGGCCCTAGCTCGGAAATTTCGTGGTTGCGAGCTATAACACAAACATACACAAGTGGATCTTTTGGAATTACAACAATTACAGTAACTTGTAAAAGATGGCGTGGAAAATTCCGCTATCCTACAACTCCAACAGTTGTCTTGTTTCGTGGAGAAGACAACAAGAAATTAACCTATCTATAAGAAAATTCCACCTAAACGTGTAGTACAAATAATTGTGAATGAAGAGGATTATTAATCCGAATGGATATTTTGATCTCTCCTTGTAATTAAAAAAAATATATTCTTTTAAGTTCATTTAATTATTTCTCAAATACCAATCTGTTAAATGCAATAAAGTTACACAAGGTCCAGCTCCAGCCCAGGCAGACGATATAATGACAAGACTTGGTCCAGTCTACGCTAAAATGGTTCCAAGTCAATGCCAATGAAATTTCTTATCTTGCATTAATTTTGATTCGGTGACTTTCGGTCCCGGCTCTCCAGTCTTCTAATTAGTTCATATATATATATATATATATATATATATATATATATATAGATCTATGCTATTACCCAAATCCAAAGCGAAACATTTTCTAGTTAATCCAAAGCCAAGTCATGGCCAAGTCTCTCTCCCCCTTTTCCTTCCTATGGCAAGCCGTGTTCCTCCCCTCGAAGAATCCTAAACTTTTTTCTAATATTTTCTTGATCTACATCCTAGGCCATATGTTGCTTTACATCGGCATCCAGTTATCGATCACACCTCTTTTATCTAAGATCACCGAGTTGGCGAAGTTGCTACCAACAATTGACCCATCAAGCCCTGAATTTACCGAGCTTCTTAATACCTTAAAGGTAGTTACCAAAGAGTTGCTCGTTTTTGAAATTGTTTACTGTGTCTTTGTGTTTGTGATTTCATGTTTCCTGTCAATCATTACCTACTATGCGAACTCGACAGCATATCTAGGAGAGACGCTGACACTGAAAGAATTGCTGAACAAGGTTAAGAGCATAATCAAAGGGCCAGTAATTACACAGCTTTTTGTTTTACTCTTCTCCTTTATCTACCTCATCATTGTTTTTGCAATCACGTTCATAATTGGGATTGTCTCCGGTATTTACAATATTAATATCAGTAGTTCATGGTTTTTTATAATCCCTTTGATTTTGTTAGCAACTCTTCTCATGGTCTACTTGGGAGTTATTTGGTCCATGAGTGTGGCGATTTCTGTTATTGAACCAAATGTTTACGGACTTAGTGCGATTTCATGTGCGACAAAACTTTTGAAAGGAAAGAAGATGCAAGTATTTCTCTTAATTCTTGCATTGATCATCGCCTCAGGCATCATATATGCATGTAATACAATACTTGTTATGTTTGCTTCCAGTTCCAAGGCTGGTAGTTTGGTTTTAGGGTTCGTGTACCAGCTTCTAATGCAGGTGGTTAACTTGTACACTATGATGGCTATTACGGTTCTTTACTATGAGTGCAAACAGAGCAATGGAGATGAGTATACCAAATTAGACAATACCAGTATAGTGTAGACAATTAAATATTTTAATGATCATTGTGTGTCTTTGTGTAGTGTAGTAATGAAGTTTGCGGATCATGTATATTTGTTACTCTCTATTATATATGTGTATAAATGAGAATCTAGGCTTTTGAATTGTTTGATAGATTTTGTTTGATGTTTTCACTTTTCCAGATAACTTTGCGTATTGATTAATATTATATCAAGAAGATGTGGAACTGGAATGAAAAATAATTAGTATGGATTCATTATACATACTGATAAAATAATCCATCCTGCGTTGGGTGAGCCGGCATTATGGACTTTCTTTTCAGGGCTATGTACTTAGTCAATTCTCCCCCATTTTAAATATTTTCCCTCAAACCCATGGCCTCTTTTTTTTTTTTTTTGAAAGAAGTAACATTGTCACCGATTTTCATTAAAATGAAAATCAAAATATTACACAGTATTACTGATATTAGCTACACACGTACCACAAAATACTTACAAAAATGAACTACCATCCAACAACCACATAAGACCAACAACATCGTAAATCAAAACCTATGGCTAACAATCCAGAAAAGCACACAAAAAAAATGTTAACAACAGCTATAAGAATAACAATTTGCATTTAAGGCCCTATATCTTCCATATTTAATCAAGACACCATCTGCAACTTGTCTTCACCATCCAAAATTGTCCCTACTCCATTCATAAAAATTGTAACCTGGATATCCTCCATAGAAATGGCCAGCGCCTTAACCAAAACTTTTCCTGGAATAAACTTCTTATTCCTCATTAAAACCACGATCACCTCAACCAAATCCTTATTTCTCACTTCAAGCCACAACCAAATGTCGTCTTTATGACTTTGTTTGTTCTCTGTCCTCTTCGAAAGCAAATTACGTTAAAGCAAAATGTTGTTAAAGTTTAAAAGCTTTAGTGTTGAGACGTATTATTCATAAAATGCTGTTAAATATGTGTATTAAACGTACAATTCGCAAATTGCCGAATAATTTGCTAATTCGTTATGGTAGAATGAATAATTTGCCGATTATTCATAAAATGCTGTTAAATATGTGTATTAAACGTACAATTCGCAAATTGCCGAATAATTTGCCAATTCGTTATGGTAGAATGAATAATTCGCCGATTCCACTACATTAATCTTAAACAGACATCAAAATAGCAACCATTCACAACAACTCGATGGTACTACAAGTCAGTATGTCAAAAGCACAAAAAGCTCTTTCTTCTCTACAACTGAAATAGGTTTAGACCCAAAAAAAAAAGAAAAAAAAGAAAGAAATTGTGTAACATTATTTTCTATTTTAAATTGAATTGAAAACTTCAATTTGTTGGTAAGGTTAATCTGATTTGTAGGACCTAGAATGAAGAGTCATGATTGTCAGTGCTCGGTTATCCATATGTTCACAACTCCACTTATCTGTGACCCCGCCAACTGAACTTATTTAAAAACTTGAACTAATTACAAACAAATCCGAATATAATCTGTAACCCAACCTAACCCGAGCCGGAACAACCCTAAAAACGTGTTGATTACAAGCTGGATGACTCTCAACTTGACCAAATCCAAACACGAACAACTCAAAATTCGAAAATAATCTGCCAGGAAGATTCAAAACCCAACCTTACTCGAACCTGAATAACTTGAAATATAAAAATGATACAAAGCATCGACATGAAACCTGACTCAACTAGGGATGATCCAAAATTGTATAACCTAAAACTAGATTTGACCCGGGACCTGGAATTATCCAAAACTAGATGACCTGAAATCTAACTCGAACATGATGACTTGAGATCCAGCGATCATTTAAAGTCAAACTGACCCAGAATTAATTTGCATTCCCCTTTGACGAGTGATAGCTTTAGGTTTTGGATCACATAATACGACAAGTGTCATTTATTTCAAGAAATAGACGCAAGGGGAAAAAAAAAATGAAAAGATCCGAAATCCTGTAACTTAATGTTTCCTTAGCTCACTGACAAGAAAAACGAGTTTTTGTGGTATTGAAAAATAACTCAAGTACACAAAATTTTGCAGGTAGTGCAAGATGATTATTTCCCTAAAAACAATGATTATTTTCCTCAATACAACATAAAGAACAATTGCAATCCCCCAACTCACCTCATCACAAAAATGTCAAAAAGGAAACCAAAAAGAGAATAACAACTGTAAAAGGTAAAAACAACGGAAAAAACCTCTATCTGATCTTTCTGAAGGAGTTGACACGCTCAAAATCTGGAACTGCATAATTCTTCTCAATCTCCCATGCAAGGTGAGACATGGAATTAAATGATGATTTCACCGCTTTCTCATCTGTGACTTCTCTTGGGAAAGGGATTCGAACAACAAAAACCCCGTTTTCTGAGTAGATGTATAAGTCAAACCCTAGCCTGTCCACCCAAATCATTTTCGCACTTGACACCTGTCACAGTTTTAGCAGTCCACATGCAAATTGGTACAGACTCATTTCAGTCTATGTCTGATTATTACTGTCTAAAAGCTTAAACCCAAATAAACAAAGATCTATGTCCTATTCACTCATAAACCCAAATAAACAAAAATCTAAAAACTTCTATTAGGTATCAGTACAGATAATGATAGAGGTGGTACCAGATTCTTTGCTAAAAGTTCATTAAACAGTCTAGTATATTAATAAAGATTTTTGGTACTGATATGAATTACAAGAACACGCTAATGTATGCTTGTTTTATAGTGGAACAGAGTACAGAAGAACAGAACTTGCCTGAAAACCAGTATCAACATAGACATTGCATAGACGGTTCACATCTTCAGCATGTCTTGAATTCATTTCTTCTACTATCTTCTCAGAAACATTCCTCAAAGGGTCAGGTTCGGCTGTTACATACTCTGATGGAGCAACCCAAACACCATCCTATCACATAAATTAATAAACAAGAGGACAAACTGTGTGAGGCAATGTCTGCTTTTATAGATATAGAAAGTTGAGGTTGGAAGTAAATACATACCTCACTAAAATCTTCCATATGAAATATTCTTTCAACTGATATCAAGTACATGAGGTCCAGATCTGCCTCTTCACCAAATTTCTTTTCCCACTTTGCACTAAGTTTCTACACCATATACAAAAGGGAACCTCCTCAGATAAGCCGAGTTAGATGCAGTGAAGCATTTTGAAAATCCAACCTATGAAATTTTGTTTTGCTATTTAGCACTTACGTTCAAAAGCTTTTCATCCGTAGGCTTTGTCAAGCTCCCGAGCAGGGTACACTGTGGAGTTCTCAATCCACTCTGCTCAAACTGCACACAAAAGCTAGTGAATATATCAAAACAGAAACTCAATTCATCTATTTTTAATTAAAGGCACCTCATGCTTCTTCTTTTTTTTGCCTCAAATGGCAGTTTATCATATTGGTAATTCGTTCAAAATTTCATCTAAGGTGCAACAACAGACTGACCCCCATCTCCACCAAACAAGAAATTGCAAGTTCATCTTTGGTTAACTTTTAATTGAATGTCCATTAACTCCTGGAATTAATCCAAATATTAAATTTGAAAACAATATAGGCAGATTCCATTGTACAAACAAATAAAAAGAGAAGAACTGTAGTACCTTTACATGGAAACTGGATCTGTTGTCTACCGCAAGTGACCTATGAGCCGGATTGAAGCAGAGAGCAGGGGCTCCATCCGGGTCCACCACAAAGCGGGCACCAATACCAAGCGGCCATGTGTCATGGGCCAATGCCGACAGGGTGCCCGTTTGGGCTAGGTCCATTATGGACCGAGACACCTCAGCGGGCGAGGGTTTTGTCTTGGATTCCGTGACTGCCGACAGAGGCTCGGTGGAGACGGCGTGGAGAGAGCATTTGGGGGAGGATTGGGGACTCGCGACATGCTGGAATTGGTGGGGAGAGAGTAGATGGGGTTTGTTGGAAAGGGAGAGGGGTGGAGAGGGACAAAGCGATGGGGAGATGAGGGAACGCATTGGAGAGATGGATAGAGTCGGTGCGAGAGAGAGAGAGAGAGAGGGGTCGGAACTAGCCCGAGCTAAGCACGAGCCATAGTCCGTAGTTGACCATGTCTTGATCGGATTGGGTAAGTCTGCTCTTTCCCTAATTTAAAATTTTACAAGAAATTAACTACATGTTAAAATAAAATTTCAAAAATAATGTATATTATGTATATGGCTACGGACTTGTATTAAAAAAAATGATAATGTATCCTTTATTATATTAAATTGCGGTGCATTACAAATGAGTAAACTATTCATCAAACACTTAAAAATATAATTTAATTTTTATCGGCATCCAAATAATTATCTAGTTAATGAGTCAATAATTTTGTTTTTGTTCAATAAATTTTGAAATCAGTTGTTATTGTTGTGAATTTATTTCTTTTCTTTTAAACGAATATAATAATAATTTTCCAATTCAAATATTCCAAATTTTTGCTTTCAGAAGAACAAACAACTTGTCAACTCTCATCGTATAATTCAGCCCAAAATTTGGCTAGAACCATAAGATTTTATACTTATAGCAAGACTTGTAACTTCTTACAATAAATATCTTAGATGTTTATACTAATTGTAAGTTTGTAACGTGCTGAAGAATATCTAGTTGAAATGGTAAGATTTAGTTCAAAGATCGCGTCTAGCGTAGTAGGTTTGGAACTTTTTAGAATTGCTTCTCGTGAAACCTTTAAGAATTAGATCCTTATAGATAGGGTTGTCAATGGCATTCCTTTATTTCTTTATCCACTCCGTATCATATCTGATAAGACAGGTATGAGTTTTTTTTTTTTTTTTTTTTTGTAAATTTATTGAATACGGGTACTTGTAAAGATTTTTTTTTTCCGTTATCTAAATGGGTGAAGTATAGATAAAGCATATTTCATGTCGTTACTCGATCAGGTAATTATAAGAAGAAATTATATATATTGTATATATTAATAAGCATTGAAAAGAGTGTCTTAATTGGTTTACTTGTACTTAACATGATCAAAAAAAATTTCTAACATGTGTGAAATTAATGAATGTATATGTTTTAATATTTTATTTAATAAATAATTATTATATTAGTATTATATGTTATTTATCCACTACCGTTTCGTTATCCAAAAATTATAACGGATAAAGGTATGATATGATAAAATAATTTGTAGCGGATAAGAATAATGTATGGGTGCAGGTATGAAAATATTTCCACCCGATTCTGTACCCGTTGACACCCCTAGCTATAGTATTTTCATTGTTTATTTATATTGCCTTCAAAAATAAAATAATGTAAACCGGATCCCAAAAAACTTTTTCGTCCTTCACACCATGTTTGGATGGAGAGTAGAGGAAGGAATAGGAGGTTAAGAATAGAAGGGAATGGAATGAAATGGAAAGGAAGATTAACATATTTAACCTATTCGTGTTTGGATGATTAATGAGAGAAAATAAATGTAACTTTCCTTTCCGTCTTATTTTTTGTTTGGTTGACTAAAATTTAGGAGGTTAATGAGAAATTCAGTGACTGTTGTAGGTTTGAAGAAAAAATCTTGTATGAGAATTATATATGTAAAATATAGAGTTAGGCATTTGTGTTATTTTTTCTAAAAATATTTGTAACAAAATTTCTTTCCATCCGTTACACTCTAATTTGGAAGGGAAACCGATTCTATTAATTATAATGATACAAGGTTAAACCTTTCACCTCCTATACCCTCCACCTCTGACATAATTTTAACAACCAAACACGATTCAACGGAAAGTTTTTGTTTCTTTCCATTCCCTCCCTTCCTCTACTCTCCATCCAAACAAGGTATTAATTTTAGGACCAGCAATATTTATGGGGCAATGATCAATGGGTTGTGTGGAAACAAATCTGCGGGAATTCTCAGAGATTTAAGGGAGCTTGAAATTCTGAATTCAACCATTTATATGTTTCGAGATTTGTGAATAAAAAATTGTCTGCTTTGAGATTCGTGTATAAAGAATTTAGATGGTTGGATTTGGAATTTCAGGGTCCCTGAAATCCTCAAGGATTTCAGCAGATTTCATTCTGGATTGTGTAGCATTGTGATACATTCAGATTCGGTTCGGATCAAGTATATCAGTATGCCTGTCAACTTTCTTAGAGGAGCTTTTCTTTTGAATTAATTTGTCGATGAAAGTGAAAATAATAATAAGGTTACTTATGCATACTAACACGATCAGACAAATTTAAGATGATTCCAATTTCTCACTGATGTAAGTTAAAAGGAGTAGATTTGAACAAAGTGATGGTTTGAGACTTTGAGTGAAGGGAGAGAAATGTTATCAAAATTGAGGAGGGTTTAAATACTTCGTGTTTTTATGCCACATTGTGTTTCAAATTTTATATCTCTGTTTTCAGAATCTAAACTATTGATTCAAACTACTTAACAAAATATTTACATTAAAATATGTTTAAAAACCATATTAGCTTCGTTCTATTAATTTTTAGCGGATGGTAACAATAAATAAATAAATAATAATCGGCACTAGAAATTTTCTCAATTTGTAATATATGTCCTTCTTCAACAAAGTTGTTTACTATGGATCTTTTATTCTTCTCAGCATAACGACCAATATCTTATTCGATGTTTACAAAATATTGTCAGTGCCTAATGGCCGTAAATTTGTTGAAATATGTGTACCCCAAAAAGTTAAAAGGCATATAATTGCACACTCCACAGGAACAATAGAGTACAAGCATCCTGAAACGCTATCCTCTACGGAGTTTTTCCGTGCGGTGCTGTGCGGCGCTTTTAATCTGGTCCGTTCGTTTCGGATCGGACGGACTGGATTAATGGTTCACCAAATTTTGAGTTTTTTTTAAATTCAGGCAAGATCTTATCTGGTCCATCCGATTCGAAATGAACGGACCAGATTAAAAGCGCCGCACAGCACCGCACGAAAAAACTCCGCAGAGAATACTTTTCCCAAGCATCCTTCGATCTGGATTAATTATATCCCCCAAATGTGCTCATTAATCTAGTTCAGTATAAACATCCTTCGAATGGAGTCCGCACCCTTTGTATTAACGAACCGTTTGAGTTTAGTTCTAGACCCGATCATAATTCAGATCAATTCAACTCACACAAGTAATGCACGAGGCTTTGTAATATGAATAATTATTTCAATACTCGTACTACAATATCCGTGCTACAGTACCCGCACTTAGAGGCAGGGGCAGAACATAGTGGTGGGGAAAGGGTGCTAAGCACCCCCCTATAGTTTAAAAATTTATAGTTTGATCCATTAAATTTTGTAAATTTTATATGCATTAATATCTTTTAGCCCCCTTTATAAAATGAAATTACACTATATTTAATTTTTCAGCCCCTCCAATATCTATTTTCTAGTTCCATCACTGCTTAGAGGAATAATGTATTATGATCCCACTAATTATATTATATCTACTAATTATTATTCTAAAAATATATTATATAGTCCCAACTAATTATTATTCTAAAATTTCAGCAGCACCCTTTCTCTATTGTCTCCACTAATTATATGGTCCCTATCAAAGTTCCAGCATTAATTCTGCGTCAACCTTTCTCTAATAAATATAATTGACATCATAAAATAAATACTTCAGTGCATAGATATAAATACTTTCAATACTTAGATATTAATACTTTCAGTTTCATATGTAAAAAATACTTAGATATTTATACCTTCAATACTTAGATATTAATACTTTCAGTTTCATATGTAAAAAATAAACGCTATCCTCTACGGAGTTTTTCCGTGCGGTGCTGTGCGGCGCTTTTAATCTGGTCCGTTCATTTCGGATCAGACGGACTGGATTAAGGGTTTACCAAATTTTGAGTTTTTTTTTAAATTCAGGCAAGATCTGATCTGGTCCGTCCGATTCGAAATGAACGGACCAGATTAAAAGCGCCACACAGCACCGCACGGAAAAAATCCGTAGAGGATACTTTTCCCAAGCATCCTTCAATCTGGATTAATTATATCCCCCAAATGTGCTCATTAATCTAGTTCAGTATAAACATCCTTCGAATGGAGTCCGCACCCTTTGTATTAACGAACCGTTTGAGTTTAGTTCTAGACCTGATCATAATTTAGATCAATTCGATTCACACAAGTAATGCACGAGGCTTTGTAATATGAATAATTATTTCAGTACCCGTACTATAGTATATGTGCTACAGTACCCGCACTTAGAGGAATAATGTATTATGATCCCACTAATTATATTGTATCTATTAATTATTATTCTAAAAAGATATTATATAGTTCCAACTAATTATTATTCTAAAATTTTAGCAACACCCTTTCTCTATTGTCCTCACTAATTATATGGTCCCTATCAAAGTTCCGGCACTAATTCCGCGTCAACATTTCTCTAACAAAAATAGTTGACATTATAAAAATAAATACTTCAATGCATAGATATAAATACTTTCAATACATATATATTAATAATTTCAGTGTCATATGTAAAAAATACTTAGATATTTATACCTTCATAGATATAATACTTAGAAGATAAAATATTAGCACTTAAAAAAAGTAAGATATTAATATTTTGATGTGTAACTTGTTATGATAATCTCTTTTCGAGTTCTTCAATTATTCCTGCGTCAACTTTCCTCCAACAAATATAATTGACCTCATAGGTATAAATACTTCAGTGTATAATAAACTAGTATCGTGCCTGTGCGTTGTAACGGAGACATTAAGATTGAATAGAATATGAAGAAACTTTTTTATTGACATTTCACCCATAATTAAGAAAAAAATATAAATGAAAATAAAAAAACACAAATGAAAAAAAATGGAGAGATAAATTATAAATAACAATAAAAGAAACAACAACAAATGAAAAAAATGGATCAAATATAACACGAAAAAAAATCTTGTAGTATCATTGTCAGTGTGAACAAAATAATATGAAAAGTAGATTATAATTGCTCCAATTGAAAAAATATAATAAAATTAGAAATGTTAGATTAATATGGTTTGTACCTTATTTCTCGCTCAAGACCTCCCGGTAAACTAAATTTTTTGTATATACTTTGGGGGCATCAATTTCCTCCTTCTGTTTCAGTATAATTTTCAAATTGAAATTGTTGTTTAAAATGAAAATTTGTGTTATAACATGCCCTATTCACCTGTAAAATTTCACGTTTATGTTCAAAGTGTTGTTATGCTTAAGGGTCAATATCAGAGGTATTATTTGAAAAACAACATCAGTCTTATGTTAACAATGCCATTTTTTTATTTGACGGACTTTGGGCAATTGCTAAAATAGTTAGAAAATCTTACAAATGGAAATTTTTCAGTGGTGCACTCATGAGGATGTCTAATAAATGTTGTACAAAGAGTTTAGCTTAATTCCTTTCCTAGATATATTTTTATTTTTGGTTTTGTTTTAGTACTATTTTAGAGTTTTTTTGAAACCAGTTGCTAAATTTTTGGATTTTCTTATTTGTGAGGATGCATGCTACCTGGATGAGACTGATTAAGTATAAATACTAATTTGGAATTTTACCAGTGAGAAGACAGTATATACAAAAAAAAATAAGAAAGTCTCTATGAAATCCATCAACGACTTAACTATTTGCAAAATGACCCTTGTCAGTTTTATATGTGTATTTTACAAGAAGGGCCTTATTTCTATTTTATTTGTGCTATTACTTATAAAGATGATAGTCACGACATTAGCTTGTGTCGTTTAGAAATAAGGTTATATGAAAAACTAATTGTCTCCACTTCTCATTTTCAACCTATTTTTAACTTTTTAGGGTCCACCACACTTTAACAAAATCTGAGGAAACATGAGGTAATTTGAACATAATTCGAAGAAAATCCATTCAAATTTCAAAATAACAAACATTCAAAGATTAAAAGTACTATAGTGCTAAAAATCACTAACAGATAAGCATAAAAATATATAACCTTAGTGAAAACAGTAACACAAATAAGCATAAAATTACAAGGTAGCAAAAATTAATTAACATGTGACCATGCAACCTACATTAATTTTGTTGGTTTATGGTATTAAAAAAAAATTTCCAGTTAAATAATGCTTTGACTTAATAACCTGCTTGTTATCACCATGTCTTCTTATTTTAGGAATTAGGGGCTACCTGCCACATATTTGATTTTACTGATACAAAACTATATCTATAAAGTATAAACTTTACATATTTACATAAATTTTGTTGGTGACATTTTGACCGGTTATTTAAGGGGTTTCAATCATTTGCAAGTTTAAATATAGATACGTATATAAATAAAATTGATAATATTTCTAGATTTCTCATGGCAATAGCTATAGAAATATAGAATAAAAATAAGGAATGAAAGAAATAAGGAAACATAATTATATCGCTAAATTGGAGAGGGAGAAATAAGGAATGAATGAAATAAGGAAATAAATTATATCGCTAAATTTTAGAGTTTATTTAATTTTAATTGTAATGCATTGTGTGGCGGTACGTGTGGCGAGTATGTTTTTAATTAAATTTAGACTTTTACACATTATTCAGATGCATTTAATTAAAAGAAGACATTTTATGTAATTGGAGGGCAAAAGATTAAATCCGAAATTTGATCTTTCAATCGTAGCCATTGACGGATCGGACACCCAACGTGCTTAATAATGGAATGGAGATACTTTCAATATTTAGATATTAATACTTTCTGTATCATATGTAAAAAATAATTGCAAGTGTAGGTATAAATATTTGTACGGCGAGGTATAAACACTTGCGTGATGACGAGCCTGAAAATACGTCATCATGGATCTCATTTGAAAGAAAAAATTGCATAGATATTAATAATTTAGAAAAAAAAATTCAAATTGTAGAGTTTTTGCAGTACCTGTATGAAGTTATATTTATGCATTTAATTTTTAGCGATCCTCGGGTACTGTAGCGCGGGTATTGTTATCTTCGGGCTTTAAAAATCCACGCAATAAATAATTGTTCACATCATAAGTATAAATACTTCCGTTCATAGGTATTAATACTTTAGGGAAAAAATTCGAATTGTCCAGGTTTTGTAATTTCCACAAGAAGTTATATTTTCACATTTAATTTTCGACAGTTCCCTACGAATACAGTGTGGATACTGTAGCACAGATACTATTATCCGCTCCCTTTTAATATTTGTGCGGATATAAATCGGTGCCGATCTATTCTCAAAACTTGTTAAGTAGAGGATACGAATTCCTTTGATTGGCTGTACAAGCATCCGTAAATAAAAATAGCAATAATAGTAGAGTAGAAGTATCCTTTCCTTGCTAAATATTCCACACAAAAATTGTCAGCACCTAATAATATCACATAAACATAAGTGTAATTTTCAGCACGCTTGAAAAATTCTATTTACATTTTTTTTGGATTGAATTTGATTGATATTCTATCCTAACCTACACCCATAGATAAAATTTAAATACAAGTTAGTTATTATTTTTGAAGAAAAAGGTAATTAATTGTGTCTTTATTACTGAAAATTAATTCTGTCAAAAACTAATAACTACTTCCAAATGTACGCTAAGATAAAATTTAAAATTTGAATGCACGTTGAAATTATCCTAAATATAAAGAGCTCAGCCCACCTCTGAAACAAGTACTTTAATTTGGCGGTTTGGTGGAACGCAAGGTAATATTGACGCAAAATTCTGGAAGAAACCGCTCTATAATTGTATTTTGAGCATCCAACTCGATAACAGCAAACATACATATATACATCCCACAAATTGTTATCATTAATTTCTAGAGGGCCTTTTTTTTCTTTTCTTTTTTCTATTTTAGTTACTTGACAAGACCGAACCTAGCCACAAGCGATAACAAGAGCAAAGCCAGAGATTGCTCGGAAGGAAAATTAGAAACAGCAAATAATCCACAGATTAACTTCAACTGACATAAATGAAACCTACATATTACAATAATGATATTCAGTTGCAAAATGGTAATTCTAAAAGTAACTCTCTATCAAAAAAGAAAAGAAAAGGCATTAAAGTATTAAACTTGATTCTGACTAAATGTCATGCCCACAAAATAAATTCTCGAACCATCAACCAGATTTACCTACAGCTCTGTCAAAATGAACAAAGGATGCAAATTAATTAATAAAGATGATCATAGTACCTGACTTCAGATTTCCATATTTGCCAATCATAAAAGAATTGAACTAACACAACTGAAATTGGTTAATCAGCACATTGGGACTAGATTAAGGAAGGTGTTTACTCAACGAGGCTAACAATTGAGTATGCTAAATTAAATATGCAAAGCTACATCTTATAAATGAATAGAAACAATAATACAATAAGAAAAACTAGTCAACAGAAACTAAATTGATCAATTAAAAATAGCAAAAAAAAAGAAGTATAGATCTAACCTTAGTTTAGCCGGACCCAACAATAATGTTGTTGATTGGGATGAAAATAAGCTTCACAAAGAAGCCCACAAACCCCATTACAACAAATCCAATAGCCGTGCGTACAGCCACCTTCGAAAACTCTGCACAACCAATTTCCAAACTAAATAAATAGTTGCATCAACAGACAATAATAGTTTTATAGTTACAACGGTACTGAGAACTTAGTGATGGAAAGCATAGTACCATGTGATATCTTTACCAGAAGAGAACATATTTCTGACTCCAGAAGAAATTAAACTTAATTGTGGTTTAAATAGAAACTGAATCCAAAATGAAAGAACTATAGTATCTGATACTGAACCAGCTCATATGATACCAGCTAAATCCGATACCTACTAAGAATCCGGTAGTGTCATAAGTTCATCATTCATAAAGATATTGTTATTTCCTTGACAGAAACTACAACTGCTAGATCAGAGAAACTAAAACAGATCAGGTCCAATCTAAAACGAACTCCAAAGGAAAAAAAAAATCCTTTATTTTCTCCTACATTCTCTAAGGAAAAAAATGTTAATCTGTTGTTTTATGTACTAGTATCTGAGTGAATTTCTTAATCTTAGATTGAGCAAGAACTTGAAGGATGGATTACTTTGACACAAATGGTACTAGATGCAGTGACAGCATACATCAAAATTGTTGAAAACAAAAGACTAAGGGTATGTTTGGCTGGGTGAGGATGGGTGAATAGCTGTTCAGAATAATCGCTAACAACTGCTGTTCTACTATTCCAACCAAAAGCTAGGTTAGCGACTATTCCAAACAGCTGACTGAGAACACTAACCTCACTGACCCCACTTTCAGACCAAACACACCCAAAATTATAGATGTGGTCCTATCACTTAAATTTGGGATTCTCAAATTGAATTTAATTAAAAATAATTTGATCATGGAGCAAAAACTGCTAAAACTAAGTTCAACTATCAGAATTTCAAATTGCCAGGTGGGGAACCAATCCGTTTTAAACTGCAAACAGGTGCCCCAAGCTGTAAAATAAACTAGTTGTCAATAAATCTGTCATAAGGGCCAGGCAAGATATAATTGACATGAATTTGACATAAACTGGAGGAACGGGGGGTGATCTAAACCTCTGAAAATCCTCTCAGAAGATATATATAGATTCAAGTTTTTGTATTTTTGATGAAATCAGGAAAATTTGAGGGATAAATTAACCTTTGTGACCTTATTTGCAACAAGAAAAGGAATATAAATTCGCAGATGTATTAGAACTTCCAATCAGATTAGATCTGAAAACTTCAGGTGCATAAGTAGAATAAAATTACGCGAATCAGATAAATTGAATATAATTTTTATATAATTAATGGGCAACATCGGATCTTCTACAGTTATAAGAATATCAAACAATTTAGAGCGAGAATTGATCTCATATAACAGAGATCTTAGTAATTGAGGTGAAAATAAGAAAGAGAAACGAAAAAGGAGACGAAAGGAACCTTTCCGGTCAGGCTTGTGACAGCGCTTCACGAGGCGTATGCTGTCCTTGGCGAACTCTCTCAGCGGATCCACCATTGAATCTACCGCATCCATTGTCCTTGATTGTCGAGAAAGAGAGGAGAGAAAGAGAGTATAGCGGTGAGGGAAAAAAATGATAATACTAATAGTCTAATACTAATAAACTTGGTCAATTTTGGAGATCCTTAAAACAGAGCTGCCTGGCCTAGCTAAGGGCCTTGTAACCAAAAAAAAATGAAACAGAGCTGCCATGTGGCCCATATATAAGCCTGATTTATATCAAACGGATCCGCAGGCTTGACAGGTGGTATTTTTGGAAGAATCCGGTAAGGTTCGGAAGGTTTGAACTTTGAACCGGGAAATTTTACCAAGCGTCCTTTTTTTGCTACACAGAACAAAATACTTTTCATCCAAAATTTTTAACAAAATGTTCTTATAGACTTCACTTGTTTCCTCTCTTTTCCAATCCCTTTCTCTTCATTCTCTCTATTTACTCTCATATATTCTTTACTTATGTAAAATATACAATTGTAATTTTATAAATAAGACTAATATGCTATGGGTTGCATAGAGAGCTACGGAGCTACGGCTCAATATTCGAGTTTTTAAAATCCTAATGGTTGATTCGAACCATTCATCTTGTTCTCCATATTAATATGTGTTTGGAGACTAAATTTTACATTTTTTGAAATTTCTTTACTATTTTTTAGATAGGTAGAAAATTAAATATCTAAATAGTGCAGAATTTTTTAGATCAACTGATTTTCTACCTATCTAAAAAAAAGTAAAAAATTTCAAAAAAAATGTAAAATTTGGTCTCCAAAAACATATTAATATGGATAACAAGATGAACAGCTCGGATCGACCGTTAGGATTTTGAAAACTCGAATATTGAGCCGTAGCACTGTAGCCCTCTATGCAACCCATAGCACCGTAGCCTTACCCGTAATTTTATTTTTTATGTGTATAAATGATTTAGAATAAAAAATTAATTGTGAAATTTTATTTGCTAAAATCAATGTATACGTAGAATATTTTCAACATATGAGTCTTTTAAAAAAATATTATAAGACATGGTATTAACTTATTTTATAAAATCTAACATATAAATATTTTTAACATATGATATTTTATCTAATTTATTCGGTATAAAATTTTATATTCCTTGTTTTCACAATTATAAATTTTTTATCAATCACATGTTAAGAATAATTTAGTGAGATACTTATGCTTCAATAAAAATATACTAATTATTTATATGACATAATCTTAAAAATTAAAACAATGAATGATATAGATGCTTGGGTACATTTTTTACACTTTCGAAGTGCATATCTGGTTCGATTAATAACCAAATTCAGCAAAGTTTAGTTTTTCATTTTTCACCATAATGTATTTACTGGCGAGTCATATTAATTGCATTGTAACTGATTCAAAGCTGCTGGCATTATTTCTTGCATTGGTTATTTATATTCTTAATTTTTTAAGATTATGTCATATACATAATAAGTATCTCTCTTTCTATATTATGCACCTCAAATTAAATTGGATGACAGAAAGTCGTGTGGCTGAGATTTATTGATCGAAATTTAGATTGAATCTGAGCCATATAAATAAATAACCTGTCTTCTTTTGATTAAATACATCTTTTCTCTTTGTAGAAGTCTAAATTTAATGAAACTTACACCCGCCACATGTATTGTCACACATATTGTCACGTAGATATGCAAATTTTTTCGCTGATCTGAATTTTTTTTTTTGCTGTACCCTTCCCCCGACCCTTTCTTCCCAAAGCCGTCCCCTCCCCGTCCCTTTCTTTCCAAAGGAGAAAAAACCTAATTGGAGTTCCTTCAGCCGTCCCCTCCCCGCCACATTTATCGCTACACCACTAATATCACGTCGACGCATCTTTTTTCTCTGATCTTCCCGTCTCCTTCTCTTCTATCAGGTAAACCCTAAGTGCTCCTCCGACCAAGTTTTCGACGGTTAGCCGCTACTCATGTCTTTTTCATTTCTCGCTGCGCTTTGGCATCGCCGCTTTCCTCCTTTTCAACCACCGTCGAGACTTCCTTTTCAGATCCACAGTTTTGTGAGGAAATATAGGTACTCAAAGAATTTTTTTTATATCTTATTTCAATTTTTAGAAAGGAAGCATTAGCAGGTTCTCTCAGCTTGTTCTCTATGTAAGTGTTCAACAAATATTTGATTATATCATTTATTTAATCCGGTCTAAGCATTTGTTATTTGTAGCTCGCTTTAGATCTCGAGCATCTTACTCTGTAGTTAACCACTAAATTTGATCTTTTCTATCCATTAGTTTACGTAATTCTTGAAATGCGATTCTTATTAAGGCTTATTTTAGAAAGAAAAGAAAACCATAGACAAATTACGCATAGTCATTAAGTGATGTTGTCAGAATTCCTTGTAATTGTATCATGATATGAATCCATTCTCTTTTTAGGTTTTGTGATAATGGGAATTAAAAACTGGAATACGAATCGGGATTATAAACGAAGTTCGAATTGGTATTGATCCGTTTAGTCAGTAAAACTGGAATAGATATATCATTCAAGTCCCGTCATCTCTGATTGCTCTTGGAAGACATCAATTGGTCTAATTGTCCATATAAACAATCCATTTTTTCGAGAAAGGGGAGGTAGCACAATTGGCTAGGAAAAAGTCCTAAAGTTGTTGTACCCAAAGGTCGATAGTTCGATTCCCCCTCACAACTTCACAGCTTCTGCGAAGGTTTTCAAAAAAAAAAAAAATCCACTTTTTCCTCTCTTTTTTAATTTGCATAAGTTGTTTTGAAGGCAGTTCTCATAGCACATGAAACAGTTTGAAGAATTGGATGTAAAATTTTCATTGATCTCCAGTGAAATTGGTTTTATAGAAACTGAAATTTGAGAGAACTGAGATTTGCTTATTTCTTTGTTCATGTAGAATGGACTCTTTACGAACAAGTAGCTGTTGCTGCTATGGATTGCCAAAATATAGGCGATGAGTCGCGGGTCTGAGGCGATTAGGTTTGTCTTCTTAGTGTTCAGGTAAAACTCAAATTTTTTATTCTTACATTCATTATTATTGTCAACCAAGCTTAAATATTTCCTAATTCGGCCAATAGCTATTAATTTGGTTATTTCATGCAGGCTACATGTCAAATGCCAGAAATAACACTTGAAACATTTGAAAATATGGAATATTCGGGTGAAGGTATGGCCATATTTTTGTTATCTGCATATGAGTTCTTTCATTTTGTCTAGATGAGAGATTGCACGTACCGGATAATTGATTTCTTTACAAATTTATTGCAAAATAGCTTTCTTTGTTCTTATACCACATATATGCTGTGCTGTTATGCTTTGTAGAATGGGAACCTTACTAAGCTTCAATTAATTGTACTTCTTATAGACAGTATGAAACCTGATACAGAGAGCTATAATTGGGTAATAAAAGTATATACTAGAGCTGAGACCTATGACAGGTTCGCATCTAATCCATTCATTAGTCTTGGATTGTAGCAGCATGCTTTTAATTGGAGAAATGAATTCCCGTGTCATCCATAAAATACAAAATCTGTACCTTCTCATAATTGCCAAGAAGACCCTACCTTCTTGGAAAATTTAAAATGTAGGCCCTGCCTTCCCATGAATTCATAAAGGAATGAAACTAATGCCGTGACAAAATAACCATAATTATATATCTCATTTACTTTCTGAAATAGAATCATATCTTTCCATAGAAGTGTTAGATTTAATTTATCATTCATTGGACAAAATCAATTTCATTAAACATAGTTATTTTTATTTTTAGAATTTCATTACAATACCAGTGTTTTTAATAGGTTTCCAAATACTATGATGAGTGATGCAATACTAAGAGCGTCAACGACCTCAAATCAGAGTTGGGTACAAAGTCCACTGCCAAGATAAAGCTGGAAGATAGAAAGCCGTCTGACAAAACTGCATAAAATTTGTTGTTCTAAGCAAGATTTGTGCCATCTCCTTGAGGGATGTTAGAAAAACCTTTTTCTCTGTTGATTAGTGCCGGTTTTCCTTCATATTGCTTGTGTTATGTATGCTATTAAATTTTGTAATGTTTGCATCCCCTTTCTATCATGTCAAATTCTATTTCAGACAATTATGTCATATCATTATTTTTTAACAAAATAATTATTATTTTCATTGAAATATTTCTTTAATAAAAATATATTTTTGTTTTCTTATAATATATCCCATTGCATCGCACGGGCACGATACTAATATTTTTATGAAAGCATAAGTATCTCACTAAATTATTCTTAACATGTGATTGATAAAATTCTTATAATTGTGAAAACCAGAAATATGAAATTTTATACCGAATAAACTAGAAAAAATGTCGTATATTAAAAATATTTATATATTAGATTTTATAAAATAAGTTAATACCTATGTTGAATGGATACGGATACGGATACGGATACGGTGATACGGCAATTTTCAAAAAGCTCAGATACGATACATCTATTATATATATTATTTTTTATTATTTTAATTATAATATTTAGATTAATCATAATTTAAATCAAATTTGTAAAAAAAACTGAAAGTTTAATCCAAATATACAATAAATAATATAATTACTAGACCTCACCACGTGGTATTGTCTATTGTAGTGGTTAGAGTTTTGACATCCAATTAAGATGGCGTGAGTTCGAATCAGGGAGCAAACAAAATTATCAATTATTTCGAAAAGAATCTGAAATATGGGTACGAGACTCTAAGTGAATAGTGTATTAATATTACCCCAGGCGGGCAGCCCGTGTCCGATCTGTCCGTGCCCAAGCCCGGATATAGGACGAGTACACGAGTAAGGGCATTAAACGGGCTGGACGCGATTTTTCAGAAAAAAAAATCCGTGCTTACCCGGACCCCCGTACCCGTGAGACTGTGCCCTTATACCCTATACCTGTGTACCCGACCCATTTAAAATTTCATTTTTTTTCAAAATTCCCCCCCCCACCGGCAAACCGGGCCTGGACCGGTCAAATCAACCTGAACCGGTCGGACCCGTGCTGCCCCCGGGCCCCCTTTTTTTTTTAATTAAATTTCAAATTTTATTCCCCTCCAATATTTTCTTTAAATACAACCCTCTTCCTCTCCATATTTTCACACTCTCTCAATCTCTCATTCTCTCAATATCTCATTTTATTACTCTCAATTTATTCTCAATTTAATTCATTCTACAAATACGCAAATGGAATTACGAAGGTATCGAAATTACGAAGTTTGGCACCTCCCATAAGATTTTTCTGCGAGATTTAAAGGTTACATTTATTTCATGTTAGATTAATTTATTTTTCTAGAGTAAATTTAGTTTATGCTAGATTTATTGAATGTTAAGTATTAGATTTGTTAGATTTATTGAATATGTTAGATTTATTTAGTTTATGTTAGATTTGTTAGATGTGAAGTAATTAGATTTGTTTTGAATATGTTAGATTTTAGTTTTGAAATTCGGATTTATTTTTAATAGGTTAAAAAAATAGGTTAGTTTTTTTTTTTTTAATATGTGAAGTAATTATATTTGTTTTCAATAGGTTAGATTTATTTTTCAAAATGTTGGATTTATTTTTAATAGGTTAAAAAAATTGGTTAGATTTATTTTTTTGAATATGTGAAGTAATTAGATTTATTTTTCAATATGTTAGATTTTATTTTTGAAATTCGGATTTATTTTTAATAGGTTAAAAAAATAGGTTAGTTTTTTTTTTTAAATATGTGAAGTAATTATATTTGTTTTGAATAGGTTAGATTTATTTTTCAAAATGTTGGATTTATTTTTAATAGGTTAAAAAAATTGGTTAGATTTATTTTTTTGAATATGGGAAGTAATTAGATTTATTTTTCAATATGTTAGATTTTATTTTTGAAATTCGGATTTATTTTTAATAGGTTAAAAAAATAGGTTAGTTTTTTTTTTAATATGTGAAGTAATTATATTTGTTTTGAATAGGTTAGATTTATTTTTGAAAATGTTGGATTTATTTTTAATAGGTTAAAAAAATTGGTTAGATTTATTTTTGAATATGTTAGATTTTATTTTTGAAATTCAGATTTATTTTGAATAGGTTAAACAAATAGGTAAGTTTTTTTTTTTAATATGTGAAGTGATTATATTTGTTTTGAATAGGTTAGATTTAATTTTGAAAATGTAGGATTTATTTTTAATAGGTTAAAAAAATTGGTTAGATTTATTTTTTTGAATATGTGAAGTAATTAGATTTATTTTTGAATATGTTAGATTTTATTTTTGAAATTCGGATTTATTTTTAATAGTTTAAAAAAATAGGTTATTTTTTTTAATATGTGAAGTAATTATATTTGTTTTGAATAGGTTCGATTTATTTTTCAAAATGTTGGATTTATTTTTAATAGGTTAAAAAATTTGGTTAAATTTTTTTTTGAATATGTGAATTAATTAGATTTATTTTTGAATATGTTAGATTTTATTATTGAAATTCGGATTTATTTTTAATAGGTTAAAAAAATGTTAGTTTTTTTTTTGAATATGTGAAGTAATTATATTTGTTTTGAATAGGTTAGATTTATTTTTGAAAATATTGGATTTATTTTTAATAGGTTAAAAAAATTGGTTGGATTTATTTTTTTGAATATGTGAAGTAATTAGATTTGTTTTGAATATGTTAGATTTTATTTTTGAATATTTGAAGTAATTATATTTGTTTTAAATTCTGTTTTTTAATTTCTATTTTTTAAATTCTGTTTTTTTAATTTCTGTTTTTTTAATTTCTGTTTATTAAATTATGTTTTTAAATTATGTTTTTAAAATTTTGTTTTTTAATTTCTGTTTTTGAATTTCTATTTTTTATTTCTGTTTTTTTATTTCTGTTTTTTAAATTCTGTTTTTTAATTTCTATTTTTTAAATTCTGTTTTTTAATTTCTATTTTTTAAATTCTGTTGTTTAAATTCTGTTTTTTAAATTCTGTTTTTTATTTTCTGTTTTTTATTTCTGTTTTTTAAATTCTGTTTCTATTTCTATTTTTTAAATTCTGTTTTTTAAATTCTGTTTTTAAATTTCTATTTTTGAAATTCTATTTTTTTATTTCTGTTTTTCAATTTCTGTTTTTTAAATTCTATTTTTTAAATTCTGTTTTTTAAATTCTGTTTTTTTATTTCTGTTTTTAAAATTCTGTTTTTTAAAATTTTGTTTTTTAAATTTCTGTTTTTTAATTTCTGATTTATTTTTCAAATGTATGTTAGAATTATTTTGAATAGGTTAAATAAATAGGTTAGAGATTATTTTTGAATGTACAATAGGATTCATCATAAAAAGATGGTTAGTGAAATAAAAAACCAGTTTACCTCTATAAAAAAGAGTGACAACCAAACTCCGATATATGGACTGCCGGTAAACATGGACTTGGGGTACTCTTGTGTTACCGGGCATTGGATCGATGATTGTTGGTTATTACAAAAAAGAGTATTAGGTGTTCGAGTGTTGGATTCCCCGCACAATGCAAATGTAATTTTCAAATCCATTATTGAGGTTTTAGAAGATTATAACCTTAAGAGGGATATGGTAAACAAGGTTTTTTCTATCTCATTCGATAATGCTAGCAACAACATAGCTTCCATTGAGATTTTTAAACGGTCACTAAATCCGATCATGAATGGTGAAATGTTTCACCAAAAGTGTGCTTGCCACATTCTTAACCTCATCGTGAAGGCGGATCTCAAAACAGAAGCCGTGAAACTATTGATAATTAAATTTAAGGATGCCTTCAACCACATTGTTTCAAACTAAGAAAGAAAACAACGGTTTGGGCTTATGTGTGTCAACTATGGATTTAGCAAGTTGAAGGTACCTTGGGATATAGATACCTGTTGGAACTCCACATATAGGATGTTGGACCGATGCATTCCTTACAGAGCTGTCATAAGAGAGTTTTTGAGAAGCTCCACCCCCGAGGCAATGCAATTAGAACTCACTGACGGAGAATGGGAGCAACTAGAAATACTTAAAAATTTCCTAGGAACCTTTTTTACAGTAACCGTCCAACTATCCTGCTCGTACTCATTGACGTTATTTCAGTTGCTCAGACATCTCTATGACATCTCCAAGGTGTATTGTCAATTGGAACAAGCTGAAACCCACGATAAATCTCTCACACCGATCGTAGATGCCATGAAATAAAAATTTCTAAAATATTGGGAAGATGTACCCCTCCTGGCCATTATCGCGAACTGCCTCAACCCGGCATACAAGAAATTTTACACGATCAAAGTAGTTCAAAGGTACAAACATAATCTACATTTAGACAACAGCGGGGTGGAGGCACACGTGAATTCGAAGATCGATGAGATGTTTAACATATACAACTCAAGAATGAGTGACAACCAAACTCCGTCTTCGTCCCGTGCCACCCTTAGGTATGAATATAAATATATACGTGTTTTTAATCTTTATTATTTATAATATCTACATTATTTGTCCACTATTTTTTTTTAATTTTTTAATAGTTCCACTTTCAGGAGCACTAGCAGTGGTGGATTGTTAGCAGATTTCCAGTCGGAGAGTGAACCGCACACATCCACAAACAAGATAGTGAGTTATATGTCGATGCACAACAAAAATTTACATGAACTTGACATCATGGCGTGGAGGAGGAGGCATCAAAGGACCTTTACAGTGCTGGCGATGATGGCCCGCGATGTATTTGCCGTGCCCGTGTCAACCGTCCCTTCTGAAAGTTGTTTTAGTTTGGCGAACAGGATCCTCTCTGATAAACGCAGTAAGTTGGGTGCACATGTTTTTGAGAGACTTGTGTGCTTGAAAGATTGGATTAATGCTGAAGAGCACAAGCAACATGTGCCTGAACAAGCATCATCATCCAAAGTCGATACTGAAGAAAGCGGTACCGAGGCGCGGCACGAGGTTAATTCGGACTCAGACGGTGCGGAAGAGAGCGAACAATGGTATATGAATCCAAACTTCTAGATAGGTGGTGTCGGTATAAATTTCTAACCTCTTTTAATCTTTATGGTTATTTTTTAAATTATAAATTTCTAAACATTTCAATTAGTTTTTAAATTATTCATTTTAAAGAAGAATTAGAATTACTAACAAAAAAAAGTTAGAACTCCGTCTATGTTATTTTACATAGTCGGTCCTAATCCCGGAATAAAGGAGGGTAGTCTTTATTTTTTAAGCTATTGTTTTAATATATTTTTTATTTATATTTTATTTAACCTATTAAAAATAAATGAACGTTTAAAAAATATACTATCAATTTAAAATGAACGTTTAGAAAATATATTATCAATTTAAAATGTAAACTAAAAATTTCAAGATATAAATAAATTATAAAAACATGTAAAGAAATAAATAAATAGATTTGTACTTAGCCGAATAAATATACAAATTTTTCGCACGAATAATATATATTTATAAGTTACAAATTTTATTTATTTATATACACTATTTGATATTGAACTATTCATATTTTAAAAGTCAAATTATAATTTATAAACACGTAATAATATTCGTACAACACCGTAAAAAAAGAAAGAAAAAAATAGAAAAAAAAAACAGAAAAAAACCAAACCGGACCGGACCGCCCTGCCTCCCACAGGTACCACGGGCACGGGTATAAGACGGGCAGGGCAGGGTTTTTGAAAAAAAAAACCATGATGCCCAGCCCATGGTACCCGTATACCCACCGTGCCCGTGCCTACCCGTGCCCGTCCCCGGGTATGCCCGGCCCGCCCGTGCCCTACCCGTGATCCAAACACTATAAGTGAAGTAACAGAGTAACATAGGTTATAATAACTTTTAAAAAGACCCATATATATATTCTTCAAATAAAAAAAATTCTTCTTATACACTAATACACTTTCTGATTTCAGCAAATAAACTTTCACACTTAATTTTTTATTATAAATCTTTTATACACATAAAAATTAAAAGTTATTCAAACTTAAATAAAATTACAATTTTATATTTACATAAGCAAAGACTAGATGAGAGTAGATAGGGAGAAGGAAGAGGAAGGGAAAGAGATGGAACATGTGGGGTCCACAAGAGCATTTTGTTAAGAATTTTGGAATGAGGGTGTTTTGTTCTATGTTTTGAAAAATAATGGTACTTTGTAAAATTTTCCCTTTGAACTGGAGCTTAAGTTGAAAAGTCTATAAAATTTTCCCTTTCAGTTTTCTTTTGATAAATATAGATCAATTTATATTATAGTAGTTGTGTTAGTATTATATTATTTGAAATAGTGCAAGAGAGGATTTAAATGTCTCTATTAGAGTGCTCCAAACACTTTCAATTGGAGTGTTGTATTAGGGTTGCAACCGCCCTCATCTCTTGCCATCCGGAGACATTACAAGACTGTTCCAAACACCTTCAATTGGAGTGTAGTATTGGGGTTGTAAATGCCATATCATCTTGCCATATAGAGATACTACTGGATTGCTCCAAACACATTCCATTGGAGTGTTTTATTAGGATTGTAAATGCCCTCTTATCATACCATCTAGAGACTCAACTAGAGTTCTCCAAACACCTTCTGTTGTATTAGGGTTGTAAATGTCCTATTATCTTTCCATATTGAGACAGTACTAGAGTGCTCCAAACACCATCCATTGGAGTGTTGCATTGGGGTTGTAAATGCCCTGTTATCTTGCCATATAGAGACAATATTAGAGTGCTCCAAACACCTTCCATTGGAGTGCTTTATTAGGGTTGTAAATGTCCGATTATCTTGCCATATAGAGACAGTACTAGAGTGCACCAAACACCTTCAATTGGAGTGTTGTATTGGGGTTGTAAATGCCCTATTATCTTGTCATATAGAGACACTACTAGAGTGTTCCAAAAACCTTCAGTTGGAGTGCTTTATTAGGGATGTAAATGCCCTCTTATCATACCATCTAGAGACACAACTAGAGTGCTCCAAACACCTTCAATTGGAGTGTTGTATTCGGGTTGTAAGTGACCTATTATCTTGCCATCTGGAGACACTACTAGAGCACTCCAAACATCTTCAATTGAAGTGTTGTATTACGGTCATAAATGTCCAATTATCTAGACATTTGGAGACATTACTAGAGTGCTCCAAACATCTTCATTTGAAGTGTTGTTTTAGGGTTGTAAATGTCCTATTATCTTGCCATATGGAGACATTACTAGAGTGCTGCAAACACTTTCATTTGAACTGTTGTTTTAGGGTTGTAAATGCCCTATTATCTTGCCATATAGAGACACTACTAGAGTGCTCCAAACACATTCCATTGGAGTGCTTTATTAGGGTTGTAAATGTCCGATTGTCTTGCCATATAGAGACAGTACTAGAGTGCACCAAACACTTTCAATTGGAGTGTTGTATTGGGGTTGTAAATGCCCTATTATCTTGTCATATAGAGACACTACTAGAGTGCTCCAAAAACCTTCCGTTGGAGTGCTTTATTAGGGATGTAAATGCCCTCTTATCATGCCATCTAGAGACACAACTAAAGTGCTCCAAACACCTTCAATTGGAGTGTTGTATTCGGGTTGTAAGTAACATATTATCTTTCCATTTGGAGACACTACTAGAGTGCTCCAAACACCTATATTTGGAATGTTGTATTAGTGTTGTAAAAGCCGTATTTGCTTGCCATATAGAGACACCACTAGAGTGCTCCAAACACCTTTAATTAGAGTGTTGTACTAGGGTTGTAAATGTCCTACTATCTTGCCATATAAAGATACAACTAGAGTGGTCCAAACATATTCAATTAGAGTGTTGTATTATTGTACTAAATGCCATATTATCTTGCCATCTTGAGACACTATTAGAGTGCTCCGAACACTTTCAATTGGAGTGTTGTATTAGGGTTGAAACCGCCCTCATCTCTTGCCATCTGGAAACTTTACAAGACTGTTCCAAACACATTCAATTGTTGTGTTGTATTGGGGTTGTAAATTCCCTATTATCTTACCATATAGAGACACTACTGGATTGCTCCAAACACATTCCATTGGAGTGCTTTATTAGGGTTGTAAATGCCCTCTTATTATACCATCTAGAGACTCAACTAGAGTGCTCCAAAAACCTTCTGTTGGAGTGTTGTATTAGGGTTGTAAATGTCCTATTATCTTGCCATATGGAGACATTACTAGAGTGCTCCACACACAATCAATTGGAGTGTTGTATTGGGGTTGTAAATGAGCTGTTATCTTGCCATATAGAGACACTACTAAAGTGCTCCAAACACCTTCCATTGGAGTGCTTTATTAGGGTTGTAAATGTCCGATTAACTTGCCACATAGAGACAGTACTAGAGTGCTCCAAACTCCTTCAATTGGAGTGTTGTATTGGGGTTGGAAGTGCCCTATTATGTTGTCATATAGAGACACTACTAGAGTGCTCTAAACACCTTCCGTTGGAGTGCTTTATTTGGGATGTAATTGCCCTCTTGTCATACCATGTAGAGACAACTAGAGTGCTCCAAACACCTTCAATTGGAGTGTTGTATTCGGGTTGTAAGTGACGTATTATCTTTCCATCTGGAGACACTACTAGAGTGCTCCAAACATCTTCAATTGAAGTGTTGTATTAGGGTCGTAATTGTCCAATTATCTTGCCATTTGGAGACATTACTAGAGTGCTCCAAACACCTTCATTTGGAATGTTGTTTTTTGGGTTGTAAATGCCCTATGATCTTGCTTTATAGAGTCACAACAAGAATGCTCCAAACACCTTCATTTGGAGTGTGGTATTAGGGTTGTAACAACCCTATTATCTTGTTATATAGAGTCACAACTAAAGTCCTCCAAACACCTTCAATTGGAGTGTTGTATTTGGGTTGTAAAAGTCCTATTATATTGCCATATAGAGATATTACTAGAGTGCTCCAAACACATTCAATTGGAGTGTTGTATTAGGGTTGTAAATGTCCTATTATCTTGCCATATGGAGACATTACTAGAGTGCTCCAAACACAATCAATTGGAGTGTTGTTTTAGGGTTGTAAATGCGTTGTTATCTTGCTATATAGAGTCATAACTAGAGAGCTCCAAACACCTTCCATTGGAGTGCTTTATTAGGGTTGTAAATGTTCTATTATCTTACCATATAGAGACACTACTAGAGTGCTCCAAACACCTTCAATTGGAGTGTTGTATTGGGGTTGCAAATGCCATATTATCTTGCCATATAGAGACACTACTAGAGTGCTCCAAACACCTTCCGTTGGAGTGCTTTATTAGGGATGTACATGCCCTCTTATAATGCCATCTAGAGACACAGTTAGAGTTCTCCAAACACCTTCAATTGGAGTGTTGTATTCGGGTTGTAAGTGACCTATTATCTTTCCATCTGGAGACACTACTAGAGTGCTCTAAACATCTTCAATTGAAGTGTTGTATTAGGGTCGTAAATGTCCAATTATCTTGCCATTTGGAGACATTACTAGAGTGCTCCAAACACCTTCATTTGGAATGTTGTTTTTTGGGTTGTAAATGCCCTATTATTTTTCTTTATTGAGTCAGAGCTAGAATGCTCCAAACACCTTCAATTGGAGTGTTGTACTAGGGTTGTAACAACCTTATTATCTTGTTATATAGAGTCACAACTAGAGTCCTCCAAACACCTTCAATTGGAATGTTGTATTAGGGTTGTAAAAGCCCTATTATGTTACCATATCGAGATATTACTAGAGTGCTCCAAACACATTCAGTTGGAGTGTTGTATTAGGGTTGTAAATGTCCTATTATCTTGCCATCTGGAGACATTACTAGAGTGCTCCAAATATCTTTGTTTGGAGTGTTGTTTTTGGGTTGTAAATGCCATATTATCTTGCTATATAGAGTCACAACTAGAGTCCTCCAAACACATTCAATTGGAGTGTTGTATTAGGGTTGTAAAAACCCTATTATCTAGTTATATACAGTCACAACTAGAGTGCTCGAAACACCTTCAATTGGAGTGTTGTATTAGGGTTGTAACAACCTTATTATCTTGTTATATAGAGTCACAACTAGAGTCCTCCAAACACCTTCAATTGGAGTGTTGTATTAGGGTTGTAAAAGCCCTATTATGTTACCATATCGAGATATTACTAGAGTGCTCCAAACACATTCAATTGGAGTGTTGTATTTGGGTTGTAAATGTCCTATTATCTTGCCATCTGGAGACATTACTAGAGTTCTCCAAATATCTTCGTTTGGAGTGTTGTTTTTGGGTTGTAAATACCATATTATCTTGCTATATAGAGTCATAACTAGAGTGCTCCAAACACATTCAATTGGAGTGTTGTATTAGGGTTGTAAAAACCCTATTATCTAGTTATATACAGTCACAACTAGAGTGCTACAAACACCTTCAATTGGAGTGTTGTATTAGGGTTGTAAAAGCCCTACTCTGTTGCCGTATAGATTTATTACTAGTGTGCTCCAAACACATTTAATTGGAGTGTTGTATTAGGGTTTGTAAATGTCCTATTATCTTGCCATCTGGAGACATTATTAGAGTGCTCCAAACACCTTCATTTGGAGTGTTTTTTTAGTGTTGTATATGCCATATTATCTTGCTATATAGAGTCACAACTAGAGTGCTCCAAACACCTTTAACCAATGTTGTATTAGGGTTGTAGATGCTCTATTATGTTGTAATCTTGACACACTACTGAAGTGCTCCAAACACCTTCAATTAGAGTGTTGTATTAGGGTTGTAAATGCCATATTATCTTGCCATCTAGAGACACTACTAGAGTCCTCCAAACACCTTCCATTGGAGTGCTTCATTGGAGTTGCAACTGCCTTATTATCTTGCTATATAGAGTCACAACTAGAGTGCTCCAAACACCTTTAATTGGAGTATTGTATTAGGATTATAAAAGCCATATTATGTTGCCATACATAGATATTAAAAGAGTGGTCCAAACACCTTCATTTGGGTTGTTGTATTGGGGTTGTAAATGCCCTATTATCCTGCCATATAGAGACACTACTAGTGTACTCCAAACTCCTTCCATCGGAGTGGTTTATTGGGGTTGTAAATGTCCACTTATCATGCCATCTAGAGACACAACTAGAGTGCTCCAAACTCCTTCAATTCGAGTGTTGTATTTAGGCTGTAAATGATCTATTATCTTGCCATCTGGAGACACTATTAGAGTGCTCCAAACACCTTCATTTGGAGTGTTGTATTATGGTTGTAAAAGCCATATTATCTTGCCATATAGAGACACCACTAGAGTGCTCCAAACACCTTCAATTGTAGTGTTGCACTAGGGTTGTAAATGCCCTGTTATCTTGCTATCAGGAGACACTATTAGAGTGCTCCAAACACTTTCAATTGGAGTGTTGTATTTGGGTTGCAACTGCCTCCTTCTCTTGCCATCTGGAGACATTACTAGAGTGCTGGAAAAACCTTCAACTGGGGTATTGTTTTAGGGTTATAAATGTCCTATTATCTTGTTATATAGAGTAACAACTAGAGTTCTCCAAACACCATTAATTGGAGTGTTGTATTAGGGTTATAAATGCCCTATTATCTTGCCACATAGAGATATTACTTGACTGCTCTAAACACCATCAATTGGAGTGTTGTATTAGGGTTGGAAATTCCCTATTATCTTACCATCTAGAAACACTACTAGAGTGCTCCAAACACCTTCAATTGCGGAGTTGTATTAGGGTTGTGAATGCCTTATTATCTTGCAATATAGTGTCACAACTAGAGTGCTCAAAACACCTTTAATTGGTGTGTTCTCTTAGGATTGTAAATTCAATATTATCTTGCCATATAAAGACACTAGTAAAGTGCTCCAAACACCTTCAATTAGAGTGTCATATTAGGGTTGTAAATGCCCTATTATCTATCCATCTGGAGACACTACTAGAGCGCTCGAAACACCTTCAATTGGGGTTTTTTTTTTTGGGTTATAATTGCCCTATTATCTTGTTATATAGAGTAACAACTAGAGTGCTCCAAACACCATTAATTGGAGTGTTGTATTAGGGTTGTAAATGCCCTATTATCTTTCAATATAGAGATATTACTTGAGTGCTCTAAACACCATCAATTCGAGTGTTGTATTAGGGTTGTAAATACCTTATTATCTTGTCATCTAGAGACACTACTTGAGTGCTCCGAACACCTTAGATTGGAGTGTTGTATTAGGGTTGTAAATGTCTTATTATCGTGCTATATAGAGTCACAACTAGAGTGCTCAAAACACCTTTAATTGGAGTGATGTATTAGGATTGTAAATGTCTTGTTATCTTGCTATATAGAGTCACAACTAGAGTGCTCCGAACATCTTCAATTGGAGTGTTGTGTTAGGGTTATAAATGCCCTATTATCTTGTCATATAGAAACAATACTAGAGTGTTCCAAACACCATCATTTGGAGTGCTTTATTAGGATTGTAATTGCCATCTTCTCTTGCCATCTCTAGACACTACGGGTGCTCCAAACACCTTCATTTGGAGTGTTGTATTAGGGTTGCAATTGCCCTCTTCTCTTGCCATCTGGAGACATTACTGGAGTGCTCCAATCTCCTTCATTTGCAGTGTCGTTTTAGGGTTGTAAATTCCCTATTATCTTGCTATATAGAGTCACACTAGAGTGCTCCAAATTTCCTTCAAA
The DNA here is from genome assembly GCF_964058835.1 of Carex rostrata. NCBI lineage: Eukaryota > Viridiplantae > Streptophyta > Magnoliopsida > Poales > Cyperaceae > Carex > Carex rostrata. The sequence continues at coordinate 9,633,865 of NC_135931.1, forward strand.
TGGAGTGTTGTATTAGGGTTCTAATTGCCCGATTATTTTGCCATATAGAGATACTACTAGATTGTCCCAAACACCTTCAATTAGAATGTTGTATTAGGGTTGTAAATGTCGTATTATATTACCATCTGAAGACACTACTAGAGTGCTCCAAACACCATCAATTGGAGTGTCAAGTGACCTATTATCTTGCCATCTGGAGACACTACTAGAGTGCTCCAAACACCTTCAATTGAAGTGTTGTATTCGGGTCGTAAATGTCCAATTATCTTGTCATTTGGAGACATTACTAGAGTGCTCCAAACACCTTCATTTGCAATGTTGTTTTTGGGTTGTAAATGCCCTATTATCTTGCTTTATAGAGTCACAACTAGAATGCTCCAAACACTTTCAATTGGAGTGTTGTATTAGGGTTGTAAAAGCCCTATTATCTTGTTATATAGAGTCACAATTAGAGTGCTCCAAACACCTTCAATTGGAGTGTTGTATTAGGGTTGTAAAAGACCTATTATGTTGCCATATAGAGATATTATTAGAGTGCTCCGAACACATTCAATTGGAGTGTTGTATTAGGGTTGTAAATGTCCTATTATCTTGCCATCTGGAGACATTATTAGAGTGCTCCCAATATCTTCGTTTGGAGGGTTGTTTTGGAGTTGTAAATGCCATATTATCTTGCTATATAGAGTCACAACTAGAGTGCTCCAAACATCTTCAATTGGAGTGTTGTATTATGGTTGTAAAAGCCCTATTATCTTTCCATATAGACACTACTAGAGTGCTCCAAACACCTACGATTGGAGTGTTGTATTGGGGTTGTAAATGCCCTATTATCTTGCCATATAGAGACACTACTAGAGTGCTCCAAACACCTTCCATTGGAGTGCTTTATTAGAGTTGTAAATGCCCTCTTATCATGCCATTGAGAGACATGACTGGAGTGCTCCAAACACCTTCAATTAGAGTGTTGTATTTGGGTTGTAAATGACCTATTATCTTGCCATCTGGAGACACTACTAGAGTGCTCCAAACACCTATATTTGGAGTGTTGTATTAGTGTTGTAAAAGCCGTATTATCTTGCCATATAGAGACACCACTGGAGTGCTCCAAACACCTTCAATTGGAGTGTTGTTCTAGGGTTGTAAATGCCCTACTATCTTACCATATAGAGATACAACTAGAGTGCTCCAAACACCTTCAATTAGAGTGTTGTATTATTGTAGTAAATGCCCTAGTATCTTGCCATCTTGAGACATTACCAGAGTGCTCAAAACACCTTCAATTGGAGTGTTGTATTTGGGTTGTAAATGAAAAATTATCTTGCTATCGGGAGACACTATTAGAGTGCTCAAACACCTTCAATTCGAGTGTTATATTACGGTTGCATCCACCCTCATCTCTTGCCATCTGGAGATATTACAAGACTGTTCCAAACACCTTCAATTGGAGTGTTCTATTGGGGTTGTAAATGCCCTATTCTCTTGTGATCTGGAGACACTACTTGAGTGCTCCAAACACCTTCAATTAGAGTGTTGTATTGGGGTTGTAAATGCCCTATTATCTTGCCATATAGAGACACTACTAGAGCACTCCAATCACCTTCCGTTGGAGTGCTTTATTAGGGATGTTAATGCCCTCTTATCATGCCATCAAGAGACACAACTAGAGTGCTCGAAACACCTTCAATTGGAGTGTTGTATTCGGGTTGTAAGTGACCTATTATCTTTCCATCTGGAGACACTACTAGAGTGCTCCAAACATCTTCAATTGAAGTGTTGTATTAGGGTCGTAAATGTCCGATTATATTGCCATTTGGAGACATTACTAGAGTGCTCCAAACACCTTCATTTGGAATGTTGTTTTTGGGTTGTAAATGCCCTATTATCTTACTTTATAGAGTCACAACTAGAATGCTCCAAACACCTTCAATTGGAGTGTTGTATTTGGGTTGTAAAAGCTATATAATGTAGCCACATAGAGATATTAGGGTTGTATTACTGTGGTAAATGTCCTATTATCTTGCCATTTGGAGATATTAGGATTGTATTAGGCTCCAAACACCTTCATTTGGAGTGTTGTTTTAGGATCTTGTTATATAGAGTCACAACTAAAGTGCTCCAAACACTTTCTGTTGGACTGTTGTATTGGGGTTGTAAATGTCCTATTATCTTGTTATATAGGGTTACAACTATAGTGCTCCAAACACCTCCAATTTGAGTGCTGTATTTGGTTTGTAAAAGCCATATTATCTTGTTATATAGAGTCGCAACTGGAATGCTCCAAACACCTTCAATTGGAGTGTTACCTTTAATTGGAGTGTTGTATTAGGGTTGTAAATGCCCTCTTTTCTTGTCATCTGGATTCACTACTTAAGTGCTCCAAACACCTTTAATTGGAGTGTTGTATTGGGATTGCAAATGCCATATTATCTTGCTATATAGAGTTACAACTAGATTGATCCAAACACCTTCTATTGGAGTGCTTTATTAGGGTTGTAAATACCCTCTTATCTTGCCCTCTAGAGACACAACTAGAGTTCTCCAAACACCTTCAACTGGAGTGTTGTATTAGAGTTGTAAATGTCCTATTATCTTGCCATTTGGAGACACTACTAGAGTGCTCCAAACACCTTTGTTTGGAGTGTTGTATTAGGTTGTTAAAGCCATATTATCTTGCCATATAGAGACACTACTAGAGTGCTCCAAACACCTTCAATTGGAGTGTTGTATTGTGGTTGTCAATGCCCTATTATCTTGCCATATATTGATACTACTAGGGTGGTCCAAACACTTTCAATTAGAGTGTTGTATTAGGGTTGTAAATGTCCTATTATCTTGTCATCTGGAGACATTACTAGAGTGCTCCAAACTCCTTCCATTGGAGTGCTTTATTGGGGTTGGAAATGCCCTCTTATCATGCCATCTAAAGACAACTAGAGTGCTCCAAACACCTTCAATTCGAGTGTTGTATTTGGGTTGTAAATGATCTATTATCTTGCCATCTGGAGACATTACTAGAGTGTTCCAAACACCATCATTTGGAGTGTTGTATTAGGGTTTTAAATGCCATATTATGTAGCCATATAGAGACACTACTAGAGTGCTCCAAACACCTTCAATTGTAGTGTTGTATTAGGGTTATAACTGCCCTATTATCTTGCCATATAGAGTGCTCCAGACACCTTCATTTTGAGTGCTTTATTAGGGTTGTAAATGCCCTATTCTGTTGTCATCTGGAGATACTACTAGAGTGCTCCAAACAACTTCAATTGGAGTGCTTTATTAGGGTCGTAAATGCCCAATTATCTTGCCATCTAGAGACACTACTAGGGTGGTCCAAACACCGTCAATTGGAGTGTTCTATTGGAGTTGTAAATGCCCTCTTCTCTTGCCATCGAGAGACATTACTAGAGTGCTCCAAGCACCTTCAATTGGAGTGTTGTATTAGGGTTGTAAATGCCCTATTATCTTGCTATATAGAGTCACAAGTAGAGTGCTCCAAACATCTATAATTGGAGTGTTTTATTAGGGTTATAAATGCCCTATTAGCTTGCCATATAGACACTACTAGAGTGCTCCAAACAACTTCAATTCGAGTGTTGTATTAGATTTGTAAATGCCCTCTTATCTTGCCATCTCGAGACACAACTGGAGTTCTCCAAACACCTTCAATTCGAGTGTTGTATTTGTGTTGTAAATGACCTATTATGGTTCCATCTGGAGACACAACTAGATTGCTCCAAACACCTTCTATTGGAGTGTTCTACTAGGGTTGCAACTGCCCTGTTCTCTTTCAATCTAGAGACATTACTAAAGTGCTCCAAACACTTTCAGTGGACTGTTTTATTTGGGTTGTAAATGGCCTATTATCTTGTTATATAGGGTCATAACTATAGTGCTCCAAACACCTTCAATTGGAGTGTTGTATTTGGGTTGTAAATGCCATATTATCTTGCTATATAGAGTTACAACTAGAGTGCTCCAAACACCTTCTATTGGAGTGCTTTATTAGGGTTGTAAATACCCTCTTATCTTTCCATCTAGAGACACAACTAGAGTTCTCCAAACACTTTCAACTGGAGTGTTGTATTAGAGTTGTAAATGACCTATTATCTTGTCATCTAGAGACACTACTAGAGTGCTTCAAACACCTTCATCTGGAGTGTTGTATTAGGTTGTAAAAGCCATATTATCTTGTCATATAGAGACACTACTAGAGTGCTCCAAACACCTCCAATTGGAGTGTTGTATTGTGGTTGTAAATGCCCTATTATCTTGTCATATAGAGATACTACTAGGGTGGTCCGAACACTTTCAATTAGAGTGTTGTATTAGGGTTGTAAATGTCCTATTATCTTGTCATCTGGAGACATTACTAGAGTGCTCCAAACACCTTCAATTGGAGTATTGTATTTGGGTTGTAAATGTCCTATTATCTTGTTATATAGAGTCACAACTCGAGTGCTGCAAACATCTTCAATTGGAGTGTTGTATTAGGGTTATAAATGCCCTATTATCTTGCCATATATAGACACTACTAGAGTGTGCCAAACACCTTTATTTGGAGTGCTTTATTACGGTTGGAAATGCCCTATTATCTTGTCATCTTGAGACACTACTAGAGGCTCCAAACACCTTCAATTGGAGTGTTGTATTAGGGTTGTAAATGCTCTATTATCTTGCCATATAGAGACACAATTGGAGTGCTCCAAACACCTTCAATTGGAGTGTTGTATTTGGGTTATAAATGACATATTATCTTGCCATTTGGAGACACTACTAGAGTGCTCTAAACACCTTTGGTTGGAGTATTGTATTAGGGTTGTGAATGTCATATTATCTTGTCATATAGAGACACTACTAGAGTACTACAAACACCTTAAATTTGAGTGTTGTATTAGGGTTGTAAATGCCCTATTATCTTGCCATATAGAGATACTACTATAGTGCTCCAAACACCTTCAATTAGAGTGTTGTATTATTGTTGGAAATGCCCTATTATCTCGTTATCTTGTGACACTACTAGAGTGCTCCAAACACCTTTAATTGGAGTGTTGTATTTGGGGTGTAAATGTCCTATTATCTTGCCATTTAGAGAAACTACTAGAGTGCTCCAAACACATTCAATTGGAGTGTTCCACTAGGGTTGCAACTGCCCTGTTCTCTTGCCATCTATAGACATTACTAGAGTGATCCAAACACCTTTAATTGGAGTGTTGTATTTAGGTTGTAAATGGCCTCTTATCTTGTTATATAGGGTGACAACTATAATAGTGCTTGTAACACCTTCAATTGGAGTGTTCCACTAGGGTTGTAAATGCACTATTATCTTGTCATATAAAGATATTACTAGAGTGCTCCAAACACCTTCAATTGGAGTGTTGTATTCGGGTCGTAAATGCCTTATTATCTTGCCATCTGCAGACACTAATAGAGTGCTCCAAACACATTCAATTGGAGTGTTGTATTAGGGTTGTAAATGCCCTATTATCTTGCTATATAGAGTCACAACTAGAGTGCTCCAAACACCTTCAATTGGAGTGTTGTATTAGGGTTATAAATTCTCTATTATCTTGCCATGTAAAGACACTACTAGAGTGCTCCAAACACCTTTAATTGGTTAGAGTGCTCCAAACACCTTCAATTGGAGTGTTGTATTAGGGTTGTAAATGCCCTCTTATCTTGTCATCTAGAGATACAACTAGAGTGCTCGAAACACCTTCAGTTGGAGTGTTATATTAAGGTTGAAATTATCCTCTTCTCTTGTCATATGGAGACAATACTAGTGTGCTACAAACACCTTCAATTGGAGTGTTATATTAGGGTTGCAACTACCCTATTCTCTTGCCATATGGAGGAACTACTAGTGTGCTGTAAACAACTTCAATTGTAGTGTTGTATTTGGGTTGCAACCGTCTTCTTCTCTTGTCATCTGTAGACACTATTAGTACACTAAAAAGACCTTCAATTGGAGTGTTGTATTGGGGTGGTAACCTTCTTCTCTTTCCATATGGAAACACTACTAGTGCGCTAAAAAGAACTTCAATTGGAGTGTTGTATTAGGGTTGATTCTAACCTATTCTCTTGCTATATGTAGATAGTACTAGTGTGCTGCAAATACCATAAATTGAAGGGTTGAATTAGGATTGCAACTACCCTATTCTCTTGCTATATAGAGATACTACGAGAGTACTGTAAAGACTTTCACTTCGAGTGTTGTATTAGGGTGACAATTACCCTATTCTCTTGTCATATGGAGACACTAATAGTGTTCTAGAAAGACCTTGAATAGGAGTGATGTATTAGAGTTGAAACTACCATATTCTCTTGTCATATGGAGACACTACTAGAATGCTGCAAACACTATTAATTTGAGAGTTGTATTAGGGTGGCAACCACCCTCTTCTCTAGCCATCTGAGTACAGACTACTAGTGTGATGCAAAGACCTTCAAATGGAGTGTCATATTCGGGTTGTAACTATCATTTTGACATATAGAGACACTAGTAGTGTGCTGCAAAGACCTTCAATTGGAGTGTTGTATAAGACTTACAACTACCCTCTTCTCTTGTCATATGGAGATATTACTAGAGTGCTACAAAGAAGTTCAATTGGAGTATTGTATTTGGGTTGCAATAACCCTCTTCTCTTGTCATATGGAGACATTGCTAGTGTACTGGAAACACCATCTATTGGAGTGTTGTATTAAAGTTGCAAGTACCGTATTCTCTTGTTGTATGGGGACACTACTGGTGTGCTGCAAATTTGTTCAATTGGAGTGTTGTATTATGGTTGCAACCACCCTCTTCTCTTGCCATCCGGAGACACTACTAGTGTATTGCAAAGACTTTCAATTTGAGTGTTGTATTAGGGTGACAACTAACCTCTTATGCTGTCATCTGGGGACACTATTAGAGTGCTGCAAAACCTTCAATGGAGAGATGTATTAGGGTTGCTACTATGCTTTTCTCTTGCCATATGGATACATTATTAGAGTGCTACAAAGGCCTTCACTTGGAGTGTTGTATTAGGGTTGCAATTACCCTCTTCTCTTGCCGTATAGAGACATTACTACTGTGCTAGAAATACCTTTAATTGGAGTGTTGTATTAGGGTTAAAACTACCATATTCTCTTGTCATATGAAGACTACTAGTATGCTGCAAACACCTTCAATTGGAGTATTGTATTAGGGTTGCCACTTTCCTATTTTCTTGTCATATGGAGACACTACTAATGTGTTGCAAACAACTTCAATTGTAGTGTTATATTAGGGTTGCAACCACCTTCTTCTTTTGCCTTCTGGAGACACCATTAGTGTACCAGATTACTAGTGTGGTGCAAACACCTTCAATTGGAGTGTTGTTTAGGGCTGCAAGTATCGTACTCTCCTGCCATATAGAGGCACTACTAGTGTGCTGCAAACATGTTCAATTCGAGTGTTGTATTATGGTTGCAACCATCATCTTCTCTTGCCATTTAAAGACACTATTAGTGTACTGCAAAGTCCTTCAATTGGAGTGTTGTACTAGGGTGAGAACTAACCTCTTATGTTGTCATCTTGGGACACTATTAGAGTGTTGCAAAGACCTTCAATTGGAGAGATGTATTAGGATTGCTACTACGCTCTTCTCTTGCCATATGGAGACATTATTAGAATTCTACAAAAGCCTTCACATGGAGTGTTGTATTAGGGTTGCAATTACCCTCTTCTCTTGCCATATGGAGACACTACTAGTGTGAGATAAAGACCTTCAATTGGAGTGTTTTATTAGGGTTGAAACTACCCTATTCTATTACCATATGGAGACACTACTGGTGTTCTACAAAGACATTCATTTGGAGTGTTGTATTAAGGCTGCAACTACCATGTTCTCTTGTCATATAGAGACACTATTAGTGTGCTGCAAAGACCTCCATTTGGAGTGTTGTATTAAGGCTGCAAGTACCATGTTCTCTTGTCATATAGAGACACTACTAGAGTGCTAGAAAGACCTTCACTTGGATTGTTGTATTAGGATTGCAATTATCATCTTTTCTTGTCATATGGCGACACTACTAGTGTGCTGCAAATACCTTCAATTAGAGTGTTATATTAGGGTTGCAACTAACGTATTCTCTTGCCATATGGAGAGACACTACAAGTGTGCTGCAAACACCTTCAATTGCAGTGTTGTATTAGAGTGGCAACCACTCTCTTCTCTTGTCATCTGGGAACACACTACTAGTATGCTGCAAAGACCATCAATTGGATAGTTGTATTAGGGTTGGAACTACTGTATTCTCATGCCATATGGAGAAACTACTAGTGTGCTGTAAAGAACTTCTATTGGAGTGTTGTATTAGGGTTACAACTACCCTCTTCTGTTGATATCTGGAGACACTACTAGTGTGATGCAAAGACCTTTAATTGGAGTGTTGTATTAGGGTTATAACTATACTCTTCTGTTGTCATCTAAGGACACTACGAGAGTGTTACAAAGACCTACAATTAGAGTGTTGTTTTAGGATTGCTAGTACCCTATTCTATTGCCATATGGGGACACTACTAGAGTGCTACAAAGAAATTCACTTGGAGTATTGTATTAGGGTAGCAATTATCCTCTTCTCTTGCCATATGGAGACACTAATAGTGCGCTACAAAGACCTTCAACATAAGTGTTGTATTAGGGTTGAAACTACCATATTCACTTGCCATATGGAGACACTATTAGAGTGATGGAAAGACCTTCAAATGGAGTGTTTTATTTTGGTGGGAACTATCCTTTTTTTTTTTTTGCCATATGGAAACATTAATAATGTGTTGCAAAGACCTTCAATTAGAGTGTTGTATTACAGTTACAACTACCCTCTTATATTGTCATCTGGAGACACTACTAGATTGATGCAAAGACCTTCAATTGGAGTGTTTTATTAGAGTTTCAACTACCGTATTCTCTTGCCATATGGAGACACTACTAGTGTGCTGCAAAGACATTCAATTGAAGTGTTGTATTAGGGTTGCAATTACCCTATTCTCTTGCCATGTGGAGTTACTATTGTAGTGTTATATTAAGGTTGCAACCACCTTCTTCTCTTACCTTCTGGAGACCCTATTAGTGTACTACAAAGAGTGTTATATTAGGGCTGCAGGTACCGTATTCTCTTGTCATATGGAGACACTACTGATGTGCTGCAAATACGTTCAATTCGAATGTTGTATTATGGTTGCAACCACCCTCTTCTCTTGTCATCCGGAGACACTACTAATGTATTGCAAAGACCTTCAATTTGAGTGTTGTATTAGGGTGACAACTAACCTCTTATGTTGTCATCTGGGGACACTATTAGAGTGCTGCAAAGACCTTCAATGGAGAGATGTATTAGGGTTGCTACTATGCTTTTCTCTTGCCATATGGAGACATTATTAGAGTGCTACAAAGGCCTTCACTTGGAGTGTTGTATTAGGATTGCAATTACCCTCTTCTCTTGCCATATGGAGACACTATGTGCTACAAAGACCTTCAATTGGAGTGTTGTACTAGGATTAAAACTACCATATTCTCTTTTCATATGGAAACACTACTGGTATGCTTGAAAGAACCTTCAATTGGAGTGTTGTATTAGGGCTGCAACTACCCTATTCTTTTGTCATATGGAGACACTACTAGAGTGCTGCAAAGACCTTCACTTCAATTGTTGTATTAATGTTGCAATTATCCTCTTCTCTTGCCCTATGGAGACACTACTAGTATGGTGCAAAGACCTTCAATTGGAGTGTTGTATTAGGTTTGTAACTACAGTATTCTCTTGCCATATAGAGACACTACTAGTGTGCTGCAAACACCTTCAATTGGAGTTTTGTATTAGGGTGACAACCACTGTCTTCTCTTGCCATCTGGGAACACACTACTAGTATGCTACAAACACCTTCAATTGGAGTGTTGTATGAGGGTTTCAACTACCCTATTATCTTGTCATACGGAGACACTACCAGAGTGCTGCAAAGACCTTCAATTGGGGTGTTGTATTATGGTGACAACCACTTTCTTTTCTTGTCATCTGGGAATACACTACTAGTGTGCTGCAAACACCTTCAATTGGAGTATTGTATTAGGGTTGCAACCACCCTCTTCTCTTGCCATCTGTGGACACTACTAATGTTCCACAAAGACCTTTAATTTGAGTGTTTTATTAGTGTTTTATTAGACCTTCAATTGGAGTGTTGTATTAGGATGAAAACCACCCTCTTATGTTGCCATCTGGGGACACTACTAGAGTGCTGCAATGACCTTCAAATAAAGTGTTATATTAGGGTTGTAATTACCCTTTTCTCTTGCCATATGGAAACACTACTAGTGTGTTACAAAAACCTTTAATTGGAGTGTTGTATTAGGGTTGCAACTACCTTATTCTCTTGCCATATGGAGACACTACTAGTGTGCTGCTAACACCTTTAATTAGAGTGTTGTATTAGAGTTGTAACTACCATATTCTCTTTCCGTATGGAGAGACTGCTAGTGTGCTGCCAACACCTTCAATTGTAGTGTTGTATTAGGGTTGCAAGCACCTTCTTCTCTTGCCATCTAGAGATAATACTAGTGTGCTGCAAAGACCTTTAATTGGTGTGTTGTATTAGGGTTGCAACTACCATATTCTCTTGTCATATAAAGACTCTACTAGTGTACTACAAACACATTCAATTAGAGTGTTGTATTTGGCAACAACTCTCTTTTCTTGTCATCTGGGAATACATTACTAGTGTGCTGCAAATACCTTCAATTGGAGTGTTGTATTTGGGTTGCAACTACCCTTTTTTGTTACCATCTGGAGACACTACTAGTGTGCTGCAAAAACTTTCAATTGGAGTGTTGTATTAGGGTTACAACTACTCTCTTCTATTGTCATTTGGAGACACTACTAGTGTGATGCAAAGACCTAGAAGAATATGAAATATAACCAATAGTAGATGAAAGACAACTAATAGAACATGAAAAACAATCAGTACAACATGAAAGATAACTAGAAAAAAGATGAAAAACTTCTAGTAGATGACGAAAATTAACTAGAAATAGATGAATGACAACTAGAAGAAAATGAAATCCAATCACTAGTAGATGAAAGATAACCAACATTAAAGATAACCAGTAGGAAATTAAAGACAACTAGTACAAGATGAAAAACAATCAGTAGAACATGAAGACAACCAGTACGAGATTAAAAACAGCCAATACTAGAAGAAGATGAAATATAACAAGTAGTAATTGAAAGGCAATCAGTAGAACATCAAAGATAACAAATAGCAGATGAAGACAACCAGTACAAGACGAAAGACAACTAGAAGAAGATGAAATAAAGTTATAGATGAAAGACAACTAATAGAATATGAAAGACAACCAGTAGAACATGAAAAACAATCAATACGAGATGAAAGACGACTAGAAAAAGATAAAAAACTACTATTAGAAAATGATAGACAACTGGAAGAATGAGAAAAACAACCAGTACATGATGAAAGACAACAATAGAACATTAAAAATAATGAGTACAATATGAAAGACAACTAGAAGAAGATGAAAAACAACTATTAGAAAAATGAAAGATAACTAGAAGAAGATAAAATACAACAAGTTTTAGATGAAAGACAACTAGTAGAACATGCAAAACAATTAGTGAAACATGAAATGACAACCAATACAAGATGAAAGATATCTAGAAGAAGATGAAATACAACCAGTAGTAATTGAAAGACAACTATTAGAAAATAAAAGAAAAACTACTATAACATGAAAGACAATTAGTACAAGATAAAAGACAATCAGTACAAGATAAAATACAACTAGAAGAAGATGAAAAACAACTAATAGAAGACAAAAGACAACTAGAAAAATGATGAAAGACAATTAGAAGAATATGGAATACAACGAATAGTATATGAAAGACAACCAATAGATCATGAAAGACAACCAGTAGAACATAAGATTCTAAATAGTGATTATCGCTTCATCGCGAAAATGCTAAAAAAAAAACTATCACGAATAGTGTTTCACGAAAAAGCTATCATACATAGCGTTTTTGTTTAAAAAATAATGTTTTATATTTATACTAATTATCAACATTATCTAAAGTCTCATAGTGCGCTAAGTAATAGAAAATTGATTAAGGAATTAGAATATTCATATTGAACTTGTACAAAGTCCAATTGTTATTCAAATATCTCTAATAATATGATAAGCTATCTATCTTTTTTCATTCAAAATAACATAGGTATCATGGCATAAATTATATATCTTTTTTCTATTAAAAAAATCTAAGCATCATGGCACAAACTATCCATCTTTTTCTATTTAAAAGCAAAAGCAATTTGGACTTTAAAAAAAATAATCATTAAAAAAAATTTAGTTTGGACCTTTAAATAAAAGTCTAGCATAGTGTAGTGCAAATAGCGAACTGCTATTATTGCTATAGCGGTCATAGTTGAAATATCGCACTTTTATCACATAGCTTAGCATTTAAGATCCAAAAATGCTATAACGCCGCTATTGCATCGCTATAGTGCGCTATTTAGAACATTGGTAGAACATGAAAGACAACCAGTACAAGATGAAAGAAAACTGGAAGAAGATGAAATACAACCAATTTTAGATAAAAGACAACCAATACAACATGGAAACCCACCAGTAGAACATGAAAGACAACCAATACGAGATGAAAGAGAACTAGAAAAGGTAAAATTCAACTAGTATTAGTTTAAAGACAACCTATAGAACATGAAAGACAATCATTAGTAGATGAATGACAACCAGTGGAACATGAATGACAACCAGTACAAGATGAAAGACAACTAGAAGAATATGAAATACAACTAGTAGTACATAAAAGACAACCAGTAGAATATGAATGACAACCATTATTTATGAAAAAGAACTAGAAGAAGATGAAATGCAACTAGAAAAAGCTGAAAGACAACAAGTAAAACATGAAAAACTAGTATAAGAAGAAAGACAACTAGAAAAATATGAAAAACTACTAGTAGAAGATGAGAGGCAACTACAAGAAAAAGAAAAACAACCAGTACATGATGAAAGAAAACTAGAAAAAAATGAAATACAACTAGTAGTAGATAAAAGACAACTATAGAACATGAAAGACAATCAGTAAAAGATGAAAGACAACTATAATAAAATGAAGAACAACTAGTAGAAAATGATGAGACAAAATCAGAGCTAATAATATTTATAACCCTAATTGTCTACTTTACAATCGATTCACAAGCACAAGATCAGGGAGTCGATTCCCAAGGATAGTGTATTAATTAAGAGATCTAACAATAATCAAGTCCAGATTTTGGTTGTTTGGATTGTTTCGTTGTAGGAACAATTAAAACAGTAAAGTAAATATTTTGTGTATAGAAGATGGACTTCTAGAGATAATGCTATCTATCATTCTTATTTGTTTAATCTAGTTTCTGGTTGCAAAAGCAATTGTATGCGGTGCTGTCACCAACTACATGCGAGTGCTTAACCTGTCAATTATGGTCTCTAACTCCAATCGGAATCGCATGAGGTTTCTAAATCCATTTGGTCAAAATATTTGACCAACGTTTGACCACGTTTGACCATGGTCATACCTCTATTCAAATGGCCATAACTCTTGAATCGTAAGTTCAAATTGCGCATACCACATATTCACGCACTCGTCTACTAATTCTTTATCATTTGGTATAATCTAATTAACCAAAATAGTAGATTTAGTAAACATTATATATGTTTAATCTAATTAAACATATACCCTCACATAATCAAATCATCCTTTCTACAATCAGGTACCAAATTGATTTGACTAGTCCTCATGTCGCTTATAATGTTGATCAATATAATGTCTTACATTATTTAATTCGTTGTGCATACTATTTCTAACATCTTAGCACGGTGTCATAAACTCGTATGACATCTCTGAAAGTTTTGATGCTTAGATAGCAAGGAATAAAACAAAAAATTTATTCGACTCAAAACAAGCGATCTAGTTATTGTAAGTGCAAGAAACAATCTTAATTAGCCTAATCAAGAAGGGAATAACATAATACCTTGGATTTGATCTCCAAATCAAATCAAGAAGGGTTGTCTTGCTTAGCAACTTTTTATTCCCTTTCTCTTTCAACGGTGGTTGTGCTTTAACCCTTCAAATGACGAGCCTTCTTAGATATCCACCGAAAGATTAAAGAAATACTTGTATCTCTAAGGCTAGTAAGAGATTAATAAGTAGAACCTTAATCCTAGTTTAACCCTCTTGTTAATTTCTAAAAACTTCTTAGAGGATTTCTAGATCTCAACATATGAGAGAAAAAATGGGAGAGAGGAGAAAAGAGCAAATTTCGGCCAAGAGATAATTCATAGAATTTTCTGACCTTTTGGTACTAAAACTCTTATATCTTTTTCTAGGTAACTCCAAACGACGTGAAACCTTCACCATTGGATTATAGACTCTAAGGGCTACATATTACATAGTTCATACGTCCAAAATGGTTAATATTTGCCCTTTCAAATTCCAGTTCAAAGTTACCTAAAAAATCTGTCCAGAAATTTCTTTCCTCTTTAATGAGATTGATTAGATTTAATGACATATTTAATTATCCCTTAAATCGTGCCATCACTAATCAATTCTCTCTAGAATATATTTGGGCTTTGGGCTTAATCATACTAATCATATTAATATTTAATTAAGTCCACAATCTCATACATTAAAATGCCAACATATAAATTAATATTCCATATTAATTTATATGCATCTCTCATGTGTCAAAAACCATTTAAAATATGTCACGCATACTTTAAATATTACTAGGATTATTTTATAACATCTCCATTTTATAAAATTATTCATGTATTAATAACATATAATTTGTACAAATTAATTATAACTTCTTATAATTAACATAGCACATATTATATACATACCACATATGCTTTATTAATATATTTTCTTTTAATATTTCATATGGTGTCACCCTATGGGATCCCATCATTATGGCAATGGAATTAAACATTTTAATTCCATAAATCAATGATACAATTAGCCATGGTATATTGATTACCCAAATGATGTGGATGAAAAAGCAAAATGCAAATGATGTGGATGAAAAAGCAAAATGCAAAATCACGATCCCTATAACATTAAAAATGGTGTTGTGTCAATTCCTTGTCACATGATATCCAAATAAACGCAAGGTAGGAATGTGTCATCCTTACCAATTATTCTTTCTTGATTTCCTGAAGTTTAATTATGATATGATTATCATACGATCATATTGAATACACATAATATAAACTTTATCAAGGGGCCCAAAGATATCATCGCTTATATTAACATATAAGGGACAATGGTTTCTTGATACGTATCGTTCTTTCACATAAGTTACATGCACTGCAGTAACTGCCTATATAACTCCTGGTTAAAGAGAGCTTGGACAGTACCAACAATACACATCCCTTATATAAGAAAAATAAATATCTCAATCAAAGAATTCTAGACACAATGAAATATCAATGATACAGAAAACAATCCATATGATATTTCATTCTTGGGTTTGTCCAGTGCCATACATCTTCATGTATGCACATGTGTGATTAGATCGATAACTCCTTATCGTATAACCTGTAGAACATGGCCATCATCTAATCACTACACTTATCTTATATGGTCAACCAGTGTACCTTGCTGATTGCCAAGATAAGGGATATTTAAGAGTAAACAAATTTATTCATTGTGAAGTTCTACAATTTAAGTCATCAACTAAAATGATCCACTAATATAAATACTCAAGGTACAAAATAATAAAATCATTCGCTAATAAACTAAACATATTATACATATGATCTGGGTCTAGGACACCAATATTAACAATCTCGACCAAGAACCTTGTAGGTGTGATGATCAAGCTAATTTTGTTAGTAAATTACGTAAGATTTTGGCTTAGGTTTTATCTTGTTTTCTCACATTTATGTTTAATTATTAAGTGAAATAGGTTACTATTGTCCAAGTTTATGTTTTAGTGCAGGAACCAAGTTTTGGGGCTATTTTACATCATATGGAGCAAGAATTGGGTCGATCGAAAAAACACAACATTGATTTTAGGGCTCTGTTATGGACTGTATGACCCCATACTGATCAAAGATAGACAAATCTAGCAGCGACACTGTATGGGTATGGGCCGTATGAGCCTCTACGGTCTGTATCCGAGGCGCCCTTTGGAGAATAACTACTTCAATTGTATTCATATCATATTACTTGGACTCCACTTATATAACACCCGGTATATTTCATATTTATTTTCTTGAAATTAGTTTGGACTTAAATGTGATATAAGGAAATTTCAAGGTTTGAATATGAAAAGGTAGACATTAATTAAAAATAAAGGGAGTATGCCAACGTGGCACCCTTGACACGTGTACCCATGCATGGAATTTTTGTGACCGCCGTAAATCCCCTTAAAATCACCCCCCAATTCAGGAAAGTTAAAAAAAAATGAAAATGAAAAGTCAAAAGAAAAGAGAAATAACGAAGGAAAAGAGAGGAGTTTTCCTGTTGGTTTATCTTGTGATTTGGATGATGGATGGACATGCTATCTTTTTCCTAACAAATGCATCTTGCGCAAGTATTGGTATTCCTCTTTAACTTGATTTAATTATTTCTTATCAGATCAAGGATTTTGATAATCTTTCAGAAATTGAGCACGTAAGTGTCATTTTCTATTTTTACTGTGACTTTAATTAGAAAGTCTTGCTTTAAAGTTAGAAATTGATTAAATAAGTTAAAAAAAAATATAAAACTAAATTTGATTGGACTTAATTAGAGTGATTGATTGGAAGGTTAACTGTTGTATGAGTCCGTGAAAGAATAAGTGATAAGTGATGTTGTTAATCAAATGGATACCTTTATTAATTAAGCAATAATTGGGGATGGTTATAAATGTGCTTCATTATATATAGGAGAGTTTAATTGATATCACAGAGCATAGTATGATTTCAACGTTTATAGAAGATATAAACAGATAGACGAAACTAAATGATTAAATAAACTTTGAGTTGCCAGTTCTAATTGCAAGAAAAGAATAAATAAGGATAAAATCTATAAAGTTTCTATGCTTAAGAAATATTTCCTATCATAAGGTTATATTACAAAATAAAGAATTGATTAGTAAATAATGCTATTAATTAAAAGTAAATAACATATACACGTGGATTGATTACTAGTATATATATATGTATGTATGTAAATTGTTTAGTAATAATAATAATGTAAGTCATAATCAAGAAATATTATTATGCTATAGGTATTGATACTGTGGAATGAAACTTGACGGGATTGTCCGAAACAATCAATGTACAAGGATTGATCGCTATAATTGCCCTACAATATCAGGTGCGAGGTTATTGGATTAGTCTGAGATTCATAACTATGAATTAAATCGTAACTCGCTGTGCATTTTGAATATTTGATTGACTGCATTGATTGAACTGTTGCATCATATGCATAGCCCAATACAACTGAAACTGAATTACAGGTAAATCCGTTGACTGTCATGTTGATATTGTTTGTCGATTGCTTGATTCTTATTGTAAATGATTGATTGAGACCACAGTGATTGAATTGAATGAATATTGAATACTGAAATTCTTGAACCTCCATATAGTGGAGAAAAAGGATTATTATACGTAAAGTCTAGCTAGCTACTAGACTTTACTCCAGAACCCTTATGCGCATATGGTGAATGGCCCCAACTGAATCCAGTACCGGTTGGATAGGGGATATTGAATAAATTGTGAATTGTGATTGTGAGACTAATGAACTGTGGTTACTGTCTTATCATTGATTTTCTTTAATGACAGTATTGTTATATTGATTTCGTATTGTTTCTATTAACAAATAGTTAGAATGGTATAAGCCCTGACACGACAGAATGTTATTGTATCTATGAGTGTTACCAGATTAGAAATTGTAAAGTTAAGAAACCAAACGTTACCAGACTCAGTGGTTGTAAAGATTAGGTTCCAAATATTACCTAACTTTATGGTTTAAAATATTTTGACCCAAACCATTAATTCTGATAAGATTCTTAGAAATCTGATTTATTTCTGTAATTTTTGTTATTATATTGGATTCTATTATTGAGCATTTGCATTCGTCATTATGAAATGAACTGTTTATTTCTCGTGCGGTGATTTCATTCTGAATATGGATTTCCTTCAAATCCAATAATCTGAGTGGCAATCAGCACTGAGAAATAATTTATTATTTCTCACTCGTTTCCCCTTGTGGGTTACAGGTTCATTATGCGAAGTCAGAGAAACGCTTCCGGGTTATTATTGACAGCAGGGCCACCTAAAGATTGGGATTTGGGATTATTTTATCTGACAGGACGCAGAGAATATTTCTCTAGCAGTATCCACTATAAATGTCAGATAATTATTGTAAATAAATTGAGATGTGGTAAAAATAATTGATGCTATTGGCAATGCATAAAAAGATCTGTGCCTTGTGTTACATATATTGAATGGTAAATAGATGCGGTAGGAACTGTCGCACCTCCGGATCGGGGGTGTGACAACTTATCTCCAGCCCCCCTCCCTCACTTCTATAAAAGACATCTGGACTGAAGAGAACTAATCTTAGATCATTTTATATTTTCACTTGTATAGATAGATTAGTAGAGAGGAGTGTGTAGAGACTAAGTAGGAGGGTACTTTGTGTATGGTTGTATCTTTCCTCTTATCTCTTGTAAACATGTCGTTTAGCGGCTAAGCATAGTTCTTAAGGTTGGCAGTAAACCTTGTTACTCATGATGTTTTGATATATACTTTATTTGATCATTGTTTAGTCTTTTGTTGTTCGATTGCTTTTGCACTTTATGTTCGATCTTGCTTGATTTTGTTTATTAGTCTAGACTGCCACTGTGAATGTCACACATGAAAGTTAATCACTATTATGATAATCGGGTCAGAATAAGGGAGAATAAAAATACCATATTAGTGGTGGAGACCTTAGCCGTAGATACCATTAATTGGATCAACAAGAGTATACATGGGAGTCTTGACATTCGCAGACGAATATCGTATTGTCATGCCTTACCATGGCCAATATAACCAAAGATAGTAGGGTGACGTACCCAGTAAGTGAAATCTAAATTCTTTTGGGCTAGTCATAGATCTCCTTGCACCAATCGAGTCAAGCCTTAACGGGAAGTCTTGATTGATAGGGTGATTGTTAGACGAAAGTGGCAGTCACTAAATTGGATTAAAAACTCTCATACAACAACTAAAAACCAACATCAAATAAAGTAAGAGCCAAAGCGGATTGAAGTAACAACGGTGTGTTAAAACCCTAGGAATTTACATCTCAAATTTATTTATTTTATTTACTTTTAATTTTCGCCAAATATAATTTGATCTCTGATCCAACAACAACTCTTTGATTTCAGATTTTGTTTAGTCTTTTGAAATATTGTGATTTAATTACTCAAGACCTTAAATCTTATTCCCTGTGGATTGATACTCATTTATACTATTCAATAGGATTATGAGCTTGTAATCTGATCAAGTACAACCGGGTTATAAATTTAAAAGCACCTATCATGCTTACACCCATCATGCGACCTTCTTGGATCTGTATTATGTTGGCAATTGAAAAAACTTGTTTCCAATTGATCAAGATTAACGTCTAACAACAAGTCTTGATTGCCCAATTATACAGTTATATGTAATCTGACAGTATCGTTGATCCAATGTAGACAATGCCTGATCGCACTACCCGTGTTGTTTCCAATACCTCATGATATCCAATGATGAACGCGAGACATGATATTGTCAATCCCGTTGTATCATTGATTATGTTTCTTGATCCGTGAGTATTTTATTATAATCCATGATTAAACTATTCAATCATGGTGTGCACATATAATATAACTCTATCAAGGGGCCGAGAGATATCATAACTTACTCAGCATTCACCAGGATGCAAATAAGTTCTACCATAGAGAAGATATCTTTATAGTTCCATGTTTCGGTGAGCGATTAACACCAACCACTGATATGCATATCTTAAGCAAGAAAACCAAATACCTTAGACATAAGACAACAACACCACATGAAATATTAATGACATAACACATAATCCTTATAATGTTAATGTATGGTCATATCTGATGACATATAACTATTATATGCATATGTAATATCAAACCGGTACTGTACCGCTTTGATCTATGATAGCTCGATCAAGCATTTAATTATCACACTAGTCTCAGGTGTAATTAGTGTTCCTTGCTAATTACCTTAACCAGGAATACTTTAAAGTTCATTACTTTTATTATTTGGTTGCTACACAATCTAACAATTAGATGAATCACAAGCTATGTTACCCTGACACTCTTAGAAACCCATCGTACCCGTGTCCGACACGTATCCGACACCGACACGCCTCTGACACGGCCACGATACGTATCAGACACGCCAGCTGGCGCGTCGCCTTACGTGGCGTATCCTTAGTCCTTTGATACGGTCTCCGACACGCTTTGACTCGTCTGGATACGGCCTGGACACTAATCTGACACGGCTTGGTCTATAGCTGCTCCCTGCACCGTGCCTGCTGTGGTCCATTGCTGCTCCTGGTGCACCAAGCTTGTTGTGAACCGCACCAAAAATTGGCTTTTTCTTGCGCCAAGGGAGAATCGAACTGGGGTTGCTGCTGACACCGCCAAAGCCATTAACCACTGCATTACTTTGCCTTTGATGTTATAATCTACTAGTGTTTATATTTAATGTATATCCAGGACTTTTGAAATTTAATTATATAATATAATAGACGTGTCGTGTCCTTAATTTTTGAAAATTGCCGTATCGCCGTACCCGTGTCGTATCCGACACGATACCCGTACCCGTATCCATGCAACATAGATCACAAGTAATGCAACTTAAGACAACAAATTGACTATTGTCAACCAATCATATGAACAAGAATTACAAACAAAATATTTGCTCTAGAACACCCCACTCTATCAAATATGTGCTCAAGATTACAACCTCCAATGAACTGTGACTGGTGAGCATTTGCGGAATTGATGCAGCTCTGGAGGAAGTTCAAGGAATACCCACTATTCAAGTGTGCAAGATTCAGCGCTGCCAAAAAAAATTGGCTGACAATCTTGCAAAACACGGAAGGGTTCAAGGTTGGAGCTGTGAGGGTCACGCTTATCCTATCTTTAGACTAATGTTTTAGGCTAAGATGAGTTAGATGTATGTTCCCTAGTCCAAATTATTAAATAAGTTGTTTTTTGAAATATATTAAATCAATTGTAACATGGAGTTATTTCTTTGGTGAAATAAAGTTGCATACGGACTTTGATACAATCAAACAAATGCCGACTTAACTATAATAAGGGATTGAGGGCTCCAATTCTAAGCATTATATGTTTTTATCAGTTTAATATCTGATATGTGAGCCATGTGTTCACAACTATATTAAATTTATATTTTGCAGAGGAGGGACCACCATAGTAGCTTGCTACTTGGCCCCTCAAACGTTGCTCTTGTGCTGCACTATTGCAAGGGCCGGGTGCAAACCTACCAATTCAAACTTTGAAAGTTTTTTCTATGATCGTGTAGAATTTGAAGCTATACAATTTGAGAATTAGCCTAAAATCACCTCAACTGGTTGAAAAATGTTATTAGTTGCTAATTTATGCCACACAAGCTAAATTAATCTACCTGCATCAAGTTTTTGTGTTAAATAATATATTTTAGCTGTGCTATAGCTTGGTAAAACTTAACCAGGTTAATGCTGCTATTTTACACTAACTTTTTAATTACGACCTTAACAACCTCGGTTCTTCTGTGCTATATTTTATTAATAACAAAAAAAAAATCTGCTCATATGACTAATATGATATATGATACTTCCAATTCAACTTTTTCAGGAACTAAAATTAAAAATTTGATATTATGTCTTTATCATATTCTGGTTTGGCAATAAGAGGTATCTTATTTAGCTATAGCTAATTAGTATGTTGCCATGTGGATCTACATATCATAAAACATATAGGTTTTTGAAGCCGTAGCACGAATGATCCTATGTTATCCATAGCACCCAAGTCTTACTCATATCTGTTTATGATATGTAGATCCACATGGCAACATACTAATTAGCTATAGCTAAATAAGATACCTCTTATTGCCACACCAGAATATGATAAAGATATAATATCAAATTTTTAATTTTAATTCCTGAAAAAGTTGAATCGGAAGTATCATATATCAGATTAGTCATATGAGCAGATTTTTTTTTTTTTTATGATTTATGAAAGATGACCAAAATAGTCTAAAATATTGATATTTTTTTTTATTTTTAAACCTTTTTCGACCATCTTTTATAAATCATAAAAAATAGTAAAAAAATAAGAAAATAAGAAAAAATAGTATTCTACAAGTTTATTATATAATCAATTTATTAAGCTACTTAAATTGAAGTTTGAAGTTTATACAATAGGTTTTTGAGGCCATAACACGGACAACCTTATGCTATCCATAGCACCCAAGCCTTACTCAACAGATATTTCATTTTAATAACCAAATAGTATTTTGCACCACGTGAGTGAGTATATGATGCATTGCAAACGCACAACCATATCATTAAATAAATTAAACGAGGTTATATAATTTCGCCCTCTGATTTTATAATTTTATGACTTGGGATAGAACCGTATTTTTCTTAGAACAAATAACTATTACCACAAAAAATTAATTAAAGCATGCCCTTTCTTAACTGATGCCATGGTTGTACACAATCAACAAAATCTTTCTACTAGGAACCAACATCAATCAACAGCTCTCTCTTCTTCTTTTTTCTTTTTTTCCTTCCTCCAAATTAGTCAGAAAAGAACGCAGATTGATTTTAGAAGGAAAAAGAAAGATTTTACAAGTCATAGCGATTGACATCATAGAATTCAATATTCTTGTACTTCTGTGAAATTATCTCTGCTTGCACCTTTCTAGCCGTATCAGTTGCACAACCAACTAGGATAAGAATTGACGTGCCTGCAAATCCTCGAAATGCAGTTAGATGCGTTATTTGTTCAACCACTGCAGGCCCTGCAGCCAGTATTGCCAGAAATCCAGAGCCAAGAACTGAAATTCGGCTAAGTACCTTCAAAAATATTAAAGAACCTCAGTCTCAGGGCTACTGTTGCTCTTTTAATTGATATTAACTTTCAAAAGAAATGCCAATTGCACTATTTATTTGGTGTTAAAAGGATCATTAATTCAAATAAGATGCTAAAATGTATCATGGGCTTGAAAGGTACAGTTCTGGATGTGGCTGGGAACTTCGAGCCTCTTCCATTTCCTCTAATAAAAGAGACGTCTAAATAAAATAAAGCAACAAAAGATGATGACATAATAGCAGGCATTCATCCCTCAAAAATAATTGCCAAGGAAAACTCTTGAATAGGATAAATTCAGTCACAGATGACATTGCTTTTATATAGATTACTGTTTGTCATTTATTTTTGAAATATTCCCTTTGGGTAATTTCCCTTTGAAAGAGAAAGGGAGAGGGAGAGGGAGAGGGAGAGGGAGAGGGAGAGGGAGCGGGAGCGGGAGGGAGAGGGGGAGGGGAGGGAGAGAGAGAGAGAGAGAGAGAGAGAGAGATTGTGATAAGCGGCTGTGTTTAGTTCAATTTTAAAAATATTCATTTGCCTAATTTCACACACACCTGTGTATAGAGAGATACTTACTGTTTTGATATAAGCAGCCGTGCTCTTTCCTGGTCTGACAAGGGGGATGGAAGCACCTTGCCTCTTTAACTGCTCGCTGAGATCATCAGGGTCAAGTTGAAGAAAGGTATAGTAGTAATTGAAAAATGCAATAAGAAGGATATTTGTTGGGAGATAAAAGGCACCTAAAAGAACAAAAAAAAACATTAATTTACATAGATTATCCATCCTAAATAAATGCAAATGTTTCATATCAGCTATAAGCCAAAATGTTGATGGGTGCGAACTGGTATCCATCTTCAACAAAATGTTGCCTGCACAGTGTGGATTTTAGCAATATGTTTTGAAGTTGTTTATCCATAGTAAACCAAATATTTATTTTATTATACCAAAGAATGTATACTGACACCAAACAGTTTGTCATTTTTTGGTAAAATGGAGAAAGAAAAAGGCTTTACCTCCAGGGTTTAAAGCAATAGCAGCCTTCTTTAAAGCAGCTAAGCCAGTGAAACGTGCCAATGTGCCAGGTAGAGACAATGAAGAGGTCGAGAATATTATTGGCATCACACCTGAACTATTCACCTGCATATGAATTAAAAATTTACATACTACTGCTACTACTGCTATACCTTGCAAGACCTTGAAGCATAGTTAACAATTCAATTTTCCTTCCAGATATAACAGAAAGATAGACCTTGAAAGGAAGGTATGCTGATCTTTGTAGCCCCATGCCTCTGCTACTACTGCTATACCTTGAAGCATAGTTTAGTGGTATTTTTCGCTCTGCTTCCTGTTAAGTATCCTTCACAAAATGCTCATTAGCTAATTCACAATTACCGCAATCTAAATACAGTCTGGGAAAAGTATATACTTTTCCAAATTTTGTTAACAACCAAAATTATTATTTTTAATTAGTAACACCACAACACTTTTTAGGTTATTACAAGTACAAACAAGTGCTCAAGCTTTAAATTTAAGGTGAAGTTGACAAAAGAAAGGCACATTCAGTTTGAGTTTTCCCTGTTTTCCCTGTTTTAAGTTGACAAAAGAAAGGCACATCATGCAAACTTCAGACATGATGCTTAACACATATTGGTTTGGAATTTAGTTTTAATTGAGTTAGATATAGAAGCCTTAGAGCAAGTGCATCCCTGCAATTGCAAAAAATGACCTTTCTACCACAATATTAATTTAAGCAATTATCCCTCAAATAATTTCAAACCATCTTCATCCCAAATTTCAATTTGTTAGACCATGAAATATTTTAATTTATCCTATGTTTACATCCCTATAAGAGCATCTCTACCCCAATTGCAAGTTAATTGCAATTGCTGACATAGACAATTTCAGAGATGGAGATGCTATACAAACAATTGCAATTGCTGACCCAGACAATTTCAGCAAGATTGCTAAATAAGCAAGCTTGCCAAATAAGCAATAAGTTAACATGCTTGCAATAAATTTTTCAATTGTCACATCAGCATTTCTATTTGGTTTGCAATTGGGATGCAGCGCTCTTAGAAGAACAGAAAAGGTTGTAAGCCTAATCTAAAAATCAGTGGTCCCTGCAAATAGTTTCATTACATTTGAATTGAAGGCTACTTACACAAAACACTGGAGCAAATGTTGAATAAATTTTAAAAAATGAAATGCACGAAAAAGAACAATTCACTATCAACACCTTAAGTGGTATAGAAAGAACACGGCTAACACTAGAAAACTCTAAACAAAATAAACTGCAAGTACTTACTTGAACATAAACAATTCCAAGGACCAATGTTAAAAATGAGGCAACAATTGTGGCTAATCCAGCATAATTACCATCCTGAAACGCCTGGACAACTGTTCGGCCGAATGCGGCTGGTAAGTAAGAGATAATGCTGGTGAAAATGAGAAGAGATGTGCCGTTGCCAAGCTTCAGGTCAGAGATTCTCTCTCCAACAAAAGTAGTAAAAACTGAGCCGAGGGTTAAAAGAGTAACTGTAATTAAAACCCACTCAGTGCTGAAGTCAGTCACATAAGGCCGGAGGTAAAGAACTTGGCCAATTGCCTATATAAAAATTGAATTAATAAAGAAAAAAATGTTTTCAGTTGTACACCAAGAATAATTCAAGAAATAAAGCCCAGAAACTTATGCAGAGGCCAGACTCTACCAGAATGAGCTAACTGGTTGGAGTCTTTTTTCACTTCTTATGGCCTAGTGAGATCCCATATATTTTGTACAGCGCAAGATATTTCTGCTGGTGCAGGATTCATACATTTAATTTTTACTGGTACTATAAGCACCCCAAAACAGCACTCAATTATTCCTCCTCATAGCACCCACTGACACACTGCTCTTCTCAGAATTTTTACAAACAGTGCAAACTATCATTCCGGTTTATCTTTTCAAGGAAAATGAGGAAGGGAGAGACGCAGGTGCCATAGCCCACAGTTCCCAAGGACAATATATTTGGTATTTCCCATGTTTTAAGGTATACACTCCACGATGTTAGTCCGGTTTTGCAAGAGCAACTAAAACTCCAAAATGAAATAAATTACAAATTTATAGTTCAAATGAAATTAAGTGTTACCATAACATGGCGAAACTCTGCAAAATATCCATCATCCCTTTGTTTTCTAGCGTTTAATGAAATGTACCTTCTTTTACTTATCTTCTATGAAAAAATTCGTTTGTCTTGCAATGGAATTTGTTTTTATTTAGGATATCCTACTTCAGTCCTATATTTTTATTATCTGTTAATTTATTTTAGCAAAGAGTACCCTGTCAGGGGTTCTTAAATAATCCACAGATAAAAAGGATGCAAAGCATAAATTAAATTTGCAAATCAGCACCTGAACAATTGCAAATCCAACTGAGGCATATCTGGTATATTCTAAAATCTTTTTTCTCCCGGCCTCCCCTTCCCTTTTTTGTAACTCTTGCAATTTCGGGAAAATCTGTGTCAGGAGCTGAAAAACAATTTGCGCATTGATAAACGGAACAATTCCAAGGGAACAAATCCCAAGGCGGCCAATGCCACCACCAGAGAAAGAGTCCAGTGTGCTAAGAAGGCTATTCTGGTCCAAGTTGCCGGTGAATGCATCCCGGTTGACACCTCCCAAGGGGATGTAGATGCCAACTCGGGATAATGCTAAATAGCCAAGAAGTTTGAGAAATTTGCCAGGTAAGGGGCCTTTGAAGAAGTCACCAATGTCAATTGAGCTGTCTTCGATGGCAGCTGAGGTTGTAAATTTCATACAATTTAGATTTTGATGTTACTAAAATAATTACAATATTAAAGAAAGCTAGGACTTCAATTTTGATGCTTAGGAAGAATAGATGAGCCTGCAGCTTAGGATATGCCAACTGGTACGGTTCAGTAAGGGGTTTTACCTCAATCTGACCTATCTGGGATTCTCACAGGTTGAATTGTCATTCCCTTTTTATTTGTCTGGTAAGAACAATATCAACCCTCTATTAGAGGTCCATTGAATAGGTAGAAGTTACTTTACCCTTTATAAATGACGAAAAATATGGACACATTGATATATGTTACATGGACTTTGTATACAAAGACAGACGGGTGGGCCAATCTGTGACCAGGCCCACCGCATGATTGTAAAGAAATTCATTATACATGCAATGAAACTAGTTAACTACAATATAATGATCCTTTATAATGGGACTACCTTTCCTTCAACAAGTAAAAACAGAATTATATTAAAGCCCTAATAATATTCAAAGTCAGTGGTTATGCAAAGCTGGAGTGTAAAAAAAAAGTAATGATTTATTTATCACTTTCTAATTAAGTCAAATAATACAATTTAAGATTAAAATTTAAAATTTTATTCCCCTTCACAATATTTTTGTAAGTGCAAACCTTCAAAAATATCATCCCTAATATAGAGTTCCAAACAACAAGGTTTTTCTAATTGTAGTTCTTTTTTTCTAATTTCCATGGTCCAAACAACAACGTTTTCTAATTGTACGTTTTTTTTAAGAATTTTATAAAACATTAGTAGAACTTCTTTATTATAAAATTTGGAAACAAATTTTCCAGCTTGTAGTTAAGACGTTTTGTTTGTTTACTAAGTTTATGTGTTCAATTTTGGAAGTAAAAAATTATTTAGTAATCATGTCAAGAAAATCATTGTGACAATGATATAGTAGGATTGCTCATGTATTATATTTAACTTCTATAACAATAAGTGAATAACCACTAATGGAAATTAGAAACACATGATCAGCTCCCTCCCAATGATTTAAAATCCTTCTATACATAAGTTCATTAAACATGATGCCAGAACGGGTGTGATCCAATTAACTAATCAAGCCCCATGGGCTAAGAATTGACCTGGCATCTTTACCTGCAGCACCTCGATTGAGAGAAGATTTCTCCTTTCGGGGGGTTGTGCTTTCTAATGTGGGAAAAAAGAGATCCATGATGCTTTCCATTGCCGAGACAAAACCATATGAAGTCTCTTTGTTTAAGCCCAGTGGGTCGAACTCTGAGGCAACCGTCTCACTAGCGATTCTGAAAACAGTATCCTTATCAGAAAATAATTGAGTAGCAAAAAATCACCACGAGGTAACAAAATTGAAAATATGAAAGAAAATACCTTGGGAAGGATGAGGTGGAGGAAGTGGCAGCGGCGGATATACGGCGAGGCTGGCGCCAGGGCCGAAAGGAAGTGAAAGAGGTGGCACGAGAGAGAGAGATGGAAGGAGGAGAGAGGCGGTGAAGTACGCCATGGGAGCAGGAGGGAAGGGAAGCAATGGAGACAGCTTCGCCCACTGATAAAGTCATGTTCTCCGGCTCTCCTTTTCTCCCCGACAAAGGTGGGAAACAGTGGATGTATCGTTTCCACTTCAGTCGGAGAAGCTATGCCTATGCTCCTGTGGAAGACGGGAAGAGGATATTGGCAGGAGACGTCTCCAGTTAAATTAAAACTGGACCGTGCTGTAGAGTGCAAACGGATCGGACAGTGGTAAAACCATATATACGTACGGATTCGATATGTGCTTAAATATTTTGATAATATATATTAAACTATATGATAAGGATAATTAAAATTCAAAATTATATATATATTCATATCTGTGTAGATTAGGGGTGGCAACGAATTGAACCGAATTGAACTTACTCTAGGTTTGAGTAAGATTCGAACCGAACCTGATTTGATTCGTTTCAAATTGAACCCATTTCGAATCAAATTAATTGCGAACTACACATTTTTCGAATCGAACCGGAATCAAATTACGAACTAAATATACTTTTAGCAGCCCTAGTTATACCGGTAGTTTATACATTAATTTTTTCTCGCGGGACAAAATTCACATGGCTTTCTTTTACCGGTATGAAATAAGTGTTTTGAGTTGAAAAATTGTTCATGAAAAAAATACATCACAACAAATAATTATAAAATGAGGATTAAGTACAAGAACTGAAATATACAATAAAACAAGTAATCGTACCTCCAGTGCTCACTCGATTAAACCCTCGATCAGACCATCTAATGAAGTGAGAATTCGAAAGGTAGAGAAGGCGAAGGAGAGACGGCTGAAGAGAGAGGAGAGACAACCGTCTAGGTTGGAGAGAGGAGTGACGGCCGGAGAGACAGCCAGTCGCCAAGAGCGTCAGCTAGGTTTTAGAGCGAGAGGGAGAGTGAGTTAGGGAGAGGCGGAGAGAGAACTAGGTTATTAAGATTTGAGAGCGATAGAGCGTCGGCTAAGTTAAATCATGACTCTCTATTTTGGGTTTTAATTTCATCAGGTAAATGAACGGCTGATGTTATTATGAGATTCGAACCATAAAAGTTTGCGAACCCATTTTGATCAAATTAGGCTAGGTTTGAGTTTGGTTTGAATTAATTTCGAACCGAACCTGGTTTGGTTCGTTTCAATTCGAACCCATTTCGAATCGAATTAAACTCGAATCAAACCCGAATCAAATCACAAACTACGAATTTTTTTGCCGGCTCTACTGTAGATATTTGAATATGGGATATTTATATTTAATTTTTTAATACGGATCCGAATACGGTTGAATAATATCCGATCTATTTGCACTTTAATGGGCTTGTATTTGTATAGGTCCATATATATAGCCGAGTCGCAGTAGTTTAAAAGATCTAAGAGCGAGCCTGATTAATTGAAAAAAGGCTTCTTATATAAACAGTTACTTTTGAAATCAGCCTATTTTTATCTTCTATTTACTTTTACAAGGCCCATTTTATTTTAAGAGGTGAGAAAGACAGGTACGGCCCATCGCCACAAGTTCATACTGGACAAGACTACGACAGCTTGATTTTCTTAGTTTCTTATTTCCTTTTTTTTTATTTTTTTTTTCGTTTTAGTTTTAGTTTGGTTTTCCACTCTTCCTTGTGTGTTAACCTGAGGCCGTATCAGCTAATTTTAAATTTATTCAACAAGACTGGGCTCTCATTATGAATAAATGCCTAAATATGTTTTGCCTCCAGTTGTTGTGCAAATCATCGAATGCATTTGTCCTTTGAAATAAGAATTTACAGGGGCTGTTTCATCATAACATTTCCGTGTCATAATGATGAGTTAGGCTAATATGACACTAGTGTTATATCAAACTAAATAACACCACATCTTAAATCCTTAGATCTGCTTTAAGATTCGTACAAAATAAAGTGCTTGAACAGTAAAAGCAGATAGTACGAATCTTAAAGCAGATCTAAGGGTTTAAGATGTGGTGTTATTTAGTTTGATATAACACTAGTGTCATATTAGCCTAACTCCATAATGATTCGTTCCGATAATCTTACAAGTTACAAGAGTAGAACTAGGGTGTTCTTAAGTTCACCAAATCTTTTGATAAATTCAAGTCTAAAATTCATCAAATTAATTTCAAACGATAAATCTGAATTGTTAAAATCCACTTACTTTACTAGTGATGTGTCAACATGTAAAAAAATTAATTTTGAAATTAATCTTGCATAGAGTCAAGTAGTCAAAAAGGTTCAAAAAATAAATGCATTAAAATTAATTTATTAACCTTCTAATTTTGACCGCTTGACTTTATACTAAATTAATTTGAATGTTTAAAATTTTCACACGTAGACACATTACTCATAAGGTAGGCGGGTTTCAACGGTTTGAATTCGTCATTTAAAGACGATTCGATGGGTTTTAGACTTAAGTTCACCAAGGAACTTGGTGAACTTAAAAACAACCCTAGTTCTACTCATCTTACAATTCTTTTGAAAATAACAATTCGCAACTGTTGGTTTTACGTTTTCTTTTTTTTGAAAGCCTTCGTAGAAGCTACGAAGTCGTGAGGGGAAATCGATCTCTCGATCTTTGGGTACAACAACTCTATGACTTTTTCCTAGCCAATTGCGCTACCTCCCATTTCTCGTTGGTTTTATGTTTTCATTATTCTATTTTCTTTAGCAAATAGAACATACACAAGTAGCTCAATGCTTAGGCTTTCTCTGCCTACTTTGGATCCGGCTTGTAATGACTTGTTTTTAAGGAAATGCAACTGCCTAAGAATTTTTTTTTTTTTTTTAAAATGATCTGCTCAAATCAAAACCTTTTCGAATGTATACCCTTCAAAAATTCAAAATTATTTCTCCTGCTAAAATTCATGATATCATATGTATCCATCCAAATTTCAAAACTCACAAATTTACTCAATTTATTATCTTTTCTATTAGAACAAATTTAAATTTATAAAGTACTCAATTTACCCCTTATTATAAAATAAAAATATATAGTATGTTTAATAAAAATGTTCAATTTTCTAATTGACCAGTTGCCATGGCAAATGGTTCATTTGTTTACATGTGACAAAAAATTGTATAAATGTAAATGTATATAAATATAGAATGCAATAAATTGGGTAAGTTTGTGATTTTTGAAATTTAGAAAGATAAATATAATATTAAGAATTTTAAAGGGAAAATACGCAATTCCGAGATTCTTTTTAAGGTTATACGTGAATTTCTCAAAATAATTAGAATGTATTAGCATTTTTCATTTCATCACGTAAAATAAATAAAATATATTCCTCGGACGAAGATGCCGCTTTCATCATCAAACCTAAGATCTATGCACCTCCTGACAGTGTAATTAAGTAGCATGTGAATCATAGCTTAAACAAATTGTCTTCAACCAAATGCTGCTAGAATTTTTATTTACCCTTTTAAGAAAAAAATAATGGTAATCGGTATCATCTGATAGGATCCTAACAACATTGATCTTTCTGAGATTTCTTCGGTATGGATTTTTCTGAGATTTCTTCGAATTGATTAGTACTATTAGGGAGGCCAAAATCAAGGGAATAGTGCATTTAATTTTGTTTGTTACTAACAAAGGGCAACAGCAAGGAAATAGTATAATTATTAATTAGACTAGTACAAAAAGAGATCTGCATCACATTCTATTTCATGTGCGCACACGCTAGCACGGATCCTGATCACACAGACACACACCAGTCCAAAATAGAATTTCTCAGCGTAGATACTTCTTCTCTGACTCTCTCTCTTTCTCTCTCTGACAGCATATCAGTTTCCGAATCCACGGGGCTGCACATGAGTTGCACGCAAGTCAAAACAAGCTGCACAGAGATTTAGGCGTGTAATTAAACTCAAAGTCAAATTGGATCTAGGGAGAAAGTCGACAAATAGTAATTCTGATTAATTAATTTAGACGAGATCTCTCCAAAACCTTTTGTTAAGAGCTAGCATTAAATATGCATTTTCTGGCAGATAAATGCTTCACTGAATGAAGCAATGCACATGCACAAGGTACCACTAACAACGGACGCGGAATAATCAATTTCTTATTCAGAATTGATACAGTAAACATTTGATAATTTATGTTTTCGATAATCAAAGAAAAATAAATAACTTGATTTTGCTCTATGTGCAAAAACAACCCTCTCAGCCATGTCTTTCAAAAGAAATGGCTATTTCAAATTTGTCACCACTAGAAATCTTAGAGCTAATTAGGTATCAGCATATAAACAACGCTTGTAAACTATATCAACCATATATTTACTTCAATCTAGCAAATTTTGCAAACTTTTTTTTCCACTTAAGAGTCATGTGAAAAACGCTGCTTAATGTATTAAATTTTCTATGACAGACAGAATAATACAGTAATATTTGAAAAATAGTTGCCTAAAAATTAAAAAGAGCATGAACAAGCTAATAATGGAAATCATGGACTGGGGTTAACAAACCTGTTGAATCAAACAGTTCAAATTGCACATTTTTTTAAATTAATGAAGCCATGCATTTGCTTAGGAGACCAATAATATCAAATATTGGAGTAATTATCCCCAATGCAGATATTACATACAATGTGAGATTTAGAAGTTCTTGTTTTTTCTTCCCAGCATGTAAATGCAATAACCCACACAGATACGACTAACTTTTTATTCACCACTGAAACAAAAAGTAGTTCAAATTGCCCCCTATTTTTTAATTATGATTTTCACGCTTTTTAATTTTGATTTGTTTCGGTTACACGTCTAATCTGAGAAAAACAAGGAATCTTGAACCAAGAGATCAATAAAATAAGGATTTCGCATATCTTTCAATTTTGAAATTTATCTAATGAGGTTATCAGACAAAAGAGATTCATAAATTGGATTTGACATACATTATATGAGTTTTACATCAAATAGGAGAAAAACCATAACCATATATCTTTTCTGGAAATTACAACACATCTTTCCTTCATATCTTTTCTGGAAATTACAACACATCTTTCCTTCCTTCTCTTTCTCAGAAAGACATCAACTAAAACCAAGTAATGTTTGTGTAAAAAAAAATAATAAATAGCGCAGTAGGTTTGAAAAAAGAAAAAAGAAAAAAAGAGAAGAACAAGAACAGATTCTATAGCTAGAACTTTTCTAGATGCCTAAATGACCTTCTTATTTCTATCAGAATCCGTAATCTTGTGCCATTGTAATTTACTTCTAGCATATCTTATCAACTAACTTGCTCTCCGATCAAATCCAAACCGACCACCAGAAAAGTGACTCCCTGAAATAGTAAAAAGTAAAAGTGGATCCCTTGGGCTGATAAGAGACTTCGAACAGCGGCCGTGAGAAGTAAAAGTGCGAGCGCCAACTCCTTCTTGTAAATCTTATTTCCCTTTTTCTTCTTGGATGCCTTAGCCTTCTCTTCCTTCAGTTTATCTAAATCCAGAAACCCACCATCTGAGACCCGTCTAGTCAACTCCGGTTGCTCCTTCCACTTATTACCAAGATCAAGCAAACCACCATCTGAGACCCTTCGGCTCAGTTCTGCTTTCGGGTGGTCTCCAATAGAAAGGAGATCAGGTTCAGACGAAGATCTCCCGGCCTTTTTGGTGACGACCCACTCATAAGAGCTGCCAAGCTGGAATAGACCCGAAACCATCGCATTGAATTTTGTAACAGACATGGTATTTTCAAAAAGGAGATACGGTATCACAAAGGGGAAGGATTTTGGGGATGGAAGAATGTTTAGGATAGACATGGTAACTGGTACATAGCAAATGACCCATGTAGGAAGTTCTGCTTCTGGTATGAACATGGTCAGTGGTAAAATCACGCAAAATAGTGTGAATGAGTAGAACGGGAGGACGAGCTTCCTCAGGAGAAAAAACAGCAGCACCAAATTCGCCTTCTTCCATATAGAAATCTACAAAAATAAAGGACATGTTAGTATGATTAGATTTGGAAAAGCCAAAGAACTGTCATCAGGTTTCCATCTTTAATTGGTCTGAAAGAAGACTAGAAAATTATATAGCAATGTACAATGTGCTGCTGCTCTTTTTTCATTGTTTCGATCCTATTGGATAGATTTTGTTAAGTACTGAGGGACAAGTATTGTTTAACAGAAAATAAAAACCTTGGATTGCACAATGGCAGGAAGGCAGACACGAAATAGCTGCATGGGTCCAGAATGCCACCGATGTTGTTGTTTCTTGTATGTTTCAAACGACTCCGGCAACTCGCAAAGTGCCTATCCATTTTCAATCAAAATCAAATTAATAGAAAATCATTTCAAATGTGACTGAACCATTGTGATGTTCATGACAATCCGAGTCTCCCCCAAATGTTAAGGTACTTTGTGTTCCCAAAATATTAAGGGCCTCACTTATAATGGCAGATATAGTATTATATTGTGAAAAACATCTCAATGATTAATTGGTAAATACTAAATAGTCCATTGTTGGACATGCATCGATCACCACTAGCACATCAATAATCAAGTTCAAGTAATATAAAGATATATACCCTGACATCATCGAGGTAAATGAACTTCCACCCCTGGAGGTGGGCCCGGACAGCGATATCCATGTCCTCAACAGTGGTCCTCTCAAGCCAACCTCCGGAATCCTCCAAAGCCTTGATGCGCCAGACGCCGGCTGTCCCATTGAATCCGAAGAAGTTCAAGAAAACCCCGTTCACCTGTTGCTCAACCTCAAAGTGGAAGCACAAATTTATGTTTTGGAGCCGTGTCAAGAGGTTCTCTTCTTTGTTGACAAAGACCCATCGGGCTTGTACCAGCCCCACCTCTGGGTCATCCTACATACCAACACAAATGGTACCTTTAGTTAGTCATGCATTCTTCATTATACAAACATTTATGTTGATGTTTATAATATATTAATGGGGGAAGTCATAGGAGTTGAGGAACACCAGAGAAAGAATGAGAACCTTGAAATGAGGAATGGTTTGCTTGAGAAAATCAGGGTTCGGCTGGAAATCAGCATCAAATATGGCAACGAACTCGTAATCCTTCACATATTCACAAGCCATGGCAGAATTGAGGTTACCGGCCTTGTACCCTGTACGTACCAATCGGTGACGGTAAATGATATTGACTCCCTTTTCCTTATGCTTGGTGACCTCGGCCCTGATTAAGTTTTGTATGATCTCGTCATCCGAGTCATCTAATACTTGTATGAGAAGACGGTCCTTAGGCCAATCAAGCTGACAGACTGTTGAAATTGATTGTTCATACACCTACAATTACAAAACAAAAGATAATTTAAAAATTGAAGACTAATTGAGCTTATCAGCACAAAAAATAGTGTACTCCACACTTCTTTCTTGACCTGATACCAACAAATAATATGGAAAGAGAAGCTATGAAGTGTATAACAAGTATATTAGAGTAGCAGTAACTGTGTTTGAGCTAGCTCGTGACTGGTACCACTACAGTAAATATTATTACAGCACTGTTACCAACTGTCAGCTTTCTAGTGATCATCATAACATTTTAATAATGTTTTTTCTCAATATTTTTGCTTCAGATCATTCTCCAAATAACCACTTCTGTAGAGGAAATCCGGTACTGTAGCCCATTCGTTAATACCATATCTTTAAAAAAAATAATAATAATTAAAGCATGCTCCATCAACAACTTCCACCAATACTACTTTTAAAAAAATACATAAATCTAGAGTTCACAACCTATAATTACTTTGCTTCTAACTCTGCACTAATTAGAACAGGGTAATTTAACAAATTAAATCCCACTGGATATGAGAAAACCACGCACCTCCCTTTCGTTGCACATTGGTATCTGGACCAGCACCATTGGATGATCGGACACGGAACCTGGTGACTCCAAATCTCCACCTGACCCCTTTACATCCCCTTTAATTCTCGGCTTGATATTTCTCACCTTAATCCAGAAGCAGCCAAGACAAAGGACGACACGATCAATCGACTGAATGAGAAACAAAATAATGCAAAAGTTGGACAGTAATTGGATCGGGTAAGCAACATAATCCACCCGAAAAGAGAGCCAGAAAATATAAGCCTTCTCTAACCATCCCTTTATCTCCTCTGTTTCCGGTAAATGGAAATGCGCCATGTTTTCAGGCAAGAGCAACTCGGGTCGCTGCAACTGCCACCCTTTCCAGTGTGCAAACATTTCAAGAGCGAGAAAGATTAAAGAAAGTGCGAGAAAGGCTTTGATGAACTTGTAGAGAAGACTCCTTTTGCCAGGTTTCTCCGATTCATCGCAAGCTTTACTGTGAGCGACCCGCTTTTTTATTGCACCAAGCATACCCCAGAAACCGGATGCAAGCCAGGCCACACAACCAACTGCACGGTGGGCCCGAAGTAACAGGACCCAAGTGAATTGTTTAGCGTTTTTGCCTTTTTGCCCCTTCTCCATGGATTTAACGGTTACTGCAACCTCAGGACCGTCAATTTCTACCAGAGAATAATTTTGGTTTTCCATTTTAACCACAACCGGAGTGCCCTTTTGGTTATCCCTCCCAGACCAGTCCGAGAAAAACAAGTTTGGAGGTGACATGTTTCAAAGAGAATCAGAGTCAGATAAATTTTCACAAAGACCTAGCTAGCTTGCGAAATGGGTAGAATTTTCAGTATCTGGCATCAAAATCAAATATTTCTACAAGGAATGAATTTTGAATTTTTGGAACTATAACATTTGGGTCATGT
The DNA here is from genome assembly GCF_964058835.1 of Carex rostrata. Lineage (NCBI taxonomy): Eukaryota > Viridiplantae > Streptophyta > Magnoliopsida > Poales > Cyperaceae > Carex > Carex rostrata. The sequence continues at coordinate 9,671,035 of NC_135931.1, forward strand.
ACTTGTATTCATGGATTAAGGTTTAAGTTGGCAAAAAGGCAACTAGAACTGTAAATCTTTAGACCAAGTGCGCCTCTGGTCAAACAAGGCCTGGGCACGAAAATGGATCCAACTCTTCTCTCTCTCCCTCTTTCCCCTTCCTTCTAATCTTACAAAGGTTTGATATGAGTTTTTCTCCTTTATTTCTTTCTCCTGTCAAAAGAAAACCGACTTAACGCGATAGAACACAAAGCAATTCAAAAGATAAAAGAAAAGCAAAAGCAAACAGAAAATAGAAAATTACTAGTCACCGTTATTGTCACAGGTGTCACAATGTTTGAAAATAGTCAGTAAGCTATCATTATGTTGCACTGTGGGTTTTAGAAGGAAGAAACTTCTTAAAATGCTTTAAAAAAAATGTTGAGAAGTTGAAATGCATTCAAAACATATTCGCATACATCTAAGGAATTAATGTGGTCCAATAGCAGCAGCAGTAGTAGTATCAGAGGGAGAAGAGAGAGAGAGCTTACAGGAAAAATTTGGCAAGTAGGCAGCGATTATTTGGTTGCTTCAGATCCGAGGAGAGAAGAGAGAAAGAGAAGAGAGGTACTCAAGTGGCTTTGAAGCTCAGTAGCTGATGCCAAGCACGGAGCATTATATATAAATTGCAGAGACATAGTGAGAGAGAGAGAGAGAATAGTTAAACCGAGTTTAGGACTGAAATGACGCGTTACATCAGGAATTAATTTTATAATGTTTCATTTTTATTACATCTCTGATATTGAAAAGTAATTTGTTGCGTTCCTACGAAATGCTTTCCAATTTCTTTTTCCCCGAAAAATGAATTTGTTGTAATTTATTCTCGGGTCAAAATAAGGTAATGGGTTCGATCTCAAATGCTTAATTAAGAGCAGCATCTTCCCTCAGATCGCGAAGAATCCTCTCCATTTTTTATGGTAAGGAAATTAACATGAATCTAATTGGAGTGTCTACTGCATCTGAAAGCACCTTTATTATCAGAGTTTGGAATATTTCATATCAGAGTTTCGTCAATTTGTAGGTACTGATGATGATTTCTGGTTTTTTTTTTTTTTCAAGGAGAATATGCAACTAATTCCCCTAAATTATCATTAGATAATCAGGAGTCAAGAGTGCAAACGATCTCATTCGATTTTAATGAGCAGAATTTTTGCAATTTTAAGAAATTAAATCAAATTGTACATTGACATATAATGATAAGGTACTTATATGTATGTATGGCTATCCAATGGTTCTCTTTCTCTCTCTGCCTCAAGTTAATACAGAATTACTCAATTACAGATACAATCTAGAGGATGCTCGCTTCTCGGGATTATTATCTTGGAATGGAAACTGCAATTTGTGGTTGCAATGGAGAGGATCGCTGCAGTATTTTATTTTTTCCCGTTTTGTATACTAAAATATATGTGCAAGAGTAATTAAGTTGTACGACACAAGCTATACTTGAGGATAGGACTTCACGCTATAATAATTATAATCAAAGAAATTTCATTTGGTAATTAATTGGGTCATGAAAACATAAGCTAAAATGCGGTGTATTATACCTCTGTTCATTAAAACATAAGCTATTTTTCTTTAATTCAATCACAAAATGCGGTGTATTATACCCCTGTTCATACTTGGTATTTTATACATCACACTCAACAAATAATGTAGATTGTGGTGGGAGGATAGAATTAATACTCATTTGTAAGCTTGATGAAATTAAAAATTGTTCCTTAATTACACTTTTTTCATAAGAAAAATAAATAAATAAATTGAAATAGAGAATAATATAAAGAAGGGAGAACCGAAGAAAAGAAAATTTATGGTAGTAAAAGGGTGTTATATATATATGCAAGTATCAAATTTATATGCTTTGATGTGGAGTTAATTAGGGATCGAAAACTTGCAGTGCGTATAAAGTCTAATTAAAACTACAAAAAAATTATCATCATTCCGGAGTAATGATAGTTTTTTCGTAGTTTTAATTAGACTTTATACGCACTGCAAGTTTCCGACACACACGTATAGAAGTTGGCTAGCTAATATCAAAACGCTAATTCATAAGCCGTGGTGTAACCAATTGATTTTTCAATTTTCAAAGTTCAAACGGTCAATCCAAACCGTTAGATGTGATATCTATATTAAACTGTGGTTGGGGACCAAATTTTAAATTTTTTAAAATTTATTTTACTATTTATTAAGTCAGTTTTAAATCATTAATTTTAATAAAGAGTGAATAAATTATGAATCATTGAACACAATGATTTTAAAATTAACTTAATAAATAGTAAAAGTTTTAAAAAATATAAATTTGGTCTCCAAGCACATTTTATTATAGATTATGTTGAATTATTTGGATCGACTGTTTGAACTTTGAAAATGTAAAAATCAAAGCGTTTGTTCAACGATTTAGCTAGAAACAAACGTTTTGATATTAGCCAGCCTCATGAAGTGTCAAAGTCATAGCCATTATATATCTTTAAAAAAGAAGTGTTAAAGTCATAGCCATTAGATGTAACCTTCATTAGTTTGTTTCCACCACTCATTAAATTGGAAGGCAGTGCTCAGGGGCGGAACCAGGGGGGTGCAAGGGGGGGCCAGGCACCCCCCAACTGAGGCGGAAGTGCTTACTGGGTGGTTATTTTTATGTGGTTTTTTACAGATGCATACCGATTGGCACTCCCCATGCTAGTTGTTCTTTCGTCTTTCGGCAGCTCGCCCCCCCAAGTTCAAGTCCTGGTTCCGCCCCTGACAGTGCTCTTGATATTTTTAAGGTCTAGCTCGCATCACTATAGTCAACATGTGATGTTATAATAAGTTACATGCACCAATTATCAGTAATAATCACACCAATCAAGATTCAAGCCCCATGAAAGGGCTTCAGACAAATCTGCACCGTTGCAATTAATCTACGTCTCAAAAATTCCATGAAATTAATGCATGCTTGATACAAAAGTCTGCTCGGTCTAATTTCTTTAATAGTTGTAGGTTTGACCAACCAACAATTTTAAATTAAAGTAAAACCTCTTGAAAATATTTACAAAATATTATTAAAACAGAATATGACGCGGACAAAATTTACACTCTATAACAATCAGTCGTATATATAGAGTCCTCAACAAAATTGAAGCCATGCATTTTAAAACCTCCAAATGAAGGAAAAATGATAAGCGAGAAATCTCCCATGAAATAAGATCAAATACAATAGAAGAATGATATTTTTATGTTTATATATAACATTATGAAATATTATCCAGGACAATTTACGGGTTCAATTCAGAAAAGTAACGAAAAGACTTACCAAATTACTGTAAAATTTATTCTATTTAAATTGATTATGCTCAAAGGACAAAATGAGTATGGTCATAGAAAATTTTACGCAATTCAAAATGTACACAGTATAGATATGTTGAATGTTAAAACCCTCCCATATCTAGAAATTTCTATAATTAAGAAGAAGTAGAGGGGTTAACCGCTAAAGTACAGAAAGAAGTATAAATAATTAAATATACTCTAATCAAGTTATACAAAGTTCATCCTTTTTGGTGCACTGAATATTTTGATGTATGAATCTTTAGAATTTGTGTACGAAATCAAAAGGTACACTGAATATTTTTAAGGGATCGACTAACAGTCCTCCTAGTTCAGTCCCCTATCTGTCCCCCGCACTAAAAGACAAAAAAAATAGTTAAAACGTGCTAACTACCACCAAAGAGCAAGATTAATGCTATTTTATTAATGAGTTAGGCTAATATGACATTGGTGTTATTTCAAACTAAATAACACCACATCTTAAACCGTTAGATCTGCTTTAATATTCGTACAAAATAAAGTGCTTGAACAGTAAAAGCAAATTGTACGAATATTAAAGCAGATCTAACGGTTTAAGATGTGGTGTTATTTAGTTTGAAATAACACCAATGTCATATTAGCCTAACTCTTTATTAATAGTCAAAACGTATAGTATTCATACCTACGGATTTATAGTATTCATACTTATTATCAGAACCATTCGTCATATGTAAACACAAGTTGGAGAGAACCAGTAACGACCAGGGGGACCGCTGACGTCTTGTGACAGTCTAGATTGGGAACCGCAACCGCCTGAAAGCGACATTTGCCAAGATTGGAGACCACTACAGCGAATCTATATATTATTCATATCTAAATAAAGAAGTATTCATATCTAAACAAATGAAGTATTCATACTGGCGATTACGAAGTATTCATACATGTTTGAAATAATTTATACAATTCAAAACTCAAAGTCATATTCATCTCTCTCACCCCACCTCTTCCAAGAAGTATTCATACTGACGATTACGAAGTATTCATACATGTTTGAAATAATTTATACAATTCAAAATTCAAAGTCAGATTCATCTCTCTCACCCCACCTCTTCCAAGAAGTATTCATACTGACGATTATGAAGTATTCATACATGTTCAGAATAATTTATACAATTCAAAATTCAAAGTCAGATTCATCTCTCTCACCCCACCTCTTCCAAGAAGTATTCATACTGACGATTACAAAGTATTCATACATGTTAGAAATAATTTATACAATTCAAAATTCATTGTTAAATTCATCTCTCTCACCCCACCTCTTCCAAGAAGTATTCATATCTAACATGAAATATGCATATCTAACAAATGAAGTATTCATATCTAACTAATAAAGTATTCATATGTTCCACTTTGACAATCTTCGCTGGGCTAGCATGGACCCCTCCAATGGTGCACCACGCTCTCCCGCCCGGATCTCAATGGTGCACCGCACTCTCCTCGCCTGATCTCGTCGAATCTCGACGGTGCATCACGTTCTCCTCGTCTGATCTCGACGGTGCAGGAAGAGAAAAGCGCGGAAAAGGAAGCCGCGAAGGAGAGAAAAGGAAGCCTTCGACGCCGATGCAGAGGTCAAGCCAGAGGCCGATGAAGTTTTAGCAGGAGTTCGAGGTGAGAGGAGGCGGAGAGAATCCACGACTGGGTGGCGGAGAGGTTGTTCTTATTTTTTTCTGAAGGGGATCGAATTGGAAAGAATCAGGGGGATAAAATTATTACTAACTAATTTTGTTAGTTATTAATTAGACAGTTAGGGGGATAGTTAGGGGACTAATATGCGGGGACAACATCTTTACTCTATTTTTAATAACTTTTTTAGGTTATTATAAATTTTAAAAATAATGTTAATGTGCCGTGTTTTTTTTTTTTAAACACATTATAATTTGTGCGATCGTATTTTCAATTCTTTGTGATGTCTTCTTTCTCGAAAATTAGTACCTATCAAAATTTAAGGACGTGTAACAGATTCCTAGAAAAAAAATCTCCAGTCCCATCTGCCAACTCTAATTAATTTTGACCGGGGCCATATTTTAGAAAGTTCTCAGTGAATTTACAACTAGTGCGTACAAGTGTTGATATATAACATATTATTTATTTAAATCTAACATACTAAGTCTTTTTAAAGTCTGGTCATATCTCCATTCTTATATTATGCACGTAGTTGTTCTGATCCTTCAACGGCCGAAATTGAAAGATGATTTTTCTAATTGAATATCAACTCTCCAATCACATAATCTGTCTTTTTTTTATTATATATATATCTATTTTATGTGTACAAATTTAAATTTAGTTAAAAACATGTTTGCCACATAGACTGCTACATGGTTTATCATATTAAATTTGAATAAATCATTAGCAATTCGTTTCATTATTTCTCCTTACAGCAATCTTCTATTCTACCAATTAAATTATTTCCTTATTTTTCCATTTTCTCCGTTTCATTTCCCTGCCATCTATAAAAACTAATGAATCTGTGTATGCCTCATTTTGTTAATTCTCAATGAAAGTTTTTACAATAATCAATTGTCATTAATATGTGTAGACTAACTTATATAAAAAGTTTTTTAAATGCAGAAAAATTAACTCACATAATGAACAAAGATAGAAAAATACAATCCAATGTCTTTTATGAAATAATAAATAATACCACAATTTATCTAGAGAATAATCATTACAATGAATATAAATGAATATAAAAAATTAATAATAAGAATATCACAAGATATTCTTTATGTGAAGTTATTCAGAGGAGAGTTTCAATATAACAAATTTAATGTGCAATTTGGGTTAAAAAATTTCAAATATAAAAAAAAATTTGCTACAAAATGTCGTAGAATTATAGAGAATTTTTTATTTTTAGAAATTATTATTAAATAATATAAGAATATAGATTCAGTACGTGAATTTTTTTTATGGCATAGCAGGCGCTGAGTGGGTAACTTGGATTTAAATTTTGGAATTGAGTTGGTAGTTTGGGTCCAAAGTTTATGTCGGAACCACTAATTCGGCTTCAAAGTTTGAATCTGAACTACTAACTTGATTCAAAAGTTTTAATTCAAACCACTAACTCAGAGCCTTCTAGATCTTTGAAAATCTAACGTATTCAATCAATTTTCCTATATTATTTAATAATAATTTTAAAATTCAAAATTCTCTAGCAAAATTTGTGTGCTATAAAATGTTCAAAGTTTACTTTTTCATTTATATTTGAAAATTTATAACTCAAATTGACATAAAATTTATTATATTGGAACTCTCTTCTATATAGCTTACATTTTTTTTCGTAGAAAAAAATCTTCTGGTAATTTGTTATAAATTTATTTTACTTGTGGTATCATAATATAAGAATGGAGATTTCATAAAGACAAACTGGATTTTTTTTCTATTTTTTTTACTGAGTCAATTTTTCTATGTTTAGAAATATTAATGACGGACCAAATATTTAATTATTGTAAAAACCATCATTGAGAGGTCTGAAATGTGGCAGACCAGGATTGGTTAGTTTTCATAGATGGCAGGAAAATTTTTCCCACCAGTGGGCAGAGGATTTGATTCCTTCATTTCTTATCTTCCTCTATAGTTTCAACAATGAAAATGGAAACAATCATACTTTTTTCGTATTTTGTTTATGGCTATTGTATTTTTGTGAATAGATGAATATCAGATCTTATGCTGACAAAAGTAATAAATCTTTCTGATATGAAGAGAAAATAAATAATATATAGAACTTTCGTGTACATAAATGATATGTACATAAATTTCTACTGTTAAAATAATTTTCATGAAGAATATATATGTAGAGAAAATCCTTATTTGAATCATTTAATTATATGTTTTTCAAATTTGTTTCTTTACATATCATCTCCTCTAAATTGTTTAATGACCTATCTCGCTTGTAGAGAAAATTAGATATTGAATCGCAATGATATTTTAAACAAAAAATCATGTTATATTTGATCTTTTTTTCATTTGTTGTTGTTTCTTTTATTGTTATTTATTAATTGGATTTCCGTTTTTTTTCAATTTGTCTTTTATTTTTACTTTTTTAATTGTGTTAATGTCAAATAAAAAAGTGTCTTCATATTCTATTCAATCTTATAATATGTTTCCGTTGCAACGCACGGGCACGATACTAGTAAACTCTTTATAAAGATTGCACAGTTGACGCTAGTTAAGTTTTAATTTGAATTGAAATCTTCCATAAATATTTTATATCAAAATTAGAACTAGTTAGTATAAAATATTAACAAAATAATTTTAAACTTTTCACCATGTTCACATAACTATCAAATATTTATACATAACTTATCAAATATTTATATCTAGCATATGTCAAGCATTTATATATACCTTTAAACGTACTTAAGCTTTTAAGTGTAAATACTTGATACTTAAGCTTTCAAGTATTTATACCTAGCATATTAAGTCTTCTTACATTACATATCAAGAAAACAAAAAAAAGAATAGCAGAGCGAATAGAACCTGAAAGTACTTTAATATGGATCTCATTTGAAAGATAAATCTTCTAGTATTTAAACATAACATATATACTAAGTCTTTCTAAATTCTGAACATATCAACTCTTTATGAAAATTGTACAGTTGACGTTAGTTGAGTTTTAATTTGAATTAGAATCTTCCATAAATGCTTTGTATCAAAAGTAGGATAGCTAGTGTAAAATATTAAAACAATTCTTGAGTTTAAACTTTTCATCATGTTCAGAGAAATATCAAGTATTTATCCATAACGTATCAAGTGTTTATACCTAGCATATCAAGTATTTATACATATATACTTTAAAATCTTATATTTAAGTTTTTAAGTTTAAATACTTAAGTATTTATATCTAGCATATTAAGTCTTCATACGCTACATATCAAGAAGAAAGAGAATAGCAGAGCGAATAGACCTGAAAATACTTTAATATGGATCTCATTTAAAAGATAAATCGAGTACAAGACGTTCGTAGTTTCAAATTTGCAAATTTTCTCACATATTGTCGAAAATATGAGTGAGATTGAATGGAGGGAAAAAAAATCTCCTCTAAAATAATGTGTAAAAGATGAGTGGATGATGAGAAAAATAGAAATTAATAAATTTCCTCTTTATGATGTATGTGTTAGTATTTATGCGTGTAAATATTAATATGTATAATAAGTGTGTACGGAAAAAAAAAGTGTGTGACGAAAAAAATAAAAATTGAATTTGATAAAAGAGAAAAGTTAAGAAAATCAAAAGAAAGTTGAAAGATTTTATGGAAAAAAGAAAAAGAGAGAACATAATAATTTCCCCAAATTTTAATATAAGAGCCTACCTTCGTCTACTAATAAACAAAGCATCGATTAACCAAAAAAAAGAGAAACATGAAAATGGATAAATAAAGTATCAACTTGAGGAATCTAATTCTCTGATCAAGTTATTATCTAATAAAACAATAAACAAATTCTCCTAAAAAAAAACATATAAACAAATTAAATATAGATCATGTCGTATAGACTAAGGAAATTAGTCATGTTGTCACTAATTTCGTCATAGCACATTACATCATGTGTTAGTCACGTGTCGTATGATATGTCTCTCTTTGATATAAAAAATGATAGAGTGAGTCTATGGTACTATGCATATTACGATTTGGCGCCGTGTTACGGCTCTATATTCGAGTTTTCAAATCCTAACGGTAGATTCGAACCGTTCATCTTGTTCTCCATATTAATATGTGTTTGGATATCAAATTTTACATTTTTTGAAATTTTGTTACTATTGTTTTAGATTTATTGAAAATCACTGTTTTTGGATGGTCCAAAATTTTCAGATCAAGTGATTTTCTAAATATCTAAAAAAATAGTAAAAAAATGAAAAATTTGGTCTCCAAACACATATTAATATGGAGAACAAGATGAACGGTTCGGATCGACCGTTAGAATTTGAAAACTCGAATATAGAGCCGTAGCACAGTAACAACCCGTGATATGCATAGTACCATAGACTCACTCAAAATGATATATGACATCACGTCTTGCGAATTGGCTCTACTATCACGTGATATACTATATCGACAAAAAATTTCAACATTAATTAATCTTGTAATAGTTAATAATATTTTTTTTATTTTTCTCTATGAAATAACTTTCAATCAGTAAAAAAAAATAATTAAATTTCACCCATCACATATGTGAGGCCTACATTTTTTTATTTAATTTATAATATTCTTTTTTCCAATGAAATAACTTAAAATTGAAAAGAAAAACATTACCAGTCACATCATGTATGATCACATATGATATAACTATTTTTTATCGTGATCACACGTGACATAACTACATTTCATTATTTTAATCACGTCATATTAATCATTGCAACATGTCACATTAGATGCGGTGGGCTCGAGGGGCGGGATTTTACTCGCGTGGAGTACATCCTTTAAGCTCATCAGCTCTTACATTAGGAATTATAGCGTATCTGTAATTTTAAAAAGAGGTGATTTTATATTTATGCTAACGGGCACATATGGACCTCAAGCTGATGGTGAGAAATTTAGATTCATGGAAGAATTGAGGGAACTCAATGCTCTTAATGACTTTCCTTGGATCTTAATGGGGGACTTTAATATTCATCGCTCTCAACAGGACACAACAGGGGGTCCAATTAATTTGGGTATAGTGTTCGAATTCAATAACACTATCCATGAATTAGAACTCTTTGATATACCATTGGTGGGGAAAAATTTCACTTGGTCTAGTAAAAGACCAACTCCAACTTTCTCAAGGCTTGATAGGATATTCATTTCACCGCAATGGAATGTGCTTGGAGCCTCGTATACTTTGCAAGACGCACCAACAACCGCGTCGGACCATACACCTCTTATTCTCACGGTAAGGCCTCATCTCAATAATTCGAGAAGATCATTTAAATTCGAAAATTATTGGTTGAAGCATCCTAATATAATGGAGATTGTCAAGAATGCGTGGGAGAGGGCAACAATCCATTCACCTTCTAACCCAATTAAAAAAATTGGTCAAAAAATTGTGCACACAAGGAGAGTTCTCAACAGGTGGGCTCAATTGAACTACAAAAATAGGGATACTTTTCTAAAAAGATCAATGTGGGTGGTTCAAAAATTAGACGGAGTTGAGGAGTCAAGATGTCTAAATTCAGTGGAATTTATGTTGAGAATTAGATTAAGAGAAAATATCTTCAAACTTTCAAAAGAAAAAGAAGAAAAATGGAAACAAAGATCTGGTGCAACATGGATTAAACTTGGAGATAATAACACTAGATACTTTCATGCTGTGGCGAATGGTAGGAAGAACCAGAACTTTATCTCACAAATTCGTGTTGGAAACACAACTTTACGAGAACAACAACAGATCAAGCAAGCTCTATTGAGTCATTACCAAAATCTTCTCGGCTCACCTCCAGCACAAAACACAGCTTTTGATCTCACTGGAAAGATAGGCCCCCGACTAACTTCACACATCTCTCACCTTGATGACGATATCTCGGATGAAGAGATAAAGGTTGCGGTTTTTTCAATGCCTAGGGGTAAGGCGAGCGGACCCGATGGGCTACCGATAGAATTCTTTCAGCATTTCTGGGATATAGTAGGATGTGATGTCAGAGCCCTAGTCAGGGCTTTTTTTTATGGTGGGAAGTTAACACCAGTCAACAGGGCAGCAATAACCTTAATCCCCAAAAAGGAAGGTGCGGTTCATATCACAGACTTCCGACCGATCAGCGTGATCAACACATCAGCAAAGATTATTACTAAAATTTTGGCGAATCGACTTCAACCTTTGCTACAAATTTTGGTGAGTAATACGCAAACGACATTTATTAAAGGAAGATCAATTATGGAATCTTTCCTCGTGGCAAGGGAATACCTCAACTACTACCAGAAGAAAAAGATCCCATCAATCCTTTTCAAGGTTGATTTTGCCAAAGCTTTTGATATAGTGAGTTGGTGCTTCCTGACGAATCTGCTCGTAGAAAGAGGGTTCCCGCCGAGATGGCTAGCAGCTACTCTCAATGTCTTGACCACCTCAGCCTCGACGGTTAAGATTAATGGTTCGACTACAGCATTCTTTACGCATAAGAGGGGTCACCTTACTTTTCATATTGGTCACGGACTCGCTGAATTGGTTTATCCGAAATGCCATTCCATCGATGCATTCACCCATGTTGATTGCACCGAGACCGATTCAATATGCGGATGACACAGTTATAGTGACAGAGGCACATCCACTAACACTTAGAGTCATTGCTAGAATATTGTGTATGTATGAGAACTTGGCCGGACTACAAATAAACAGAAGGAAGAGTAGTTTCGTGCCTATCGCGGTACCAGTACATCTTACAGGTACAATACAGAGCATAATAGGATGCCCCCCCGCGCGGCTGCCGATAACATACTTGGGAATACCGCTAACATGTAAACGGTTGAACATAGCTGATTTTCAACAGATGGTTAACTCGGTACGATCTCGGATGCGTAGCTGGTCATTGGGCATGCTATCATATGGAGGCCATGTCACTCTGGTCAAAGCCGTTTTGACGGCGCTACCACTTCATTACATGCAGGCCTTGAAGCTTCCTAAGGGAGTAATCAACCAAATTGACCAAGTACGCAGATCCTTCTTGTGGAAAGGCAATGAGACTTGCAAAGGGATCAATAGTTTAGTCAACTGGCCTACGGTGTGTGCCTTGAAGAAAAATGGCGGGATGGGATTCCTGGATTTAAAAGTGCAAAATGATGCACTCCTAACCAAGTGGTTATGGAAAATCGATAGGGACTCAGGCGGGCTTTGGGCACAGACACTAGACACACTTTATGATATTATGGCAACATCCCAATTACAAGTGAACCCCAACCTCTCAGGTTTTGTCAGATCCTTATGCACATTGCTACCTTTCTATCGAATCTCGGTCATGCCAGATAATACCCTACCTATAGTGCATTGGAAATGGACGACACATGGAAACTTCACAACTTCGTCGGCTTATGTCATGATGCACGATAGAGGAGAACGATGCCCGCAAAATGAAGTCATTTGGAAACTTAAAGTACCGTACAAAGTCAAGATATTTATCTGGATTCTATGCAGGGATAACCTATTAACTCAGGAGGTGCTAACAATCAGGGGATGTGTGGTACCTTACGGGTGCCATCTTTGCCATGATGCGAGCATGGAGACTGCTCAACACATGTTGTTTGGGTGCATATATGCACAGGGATTTTGGAGAATGCTAATCTTTAGGTTTAATCTCCGGATTGCAATGGGGCGACATGGGGGGATAGTGCAACTTTGGTGGGATTCAAGGAGTTCCATGATGCAGCCGGTAACTAGATTGTGGGACACCGTGTGGGTATCGGGATGTTGAGCTCTGTGGAGAGAGAGCAACAGGCGTCTATTCACGGCGAAATCTAAAAACATCACTGAACTGGTGGGTTCAACGGCAGTGGAGATTAATAAATGGCAAAGACTCTTATAGGGTAGATATAAAAGAGAGTAGTTTTAAATTCTGTAAATATTTTTGACCTATTACTTTTGTAAATAACTTTTTCTTATCAATGAAATTGTCAGTTGAGCCAATGCTCACTGACCTTATAAAAAAAAAAAGTTATTAGGATTATTTTCGGAGCCAAAAATAAAATATGCCAAAAAAAAGTTAGTCATGAAAAAAAAATTAAAAAAAAAAAATTTACATTATAAAAGTTTTGGACATAAATAATATTTTTAAATACTAAAGACATATATAACGAGAAATAACCCAATTGACCATGTAGTATGTCAACATAAAACACAAATTTACGCCAGAAAATAATACATAAAGGACAGAGAGGGGAGAAAAGCAATTCCATATATGATCTAGCTAGCATAGTAAAAATAAAAAATAAAAAATTAAAGTACTAATTATTCTAGCACCATCATCCTATTAATATACTCTACAGAAATGCCGTCCAATATGTTAAAAGAAATGAATAAGTATGTGTTAATTTTGTTGAAATCAAGATTAAATTGAACTGAACGAGGTATTGTTTCTAGTTGCAAGAAATCTACATTCTTAAAATGTTTGCATGATAAATTAAAAAAAAATCAAGACAACTTCTGATAATTATTAAAACGTGTTTCGACTTGGATCAAAGTATTTGGCAACTGTTAATGTTTTGTTTAGAGCTGAAACAGAGTATTTGCTTTGAGTTAAATCAGTTTGTTTCCGCACTGAAAATAATTGTTCATTCGCTTTGGGTTAATCCTTAATTTCTTCTCGTGAGGTAAAGAATAATAATATATAAAAGAAGTTACAAATCTACCTGCTGCAACAACTCTCATCTACTTGTAAATATATATATATTTTTAATTAATATATCCGTTAGCTGCAATTACAGCCAATCTTCAAAAAAAAAAAAAAAAAAAAAAACGACTCCCATCTAATTTTTGTGGATTTAAAGGTTTTGTTTTGGAAAATATCCAACGGGATTGCAGGGACCTGTTATTCCAAATCTAGGCTTTCATATTTTGAAATACACGAATCTCAATAAAGTTGTTTTTGTGCACAAATCTTAACATAAATAAAAGGTTGGATTTGGAATAACAGGATCCCTGCAATCCCGTTGGATCGCAGCAGATTTATTTCCTTTGTTTTAATTTATCAATTAGTTTGAATGTTTACACGGGAGCATAAGCATCATTAAGTTATCATCAACCTACTACTTTATGCAAATTTTCCGAAGGTACCCAGTAGGGTTTGAAATTCTTTTTTCGCTCTCTTAAAAACCAAAAATGTATTGTTTTGCACCTCAATTAATGCAGTTTGTTTCATAAATCATAACTCTTAATTCTTTCGATGATGATCAATAGAAAGAATTATTTTACCATTGAATATATATATATATTTGACTTCAATTAAGAAGCATCGAAACTCTCAATTTATATCCCTCTCCAGTCAAGGCCCAGACCTAAGTTTGTGGTACTGAAAGTATTATATATAGTACATTAGTAGTAGAAAGAAAAATTAATTATGAGGTAGTTACGAAATGTGAAATAAATCTTTAATAAATAAAAAAGTTGGAAGAAGTGATTTTTTAATCCCAAATTATCTTTATCCAACCGCCGATTCTTAGATAAGATATTGTATATATCGGACGAAAGTGGATAATACTATTTTGAATTAGAAATTCTCAAATTTGCAATTGAATTCAAATAACAAAAGGATTAGTTAATTAAATGGATTAGAATATGACGGTGACTCTAAATCCTAGAGTCTTAGACTTTGAATCACATTTGTTTGTCAACTTTCTATTTTAAATTCACAAAAACTTCAACTCGAAAGGATTTGCATGCTTACATTAGTTAAAGATTAGAACTAATATATAAAATTATTCCTACTGATCAACAACCCGATCAATACGACACAATAAGATTATACACTTGTGAATTGTGATTTTACTGTAAGTAAACTAGAAGTATAAATTTATTTGTTTTTTTATTTCCGCTAAGTGTGAAAGAAATGCTTATATAGCAATACAAATACGGTTTTGTACCTAGAACAATTACAAAGTGTAAGCGTCTAAATTTTAGAAAATACGGTTCAAATATCTTTATAGTTGTTCTTGCGAAAAAAAATGTCATTTAGTAGAACTTCAACTAAATATAATAACGGTTAAATAGTAAATAACATGTCCAATCTTTTATAACAGTTATGTTATTTGAATCATTATTGTATTTAATTAGTCGAAGCTCTACTAAGAACTTTTTTTCTGGAACCGTTAGAAAAAAAATTTGGAAACTAATTTATAAAGGATGACGGTCCACTCCTAAAACCTTAGTGGATATGAACCGCACAAGCTCGTTATCCTTCCACCGTTGAGAGCGGGAGGTATTCTCTACTGATCTGTGAAGCCAGCCTCACGTATTCCCATCCTCTTTAGGATCCACTCGAGTCAGACCTTTGCCCGACACGCTTAGATCAACGTCAAACTTGGAACGAGCGAGCCAACTAATAACGAATCAAGATCCGGTCTCAAAAGTAGAACCGATCGTTCAAATCATTCAATGCCCCCGCTAAAGTTACAAGCTCACGTTACTGAGCTCGGCTGGAACCATTAGAAATTAGTTTGACTTAATTATCAATAGACACAAATTAAGGATATATACTAATTTTTTTTTACAAAAAAGAAAACGTTTAATACCGTTATAGAATAAGCGTCGGTTATGTGATGTTATAATAGTGGTACCTAGATCTATTGCAAATAATACTACAAATTCTTTATTATTTACTATGTTACTGTGATATATTACTATGATACTTTATATATATGATTTTGTACCTGTATCAAATACCGACACACTCCTAATAGGTATTAGATATGTCACCTGATATATCTGATTATTTTAATACATTAGATTGATTAATACGTCCTGATACACACTGATACACCTCTGATACGTGGGATATGTTACCAAAAACATTCTATTTGCTATCTACTGAATGGAATCCTGCTAGTTTTATTGTTGATATTACAGATGCAAAAAAAAGATAAATCTGGGTTGCCCAATTGATAGTATGATCTGTTCTTAGATGCAATTATGCAAATCGAGCATCCAAAAGTTTGAATTCTCATTCATTTTTATGATTATAGATTTTTCTTAACTGAACGAATATATATGCTCAGATTTCAGATATAATTTCGATCTTTTATTATAATAATGAGTGGTATTATTATTTATAAAATGCGGAATGACAAATAACAGATTAACAACTCTTCCAACTTCTAACTTTCGGCAACTTGTATGTTAGTTCTGTTTTTCAGTCCAAAGTTTGACATCAAATTCTGTGAGCCGAAAACCAACGGATCAGATTACGTTGTTGGTTGGCGTGCATCGCGATCGAGTGCGTGCTGTTTGACCATCTGTGCAAATTTCCAGCTAAGTGACAGCTTTGCTCCGAGCACAATGGAAACCCCATAAATCATAAAAATAATTTCACAAAATGGGATCACATAGGAAATAAATTATTTCGATCTTAACCATTTAAATTGCCACATATTTAACCAAATTGAACTTTTTATGTACGATTATCAATAAAGATTAATAGTTAAAATAGAAATTAATCCAAAGGAATAACAACAGATTTATTTCTGATCAGGTATACCCTCAAATATCTTGAAATTATCTATTTTCATCCTCTAAAATTCATAATATTATATTACCCCTCTAACTTTAAAAAAAAAAATACAAACTTACCTAATTTATTATCTTTCTATTAAAAGTCATTTTATATTTATAAAGTTAACATTTGCCATTTATTAAAAAAAATATATATATATGTAGTACCTTTCATAAATAGTAAAATGGATACTTTATAAATTAAATGAGTTTTAATAGAAAAAAACATTAAATTAGGCATTATCTTTTTACTTTTTAGAATTTAGAGAGGTAATTATGATATTATGAATTAATTAGAGGGGATATAGTTTTGAAATTTTTTAGAAGCATACATAAAATTGAGTGTGTATCGTCTGAGATATCTCATATTTTACGTGAGCTACGTGTCCAGTGCTTACTCGGAAATAGCGCAGGGGCCAGTATTATTTGAGCTTTAAATTTCGTTCAAAACGTATTTGAACAATTGAGATTTTCCAAAAAGTCAACGCAAAATATGAGATATCTGTGACGCTTGCGGTGTGAGCCTAGGTGTGACTATTCACAGCTCTGTACGACCTACATCTTATATCTGTAGTCAGTGTACTACTGTATTGCGGTACTAGTAACAAGTTCCAAGAATTAAGTCTAAAATTTATAATTATAATATAATTCAGAATTTTTATGGCATTAATTATATAAAAATTACTTTGCATCTCATATTCTACATCCATTATCTACTAAAAGTGTTTATACTTAATATACAAGTTATATATATTTGAACTCAAGTATTTATACTTAAAATATGAAGTATTTATTATTTTTTCTTAATGTTAATTTTAACGAAGTTCAAATTAACTTCTTTGTTAAATATGTAAAAACACAGCTTTCAAAACTTTTCTTATTAGTAATGCAAGATAAAAATGATTTTATCATTATAATTAATAAAATCGGCTTTCCTCTCAATTTGAGGTGTAACTTATGAAAAGAAATTTTGTTGCAAATATATTTTATCAACTTTTCTTGTTAAACTTGTCACCTCCTGTACTCTTCACCTACGACATAATTTTATCAACCAAACACGATGTTATGGAAAATTTTCTTTTATTTCTATTTCTTCCCTTTCTCTACTCTCCATCTAAAAAAGGTGTAAGGAGCAAAGTTAGACTTTCAAACTATAAGGGTCAGACACATATAGAGAATCAAACATATCAAAATTTTCTTCGGAAAATGAAGGTCAACTTTACAGTATCATGATATTTTACTCTAAATATATAAAAAAATCATATATAAAAAAAAATTGAGAGTCAATTAGCCTCTATGTCATCAATGTAAATCCGCCTCTGTACAGGATGCTTGGCTATGCAAGCTTATACTAGCATCGTACCCGTGCGTTGCAACGGAAACAAATTATTTCATTATAAAATATTATAAAATGAAGAAGATCAAGCGTTTCATTATTTCATTATTTGCGTGACCTTTTTGAAAATCAACCATTCAAATACGTGCTGCACAAATCTCAAAGCAATAATAATACTGATACGATACGGATACAGCGATACAGCAATTTTCAAAAATGAAAGATACGATACGGCTATTAATATATATATGAGGAGGGTTCAAATGCACCCAAATTTTTGTGCACCAAAATGCACCCTATCTTTCAAAAAAAAATTCTCCATTTTCAAAGACCGAATAGTCAATCCGAACCGTTAGATGCGATCTATATATTAAGATGTGCTTGGAGACCAAATTTTATATTTTTTGGAATTTTTTTACTATTTATTAAGCTATTTTGAAAATCGCTGATTTTACATTTTCTGGACCATTGGATCAGCAATTTGCAAAGTGGCTTAATAAATAGTAAAAAAATTCCAAAAAATGTAAAATTTGGTCTCCAAGCACATCTTAATATATAGATCGCATCTAACAGTTCGGATTGACTATTTAGACTTTGAAAACAGAGAAAAAAGATAGGGTGCATTTGGGTGCATTTGAACCCTCCTCTATATATATATGAGGAGGGATCAAGTTACAACACTTGAAAGTTACAACAAAGTTACAACATCATTTTTTTTCATTTTCAAAGTCCAAATCGTCGATCCAAACCGTTAGATATTCAATCTATATTAAAATGTGCTTGCAGACCAAATTTTACATTTTTTGAAATTTTTTTGCTATTTATTAAGATGGGTACAAAATCGCTGTTTTTAATGGTGCAGAATTTTAATAAAAACAGCGATTTTGTACCCATCTTAATAAATAGCAAAAAAATTTCAAAAAATATAAAATTTGGTCTGCAAGCACATTTTAATATAGATTGAATATCTAACGGTTTGGATCGACGATTTGGACTTTGAAAATGAAAAAAAATGATGTTGTAACTTTGTTGTAACTTTCAAGTGTTGTAACTTGATCCCTCCTCTATATATATATATATATATATATATATATTATTTTATATATGATATTTATATAATTATAATTTAAACCAAATTTGTAGAGAAAAATAGTTAAATACTATATTTATCTAAAAAATAACACATGTGAACTCTAGTGTAGTGGTAAAAATTTTGGCACCAATAGAACCCAACTGGGTTCGAATCCCGCCTTCAGCAGAAAAAAAAGGGTGTGCGGTGCACAGGCTCGGTCCGCAGGCGCCGTGCGTGGTTCAGAGACGTGGTCCACGGGTGCGGCGAGCGGTCTACGGGCGATGGGATCATATGCGGCGCCACCAGTGCATGCTTAAGTGTTGAAGCGCATAATTTGGAAAATTTGTCTATGTGCGATCTGAAAATTCAACGGCTGAGCATCATTTTAAAAAAATAATAATAAATCAGGACTCTTGCAGGATCTAGACATTAAGCTCCTTATTAATAAGGAGGAGAGATATGAGATTATTCAAATAATGAATAGTTGAGGTGTATATGAACACTAAGCGTCTTTTCCGTTAATGGAGGCGTGAATACCGTTATTTTTACAACAAAATAGTTAAAAAAAAAAATTAGGAACATAGAATTATTGGTGATTCAGAATAAGAACATTGTTCCAATTAGAAAATGAGTTCGGTTCCCCTCAAGTAACTGAAATATTGACTTTTTAATCCGGACTGTCTGATAAAAAATTCGCATGAATATTAAAGGGAGCTCATGGATTTTCAACTTGAGCTAAATTGGTCTGGATTTTGATCGAACGATCTATATTCGAACTCAATTTTTTTTTTTTTGAGTTATTTTAGGGGATCCAATTCTCAGAAAATGTCAAATTAACTTTCAACTTGTTTAAATAAAAGTTGAAAATCAAACTATTTGACTATTTAATATCCAGGATTCTTTTATCTGAATTTTAAATCTTTGTCACCAAACTTCTGGACTTTCGATAATGAAAGACAGTCAAATTAAGTTCCTTCTATGTGCCCAAAATTATGTTAGAGGAGTTATTCCCGTCAACCGGAATAGAAAACATTTTAATTAGTTATGTACTTCCACGAAGACAAAGACATTAATATGAAGGTGATTTACAGGACTACAATGTCTTGTAATCTAAAATGAAGTTATCATTTTGATTAATAATACAAATGTGATACTATATATATATATCTTCTTGTGTTTCTTCTGCTAAAGCTTGGTTATAACATAGCGACATTTTTTTTGGGTCTCTATTCAAGCTTTTAAAAAAAATTATCATATGGACAATCCTCCTAGATCAAACCATCAATTAGTTAGGTAGAGCATTGGCTAACAAAATTAATCGCATGCACAGTACACGGTCAAGGCATAAACCCTTTAATTGTTTTAAAGTTACCATAATGCATGACGTGTGATTATTCGATTAATTTATATTTGAGTCATTTAATAAAATAAAAAATATACTTGCGTTTACGAAGAATTAACTTGGAACGGTTTTCATGTGTAATTTATATATAGATCTGATACATTTGAATATACACAATATATCTTAAAAGCAGATTAATATATATTACTAGTCAATAACTCAAAATATGTATTATACCATTAATTAATTATGGAGGCTTTAAAAAAAGAGAATCAAAAGAAATGGACTCTTGAGTCTTCCTAGTGTATATATTGTAACATAATACAAGATTGTTAGTTTTATTTTATTATGTTATGGCCTATGTTATTAATATGCACCGGGTTCATTCAAAGAAATGAACGAAAGGGCTTCAACATTTTTGATGGAAAAATCTGTTGCTATTAATATATACTGGTCCCAATTGATTGCCTGATAAGTTACAGAAAAACGACTTAGAAAAAGGTCTCTCTGTCTCTCTCTACTGAATTTTGAGAGAATTTCTGAAAAACGCCATTAAGAGAAAACGCTGTGTCCATCATCAGTTATCAGGAAAATCATTGAAGATCTCAGTATTAACGCTTCCGCAAAATGTCATCAATTCAGAATTGTAAGTTTTAAATACGTTCGCTATTTTATTTTGAATTTACGGATTCTGGATTAATATTAAAGTTTTCAGTATTTCTAACAAAGATCATATACTACACGTCTACACGAGTATGCTATATATTTTAGCGCCTGAATTGTCCACTACGATACGTATACTACCAATGTATTTATAAATAGATGAGATCCTGAATGAACTATTCATACACCATAATAATAAAAATAAGCCAGAAAAACTTCCAAATTCACCTAGCAGAATAAGCAATAAATATCCAACGTATAATACACTTATTTTCTGGCACTACTACAAAAACACTAATCATACACGATCAGAAGCGGAGTAATTAAGACTTTCAGACTATAGGATCAAATGTAAATGAGGATCAAGCATATAAAAAATTTCTACTATGAATGAGATCAATTTCACATTATTCATGATATTTTAGTTTAAACTATATTAAAAATAGGGTATAAATACAAAAAAAAATGAAAAAAAATGAGAGTCAATTGACTCCTATTCATTGAATGTGGATTTGCCAATGTACACGATACATTATACACGATGAAAGAAATCTCAATTAAATCTGTGTAAAACAAAAAAGCGTGCTTCTGACAATGAACTCCAATATTCATACATGATTAATTAAAATAGAACAAGGTATACATGGTTATCACTAAAAAACATGTATGTTGGTAATAATAGTACACTATTCTATTTTAATTAACCATGTATGAATGTGCTCCAACAATTATACACGTGTATGGATGCTCCGCAGAAATTTTTCGAAAAAAAAAAGCATGCTTGAAATCATATATAGTTTTATTGTATGATCCATGTGTGATGAAAAAAAACACAAAATTTTGTACGTAATCAATATGTATCTTTATCTATCTTTTCTAAGACATTTTTATCATTCTAAAGCATCTCGTCCATGTACATGTATTCATCTAAGGTATCTCTTCTAAACAAATGAGGCTAGGACAAGGGGTAAGGCAAGAGAGACGATTTTTTTTTTTGAGAAGGTGATCAGAGACGAAGAAACTTCAAATGGACGCTACTTTTCGCTCGGGTGTTTGATTTCAGCAACCAACCCCAGTTCGGAAATCTTGCGAGCAGATCTACAATTGTAATTATCCTTAGAGGCATAACTGCATTTTTCAAGGCCAAAAAACAAAGGGAAAAGCCTCAAAACTTGAATTGAATTTTCCGATGGAGTTTTTCCTTTACAATTTTTTATTTTGTACTCATTTATCATACTTTTTCTTAGCCATTGTTCATATAAATGTATAAAATCTCATATCTAGAATCTTTTATGTTGTATTTTTATTTTTTTAGTTAATTAACAATTTATGCAATGTAATTGTAAATGTTGTTTATATTGATAAAATATATTGTTTTAAGTATGTGCTGTGTTAAAATGTATAATCAACTTCAAATTTATTAGGTTCCATATTAAGATTTATACAGGGTTAACGCAAAAATATGCAAAACTTGCATATAATATGTCATGTCAAAGGTATAAATTATGTACAAATTTATTAGGGTACATATACAGTGCTTCATTCCATTTTCTCAAGGAGCTAGGATACGTATCTATTAACCACGGTAATAAGTATATCTGTCAGTAACAAGTATTTACTGATACAAAATATATATTCATCATGCATTATTACCAGCAGAAAAGAACTACAGAATCATCTAGGAATTATATTGGTTTTCGCTACTTGAAAAAAAAAAAAAAAAAAAATAGCCCTCTTGCGTTTACCTCGATCGACAAAAGCATCTCAATTTAAATATGCATGGCAAGGAGAAAGAGAGTGATTCAAAAACTACCTGAGATACACATAACTTTACATAAATATATAAAAAAAAAATTATGACAACCTTGTTTTGCTCAATTTTATGGTTAATTAATTTAAAGACCTATCTGCAACGAGGTGATAATGACATTGTTGTGCGGGAGGAAAGCAAAATTACCACAAGACTGCAAACAAGGGCAAAATCAGAATATAAATTAGTGTGGGACAAAACTTTCAGAGTAGGACATAATTGGATAATTGTTTTAAAATCAAGCATATATTTGTAATTTAAAAAAAAAAAATGACAAAAGATGTATTTTTTTAGAGAAAAACAAAATTTGTTCAAATTAAGATGACCAAGTGCCTCTCCCTAGTCTCATGTAGCTCTGCCACTGACCAGGGGACAAATTTTTTAGAAGCACATCACATTGGGATCCAAACCACCACCCCCCACCCCCCCCCACAAATCTATGTTTAGCCACGTAAGAATACTGAATCTTTTTTGCTTAGGGGAATCAAACTGATATTGGTAAATTTAAGCCCTTGATTGGTTTAGTGTTTGCTAATTGAAAGATGCAAACCGTAAGTTACAGCTTGCTAACTCGAATATACTCAGCATTTTTATAATTAAATTCTTCCATTGAATAAGTATTATAATTAACGAATTTTGCTGACTCGAGAATATGTGAACATGTGAAAATTTCATCAGGGTGCCCACTGAACCGAACACCGTTCAGAGATTCAGAGATCTGCGCTTCGAAAGGTATCTTATTTTTCTTTCTTCTTCTTCTTATTTTATGTCAGGCATCAATCAGTATGCACATTATTATTGGACTAAAGAAAGATATTAAAAAAAATACTTCGAAAAACCAAGTGCAATAATTGGGGCCAATATCAGAATTTACAAAAAAAATAACGTATACATATTTATTTTTTCATGGAGCAGTACATCAATTTGCAATTTATGTTTTTATGCTTGTTCATGTTGTATGACACTGATATCATTTTCCAATGTAACTGATGTTAGCTTTTTGAAGAATCACTTCTAAAACTGTGCAAATTCTGCTAGCCACTAGCAAGCTGTCAAAAAAAAAAAACTGTGCAAACTCAGTTGAATAATTAAGAAGATGCTTATGTGTAGGAGAAGTATACTGAATCAGTTATATGGTTCAGCCAGATAAAACAAAAAAATTGATCAAGGGTCCGAGATAGCTTTGATATTTAAATTATTTTTCCTGACAACAGGGAATAGAGCGAAGGACATGAATAAATTTCTTAATTAATCACAGTCAACCACATCGTTCCCATTAGGCTGTCCGCTAAAAACTATATAAATAAGTTTATTATTCAAACTTTTAAAGCTATATTTATGATAGACATGAGAATCTTTGTAGTTCTCCAATGTGAGAACAATGTTTAAGTAATGAGAAACTAATATTGAAGGTTAAAAGACTTTTGACACCGACGGTGGCAAACCTAGCTATATGTTAACAGTGACAACTAAGATATATAGCTTAGAATTGAAAAAAGAAAAAATTAAGACAGCCTTATTAATTACCACATGGATCTCTGATCAGCCTTAAAACAAGGTTCTTTCCCTAATTTTTTTTTTTTTAGTTATTCATACCGTAGAATTGCTTTCTAATTTTGGAATCATGTACATCTTAAAATTTTCAGGCAATACGTGTTCATGATATTAATTAGTAAACAATGTGAACCATATGAAATAGGAATATTCCGCAGTTCATTATTAGTTGCACCATGGGGAAAATCTATGATTTGTAACAATTACCTCTGCATGCAGTTTGGCCACCTCAGGTTTAGGAGGCTAATTTTCTGTTAAAAATTTGAATTTCAGGAGACAAAATATCTGAAGTTTAAACTGCTAATCTTAGTATCTTACTCTTTAAGTACCCAAACGATGCGGTTGTCAAAAATTATAAATTTAATGTATGATTCTTTTTGTAATATAATAATTAAGAGGTAGAAACTAGCAAAATTAATTGGAGAATACACTCTGAAACAGCTTCAACAAATTGATATTGAATTTCCTCTACCAGATATGTCTAAATTCTAAGTTTGCGTGAAAGTTACTTGTAAAGAGTGGATTTATATATGAATAATTATAACAAACCCCCCACTCCCATCCCCCCATTTTCCCCGCACTCTCTCTTTTTCTTAACTGCCATATATCCCCCACTAATTTCCCTAAAAGTTTCCTTTTATCCCCCCACTAATTTCTCTAAAAGTTTCCTTTTATCCCCCCACTAATTATAAGAACCCCCCACTCTCATCCCCGCATTAATTATGCATTCCTCTAATAACAATTCCCGCGTTAATTATTGCTTTAAAAACAATCTGCGCATTAATTATACTGTTATCTAATAACAATCACTGTTAATAAATGCTTATCTGTTAATTGATGTTCAAAAAAGTATTTATCATTATTTCTGAGAAATATTTACCCTTGTAACATAGAGTATTTATCCATGTAACATAGAGTATTTATCATTATGTCTGAAAGTATTTATCATTGATGTTTTACTGTAAGTTGCAATTATGTCTGAGGAGTATTTATCTATGCAATACAAAGTATTTATCCATGTAACATAAAGTATTTATCATTATGCATGAGAGTATTTATCATTGATGTTTTACTGAAAGTTGCAAGTATGTCTGAGAAATATTTATCCGTGTAACATAAAGTATTTATCCATATAATGTCAAGTATTTACCCATGTAACATAAAGTATTTATCATTATGTCTCAGAGTATTTATCATTGGGTGAGAGGATTGTTTATTTAATGGTCTCCAGTTGTGCGGGGACGATTCAAAAAAAAAAGAAATTTTGTGCGGAAACAATTAATGGATTGATTTATTCTTTCATAAATAGAGATCACTGCATAGGGTTTAATACCTGATAAATTCAAGTTAAATACTTTGATGCTTCAAGTTAAATACTAACAGTTTTTTAAACGTTCATTAATGATTGAGCGGTCCCCCATGTTTAATGGTCCCCAGTTGTGCGGGGACGATTCAAAACAAAAGGAAATTTTGTGCAGGGACAATTAATGGATTGATTTATTCTTTCATAAATAGAGATCATTGCATAGGGTTTAATACTTGACAAATTCAAGGTAAATACTTTAATGCTTCAAGTTAAATACCCGCAGTTTTTTAAACGCTCATTAATGATTTAGTGGTCCCCCCATGTTTTTTTTGGCAGTATCTGCAGGGTTAAATACGGAGATAAACCTACGGGGATAGTTATCACTGTCCTTTATATATATGTTGAGAAACTAGCGAAGTTGTAAGAACTAACTACTACGTAACTTTATTAATTTTACTGATGCAAGGAGCATAAAAAAAATTATTTTGGTGTAAAAAAAAAAAAAAGCACCACCAGACTGTCACAGTTGAATTGACGCAGTACGTATGTAATGATCCTAGCTATTAAATTAGACCGTTGTGGAGACAAGAATTTTGATTAATAATACTATTTTAGAATTTCATATAATATAAGAATTTGTGAAAATTCAGTAAAATTAATTAACCCTATATATATATACTAAAGCTTGACTGATTCCGCCACTGGACCACTACAAACTTGTTAAGAAAATTGCTGAGAATGTAAGGGGTGAATTGAAAATCTTTAAAATAATACAATAAGGGTATTGACGGTAGTATACATGCGTGTTGACTGTTGACTAGGGTTTTTGTCAACCATAAGCAACCTCTCTACTAAATTTACCCAAGTGAGTTTCTCCATAGCCACTGAATTACAGTTGGCTTTTGTCTGTCAATTAAACCCTTCTTAATAGTCAATTAATCAAACTATTAAAATAACTCCAGCTAACATGCATTGCTTAGGGAATTACCTTCCATTCTGCGGTCAAACCGGAGAGGGTTTCTGATAGTAAATAGTAAACATCTTTGTTTTTCTTCTTCTTCTTTTTTAATTTTTTTAGTAAGGAATAAGGTTCAAGCCAAATTGCAAATTGTGGTTCTTTAAGATAAAAAGTGAATTAACATGTTTAATTATAACGACTATAAGATCGAAGAAGGTTGCTTGTTGAGTACAGTACAAATACCGAACTTTAATTAATTAATTTTTCACAATTTTAAAGTTTAAATTCCATGCATTCGTTGCAGTAAAATTGTCCAAAGAACTAGTATTAAATCTAATTAGAAGAAAAGCAGATTTTGTTTATTTGATTGTATGAAAAATAACAAGTACCAGAACAGAATCCAAAATAATTATTTGCATTTTCAAATGCAACACAACAGTACTAGTATTAATTCGTAAAAGCACAGACATTATCTACGAGTGCAAAAAAGGATTATACATAAACAAATTAAG
Source organism: Carex rostrata (assembly GCF_964058835.1). NCBI lineage: Eukaryota > Viridiplantae > Streptophyta > Magnoliopsida > Poales > Cyperaceae > Carex > Carex rostrata. The sequence goes on from NC_135931.1 coordinate 9,698,102, forward strand.
ATTGTGGTTTCCCAAACTCTGCTTCTTAAAACCACTTAGTAAGAACAGTAACTTAAAATAGTAAAAACAGTAAGTTTGTATTTTACGGAATAAACATCATTCGAAACTCAAAAAGTGAAACATATAATTTATTAATTGTCGAAATTGGTACCGTGTTCTATCTCCTAGGGATCCTTACAAACGGTAAGGCTACATGGTTTCATGTTCGATAGAGATTAATTAAGATGCAAATTGACCACCGAATTAATTAATATATGCATCGGCATATTGGATTCCCCAACGTAAAGGAGAAGCATAAATATTTGCATGTGAATAACGAAAATGCGCATCTTCCCTTGTTTGACTAGGATTAATGAAGTACTGCCAGTGCCAAACTATCTGTGACTGTGAGGCTTCCCATTTTTCAATAAACCAACAGTACTAGTGTGTAATGATCATCTTATGTATAGACATTAATTTCCTTTAATTTTGTGTTACCGTACTTTTTCACTAATAGAATGCCTATATTATGATTCTCAATATGATGCGAAATGAATTATAAAAAAATGAAAAGTAATATGAGTCTATGACTCTATGACAAGGTATATATTTTAAATTTTTAATCATCACTAGTTACCTCTCCAGAACCTGTATCTTTCCGCTCTTGCTATAAGGAAATTTTTGTCTTGTGTGCTATTCCTGTCTTTTTACAGTGCTAGATTCGTTTAAAAAAATGGTTGATGATTGTTATTGACTCAGACCGACTAGATCTCATTTTTTTTCTTCTCTAAAAATGGATCGTTAAGTTGATGACGTGTGCGGTGACTATATATCCATGGTAGTTTTGACAAGGAAGCGTCTAATTGTCCACAGCCTTTTGTCCACCATTTGTCCACAGCTTTGACTTGCGCGAATACTGTAAAATTAGTTCTACATGCAGTATAATTATACAATATATCACATAAAATATATATGTTAATCACAAAACATCCAACAACTATTTGAAGTGGTCCCATGATAGTTAGAAAAAGATTGCAACTTGCACAACATGACAAATTAAATGTACTTTCAAATTGTACTTTCGGAAATTACAGTTATAGGTAGTTATGAGCAGTTAGAGTTAGTTATTAGCGGTTATTATCAGTTAACTCACTGAGTTGAATCTTGTATACTGTAAAATTGAACCTTGTATACTGCAAAATTGAATCTTGTATACTGTAAAAATTGAATTTTGTATACTGTAAAATTGAATCTTGTATACTGTAAAATTGCATTTTGTATACAGTAAAATTTTCAATTGAAACTTGTATCTATCAACTAATATTCAATTGTATCTTTGTGTAATGTAAAAATGAATATTGTATACTGTAAAATTTTATCTTCTAACCAGTAAAATTTAACACTAAAACTTGTATACTGTAAAATTTAATTACTTCAACTGTAAAATTGCATATTGTATACTACAAAAAATGATAAAACAAAAATGTAAACAAAATACTGCAACAATTCAGCTTAAACAACCTTTTGTGAATGCTGAATACTGTAAACTTTCTACTTCTAAGCCATAAGATAATACCATATATGTTGTAAAACGTCTAAAATTATACATCCATTCATCATCTCATTTGTTCAACAATCACCACACATGAGAACTGTTCGAAACAAACAATAATATCAACCTCAAAATCATCCAACACAAACCCCAATATTCACCACAAAATACAAAAATATATGATCCAACATTCAAACTAAAAACTTTCGGTGTGCATTGTTGGGATGAGTAAGAAGCCTCATCACAAGAACCACACGCTCTTTTGATATATCATCCTGCATAACAATAAAATAAAATAAACAATTAAACAAAAAGAAATTGCATTTGTCATCAACTAAGAATTAGAAAGTAATATTACAAGTTATTTACCTGGGTAAAAAACATAGGAGTGTTTGTGATAATGTTGTACACAAAACGCAACACGAAGATAGCACAATCCTTTGAATTTTCTCCCTGTTTAGGGCACTCCTTACAATCCACACGAACATCTACCCAGTCAGGTTTGGCTGAAAGATAAATTAATATCAGCAATTAATAAAAAGTTCAATTATTAAAACTGCAGTTAATTGTCACAATAAAGGAAAACTAGTACAGCAATACTGTAAAATTTAAGAAGAATAAAGTATATCACAATAAAGGAAAACTAATACAGCAATACTGTAAAATTTAAGAAGAATAAAGTATAATAAAATAAAAAACACTCACAAGTTCTCCATGCAAGAAAAGTCTTGAGCCAACTGATCGTATGCCAATGAAATTCCATATAAGCCCCATCCTCACCAGCAGAAGTGTAATAGTGGATTTCCATGGCAGGAACATCCACTGCATAAAGAACCCAGTGATTTTTCTTGCAAATAGGAACAAAAAGCCATCTTATTGTATCAAACTGAGCTCCAAACAACTGAGGGAGGGACTCAAATGCGGCATACGCAGTGTAATCATGCATACAAACCTGTATGCATACCAATAAAACGCATTAAAAGAGTACTCAATTATTTCAACAGAAAAAAAAATATTAAATGTTTGCATAAAAAAGAAAAAAAAAACTTACAGACAAATAAGGATTAATGAAGAACCATTTATCCGTGACAGGCGTCTCAAATTGCATGACACTCAAAACTGTTTCAACCAACTGCAAAATTAAAAAAAAAAAATCTTATCATATACTGTAAAATGACTTCATATATCTAGTAATGTTATTTAATGTGATCTCTGAACATGGAATTTTCATTTATTAGAAATAACATATCAAAACCATGCAAATAACTTAATTATACTAACTAATGTACAATAAAAATATAAAGTACATAATGTAAAAGTATAATCATACCTCACTGCTTACAGGTTCCTCAGGATTCATCAGGTCTTTCAACACCATCAACCTGCACCAGAAGCCTCCATGCGTGTGAAGGAAAGCTGTCTCAACGTTGATCAATTTTTTGTTCTTCACATTGCTCCACCACTGATCGAGAATTTGGATTGCATCACTAGACAATTTTTCTCGATGTTTGTACCCAAATCTCTTAACAATAGGAGGCTTCTCAACTTCTTGGTCACCCCCATCATAGAACAAACTACTCTGAAAATTCCATTCGTTAACATCTTCCTTAAATTCGATGGGTTTAGGAGGCATGTGCTTTTCGAATATATGGGGCATTAAGGTTAGCCACTCTGCCCAATCTTGACCTGCTTCAAGGTAGGGTTTATATGAAGCATCCAGAACAACATCATGATACTCTGCTCTAATTTCATCTTCAGATTTTTTCTTGGGTAGAATCACCCTTGGTGAGCCTGTACCAATCTTTTTCCCCTTTTCAACTTTAATCTTCTTCTTTGGAGGTGGTTTACACGCCTTTCTTACTGCCCCTGGTTTTCTACCCCTTCTCGAAACTCTACTTTCTACAATTGCTTCTCTAGTGGTTTGAGTACCTGCATCAACTTCTTTCGAAGTGGTTCCTATCTCAGCATCTTTCCCCTTCTGTAATTGTTCTTCATCATATTCTTTTATTGCTTCATCAATAATAACTTCCAAAACATTGAAAGCATAAGAAGTTGGCCACACAATCAGACGTGAAATATATTTCCTTCCCCAGTATATTGAAACACCCTTTCCTATTGTCGTACAGAGACAAAATAGTATGCAATATCCCATTCGATACTTGCATTTTCTTGGGAAAGACAAAGAGATGGAGGAAAGGGGTTAAAAATAAAAGCTTCCTATGCTCGACATTCAAAAGGTGAAAGACATGTGTGTGAATGAACGTCATTGCACGATCGATCACACATTTGCTCGTCACAAGCCCAAATTTATCATAGCCTCCTAAAAAAATGAAAGTACTGATGAGAAATAATTCAAATACTTCGAAATACTTCAAAATTATCGCCTTAAAACTGTAAAAAAATAACATACAAGATATAAATTTGCAATAATATAAAATTAGCAGAAAAAACAGTAAAATAAAAGGTACAAAAAATATTAATGTACAATACTTGAACACTAGTACATGTAAACTGTAAAAATATAACATACAAGCTATAAATTTCCAATGATATAATATTAGCAGATAAAAACAATAAAAATAAAAGGTACAAAAAATATTAATGTACAATACTTGAACACTAGTACATGTAAACTGTAAAAAAATTACATACAAGATATAAATTTGCAATAATATAAATTTAGTAGATAAAAAGTACATGTAAAACGTATAAAAGGTATAAAAGTACAAAATACTTGAATACTAGTACATGTAAACTGTAAAAATATAACATACAAGATATAAATTTGCAATAATATAAAATTAACAGATAAAAAGAGTAAAATAAAAGGTACAAAAAGTATTAATGTACAATACTTCAACACTAGTACATGTAAACTGTAAAAATATAACATACAAGGTATAAATTTCCAATAATATAATATTAGCAGATAAAAACAATAAAAATAAAAGGTATAAAAATTACAAAATAAAAGGTATAAAAAGTACAAAATAAAAGGTAAAAATAAAAGGTACAAAAAGTATTAATCTACAATACTTCAACACTAGTACATGTAAACTGTAAAAATATAACATACAAGATATAAATTTGCAATAATACAAAATTAGCAGATAAGAAGAGTAAAATAAAAGTTACAAAAAGTATAAATTTACAATACTTAAACACTAGTACATGTAAACTGTAAAAATATACCATACAAGGTATAAATTTGCAATAATATAATATTAGCAGATAAAAACAATAAAATAAAAGGTATAAAAAGTATAATTTTACAATACTTCAACATTAGTACATGTCAACTGTAAAAATATAACACACAAGCTATAAATATGGAATACTATACAATACAAGATATAAATTTACAATAATATCCAATAATATAGAATACAAACTAATTATTATTCAATACAGTAAACTAATCCTATCAAATAATTTAGAATAAAGAAAACCTTTTCCATCTTCAGAATCCTGACTTAGATTTCCTTCAACTTTAGCTTTCCCTTTAGTCCTTCTATTCACTTGTTCTGCAAAAAAAATATATAAAGAATAAAATATGTTAAGACATTTAATTAACAATTATAATAAGAAAAATCAGACAGATCTTTTGAAACATAACAGATCAAATGCTTCAAAATAACAAATCCTAATATTATTAAACACAAAATGCAACTTATTAAGAACAATAGTGTAAATCGGAGCCATTAATGTTGGAAAATAACAACTGGAAACTTAAAATTAAAAAAAACTTCAATTGCTGTACTGACATGTTCAGATATTACAAGTAAAATATGACAGATTTCATTATACTAAAGAAAAATCAGACAGATCTATTGAAACATAACAGATCAAATGCTTCAAAATAACAAATCCTAATATTATTAAACACAAAATGCAACTTATTAAGAACAATAGTGTAAATCGGAGCCATTAATGTTGAAAAATAACAACTGGAAACTTAAAATTAAAAAAAAACTTCAATTACATTACTGACATGTTCAGATATTACAAGTAAAATATGACAGATTTGATTATACTAAAGAGAAAAGTAAACCCTAACATTATTACAAAGAAAATGTAATCTATTAACAAAAATACTGTAAATCGGAATGATAAATGTTTCAACATACCAAATCGAACCTTCAAATTAAAAAAAATTTCAATTTCTTCTTCAATAGGTAAAAATATTTACTGAATGAAGCAAAAAAACTAATCAAAAACAGCAAAAAACAACAAATCTGATAGAAATAGAGAAAATAATTTAACCTTGCGTACTTTTCTTCATTCTGTCCAAATATGCAAGAAAAATCGATTGAATCTTCTAACGACGGGGATAATAAGGTAAAATCGAAGTAGCTTAACAGAATTGGAGAGTATTTGTGCTCCCGTGCAAAGTTTTAAGCGAATTTCTGCTCGCAATCACTGTTTTTGCTCGCGAACAAGGTTTTTGGAGAAGACGAAACGATACGGAGTGTTCTACTGAGAGAGTGATGGAGTGAGAGTGTGACGAGGGTAGTCGAGTAAATACCGTCGGAGTTTGTCGGGTCCGATTTGAATCGAGTCGGAAAGAATGAAACGACGCTTCGGATGGTTATGTATGTATAATATTCCAAAGTTATATAGTTAGACCATATGATATAGTGCCAACAAAATGGCGCAAAGTATAGTCTATCAACCGTTAATTTTTCAATTTTGTAATTTGGGGACCACTAAACTGAAACATCATCTCCAGTTCAAAATCTACTTGAGACAACTGTACTAACTTAATTGTAAAAGAAAAAACGTTTCTGTCCACTGGATTTTGTATAACAGTACAAAAATAATTTTGTATACTGTAATTTAAATCTTTATAAAGTATATAAAACAATATTACTAATAATAAAGTTGTACAATAAATAATATGTAAGGGCTAAATATTGAACTACAATAATGTAATTTTATACAAACAAAACTATTAATAAACAAATTATATAATCTAATTAATTTTGTATAGTATATTCTTCCAAATAATGTATATAAATCTTCAAAAACAAATCGTAATTATTATTTTTATCAACAATTAAATTTCTTGTCTTAATAAAAAATAAAGTAAACAACTATTATGAAAAATGAACAAAATTTTATATTAATCAAATGAAATGTACTTACAAACAATATACTCTATTCAAACAAACAATTCAATCAGAGGCTTGAAACTTTAAGCAAACAAAAAAAAAAAAACTATAATACTTTTTCTATATTTTTAACAAAAAAAAAATTATCATCTAACTAGTGTGTGCGATTCTTCTTCACATTAACATCCATCGGGTTCTTATAAGCATGCTTACGTGGTCGTCCCTTCCTTTTTGAATTTTGCGGAGGTAATATATTAATAGAAGGTGCAGCATTTAAAACTTCATTCGTAGTACTATTCAATTCTTCTTGATGTCTTGCCAAATTTTCATCACCTGTAAAAAGTAAAATTCAAGGTTGAATAACATAAATTATTTCACAAACCAACTTATAAATTCAAATGTATGAAATACATAGAAAAAAAATAAAGGAGATTGAGTCCGTATTACCTCCAACGAGAGCAGCAGATATTGAATCCATATTACCCCTGGCAATAGATTCAAGATATCCAATGAGTCCATGCCAATCCTGAGGAACTGGATACCCAACTATAAAAAGGGATTTATTATCAAAGATTAGAAAATATAAAAATGCTTCATAAAAGTGTAAATTACTTTGAAACAATAATTATCACCTCTTCCTCTAGTTGGGGCACCTGAAGTCAAATTTTGTACACCATTTATTTGACAAGTCAATGACTGACCTTTAAAAACAAGAAAGAAACAATTATTTATAATTAAAAGAATTTCAACAACTGAATGGTTATCAATGCTGTGAATTACTTAAATATATAAAGTAAACATTTATAATAAAAGACATGAAACACAAAAAAAATATATTATTATTACCTCCTACTCTATCTGTGGAACTTGAAGTATAATTTACATCACCATTTCTTTGCCCAGTCAAAGTTTGCCCTGTAAAAAAAATTGCAATTCATTAAAAATGTCACAAATCCAATAAAATGTAAGATGTTTGAATCCTGTAAAAATATATGACAAATCCAATAAAATCTTACATTTAATACTATCAAAAAAAATAATAACAATTACAGCATTACCTCTTCCTTCAGTTGTGCCACTTGAAATTACATTTACATCAGCATTGTTTTGGACAGTCACTGGTTGGCCTGTTCACAAATATATAACTGTTTCAATACTGTATAATTAATATACAAAAAATATAAAAATTACAAGAACATAGTGTAATAAATATATCACTCTCTAACCTGACAAGTACATTTAAACCGACTTTAATACTGTAAATTACTTCTACTAATACCATAATGAGTTCAATCCAATACTATTAAAGTGTTACACAATACCTCTGGCTCGTTTTCTGGGGGCTGCAGAACCAGTGTGTACTTGTCCTCTTGACAAACCACTTCCCCTACCTCTAGAAGCACTTCCTCCAGAACCAACATTTTCATTTGTATGAGTACCATCTAAACCATGTTCAACTACAGATCCAGAAACAACATCCCCTAAATGAAATTTTTTTTTTGAATACTGTAATGAGTACCATCTAAACCAACATTTTTAATACTGTAAATTTGTTCTACTAATACTATAATGAGTTCAATCCAATACATTAAAGTGTAATAAATATATCACTCTCTAACCTGACAACTACATTTAGACCGACTTTAATACTGTAAATTTGTTCTACTAATACTATAATGAGTTCAATCCAATACATTAAAGTGTTAAACAATACCTCTGGCTCGTTTTCTGGGGGCTGCAGAACCAGTGTGTACTTGTCCTCTTGACAAACCACTTCCCCTACCTCTAGAAGCACTTCCTCCAGAACCAACATTTTCATTTGTATGAGTACCATCTAAACCATGTTCAACTACAGATCCAGAAACAACATCCCCTAAATGAAATTTTTTTTTTTGAAATAAGGAACCTATTCCCCAATTACAATAAAAACAAAAAATAATAAACAAATTATTTATAAATTAACCTTTTAACATGTTTAGAAGATGTTCTAAACCATTAAGAACTTCATTCTCCTTCTCATCACTAACACATCCAAAATTAAGAAAATCTTCAATTATTGGGTTCATCTTCCTTGTCAGATCATACCTCCTACAAAAAAGAAAAATTCACATTTTAAAAATAACAAAATCAACACCAAAAACTGTAAAATTAATAAGTCAAAACAGTATAAATTAATACATTACCTGTTCATTTCAACAGTGCTCCCATCAGGACAACCGGCAGGAATCAAATCAAACCGAAACCTGTCCTTTCTCCATCGGTCAAGTATGTATTTCTCATTAACATACAGTTGCTTCTCATGTTTTAAAACCATGATGGAGTGGGAACACAAAATACCAGATGCCTCAAACTTCTTACAAATACAGAAAACCTCTTTCAAATTAACCTTGTACTGGACAGCAAAACTATTCCCAGAGATATCCTGGACCTCATAAACCTTGGTGTTGTCATTTGGTTGCACCCGAAAAACACATGTAAGATTCAAAGCCTGTCTGATTTCATGTTGAAACTTATAAAAAATTTCATTCGTGTATACACGACAAAACTGTTTTTCAAACTCTAAATCAGAAATTAGAACAGGTGTTGTGCTCTTATCTTTATGATCCAAATAGTGTTCTCTCTGCCAAATTCTACTAAGTCCAGATTCAAAGTTCACTACAAACTCACAAAGCGTTGATTTAGATCTCAGATAGTTGTCAAAAAAAGCATTCATACTCTCAACTCTTTGTGTGGTATTCATACCGGCCCAAAATCTGTCATTCAGGTAAACCGGCACCCATTTCCGCCTCTGTTTAAAAATGCTCTTAAACCATGGAGAATCTTCATAACCAATCTCAACCATCAAGGCCCTCCAACTTTGTTCAAACTCTGATTCAGTTCTTGCTTCATAGACAGTTGCCTTCACCAAATATGTCAAGGCGTCTTTATCGTCTTGACCCCCAAACTTTGCTGGAAGCTTATGAAGTATGTGCCAAGCACAATATCTATGCACACAATCAGCACCCAATACGTACCTGATACCTTTCTCAATACTGGGGCATTGATCTGTCAAGATACCACCCGGTTTGACACCATTCATGCAAGCAAGAAATTTCTCCATGCACCACTTGTACTCCTCCTCGGTTTCCCTTCCAAGAAGGGCACATGCGAAAATTGTTGTCTGCCAATGATGGTTAACACCCACAAATAAAACAAGTGCCATGTCATACCTGGAAAAAAACAATGAAATAGATATTATAAATGTGTACATTATATACTGTAAAATAATGGCTATGAGATGCAAAAGGTTCAACATATCATGTAAAATACAAAAACTTTTGTAAACTCATATATAATGTTAAATGCTACTTTATATCCTGTAAAAAATTGACTACATAATGCAAACTACATAATCCAAACTATTAAATGTCACATGTTCAAGCAGCATGGATAATTCTATACTGTAAATAATCAAATATATCCTGCAAAATAACTGACAAAAACAATAAAATAACATACATACCATACAAAAAAATCTGAATTAAATATTACCTATTTGTAAGGTAGGTGGCATCCATGACAACGACATCATGATAATACTTGTATGCTGCACGCCCACGACCATCTGCCCAGAATATATTCCACAAATGCGCATCATTCGTATGCTTGTATGTATACCAGAAATTTGTATCACATAGTTGCTTCCTCTCGAAATAATCAGCTAGTAGCTTCGCATCATCACCACCAAGAGCCCTCAGTTTTCCCCTCTTATACTTATCAATATGGTTTCGAGCATCCTTCCGAGTAAAGGTACCCTTATAATAACCACCAGCCATTTTTAAAACAAGTTCAATATTATCAGCTGTAGGCAACCCTTGGTCTGAATTGAATTCTAGCATATCCTTGAACCTCTTAGGAATGTAACGATAGGCTGGTATTAAAAAAGCAGACCCTGGAGTGAGCTCATGGCTATGCTCCAAGTGCAAGCTAATCACTCGCCATGATCCAGTGAGATCAGAATATTTCACTGTCATAAAAACCTTGCAGTTTGAATACCCAGAAGGTCTCCGCCTCTCTGGAAAACGTTCACCCTCTTTAACCTTTTCGTGCTTTCCTCTGAATTTAACACACTGAAATCGACACCCTACAACACCACCCCCATTTTTGTAAGTGGTTTTCTTGCACACACCGAACCCACTTTGGAAACCGTACAGTTTAAAAAAAGTGTGTGCCTCTTCAATGGAATAAAAATCGTCACCAAGTGTAGGAGGGCTTACTACAGAACTGTCTGACAAATCAGATACTCCTGATACATTATCTACAAAATCAAGAACTTCATCTATTGGTGCATTCAAATCCAGTACACCAATCTCTGACTCTGCATTTAAATCGAATTCTACAAAATCAAGAACTTCATCTATTGCTGATTCCTGAATTCCTACATCTCCCACAACATCAGGTTCTGCATTTAAATCGAATTCTACAACCCTAATTTCTGCCAAATCTTCATTTAAATTAAAATCCATTAGGGCATAACTGTAAAAAAAAAAAATATAAAATGTTAGTCACAAACAAAAAAAATATATAATAATGTACACCAAAATATATTCATAAACTGTATTATTATAACTTATATACTGCACATTACTTAATATAAAATGTAACATATACATCTCATAAAAAAAATACAAACTGCATATGATCATTACATATATACTGTAAAAGCTGTCACCTATACCGTAACCAAAACACATATATAATATAAAATGATATACATAACATTCTAAAAATAACAACATATATCAAGTAACACTGACTTGTGCCAATAATGTAAAATGTCTGATTTAAAACTGTAACTTATGTGAAAAAATCTCATAAAAAACTAACGACAATCTTCACAAACAAAGAAAAAGTTTCGTTTGACTTGCACCAATCCTGTAAAAGTCATCAATCAATGCTGTAACTCAAATAACAAATATTATAAAAAACGTCATAAAAAGTTTCAAATCCCAGAAATTTTCATAACAGATTGCAAAATGCACAAATTCGCAAAATTAACAGTGCAATATGAAAAAATTTCAATCTACACCAATACTATATAATTCATCATTCAATGCTTTAACTTAATTAACAAATCTTATGAAAAACATACTTCCCAATTTCAAACATCCAAAATCAACGAAATCATAGCATTATTCGCTCAAAATGACAAATCAATGAAAATAACAATGAAAATAACAAATTCAAACAGAGAAACTTACTAGATCTGAAAATATCGTCTTCTAGCCGGTCGAAATACACTCTTCCGTCGCGATATCTAGCCAGTAAGCTAAAAAAAAGAAAATTCCTCATTGCGAACGAAAGACAGAAGCAAAATACAACAAAAAACGCATAAATTACAATTTCGTTTGAATAAAAGTCCGTACCGATCAAATCACGACCTGCTTGACTGAACTCGCGGAGAAATAGGGATGAGAATCACGCCTGAAATTAGTTTCGAACTAGGAATGAGAACTCGTCAATGGTTTGAATGAAATTCACGGTTGAATATTGCGTCGCAAAAAAAGAAGAAAGAAATCGCCAAATGCGGAGCTAATCTGATCGGTTTTGGAAATATTGAAATTCAAAAAAGGAAGGATACGCTCGCCCGCCGACCTTTTTAAATACGAAGACGAGAGACGGTTACGAAGTAGGACCGGAAGACAGTTAACGGGAGTTGGATAAGGGGCTGTGGACAAATGGTGGACAAATGTGAGTGGACAAGAACCTTTTCTCTTTTGACAATAGGTTTTTTTTTTTTAAATGTGAGATATCAAATCATTCAATTATTTAATATTCACAAGAGATTTTTTTTTCATTTAAGTTTCGAATCTGCGACCTCTCACACGGATGGTATTGTATTTGCCACTACATCGACCATTTCTCACAAGCTTTTAGCTAGATTCATTTTTTTTACAATTATAGAAACATAAAAACAGATTAAATTTTGAAGCTCCTTAGCCCTAGCTACTAAATCATTTATATATTCCTCATTTATTCTGAGCGGACAACTATAGCTAGGTAATTCTTATTTTGAAAAATATTTCTTAAATTCATAAGTGTCACAAGTGAACTATTTCATGAGGTGTATTTCCCTCACGTGCGAAGGAGGTGGAATCATTCTAAGATATTAGCGAGATATGCTCATCTATAAGCCGGGGCACATCTATGAGAAAAGATGACGCGCGGAGAGCTTCTTCAATATCCCGTGTATAATATAGAAAATTAATAATGTAGTTTTCTTTAATTGTGGAGATATGAGAGGGAAAGAAATTTTCATGCATATCGTTAGTTTTTATATATTGTCCAAATGACATGAAAAGGGTGACTAATTATGTACACGTACTGTAATTTAGTATGTTGTGCTTAATGATTACTATAATATTAACATTCAATTTGTATTGATTCTTTTACTGGATCAAAAGAATGAGCTGTGCATTTGACTAAGTCAAAATAGTCTTACAATTGGAAAATTTATTTTGATAACAATTTTTATGACTCAGTGACTCTATGCTGCACAACAGAACAATATTTGATTGTATTTTGAGATTTTGGAAGGATAATTCTTAAATAGCACGAGATGAGATATGGGTTTGTGGTGGTTTTGGACAGGTTTAAAGGATTTTGATTGATGAAAAAGGTGGTAGAATTTAGAGTTATGTGGCTTCAAAAATGATTAAAAATCTGCTTTGCTCCTCTTAAATTAAGCTGCATTGCTTTTATAAGATAATAATGATCGATAACAAGATTTAATTAACTTTTTAATGAGCTGATTACTTGATTGCAACATATTTGGGATTCGGGTAGGGCATAGATGTACAGTTCAATTGCAATTCAGTTAATTAATAACTATCCAAATCAGAATTCATATATAGAATTAATTTCAAGAAATATAGAGTTTACCAGTACCACTAGACATGCAGCAGAGTTTTTTGTCTAGTTATAGTAGCAATCACCTTCTTCTCTCCTTTAACGTACTAGATGTACGCAACAACAACAACAGTCACGTCTCTACTAGTACCCATATATATGTAGGGATTTCGGATAGATTATAGTGTAATAATTTGAAACAGTTCAAAATTTGTTCATTACCTGAAAAATCAGAATCCAAGTATAAAACTAATTCTAGGATTAAAACAGATTTTACCACTAGACGCGCAGCAGAAACTTCAAGTCTAGTCTAGCGGTAGCCTTCTTCTCCTTTCCTTCCTCTCCTTTCGTTCCGTGTCAGATTCATGTAACAGCCCAGCAGTCATGCCTCTATCAGTATCCACATGAACAGAGCCAGAATCAACAATCAGTCGATATGCTAGTATCGATCTGAAATCCCCGTCTTTTTCACTTTCTTTCTCTCTTCAGTTTTCTGATATCTGTGGAACATAATTTCTGGAACAACCAAAAATCGAACTGCTGCATGTATATTTATAATACTTATGCATCCATTCATTCGCACCATCTGGTTGCATCTCTTCAGAAAACGTGATCTGATCTGAGATCAGATCAAGAATTTGGGCCTAGCCCAATAAGACTTAATATATTAATTCAGCTCATATTATTTGACCTGTAAAACACTTCTTACAATATATACATTGACAAATTAGCGTCAATTGATGTTCTAGCACCAAACGGATAGCCTCCTCTTTCTATCGCATCCACTAATCGCACCTATTGATTTGCACCACTTCAGAAGCACTTTTTCAGATGGGCTCAATCAGATGCGTTTTATTCAGAGAGATTAGAACTTTGAGTTCATAATCAATGTGGTCCAATTGTCTAATCCATATTAACTTTGAAAATTAATTATTAACTTAAATTCAAAATATTCTGATTATAGAACAATTCTAACACCACATTCAAAATATATATATGAAAGACTAAACTAACACCACTACATATATCGTTAAAATATCATTATCACACTTTCTAAAAGTAACGACCCACTACTTCTAAACACGTACAGCGTGATATGAAAATAAATAAATAAATAACTATATCTAAACACCCTAATTTAAGTAAGCGAAAAAAACAACACATATTTAATACAAATGAAGGAATCCACTTACAACATTCTATTAGTTACAATATCTTACAATACAATTTTTTAAAGTCTAAATAGTCGATACAAACCGTTAAACAACATGATCTCTATATTAAAATGTGTTTGGATATCAAATTTTACATTTATTTATTTATTTATTTACTATTTATTAATTTGTACAAAATTTAATAGTTTGAAAACAACAGTTTTGTAATACTTAATAAATAGTAAAAAAAAAATCAAAAATATGTAAAATTTGATCTCCAAGCACATTTTAATATAAAGATCATGTTGAACGGTTTAAATCAACTGTTTGGACTTTGAAAAATCATGTTATAAATAAGATGTTGTAATTAACTAATTGAATTAATGTTGTAAGTGGATCATTTCACATACTTGTATTATAGTCTGTGTTACATTTTTATTGAAATATGTATAATGCATTAAGAATATATCATACTGTGTGTTGTACCTTTTATTGAAAATTATTCGTTAAAACCGAGTTAATTAATTAGAATACTCTACAACATATATATACTTGTATCTTCAGCACTTAATTAAGTAGTTGAAAAATCAACATGTATCCAGCTGGGTGGGATGATCGAGGTGTATTTAAAAATTGTATGAACTGATTAATGGGATTTATATATATTTGCAGTAGTTGACATTATACTGGCCACGAATTAAACCTCGTTAAAAGCTGTCTAACACGTATTCATCTATGCATTAATTTAACTTTAAAAAGTCACCTCCGTAGCTGTAACTCAATACAAGAAGATCTATGCCACCCAATGGAAATCACCATTATTTTGGTGGATAATGGATTTGTGATTTAAATCTAGTTCGGATCCGAGTTAGTTAAGCATAATTAATTGGGACCCATTTTATTGTTAAAAATTATTGAGAGTCCTTGGTTCAACTTCCATGTGTTAAAATATAGGTTAGAGAATGAAAAACGTGTTAATAACTTGAAATTTTATTTATGAACAAGTCTTCACGCAAAAGTTATTCATAATAAAATTTTAATTACTTTAGGAGCAAATTCTCTCCAGCCTATATGACGAACATTAAATTGTTTGCACGTGTACACATTTCATTGTCAGCCTTTCTGAGAAATTAATTCGGCAAATTGAACAAATAGCTTCAATTTAAGGATGATATATAATCATTTCAACGACAAGAAAATAGTGCATATATATATATATATATATATATATATATATATATATATATATATATATATATATTGTACGGCACCTAGGCCTTTTGAACCTAAATTAGACTGTTTAAACAGAGTACCTAAAGAAGGGACTGTAAAATGTGAGGAGAATATAGCCCAAATTAATTTCTTTAAGCCCGATATATAAACTGTCATATCCAACAACTAATCCATGAAATTTAATTTTAATCTAATAGAACAGTAACCCAGAGAATATATATATATGTAAGTATGTAACTAGAGAAAATACCTTGGCAACCATCAGGATTAATCGGGCCTAAAAATTGTACATTAATTATATTTGTTGACGCTGATATTTTAAATGAGGCTTCTTCATTAGATTAGTCTTGTTAAACAATTGGTCATTAGATCAGCCAATGAAATCTCAGGGGCAGCGGGTTAAAAACTGGTTAAATTCCTTTTGGCATCGCCACTGCAGCTTGAGATTATTCTGATAAAGTTTCAACCTAAGAAGGTCGAAAATGGAATCATTGCAACTGAACAAGTAGCTTACGTAACAGCCCAGGAGTACAACATCCGGGCTCGACCCAATTTAGCCCATATATCTATATCTAGATCTATATCTAGATTTAATCAGTCTCCGTCCCATGCGAATAGAATGTAAATAACCAATCTAGTATAAGATTCAGGGTCGTCCTGCACGGCTGCTCTAACGAATCTAGTGTTTGGTAAAGAGAAATTTTGGAATTTGTACAGGTCATTATTAGAATAAAAAAGAAAATCCTATAAAGCGTGGGTTGTCCAGGATAAGGAATCCAATTAACCCTAAGACCCATGTAAACTGGAGCAGAGTAGGGTTAAAATGTCTTATTTGCTTGTATGTCTTAATTAGAAGAGGCAACCAACTTCTAAAGAGCGAATTAGGCTTCACTCATAATCAGCTTGTTTGAATTTTATATTCTGAGCTGAAATTATTGTTCAAAGCTGACTCAACACTTGTTCGAACGAGCTCAGCTAGCTCGTTACCAGCTTGACAAATTTATAAATTTCTATATTTTCTTGTCTGCTATATCTTAAATTTTCATAACACATCTAATTAATTATGGTTAAAATAAAATGACATTTATATGACTAATCATCGAGTCATACTCTTAATTCAAGTGCAACTAAGCAATCAACTACCGTAAATTATGTTTGCAGCTAGATTCATACATTATCAAAATACAAAATCCTTAAATTCGTATAAACATTGTTCACAAAATAAACTCATGCATATCAAATCAAAAAAATTCATACAAATTAATTTAGTTTCTTATAATTAATTCACACATGGTCTATACAAAATTATCGATCAACTTAAGCACAGTCCAAAGTACAATTACCATAACACTAGCTATAACATGAACAGAGTATCTCCGACCTTCAGTGAACGGATCCGATTAAACTATTAAACTATGTATATTCAATAGCTCGTTAATGACAAAGTTGACTCGTACCGACCCAGGCCAAACTCAAACTCGTTAATTTTGACTCGAGTCTATGGCAAGCAAGCTAGTTTTAAATTGGTCTACTAACGAACGAGTTGTTACCGATCTAGTCAAAGATTGATACTAAGCGGGCCACAAGCTTTTTTTGCCAGCCCTAGTCTCAATCATACTTCGTTTATTTCTATTTTTAAAAGTTTTGATAATATATCAAAACCGCTCAACATGATCTCCATGTTAACATGCTTGGAGACCAAAATTTTTATTTTTGAAATTCTTTTATTACTTTTCTATATTGTACAAAATAATTGTTTTTAACAAAAAAATGTGCTATAAAAAAATGTACAATTGTAAAGAAATAATAAAAAAATTCAAAAAATATAAAATTTAATGTCCGAATATATTATAATATAAAAATTATATTTAATAGTTCAAATTAATTATTTAAATTTCAAAAATTTAAATAAATATGTGAAATATAATTAGAGAGCACAAACAATAATCGAGTATTTTAATCCTACTCGTAATAAAATGAAATCATACATCTCTTTGATGAGTCCGGCTAGTATAACATCGGTGTCATATGACACTAACTTCAAAATCAATTGAATAGACTTTAAATGACTAATCTAAACTATTCAAATCAATTTATTTTATGAGTGATGTATTTAGATACAATTTTTTTTATATTTTTGAGTTATTTTAGTATCAAATCAAGCGGTAAAAATGTTGAAAAATGAATGTATTAAAATTAACTTAAAAACTCAAACATTTGACCGCTTGACTTGATACTAAATAAATTCAAAAAATTCTAAATTTTAATGTAAACACACAATTAATGAAATAGATCGGTTTGAATTTACCGTTTGAAGTCAATTCGATACATTTTGGAGTTTGTGTTATATATGCTGAAATGACACTGATGTTATACTAGCTGGATTCCTCTTTGATACGTGTCGGTCGAAATGTGAACGACACAGATGGACATCCATTTGAAACAAGCCAGAACATGCCAAAACCCGAAAGAGATCAAATCCTGCGGCGGCACTTTAGTGGGCCAACCGGAACACTAGTTGTTTTAAGTGACCCGGTTCTTCTATCAATTATTGAAGCGTGCTCTTGGCTCTCTCTAAGAAAAGAAAAATGGGGTAAGAAGAAATGGAAAATAAATATGTTGCAATACTCCAGTCCTTGATATCATCAAGAAGAAATAGCTCAAAATGACATTTCGTTAAAACCCAAAAATTTTAAATATACTCTTGTTAAAAAAAAGAAACTAAACCCAAAAGCCCACTATTTTTAAAAAAAAAAGAAACCAAAACCATTGAAATTTAATATATTTGTTTAATAATTTTCAAAAATAGAAAGAACAATTAATAATTCGAATATGTTAGAAAGAACATTAAACAAAATAGATAAACTATCTTATAATTTAGATGTACTAGAAATACTTCAAAAAAAATTCAGGCAAGATTTTTTCGGCTATAAAAAGAATTAATCTATTATTTGATGTGTTACTGGAAAAAAAATAAAAATGCTTTCGATGTGAATTATTGATCTCAATTTAGTCACTTCTAAGTAAATAAATAAATTATCGTGATCCTTCTAGTACATTTAAATTATAAAATACTCCATCCATTTTAAAAAAAATTTGATTTGACATGTTATAATGATGGCAAAAAAAATCGAAAATAACAATTTGAATGTACTAGGAGAATCACAATAATTTCTTCATATACTAGAAGTGACTTTTGAATCGGGATCAATAATTCAGATTCAAAATATTTTTATTTTTGTCTAATAACACACAAAAAAATAGTTTAATTTTTTTACAGTCGGGAAAAAATCATGCCTGAAAAATATTTCGGAGTCCTAGTACATCTAAATTATAAGATATTTTATCTATTTTGTTTGATGTTCTTTCTAACATATTCAAATTATTAATTGTTCTTTCTATTTTTAAAAATTATTAAACAGATATATTAAATTTCAATGGTTTTGGCAGAATTTTAGTTTTCAAATGGGGCTGCAACATGAAATGGCGGCCCTCAAAGAATAAAGCCGTCATTTCACATTGCGGTCCGAATAAATTTCGAATTGTAATTTTTAGTTTATTTTTTTCGCAAGAGTATAATTAAACATTTCAGCGTTAAAACTGTGTTTGAAATTTTGAGAGCACATTAATGTGAATAACTAGAAAAAAAAAAAAGATCCCACTTGATACAAAAAATATGCCATGGTTGTTTAGCAATTAAAATGCTAAAAGTAATATAAAACCAATCAAACCACGAGTCATATGATGCATGCATAGAGAGCTTAGATCGATGTTAAACATTTTTTGTGATAACTAAAATTCAATCTTTAACATTATGTAAGTACGGGGATCACATTGTATTGTCCTAATTTGAAAATATGTATTATTAGTGTACAATTACTTTGTCAACTAAAATTTTTTAGCTTTAAATAAACAAACACTAGCGTATTAGTGTATTGTTTAGCTTTGTCAACTAAAATATGTATTATTAGTGTACGGGGATCACATTGTATTATAATTTCTAACATCAACACTAGCATATTTATTCAAAAGACCCGAAGAGATGATTCCGCCTATATAATCTCAAGATCTCTAGAAGCCTGCAATTTGACCTACCGATGTTCGTTAACCTCTTCCGTCTACAATAATTGTTGCTTGAATTATCAGGTGTTCCACATTATATATATATATATGTGTGTGTGTGTGTGTGTGTGTGTGCAATTAATATGATTGATGGTTTGAGTTTAACATTGTGCATGGGTGGTTCACACTATGCTACTTTTATCATATGTGCAAACTTCTTTCGCCTTACCTTCTACTGTACGACTCCAAAATCATTATCATGTATAAAGGTGGTGACAATTTATTAGCATATATCGCTTGAGGATTGTCTGATCAATATTAATAAATCAGACATGAAAATTGTTCCTTCTATAAAAATAAATATATAACTTCAATTGTTGATCTTAATGGGAAGACCCACATCAGTTTTTCTCACAGCAAATGAAAGCCTCTTTTAGGCCCACAGCTTTTATGTGACAGCAGATCTGAAATATATATACAATGAGATGCTCTAATACCTGGTATTTTTTGTGCACTATATTTAATTTGGGTAATTGGGTTTGATTTGGTTGTTAGTGTCTGAGCTATTAAAGAACGTCGCTTTAAGCATTCAATGCGCGTACCTGTCTTAAGTAAAGGCAATGGCATTCTCTTTTAGTTCATTGTATTTGATAGGTTAGCTGCTGGAGAGAGACATTTTTGCAACTTTGCAAAATTAAAAGAGATGACTATGCAATGATGCAAGTCTTACCACAGGAGCGCGCCTCTGTGAAATAACTACAACACCAAGCAAGTTGTAATAACCGCCTTTTAGTTAACCCTACCAGGTTGGTACAATGGTACTCCACCGATCTTACCGATCAAAAACGCCTTTGCGGTAATTCTTTGACAAAATTTTAGCACTATTCGTATTTGAATATGGATTAATTGCCCGATTATATCACCTGTGATCAGGGGCGGATCTATTGTAGTACAAGGGGGGCAACCGCCTCTCCCACCTTGAATTTCAAGTTTTAGTGGTGATTTATTTGTACCGATCGACTTTGTTTCTTTTTGGAAAAAATTTTATCTCCTCTGGATGTTTGACTTGTAATTCGGGTTAAATTTAGTGTTAAAATCAAAATAAATTTCTTGAATTATAATTGGTAATATTAATTATAAGTTATAAGATCATAAATTATAAGTCAAGGTATTGGAAAATATAAGGTAAACATTGTTTTTTAATCGAGTATCCAATTAGTTAATGGGTTTAAATCTGATAAGCTATTTAAACCCGATTTGATATTTTTTTGCCCCCACCCCCCCACCCCCCCGACGAAAATTATGAGTCCACCTCTGCCCGTGATCGCATTAAACTCATGTTAGTGTCGACTGATGTAATTTTTTTTTATTATTCTAAGTACATTAATAAAATTTAAGATATTTAAAAAATACTATTCAAATTAAGCAATTAAAATTGAGGAGGGTTCGTATGCCACCACTTTTTGTGCACCCATCATGCTTCTACTATTAAATTTTCTAACAACAAAAATTCTAAAATTTATATGACAAAATAAAATTATTAGTTGTGATATATATTATTTTATCTACATACACACAAAAAATTATCACTTTTTCGAATTAGATTTTATATAAATCAATAGATTGAAAAATTAAAGTTCATAAATTTATATACATCGAAGTAATTTTGCAAGCTCTTAAGTCCATAAATTTACCCAGTGCCAAACGCTCTCACACATTGTGGGGTCTGGGGAAGGGAATTTCTAGGCAACATTCCTTTTGTATTTTTGCAAGCTCTTGATACTAATGAAAGCAAAATTGAAATGCCATGATTTTTTTCGTGTGCATTAAGAATATAATATATATCATATCTAACGGTTTTATTTTGACATTTAAGTTTTTAAATTTTAAATTATTGTAGTTTTAAAAATAGAGGCATAATAACAGTACAAAAAAATAAAGAGATTTTAACTATTTTCTAAAGTTATAGCTTTGTTCTCCACTATTTAGATTGGTCATGTATCAAATTTGTGTTAATTTAAAATTTAAGTTGTCATTTATCATAATGTTGTTAAAACTTCACCGTTAAATTTTTTTAACTCAAATGGACCCAAATTTGATATGCGCATATCTAATTTAATGAAAACACGTGTACAATTTTATTTTGGCATATAACTTTTTAAAAAAATTATTAAAAAAGTAAAAAGTAAAAAAAGATAAAGTAACATTTAGGATCATGAAGAGGGAGTAGCAAGGCCTTCATTCAAATTCTCAATTCTCAATTCTCAAGCTACTGGGTACTATTGATTACATATTTGCAAGTTTTTATTATGTAAAGTTTGATGACGTGCACACTACCATGCTTCATGTTCCATAATTCCAATATTTTAATACAATATGTCGGACGGATTGCCTTTCTTTAAACAGAAAAATGAACTAGCTCGTCGTATTTTCCATTTCTGGCTAAATTTGTGACAGATATGTCACGAGTCACGATACAAAGAAACAGTGGACCTAACCGAACCGAAGCTACTATTTAATTTGAACCTGTGCAAATATCTGAATCATAGGGCCTACGGGCCGTGTAACAACCAAAAAAAATATCGATCATAAGGTCAGCACTCACCTGTCAGAGAATCAAATAATATGATCTGAGACCTTGAGTCAGCTTTACAACAAACCCTATATAGACGAGTCGTTACAAAAATTCATAATGTTCTGCTTATTTTTTGCTAATTAAGTATTAGAATATCCATATTCACCGTTTTTTTTTTCCTACCACCCTCAAAAATCAGAATTAAATGAATACCATCCGAATAATCAGATTTCAGATTCCGTCACGTTCGCACCGTGGATCTGCGGACGGATTGCCAACCCGTTCGCGAAATGGATCTGCGGACTGACCCGCTTGCGCCCTGACCCGCTCGCATGACCCGTTCGCACCGTGGATCTGCGCACCGACCCGTGGATTTGTGCACTGACATGCTCGCTTTGACCCGCTCGCGTCATGACCCGCTCGAGTGACCCGTTCGCATTGTGGATCTGCGCCCGACCCGTTCGCACCGTGGCGGAATCTGAATTCCGATTTTTTGGATGGTATTCATTTAATTCTGATTTTTGAGGGTGGTAGGAAAAAAAAAAAAAAGGCCATATTCATGACCTGAAGCTGGACTGGAGATGAACATGCATTCAAATTAACTATCTCATTTGTAATATACAAAAAAAAAAATCAAAATTTCTGATTGGATGCAATCTGTCGAAAATGATGAATGAATTTTATAAAAGACGGGTTCAAATACCTCTATTTTTTAATAAAATTTCTGGGTAAATATTTTAATAGAGCAGTTTTTACTTCATGCAATCCTGCTTTAATTCTATAATCTGTGTATTGTATGAAGTCAAAACTACTCTGTTAAAAAAATCACCCAAAATTCCCTCTCCTGTCGGTATTTGTATTGTAGCAGTGTAGCACACTAATCCTGTTGCGTTAACAGTTCTGAGTTCTGGCTCGCATACTCTTTTGAGCGATGAAAAGTGCATATCCGAAGTTATCTCTGTTCTGTTTGTAAGGGGTTGGACCACTAATCACACATTCACACATGGGTTAGATTGTTAGAAAAAGGCAGGAATCAATTTAAGGCCTTGGATGTATTAGGCCCAGTGGTTTGCTAACGGGTTACCCGTGACCCGTTCCGGGTTACCCGTTAGGGGTAACGGGTAGGACGGGTAAAGGGGTAGGTCGGGTACGGGTAAAACCCGTAACGGGTAGACGGGTAATTTTTCCAAAACCTCTATCCGGTCCGTTTATTATCCGTACCCGTTGCGGGTTGACGGGTACGGGTACCGCATGTACGGGTCCGGGTATCCGGGTACGGGTCCGGTCCGCCCGTTTTTTTCTTTGTTTTTTTCAAAAAATTCAAATTTTTTTGAACTGAAACGGGTCGGGTACGAGTAACGGGTACGGGTATGCGGGTAGGCGGGTACGGGTTGGCGGGTAGACGGGTACGGGTACAACGGGTTTTTAAAAAAAATATGTTGTCCGGTCCATTTATTACCCGTACCCGTCTACCCGTTTGTACCCGGGCAACGGATACGGGCCGGGCAAAACGGGTTCAACCCCTAACGGGTTTAGCAAACCTCTAAATTTAGGCCTTGCATTTATTCCGTAAAAGCAGGGGTGGGAAATGCAAGGCAAATGCAATCCAGTGATCCAGTCCACTAAAAGACATGTCTATTAGGATAAATGCCATAGGCACAAGAATAAGGATAAAATTCCAGTTCTCTTCTCCTTGTGCTGCCTTTTGTCTCTTTGTTCCCGATAGAGGCGAATAATCCGAATCCGTATCCCCCGTGTAATCTGAGATTATTGAGCTCAATAATATTTTATAGAGCTGTCCAGGGAGGATTTATCAATGCCAAACAACCCGTAGACCTGTTCGACGCGATCAAGCCGATCTGAAAAAAATAAAGAATTTTAATTTTAATTGAATAGGAGAAAAATATAACTTATTTAATTCTTCTAAAATATAATAGTTATAAATTTAAAAAGGAATGTGACAAGTTTTCCGATTAATCCCACAGTGGGTGTTCGGCAGGGCAGATTAAGCTTCCTTAGAGCTCCTTGACACTTTAGAAAGTCTTAAGTTTTGTCGAACAAATACTCCATTACAAAGCTTAAAACCATTTTCTTAGCCCTCCTTTTGTCCATTTTTTTTAAACTTGTTCAATATTTTAAGTCGTGATTCTACATGGCTTAAATATTTTTCTAAACTTAAGGTCTTCGTAGAAAGTGACTCTTCAACTTTATTATTAAACGAACTCTCTTTAGTGCAGCTTAAATTTTAAGCTTGTGTCTCTTGTTGAACACCCTCACAAATCTTCTAAATATAACGGTCAAAGAGTTGAATAGTTGAACTACCTTTTAGAAAGTCAGTGTCTACCGTATTTAAGAACGTCAACGCTATTTGGGCGTACATACTTGATCGAATTCTTAATAGTTTCTAAGTCTCAATAATGTTTTTCACACGAGCGTCTGCACCTACTGATGAAAATGTCATATAGGTTAAGTTATTTTGGGCTGAAATTAATAATTTAATTTCTGAAATTAAAATATGAATTCAGTCAGTTTTGTGCTGCATTGATTATGGGCTAAAAAATTTTGATGTCTCTCATAAGTCTCTGTGCAATTGAAAATGGTGCGATCAACTGCTGCATATATTCAATTTTAGAATTAATTCTATACATAAATTCTAATTTCAGATGGTGAACAATTGATAAATTGAATTAAATTGTTGCATTTATAACTTACTTGAATTCCGTACACTTATAGTATTCCAGGACTTCAGCGTTATCTGAGCGTGCAAACTTAATTAAAGTTTAAATAGTGTTTTCCACATATGTTAACAGTATTTTTCACATGATGTTTGCACCTATATTATTCAAGAACGTTATTTGTTATTCAGGTGTGCATATTTGATCAAAGTCTTAATAGTATTTTTTTTCAAATCTTGTTAGTGTTATCTCAAAGTTTTAATAATTAATAGTGTTTTTCACATACTTAAAGCACGACATTTATGATTTATTTCGAGTGTTTCATCGTATAGCTGATTGCTTTTGTTATTCACTATGATTATTTTAATTAATTTGTTTTAATATTCATGTTGAGTGCTTTATTATTCAATTTGTTAATTTCTTTTATTTTTCATATTAATTGCTTTATTATTGTCAGAATGGATGAGAACATGCTTGACATCTAAAACGAATAAAATCGCTGGACAATGAGTTGACCATTCAAATCACCGCCATACGTACAGATAGTGGTATACTGGTATCCATTAATGGGATCAGCATATCGGCTTTTTTAATATGTAAAATTTAAATAATAAATTCAAGAGAGTTCCACTATCACAATTTTTTTATGCTACAAAATGTCAAAATCTTTCTTTTGTAATTGATGAGAATTCTGATGTCGAATTCATACTACTGATTTTATTTAATTTTTACAAAAAATACGTCCATCTAAAATTTAATAATTATAGGAACTCAAAGTTGACTAGATCAACTGTTAAAACTAAACAATTATTCATTTTTTATACATATTTATAAAACAAGCTAAGGTTACGTTCAATATTGAATATTTGAATGAGGAGGGTTCAAATGCTCCATTGTTTCCATGCTCCAATTATATCTCATCTTTTTATTTTCGATTTCAAAGTTCAAATAGATGATTTGAACCGCTCAAAATAATATTCACATTAAAATGTGCTTGGAGTCTAAAATTTATATTTTCTTGAAAAAATTTTACTATTTTTAAGGTAATTACAAAATCACTGTTTTTAGATGGTAAAAAATTGTTTGAAAAAACAATAATTTTGTACTTACCTTATAAAATATTAAAAAAATTACAAAAAATATAAATTTTTGTCTCCAAGTACATTTTAATGTAGATATCATGTTGAGCAGTTCAAATCGTCTATTTGAACATTGAAATCGAAGATAAAGATATCTAATATAATTGGAGCATGAAAGCAATTGAGGCATTTGAGCTCTCGGTTAAAATGCACTATTGGTTTTGTGTCCCATCCGTACCCCACATTTTCATATCCATTCTAAAAATGACAGTCGATCCCAAGTGCACAACATGATCTCCATATTAAAATGTGCTCAGAGATTAAGTTTTAATTTTTCACAATTTTTTTAAATATATACAAAATCAATGCTTCTGGACCATCCAAAAATAATGATTTTGTACCTATCTAAAATAATACTAAATTTTTTTAAAAAATATAAAATTTGATCTCTAAACACATTTTAATATGGATATTATGTTGAGTAGTTCGAATCAATTGTTTGAATTTAAAACAAAAATAAAGATGTAAAAAATAGTTGAAACACAAAACTAATAATATATATTTTAATTCTTCTCATATTGAATAATTCTAGAATATTAGAATTAGCATTATCCACGAAAAAGACATGACTCTGTTTTATTCACATGAAAACACATGCCTTTGAGAGAACCTCTTATATAGGCGCCACTTGTCCCAATTGTTTTCACTTACTGAGATATGCCGATTTTTTTATATATATCCAAAACTTCAATCAAATTACAAAAAATAACCGATGCACCGTTGAAATTCGATTTTTATCCAATCCGGTTATCCAATAACCGGAATTTATAGAAATGTCCGGTTAACCACTCCCCGGACTCAAAATGCACAAATCCGGTTAATGGTTAACCGGATTTGTGCATTTTGCCTTTTTTTTTTTTTTTTTTTTTTTTTTTTTTTTTTTTTTTAAACAGAAATTTTGTATTTTTTGTATTAAAATATTAGAAATATTGAATATATTTCTTTGAAAACAGATATAATACAATATAATTTGATTTATTAGAAAGACTGCAACAAATAACCCGAATCAATATTTTTCAGATCCGATTTTTCGCGGCTGTAAGAAAAATTAATATATTTCTTTATGTGTTATTGGAAAAAAATAAAAATAATTAGATTCCGAGTTATTGATCCCGGTTCAAAAGTCACTTCTAGGTAATCCAGAAAATATTGTGACCTTTCTAGTACATTTAATTAATAAAAAGTTGTATCTATTTTGAGAATTCTTTTTGAAAAACAATAATTAAATAAATTAAAGTTTTTGATTTTTTTCAAAAATAGATACAACTTTTTATTAATTAAATGTACTAGAAAGGTCACAATATTTTCTGAATTACTTAGAAGTGACTTTTGAACCGGGATCAATAACTCGGAATCTAATTATTTTTATTTTTTTCCAATAACACATAAAGAAATATATTAATTTTTCTTACAGCCGCGAAAAATCGGATCTGAAAAATATTGATCCGGGTTATTTGTTGCAGTCTTTCTAATAAATCAAATTATATTGTATTATATCTGTTTTCAAAGAAATATATTCAATATTTCTAATATTTTAATACAAAAAATACAAAATTTCTGTTTAAAAAAAAAAAAAAAAAAAAAAGGCAAAATGCACAAATCCGGTTAACCATTAACCGGATTTGTGCATTTTGAGTCCGGGGAGTGGTTAACCGGACATTTCTATAAAATCCGGTTATTGGATAACCGGATTGGGTAAAAATCGAATTTCAACGGTGCATCGGTTATTTTTTGTAATTTGATTGAAGTTTTGGATATATATAAAAAAATCGGGAGATATGAGATATCCATCAATTTGCTCCTCCACAAGAAACCCGTAATTCATTTTATTGGAGAAGAACTAGAATAAACTTGAGGTAATATGGACTTATCAAGCACGTCACATAAGAAAATTAATACAACAAATCAACAATATGTCTCAATATACGAAGCAAACACCAAATTACAGAGAGAAGGGATCGACAAAAATATATATGACAACAAAACGTTAAGAATTGATAATAAATTTTAATATTAGATAATTTGTATATCAAATTTAATATAATTAAAACAACAACTGAAAGCCAATCAAAAGTCAATAAAAAATGAAGAGTTATATTTCAATATTATTGTATGAATAACTAATTATCTTTAAATTGCATCAATTTTCAGGCACAACCCCATTTAGTTGATGGGATTATGTGTTAATTTTGATAATCATCATGTCAGTTATCTCAGTTCAGTTGTTATAATAATTTACTTTCAATACAATCATCCAGAGAAATATCTCAAAAAAGTAATAAAGTTGTGAAACATGTAAAGTCCAAGTAATCAAGGGCAAATGCTTTAATTAAACAATTGAATCATTCCATAATAATATTCTATTCTAATAAAAAGTTTCTCCTTTTCATTCTTTGCATTATTTCCTGCTTTTGTCTTTCATTCTGGCAGATCTAAATGTGAATAAAGGCGACACATATCTTAACTTTTTAGCTCGCCTTTCCCCCCTTAAACTTTACATGCATGTGGGGTTCCTGGGAATAAAGATCGCTTTGCAAATAGTGCGTATTATTAAATTTGAATCCTTCACCTACAATCAATTCTTTCACCAAAAGTCACTTGGTGTATTTTCTATGGCGATCCTGGAGGAGGTAAATTTATAATTTTCAATTTGGACAATCTCATGCTTTTTATTTTTTCAGATTTTTAACATATCTTTGATTCTGTATCGTAATTTTCAGGAAGATATCCAATTAAGTTTCTCGTGTTGGGAAATAAATTGTTGTTTTTTTTTCAAGCCCGCAGAAATTCATTTTAAAATATTAATTTAAATCAAGAGAACAATATGGTTAATTTTAAGTTCTTTTTCGGAATCAGAACAGGAAACGTCCCACATTCGTAAATTTTTAAGTTTATCCTAAGCAATTAATTAGGATATTGCTAAAAATTGAAATATCATTCTCAAAAAGATTATTGCAATATTGTTATCAAGAATATACTTCTCAAAGCATTTTTCTTGCTGTACTCTAAATTATATATATATTTTCAACATTATTTTCCAACTCTTTATAGTAAAAAAAGTCGTTTTATTAGTTCTAGTATTAAAAAAAATATTATTTTATTCGTGAGAAAAATAACTCAAATATAATTACCTAAAAAAAAAACACATCTATTATTAAATTGTGCAAATACATTGGCATAATCTACAACATGGTACAAATACATTGTACAAAGAGAAGTTTGATGCCATTTAACATGCTCTGCATGTGAACAAACATCCAAAAATATTCGTGCAATTTGAGTTGCAAAGATCCAAGTTGCCGATCTGCAATTAGTACCTTCCCCTCATAGTGTTGACTTGTTTTAACTTTTAAGGAATCCACGCCGCACAAGAGAGAAACCGTTGTGGCTTTTGATTGGCCACTATACAAACAAACAGAGCTTTTTGTAAAAGCATCTCCACTATGTTTTTCCTTTAGCATTGAGATGTGCTTTTGCCTTTGGGCTTCATTATTTTACGAGCAATCATTCCTCTCCTACTTGGTTGGTATATCAAATGACCAAAATCTTATAAAAGGACAACCACTTTCTTAGTGCAATTTCACTTCCTTCCTTTAAGTTGCCAAAAGGTTTTTATAAAGTATCATTAGTTTATAATGCAAGTGCCGAAATGGTTTCTCCATTTGCTCCAATTATTTAAGAAAAAATATTTTCTTAAATAACGCTTATTGGCCCACGCTATGGACTCAAATATTTGGTTCGAAAGTTCTTTACAATCGATCAGAACTATTCAACATGATCTCCATATGAATATTTATTTGTAAACTAAATTTTTATATTTGTAAGACTTTCTTACCATTTTTTTAGATGGGAAAAAAAATACTTGATCTGAAAATTCTGGACCATCCAAACATAATGATTTTCTACCCATCTGAAAATATAGTACAAAAATTCTAAAA
This sequence comes from Carex rostrata, assembly GCF_964058835.1. Taxonomy (NCBI): domain Eukaryota; kingdom Viridiplantae; phylum Streptophyta; class Magnoliopsida; order Poales; family Cyperaceae; genus Carex; species Carex rostrata. Next base: position 9,728,408 of record NC_135931.1, read on the forward strand.
AAATGTATAATTTAGTTTACAAGTATATATTCATATGGAGACTAAATGATTCGCATCAACCGTTAGGATTTTGAAAACAAAATATATTGATATGTAGTTGTAATACAGACCAATCTGTGCTATGCAATGTTCTCCATGTGAGAAATTGTTGGTTCAAAATTCAAATGAATAATTCTTTATGAATATTAAAATTTAAAAGTTTAGACCTCCATTTTTCTATTAATTTAAAAAAAAAAAAAAAAACTCAATAACTAGTGAATTTTATCAAGCAAAACAATTTTTTTAAAATAAAATCCAAAAAATTACAAAGTGGGAACACATATAAAACATACATTTGTATTCACCAACAACATGCTAACCATACCTCTAATTCCTACATCCACTAATTTGAGTTGGGCAAAAATATCAAAATTTACTTTTTCTTATTTTTTTAACAGAACCGTAAGAGAATTGCTGTTACTTTGTAAACTCCGCAATCTACCTCGGTAAAATCACCCAAGCGATATTGAAGGGGATTCAAGGGCTGCCGTTTTGAGAGTCGTAATATCAGTTCGGTTACTCCGCTCCGCCTCGCCTCCATCACTTCTCGTCTGCCTAGTCCACCTCGTCTCGCTTCATTTGAGCAGATGACTCTGTTTAAGGGTTTTGCTGCTCAGTGTCTCACCCGTCCATCTCTACCTTCCGGGTTCGACTGAGGGTGTTGAATATTCGTTTCCATCCTCGTAGTATCCACTATAACTATATATGTGAATAAGGTATGTGTTTTTATGGTTGTTGATGATGACGAGATTACAAAGAGTTGCCTCCTTTCTCTTCTCTTTCTTCTTCTTCCACCTCTTTGAATGGTGACTGTCCTGGGCCGGTTGATTCAGTTCCCGGTCCGGTTTGATTCAGTGCCTTCTCGGTTGAGTGTGACTGTCCCGGTCCGATTTGATTCAGTGCCCTCTTCCTCCTCCTCTCTAAGTGGTGACTGTCTCGGTCCGGTTTGATTCAGTGCTTCTCGGCTGCGAATTCCTCTGGGCGACGTCTATTTTGGAAAGAAGAAGACGTTTCGTCCTTAAGGAAGGGATTTATATGGCGTACTCCGCCAACCATGCAACTCGAAAAATTATTGCTATGTCTACATTCCCAGAGAAGAAAATCAGAAGACCCACCTACTTACTAATCGGGCGCGAATATACCAATTCACATTCTCTGGCTTCACGTATCTGTTATTTTCTGACATAGCAAATTAAAAGATTTTACTGCAGGTAGCTCAATGTATAGGTTTTCATATTTTTATTTTATTTTATTCAAAAGAAACCTATGTAATAGCTATCTTGTATATCGTTGGATCAATGCAATCGCCTACGGGCTTTCAACAAAAAAAAAAAATTCCTACATCCACTTCCGTAACAATGACCGAGATATATATACATCATTTATCTTAGGAAACAAATTAATGTATCCCTCTCTTTCTAAGTACAACATCCAACAATCTAAATAGTATCTCGTTGATGCGTATGTTCCTCATTATTATTGAAACACAATTTTGCAACCATGTCCTTTCTAATTAATTAAGGAGAAAAAACAACGTTCACATTCAATTCTGGTGCAAAAACAATCGGAAAGGACTAATTAGAATGTCAGTTATAAAAAAAATTAATTATCTTTCTGCGGTTTCTTATTTCATTCTAGTCCTTACTTTATAATATATTATGTCTTTACCTCTTTGACTACATTAATTTAGTGTTGATATATGGTTATTTTGTTGCCGTCCCTAATATGTCTGAAATATAGTCAAATTTTAGTTCTTGTCGCCAAACTTGCAGTAATTTTTCATCGAATTTGCAAACAGTCAAACTTATAAATTTATGACGTCAAATTTAGGTACATATAACAAATATGACACAATATTACCAGTATTTTGCAGAATTCCGTCTAACATAATTATTTGAGACAATGGTTATGTATGAAATAATGAAAGATCTAGTTATCCCGGCCGGAAATTAAATTAGTTGAATAGCTAAATAGTTTTAGTTGGATATTTAAAAATTGGAAGGACGATCCATGCATTAATTTCGTTAACTCAAAAACACATTAGAAACACTTTACAATATTAATTCTTTATTTATTTAGCCTAAAATTATATGTTTTGACTTGTGAAGCATCGCGGCACATGGATTTGGACAGTTTTACAAAATTTTCTTGGTATATATAGATCTCATCGAACTCGAGTTTGCGTGTACATACGGTAGATCCCACTAGTGTAGCCTGATCCATGTATAATTGAGCTCAAGCTTTAGTGCTGTGCTCAGAATCCAGCAACAAATACATCAAATTTTCTGAGCAACTCAATGTTAGCACGTCAGTGTAGAGAATCTGACCGAAAACATGGAGCTCTAAGATAAAAGTTGGATTGTTTTTGTTGCTTGAAGCATGGCCTAGAGGAGACGGTACATTGCATCATGTCAAAAATCAAGGGGTCATCCAAAAGAAAAGAAGGTTGAAAAAGGGAGAACCATTTGCACCGCTTAAAAGTCTAAAAGGCAATGCCTTTTCGTATATCGGAAAGGGTTACCAGAAATGCTGGAAATTTTCTGCATATATTTTGCCTCTCACATATATATGTTGATACAGTTGTTAAAAGTGCCAACTATCAGAAATAAATGTTCTCATGTCCAAGTCAAAAGTGACATATATTAGCACTTTAATTAGACACATAACTTCACAAAACTAATTAAGATAAAAAAGAAAATAAATATTCACTAATATTGTAGGATCAATTTTCATCATATAAATGATAGTGTTAATAGAAAAAAATCAGATAGCAAACTAATTGTGACAAATCGACATTTTTCTCAAGCAAAACTACAAAAAAAATTATGTTTTTAATTAAGGGTAAAATGGATATTTTATAAATTTGAAATGAGTTTTGATATAAATAACAATAAAATGGGTAAATTTGTGAATTTTGAAAGTTTAGAGGGGGAATACCTAATATCAAAATTTGGAAGGGGGAATATGTAATTTTGAAGTTTTTGAGGGGTATACGTGAAATCCCTTCCTAGAATATAGAAGCATGTATCAAACGGTTTGTGTAATTCTGTTGTACTATAAAAAGATAAATAAACAATTTATGTCAATGAAATTTTTAAGTCCATTTCTAAGCTCTCATTTCCTGCTGCTTTCTCTGGATCTTCTCTATAGACCACCTTATCCGCGTTATACATTTTGCAGCTTCACAAAGGAATCAACAAATTTCTTGCCGTGTTTTTTTTTTTCTAACCTTTTTATTTAAAAATATAAAACCAGAAAATATAGATTTTATCATAATTAACAAACTTTTTACTTAAAAACAAACGCATGGATGATGAGTCTTAGTGGCTGAAACAGAGCTGAAGGAAATATTATGAAAAAGATTAAACCAAGCACAAAGCTGTGAAAAAAAAAAAAAACAAACAAAGGAATTGCTTCTAAGAAGTTTCTTATTTTTTTTAAAAACTATATGGTTCCTTTTTTGTTAATTTTATCACAGCCAAATGTGTTTTTTTTTTTTTTTTTTTTTTTTTTTTTGACCTCAGATTAGTTTGGAGAAACAGTCAAACAGAAAATCACTGTTATTTTTTTCTTTTTTACTGCCCATAGAATGGTTACTTTCCCCATATGGACCCACTAGTTAATTAGCCCAAGTGCTGTGAAAGCAGTTGGGCCAACATTGAAAGCATGTAAAATGTGCTGATTAATAGATAAGGATGCCAAAAATCTTATTATTATTATTTTTCTTATCTTACAAAGTTTAAAAAACTTCATTCTTGAATCTTGAATCTTGACCCTACATCCTACGAAATAGCGTAATATTATTTTACACAATTCAAAAGAGAATATGGCGATAATGCCACTTGGAACACGATGAATACCTTGCTTCCAATCTATGGAAAATATTGTCCGTTATTGTAACGCCCTTTTCTTTTGCATTTGAAAAATAACAAAGAAAGGGGGAATGCGAATTTGTTTTAGCTATAAAATAAAAAAGGAAACGTAGATCTAATATTTTTCATGTCTCACTGGAATTACATCTGCACACACTTAACCTTAATTTTTTTAAGCAAGGACAGTGTGTGTATATATAGGCTTAAGACTTAAGACATAACACGAGGACATACATATTGCCTGGGAACCCTCTGTTTCTTATGTTAAAATCGGGGCCAATAAACAGTGCGAAATTAATGTTTCCATTACTCTTCATAATAGCATAAGAAGAAAAGCATGATGCTCGATAATATTCCAATAAAGCCTCCGTGTAGGAGATCGCAGGTTTAAAATTCGGAAAGACTAATACTCTGTAGATATCAAATAATTTGATAGTTTGAACTTCAACCTCTACTCAAAAAAAAAAAAAAAAAAAAAAAAAAAAAAAAAAAAAAAAAATTAAGCACAGAAGGATTGTTTATAGAGGAGGGTTCAAATGCCTCCATCTCTCTCCATTATTTTCAAAGTTCAAACAGTCGATCCGAACCGCTCAACCTAACCTCCATACTAAAATATGTTTGGAGACCAAATTTTATATTTTTAGGAATTTTTTTACTATATTTTTAGATAGGTACAAAAATACTGTTTTTAGATGGTTCAGATTTACTAATTTTGTACCTATCTAAAAAAATAGTAAAAAAATTCCTAAAAATATAAAATTTGGCCTCCAAACATATTTTAGTATGGAGGTTAGGTTGAGTGGTTCGGATCGACTGTTTGAACTTTGAAAATGATAAAGAGAGATAGAGGCATGATGGAGGCACAAAAACATGGAGGCATTTGAACCGTTTATATATTTATTCTTGTAAATAGTTATTTATTTGTTTATTTGCTTAGAACAGAGAGCGACCAAATCCACTTATAACTAGATCAACACAGTTCAAGGTAGAAAGAGAAGGATACATAAAGGACATGGAAAAAAAAAATCATTGTTGAATTTATTAAGAACTAGCACGTGGGGGTCTTGATTTGGATTACTCTAAAGGGACATGCATCCCTTTCTATTTATGATAATTTATACAAATTAGGAATTGTCTATTAAAAATATGTTTCCCTTCTCTGGAAACAAATCACTCTTGATATCAAGGATAGTATATCAATGCTTATGCAGCAGATTTAAAAAAACCTTTAAAAAATTTTGAAGTACAAAATTTTTGGTATGGTTTCTTCCTTCAATCATGGCATGTTCTGTAATTTTGTATTAATCATTAAATTTAAGTTGTGTACCAACATGTAATATAAACTGCGTTAGATAGTCTTTTTTTGAAAACCTGATAGAAGCTATCAGTGATGCGTTAGATAGAGTCATAGAGATATAGGTATGATAGTTTGTGCTTCATGTGGGGACCACCGTCAGAACATCCTACGCAACATCAGAAGTGCATAAAAAAAAAAATCAATTTGGAGATGCCAATCAAAGAATGGAGAAAATGATTACCTTCATTGAATAAGCTAGTGGTTATAATCAAAGGATTAAAATTTAGTTAGATGTCATAATCTCTATCGCAATCTGCTTTTTCTTCTCCTAATTTTTTATATTTTTTGTTTTTCATTACTCTTTTCATTTCTTTCTTCCCTCTTGACGCCTTACAAGTCCTTTTAAAGAGAACATTTTTTTTTGGGTAAATAATTTTTCCCATCTATTTATCACTCATTTCATTCTCCAACTAACTTTTTATTTTAACTATAATTACCATTTTTAATAATGTTTATTTATTTCCTCTTTCTCTCTTTCTCTTCCACCTCTATTTTTCTCTTTCACCTTCATCTTCTTCCCCCATCTCCGCCTTTCCCACCTCTCTCTCCCACCTTCCTCTCCCACCTCCGCCTCCCACCTCCCTCTCCCACCTCGAAACGATAAATAGAATAAGCTCTCTCCCTCTTACACTTCCGCCTCGGGTTTTTTCATCTATACCTGCTGCTCCCGCTCCAACGAACGTTCTGCCGAAGATCATCCGTCACTCCATCCCAATCAAGCACGCCTCTGCCGAGAATGAATACTTCAATGTGTTTGAATGAATACTTTAACGTATATGAATGAATACTACATCACTATCGATCGTATCAAAATAATTTTGTATATGTGGATGCAATTAATCTCTTTCATGTCTATGTTCCCCTTCCTCATGAAGTAGCAAGTTTTACAAAGAACAAAGCTTTATTAATGGTGAATTAGGCCACTGTGTACTAAGTAAATGACATAAAAAAAAATTTGAAAAAAAAATAGAGGTATATGAATGAATACTTCAACGTGTATGAATGAATACTTGATATCTTAGGATGAATACTTGCATGACAGGATATTAATACTTGTGCAACGGACAACTCGAAAGTATGTTATCATGGATCTCATTTGAAAGATAAAATTGTGTAGAAAACGTTCGTGGTTTTATATTTGCAAAATTTCTCACATATCGTGATAAATATTGATTAGATTAAACGGAGAAAAAAAAACCACCTCTAAAAACATGTAAAAGATGGATGAGTGATGTGTCCAGTTTTTATATTTGCACTTGCACGACGAGAATGAACGATAAGGGATGAATACTTGTGCAACGAACAACTCGAAAGTATGTTATCATGGATCTCATTTGAAAGATAAAACTGTGTAGAAAATGTTCGTGGTTTTAAATTTGCAAAATTCCTCACTGAGAAATATTGGTTAGATTGAATAGAGAAAAAAAACACCTCTAAAAACGTGTAAAAGATGGATGAGTGATGTATCCAGTTTTTATATTTGCACTTGCACGACGATGATGAATGTTTTCTCGATAATAATGAATACTTGTACAATGGACAACTCGAAAGTATATCATCATGGATCTCATTTTAAAGATAAAATTATGTAGAAAACATTCGTGGTTTTAGATTTGCAAAATTCATCACCAATCATCATTGATTAGATTGAACGGAGAAAAAAAATCCCACCTCTAAAAACGTGTCCAGTTATTTATTTTTAAATACTTGATGTATTAGGTATGAATACTTGATGCATTATAGATGAATACTTTCGCGCGTTAGTTGTAAAATCTTTCACCCTAAATAGTAATCGGTCCCCCTATGTAGTTAATAGTTATTGAAGTAGTTAATGATTGGGGGATGAAATAGGGGGATTGTTACGGGGGGATAACTAGGTGCTCCCTTTTTTTTCAAACTTTCACGCATTAATAGAGAAAGGAGAAATGACAATAAGCAAGAAAGCACCAACTATCTCCAAAATTAGCACTATGGTATCACCCATTAATAAGATAGTACAGAAAGCACACTTGATTACCAACTTCAGCAACACATTAATTCACCACAGGTGCCGCGTGGATTCCACGGCTGATATATAGAAAAACATGAAATATAGTTTTTTTCATACTTCCTTTGGAAGTAACTTTTGCAAAGATATAATAACAATGAAGGAAAGAATTTCAACAATGTTTAGAGGATAGTTCATTTATATATTTTAATTGATAGTTTGCTGTTATTTATATATAATTTTATGTTTTCAATTTCTTCTTTTTCTTCATTTAAATAAAATTTTGTATAGTTAGGCTGCATTACTTTGTAAAGCACATAATGATATGTGCCATATTTTTTTGCATAAAAAGGACATAAAATGAATGAGTAAAATATTCTTTTTCTAAAAAAAAGGAGGAAAAAAATAAAAAAAGAATTACTATGTTCTTTTCTATTCAGTTTATGGAATCATTTTGTTTTATTTTTTATTATGTTTTGCTCATAGATCAATATCTTTGTTAAAATTTAAACAATTAATTTGAACCATTCAACATGATATCTATTTAGAAACCAAATTTTATATTCTTTTAGAATTATTTTTACTGGTTTTTAAATAGATATGCGATCTAAAATTTTGAAACTTCAGAAAGTAGTAATTTTCTATCTATTTAAAAAATAAAAAAATTATACAAAATATAAAATATGGTCTCAAAGTACACTCTACTACAAGGATGTGCTCCGCAAAGAAAGAGAAGTATATAATGATGTCATTATTAATTCAAGGATCCAAACAACTCGGAAATGACATATATGTATATCTCGCACCATTAATTGAGGAACTCCAAAAATTATGGAGGGATGGCGTCCCGGTGTGGGATGCGTGCTGCAAAGAGCAATTTAAATTGTGGACCATGGTATTTTGCACCATAAATGATTTCCTCGCGTATGATAATTTATCAGGTTACAGTACTAAAGGAGCAAAAGCATGCCCTATCTTTGAAGATGACACACGGGTGCTGAGTTTGAAAAATTGTAAAAAGAATGCTTTTATGGGGCACAGTAGGTTTTTCTTTTTATTAATCACCCATACCGTAAGAAGAAGAAGATATTCAACGAGAAAATTGAGCTTGGAGTGGCACGTCGTCCATTAGATGGAAATGGTGTTTTCAAGCGGGTTAAAAACCTTAAAATTGTTTTAGGAAAATGTGCCAAAGCACCACCGAAAAATATTTGGAAAAAGAGGTACATATTTTGGGATCTACCATACTGGAAATATTTAGAAGTGAGACATTGCCTAGATGTCATGCACGTTGAAAAAAATGTCTGCGACAGTCTGATTGGCACATTATTGAACATTTCGGGGAAGACTAATGACGGTATCAACAATCGAAAAGACATGAAATTAATGGGAATACGACCCGAGCTTGAACCACATGATAAAAGGAAGCAAAAGGCATACTTACCATCCGCAATGTGCACAATGTTGAAGATCGAGAAAACAAGCTTTTGTAAATGCCTTCATAGTATTAAGGTCTCATCAGGGAATTCTTCGAATATTAAGAAGCTAGTGTCGATGAAGGGCATGAAACTGATTAGTCTGAAAACCCACGACTGTCATATTTTAATGACACATATGATTCCTGTTGCAATTCGAGAAATTTTACCAAAGCCCGTTCTGCAAACCATTACAAAGCTTTTATTTTTTCTTCAATGCAATTAATTCCAAAGTGATAAACCCGCCAAAATTGGGCGCTTTACAAAAGGAGGTCGTCATTACTCTTTGCCATCTTGAGATATATTTTCTGCCATTTTTTTTCGATGTTATGGTTCATTTTATTGTTAATCTTGTGAGAGAAATTAAGATCTGCGGTCTCATGTTCCTGCGGTATATGTATCAATTTGAGAGATTCATGGGTATTTTAAAAAGTTACGTAAGGAACCGACATCGACCCGAAGGTAGCATTGTAGAAGGATATTCCACGGAAGAGGTGATTGAGTTTTGCACCAACTACATGATCAGTGTGGGTCCTCTTGGCATTCCAAAATCTCGATACGAGGGAAGGCTCCAAGGAGTAGGGACAATTAGGTTGAAAGCCATAGTTGCTGATAAAGAAGAACTGCTAAAGGCACATTTTATTGTACTACAGCACATGGCAGATGTTGCTCCCTATATAGATGAGTACATGGCAATCCTTCGACAACAGAATTACACGAGAAGTCAGAAGTGGCTCGCTGACGAGCATAACAGTTCTTTTATAGGATGGATGAAAGAAATTGTGAAGTCACACCCCGAAAGGTCGTCCGTAAATGAAACTGTTAGATTGCTGGGCGAAGGACCCCAAATGGTTGTTAGAACATTCCAAGGATACGAGATTAACGGATATACATTTTACACTAAATTACAAAGTGATAAGAGCACCATGCAAAATAGTGGGGTGACATTGGTAGCGACGTCTCAAGAATTCAGTAGATCGGGGGATGCCCGACCTGTAATAGCATCAAAGTCATATTACGACGTTATTGAAGAAATTTGGAAGCTCGTTTACAATCCTCACCTAAGCATTCCCTTGTTTCGGTGCCAATGGGTCGAAGACCAGGGTGTTAAAGTTGATAACGACGGGTTCAGACTCGTTGATTTTAACAAAGTCAGTATGTTGACGATCCATTCATACTCGCCAAGCAAGCCACCCAAGCCTTTTATGCCACTGACCCAAGTGATGATAGGTGGAGCGTCGTCCTATCCGAAAAAAGAATCAGTGTAGCTCGGTTATGGAGAGTGCCACTGGCAGAGAATTGTACACGGCTGCTTATGTAATAATCCGTGTAGAATAGTAATTGTACACGGCTATTTATCTAAACATCCGTGTAAAAATTATAATCGTACACGGCTGTTTATGCAATAATCCGTGTAGCTCTCAATAATCGCACACGGGTAAATATCCGTGTGTATTTATTCAGGAATTTCTACACCCTCACACTCCACACGGTAGGAAATTCGTGTAGCTCCCCTGTTTATGTCCGTGTGCAATTTCTTATTATGTAGTAGTGCATCACCAGTTAACGGAGAAGAGAGAGCCGATCGTTTTGAAACGATCTACTTCTTTTTTTTCTTGTATTTTTCCTAGAATTTCACCATGGTTTTTGCCATAGTTTCTGACCGCCTAGAAAAGCAGTGAAGCGGTCGGTTGAAACCATTATTTACTAATAATTTTTTTTTTCTATGGACATGAAGGTAGTTTGAATTTTTATCACCATTTTAACATGGTAAGGTCCATCTGAACAATATTTAAGATGCCTATTTTATCAAACTCTTTATTTAAGCAGACTGCTTTACTGCTCAATAGAGAGGATTTGTTTTTAGAGAAAAGATTTATGTTCACTGGGTTTTGTCCACCATTTGTCCACAACCTTATCCACTCCTATCTAACTGTCTTTTTACAGTATACAAGATTCAATTGAAAATTTACAGTATTATTTAAAAATTTTACAGTATACGAGATTCAATTTTACAGTATATATTTTACAGTATGCAAGATTCAATTGAAAATTCTACTGTATACAAGATTCAATTGAAAATTCTACTGTATACAAGATTCAATTTTACAGTTCTGTTGATTCAATTTTACAGTATACAAGATTCAATTGAAAATTTTACTGTGTAGAAGATTCAATTTTACAGTATACAAGATTCAATTGAAAATTTTACTGTATACAAGATTCAATTTTACAGTATACAAGATTCAATTTTACAGTATACAAGATTCAATCCAGTGCGGATGCTAATAATTACCTCTAACTGCCAATAACCGCTAATAACTAACCCTAACTGCCAATAACTTTCTATAACTGTAATTTATGAAAGTACAGTTTGAAAGTACATTTATTTTGTCCTATTGTGCAAGTTGCAATCTTTTTCTAACTATCATGGGACCACTTCAAATAGTTGCTGGATGTTTTGTGATTAACTAATATATTTTTGATGTGATATATTGTATAATTATACAGCATGTAGAAGTAATTTTACAGTATTCGCGCAAGTCAAAGCTGTGGACAAATGGTGGACAATTAGACGCTTCCGTCTACATTAACAAATAATTAATATTAGATATAATTAATTTAAAATTATGAGATTTAAATGAATATTTGTCTTATTATTTAGTGCAATTAACAAAAAAAATACTTCCAACATAATTTTAAATCAATTGAGTACTATAAATAAAAGTAGGAATTAACTACATCTATAAAACAAAGTCTAAGTAATAATTGGAGCGTATTATTTATAATTTGGTTGGATAGCATGCTAGAATATCCTTTGGTTTCTCTCATATAGTATAGTATTTCTTTTATTAAGAAAGATAACATTTTGATTGTAATTTGTAAAACAAAAAAAATAACTTAAGAAGTAGAGTTGTCTTCCCCTCTTACTATTAAATATTTAAAGCGAATTTTGTTAATAATAAATAATAATAGGTGTGGTGTGAATATCAGCACTCCAAACAATTTAATGCTGACCTTTGTGAGGCACAGCGTAAAAGATAAAAGAGGTGGCTCAAACCCTTTTTTCTCTTCGCAGCCACATATCTCCTTTCTTCATTTAATAACAAATATCTCCTAAAAAAAAAAATTAATAACAAATAACCGCTCTGCCGCCTTCCCTTTGGGATATCCGCCCCAATTTCGCCTTCTATCTCTTTATTGTTTGTTGCCAACTCGGAAAACAGCAAGTGCAATGCACCTGGGCACTTGGCACTTGGCACCGATTATTTCAATTATCATGTTAAAATCATTACTTTATAATAAATCCTTATGTCCATTCACACTAATACAAGTGAGAAACCACGTGCAAGTAGCCAAGTTTGTGTATTTGTTTATTATTTTATAGTTAGTGTTTGAGTAGTGGAAAAAAGCCAAAGAAAGCTAAATTGCGCGAAAACAGTAAATTGTATGTCAAATTAAATCGAGCGAAAAATAATACAATAGAATTTCAATGCGTCGTAATGATGGAATAAAAAGGTATAAAATATAGGAAAAAGTTTGCAACTATACTCCTCTATTCCAATCGGATCAAATAAAAATATGTCATGAGAGATAGAATATCTATGCTATTGAATTAACATATTATAATTTAGGGTAAATTTCGCTGGAGGTCACTAAACTTTGTTATTTGTCACGAATTGGTCACTCAACTTTGATTTGTCCCTTTTGAGTCACTCAACTTTGTTATTTGTTCCAATCAAGTCACTCAACGTTTTCCATCCAAATTTTTAACGGAATATGCTAATTTCGTTAGTTTTTTGGATGGAATATGCTAATTCCGTTAAAATTTTGGATGGAATGGGTATATTCCGTTAATTTTTTGGACGGAATAGGAATATTCCGTTAAAAATTTGGATGGAAAACGTTGAGTGACTTGATTGAGACAAATAACAAAGTTGAGTGACTCAAAAGGGACAAATCAAAGTTGAGTGACCAATTCGTGACAAATAACAAAGTTTAGTGACCTCCAGCGAAATTTACCCTATAATTTAGGACTCGAAGACAATTTCTTAATGGTCCGAACAGGTTTGAAATAAAATTATCCTAAAGTCAAAAAATAATTCTACATTAACTTTTTATAAAATAATTTATGAGAATCGGTTTTTAATCTAGCAACAAAAAATAATATTGTTATGCTGCTAATATTGTTTGGATAAGAGGTTGTATATTCAGTTATTATCAATATCATAATATGAAAAATTCGTCTTTTATCTTTCTCTCAAGAAAATATTATCAATATCATAATATGAAAAATTCGTCTTTCATCTCTCTCTGGAAAAATAGCTGCACCGAAAAATGATAAACATACTGAAATGTGGCATGCGATCAAAATCTATACATGAATATGGATGTTCAATCTATCATGCAATTTTGCGAAATGAAATGAAATGAAATGACCACATGCTTTCACGCAATTGTGACTGCATGCATATGATAAAATATGGGCACGATATTAATTAAGTACATAATAGGACATTTTTGGTCATTTTAAACACGTAAAATATTCCCCAGAGGTTGCACTTTTGGAGACTTGAATCAGCTCCAGATGGGAAAAATCTAAAAATCTAAAAATCGCAGCAGCAGCAGCCAGCAAGGATGAAGTGAGAGCCACAGAACTGTTTCCTATTATAGGGCTATAGGCCCCCATTGTAAAGTTGCAATGAAGAAATAATAGGCCGAGATAGATGCACGAACTGTTCCGATTGTTCATGCAGACACGGAGAGACGTGAGATGTATGGCATGGCATGGCCAGTCTGATTGGAAGTGAGAAAAGGCGATATCCGTGCGTTTTGGTTTGGTGCCTTTTTTTCAGGCAGTAGTTCCGTGCGTCTTGCGTGTCTTTGTTAACGCCTTCCGCACTGTGTTGCTCGAGATATCTCCAAGGAATCATTCGTCAGAAAAAAAAATGTTTAAGTGCGTATTTCTGAGCAATTGTGATTAAAAAATAATGACAATTCATTTAGTTATTGTGATTAATCGAGACTTCGTTCCTATTTTATTTCATTTATAAATTTCTATGAAGAACCAAAAAATAATCTATGAACAAATTTATTGAATTTTTCAGCAACATGTCTTCTCTTTTTTTTTTTTTTTCTTTTTACTTAGTGCTATTTCAATTTTATCATAACAGTACTCAATTGTTCATAAATATGTTTTTATGAAAATTTAGTTTGGCTTTTATAAACTATTAAACTTGATGCTTAAGACAATTATAACTAATGTTGGTAAAAAAATTATGAACAACCAAACACATGATTTAACGAATGAATATGAATTCCAATAGCATATTATTAATAATTTTATAGCATCGACTAGAACTTATATATTATAGTTAATATTTTTAAATACACAGTTATCTTCAAACAAAAACAAAGCAAAAAAAAGTAGTTGACAGTAAGAAGATTAATAACCCCAGAAACAAAATATTTTAGAAGTCAAGACTGAATTAAATATCAAATTGAGAAATAATACCTTGTCTTAATGAGAGTTTGATGTTGTGTTTTTTATATGAATTGACTTAACATAACACAAGAAGTACTAAATATAATCTATTATATTGAGAAAATTAATTCTTTTTTTCTCGTTAACTATATTCCACAATTTTGTAATTTATAGTAAGTTCTCCGTAAAAGGAATTAAACAATTCATTTTATGATGTTCATTTTCAGGCTTCATTATATAAATAAAATTATGACGATTTATCAATTCAAACGCAGTTATGTTTTCAAAATTAAATGGGGATAAAACAAATGAAATACTACCTAATCATGCTAACTTAACAATAATTTTTAATTGAGATGTACAAATGGCTTCACACATATAAAGATTCGATATTACTTCTGATCTCATTATCCAAATCTTGATAAGCCGAAATTGTATCTATTGAAACCTAGGGTTTGTTATGTAAATTAAGCCAAGTTTTGTTGAAATTAGGTTTGATTAGGTTAGAAATGTCCAAAAGTTCAAGTTACTGCCCTAGTTATGTTTATTTTACAGGTAATCAAGTGTTTGGAGCTTAACGAAGCAAAACGGGTGAGTTAGCGCGAAGATTGGAGCAACTGTCACCATTTATTGCGGCCCGCAACCATATCTATTGCGGCCCGCAACCAAACAAGTCAGAGCCCCTTTCATTTCTGCACATCCATTGCGACTCGCAACCAAACTCATTGCGGCCCGCAATGACTTCTCCAGCACACTCATTGCGGCTCGCAACCAAACTCATTGCGGCCCGCAATGACCTCTCCAGATTTTTCTGCGCAGTCTATTAACTGCCTCCATTCATTGCGGCCCACAATTAGGTCGGTTTAGAGCCCGAATTTGCTATTTTTGGTTGGTTATTTCTAGGTTTTAGAGTTGGGTATAAATAGGGACCTGTAGAACAGATTGAGGACGTTTTTTTTAGGCAGAATTTCTAGTTTTGAACAAGGAAAAGCAAGGAAAAGCAAGGAAGAGAGAAGAAGGAAGGAGAGAACATCATTGATCAACCGGTTTTATTATTTTCTTTCCTTTGGAACTCTTTTATTCTTTTGATTTCATTTGTGTCTTAGCCATGACTGGCTAAGGGCTTTTCTATGGTTGATTAGGGTTGTACTTGAAACTTTTGTTATGATTTAGTTGGTTTTATTTTATATATTCTTGTTCTTTGTTATGATCTATTCTTTATTTTAATTGATTGTGAAGACTTAATCGAAATCACATGAAACCCTAGGATTTGGTATTTGCAATTGAGAAATTGAATATTAGGTCCAGACCATAAGGAATAGGGTATTTGATAGGCTAAGTACCGAGAGGTGACGCTTGTCTTATACAGGCTTCACCTAATAGTTTAGAAAATTGTGCCAAGTACCGAGAGGTGAAAGATAGTTTTCTAGATCAATTGGGACAGTAAGAACTTAATGACTTTAGATTAGAGTAGCCAAGTACCGAGAGGTGATGTTTATTCTAATTGAAAGATGGTATTAATATAGAGATATCACTTTGTACCTATAACACCCAACTGTGCCTTCATAAATATAAGAACAAAATTTACAAACCAATTAGTCGTAACACTAGTGGATAGGAACCCTAAGAAATCCTAATTTCTCATACTTGTTAAAAATCAGATTTTGCTTTAAGACTTCAGTTTAATTCATTTTAATCGAAACCAAACCAACATTTGAACAAACAAAAACCTTTTTTATTTTCTTTTACTAAATTAAATTGTTAGGTTAGATTTGATATTCCAACTTGTCCCTGTGGAGACGATCCCTAAGTACTACTCGACAAGGTTGTACACTTGCAACCGAATTGACCGTAAATTAGGATTTATTACTTGTATTGTAATAATTCACATCAAATCTCAATATCTAAAATTTGAACGATTAATTATTTAGTAGCTTAATTTAATTGTTATATTGAAATATTTTATGAAACTAAATTTGTTCACATATATATAATTTTCAACCATTTCTAATAGAAGAAATTGCATTGATCTAAACGATTTCGAACTATCTAAAGAGCAATGATTTTTTGCTATTTAAAAATAATAAATAAAAATTTTAAAATTAGTTTTTACTATATTTTGTAAATCACATTGAACTGTTCATATTAGTCGTTTAAATTATAAATTTAATGTCAAAATAACAACACCTCTATACTCTAAAAAATATCAATAAATTTTTCTTTTGAACCATGAGAGTTTTAGGATAAAAATGTAACGCTTGAAGATATGAATTATTCAGAGATAATTAAAAATCACAAGACCAAATAAAGACTAACGACATCTCCTAACTTGTGAGTTGTTGGAGTTGGAGATGTGAATGATTAGTAGCTAAAAGATTTGAAATATTAGAAAAGTTGGGAGTCAATCGCCGGTCAGCACTCTCTTGATAAGATAGAGAGAGATTAAGGGGAGGCAAAAGATTTAAAAGCATGAAAAGGACAGGTGTGGGAAACAACAAAAGGAGATCAACAGGGATGAAAGAAGTATTAGAATAATTGTTCAAAAAAGTACGAGAGAAAAATTAATTAAATATGTTCCAACTATATGAACCTTACGTATGACCTTTTTGAGTTGATAATTATTTTATTAATTATTAAAATGTTTCAGCTGCTTTCCTTCCGATTTGTGCCCCTTCTTGGCATGTTTGGTATATAGGATTAAGAGTAAAGTTCCATGTGATGTGATCGGTTTGTTTGGATCGTGCAAGGATTAGTGCAAGAATAGCGATTTTTGGGTTAGTAATTAAAAATAGTGCTAAATCATGGGATTCAAGAATAGCACTAGATTTGACTATTCCGGATTAGTAGAAATGTTGTTTGGATTGTATGTTTGGAATAGCAATGGAGGGAAGGAATATAATAATAATTTTTTTATTTTTATCTTTTCAACTAACTTTTATATTTATAATGACTTGTTAAATATATATAAAGCATCATATTTTTCAATAATACTTCAATCTAATATTTAAATTAATATTATATTATATTAATATTTAAACTAATATTATTTTATTTTTAAATCAATATTTAATTTAATATTAAATTTAATACTAATCTAATATTTAAACTAATATTATTTTATTTTTAATTTAATATTTAATTTAGTATTTAGTTTAATACCAAGCTAATATTTAAAGTAATATTATATTACATTTAATATTAAAAAAATATTATATTATATTGATTTAATATTCAAAAAATATTATATTTTATTTATTTAATAATAATATAATATTTAAATTAATATTTTATTTAATATTAATCTAATTTGATATTATAGTTATTTAATACTAATCTAATATGGTATTATATTTATTTAATATTAATATAATATTTAAACTAATATTATATTATATTTATTATTTAAATGACTACGATATAATATTTAATCTAACATTTTATTTAATATTAATCTAATTTAATATTATATTTATTTAATACTAATCTACATTTTAAATTGATATTATATTACATTTAATATTTACACAAATATTTTATTTAATACTAATCTAATATTATATTATATTATATTTAGTACTAATTTAATATTTAAACATACTATAATTGAGAGGAATTAAATATTTTATTAATATCACTAACCCCACTAGAGCTATTCTTGCCAACCCACCACCATTTCTTTGGATTAGTAGAATAGAGCTATTCTTGAGCTAATCCAATTTGCAAATTTGTGTTTGGATCACCAAGATTTGAGAATAGTGGAGCTAACCCAAGAATAGCTCTATTCTTGGTTGGTCCAAACACACCGGTGAGTACAATTTTAAAAATTTATCGGATCGATTTCAAACGTCAAATTTAAATTATTGAAATTCATATACTTCATAAGTGATATATGTACATGTAAAATTTTGAAAGTTTCGAATTTATTTGTTACATGATCAAGTGGTCAAAGAAATAAACATTTTATAAGTTAATTTATAAGTTGTTTTATATATTCAATTTTTATTATTTTTTTGACAACTTAATCTGGTAGCAAATAAACTCAAAACTTTCAAAATTTTACATGTATATGCATCACTCATGAAGTACATAGATTTCAGTAGTTTGAATTCGACATTTGACGTTGATCCGATATACTTTTGAAATTGTGCTCACCAAAAAAATTTAGTGAGCACATCACATCCTCATAAAATTACATCATTGGATCAAGAAAATTAGTCCCTCTTATCCGACTTTTCCGAGGGGAAAGTTTGTTGCTTTATTCTGCTATAAAATTAACTGCTCTTATATATTCGATCGGCCCCAGCCCCGTAAATCTAAACCCATTTCCGGATTTGATGCTCGCTACAATTGTACAGTAACAAGAAACCTACTTCATCTCCTTTTATCATAGAAAGGGAAGACCCATTTTTTTTTTCCATCTCCTTTTTAAGATGTTTATTTAATAGTCGTATACTCTAATCAATTGTTAAGAACTTAGAAGTGGTAAATGAAAGCTATAAATATATCCTACCAAATAAAGCGTGCATGACATCATGATTTATTAGCATTAAGTAACTGCTAACTTATTTGTATTATCATTTTAAAGTTCATTTCGCTTTAAATGATTTAGAATTCAAATAAGCAGAACAATATATGGTTCTTGGGGATAATTTATTTTAATATAATAGTTCACGCTAAGGCCCTGTTCAGATATCCAAAATCAATTTTGAACTACCTGTGATAGAAGTTTGTATAAAATGGGATTGATTTTTTTTTTTTTTTTCCATTTTTCATTCCCTTTTCAATTTAAAGTGGAAAAAATATTATGCTAGTTCTAACTTTATGGGAAATTTTATAAAATATCCTTTATTATAAAAATTATCAAACAAAATACTTCTCTTTAAAAATCTTTGACAAAATAGTCATGTAAGAATCGCTTTTTTTAACAAGTCATGTTCACTTCAGCATTGTTCAGATGTATTATATAAGAATCGAACTTACATGAATATAAAAAAGCGAGATACATCATGATCTGATTCCATTCCTATAATTTGTGTATTGTTTTCTATCATTTGATTCTAATCTGTTTACCTACATAATGCCTTTTGTACATATTTGTTTGATATTTCATAAATTTGATATATGTTCAGCTCCATCAAGTTATCAATACCCATGCATTATATTTTTCACTAAAAAAAACAGAACCTAAATAGAAAATTTTCTAAAATTAAGAATTATTTTTCGGAATTAAGACTGAAAATATAAAAAAAAAAAAAAAAGTGTTGGAGACTATTGAATTAGTCTTTGTTGAATATACGAAATTCTTATAACTTGTTATATTATGTGGTCAATCTAAACAAATAGAATATTGACATCATTGTAAAATATATTCAACGCTGATATTATTTTACTTGCAAAGACGAGACAAACATTTTGGAAATATATTATATTGATTTAATATGAAATATAAAGTGACCATATATATTTGTGGGGTTTATGTTGGTGGTAGTCTAACTGGATTTAATATGAAAAAATTATTGACATCATATATATCTAATTAATCTAACTGAACTTAATTCCTAAGCAGTTTCATTAATTTAATATGGATAGTATAATCTAATTAGAGAGAGTGTAAAAAAAATTGTGGGAGTGAATGGGGAGTAGGAGTAGGAGGGAAAAGTGGGGTTTAGTAAAATATTTGTTAAAAATGTTTGAAGAGGAGTATTTTGTTTGATAATTTTATAAGAAAAAATATTTTATACATTTTTCTTAAATTTTTTCCTCGGTTGAAGCGCGGGCGGCCATTTTTATTAATATTCTTAAAAAAAAAATTAATTTTAAAAATAACTCTACATTCTTAAAAAAAAAAAAAGTTTTTTTTTTTTTTAATCCTCAGAAAAACAGGATACTCTGCTGATTTCTCATGCTCTGTTTCTGATTTTTCGCTAGCCGGGAATGCCGAGCGGTTCTTTTCGTGCAATTTCTCCATGTCGGTATGTAACATGCTGACTAGGCTTGACATGGACATATAATTATATTTCCCTTGGAGACTTTTGTGTGTTTGTTGTGGTGAAGTAGCGAGCTGAGAGGGGATGAATGGAAATATATATATATACAGAGAGAAAGGAAATCTTATGTGGTTCCACAAACACAAACAATGGGTTGGCTTAGGGTGTAAGAGGATCGGATAATATTCGATTTCGTCGAATTCAAATTTGAAAAATTACTTAAATTATATGATCCGTATCCGTATCCAAGACTATTTATATCTGTATCCGAAAAATTATAATGGATACAGATACGGTAAGACTTTTAACTATCTGTATCCGACTGTTTATACTTTTAGATCACAACAAATGTGATATATGTTTTTAAATTGATTTATTAAATTGTATATTGTAGGAATACTTTAATAAATTGCATATAAATATATATTTTGATGAACAATATAACATAGTTAACACTATGACATAATTAGTGACTAATATTTTAATAATATAATAGATATTTTGTAACTAGCAATTTAATTATGAAAAATATGAAAAATATCTGTATTCGTCCGATATCCAATCCGTATCCGTAATATTTAATATCCAATCTGTATCAATATCCGTATCCGAAAAATTCTAACGGATACAGATACAATAAAACCACTATCCGATCCGTATCCGACAGTTTACACTCCTAAATTGGCTACTTTGCTTCCTCGTTGGAACTTCGAACCCGAGTACAGAGCGCGCGGTTTTATAATACCTGGGCCGGCTCTCCCGAGCCTACATCCTCTCCATTCATGACGAAATGGAGACAACCCTACATTCTTAAAAAAATTAAATGTAGGGTTATTTTTAAAATTAAGTTTTTTTTTAAGAATATTAATAAAAATGGCCGAATCGCGGGTGCTCTCTCTTCTACTTTCTTCACTTTGTCTAAACTTCATGCTTTTTGCAAACAGTGTGAGAATTTGATCTTATTAGCAGCTAAAAGATTCATCGTCTGATATTATAAAAATACCATCCAATCATTTTTAGTTGTATTTATGAATTCATATGGTCTAAAATATTTGGTATTAATATTTGATACGAAGCTTATGCATTTTTATCGACTCCTTTCAATTTCAGTTTTCTGAATTTTTATACAACTAAATTAATTTATTTTTAGATAGGAGGATTCTAATACTTCATGCTTTCTATCTATATCTCATTATATCTTGTTAGAATTTTTGGTATGTAAACTATTTAATGTGGCGGAGGGATGCGTTGAAGAAGTACGTCGTAGAGATGCCTCCTTTCGACGAAGATATGTGTAACACCGTGAACTTTTAAAATTCAGATTTAATTAAAATAATAAGTGGTTAAATCAAATAATATATATATACGTATATACGAAATTAGTGACGTGGATGGTGAAAAATAATTATACGATTAATTGTGTTAAGAGAGAGGAGCAATTGGGGTTATATAAATCATTTAAACAATATCGAACAAGTGGAGGGTTTATTTTGCAAAAATACCACTTACAAGTGGGGGCCCCTTGTCATTCCCTCCTCTTCCCCTCCTTCCTTTCCTTTCCTGCCCCCATCTCTTTTCTTCTTTTCCTTTGTTTCCGCCAAGAGAGAAAGAACGAGAGAGAGAGAGAGTGAGAGAGAGACACCGCGGTGACCATTTTGCCCGAAGACCGAGATCTAGGAAGAGGAGCTCAAATCTCGCACATCCATCCGTTCCATTGGTAATTCTCGTTTCTATTTCTCTCTCGTTTCGTGATTCCTTGTTTTTAGGGTTTCGGTGAAAACCCGTAGAATCGTACCAAATTGATTATTCCGTGCCTTTGTTGTTTTTAAAGTGTAAATTGATTGATTTCGTGTTCCAAAGTGCAACCAAATTTCCAATTTACGGATTTTCCCAAATTTCTCGATTTCGTGTTTTTAGGGTTTCGGTGAAAACCCGTAGAATCGTACCAAATTGATTATTCCGTGCCTTTGTTGTTTCTAAAGTGTAAATTGATTGATTTCGTGTTCCAAAGTGCAACCAAATTTCCAATTTACGGATTTTCCCAAAAATTGATTAGGGTTTAAATTGTAAAAGTGCCGGACTTTAATAAATTGACCTATGTATAGATCCTAACGAGCACGGCTAGCGGGATTGACGAGCTTACCGAGTCGCGAGATCGCGGACCCTCTACGTGCCCTACGTAACCAGGTGCGGGGGTTCACGGGATCTGTTTTGGGGTTTATTCGTAGAACTAAATAACGGTGCATATTATTATATTTATGTTGATTGCTTGATTTAAATAAACTGTGCATAGCATGTTGAATCTCTGATTGAAAGCATTTGTTGCCGCATTGCATTAATTGTGATATTAGTGAAATTGAATTGTATAACTGTTATGATTCTCATGTTGGTACGGTTTATCGATTGTTGATCTGTCGTTTTGAATAAGTGAGTGGAACCACAGTATGACTTGGATTGATTGTGTGAAGTGAACAGTGTATCATAGTGGAAAGTCTAGCTAGCTACTAGACTTTCATCCAGGACCCTTATGCGCATCTGGAGAATGGCCCTAGTGAACCCAGTACCGGTTGGGTAAGGGAAGTGCAGTGTAATTTTAGGTAGAACTGTGGTTCAGTGGTAAAGTGATTCAGTGAAAGTGTCAGTGATTTCTTTTTGAGAAAATTTATATTCTGTTGCATATTCGCGGAATATGCCCGTGCATATTTTAAGTGATGAATTGATGAAATTGTATGACTTGAAACCAGAAATTAGAACTGTTAAGCCGGAGGTGATCGATAGTTGATATCTGTACCTCATAACCAGACGTATATATATTATATCTGTGAAACTAAATCTTTCTGGAAATCCGTTGATTGATGTTGATGAGATGTGAATTGAAATCCGTTTGAATCTATTCCCGGTACATGTGCATTTATTATTATTGGTGAATAATTAAATAGAAGCTCTATTGCTAGTGTATTTAGTTCTGGTGATGGATTTCTCACAAATCCAGTAGCCCTGTTAAATTCCGCACTGAGAAAACGGATGACAGGTTTTCTCACCCCCTCCCCTCGGGGAATTTTTCCCTTTGAACTGATATGTGCAGGTAAACGCGAGTGAAGTGGGACTCGGGCTCGACTCGTGAGTATAGGCCGAGCTAATAGGTTATGCCAAACCCTTTTTATGCCAGTTTGAATGTGTAGTTGAAACCGTAGTCGGTTATTTTGATGTATAAGTTATTATCGAACCGTATTATGTTATAAAACCCTAACGGTATGTTTTAAATGGTTGTTATGATTTAAATGTTGAAATTGCATGTTAAACGTCATTAAAATTTCTAGTGAATGGGGAATAATTGTTTAGTTATACGGGGATTTGATCGGGTTTGAAAACGGGGTGAAATTCCACGAAAATGGGCAAAAGGGATGAAAAACAGTACCCTTATTGCGGGCCGCAATAACCCTATTGCGGGCCGCAATAACCCTATTGCGGGCCGCAATGAGAGTAGACAGAGAAAAATTCGCAGCCTAAAAAGCCAACCAGGTCATTGCGGGCCGCAATCAATTCATTGCGGGCCGTAATGAATGGAGGCAGAAGCGCTTTGCAGAGGCTGGGAATTTTAGAATTTGTTGCGGGCCGCAATAAATTCATTGCGGGCCGCAATGAATGGAGACAGAGGAAAATTTCAACGGCTGGAAATTTTGGGAAGTGTTGCGGGCCGCAACAGCCCTATTGCGGGCCGCAATGGGGATTCTGAAAAATGCTGTTTTGAGTATAACTTAGCCAAATTAAATCGGATTTGAACCAAACTTGTTTTAAATCAAATCATATGATAATTTGACTAATCTGGACCGTCGGTTAAAGGATTTTCATGCAATTTGACTTCTCCAAAATAAAATTTTCCGTGCTCTATTGAGCGGTGCTTCGTAACCTCAGACAATGCTCGCAGGGGGCTGCCGCCCCCTGCCACCCCCCGCATACTAATAGAATCGGGCCCACACACATAAACATAACAATTTATATATATATATATAAATCTACATGAACAAAACCGCATTTTAAAACAAAACTGCACGACCCCCTGTTCCGGGGTGTGACAATATGCGTTAAAGAAATGTGTAATTTCGCTGAAAGGATATGTCCTTTCGTGAAATGATGTAACCTTTCACAAGAGCCACTTCCTATTCTATAAATAAGATGACATACTTCTAATTTGGAGTATCTTGGATACAAAGAAACACAACAAAAATTTCAGCACAGAGAGAATCTCAAATACTACATACTTTGGTTGTGAATCAATGGGACATGTTCGATATATTACTGTGGCGTGTCTCCAACTAGTGTTCCCAGAAGATAGATGAGTAGAGAGAGGACTGGACAAACTACGAGAAGGTTTAGAAGAACTAGACGTGAAAGGAACCTCCAAGATCAAATTGCTTTCCGCTGCGATAGTTCTAATCTTGAAGATTTTACGATTCAATTATTTCTAACATATCTCATATTTTATATATTTATTTTCAAAGTCTAAACTGTCAATCTAAATTTTTCAACATGATATCCATATTAAATATGCTTGGTGATGAAATTTTATAATTTTTCAATTTTTTTTACTATTTTTCAAAATAATTGTTGTTGTATAGTTCAAAAATTATGATTTTCTACTGATCTAAAAAATAGTAAATTTTTTCAAAAAAATATAAAATTTCATCTCCAAGCATATTTTAGTATGGAATCATGTTGAACGGTTCAGATTGACAGTTTGAATTCTAAAAACGAAGATATAAAATATGAGGTATTGGAACCTCATTCTCATTTTTAAATTGCAGTTTCGTTTATAGTACTTGATGCTACATTAAAATAAATTTAAAATATTTGATAAACATAATAATAATTGGTATAACAAAATTGTATAATATATACATATTTGTATTTTATTTTAAGCAAATTAATTATCAGTAATAATTAATTTTCTAATTTAATCCACATTAAAAACACCAGCTTAGATTCATTCATGAATTAAATTTTAAATATTATACTATTAATGAAAAGAATGTTGTATCAATTTGTAATGATAAAAAATTACCTTGTATATTTAATGCAGTACAGTTATCTATTTTTCGTTCAATTAATCCGGATTCAGATAGCAAAATATAATTTTCCTAGTTTGGGTAATTTATTATAAAACAAACACAACAGGTGGATTGCAACATATAATTAAAAACTTAAAACTAAACAATGCCAACGGATAAATGCAACTTCTTTATATGATATAGACCGAAATTTTTAAATATACTATAATCTACAAAACAATAAATTAAAACATCATTTTTTTTCTTCTGAAAATTAAAAAAATGCCATGGCCGCATCCCCTAGAAGCGGCCACCTTTTAGGTGGCCGTGATAGAGTGGAAATCAATGCTAATAATATTTATAACCCTAATGTCTACTCCACTGTCGATCCACAAGCGTATGAATCTATCGTATAGTATAGATTGGGTTGTCGATCCGCAGGGATGGTGTATTAAGAGATCTAAGATGTAAACTAAGGTCTAGGTTATCGGTTCTTTTAGATGAGTTGAGTGTGTTTGGTTTATTGATTGTTAGTTGCTCGGTTGTAATTATTGAATTACAACAGAGGGGTAGTGGTAGATTAAGTGTTTAGAAGATGGATTTCTAGGAAATCAAACATTCTATCATTCAAACTTGTTTAATCTAGGTTATGGTTGTCCTAACAATAGCTCACGGTCTGTCACCAACCGCATGCTACTGTTAATACCTGCCAGTTGTAGAGTTACTCAGTAGCATGCGACTCTATCACCATCCATACATGTTCTGGGTAAACCGTACAAAGTCTGGTTTCAACTCCAGTTGGAATCGCACACGGTTTGGCCTAAACCGTACACGCCCTGTACTAGTATCTCTGCGATCTGAGAGCTGCTAATCCCATTCTAGTGTTGATCTCCGGTTAGTCTCACAACACCCTGAGTAAGTACTTGTCGGGTATTTAGCACAATTGCATGTAGATTAATGATAAGTCCTAATTACTAATATTACAAAAGGGTCAAGTTCACTTGGTCGGTCCTTTCTCTAACCTTTGGTAATAGCAACAGTTAAGATTACTCCACTATTAGTAATGGAATGCGATATTCGTCTGCTAAACCACGTCCGAATAGGTCCCTTAACTATGGTTCGAATACAAGTGGTCAACCGGTCAGTCTATTCTACTTGTGTCTAGGATAACTTATATTTTTCAGATATTGGTTAACCACAATTAGGTATGAATGGATTGTGCACTCCATTCATACGAGGTCACTTTAAACACACAATAAACAAGAATACAAGGCATAAAATCTCAGTAAGAATTCAGATCATAGTGCAAAGATAATATAAATGAATAACTAGATTAAACTCATAAGAATTCAAGATTACATGTCTTCACCCTAGAATAGGGTTACTTAGCCGCTCATGGCGGGTTCAACAACAAAAGAAACAAAAGACATAAAGAAAAGAGAGCAATAAAGAGAGATGGAAGGGAACACCTATACTGCCCCTTATCTCATGCACAACGTCTTTACGCCTTGTTCCTTCCTCCTCTTCTAGTAGAGACCTTGCTATTTCTTAGTAATTTCTCCTTTGCATAGCCTCCACTAGAGTGAAACCCTAGTTCTAAGTGCTCTCAAATGTGTATATTCTTCTGTGGTTCCAGAGATTCGAGAGAGAGATCTTTCCCAGGCGTCAATTTGCTTAAATAGGCCTTGGTTGGGAAGTTAGATCTATAATTGTTGTTCTGACAGTTTCTGGGTGCGGATGCCGGAATAGCATGCGGTTTGGTTAAGATCCGTACGGGCGGCTATAACCGTCTGCAATAGCTCTCCCGAGTAGCATGCGGATGAAGGCATCCGTGCGCTTGAGGCTAAGATGTCAGAATTGCGTGTTTTATGCATGTTTTTGCTCCAATATCATTGAAAATATACAATTCTCTAAAATTAAGTGAAATAACAAAAATGAATCTGATTCTCTATAAAATGAGCAATTGTTACTCGATAAATGACAATAATATATTCTAAGTGATAGGGAAAACAGTGACTTATTAGACCCCTATCAGGCCGTATCTAGGCAAAGCGGCCAGATTTTTGGGCCGCTTCTTGGGGATGCGAAAATATAGGGAATGTAGCTATGGCTGCTTCTAGGGGATGTGACCACCTCTCAGCCCTATAAATAGTGACCGCTGGTTTTATTTTTTGTCATAATTTCATTTGGTTCTCAATCCCTTCGAATCAGGTAATTTTCTTCTTATTTTCTAATTTCAATTTTTAGTTTATATTAGGAATAAAAGTAGGAGTAGGTGTAGAAGAAGGAGTAGGGTTTAGTATTTTAGGTTTAGGATTTAGGGTTTAGAATTTATGATTTAGATTTGTATCAAAATAAATATCGAATTGTACCAAACTTAGTTATTGACGAAAAAAATATCGAATTGTACCAAACTTAGTTATTGACCAAAATAAATATCGAATTGTACCAAAATTAGTTATATCTCAAAATAATTATCGGATTGTATCAAAATTAGTTATATCCCAAAATAATTGGTTTATTTTACCAAAAGTAATTATTTTTACCAGACTAAGTAAATTAGGTCCAAATTTTAAGTAGCTGTCAAAATTAAGACCAAAATATAACTACAAATCCTAATAAAACCAAAATATTAAATACAACATAACATCTACGAGAGATATACCTTCTTTCAATCGAGGTGCATCCCCTATACCCACTCCGTTTGAGATGTCACATTACGTTGAGGGGGTGTTGACATCTGTGGTGCCCGGTATTCGACACCGCATTGATCGGGTATCAGACTTTCTCTAGTATCCGAACGTGGAGCACCACATCTTAGAGGCTGCCACTAGGGTACGCCATAACAAGATGCAGTTACGGTACGCCATAACAAGATGTGGCTTAAGTACCAGACGACCTATGCTGG
This sequence comes from Carex rostrata, assembly GCF_964058835.1. Lineage (NCBI taxonomy): Eukaryota > Viridiplantae > Streptophyta > Magnoliopsida > Poales > Cyperaceae > Carex > Carex rostrata. The sequence continues at coordinate 9,756,566 of NC_135931.1, forward strand.
GACATTGCGTGCCATGGGATTGTATCAGCTATTCCAGATGGCCGAGAAGAATGCCGATGAGGGATTGTGCTCTGGCCTCATTAAGCGATGACGTCCTGAGACCCACTCATTCTATCTCCCCCACACTGAGATGACAGTCACCTTACAGGATGTCAGCTGTCTGTGGGGCATGACTATTGTCGGGGAGCCTGTGATGGGCGTCGAGTACGGGGATTTCAGGTTCTTGTGCCAGGATTTGCTGGGGATACCGCACAAGCAGCTCCAGAAAAAGAAGAAGAGAGGTGCAACAAAGACACAGATCTCCCCCGGTATCATCAGCTTGGCTAAGCTGAGAGCCGCCACCAAGGAGTTTCCAGCTCCTAGCAGTCATCCCTCTCAGGTATGTAAAGTTTATCTTATTTATTTATACAAAATTTAAGTTTCTTCTAAAAAATATTCTAATTAAAATAAATAACATGCCACCATTAATTAGCACCTGCGTGCATACATTCTGGAGATGATCACTTGCAAGCTGTTCTCTGATTCCCACGGAGATCAGGTGCGGCTGTTGTTACACCAAAAAGGTATAGTCTGAAGTTTCAGTACAATCAAGATGTACATTTTATCCCTAAATACACTTTTGGTTCAGATTGCAAGTATACAATCCTACCGTGTAATATATTGTCGGGTATCGATCCACATGGAGTATGGTTAAGAGCTAGGTTTAAACTTTGTTAATTAATTTCAGAAAAATAAAATAAAGTGCAATAAAAGTAAATTGGGGGGGTTTGTTATAATAATTCCTAAATTTGGGTTCAATACCAGAAATAGAGAGTTTTAAACAATAAAAGTAAATAAATGAAAGAAAGATTGGTTTGCTTTCTAGTTTAGGAGATCTAGAGGTATTCGGTCTACATTTCCTTGCTAATTCTATCTATTCGGTATTTGTTTAAATTCATGTATGATTTGATGAGGTTTCTAACCTAAAGTGTTAAAAAGGGTCACGGTCGTGAATTAATAACGTGCCTAGATAATTTCGGACTTCACGATCGTTCTTCACCCTAATTATCTAGACCCATTGAGCTCTTGTTAGCCTATATTCACTAATTATTGACACAAGTATTTTGGTAGGTTGGGTTAATGTTTCTCGAATTTTAGGTGCTGTCACCATCCTAAAGGGATATTTAACAATCATGTTTACACAAAATACATATCAATACTTTATTCAATCTAGGTGTCCTAAGTAGGGGTTTGACTTCACGGTCGTTCTTCACCAAACCCTAACCCTTAATTTCTATAGTTCCGGTTATGGATATCAAAGTACGGTCACTTCTAATCCAAAACCTAAGATATTTGTGTTCATAATTTGGTACTCTCCTCTCATCCTACTTCTTTGGATCCTCTGCATAACAAAGTGATTCCAAAGCGGGACTACCGCGATTTCAAATACTAAACTATGTAATCAACACAAATGATAAATCACAGAAATTAAAATCAAATCCCATAAAACAATCATAATAAAAACAAATAACCAAATAAAATAGAATTAAACAAGTTCATGCATTGACCTAAACCCCTAGAGAGAGATCTACTCCCTCATGGAGAGATCCATTACAAAAGTAGGCAAAGATAAAAAGAAATTAAATAAAGAAATGATTACACCCTTTATTGAATCAAGAACCTCAAACTTGCCTAAATCTTGTTTGGACATTCTTCTCCTTCCTATAAAAGCTTCAGGAACTCCAGAAATTACCGCAGATTTATTGCTATATTTGATGGAAATGGACATGCACTAAGGGAGAGAGAGATGGGAATGGATGATCATTGAATGAGAATGAATCTCCTCTTTTATAGCCAAGGACCATGCCCAATTAAGATGCTAGGAAGTGGAGTTAGTGGGTGCTATATTTGGATTGTTCCCCAGGATGCCTTGTTCACATTTTGACTGTAAAAACGTGTCCATGATGCGCCAAAAATAGAAACCGTGTCGAAAACGTGTAATTTTGGCTTTCTGCGAGTTTAGTACGTCCTACTAACTCCAAATTTTCTTTTTTAGTTTCTCATGTTGTAGATCTTCTTGCTATCTTTCTAAAAAGTGGTCGTACGTCCAAAACGGAGTTACGAGTCAAAAGTTATGGCTATTTTAAGTTCAGCTCCAGTGCGGCCAGGCCACCCGCACTGGGCTCGGTTTTTCCTGTGCGTCCAGATTTCGGCCCCATCGAAATCCGTGCGTCCGCACAGATTTTGATGAATAACTTATTATATCTTTTTAAAATTGGCACGCGTCCAGAAATCCATCTAAGTACTTAGTGCGGCCGTATCACAAACCGTGTGTCTGCACTGAGCATTTTTCTTCGGTTTTTCTTCGATTTTCTTCATTTTCTGCAAATTAAAACCAAACAAATGCAGTAACTTGATCCTAGGTGTATTCTATTCACTTTATATTCAAAATACAAGATATTTTGTGTTATTTTGTGATAAAAATCAGATCGAATATGTATATAATTTAGGCTTATCAGCTATGCTATCTCCCGTTGCTGGCTGATTTGCCCAATGCGGGAAAGTACAATTGGGGGGCTGTGCCTCTGGCGTGCTTGTATAGGTATGTGACTTGAAATTATTGTTAAAAATTTTAATATGAAAAATATCATCACTATACCTGTTGTTAACAGTAACATTGTACATGGGTCTTAATCAAGCCTGCCTGAAGAAGAACAAGACCTTTATTGGACCGTGCATGTTGTTGCAGCATTGGTCCTGGGCGTATCTGATTGTTGGCTATCCGACAGTCACTAAAAAGACAGATGTGTCGGATTGGGGCAGACCCGAGCCAAACACATGCCCTGCATACGCGCATAGGTATGGCTTTCCGAAGACCTATGTCGGGACAGGTCATGGCGGGACACCCGGCATCAATCACTGGAGATAGGAGATCGAGCATCTTAGGGATGATATAGAGTATGTGAAATGGGAGCCCTACAGAGAATATGTAAGTTCTTATTTTATTTTAAATTTGATCTAAATAAATTTGTAAATCTTGGCACTTGGATTGATGTAAGTGTTAAAATCTGTAAATTCAGCTCGAGGTAGATGGGGTACATCAGACCTATCTTGAGATATTGCCTAAGAGATGTCGGCAGCAGGAGCGTTACTGGCGTGCTGAGGTGCCGCTCATATGTTTTCAGGTACCGTATTTTCAATTTACTTTATAAATTTCAGAAAGACAACCTTTATTAAAAAAACCTACTAAATTCAGATTGTTGAGCATCATTATCACGGACGAGTCATGAGACAGTTTGGATTGCACCAGAGGTCCTCCCCCGATGTCGATTAGTGAGGACACCTGGCGACAGCTTCATTTTTCCTAGGGACATCTCTCCGGGTAGGGACTGGGCACGCTGGCACGGAGAATACATCCAGCTGGCATTTGCTGCCGCCCCACCCATAACTGAGGAGCCCCATCACATGGACGTACCGCCAGTGTAAAAATATCTTTTTTTTAATGTTTCTATTGAATCTTTATGATTGTAATATCTGACTTATTTAAAAAGAAATACAGGCCTTATAGAGATTGGTATCAGGAGTATGGCGTGTACACGGTGTATTTAGAGGGGTGTATCACCGACAACCCTCACGAGCGCGCACCGAGGCCGAGGGATTGGAGAGGACGGGTTCATGGTATCATTCCAGTCGGCGCACCGTTTGCATCTACGGTATGTTTACTTTAAAAAAACTTGCAATATTTATATCTGTACAACATTTATATATTGTTTTACTCTCATTTTTGTAGGCCTTATATCTAGTGAAGAGCTGTGTCATAGCGGCAACAATGGCTACAGTGCGAGGCTGGAAGAGGCTTGGGAAAGCCATCCTCAAGCACAATGTACCTGCGGTGTGCCAATGTGGGTACAAGATGCGCCTTGACTCTCTCCTGAGATGTGCATGATTGCCTGGATGTGATCAGATTGATGACATATCGGATGAGACTAATATCTACGTCCGATACGTTGGTGACGAGGCATTATGGGCTTTAGTCCAGGACGCTGAGACTGTCGGTCAGGCGTTCGACAGAGGGCAGGAGACGTTGAGGAGGCGTGCCGCAGAGCAGACCGTCCCTACTCAGGATCAGGTCGTCCCTACTTAGGAGCAGATCCCTACTCAGGCCTTCTCTACTCAGGCCACGCAGACGCAGGTATGTTTTTTAAAAATATACAACTTGTGCATTTAAAAAAAAAAATTAATATTGCATAACTAATTTGTAAATTTGTAGGAAGACGGAGGGCTGGGCTTCAATATCAATACAGACCACGATGGTTTGTATTCTCCGGGTTACATTCCGACTCAGTCGATGCCTCCTGCATATCTACCAGGGTTTGTTCAGCCGAACCGCTTCCCGCCATTTCTTGGCACCTCACAGCCGACGTAGTATCCTCCCATCTCGAACTTTCCTGGCACCTCCACATAGTATCCTCCCATCTCCATTGATGATCCTATCATGAGATGTGCCTACGGTTTAATCCCGCCGGTTGAGTCTGCACAGACAGTACCATTTGATCCTGTAGTCCAACAGTCGACTGACATTGAGATTGAGGAGGTTCAAGCAGAGGATGCTCAGGTAGAGGACCAGCAATCGCCCGATGACTAAGGAATGCGGTCATGGCATTTTTCGAATTTTCAGAAAAAAAAAGTGGTGTTTTTGTTTATTATTTTTGAGATTACGGTATATTTAAAAATTTCGGTGATATAGACTGGAAAAACAGAGTCATCCTGTCCAAATTCGGAATAAATGCGGACTCAAATTAAGGTATAGTGAACCACGACCGGTACCAAGATACGTCGCCCACTTGTCCAATCAAATATTTCTAATTAAAAATTATTGTGTTGGTCAAATGTATCGTTGTTGTATCATAAATAACAGGTCTGAAATTTCCAGTCAAAGGGGAATTTATTGGGAGAGTACTGTTTGTAATTCAAGTCTGACTAATTTAGAGCGAAAGTTTCCCAGAATTGGGTAACTTGGTAGAAGAAAAAATAGGAAGAAGAGAAGAAAAAAAATCGTAAATTTAAGTCCACTTGTAAATCAATTGTCTAAAAAAATCTACATGAGTAAGCTCACTGTCATGCCGACTTCTTCTGGAAAGCAATATCTCAATTTGAGGTCTAAACTCTAAAAAGCAAGTTTGGCTTCTCTGACAGCACAAAATGTCCAAAATTCCAAATGCATCTCTCTCAGCCTGAGATAAGCGCACGGTATTTTCCAGTTGCTTTTCCTTTCTGTAAAAAAAAATCCAATAAAAATATGGCTAAATTGCATTAAAATCCGAATGGTGAAGTCCTTTTCTTTTGACAAAATTTGACACGAAATGAGTCAGGTGCAATACATATCATCTATTTGCAATTTCAAAAGTGTTTAGATGTACAATTGTAGAAATATCTTTTTTTTTTTTTTTTATAAACTAGTATTGAGTGGTTGACACATCTAATAACCCTTTTGATAAAAGCTAATTGCCTTTGAAAAATTTGGAAAGTTCTATATATCAAACCAGTCTTACTGATATGTGGGTTAAATTGAAGTGAAAAATTATATATCAGATACGGTCGAAATTTTGGTAAAGTGGTTTATCTAGAGTTCTCCACTTTATGTTCATTAATCACAAAATTAAACGCTTGATTACACTTGATGCTTGTATATAATTAGTTGTTCAATTGTACATTTTTCTTACTAAAAGAAAATTGTACATTCTTTTTTGCAGCCCTCATCATTTTCTCGTGCTTACATCAAATTTTGGTATGGCAACGTTGTTTGAAATTAATAAATTGGAATGAAATTTGATATTTCTTTTTAAACAGGAACCTAATTTTTTTTCCATCCAATCGTTGATCTTTGTTGAGATTCACGTGTGAAAATTTAAACGGTTAGATAAAAAAAAGCAAGTTTCTGCTTTAAAATATATATATATTCCCTTTCAAACTGAATTTCGGAGAAAATATATTTTTTGTGAAAGTGAAAGAAAATCTTAAAATGGGCAAAGTGTTTTTGTTGCAATGGACGATCTAAACTAGTGTATTTGATGGTTTTTAATATTGCTAATTTATTTGTGACTTCTGCTTTAAATGAGCAAAATCCTAATTATTTGTTTTAGTTTAAAATTGACAGCTTTTTACGAACTTGCCTATATATTATTGGACTGTCTTATTAGTATTGCTTATCTAAGTTAGTGCTAAAAGCGGAATTTTATTTTATAAATCATAATTAGAAATTTTTTTTTTATGAAACCAACACAATTATTTTTTTTTTACAAAAACCATATTCGGTCCTTTTTTTTTTGGGACTAAAATGGCATTAAGGTCCCAACCGTTTTCACACATTGAAAAATTGTAAAAATACCTGGGACCAAATTGTCATTTCGGTTAAAAAAAAAAATTGGGACTGAAATGACATTTCGGTTCTTATGAATTTTGTAAAAAAAAATAATCATGTTGGTTTCATAAGAATCTTTTTTTTCTAATTATGGTTTATAAAAAAAATTCCTAAAAGCGTGCTCTATTAAAAGTATTAGAGAGAAAGCCAAAAAAAAAAAAAAAATGAAAGATGTGACAATATTAATAATGCGATCTACACTCCAATTTAAAAAGAGCGGGATACAAAATATGTTAATTTGTAAAAACTAATACTAAATCCTTCCTTTTTAATTTGAAATAATAAAAGTCCTACTTTTCATATCAAGAAAAAAAGAGAGGAAACGAACTCGCAATTCTAAAGAGATGCGAACTCGCTATCAGCTTTCATGGAAAAAGAAAAGGCAAAGGGAATGAAATATGAATGTCCGGGATTTAATGATTCAAATAAAAGGGAAAGACAACAGCATAGGTTATACAAAGTACCGACATAGAAAATCCAGAGCCTCACTGATAACAAGAGGTGTTCTGTTCGCCTTTTTGGTTCAGATCTTTTCGTGAACTCTCCCCGTTTCATCTCGTTTATTAGGGAGGGAAGATAAACCGCGTTTCTCTCTCTTCCTTGCCTTGAGTTCCTCAAACAACCACCAAAAAGTACCCATGCTTTCATCCACAACTCCAATATTTTAGTACCCTGTTTTCTTCTCCCAAACCGACCTAAAAAGTGACCATATTCATATTCAACTCTCCTCTCTCTGTCTCTCTCTTCAATGCAAGAAAATAATTCGAGTTCTTCCTTGTTTCTTTTGCTGGGCACTCCAACAAGGGCATAGTTTCGATAAAACAAGAATCCCGCTTTCCTGAAATTCTCCGTTTCCATAGAAAAATCCAAAGCTATTATGAGAGAAACACTGGAGAAAGAAACGATAAATCTTCTTTGGCTTTAATCTACCCCTCCGTCGCTCTCTATCTCTCTCCGTAAAACCTAATTCGCTTCAGCTCAAGGAGGCTCCTTTGTCTTTGATCCTCCAGACTCCAGAGTCTACAGAGAGCACGGATTTTCTTATTGAGTCCATGAAATAATACCCCTTCCCCCTTTTGTCTAATCATAAATTAGAAAGAAGAAAAACAGAGCAAATCTCTGCTGAGTTGACCCTCCAATTCCCTACTTAAAACCCACAAAATCCCAAATCAAATCCAAAATTTCCATAACCAATTCGAGAAACATCCATGAGGGCGGATTTGAGCACAATTCAACAAACGCTGACACCAGAGGCAGCTGCTGTTCTCTCCCGCTCGATCGAAGAGGCCGCGAGGCGGAGGCATGGTCAAACAACCCCCCTCCACGTGGCAGCATCCCTTCTCTCCTCCCCCTCCAGTATCTTTCGCCGTGCTTGTGCCTCCGCTAGTTCGAACTCGCCGCATCCGCTACAGTGCCGGGCTCTCGAATTATGCTTCTCCGTGGCCCTTGACCGGCTCCCTTCCTCCTCCAGTCCGGCCAACTCTTGCCCTCCAGTTTCCAACGCCTTGATGGCTGCTCTCAAAAGGGCACAGGCCCATCAGAGAAGAGGCGGGTCGGGTTGCCCTGATAGCCCACAACCTCCCCTGTTAGCGGTCAAAGTGGAGCTAGAGCAGCTGGTTCTCTCCATTTTGGACGACCCGTCAGTGTCAAGGGTTATGCGGGAGGCTTCCTTCAATTCCTCGGCCGTTAAATCCACCATTGAAAATTCACTAGTTTCTACTTCTTCCTGTACAAGCAATTCTCCTCCGCAATTAGGTCTTTCCCAATCAACAACTATTCCATCAGCAATCCCCTCCCTAGTTCAAAACCCCAATCTAAATTTGAATTCGAATATGAATAGTTTATATATGAATCCGAGATTGGCAAATGCAGCGACATCCCAGCTGGTTGATGGTCAAAAGAGAGTAGAGGAGGTAAAAAAGGTGTTTGATATAATGCTCAGATCCAATAAAAGAAATCCGATACTGGTTGGAGACTCCGACCTAGAATTAATATTGAAGGAGGCGTTGCAAAAAATAGGTTCAGGTCAAGCTCCGCCACCTGTTAATTCAGCACAGGTTTTGAATTTAGACCCGGACTTGTCAAAAATTGTGGAGTTGAGTGATGTAATTGAGGAGAAATTGAGGGTGGTAAATTCAATTGTGATAAATTTGGGGGACTTGAAATGGTTGGTAGAGGGTCCAAGTCCAAATTTGGGTCCAGCCGCACGAGGCCCGCCAGTTGTGACGGAGGCAGGTCGATCCGCGGTGGCGGAGATTGCACGACTTTTGGTGCGGTTTAACAGTGAAGAGGAGACAAAGGTTTGGTTGCTGGGGACCGCTGCTTGTGCCACATACCTGAGGTGCCAGGTGTACCACCCTGGTATGGAGACGGAGTGGGACCTGCAAGCTGTGCCGATTGCAGCACCACGTCATCAGTCGCCACGTCCCAGTCTGATTAACCCAAGGTCAATTTTCAAATATCTTTCTGTATGTGTTGTTTTAAGTAACATATGAGTTAAATATTTGATTAACAGCTCTTGTGTTTGCTTGTTCCCTGTTTCACTTACTCAGATTTTCTCTGTTCACCAATTGTGTTTTACATTGTCTGCTGCTGAATGGAACATCTTTGACTGTGAAATTTGGAAAGTACCTAACATATAATATAGCCCATACAGGAAGTTAGATCTATCTGCAAGAAGTATGCTTTCATGGAATTCTATCTGCAATCATGGAAAATATTTCTGCACTCTGTTCAAACTTCTAATCCTGTGCTGTTTCAATGTGATACCTGATAATTTAAGCAAAAAAAATGCAGGCTTATTGCAACTGGAGGCATTCTTAACAACTCGTTAAGCACTGTATTGCCAATGAAAGGTATGGGGATGGGAATCAGGCCCGTACCATCAGCCAGTATAATCCCCTTGGGACAGAGCCCACAGATTATGCTAGGCATCACCAACCCGAGCACCAGAGGAAGCATGTGCCAGCTGTGCACGACTGGGTACGAGAGTGAGATGGGAAAGCTTGTGGCTGAGCAGTTCGAGATACCATCATCTGCATCTGTGACAGCTGTGTCAAAGTCAGATTCGGGTCAGAGTTTACCTCATTGGCTCCAGCTTTGCCCTGGTCGGACAGCAAAATCTGGATCCACTAACAACCCAGATCAGGTTTCTTGAATTTTGTAGTTAAATACATTATGTCAACCACATACATGCAAAAACTTGAAATTTACAAAATTTGCAGGGGCTTATGTGTACAGTTTTTTTATTTATATAGGCTAAGGATCAAGAGCTCGCTTGGAAGAATCGCACTGAAGAATTGCAAAAGAAATGGCGTGAGACATGCTCTCGGCTTCACCCGACAAAGCCCAACACAGGGCAGCCAACCCTCTCCATACCATCTACCATCCCTTCTACTCTTTCATCACCAATTGCACAGGGTTTGACACTAACGGCAGGAAACAAAACAAAGGTCATGCCACTACTCAAAGTCCCGTCCAATCCTGAAAAACCATCATTAACTTCAAGATTTCGTGACAATAATAACAAACCCAAGAGCCCAACCGGCAGCCCTGTAAAAACTGATCTCTCACTTGGTGGGCCCAAATTCTCAGAGCCTTTGTCAGACCAGCAAAAGGCCAAAATAGCCGGCATTGCAGATATTGATTCATTCAAGAAGCTTTTGAAGGATTTGAAAGAAAAAGTCCCATTGCAACCTAATGCTGCATCAGCTGTTGCTGCAGTCGTGATACAGTGCAGGGCAGGCAACAGCAAACGGCGTGGTGTCATGCCGAGAGGTGACACCTGGCTCTTATTTGTTGGGGCAGACCAAATTGGCAAGAGAAAGATGGCAGTTGCTTTATCAGAGTCTTTATTTGGTGCCGGACCGGTAATAGTTAGGTTTGGGTCAGGCGACCGTGTAGAGCCCAACATGGACTTATGGGGTAGGACTAGTTTGGATCGGGTAGTGGAGGCTGTTCGGATAAACCCGTTTTCTGTTATCTTAATTGAAGATATTGACCGTGCTGACACAGTGGTACGGGGAAAAATTAAGCGTGCGATTGAGCGTGGACGTTTACCGGATACTCATGGGCGTGAGGTTCATTTAGGTAATGTGACAATCATTCTCACCACAAGCTGGATTCACGGAGAGACAGGCCCGACGCATGAAACCTTAATCCAGTATGAGGAGAGGATTCTTGATTTGGCAGATTCAAGTTCATGGCAATTGGAACTATCATCTAGCTCTGTTGATGAATCTATGAAGCATCGAGCAGATTGGCTATGTGATGACGAACGACCTTCTAAGATGAGGAAGGAATCAGCATTATCTCTGGACCTAAACCTAGCTATTGGTTCGAGTGTAGATGACACATGTGAGGGTTCCCGTAACTCGAGTGATTTGACCGTTGAGCATGAGCCATTGGACAAAGCTCGACTTGCTGTTAGATCCTTGATGCCTTCTCCCATTTTGGAATTGATTGATTTGGTTGAAGAATCTATTCTGTTCGAGCCAATCGATTTTGCCCCCTTGAAAAAACAAGTGCTGGAATGTGTCACTTCAAAGTTTGTGGGCATCTTGGGAGATGGTTGTTCAATTCGGGTCGATGATGAGGTGATTGATCGAATGGTCAGCGGAGTTTGGGTCCGTGGAGCAGAGATTGAAGATTGGACTGAGAAAATTTTGGGACCCAGTATCCAGCAAATGAAGCGTAATTTCTGGTCCGATGATTGTAGGTTAGATGTACGGCTTTCAACTTCAATACGCTATGCCGGAAAAGGCAATGGTGGTGGTTTGCCGGCTAACGTGGTTGTAGCTGTAAATGGAAGGTAGATATGAGGTTTGGTGATACAAATGTTTTATTCTTTGTGAGGTAGATATGTAAATATAGGAGGAAATCTTGTTCTTTACTAAAATCAGAAAAGAGAAAAAAAAAAGAGGCAAAATATGGCCGGGGGCGGAGGGGGAGGTGATAGATATAATATGATGTATAACAAAAGCGTCATTTAATCATAAGTTTTTTATTTATATTTATCCTTTTGAAATACATCGAGATAACTTTTTGCTCAAAGAAGTGTTAATATTTCCTAGATATTAAACCAGGCACTACCGGTAACCGTTGAATAATTGAGTTTGTCGGACCACATCCAGTGCTGGTCCACTTTATTCTACACATCTTCGCATCAGAATACTATGAAATTTCATATGGAGAGATATACACTGATGTGTATAGAAAAAGTAAAAATGCTAGCTCATTGGAATTTTTTTTCCTCAGAGACTTTTTATCTGACACTAGACTCACCAGAGATCTCTCTCTCTCCCATGTGAATAATTGGGTGGATGCTTCCATTAAAGGGTTTGTTGTGTGAACATCTCTTCTGGTACTGGTACTATGTTTGAGGGTTGGTACATTTTATAATGATAATAGAGTTGGGACATATTGTTGTTTTTTTCCCTATATAGGCTTCCTCCAGGCTCCAGGGATGTACTTTTTTTTTTTTTTTTTTTGAAAAAAGGGATGTACTTTTGTTTGGGTCTTATTTATAGAGACCCTTCTCTTTTGTAGCTATATGATGTGTGCCAAATATATAGTTAAATTTAGGATATTTTGTAAGAGGAGGGTTGTGGTTTTATTTTTTTGTATTTCTATCGTGTTTTTATTTTTAAAAACTTTAATAACTCAAAATTTAGAACTTAAAAGTTAAAATGAAGCCATTGGATATGATCTACATCATTTTATCTATGTACGTGTAAAAAGTTATGGCATTTCAATTTTATTTTGGTAGTCATCAAAAGTTTGTAAAAAAACTTACTAATGTGGATAATTTCTAGACGTTGCTAACTTATTGATTCACATAAAAACAAAATTGAAATGTGATAGCTTTTTTTATGAGCACATAGATTAAATAATATAGATCACATCTAACAGTTTTATTTTGACTTTTAAATTTTAAATTTTGACTTATTAAAGTTTTTAAAAATGAAAGGGTCTCCTCATTTTGTAAACGTTTCTTATTTTGCCTCCAAATTATATATATATATTTTTATATTCGTGCTTAATGTGATTTATATATCAAAATTTTACGATAGAGAGTTTTACTATCAGGTAATAACTTAATATATATAGAGAGAGAGAGATGGGCTATGGTGCATTGCAATACATAGGCATTATTGTACATTGGACCATAAATCACCGATTCAAAGTCCAAATGATCGATCCAAACTGTTCATCTTGTTATCCATATTAATATGTACTTGAAGATCAAATTTTATATTTTTTGGAATTTTTTTACTATTTATTAAGCCACTTTGAAAATCTGAAAATCCGGGTGAACAATAAAAAACAGTAAAAAATTTTGGACCGTCGGATTGGCGATTTTCAAAGTGGCTTAATAAATAGTAAAAAAAAAAAATTCAAAAAATGTAAAATTTGGTCTCCAAGTACATATTAATATGAAGAACAAGATGAACGGTTTAGATCGGTCATTTGGACTTTGAATCGGTAATTTATGGTCCAATGTACAAGGATGCATATGCATTGCAATGCATCATAGCCCATCTCTCTCTCTCTCTATATATATATAGAGAGAGAGAGAGTGACTAATGTGCATTCGAATGTATATGGATCGAAATACATACGGTCTAAATTTGACTTTTCAAAATTCAAATGGTCGATCCGAACCGTTCATCTTATTCTCTATATTAATATGTGCTTGGAGACCAAATTTTACATTTTTCTGAATTTTTTTACTATTTATTAAGTATTTTACAAAATTGTTGATCCAACGGTGGCTTAACAAAACAGTAAAATCAGCAGCCACCGTTGGATCAACAATTTTGTAAAATACTTAATAAATAGTAAAAAAATTCAGAAAAATGTAAAATTTGGTCTCCAAGCATATATTAATATGGAGAACAAGATGAACAGTTCGGATCGACCGTTTGAATTTTGAAAAGTCAAATTTGGACTGTATGTATTTCGGTCCATATACATTCGAATGCATATTAGTCACTCTCTCTATCTCTCTCTCTATATATATAGATATATATATAGAGAGATGGGCTATGGTGCATTGCAATGCATGGAGGGGTTTGTGCATTGGACCATAAATCTAAAATTCAAAATCCAAATGACCGATCCAAACCGTTCATCTTGTTCTCCATATTAATATGTGATTGGAGACCAAATTTTACATTTTTCTGAATTTTTTTACTATTTATTAAGTATTTTACAAAATTGTTGATCCAACGGTGGCTTAACAAAACAGTAAAATCAGCAGCCACCGTTGGATCAACAATTTTGTAAAATACTTAATAAATAGTAAAAAAATTCAGAAAAATATAAAATTTGGTCTCCAAGCACATATTAATATGGAGAACAAGATGAACGGTTTGGATCGGTCATTTGGATTTTGAATTTTAGATTTATAGTCCAATGCACAAACCCCTCCATGCATTGCAATGCACCATAGCCCATCTCTAGATATATATATATATCTATATATAGAGATGGGCTATGGTGCATTGCAATGCATGGAGGCGTTTGTGCATTGGACCATAAATCTAAAATTTAAAATTCAAATGGCCGATCCAAACCGTTCATCTTGTTCTCCATATTAATATGTGCTTGGAGACCAAATTTTACAATTTTCTGAATTTTTTTACTATTTATTAAGTATTTTACAAAATTGTTGATCCAACGGTGACTGCTGATTTTACTGTTTTGTTAAGCCACCGTTGGATCAACAATTTTGTAAAATACTTAATAAATAGTAAAAAAATTCAGAAAAATGTAAAATTTGGTCTCCAAGCACATATTAATATGGAGAATAAGATGAACGGTTTGGATCGGTCATTTAGATTTTGAATTTTAGATTTATGGTCCAATGCACAAACCCCTCCATGCATTGCAATGCACCATAGCCCATCTCTCTCTCTCTCTCTCTCTCTATATATATATATATATATATATAGAGTTAGGCTGGGGTGCTATGGATAGCATAGAGGCCTCTATGCTACGGCTCAATATTTGAGTTTTCAAAATCCAAACGGTCGATCCGAACCGTTCATCTTATTCTCCATATTAATATCTGCTTGGAGACCAAATTTTACATTTTTCTGAATTTTTTTACTATTTATTAAGTATTTTACAAAATTGTTGATCCAACGGTGGCTGCACAAAACAGTAAAACCGTTGGATTAGCGATTTTCAAAGTGGCTTAATAAATAGTAAAAAAATTCAGAAAATTATAAAATTTGGTCTCCAAGCAGATATTAATATGGAGAATAAGATGAACGGTTCGGATCGACCGTTTGGATTTTGAAAACTCGAATATTGAGCCGTAGCACGGGAGGCCACTATGCTATCCATAGCACCCCAGCCTAACTCTATATATATATATATATATATATATATATATATATATATATATATATATTACTATTTTAATTTTTTCATAGATAACTCTATTTTATATGCAAATATTTGTTATTGTTTACTATCGAACTATTTTTCACAATCTTAATAAAAAAAATATTACTTTAGAAGTAGTACTACCTCAGGTAATGTTCAGCAATTATGGCTTAGAGCTCTTTAGTATTCTTTAGTGCTCCAAGGAGTTTTAAACTCTCTGAATGAGTACTCCTTTATCAAGTTTAATGCTACCTCCCTAGTGCTTATTTTGTCCACTTTTTAAAAATTTGTCCAAGTTTTTAAGCTATGGTTTCATATAGCTTAAGCATTTTGTCAATTTTAAAGTTAAAAAAAAAAATACTTTTCAACTTTATTATCGAATAGATGCTCTTCGCTGTAATCTAAAATTTAAGCTTTACATAGTTGTTGAACACTATATGATATCTTATTAAGTTTTGATATGTAAATCACACTGGAGGATTTTAATCAGCCATTCGAACATAAAAAAAATATGATTTGAAACATTAGTATTTTTACTAGAAATGCAAATTTTTATAAAATATACTATGCAAACAAGAAGGGAGACCCACAAAAAGCCAGATTGACATCTGCTGTAGAAGAACCAGCCTTCAACTCACATGGCTGCTAACCAAACCTTTCTTGGGTTGGAAACATTCTTCGCTGATTAGCATATCGGAAATCCAAAAGCTGTAATTTTATAAACCAAGTGGACCATGAAAATATGATTGGCTTAGTTGTTAGACTGTTAAGTGGCTTTTTAAACAATGGCGAGTTCTACTACAGCGCGACACGAGACCGCAGGAAATAAAAGCGATCGTCATCTCCTTTGTCATCTTACCAAATGGACCTAAGAGCTAGTAAAGAAATTTTTGAATGATCCCACTTGCTACCTTTTTGCGATTTATTAATATAATCCTGTGTTAACTTTCTAGCTAACGCATATAATAGACATCTCGTGGTGAACCCCTGAAGCACTTGAGAATATTTTCTTTTTTTGGTGAACCCCTGAAGCAGTTGAGTTGAGAAAATTAATTAGCAAAGTTTTGCCTTAGCCACCTCTAAATGGTCATTAAACTTGCATAGGCGAGTTACTCCAAAGTGGCCTAATATTTCCCAAAAAAAAAAAAAAAAAATTTAACCCGAGTATTTGTGAATTAACAAATAGTGTTGTAAATAACGGTATGCTGTCGTTGGACAGACGGAGTAGGGCCAAACAATTAATTAGTATGCAGCCGATTAATAAGAATTATGTGGATAATTTAACGTTTTTATTAAATTTATGTGTGTGTGTATATATAGAGATAGGCTAATATGCTTTCAGTAGCATATGAGCCGAAATACACACGATCAAAATTTGAAATTTCAAAATTCAAAAAGTCGATCTGAACCGTTCATCTTGTTCTCCATATTAATATATGCTTGCACACCAAATTTTACATTTTTGTGAATTTTTTTACTATTTATTAAGTCACTTTGAAAATTGCTGATCCAACGGTGGCTTAACAAAACAGTAAAACCGTTGGATAAACGATTTTCAAAGTGGCTTAATAAATAGTAAAAAAATTCAGAAAAATGTAAAATTTGGTCTCCAAGCACATATTAATATGGAGAACAAGATGAACGGTTCAGGTCGACTTTTTGGATTTTGAAATTTTAAATTTTAACCGTGTGTATTTCGGCCCATATGCTACCGAAATCACATTAGCCTATCTCTCTCTCTCTCTCTCTCTCTCTCTCTCTATATATATATATATAGAGAGAGTTAGGCTGGGGTGCTATGGATAGCATAGTGGCCTCTATGCTACGGCTCAATATTCGAGTTTTCAAAATCCAAACGGTCGATCCGAACCGTTCATCTTATTCTCCATATTAATATCTGCTTGGAGACCAAATTTTATAATTTTCTGAATTTTTTTACTATTTATTAAGCCACTTTGAAAATCACTAATCCAACGGTTTTACTGTTTTGTGCAGCCACCGTTGGATCAACAATTTTGTAAAATACTTAATAAATAGTAAAAAAATTCAGAAAAATGTAAAATTTGGTCTCCAAGCAGATATTAATATGGAGAATAAGATGAACGGTTCGGATCGACCGTTTGGATTTTGAAAACTCGAATATTGAGCCGTAGCATAGAGGCCACTATGCTATCCATAGCACCCCAGCCTAACTCTATATATATATATATATATATATATATATATATATAGAGAGAGAGATGAGCTATGGTGCATTGCAATCCATGAACCCTCTTATGCATTGCACTATTAATTATGGATTTAAAGTCCAAACGACCAATCTGAACCGTTCATCTTGTTTTTCATATTAATATGTGCTTGGGGACCAAATTTTACATTTTTTGGAATTTTTTTACTATTTATTAAGCAATTTTGAAAGTCGCTAATCTGATGGTCCAGAAAATTTTACTGTTTTTTACTGTTCACAGCAAAACAGCAATTTTCAAAAATGCTTAATAAATAGTAAAAAAATTCCAAAAAATGTAAAATTTGGTCTCCAAGCACATTTCAATATGGATTAAACATTTAACGGTTCGGATCGGTCGTTTGGACTTTAAATCCGTGATTATAGTGCAATGCATAAGGGGGTTCATGCATTGCAATGCACCATAGCCCATCTCTCTCTCTCTCTCTATATATATATATAGAGAGAGAGAGAGAGAGATGGGCTATGGTGCATTGCAATGCACAGGCCATGGTGTGCATTGGACCATAAATCACCGATTCAAAGTCCAAATGACCGATCCAAACCGTTCATCTTGTTCTCCATATTAATATGTGCTTGGAGACCAAATTTTACATTTTTTGGAATTTTTTTACTATTTATTAAGCCACTTTGAAAATCGCTGATCCAACGGTGACTGTTTGGAACAGTAAAATCAGAAGCCACCGTTGGATCAGCGATTTTCAAACTGGCTTAATAAATAGTAAAAAAATTCAAAAGAATGTAAAATTTGGTCTCCAAGCACATATTAATGTGGAGAACAAGATGAACGGTTTGGATCGGTCATTTGGACTTTGAATCGGTGATTTATGGTCCAATGCACACCATAGCCTATGCATTGCAATGCACCATAGCCCATCTCTATATATATATATATATAGAGTAAGGCTACGCTACTTCGCGAATTAAATGGGTTGTTTTAATTCGTGCTCATATCTCTAGTTTCAAAGTCCAAATAGCCGATCCAAACCGTTAGATGTTTAATCTATATTAAAATGTGCTTGGAGACCAAATTTTATATTTTTTGGAAATTTTTTACTATTTATTAAGATGATTTGAAAATCTCTGTTTTTATTTAAATTCTGCACCATTAAAAAACAATGATTTTCAAACCATCTTAATAAATAGTAAAAAAATTCCAAAAAAAAATATAAAATTTGGTCTCCAAGTACATTTTAATATAGATTAAACATCTATCGTTTTAGATCGGCTATTTGGACTTCGAAACTAGAGATATGAGTGCGAATTAAAACAACTCGTTTAATTCGCAAAATAACGTAGCCTTACTCTCTCTCTCTCTCTCTCTCTTTATATATATATATATATCATAGTTTATTAAAAATAATTTATTTAATGCATTAAACTTATGAAATAAACTTAATTTAACTTAGTTTCATTATTATAACATGACACAACGTTTATTTTTTCTTATCGCATAAGCACTTTATATGAGTAAGTAACACATTTTTTTAATGAAAAAATAAATTCAAGAATTGAAAATTTTCAAATACTAATAACATATTACTTGAAAGAAATGAAACATTCCGACATAAAATCACTAAATTTAGTGTATGATAACAACATAGTTTTATAAATAAATATGCTGTATTAATTGAAAAAATTACATCAGTAATTAGTATGAAAAATATATGGTATATAAATAACAGAAGAATTAATCAAATTTCAAAGTAAGAAGAAAAAACATATATAAAAAATATTGAATTTATGTCCAAGCACAAATAAAACTACAATACATGATTTATAAAACTTATTATCACACACTATCACGGAAAAAAAAATCAATGTGAAAAATAAATATTCACTAGAATAAATTGGAATAAACATAAATAAACTGTAAACGGGAATAATTGGGAACAAACCGATGATTAAAAGGTAAAACAGATGATTAATCGGAAAAACGGTCGATTAATCGTTTTCATGTGCAAACAAGCATATGTTAAGTGTATTCGTAACGGTTTGGCTACCATTAACGATTGAACAGACGTTAAGATTGTTTTTTACAACACGGTTAATAAATCATGTTAATTACTCTCTTGACATCGTATTCCTTCGAAAGTTTCTAGTTAACTGTAATTGATAACTACATTTAATTTATTAATTGTTATACTTAAAAAGTAATTAATAGCAGTGATATATTAACGTTATCGAGGAAACTATTTTGGCGATGAAATTAAGCCAATTTTTCATGTTTTGTTGCGAAGTAATGTCAATGAAGATTAAATTGCTTACTTCATGTTACTCCTCTTATTTTACATCTCGTTTAATAATTAATGTCATGACTTAAATTAATTTATTTGGAGTAAGATGTTGAAAAATGAACATATACTCATGACCGTGGGCCCTACATGCGGAGTAAGTGTGGAATAAGTTAATCCACCTAGAGAAGTAGAGTAAGTTACTCCGGATAACTCATCTCTTACTGCATCTAGAGGCGGATACAATATTTTGACCAAGATAGGAAAATAAATTATCGAATCGAGTTCAAACCTATTATATTGAAACTAACTCTCAAATTTTCTAATCGAATCCATTTTAAACAGCTAATCAAATACAATTAAGCTTAAATTGAAACTACCCTCAAATTGGTAATCAAGCATGTGATGACGAAAGAGGACAGGAGTGTTGTCTCTAACGGCATCTAGAGGGGGGTGAATAGGGTTGTTTAATTAGAGTGGTTTTTTTGTACCTATGCCAGCTAATGCCTATTCGAATGAAAATTCAAACCCTTCAACTTATAACTATCAGTCAGATAGACAAGTTTGAAAGTTGTTGCTCTTGACGGAATAAAACACTTGTCAAATAAATAGACAATAAACTGTAGTAAAGTAAATAGGTACACTTAAAGAAATTGAAATAGAAGTTGCATGGTAATGTAGATCGGCCACTAAAACATCTAGGTCTCCGGGGCAACGCAACTTAATATGAATGTCTTTCTATTAACAATGAAAAAATGAATATAGGTTGTGACCAATACGAGACAACACTCATGCGGTCCACACCAACATACAGATGAACACAACATCTCAAAGAGAGAATGTGAGCACAACAGCTCAAAGTAGGCGAGCACACATGCTCTAAGTCTAGACAATAAGTACTCTCACTCTAATCTCACAATGGATCAATTTAGGTAGAGTATATGTTGTTAGGGAATCCTGCATCAAATCTCGCTTGGGAATCTATCGCAGAACTCGATTTAGGCTTAAGGTACAGAAAGAACGTAAAACGAAAATTTTACTTCTACCAAAAGCCGAGGATCTACTCCCTGGTTGATTTCTAAACTATATTTATTCAACATTTAAATAAATTAAAAATAACTTTTGTACCTTATTCCAAATTTGAATTTCAATTGAAGTCTGACTCGCTTTCGAAGCACTAGACATCTGATGCCTCTACCAGTGTCCACTAGGATATAACCAGAGAGCCGGTATTTCTTTTTCCATAAATACTTTACCCGCGGTATTTGCAAAAATACTATTCATGATAGCCGTAAAAACACTATTCACAAATCTCAGAAAAAATTGATTCACGACAATGCGCAAAAACAGAAACCGTGATTTTCATAAAAACACTATTCATGACTCCCGGAAAAACACTATTGACAACTCACAAGAATATACATGGATTATGTATGAGAGAATGAAATACGAGAAAGAGAAAATGATATTCGAATCGATCTGATACGAACTATCAGGAGGATTTTCCCTCTCACCCTTCATGCCTTTATATGGGCATTAGGGTCGGTTTCCAAAATTACCAAAATACCCCTCTAAGGTTGGTTTTGAGGTGTTTTTAGCAAAATACCCCTTGATCCATAAGCCCATAATTCAATTGGTTAATTTGGACTTTTGAATTAAATTCTAAATTTAATTTAGGCCCAAATTCAAATAGGTTTCAAGCCCAAAATATTAATTCATAATTAATATTTGTAATCCATTTAATATCTATATAATTGTTCTGAGCAATTATATTTCTTGCGACTGTTGTTGCTATAAATTTATACAACGTGTCATACACGCTTATAATTTTAATATGTTTAGCTTGTCATTTTTATGACCTTTATGTTAATTATAACATTTATAATTAATCATAAACTTCTCTGATTAACTTCCTATTGGATTGATCCGATAGGATCTGTGTTATGTTGGTAAATAGAATTAAAACATGTTTAACTTCTACAAATCATAAGCGGCATCTGGCATAATGCATTATGACCATCCAATTTACACAGATGATCTTATACAGTATAATATCACGATCCAGTAAATAATTTATTCGTGTTAATTCTTTTTTCTCATAGCATCAGATCAATTTCAAGGTAGGTGTGTCATCCCTGCAAGCTTAATCTTTTCTCGATCTTAAGCAAATTATCAAATATGATTAACTCATGTAATCATACCGTGCGCTGATAACCTTACTTCATCAAGAGTCCTAGTGATACCATCACTTGTATTATGTACGAGGGGCAAATAGTAGTCTTGATGAACATCTCCCCTCCGCACAAGTCATGTATACTGAAGTGTCATCTGTATAGCTACTTTTTATGGATATCGTTGAACAACACTCATGAATACACACTTTTCATGTAGAAAAGACGAATACCTCATACTTTAGAACTTAACACTGAATGAAACATTAATGATATGAACACAATCCATTTAACATTTCATTTTAGGGTCTATCAAATACCATGTTATGTAACATGTATTTATGTGATTAAAATGACAACTCATTTCTCTATGGTCTGTAAAAATTTAACTAACAAAGGATTATAAAGCGCAAGTTTTGTGAGGTTATTCTCTGTTGTCTTAGACAGGAGACAGAGCCCACTATTTATAGTGGAATTCAAAGGAGAGCCAATGGCTCTTTGCATATCACAAGATCTAAAACATAATGATTTAGCCTTTTTACTTGTGCCTAGTTTCCAGTATTGATCAGGCCTGGTAATTTGAACTTTGCATTGGATATCTAGCCATGCAACAACTACACTAGGGTGGTCCCAAACTCAAATCTACTTTCCCATACTTTTGGAGATATATAATAAATTAATCAAAAAATGGTAAAGTTTGATCTTCATAGTCTTCATGATCTCGATCTTCTACAGTGTTTTAATATTCGGTCTATTCGGCCGAATATATTTTTCCGCATATTATCTATTCGGCCGAATATTTCCGAATAGAGAATAAGAATCCGAATATGAACCGAATATGAACCGAATATTTCCGAATAGAGAATAAGAATCCGAATAAGAACCGAATATTGCCGAATAAGAACTGAATATTTCCAAATAGAGAATAAGAATCTGAATAAAAACCGAATAAGTTATAATTTCATTTATTTAAGTTTGAACTTATATTTTATTTATGCTTATTTGTAATGTTTATCTATGTTTATTAGAGTTAATACCTATTATTTTTCATTTGAAAATCCGAATATATAAATCCAAATAAAAATCTGAATATTCGACCGTATACTGTATATTCGGTATTCGATGGCTTTCCGAATACCGAATATTAAAACACTGATCTTCTATGATCTTCTTTAATCTTCATGATTCAGTATCTCATCAATACCCAACATTCCAAATGGCTAGTGTGAATCTTCTATTTTGATTATTTTCATCAAATCATTCCCTGTCGCTCAAGGAGATCATGCAACACATTATCTTGTGTAGCTTGTCACGTTCCAACTTGTCATGATATGCATGTTGACTTCCTTTGACCTTCGGACGCGACTAATTATGCTAACTTATCATGATATGTATCATTGACTTGCTTTGATCTTCGGTAGTAACAACTAAACCTGCATTTATCTCAAACAGAGAACTGTAAAATTTAATGTTTATATGTTTTGCACATTAGTCAAACAACAGATAGGAGTGCTTACAATAACAAAGAGTAGCTGTCGAGCTATTCAATGCAAATCGATTGAACAGAGGCGGAGAGGAACGCCTGACGGCCTGAGGTCGTGAGCGGCTGAGCATCACCAAGATGAATTTGCTAGTCAAGTCAGGACAAAGGAAATTGTGATAGTGGATTGCGCGATTTTTTTTTTAGCTGTGTAATTTTTAAACAAAATGAGTTATGCCTTACTTAATTTTAGAAATAAAATGGATTGCGCATGCACAAATTTTTTTTTTTTTCAAAACTCCATTTGGGATTGGACTAAACCCATAATAAGGCATACTGGTTTCCAGGGTAGAGCAAGAGCCCAAAAGCTCATATATGTAAGTTGAATTTCAAAATTCAGGGTAGGATAATTGCCCTACTCTACACTATGTTGTATCCACCCCTAACTGCATCTTACTCTATTTTACTACTTGTTTGACGACTTAAGTGTGGAGTAAGAGATTTACTCAACTAAAGTAGTGTTAATCTAGTTTTATAAATGGAGACAAAACTAGCTAGCCAGTTCATTACGGAGCACGTGCAGGTGAGTTCAGTGCAGAATTTGAAGAATTTCATGCATATCCCTCAAAACCTCAAAATTATGTATCACCCCTCAAAATTTTTCTTCTAAATTTCAAAAACTCACAAATTTACTCAATTATTGTCCTTTTATTAAAACTCATTCTAAGATTATAAAATACCAATTTATCCTTCATTTGAAGAAAAAAATGTAGTACAATATGTTTAAGAGAAATTTTCAATCTTCTATTATCGAGTGTGGAGTAAATTGTTCTTTTGACAAATACACAAGATGTATGTCTAAATGTCACTATATGTGTCACAAGTCGAGAAATAAATCATTTTTTTTCAAAAACCGACTATTTAGAAGATTAAATATTTTTCTTGTATTATATATTCATTTTTCTAATAAAGGGTAAAATGAGATTTTTATAAATTTTAAATAAGTTTTAATATAAAAGATAATAAATTAGGTAAATTTGTGAGTTTTTAAAATTTTGTAGGGTAAATATGATATATGAATTTTAGAAGAGCAAATACGTAATTTTGAGATTTTTAAGGGGTATACATGTAATGCCGCCCCCCAGAACAAAACAAAAATAATAAATTGGAGCAAAATTATTTGGCTCCAATTTAAAAAAAAGAGCCAAATAATTTTGAGGGGTGTACATGCATTTTATAATGACCTTAATTGATATTTAAAAAAATTTCCATGACCTACATTCAAATTTACAGTTTATAAGATTATAAGAATTCAGACTCAGATTTATAGCTGTTATCTTAATAAATGTTGAATCGGGCCTACAAACATGTAATAATAATGAAAAATAACTATATGTTAAATCGGATTCGGACCATATTGTTACTCGAGATAACAAAACACATCCATGACAGTAACCAACATAATAATATTATACTACAAAAGTACAACTTGGAGAAACGAGTTTAATTAAACTGACTTTTAATTATAGCTAATTTAAGTTTTGCTCGAACTAATACGATATATAATTCAAGCTCATCTTCTATATTCATGCCCCTTTGCAAAAGGGTTCTGGAGCATGTTACTTTAATGATCCCATTTCAGAGGCATAATACACCTTTATTATACGTGATTTTGTAGGCGGATGAATTAAATTGTGAGCATCACCTGAGCAGACCATCTCCATATCAATAGGTGGCTATCCTCTTCTGTTCGTATCGAAATCGTATAGAAACGCATTAGTTCTATAATGGATTGAAGAAAATAGAAAAACAGAAAGTTTGTCGGTATCCATGAGTTGCCTTACGAATTTAGTCCATATATAAGTGACATTGTTTTTTTATCACAAGTCCTCGGTGTCCGTGTCCAGTTTTCATAACCATTTGGTTAGTAAGGCGTCGTTATGCGATTGCAGATTTAGTACCCCATTCCTCTATTCCTCTTTAGGCTGTACACCTTGTCCCAACTGACTAGGCACTCAATTTATTTATTTTTTTTTAAAAAGAGACAAAAGCCCATTTCATTAATATGAAATTTAGATTAAATACTTAGCCGACTGATGAATCCAACAGGGAATTCTGTTGGATCTTAATTCAACGTTGAGTATATAGGTGATATAATTATGAATTGTTTACTGTCATATATGATTGTCAAAATTAAAGTTATCTAATATGGAATTAAGATATTAGACAATCTATGTATTCAATAAGATGTGGTCCATAAATATGTAGAACAATTTAGGCAAATATCAAATAATTGACAAACTGATTGTGAGATTTGTAATTAAGAAAACTGTCATTTTGACCCTAAGTGCGGACGCCCTCAGTACTTAGCCAAAATTATGGGAACTTCAGACAATACAGGAAAAATGTCTGAGCGTAATCCGGACGCACTGGAACCCCAGTGCGGACGCACTCGGTACTTAAGCGATTTTCTGAAGTTCAATGCCTAGTGCGGACGCACTCAGGACTTAGGCGAATTTCTGAAGTTTAGCGCAGAAAAGTCCGAGCGTAATGCGGACGCACTGAGATCCAGTGCGGACGCACTCAGGACTTGGGAAAATTTGGGGCTGAAGTTTAAGGCGGTTATTTGGACATGTTACAACCCAGTACGGACGCACTGAGCCCCAGTGCGGGTCAGACATCCGCACTCGCGCTGTCAGATGTGTAAACCTATATAAAGATGGGTCCCTAAGGCACAAGATAACTAACTCATCTCAAAATTCTAAAAGAGGTTATTCTTAGACATAATTTTGAGAGCCTTCTCCCTTCTTCCACCATCAAAGAATTGAGAGGAGAAATCCATTAGAAATTTGAAAATTATTTCTCAAGGGCGATCTTGTTGCTTTGGAAAACCTAATCTAAAATTCAACCAAAAAGGCATGAGGGAAATCTTGGCATCAAGAGTCTTGTCTCGCACTCACGGAGACGGTTGCTGCTCCACCATCGGCTTTGATATTCCATGGTAAACGACATGGAATCAGGTATTGTATTTTGCCCTAAAGATTATGTTTTGAGTCTCTTTGGCATGAGACAGTCTTAGGTTAAGGTGGGGATTGTTTCTTCTTCCCTGGGGTGTAAGTGTTTGACCCCTAGATAAGACGTAATTGTTTGGCCTTTATGATTCCCAACAGATTCATCTAGGCTAACCATCAGAAACTGTTAAACCACCAAAATATAAAGCAGTTCATACAATATCCATAATAGAACTAGAGCTAAAGACCAAAAGAAGTTTAGATTTGCTAGAACTAAGCCACTCATAATAGGGCTAAGGTTAACATGTAAGCGAGAACAAAATTTGGAGAAATGCTTCGTCGATCTTCAGAGAGTCTCAGGACTGGCATCTGCAGCCGTAGGCTGATACACCACTACTGGCAGGGGCATGAACTGATTGATGAGGATGGCATCTTCTATAACTAGCAGCCACTCTTCCACAGCATCTTTATACTTATTCTTCATCACTCCTATTCAATATAGACATAAAGATTTAATCATCAGAATCAAAGATCTTGTAGTTTTAACGCGTAACTCATTTCTATGTTTCCAAATTGACCATGTTACAAAACTAAGGACTATTAAGAACCCTATTTTATCAGAGGAATTAAGTGAACAAGCATAAGTAATAACTGTTGGGGTTTACGCGCGGTGCTATAACCAAACCCATTTAGGCTTAAGTTGCGGAATGACCGTAGAACAAAAATTTCTACGGCCAACTTAAGCTCAGGATTAAACGGGGTATGTCAGGAAACTTTCCAAGGCGGTCCACCTTCAGTATTCCTTTGGCATCAAAACCCAATTTAATCCTTTTACAGATCTACTCCATGATTGATTTCTAAAACTTTAATCTACTTACAAATTAAATAGATTAATATAACATATTTATACCTTGTTTCCAAATCACAGTTGGAATGCAGACCGAGCGAGTAGAGCCTCACCAGGGAAGGAATCGACTCGGAGTATCACACGTGTGATACCTCTATCGGTTATCCACCAGGACTAACCGGAGAGCGGTTTATTTCTTCTGCCAGAAATACCGTAAACCGCGGAATTATGCAAAAACACTATTCACGGGAATAAGACGAAAACCCGTAAACACGAATTTTCGGTTGCTCAGTTTCATCAATATGCAAAACTGACATACCGCGAAATTCGGTAAAACACTATTCATCGATCCCGTAAATATTCTCCACAACAACCCGCAAGATTATACGTCAACTACGTATAACTTTCTTTTCTCAACCGAAACACTATTTGGGAGAGAAACCGAGAAAGAGAGAAAATACCGATTCGTTTCTGCACGAAAAGATACATGTGAATGTGCATATGTATATATGTGAATATATCTTTCTCTCTCTACCCCTCCACCCCTATTTATAGTGTTTAGATTCGGTTGCAAAAGACCAAAATGCCCTCCAAGTTCGGCCTATTTACAAGATATGCCATTGACACCTCATCCTTTTATATGTGAAATGACCAAAATACCCCTTCCACACCCTTCCACATTCTTCTCCATGCTTCTACACATGCAAGGTGGCATAGGTGTGAAATGACCATTTTGCCCTTGTGGATAGGATTGATGACATGTCATCTGGATAGGATCAATGACGTGTCATGCGGATAAGCACGAATCTGAAAAGACCCGAATGCCCTCGGCCCGAACACAAATAATATTCGTATAATTATTCTGAACAATTATATATATATTTTTCTTTCGGTTATTTGTTTCGGTATCGATGACGTGTCATCTGGATAGGATCGATGACGTGTCATGCGGATAAGGACGAATCTGAAAAGACTCGAATGCCCTCGGCCCGAACACAAATAATATTCGTATAATTATTCTGAATAATTATATATATATTTTTCTTGCGGTTATTTGTTGTTTCGATAATTTATACAATGTGTCCTGCACATTTATAAATTAACCGGTTAACTTTTATACAACGTGTCATACACGTTTATAAATTAACCAATGTTTTTGCTTGTTATTTTTACATAACATTTATAATTTAATTATAACACGTATAATTAATTATAACCATCTTAATATTAATTATAATCAATTTATAATTAATCAGTAAGATTCTCCGAGTAGCTCCTATATGGTGTGACCCAATAGGATCTGTGTTATGTTGGTAAACAGAGTTAAAACTGTTTTAACTTCTGTTAGTCATGGGTGGCATCTGGCAACACATCATGACCATCCAATTACACAGATGATGCTGTACTGTACAATATCACGATCCAGTAAACAATTTACTTGTGTCTGTTCTTCTGTCTCATAGCTATCAGATTAGTTTCAAGGTAGATGTGTGTCATCCTTGCTAACTTAATCTTTTCTTGATCTTGAGCAGATTATCAAATATAATTACTCTTGTAATTATACCGCTAGCAGATAATCTTACTCTATCAAGGGGCCCAGTGATGCTATAGCTCGTATAGAGATACGAGGGACAAATAGTATTCTTGGTAAACTATCACTTCCTCAGCTAAGCTATACATATGGAAAAGCTACCGTTATGACTGCTTTTTACGGACAGCGGTGGATAACAATCACACATACATATTTCTCAGTGGGAACGATAAATACCTCATACTGTAGAACGTGACACTGAATGAAAACATAAATGACACGAACACAATTCTATTTAATGTTTCATTCGGGGTCTGTCAAATACCATGTTTCTAAAACATGTATCTATGTGATTAAAATGACATCTCGTGTCAGGTGGTTTGTAAAACTTAACCATCTTTTAATCCACATACTAACCTTATCGCGGTAATTAGTGTTCCTGCTAATTACCTTGGTCAGTGACCTTTTAAGAGTATATATCATCTATATTATGGAGTTTCACAATTTCAGTCATGAACTCGAAATGATCCATAAATTCAATAATACTCAAGGCAACAAAATGCTATATAAATAAACATTCAATTCATGAACAAAGCTTTATGATAAATTATCGTATTATTGACTTCTAGATTATTACAAACTAACAATCTCCCACTTAAGCTAGGAGTCAATCATCGTAGACCCTACTTATATACAAAACTCTTTATTCTCTAAGATCTCGTAGATCCTGAGAAAATCTCACAGCCAATCTTCTATGTGTTCCAGACCCATAGAAGCATTAAGCATCTCGTGCTTGGCTTGAGGAAGAGATTTTGTGAGTGGATCAGCTGTGTTGCTGACTGTGTCAACTCTACTTATCTTTACATCACCTTTATATTAATTATATCTGTTATAATTAATTATAAGCATCTTATGATGTTTACGATCTCTCGTATTAGGTGATAACGTTGTAGACGAGAAACATATCCTTAGTTCTCCTCAAGAACTTAAGGATATTCTTTACAGCATTCCAGTGCCTTATGCCTGGATTAGCCTAATATCTATTCGTCATACTCAAAGCATACGAGACATCTGGGCGAGTGCACAACATGGCGCATATGATAGAGCCAATAGCCGAAGCGTATGGTACTCTACTCATAGTGCTTTGCTCATCAGTTGTCGAAAGACACTGAGTCTTGCTAAGCTGTGTACCATGATTCATTGGCAGGAATCCTCTCTTAGAATCCTGCATGCTGAACCGATTCAGCACTTTGTCAATGTACGTGCTTTGACTTAATCCTATAAGTCTCTTTGATCTACCTGATCTACCTCGGTAGATCTTTATGCCTAGTATATAGACATCCTCGCCCAAGTCTTTCATCGAGAAAATTTTTCTTTAATGAAGACTTGGCTAATTGCAAATAGAGGAATATCGTTTCCTATTAAGAGTATGTTATCTACATATAAGATTAAGAAAGGCGATGGCACTCCCACTAGTTTTTCTGTACACATAAGATTCTTCTTCGCATCTGACGAAGTCAAGCTTTTTGACTTTTTTGCCAAATCGAAGATTCCAACTCCGTGATGCATGCTTCAATCCATAAATGGATTCAAGAAGCTTGCATACCTTCCCAGTATTCTTTGGATCTTCAAAACCCGTAGGCTGTGTCATGTACACATCCTCTTCTTAAATTTTCATTTAAGAAGGCGGTTTTGACATCCATTTGCCATATTTCATCATCATGAAATGCGGCAATTGCTAGGAGTATCCGAATTGACTTAAACATAGCCACGGGTGAAAAAGTTTCATCAATTCCCAGAATTTGTTTGAAACCTTTTCGCTACTAGCCGTGCTTTGTAAATAGTCATATTGTCATCCATGTCTGTTTTCCTTTGAAAACCCACTTGTTAGCTATGGGCTTCACCCCATCAAGTGGTACAACTAGGTTCCAGACCGTGTTGTCATACATGGACTGTATTTCGGATCTCATGGCCTTTAGCCATTTATCAGAGTCGGGTCTATCCATTGCTTCCGCATAGGTCAAAGGATCTTCAGTATCATAGACTGAGATCTCGTGTAGTCCCAAGTACCTCTCGGGTGCATGGACTGTTCTTGTTGACCTACGTAGCACTTGTTCTTCTGGCTGTCGAACTTCATCCACAACAGTGTGCGGATTTAGTTCTTCTTCAACTTGCGTTGAAGCACTTGAGCTCGGGACTAGAACCTCTTCCACAGCTACTTGTGGATTTGGTTCTTCCAGATGCTCATCAGCCGAAGTATCAAGTGGTGGGTATATCTGATCTAGTTCAGATGTATTATTGTGTGATGTATCTTGAATTTCTTCAAGTATTACATTACTCCCACTACTTCCTTTTGCAAGAAACTCGTTCTCCAAAAGTATACCATGACGAGTAACAACTAATTTGTTCTCGGACTGGTAATAGAAGTAATATCCTTTTGTTTCCTTAGGATATTCTACGAAAAAACACTTGTCAGATTTGGGATCAAGTTTGTCAGACGTCTAGCGTTTGACAAATACTTCGCAACCCCATTTTTAAGATAAGACATATTTGGGATTTCCCAAACCATAACTCGTATGGAGTTTTTTCAACTGACTTGGATGGAACCATATTTATCGTTAGTGCAGCAATATCTAGTGCGTGTCCCCAAAATGATTTTGGGAAGGGTGGCGCTACTCATCATGGAACGAATCATGTCCAGCACGGTTTGTTTCATTTTCTTGGCAACACTGTAACATTGCGGTGTTCCTAGAGGTGTGAGTTGTGAGACTATCTCACATTCCTTTAAGTACATTTTGAAAACCATAACTCCAGTATTTGCCTCCACGGTCCTACCGTAATGCCTTAATACTTTTATTCAATTGATTTTCTACTTTAGTCTTAAATTCCTTGAACTCGTCAAAGGATTCAGACTTATGTCTCATGTAAGTCAATAATTTCATGAAACGTTTTGAGTCTTTTGTTATTGATGTTAAACACGGGGTTTTCCATTTCTAGCATATAAAGATCATTTAACAAGTAAGATGATCCATAATATGTCTCATTTTTATAAATAGAACATCTATTGTCCTTTATAACAAACGAGAAACCATTCATCTCTAAACACGAGATTGATATGATATTTCTAGAAATGGTAGGAACAAAATAGACATTTTCTAGTTCCAGAATAAACCCGCTAGGCAAGTACAATTCTATCCTACCGACTGTAACGGCTGCAACTTGTGCTCCGTTTCCAACTCGGAGTTGTACTTCCTTATTGCGTAACTTCCTCTTAGTGCGTGCATATTCGTGCAAATATGAGCACATGATCCGGTATCCAATACCCAATCATTAAGAGAGGTCGCAACATTAATTTCAATAACATAAATACTTGAGACTGAGACTTTTGAGACATTCTCAAACTTCATATCTCCAAGATACTCCGGGCAGTTTCTCTTCCAGTGACCTTTGCTATTGCTAAAATAGCAGTCAGAGTTAGCAGAAACATTTATCTTGGGAGAGTTCGTTCCTGGAACCAACTTCCCTTTGCCTTTGTACTTAATCGCCATTTTTCCCTTTTGCTTTCTTGATCTTACTCCCACCTTCTTGGATCATGAGGACATGAGAGCTATTCTCGATGTCTTTATCAGTGATTCTCAGCATCCCTTGGAGCTCCTGCAAGCTTTTATCCAACTCTTGCTTATGGGAGTTCACAATGAACTCCGAATAGCTGAGAGGAAATGAGTTCAGGATAACTTCCGTGGCCAACTCGTGGCTCCACGGACAGTTAAGCTTCTCCAGTTTCTCATCATCGCTTGTCATACGAAGCGTGTGAGTACTGACAGAGCTGCTCTCTACTATTTCAGCAGGGACATGTGTATTTAGGATATATTCATTTTTCTCACGCATGTCTACTTTTTCGAGTAAGGAGCGTAAAGAGAAAGACGTTTCTTTAGCCATATTTCTACAACGTTTTTAAAGTAAAGATTTTAGCTTTGTTCATGTAATGTTTTATTCTAATAATAAAACTCCCACTGCAAATTTGTTCTATTCCCGTTTGCAGTAGGACCAAGATCCATATTTTCACCAATAACCAAGGCAGTGTATGCATATCATGGCTATCAGTTATCTTAGGTAAGCAAACTTGCTAATCACATCTCTTTGTGATTCTTAGTTTCGTTAAAACATCACGTGTTTTTAACGAAGACTTTGCCCCGAGCCCAAAACTGTTTTGAAAATCATCGGTAAGTAACCTCACTCTATTTGGTTTGATATGTCGGACATAACCCTCGACCACCAAAGGTAAAAGGCGATGTCTACTGAGTAGTTTAATCATCAACCAATGAACAATGGTTTGAGGAGGATAGAGTGGGAAGGGCATACTACTTAATATTTAATGGGTTGGTGTTTATGCTTAACAGTGCCAGCAATCTCCAAAGGGGTATGTGAGAAAGAACGACTAATGTGATTCTATTCGTATCTTTATAGCGACTTCTTTCATATGCTTCATTAAGTAATTATGGAAAGGAAGTCTTGAATACGGAATGTGATCTCCATTTCTTTTCTTATCTTATGTCAGAAAGAACGATTAATGTGATTCTATTCGTATCTTTATAGCGACCTCTTTCATATGCTTCATTAAGCAGTCGTGGAAAGGAAGTCTAAAATATCGAATGTGATCCCCATTACTTTCTTTTCTCAGCATATGTAAGAATGACTAAATGTGATTCTATTCGTATCTTTATAACGACCTCTTTCATATGCTTCATTAAGCAGTCGTGGAAAGGAAGTCTTGAATACGAAATGTGATCTCCATTAGTTTCTGTTCTTATCAGTACCTCTTTGATACGCTTAGCTTTGTTAAGCAGTCAGTTCTTGTAACTGACTTTAGCTACCGTCTATCTTGTAGAGGTAGTTTATATGGTTTCTTATAAAAACGGTAAATCTAATCTATACGTTTTTATATGATAGCAGTAAATCTGATTTACCTATATATGTGACCGAGTCACGTATATTTCTTTCAGTTTGTAATGTTGACCTTGGTTAGCATTACAGACACGTGAAAGTTGCTTGTCAGAAAAATACCGATTGTGATCCAATTCCTATCTTCCTCAAAGACCTCTTTCATATGCTTCAGTAAGCAGTCGTGGAAAGGAAGTCAGACAGAAAGAATAGTGAATATGATCTCATTTACATTTTCTTAAAATACCTCTTTCATATGCTTCAGCAAGCAGTCGTGGAAAGGAAGTCAGAAAGAAACAATGTCAAATGTGATCCCACATTCATATTTTTCTTCAAAGAAAGTTTTCTTTCACGGTTCCTTAGAAAGACGGTAAATCTAATTTTACCCATTTTTCATTTTAAAGCAGTAAATCTAATTTACTATAAGCTGTAAATCTAATTTACTATAAGCTGTAAATCTAATTTACTTATATACAGGACCAAGTCGGGTACATAATCTATCAGTTACCA
Organism: Carex rostrata; assembly: GCF_964058835.1. Lineage (NCBI taxonomy): Eukaryota > Viridiplantae > Streptophyta > Magnoliopsida > Poales > Cyperaceae > Carex > Carex rostrata. The sequence goes on from NC_135931.1 coordinate 9,790,330, forward strand.
ATTCTTTATTTTGCAGCTATGCTCAGTTTTTATTTATACCATTTAAAGCACATAAACAATTTATATGTTTTAAAATCAGATATTCTTTTCGGTCCATAAAGCAATTTGGTAACGTGACAAAGTTCCTTTTGGGCCAGCCATTAGGACACGTGAAAGGGGCTCCCAGGAAAGATTGGGGTCACGAGGACCGCTTAGACTCAATCTTTTCTAGACAGAACCATCTCTTTCTTGTGTGGAAATGACAGCTCTTACTCAGGTACTTTATTGCTTCATCACATTATTCGATGAACTTTACTTATCCGAAGGTTTTCGAAAAGGCAAAAACTTACACTAAATTTTGCCATTTCAAAAGCATAGAGTAATTTGGTAACGTGACAAAGTCCCCTTTGGGCCAGCTATCAGGACACGTAAACGAGGGTTAGACGAAAAGTCGAGACTTTTCTTGTCATTAACCTTGTCGTTTACGGGTGGAGATTAGCAGTTCTTACTTGGGTACTTTATTGCTTCATCACATTCTTAGATATACTCAAACGCAGTTGAAAGTTTTGAAAACGAAAACATAAAGAAAGCATAAAATCCTATTTTATCTTTCTCGGTCGGAAAACCGATCCAAGAAATGTAAAAGTTTACATTTCATAAGAAAGCATAAAGAAAGCTTAAATCTAATTTAACTTTCTTAGTCGGTAGAACCGATCTAAGAAAATCTCATTTCTAATCGGTTTTGGACTTAAGCTGCAAATGTAAGAATTAAACTGATATGCGGTATATGCATCTAATTTGCATAAGTTATAACTTTTAGAAAATCAATCAGCGGGAGAGCCTTGTGCTCTGATACCACTGTTGGGGTTTACGCGCGGTGCTATAACCAAACCCATTTAGGCTTAAGTTGCGGAATGACCGTAGAACAAAAATTTCTACGGCCAACTTAAGCTCAGGATTAAACGGGGTATGTCAGGAAACTTTCCAAGGCGGTCCACCTTCAGTATTCCTTTGGCATCAAAACCCAATTTAATCCTTTTACAGATCTACTCCATGATTGATTTCTAAAACTTTAATCTACTTACAAATTAAATAGATTAATATAACATATTTATACCTTGTTTCCAAATCACAGTTGGAATGCAGACCGAGCGAGTAGAGCCTCACCAGGGAAGGAATCGACTCGGAGTATCACACGTGTGATACCTCTATCGGTTATCCACCAGGACTAACCGGAGAGCGGTTTATTTCTTCTGCCAGAAATACCGTAAACCGCGGAATTATGCAAAAACACTATTCACGGGAATAAGACGAAAACCCGTAAACACGAATTTTCGGTTGCTCAGTTTCATCAATATGCAAAACTGACATACCGCGAAATTCGGTAAAACACTATTCATCGATCCCGTAAATATTCTCCACAACAACCCGCAAGATTATACGTCAACTACGTATAACTTTCTTTTCTCAACCGAAACACTATTTGGGAGAGAAACCGAGAAAGAGAGAAAATACCGATTCGTTTCTGCACGAAAAGATACATGTGAATGTGCATATGTATATATGTGAATATATCTTTCTCTCTCTACCCCTCCACCCCTATTTATAGTGTTTAGATTCGGTTGCAAAAGACCAAAATGCCCTCCAAGTTCGGCCTATTTACAAGATATGCCATTGACACCTCATCCTTTTATATGTGAAATGACCAAAATACCCCTTCCACACCCTTCCACATTCTTCTCCATGCTTCTACACATGCAAGGTGGCATAGGTGTGAAATGACCATTTTGCCCTTGTGGATAGGATTGATGACATGTCATCTGGATAGGATCAATGACGTGTCATGCGGATAAGCACGAATCTGAAAAGACCCGAATGCCCTCGGCCCGAACACAAATAATATTCGTATAATTATTCTGAACAATTATATATATATTTTTCTTTCGGTTATTTGTTTCGGTATCGATGACGTGTCATCTGGATAGGATCGATGACGTGTCATGCGGATAAGGACGAATCTGAAAAGACTCGAATGCCCTCGGCCCGAACACAAATAATATTCGTATAATTATTCTGAATAATTATATATATATTTTTCTTGCGGTTATTTGTTGTTTCGATAATTTATACAATGTGTCCTGCACATTTATAAATTAACCGGTTAACTTTTATACAACGTGTCATACACGTTTATAAATTAACCAATGTTTTTGCTTGTTATTTTTACATAACATTTATAATTTAATTATAACACGTATAATTAATTATAACCATCTTAATATTAATTATAATCAATTTATAATTAATCAGTAAGATTCTCCGAGTAGCTCCTATATGGTGTGACCCAATAGGATCTGTGTTATGTTGGTAAACAGAGTTAAAACTGTTTTAACTTCTGTTAGTCATGGGTGGCATCTGGCAACACATCATGACCATCCAATTACACAGATGATGCTGTACTGTACAATATCACGATCCAGTAAACAATTTACTTGTGTCTGTTCTTCTGTCTCATAGCTATCAGATTAGTTTCAAGGTAGATGTGTGTCATCCTTGCTAACTTAATCTTTTCTTGATCTTGAGCAGATTATCAAATATAATTACTCTTGTAATTATACCGCTAGCAGATAATCTTACTCTATCAAGGGGCCCAGTGATGCTATAGCTCGTATAGAGATACGAGGGACAAATAGTATTCTTGGTAAACTATCACTTCCTCAGCTAAGCTATACATATGGAAAAGCTACCGTTATGACTGCTTTTTACGGACAGCGGTGGATAACAATCACACATACATATTTCTCAGTGGGAACGATAAATACCTCATACTGTAGAACGTGACACTGAATGAAAACATAAATGACACGAACACAATTCTATTTAATGTTTCATTCGGGGTCTGTCAAATACCATGTTTCTAAAACATGTATCTATGTGATTAAAATGACATCTCGTGTCAGGTGGTTTGTAAAACTTAACCATCTTTTAATCCACATACTAACCTTATCGCGGTAATTAGTGTTCCTGCTAATTACCTTGGTCAGTGACCTTTTAAGAGTATATATCATCTATATTATGGAGTTTCACAATTTCAGTCATGAACTCGAAATGATCCATAAATTCAATAATACTCAAGGCAACAAAATGCTATATAAATAAACATTCAATTCATGAACAAAGCTTTATGATAAATTATCGTATTATTGACTTCTAGATTATTACAAACTAACAATAACATCATCCCAGGTGTGCCATTGGTGCATGACCGCTTGACTTTTTCCCAACCAAAACCATACCTACTGAGCTAAAGGACATAATAAGAATAGATGGTCTACAGATTCAGATTGGGAACATAACTGACATTGTGTGCTACCTGTCCACCCTTTCTTAGTCAAGTTCTCTTTTGTTAATATGAGGTCATAGGAAACCAACCACATAAAAATTCTTATTTTTGGTGGAACTCGTAAGTGCCACCACATCATAGAATTGTTTGGTTGGTGCCCTCTAAAATTTAAAATGTTGTAAATAGAATGAGTTGAGAACTTCCCTGAAGTTTCTCATCTCTAATCTAGCTTGTCATGAGGCAGTGTGAAAGAGATTGAGCTAATAATACTAAGCAAGGCTAACCATTTATTGTAATCTACACCTACCAAATCTATCATAAACTGCAAAATTTGTCCTTGGAAATTAATGACATTAGCTAGTAATACTGTTTTATTGGTACACTTATAAAAGAGAGTAATATTTTGTAGCTAAAGAATAATTTTGGTACCATATGTCTAACCATAATTTCACTTGAGTTTGGATACCAGGGGCATAAGAGGTGCTCATTTCCCCAATGTGACTAAGCTTAGTGAGAGAGGACCGACTAGGCACTTAATGCCTTTACATGCATCATTTTCTTTCCACAAAAAACTCCTTGCCCTATATATCTATGTGTTTAACAACCTCTTTTGATACTTTGTAGCGGTAATGTTGTCAAAACAAAATGTATCAAGGTTACTCTTTCTCCATACGATAGTAAAGATAATTTCCAACTCGCCAATCTATTTTGAACAAATTAACCGATTAATCAAAGTCTGAAAATTTACCTTTCTAAGTATTTTTACCATTAGTGGCAGACCGAGATATATTATTGTCAGTTGTGAATTGACAAACCCAATGATACACTCAATGTCATGTTTATTTTCACTACAAGAGATTATTTTTTAGAAGTTTTCAGAAGTAGAGAGGTATCAAGCATATGGCGCACTACGATTGTTTGTAGTTTTTCGACTAACAAAAGTACGTTACATCTCGCAAGAATTTTTATGGTCGAAATTTTCTCTTTTAAAACTCGGTGATACGACAAGAATTATTCGTGGTTTACGGAAACACAATATCTGTTAGTATTGTGATCATAATTTTGTCATTTCAACTCGGATTGGGTGATATGCCAACCTAAACTCTTCACCACAATAATTCACGCTAATTAATTACATAAAAGTATAAAACTCTTCAATGATTAAACTGAATCTCCTTAAAAAAATTTAGAAGACCTTTAAGACATCGCTTTAAAACCCGAATTTTATTGATATCCAAAAAAAAATTAATATATTAAGTCAACTTTCCGATAATTTATTACCGATTTGAAGTCATTCAAAATTAATGATAATTTTACCGGTTTCTAGAACCGGTAATAAAAACGTCGTATTTCGCTGGATTTCGATAAAAATATTTATCTCGTGATAACAAAATACCCTCCACCGGTAATAAAAAATTAGTTTGCAGTACACGTGTCGCTCCAATTATCACCTATTTCAAGCTAAAGTTATGGTCCAAATTTTGGCTTGAAACTCGCGTAATAAAAATGAATTTATGTCTTCACCTTACCGATCATTCTTTGATTTGAAGTCAAAGCTTCAATGAATTGAAACGCTAATTATTTTGATAAGGTGCAGTAGTAATATGTTATCACCGGCGTTTATATTATCGGTTCTAGAAACCGATAAAAATATTATCGGTTTTAGATAGTTTGAAATTGAAAACGAAATTATCGGTGCAGTAGTAATACGGTCAAAATTTGACTTTTCAAAATTCAAACGGTCGATCTGAACCGTTCATCTTGTTCTCCATATTAATATGTGCTTGGAGACCAAATTTTATATTTTTCTGAATTTTTTTACTATTTATTAAGTCATTTTGAAAATCGTTGATCCAACGATTTTACTATTTTGTTAAGCCACCGTTGGAAATTATCTGTTCCATAATCGAAATCTTATTGTTTCTCTGACCTATTAATTAATCGATCTAAAGTCCAAAAAATGAGAGCCTTGATTTTGTAGTGCCATATGTGGTTGAAATTTTGCCAAAAATCTGCCGACCAATGTGATCAACATTAACATTCATGTGCTAACTCCAGCTAGGAAATATTAAAATTCTATGCGAAGGTGCTTTTTGAATTAATATACCCGCGAGGAAACCCAGATATTGTGTCTGATGTGGCACGTGGCCCATAAACTGTCGCCTCAATCAGAATCTAAAGGCAAAATAATATCAACAAGAAGTCAAATGTTTGACCAGTGAAGTTTAATTCATAATAGAACTAATTAATTAACACTTTAGGAGGAATATTATAGAGAATTAAATTGTTTACTCTATTGTACTTTTTGTTCGGTACTTAAATTTATGGTTTAAATTTAAGTATACAGAGGAATAAGATGTTGAAACATAAATCTATATTTATGTCAGCGGGAATTATAGATGGAGTAAGTTAATCTATTTAAATCGGTGGAGTAATTTACCTCTTACTTCGTTCTACTTCTCCTTTTTTACTTCTCTTTTAACGGTTTAAGTATGGAATAAGAAATTTACTCCATCTTATTCTACAATCAAACATAGCTTAAAAAACACTGTTTCTTTTGAAAATAAACATTAATTAAGGCAAAGAGCTAAAAATTCATTGTTGTTGGTCAAGAATTCATTGTCTAATATTTTCTGTATCTATCTTATCTTGTATTTTTCCAAATGGTTTAATACTTTAATTAACATATAATTTGTATTCATTAATGGGATTGAATTATCTTTTTTTGTGCTATGATGTTCCTTTGAAAAGCGCCAAAAAATCGACATAAAAGGTGTTTCTTGTCTTCAAGAATTGTCCACATAACACTAAAAAAAAAAAAAAACTTTAATGAAGGTTGTGATATTGGTAAAGAGCACAAGCGAATCATTATGAATATTAGATAATTAGGATTCCCGGACAACAATTTTTCTTTAAATATTGGCAATTGCTATTAATTATGTTTAAAGTTGATATCAAAAGGTGTGAGATGTAACACTCCACTTGTAAAATATGATTTTTATACAAGCTTAACATAATTAAATATTTGAAAATTGATTTGTCTTTATTTATATATTTTGACATGGATAACAAAAAACCTTATTCAAATTGAATCAAATAGAAGATATTGTCTAAAAGTTTGTTGTCTAGCAACATTTCAACTACGAACTATAGTAACAAGATTTGTGAATAATTCGGATTTGAGTCGTTGGTGAATCAATCTGCCTATTATTCGGTACAGTCAAATTATTCACAAATTTTACGAATTATTGGTGAATTTTACAAATTATGTTCGAATTTTTTCTTGAGTCAAAAAACTTTCTAGTATATATGTATATTTTTTAGCTCTTTTGTTAAACTAAGATCTTTAATCCGGACTCAATATATAACTTCAAATTATTCTCAAATCATAAATTTTTCATCCATCAAAACTTTTCGAAATTACTGAGATATCATATCACTATACTAGGAACTGATATATCATGCAAAAGAAAAGTTGATTTTGAAATGCGATGATTGCCGCAAAAGATCTTAGCGGAGAAGCAAAGGCCAAAGGCCAAAGGTAGCAAGCAACCAAACTCATAATTCATAAAGTCTAAAAAGAAGGATGCGTCTCATAAAAGGACAGGACACGAAGTCCCTTTAAAACTGAAAAGGAAGGCGGGTCCCACTGGAACAAGAGCCTCACCGCAGTCCATGTGCTTCCATTAATTGCCTTTTCTCTCTCAATCCAAATCTTCTCTTTTCTCCGTTCAAACCTACATTAAATTTTGGTTTAACAGTCTCCTTCCCTTCCGTAATTATTTTTTACAGGAAAACTTTATTGCCCCAACTTCCTTCCTGTACGTTATGTATTGTATTGATGGCTCACTATTGATGCAAGATGGGGTAAATTTGTATTTCACTATTGTCATCTAAGATAGTGTAATTTTTTATTTTAATTCTACAAGTATTCTACTTTTTTCTTCGTCAATCAATCTTTAAAAATAAAATTATATAATATGCTGGAAAGGAAATGATTTTAGTGAATTTTCGAAAAAAAAGATAAAACTGAAATCTCTTTTCAGTACAATTCTTTTTCCATCTTAAACCCAGTTATTTTTCATTTTCTATTCAATATAAGGTGAGAAAAAAGAGCTGCACATTAAAAAAAATATCTGGTGCAGGTAGTCTGCATCAATTTTTTTTTTAAATTTGTCCGTCTTCTCCAAAAATCAATCTCAATCATTCTCTTTCCAGAATATTATATTATTTTATTTTTAAATAAAAAAAATTCTCTTTTTGAATCCTTGGACAGTTTATTGACTTAGCACATGATGCGCCATGTTAGCAAATACGTAAGAAATTATTTAAAATTAGGTTTGATGAAATACGTCAAACTCTGCCAGAAAGTTTAAAAGTTGTTCAGGAAATTTGGCGTAACTTGCGTAAGATAGGTGATAATGTGATATAGGCAAACAAAAGTAGAAAAGGAGACCAGAGAAAAAAAAGGTCTTCACACTTTCTGTAAAAGAAACAAAAGTTAGAAATGCAGTCTCAAAAGTCTAAAAGACTTTTCAGACGGGGGTGCGAATGTGTAATTAAGAAGACGGCCAAGAGCCTGCTTTCTTTTCACGCACCAGAAAAGGCAGACAGTGAGTGATCCGTGATATACTTTTCAGAATGTAGTATAAGATTTTTATTTTTAAAAAAAAAAAAAACCATAACTAGAAAGCAGGCTCGATTTCTTTTATTTAAAAACTATCAGTATCAAATAGCAATAGGCCCGATTTTTTTTAAAATATCCTAAAAAATACTCTTTGTTTTCAAATATTTTGAAAAACAACCTAGGCGGCCAATCTCAATACCTAGCCGCTCTAGTGTGGGATGGTCTACTTTCAGAACAAGCCATCCTAGTGTGAGGTGGTATGGTATGTAATTTTTTTTTAATACTGCTATATTTACGTTACAATTTGTGTTGTTAAATTTTATTATGTTACAAGTTATAAGTTGTTTTGTAATATGTTGTTTCATAAATTTGTTGTTATGTCAAACTTTGTGTTATAATTTGTTGTCTGATGTTTTATAATTTTACTATAATCAGGGGCGGAACTAGAATTTGGATATAGGGGGGCTAAATATCATTTAAAAAAAATAAAAAATTTATAACACAAAATCTTTCATTATTTGAGTTCATAAAAAGGATACAATAAATAGCTAGCATCAACAAAATACTATGCCTATCAAAACTAAATTAAAAACATGAAATTCATATATTATTTAAATTTCGACCTATGATTTCCTAAATAATCAAATTCAACAATAATCTCATCTGTATACAAATGATATATTAAAAATTAAATTATCATTTTTTATCTCAAAATTACAATGAATAATAATTTTAAAAAGTAAAAAAAAAATACAAACCTCAATTAAAATTAAATTTCACAGCTCTTCTTTAACTTTATTTTTGTTTTATGAATTTTTTTCATATGCCATTGGATTTCGCCCCTCTTCAAAGATTGATTAGTTTGTTTTCTGTTTTGGTGAATTGGAAGAGCCGAAGAGATGTTCAATTGCTTAATGGGATTCCTTTCTTTCAAGCATTCAATGCTCAATTTCTTCCTTTTATTTTCTTTATACGGTTAACTTTCCTAATTCTAGCAAGAAGCCAAGAAGTTTCTATTTTTTTTAATATTGATGGTACGCAAATCTAGGAGTCAAGATTGCAAATGGGAAATAAAAAAGTCAAGAAGTTGCTCCTTAAATTTTATTTTTAGTCCCTATCTCCATGTTTGGTTGTGGCCTAAAACTAAGGAGGCCTAAATTGGTTAATTATTTATAATAAGATACTAATTATATAATATTAATATATTAATAATAATTGTAATATATTATATATTATTATAAAATTTATTTAATATATTAACAATATAAATATTAATTATATATTAATAATAATTATTAATAATAAAAAATTAATTGGATAATTATAAAATAATAATAATTACTAATTATATAATCTTATTAAAATAATAATTTAATATATTAACAATATAAAATATTAATTATATAATTATATATTAATAATAATTATTAATAATAAGATACTAATTATATAATATTAATATATCAATAACAACTATAATATATTATAATATTATTATAATAATAATTTACTATATTAAGAATATTAATTATTAATAATTATTAATAATAAGATACTAATTATATGATATTAACATATTAATAACAACTATAATATATTGTAATATTATTATAATAATTATTTAATATATTAACAATATAACATATTAATTATATAATTACATATTAATAATAATTATGAATAGGAAAATATTAATTATATAATATTAATATATTATTATATTATTATAATAATTATTTAATATATTAACAATATAGGGTATTAATTATATATTAATAATAAGATACTAATTATATAATATTAATATATTAATAATAACTATAAAATATTATAATATTATTATAATAATTATTTCATATATTAACAATATAACATATTAATTATATAGTTATATATCGTTAATAAGATACTAATTACACAGTATTAATATATTAACAATATAACATAATAATTATTAATAAAAGGATATTAATTATATAATATTATTATAATAATTATTTAATATATTAATAAGATATTAATTATATAATTATATACTAATAATAATTATTAACAATAATATACTAATTATATACAAATAAATATTATTATAATCATTCAAGTTAGGCCACGAGACGGAATAAAAATTAAACCACCATGTGAGGTGGCTTAATTTAGGCCGGCTCATTTAAGACACATTTGGTGGAATAATGAGGCCTAAACTCCTTATTCCACCATTTAGGCCACAACCAAACATGGTGTATAAGTTTGTAATAATACATAGGGGGGGCTGCCATGTACAAAAATATAACATTTACATGAAATTCTATATACTCGATTAAAAAAAAAATGAAAGGGTGGCTTAGCACCCCCTCAACAACACTGTGTTCTGCCACTGACTGTAATGTTTATAATTTGCTATAATGTTATAATTTTATTGTAACGTTTATAATTTGTTATAAACTTATAATTTTGTTGTAATATTATAATTTTGTTTTGTTTGACTAAAAAAATAATAAAAAAATAATAAAAAAATAAAATACTAAAACTACAACATAAAATATAACAATTCAAACATAAAACATGCACAATCCAAACATAAAATACTACAAATTCATTCAACTAAAACTAAAGCAGAGGATATTATTCTCATAGAACACACAATATGGGTACCAATTGATGTTTGCATCGTGAAGTATATGGAGCTGATCGCGGACATAAGAAATCCCCGCTGTCTTCTCCTTGCCCGCCTTCTCATAGGTGTGGGGAGTGCCCTAAATGCCAACGTATGCGGGCATCTCTCAGTGTCTGGTATGCCCCAGCAGGGAGGAGGATCTGGAACAATAGACCAACAAATAGGTAGATGTGACCACAACCACTACTGGAGTAAAAGAAGTGCCCCAGCAATCTGCTTGTTCTTCACCTGAATTTTGATAACATCAATGCAATTTTGATATTTACTCAACTAATTTTGTAATACAAAAATAAGAAGATAAGTAGAGACTTACCACAAGCATGACACAAGCCTCTATATATGTGGGCGATTACAGCTCCACCTCAATTCCACTTCGATGACCTCTCTATGTCCTATAGAAGAGATATGGATATAATCGGAACTGCGTCACCATTGGAATCTGCGAATATGACTGAACCACAGGGGTCCATCACAAAAGCTCGAGTATACATGCAATATGAAATAGACAACATAAATATTTTCTAGTAAAGTTTAGTTCAAAACATAAACAATTTGAAATTTTATATATTTATTATTACCTCTTCACCTCCTCTTCGTCAGGGGTATATACATATATCTGACTCTAGGAGTATTAAGTGCGGAGAGGTTGTAGACTCAAATAATATCCCGAATACCAGTACTTCTCCTCCCCCTTTTTCCTCTTCTTTCGCAACTATTGCAGATGTGTCCCCAATAGCTGCTCTACCATGGATAATAGGTCAGGATTGTCCGAGACACCATCTATGGGGTCGCCATCAATCCGTAAATCTCATAAGGCGCTGACATCACCAAGAGTGATTGTCATCTCTCCAACCGAGAGATGAAATGAATGGGTCTCTGGGCGGCATCTCTCACTAGGTCACATATAAGAGCTTGGTCGATCTTGCTCTAGGGTATGAGGGATAGCTGTTGCAATCCAATGTTCATGATATGGCAGGTCCACAAAAGAGGACGGTGCTCAATATGGGTCCATAAAAGAGGATTAAAAGTGTCAGCGGTAGCCTCTACAGCAGGAGGAGCCTAAGAACTATCTTATATCTCTATCGTATCTCGTGATTGTCCTCGTCTAGGTCTAGTCATTCTAAATTTAAAAATATCAAGTTACGTCAATTCCGAACCATTTCTGATATTTTTAAAACCTTAATTTTGGTGTTTGGACTACTAACTAAAAAGTTACGACAATTCTAACGCATTTCAGGTACTTTTAAAACCTTAATTTTGGCGTTTGGATCACTAATTAAAATGTTACAGTATTTCTTAATAATTTCAAATATTTTTAAAACCTTAATTTTTATGTTTGGACCACTAATTATAAAGTTACGGTATTTCTTAACCTTGTCTGGTTCTTTAAATCTTAACTTTGGTAATTCTAACCTTTCCTAATAATTTCTAATAATTTGAAACATATTATTACAATTTATATTACTTCCTAACAATTTTAAAACAATTTTGAACTAAAAATATAAATAAAAAAAAATAAAGGACTTGCATGCAATTTATAGGGCGATCTACTGGAGAAAGAGAGAGTGAGGAAATAGAGTGTGCAAAAGTCTCAAATAGAGTATGCCCAAACTGCCACCCTTACCCCTCTATTTATAGGCAAAATCCGACAACCCATATTGGGACGGCTAAGTATTGAGGCTAGTCATCCCACTGTGGGGCGGTTAAGTTATTTTTTCGAAATATTTAAAAATAGAAGGCATTTTTGTTTTTTTAAAGTATTTAAAAAAATCGGAGAATAGATTATTTGGTACCTCTCATTAGTGTGGGAAAAATGGCACAACGGAGCCGGCTCCATCACGAAACAGCACGGTTACGGCACGGAACGGCACGAAACGTGTTACTGTTCCGTGCCGTGACCACCCCTTGACATTTTGGTCACAGCACGGCACGCGAAAGATCCGGTCATGTCACACCCCGCGGCCACAGGTCGTGACAGTCTCCCGCCGTAAGCATACAACGCCGTGTATACTTACAAGGCTATTCAAATTATACTAAATAATCCAAAACCAACTAATATAAACCAAGTTTATATATATACACAAATCAGAGTAAACAGTCTGGTCAGAATATAATACAACCAAAAGTATCTCATCCGGATACCAACCATGAGGCCTACCCTAAAACTATACACCAAAACATATCTAGGGTCATGAGATGGTAAACTATAAGGCCCACTACTCGCGTGCCTCTCCGGAATCCATCGCACCCGTACCTGTAAAAATAACCCAGAGGGTGGGGGTGAGAATAAATTCTCAGTGCGAAATTTGCCACAGTTTAGATTATTGGACTTGCAATCAAACTCCATATTCAAAAATGAAACCCAAACAGTAACAATGCAAACAGATATATATAATCATAAATAACAGAATGTCAATGCTCAACAACAATTAATCAACCTGAAACACAGTTCACGGAATTTCCAAGATGAATTTCAAACACAACATATATTTGGCTTAACTCGATTCATTAGGGCTTGTAGCAACTACAGATGTTATTTCGAGATGGACCTTTATCAAACCCACATCTGTAGGGTTACAGACGCCTACAAATGGCCAACCAAGCTGGACCCTTTATCTGACACCCATTTGTAGCTGTTTGGCTTAACCATTTCCTAAGGTCTGGTTAAAAGTCACCTATACAGGTCAACTTTGACAAAAAATGCAATCACACGGAATCAAAGTCAGCCATACCGCTCAACTTTGCAATTTCATTCAAATAGAATCACAATCAGCTATCAGCCTTGCACAATTCATTAAACAGATCAACGAATAGGTCACCGTCATCTGATCCAGCCACCTAAACAGGTCGGTCTGGCAAATTCATCACAGGTCAACGCATAACTCAGCAGCGTCACCTCATCCAGCCACCTAAACAGGTCGGTCTGGCAAATTCAGAAACAGATCAACGGATAGGTCACCGTCACCTGATCCAGCCACCTAAACAGGTCGGCCTGGCAAATTCATAAAACAGGTCAACGGATAGGTCACCGTCACCTTATCCAGCCACCTAAACAGGTCGGCCTGGCAGATTCATTCACATCAAGAACAATTAATAGAACTAATCAAATAATAACCATACCAACATGCCAAATAATCTTAACCGAACAATTCAAATCATTCTCAGTTATGCAAGAATCAATCTACAGCATGAATTCCAAAATATGAAACAATTAAGCATTCAACATGACAAACGAATAAACAGTTTAATTCCCGAAAATAAAGTATCAAACAAGTCCAAGAATCCCGCACCTGATTACGACGAGCGTACCGCTTAGTTACGGATCAGGCGTCTCGAATTGCCTCGCTAAGTCTTGCGCCACCGAGCTTACACCTATATTATGTGTATACTTGGTTTAACATTGGTTCACGATCGAGAGGTTTACTCGAGTTACTTCTAGGGCTTATACCTTCTTTAAATAAATTCCTATGTTTTTGGTATTTATTCGTTCGGTTCATTAATTCTTACCAAAATCCTCTAAAACGGCACATAATCTCATCTAGGTCCTCTGGACCATACAAACTCTCCATTTGGTAACAATTTAGGTACCAGTTCTCTATTTTGGTTCTCGTAACAGTTCAATTTACCGTTTGGTTAAACCCTAATTTGGTCAAATCTCAAATCAGCCGTTAAATGTTCTAGAAATTCAAGATCAAAGGGTAACCTTACCGATTATAAATCTAATTGGTTGGGTTAAGAAAATCAATTCACGATTATGCCCAATTTCAGTTTTGGCACGAAACCCTAGAAATCCAAAATCAACGAATCGGGAGAAATCGAGAAAAAGATTGACAAATAAACAAGCAAGGAGTGTAGAGGAACTAATCCTCGAGCAATTCGAACACAAATCTCGAGTTTAAAATGAAAACCCGAGAAATCGAGAAAATTCGAGATTTAGAGAGAAACGGGAAGAGAAAAGAATACCGAATAGGAGAGCTAGGAGAGATCCACGGGCGCTTACTCGGTTCCAGCTTCGATTTCTCACAACAATCGAGAGTTAGAGAGGAAAGGGAAGCTCTCTCACTCTTTTTCTTCTCTCTTGGCGAAAATCACAAAATAATGGGGAAAGGGGCGGAGGGGAAGAGAGAGAAAGAAAGAAATTTTGGGCTTTTATGAAAAGATACCCTGAGTGCGGACGCACTCAATTCAGTGCGGGTCGGCCACCCGCACTCAGCACTTAGAACAGATTTTCAGTAGTTGAAATACACAGAAAAGAATACTTCAGTGCGGACGCACTCAGTACTTAGTCAAAGTTTCATGAAAACGACACTGAACAAAGGAAATGTCTGAGCGTAGTGCGGACGCACTCAATTTCAGTGCGGGTCGGTCACCCGCACTCAGCACTTAGACGGATTTTGGAAAGAAATTCAATTAACACAGAAGAATACTCCAGTGCGGACGCACTCAGTAGTTAGTCCCATTCTGGAAAATTCAGTCAATACAGAATTTCTCAGTGCGGACGCACTGAGAAGAAATTCAGAATACAACTCAAGGAAAACAGAATCCAGTGCGGGTCAGTCACCCGCACTCACCACCAGTGCGGACGCACTGGACCTATAATGGTCCAGAACTTCGAAATTTCGACGCGGTTTCGATTCATACTTAATTTACTTATTTAGGGAAACCTTAATTAAGATTTAAACTTCCATTTTGTTAGCACGATTTTCGATTCTTGCCTTTAAATCATTAAAAATTAATTGTAAAAGTTTCATAACGTAACAGGTCACGGCACGACACAGTACATAATCACGCGAGTCACGTGTAATTAGGACCGTTAGGTCTTAATCAAATGGTGAATCTTGAAGAAACTAACTAAAATTATGAAAAAATAGTTAAACGTGAGAAACATGACCAGTTACATTTGGACACGACAAGTGAATAGTCACGACACGGCACAGCACGAGTCACTGTTCACTTGGTCACGACACGGCACGGTACATATTTTCCACTCTACCTCTCATTTACATTTAAGCGTTATCGAATAGCCTAGTCGATGCCATCCAATTTTACCGTTTTTACTTGGCAGAAATCATGAGAAAATTGTGAAACTGGGAGGTGCCGAATAGGCTATTTGGTACTACTTAATTGTAAATGAGATGTACTGAATAGTCTATTAGATACTTATTTTTGTGAAAAAATATCAATTAAGTTGATTCTTTAAATTTACTTTTAATACTTATTGTTTAAATATATATATATATATATATATATATATAGTATAAGAGGTTTTTATTTCAAGCGAGAAGGCGCTTATAATATTTTTTATTTTTTTTAATATTTTGCTACTGCTAAAATTTCTTTCATGAATAATTATGATATGTTAATGTTTTGCTACTTCAATAATCCATATTCACTAGTAATCATTACTGACCATATCTTTTATACGGTAAAATGCAATAAACATTTTGAAAACTTACAAAATGCCTATTAAATGCAAAAAGTCTATTAAAAATGCAAGACATATAAAGTACTTTATTGTTAATTCTCATGTAGTAATTTGAAATATAATTAATTGTTAGAGCGTTTCAGTTCTTAAAGATAACCTTTTCTCATCGACTGTATAATTAGAAGGCATACATAGGATAAATTATTAATTAAACTAAGTAATTCTCAACTTGTACTACGAGACAAAACGTGACGCGCACGTGCTTATAACTTATTGTGTGTGTTTTGAAACTTGTTTTAAGAGGAATCATGTTATTGATCGATCAAAATTAGCGCTTCAACATTTGTATTATTCAAACTTGATTGCTCATGCATTGTGTATTTGATGTCAAGTCTTATGTAATATTTTAAAATATAGAAATTTAACAACATGTCACATATTGATTGATTGATTGATTAATTAATTAATAAAAAACATTATAATAATTCCGTGTGCTAACTAAAAAGATAGTTTACAGTCTTAGAAATTGATTTCGAAACGTCATTTTCACCCTTTTCAATTTTATTATATTTTCATAGTCATGTAAGATGTAACGAACCATTTTCTAATTTTGCTCGAGGAAAGATGTTTCATCCATAACTCATGGGGGACACGGGTTGGCGAGCATAAGAAATTAAGAATGCTCCGTGCCTTTTCCAACAAATCTTTCCCTGCATCATAAATGCACTAGAGTGATACCTTTTTGTTTGGGCCAGTCTTTATTTAAATGCTTCGTTGGGATATGGGAAGTCAAGATTCGCTGTGACTCCAATGCTTGTAGTTATTTATAAGGCTTCCGTTTCTATCCTAAACTCGGTAATTAAGATATGATGAACTATAAATAAATTATTGATTCAAAAGGTTAAAAAGACAATAACATATTTCTACTTTTTATGTAAATCATTTAAAACAAACGAAAATACTACAAATTTTGAATTAAATATGCCGAAATTTTTATTAATATCAATTTTTTTTTTCAAATTCTACACTTTGAATTTTTTTTGAAAAATGTCGAGACCGTAGTTTTAATTAACTCCTCAAAACTGCAAATTTAATTTACGGTTTCAACCCTCTCAAAACTACAAAACAAATTGACTTTGTTTTGTAAAACTGATTTTTCTGATGAAACCGTGAATTTAATTCACCGTTTTTAGGTTTTTCTGATTATTTGTTTAATTAAACAGAAAATATTATATTTTATCTATTTTTTGTATTAAAATATTAGAAATATTTTAATATTTCTTTGAAAATAGATGTAATTCTATATAATTTTGATTTATTACATAGACTGTGACAAATAATCCGGATCAATATTTTACATGCCGAAATTTTTTGCAGCTGTAAAAAAAATTAAAATACTTCTTTGTGTGTTATTGAAAAAAAATAAAAATATTTTGATTATGAATTATTAATCCCGGTTCAAAAGTTACTTCTAGATAAATACATAAAATATTATGGTTCTTTTATTTAAAAAAATATATATTGATTTGACAAAAGTGACAGATGAATTGAATTCCCGTGGATAAAATATTATGGTTCTTCTATTTAAAAAAAATATATTGATTTTACAAAAGTGACAGCTGAATTGAATTCCCGTGGATTAAATTTATGGTTCCTTAGTAATTTTTTTAATGTCAAACCTAAAATCGTAATTAACTGTTTTAGGCTAAAACCGCAAAAGAAATTCCAGTTTTTCGAAACTGTGGATTTGTTCTGCAATTTTGGAGGGGCTAGAATCGTGGATTTAATTTGTAGAAAGTTGGCCCAAAACTGTGAAATAAAATTGCAGTTTGGGCATTCTTTTTGAATATTAATAAAAAATTTGGTTAAACAATTAATCATTTTTTAAACTTCATCTTGTGAGTTCTATCCAACAATTTAGTAAGCTTACATTCTCCTTATTTAACTCAACTTTTACTATAAACTTTAATGTTGTACATTATAGAAATAATAAAACTTTGTTTTAGCACAAATGAGCAATGTTCGTCAACTGTAATCTGTCGAACTCACTGTTTTTGTTTTTATTTTTATTTTTTTTATTTAGAAGAAGAGCACCCTTCTATTTTTAATTTTCTCTTTATCCATAGAAAGAGAAGAATAGAGACTCTGACTTATCCTTGTGATGAAAGTTCTCGTAATCTTCTTAAAAAAAAAATCTATGCCATCACTTCGTGTTGATTAGAAGACAGCATGTAAAGTTATTTAATTTCTTGCGAGCACAGCAGATCCTAGATTCATATTTGGTATCCTAGCCACATCAATCAATTCTTGCGGGCATGCTAAGAACAATATTCAGCTAACTGCTTGTGACTTGTGATTTTTCATGATTTTATTGCGTGCATTTCAAATGCAATGCAATGCAATGCAATGATATCGTTCAGACTTGAAGTCCCTAAAGTGGAATGCTTTTGATATGACATTTTATGTGCAATCACAACCCAAGTGATGAATAGAGTGGGTTTGCCTGCTCCGAGAGATTAAATAAAAAAAATAACATGTCAGTTCTCAAATTAACATGATACTGAAATTTAACCACCAACTTATATTTTCTGTAATGACTAATGAGAATGAAATCTTTGTATTTTGCTATTAGTGTCCCTAATTATCTTTCATTCTTTTAATAACCCATCCGTAGGCAGAAATTTTCTTTCTTAAAAAGGAGGCCCGTGAATATGTATGCTCTTGAGTCCTGACTCCTGAGGCATTAAAGATCCAAAAGTAAAGGCCCATTGGTATCAATTTCTCAGATGCAATCGAATTGATTGTATCCTCCACTTCTCTCTGTGGCTGATACAATTAAAGAATGCTTATTTATCTGCTCATCTACGTATAAGCCTCAAGCCAACAACCAAAACAGAACAGAAAGTAAAGGGAAATAAAGATATATTTTCCCAATATCAGATTCAAATTACATTTCACCGTCTGATCCAAATAGCCATATCCAACAAACGTCAACAGAATCAAGAAGAACAAGCTACAATTTCATCTCAGGTTCTCAACATATAGAAGTTGCAAATAACAAGCCATAATTAATCAGAATCAGATAAATTAGATGATTCAGATTGTCTAACGTTTCGTTTGACAGCTGCTGCGTTGGCTTGTCGGGAGGCTTCTCCTTCGAGGAAGATAACTTTGGCTTTGGCGAGCCTTTCCTCCAACATCTCTGTGCTGAAGTCATCAGTTCCTCCCAGCTCATCAAATCCAACCTATTAATTGACCAGAAAAGAAAAGATCAAATCGTGATGTTCTTGTCTTAACCGATGCCACTCTCATACATGTTAACTGAGACAATTAATCACCCCCCCAGGGCAAAAGATATGGGTGGTGTTTCTTTGAGGTCTAAAATTAAGTCATTGTTTAAACTATTCTTTGTTTGGTTGAAGCATGTTACTTAACTACTTAAGCCTTGGCTTTAAGTTAAATTATTTTTTTCTGTTGATTCATTTTGCATGCAAATCTAACTAAAAGTAATTGAAAGTAGAATAACCTAATTAATAAAATATTGTGCAATTAGAATAATAAAATAAGAATAATTAATATAATTTTATCTCTGATATACAGTGCCACAATACCAGTATCAAGCCCAACCAGTGCCAGTCTCTGTCCAATTTGCCACAACAAAAGGCAATAAATGAAGCACCTCAAATTCATATTATTTTTTAGTGTAACCAGTAACTATATTACAATAAAATCTACTTTCAAATCGCTAGAAATTGCAGTCTAGATGCACTTTGAACCCCTTAAAAATTAATTAGTCAAACACGACAACTTAATATTGAATCTTCCCAGATAAACTTCCCAAATGGATTGATTATAAAAAAAATTGCAATGCAATTTGCAATTCCAAGACCGAATACATGTTACAGATAAATAAAAAGTTTGTAAATTCAAGGTTTTCTTGCGTAATGAAACTCACAGAATCAATTTGGGTCAGTTTGAAATGCTCCTCGAATAAATTGGGAAAGAAATGGGGGTGCCTTAACTTTTCAGCATGGACTAAACGTTAAACCATCTAGATAGGTGCCTTAGCTCTTTTCATTTGATGCTGGCCTAAAGGTTGGCATGTTCCATCTTAGTCCGGCTCAATTAAACCACGTTTGACGGAATAACTGAGACCTAAAGTCCTTATTCCACTATTTGGTTCACAACCAAACATCACCATAAGGCTAACATAGATATAATGGTTTTAAGTTGAAAATCTTGATAATTATAAGAAATCAAATAGATTTGAGATCCATAATTACAGTCTGCTAACAAAAAATTAGTCACCAATCTTGACAAATGCATTCAAAAGAATATATTCTGGGTTCTATATGTACAAAAACATATATTGTGTGCATATGAACTGATTTTTTATTTTGTACCTCTTTTGAATTAATTTGACAAACATTGTCAAGATAGCCAAATAATTTCCATTGACAAAGCATCTCTTCTCAATAAGAAAATATATAATGCATGTGGAAATAAAATTTGATGCTTGTTTTACATTAATCAAGTAACTATTTCTAATGCCTTTCGGTGGTTGCTATGTTCCCAAAATGAGGTGCAAACTTATTTTCATATTCTAAAATTTTATTAATTGACCTGGCATGGTACGGTGAAGGTCGTCATGTTAAGACACCATTAATATGACAAAGTGAGAACTGACAAAATGCTGTGAAAAAACAAAATGATAACCTGTTACTTCATTTTTTTATACCAACAATCTTTTGATTTTAAGCAAATCTATAACACATAATGGACCATTAAAAAATATATCCGGTTGTCTCTAAAAACCAAATGTCTCCTAATTACTGTTAATTCCTCTTACATCTCTACATAACCTAAATGTAATTATTCCAACAACAAACAAGCCTTTAGTCCCAATGAACAAATTTGAAACATAAATATTTATGCAAATTTTAGTGGAAGAGCTGAAGAAGAAGAAAACTATTGAGATAAAAAGTAATATTAATTAGCCTCGTGTTATTTATAATGGGTGCTTCTCGCAAGTACCAAAAACAATGGGTTCTGAAAGAAGAGAAGCTGAAGGTGGTCATTTGCTTTAAGACAAAACAGAAAAAGACCACATACTGCTTCCATTGGAATGAGGTAATAGTAATTGTGCAGTAATGAGAAATGGAAGATATTAAAAGAAATTAAAGCAACTTACTACATAATCATCAACTTTGGCATTCTTTACAAGTGCTAGTGTCGGAAGAACAACTATCCTTAGCTTTTCAGTCAAAAAGGGACTTTTCTCAGCATGAACTTTTATAAATCGTGTTTCCATATGCTGCTTTGCTAGAATTGCCATATGCTTATCCATCACCTGAACATAACGAATGATAACTCTGTAAATAACAAAATATTTGTAAAATAACAGAACAAGTTAATATTTAATTAAATATGATAGTTTTATAATATACATGAAATAATGTTCTGAAGACATCGAGCTTGAAGCTATAGCATGATACAGCAGCAATTTCTGTTTTAGAATTTTCTAAAAAAAAGCATAGGTGGCTTCTTCCTAATATTTAGAAGATTAGGTGGCTGAAGTTCTGAATTATGGTATTTAGTTGTCTCCTGCTATGAACAACTTGAGCTGAAATTTAAAACCTTTGACAAGCTTTCTAACAGGCAGGATTCAAGGACATACCATGTTATCATTTAAACTTGAGACTTCACACTAGTTCAGCTATCATTATTTACTTCTACAACCCCCTCTTATTCCAAGAATTCTGAATTTGACTTACTGATACAACAGCAGCAAGCGATCCTAAAAAATTACACTCCAATTCATGTTTTTAAATAATGCTGAAAATTTCATATATCTGCTTTGAACACAGAATGATATATTTGCAATAACAACCAAAGTCCAAAATCAAGGTCAAGTTTGAAACAAGAACATTGATCCATACATTTCATATTAACCATACAATCCGCTTCAGTTTGTTTTAAGCTTTTAAATGGATACTTAGATTGTTTACTTGAAATTTTACTCAGTTTAGAGTTCTAACAAAAGATCTTAACCAAGCCAAGGACATATTGTTAAGTTTAAATATCTAACATAAGATGCCTTTTTATTTTACTAACTCAATAAATCAGTGTTATGACGTAAAATTTGAATGCTTTTTGCGAATATTGATGTATCAGATGTTGGATGCAAAACAATTCAATTATGATTTACACCTAATAGATTAATCAGAGATGTCCACGATCAGAAAATAAGCCACTGTATCAGCAGTAAAGATTATTTAACCACTGAGATGGCAAGGCTCGACCAAAATCCTTTTATTTCATGACATTGGTAATATAAATCTAGACGTACATTTCCTAATGACTATACGGTGTGGCACCACCTCATGTGAGAATATACCTTTAGTAAAAGAGAGGTTCAGCTTCTCATAGTGTACATCCCACAAATGCAGTTAACAAAGCTTCTGATCCAATTAGTTTATTGATTTAGTGACATTGTGACAATAATAATCTTTTCTGATAAGTTGAAATTTAAGAAAAAAACTCAAACAGCATCTGGTAATGCTGAACTTTGTTGTGAAGCTACTAATGCTGAATTTCAATACTACAATTCACTACTTGAGCCTAATGTACTATGTGGGCATGATGCAGTTATGATGCTAAGGCGCATTATGCATATCATTCACCAGAACTTGATATTGTCCTCAATTAAAATCATATTGCTGGCATATATCAGCACATGCTAATATGTATCACTAAGAGAAAAAATCACCTTTATGTACTGATGTCTAATCAGCCCATGCCCAGCCATGCTTTTCTCAATAGAATAAAACTAACAAACAAAAATCTCTATGTCCAGCCGTTCAATATATGGCCCACATCCACACACAAGCGCATACAGTTCATAAAGAACACAATGCTGTAGACATAAGATGAAACCAAAATATCTTGTACCTGACATGGCCAATTTTGACGGTAAAAATGGCAAACAACCCGCTCACTAGCCTTTACGGCTGCAAAAAACTCCTTTTCACCAATCTCTGAGTATTCTCCATGACCCAAAGAAATCCATTTATTTCTTTTCTCTGCCATTCTCTTCATTTGTTGTAATCTTCTCTCTCTTAAAACATCTAAGTCGTCTAAATCGAGTCGATCCAAAGCTGCTATTTCTTCATCTATTTTATCCTCTACTGCCTTTACAACCGTCAAGACTTGGTTCTCTATAATCTTTATTTATCAGGAGAAAAAGCTATAAGTTGTTAGAATTTAGAGTAAACATCATGTATATGTCAGTTTAGTCCTTTTTTTACGTTTTAAGATAATTCAACATACATGTTGAGGTATTGCACAATTAAGTTTATGACAAAGCAAATTTTGGTTACTTGAGCTCCTTAACAAAAAAAATAACTGGATAAAAGCTGGATTATCAAATTAATGGACTAGAGCAGAAGAATCAGAAGAGGCAAAACATAATCAATTATTATATTCAATTTATTCGAGTTTCTAAAAACCAATCAATACCTTCAAACTTACGAACTAAGAATAATTAAATATTCAGAATTTTTTCCCTCTCTGATCAGTCTTAGTGATGGAGAGGTAACAGATCTACGACTAGCAATTGGAGTATAATAGAGAAAAGAAAGTGAAGACGGTTTGATTCAATCTATTACCTGCGCAACTTGAGATTCATCCATGGCGAGATTGGATTTGGGAATGAACGAGAAGGGTTTTGATAGATCGGGGAGTGCGCTGTGCGCTTTTTTATTAACCGAGCTGGATTCAAATTTGAGGGTACACTTTACGTCATGCCCCTCAAAAAAATTGGATATCTTTGCAAGAAGTGCACAATTTCTTATATATGGTATATATATTTCTATTCTACAAATACGGATATAGATTCTTATACAGATACATATTATTGGGTATTAAATATATATGAATCAGGTATTAACTAACACGAATATAGTTCAGAGAGTATATTTATATAAGTTTATATAGTGCATGGAGAGTAAGGCTTGGGTACTATAGATAGCATAAAGATATTCATGCTACGGTCTCAAAAACAAACCGTATAAATTTGAACTTCGATTTAAGTAGCTCAATAAATTGGTTATATAATAATATTGTAGAATACTAATTTTTACTATTTTTGAAATTTTTTTACTATTTTTTATGATTTATAAAAGATGATAAAAATTAGCCTAAAATATTGACAATTTTCTCTTTTGTCAAATCAAATTATAAATATAAGGAGATTAAGTTTTGAAACTCACATCATCGTTGTCCTCATCAATACAATTTTATTTCTTTGTTCTCGTTTATGGCGATCGGACAGTTCATGTGTTCAAGCTTCTTTACATATTAAAATACGGTCTATGTAGCCCGTATATGTATATTCCCTTTTTTTTTAAAAAACTTTGGCATTCCGTTTCAATACGTATAAAAAATCTCTATGTGGTTCAATATGTAGTTCTGCATGTACGGCTGTATATTCGGTCATATATTACTGCTACATATTCGACTGTATATTATTATTGTATGTTCGATCGTATATTACCGTGCGGATCCAAATGGGGTCAGGAGTAAGCAAGTGCCTACTATTGGATTCAACTTTTTTTTTAACCCAGTAATATTTGATATTTGTATTTTTTTTCCTGAATAGATATAATGCCTACCTCTGGATTTAATTCACGATCTAGTAAAAAAAATTGCGTGGTAGTCAGTCCAGACTGATTCTCGTAAAAGAAAGAAAGAAAGAAAGAAAGAAAGAAAGAAAAAGACACAGTCTGACTCACTACTTCACTTAGAAAAATTATTTATTCGTTAGGAGAAAAAAGATATCAACTACTAAGGATATAAATATGTACCGTAAGTTGAATCACGTGTCGTACTATGATCAAATTTGGAAGGATGGTCATAACATGTGAATGGTAAAAACATGTTAATCACGTTGTGACCACAAGTGACGTGTCCAAACACGACCGGCCATGTTTCGTCACATTTAACTATTTCTTTTTTATAATTTAGATTAGTTTATTAAGGATTCGCCTTTCGATCAAGATCTAACGATCCTGATCACACGTGGCCGCATGTGTCGTCCCATGACCAATTTTTTTGCATGATGTACCTTGTCATGTCAAATTTTTGAAAGATGGTCATGACACATGACACGTGATTCACGGCACATAATCGTCACATGTGCTATGACATGACGTATCCAGTCGTGTCGTGATTTTTTTTAGAAAAAAATTGTCAGTTGAAAAAAAATTGTATCATTGTCAATATTTTGTGCCTACCTCTGATCAATTCTGGATCAGTCCCTGTGCATATTATTGCATACTATATATTACCGCATACCACATATTACTTCATATTATTGCATATTACTGCATACTTGTTTTTATATATAAAGGTTGGCTAATATCAAAACGTTTGTTTCAAAGCTGTGGTGCAACCAATTAATTTTCTGATTTCAAAGTTCAAACGGTTGATCCAAACCATTAAATGTGATCTCTATATTAAAATGCATTTGGAGACCAAATTTTATATTTTTAGAAATTTGTTTACTATTTATTAAGTCATTTTTAAAATTGCTGATTTTAATAAATATTGAAAAATTGAAAACAACAAGTTTAAATTGACTTAATAAATAGTTAAAAGGATTTAAAAAATATATAAAATGTAAACAATATTTTTGGATCGACTGTTTGAACTTTTAAAAGTGAAATTCGAACGTTTATTCAACGGTCTAGGAGCAAACGTTTTGATATTAGCCAACCTCTCTCTCTCTCTCTCTCTCTCTCTCTCTCTATATATATATATAAGGAGGGTTCCAATGTCTCATTTTTTTCATACCTCATCATACCTCATATTTTATATTTTCGTTTTCAAAGTCCAAATTGTCGATCTGAACCGTTCAACAAAATATTTATACTAAAATATGCATGGAGATGAAATTTTATATTTTTTGGTATTTTTTTGCTATTTTTTAAGATAGATACAAAATCACTGTTTTTGAACCGTTCAAAAAACAGTGATTTTCTACCCATCTTAAAAAATAGTAAAAAAAATATCAAAAATTATAAAATTTCATCCCTAACCATATTTTAGTATGGATATTATGTTGAACGGTTCGGATCGACAATTTAGACTTTGAATATGAAGAAAATGAAGATATAAAATATGAGGTATGATGAGGTATAAAAAAATGAGGCATTGGAACCCTCCTCTCTCTATATATATATAGAGAGAGAGAGAGAGAGTTGGGCTATGGTGCATTGCAATGTATAACATTTTTTGTACATCGAACTATAAATCACCGGATTCAAAGTCCAAATAACCGATCCAAACCGTTCATCCTGTTCTCCATATTAATATGTGTTTGGAGACCAAATTTTAAATTTTTTGGAAATTTTTTACTATTTTTTTAGATTTATTGAAAATTGCTGTTTTTTTTATGGTCCAGATTTGTCTGAAAACAACAATTTTCAATAAATCTCAAAAAATAGTAAAAAATTTATAAAATAAATGTAAAATTTGGTCTCCAAAAACATATTAATATGGAGAACAAGATGAATGGTTTGGATCAGTTATTTGGACTTTGAATCCGGTAATTTATAGTCTAATGTACAATAGAGGTTATACATTGCAATGCACCATAGCCCAACTCTCTCTCTCTCTCTATATGAATTCTCATGTTAAAATTCTTATATATAAATTCGTATAAAAATCTACATATGCAATGGCCTTTCGCATATCGCACAAAAAATGCATTTTAAAACATTGCTTCTCTTCCTGGTTTAAAAATAAAGTATTTGATGTGACTAAGCTGAAAAAAGATTCTCAAAAGCATTACAACTCTTTTGTTTTCGTCTCGTTTCGTGTTAATTTTTATTTGACATATTTTTAATATTTCTAATAAATATTAACACTAATTCCAATTAAAATCTAAGTTTTTCCAAACATAAATAAATAATAAGACCTAACAAATGGAAAGGAAGTGAGCTGATTTTAATTATAATCTTATTTCATGAAGTGATGAAGCTTATTTGAAGTCCAAATTGACTCAGACCACCTATTCGAATTCGACAACCTATTTCAAGGCCTAACACGAACACCACCTAATAGAAGCCCAAACGAACCCATTTCTCAGTTTTTAATCCAGACGAGACCTAGAAAGTGTTTTCTGTGCGACCGAGCGAGAGGGGAACAGAGAGGGAGAGGCGATTGACGTGATATACAGAGAAAGAAAGAGATAGAGATGGCTTCGGCGGCTTCGAGCGCAGCCGCGCCATTCTGGCGTGCTGCAGGTATGACTTACATAACCTACTCCAACATCTGCGCCTCGCTGGTGCGCTCCTGCCTCAAGGAGCCCCACAAGACCGATGCTCTTTCGCGCGAGAAGGTTCACTTCTCCGTCTCCAAGTGGGCTGGTGGAAAGCCTGAGAAGCCCAGTACGATCTCTTCTCTCTCTTTTTCTGTCTCGTGATGATTTTTGTTGTTGATCGGTTTTTAGATTTAGTCGATCTTTCCAGATCTGTGCGATTTGTAGATTAGAGCCATCTTTGATAGGACCTGTCAATAATATGATTTATCTCGTGGTTTGGTGGAAAGTAAAGTTTAGATTAGCTGAAGATGTATACATTATTAGGTTAATTTCCTCTGATCAAGTTGTCTTGGAAGAAAGTATGATCTCGAATTTGTCTTAGTTGTATTATTCCTTGATTTGATTTTATGTGACTTAGGGTTTAGATCAGCGCGGCCTCTTATTTGTCAATCATTCTTGTTCAATCTGGTTTTATCAGCTGTTCAGGTATTTCCGACTTATTATGAGTACAATCAGCTCCTTATTATGCAACCTATTTGCTATCTTCACCCTTTTTGAGTCACTAAGGTAGTAAATACAATGCAAATAAACAAATTTTCAAGGCAGAACTGGTACGTCACCAATATTCTTGGATAACATGAGGGTTGGCTCTGACTATTTGTTGAATTGTATATTTTACTCGATGCAATACTAATTCTGGAGTTGTTATAATTTTGCTTGATTCTAATTACTGTTTTTTTTCTCTTCATGTAGCTATTAGATCAGATAGTCCTGACGCCTGAGAGAGCTTGACAGAGAACCCGACGTTCTTTTAATCCAGTGCTATTTTTTCTTGTTTTACATTGTGACGATGCTTGTGTAGTTTGAGATGGCGAATGTCTGCCAAAATATATTTCTGTTATGTTCTGCTGGCATCTGAGAATAAGCAATTTGACTTTTTATTGAACAGCTACTTGAATATTTGGCTGTGTACATTTTACTCTTTGAGTTTAATTTGGTCATTTCACATTTCTGGATAGTGGTTTGGTGATTGTACTCTTCTGCTATTTTATTTGGATTTTTGATATTTTTGAACCGAACACTGAATAAAACGCACACTTATGTATCATAAATTTTATTTGTGATTTTTTTTGTTTCTTTGTGATACTGAATTATTTTTAAATTATACTCAATTATTCTTAAATCACAAATTTTTGACACTGTCGAATCAAATTTGAATTAGCTGTTTATGCTCTTCTGTTATGCCTTCATATGTCATTATGCTCTTCTATAATCAAATTTTTGTCATTATGCTCTTCTGTTATGCCTTCATGATGTCATTAGCTGTTTATGCTTAATGGCTTGTCCAGTAAACATAGCATTATCTTTCCAGGATTCTGTTTATAGAAAAAGTTTTCCTTGAGAGAAGGAACTCGAAAGTTCTATATTCACAACAATTATGATTATAAAAATGGTTTTTGTCGAGAAGCTTGTGGGGTCCTTGTCACTCGAGAGTATTCAGTAGGGTGTAAATGGTTATGGATAATTTGCTCTGTATTCGCTTCGCATTCGGAGATTATTTAAATTTGAATTAAACAGATTGTGGATACGGATATGGATATTTTTTTGTATATAGTGAAATAATGGTGGATATGGATACGGATAATTTCATGAAGGTGGATATTCGTATCTGAAATTGCTCTCGATCGGCTCTGACTTTATTGCTCCGGATAGAAGTTGTTATATAATTATTTCATATTCATTTCAGTCTTGGTAGTGGGATAAATGATAATATGATATGGTTTTCAATTTAATCTCTTTTCACTGATGATGGTGCTACAATAGTGTTATTTTCTTTTTCTTTTTTTATCTTCATTTCATCACTCTCTATTCTTTTCCATTCAAGATTTTAACCCGTTAAAGTAGTATGCTTTTAGTATCTGTTAAATTAGTTTTAACCATTGTTTCAAGACAACAAGAAGGCACTCTTTTGTATCTTAAAGTGTATAACTCAATTATTCGATAATTATTCGTTTCGTATCTGTATTTGAATCTGTATTTGTAGATTATTCGCTTCGTATCTGTATCTGTTTAAGGCAGATTTAATTTTAAATTTTGATATCCGTTTACTATCTGTATCCGTATTTGTGTATGCTCGTTAAAAAGCGGATACGGGTATGATATTAGCATTATCCGCTCCAAATTCGCTCCGTTTACACCTCTAATTTCAAGTCTCAACATTTCGGGAAACATAACAAAAATAAGCACAAGCTCCTTTAACCTACCCTTTTACCTGTTGGCTGAAGTCCGGAGAGCAGTATGTAGGGATGCAAATGGATTGGATGGTGGTAAAACTATATCCGTCTCAGTTTTTATCAAGGTTTTAAATAGCAATTATCGCGTTATAGCGGAAAGGCTAAACAAAACCTATTGTGAATAGCTTAACTATCCTACATAACGTTTTTTGTTTTAAAAATTATATTTTATATTTCTACTAATTATCAACATCATCTAAAGTCTCATAGAATAATAAATAATACAAAATTGAATAAGAAATTAGAATATTCATATTGAACCAGTTTAAAGTCCAAATTGTTATTCAAAATATCTTTAATAATATCATAAAATATCTATCTTTTTTCATTCAAAATGATATAAGTATCATGACATAAACTATATAATTTTTTAAAGGCGTTTGATCGTTGTATGAGTTGGAGTTTTATTGACAAAGCTCTCTCGGTTCACTGTTTTTCTCCCAAATTCAAGAGATGGATCTTGGAATGTGTGACCTCGGCACATTTCACCATCCTATTCCAGGGGCAAGGGGATGGATTTATTGTGCCAATGCGAGGAATTAGACAAGGTTGTGCTTTAGCTCCGTATATTTTTATTCTCTGCATGAACATCCTCTCCACGATACTACTTCATGAGATTCATCAAGGAAACCCGAGTGGTCTGAAACTGACCCGAGCAACACCTCCTCTCACTAATTTGATGTATGCATGCGACCTCATTATTCTGGGAAAGACGAGTAGTAATGAAATAAGAAGGGTAAATTGGGTTCTCAACACGTTCTGCTCCATCTCAAGTCAAAAGTTGGCACCAGAAAAGTCAAAAATTTGGTTCTCTAAAAACACTTCCTTGGCTCATATGCGGCTTGCCCTTTGAATTTTTAAAGTTAAATTTGGAAACTTGAATGAATCTCACCTTGGTTGATGTTTCAAGGAGCACATCATTTCAACCTTTACTATAAAAAATTGATAGTAAATAACACATGTGGAAATCAAGGTTGTTATCACCTGGAGGAAAGCTATTTACCACATGAGTAATACCTCATTGCATAAGTCAGTACTAAACCAAATTCAATCAAGGTGTGTTCATTTTTTTTGGAGAAAGCCGGGGAAAAAGACTTATGTCTCATTAAATGGGCAAAGATAATGAGACCCAAAGAGGAAAGTAGGTTGGGACTAGGAAACTCTTAACAAAGCCATGGTTCTCAAAAATATTTGGAGAACGGTGTCAGACGGTGAAGCTCTCTGGTCAAAAATTATGCAAGCAAAATAATTTCCCCAAACCTCCTTTTGGTCTGCTCGTCAGGAGTCAGCATGCACTTGATTGTGGCGGGAAATGATGCATAACCGTTCAATCATGGCAGCCTGCACCACATGGTCATTAGGGGATGGTCAGACTAGCTTGGTTTTTGGGTAGCCACTCTCTCTCTCTCTATCTATATATATATATTAGCAGCCACCGTTGGATCAACAATTTTTTTAAATACTTAATAAATAGTAAAAAAATTTAGAAAAATGTAAAATTTGGTCTCCAAGCACATATTAATATGGAGAACAAGATGAACGATTCGGATTGACCGTTTGAATTTTGAAAATTCAAATTTGGACCGTATGTATTTCGGCCCATATACATTCAAATGCACATTAGTCACTCTCTCTCTCTCTCTATATACATAAAGTTTTCATAAATCATAATATAGTTTAATATTAAACTATAGGGTAGATATATGTTGGGTTTCGGGGTAACCAAAACCCGTTTAGGCTTAAGCTGCGGAAAGAACGTAAAACAAAAATTTTACTTCTAACATAAGCTAAGGATTAAACGGGGTATGTCAGGAAACTTTCCAAGGCGGTCCACCTTCAGTATTCCTTTGGCATCAAAACTCAATTTAATCATTTTATAGATCTACTCCATGATTGATTTCTAAAACTTTAATCTACTTACCAATTAAATAGATTAATATAACATATTTATATCTTGTTTCCAAATCACAGTTGGAATCAGTGTTTTAAAATGCGGTTTTGTTCATGCATGCGGAAGGCCACTGCATACTGCATATGCGGTATGCGGACGCATATGCGGATTTTCATGCGGATTTATATATGCGGATTTTAAAATAAAAATCCACGTATATATATAGAGAGAGAGAGTGTGTGACTAATGTGCATTTGTATGCATACAGTCCAAATTTAAAATTTCAAAATCCAAAATGTCGATCCGAACCGTTCATCTTGTTCTCCATATTAATATGTGCTTGGAGATCAAATTTTATATTTTTCTGAATTTTTTTACTATTTATTAAGCCACTTTGAAAATTGCTGATCCAACGGTGGCTGCTGATCCGCATGGGACGACTGCATGGCCGCATATTCGGACCGCATATGCGGCCGCATGCTCAAAACCGCATGGAATGATTGCATGGCCGTTTTGAGCGCGGCTGCCGACCGCATACGCATATGCGGCCCATGCGGTCGCATTTTAAAACACTGGTTGGAATGCAGACCGAGCGAGTAGAGCTACATCACGGGAATGATTCTCCTCGGAGCACCAAACGTGTGGTGCCTCTATAGGTTATCCACCAGGACTAACCAGAGAGCGGTTTATTTCTTTTGCCAGAAATACCATAAACCGCGGAATTCTGCAAAAACACTATTCACGGGGAAAAGACGAAAACCCGTAAACACGAATTTTCGGTTACTCAGTTTCACAAATAAGCAAAAATGAAATACCGCAAAATTCGGGAAAACACTATTCACCGATCCCGTAAATATACTTCACAACAACCCGCAAGATTATACGTCAACTACGTATAATTTTCTTTTCTCAACCGAAACACTATTTGGGAGAGAAACCGAAAAAGAGAGAAAATACCGATTCGATTCGACACGAAACGATACAAGTGAATTAGTGGTTTTTCTCTCTACCCCTCCACCCCTATTTATAGGGTTTAGGGTCGGTTGCCAAAAGACCGAAATACCCTCGGGTGGATAAGGATGATGACGTGTCATCTGGATAAGACTGATGACGTGTCATGCAGATAAGGATGACATGTGAAAAGACAAAAATGCCCTTGGCTGAAATCAATATCCATATAATTATTCTGAACAATTATATTTCTTGCGGTTGTTGTTTCGGTAACTTTTATACAACGTACCGTGTATGTTTATAAATTAACCGTTGTTTTTGCTTGTCATCTTATATGACATTTATAATTTAATTATAACACGTATAATTAATTATAATCATCTTACTATTGATCATAACCAATTTATAATCAATCACAATAAGATTCTCCGATTAACTCCTATATGGTATGACCCAATAGGATCTGTGTTATGTTGGTAAATAGAATTAAAACTATTTTAACTTCTATAATCATGAGAGGCATCTGGCAAAACGCATCATGACCATCCAATTACACAGATGATGCTGTACAGTACAATATCACGATCTAGTAAACAATTTACTTGTGTCAGTTCTTTTGTCACATAGCTATCAGATCAGTTTCAAGGTAGATGTGTGTCATCCTTGCTAACTTAATATTTTCTTGATCTTGAGCAGATTATCAAATATAATTAATCTTGTAATTATACCGCATGCAGATAATCTAACTCTACCAAGGGGCCCAGTGATGCTATAGCTCGTACAAAATACGAGGGATAATAGTACTTTTGGTAAACCATCACTTCCTCAGCATAAGTTATGTATGCCGAAGAGCTACCGTTATAGCTACTTTTTACAGATAGCGTTAGGTAACAGTCACAGATACATCTCTTATGTAGGAAAAATGAATACCTCATATTTTAGAACTTAACATTGAATGAAAGCATTAATGACACGAACACAATTCCGTATAATGTTTCATTCGGGGTCTGTCAGATATCATGTTCCTGGAACATATATCTATGTGATTAAAATGACAACTCCTTGTCTATGGTCTGTAAAACTTGATCATTATTTAATCGACATACTAACCTTATCGTGGTAATTAGTGTTCCTGCTAATTACCTTGGTCAGTGACTTTTAAGAGTATATATCATCTATATTATGAAGTTTCACAATTCCAGTCATGAACTCGAAATGATTCATAAATAAAATAATACTCAAGGCAACAAAATGATATTAATCATCCAATTCATGAACAAAGTTTTATATAATCAAAATTATCGTATTATTGACTTCTAGATTATTACAAACTAACAATCTCCCACTTAAGCTAGGAGCCAATCATCGTAGGCTCTACTTATACAAAACTCTACTTTCTAAAAATCTCGTAGATTAAAAGAAAATCTCATAGCCAATCTCCTATGTGTCTCAGACCCATAGAAGCAGTATGCAACTGGTGCTTGGCTTGAGTAAGAGGTTTTGTGAGTGGATCAGCTGTGTTGTTGACTGTGTCAATTTTTGCAAACCTTTACATCACTTTTATATTAATTATATCTTTTATAATTAATTATAAACATCTTATTATGTTTACGATCTTAGGTGATAACGTCGTAAACAAGAAACATATCCTTAGTTCTCCTCAAGAACTTAAGGATATTCTTTATAGCATTCCAGTGCTTTATGCCTGGATTAGCCTGATATCTACTCGTCACACTCAAAGCGTACGAGACATCAGGGCGAGTGCATAACATAACGTATATGATAGAGTCAATAGTCGAAGCGTATGATACTCTACTCATATTACTTTACTCATCAGTTGTCGAATGACACTGAGTCTTGCAAAGCAGTGCATCATGATTCACTGGCAAGAATCCTCTCTCAGAATCCTGCATGCTGAACCGATTCAGCACTTTGTCAATGTACGTGCTTTGACTTAATCCTATAAGTCTCTTTAATCTACCTCGGTAGATCTTTATGCCTAGTATATAGACAATATATACATAAATTTTGTTATTTTCGATACGTGTGTATTTTCCTCTAAAGTCGAAACCAAGAAATTTTTAGTTACCAATCTTAAACTTTCATAATTCGCACTTATTATTATTTGGTGCAAAATTCATTTTTTGTCATGTGAGCAAACTGGACCTGTGCATTATTTTTGTTTGGTGCGCAGATACAGTTCGCATACTATAAATATTTTTTTTTTGACTGAAATGTTTTTGGTGTGCAGTTGTGGTATATCTCCTTACGAATTTTCTAAAAAGTGGTTATATGTTGAAATCCATTGCTCGAGCTTCGAGATACACTTATTTGAAATTTCTTCGTCATTTTTCACCTTCTCGTCTTTCTTGTTAGAAAAATTGGCATGTTGTTGTCACAAATTCCACTCGAAAACCAATTTGGCCTGTATCAATTAATGTAGAATGGATGTGCCTGGTCTATATTTGGTTATTAATTTTCATTTTAAACTTTTGTGTCTAATTTTAGATTCTTAAGATATATTTTGAGCACCTTGTGCTATACAAATTACTCAGAATTCAAAAATAAAAAAAAAGAAATAGAAAAATGCACATCCAACAAAAATGGTGCGCAGATCTACGCATGTGTCAAATTCTGAATTTAATTATAAAAAATTGAGGTGGTAACTAAAGAAATTTCGAAAGTCAAAACAACCTTTAAGAAAAATTTAAAAATATCTATTTTATTCTTTATTGAAATTAAAAAAAGAATATAGTTTGTTTAAGAAATATGCCGATTTTATATTTATCAATTTTCGAGCGCAAAATAGATATTTTATAAAGGATAAAGATAATGGGTATCCGATTTTTGAGAGCAAATGAGTATTTTATAAAGGACAAAAGGCATAATGAATAAGATCGACATATTTCTTAAACAAGCTATATTTTTTTAATGTAAAAAATTTACATATTAATTAACCATTATGACTGTAAACAATATTGCAAATGAAGGTTAAAAAAATCCACAACGAATATAAAGCTAAATACAGACATTCAATACTGAAATTTAGTACAAAAAGATAGACATGAAAAAAAGAAGAAGTGAAAACTACAGACAACGAAAATTGATTATTAATTTATTGTATTCAATTACAAAAAGGGATAATCAGTTTGTCAGTTTTTGAAGTTTAGAGGGGGTAATGTTTTTAGGGATATACATGAAATTCTAAAAAAAAAAAAAAAATGGGATAGAGAAATGCATCCTGGAGTTGCGGTTTACTCAGTGATAAACACATCATGTACTAGTGTTTTTTCAGAGTAAACGCAACATTTGCTTGCATTTCTTGTGTTTGTGCTGCGTTTTGAGATTTTTCCAATTCGATGCTATGAATTTTTTTCTGTCTGAAATGTTATAGATAAAGGAAGCGTCTAATTGTCCACAGCCTTTTGTCCACCATTTGTTCACAGCTTTGACTTGCGCGAATACTGTAAAATTACTTCTACATGCTGTATAATTATACAATATATCACATAAAATATATCACTTAATCACAAAACATTCAACAACTATTTGAAGTGGTCCCATAATAGTTTGAAAAAGATTGCAACTTGCACAACATGACAAAATAAATGTATTTTCAAACTGTACTTTCAGAAATTACAGTTATAGGAAGTTATTGGCAGTTAGAGTTAGTTATTAGCGGTTATTAGCACTGGGTTGAATCTTGTATACTGTAAAATTGAATATTGTATACTGTAAAATTGAATATTGTATACTGTAAAATTGAATCTTGTATACTGTAAAATTGAATCTTGTATACAGTAAAATTTCCAATTGAATCTTGTATACTGTAAAATTGAATCTTCTACACAGTAAAATTTACAATTGAATCTTGTATACTGTAAAATTGAATCAGCAGAACTGTAAAATTGAATCTTGTATATAGTAGAATTTTCAATTGAATATTGTTCGGATGAGTAAGAAGCCTTTCTATCATCATTTTCTTCCAAATTTTCACAAAATGAATACTGTAAAATTACAATATGAATACTGTAAAATTACAAGATAAATACTGTAAAATTAACAAATAAATACTCCATATCGCCTTTCTATCATCTCTTTCCTCCAGATTTCCACAAGATGAATACTATAAATTGACAAGATGAATACTGTAAAATTAACGGGGCAATACTTTTAAATTAACATATTAATACTCCATATCGCCTCTCTATCATCTCTTTCTTCCATATTTCCACAAGATGAATACTGTAAAATTAACAAGGAAATATTGTAAAATTAACAGATTTATACTCCATATCGCCTCTTTATCATCTATTTCCTCCAGATTTCCACAAGATGAATACTGTAAAATGACAGATGAATATTGTAAAATTAACGGGGCAATACAGTAAAATTAACAGATCAATACTCCATATCGCCTCTCTATCGTCTCTTTTCTCCAGATTTCATTTGAAATGCTAGATCTGTTACTGCATACAACGAAAACAACAAATTCAACAGAAATAACTTACTAGATTTGAATGTTTTGCCGTGCTCTTCAACAAAAACAACTTCTATTCGATCGCGCTCCATGATTGAAGGTTTATCCCGCGTATGTCCACAGCCTTCAACAAGGATTGGTGATTGCACAACTCTATTCGTCTAATTAAATCTGGAGTTAGGCCGATGATTGCACGCCTCCAATAGAAGTTAGGCTGATGATTGCACGTCTCCAACTCAGTGGTGATTGCACGCCTGCAATAGAAGTTAGACCGATGATTGAGATGGACCAGATTCCTTCTTGCCTTTAACCCGCGATAGTTAATCGCGAATGGACCAGATTTCATTAGACGAATAGTTAATCGCCAATCATTTGAATGAAATAGCAAAGAGGAAGTCAATCGCGAATGGAAAATGGAATGAATCTGGCATCGCGCGAAAGAGGAAGGCAATCACCAAATGCGGAGAAAATCAGATCGGATTTGAAAATATCGGAAATGAAATTCAAAAAAAAGAAAGGTTCCATCGTCCGTCGGTGTTTAAATAGGCCGTTATAAAGTGGATAGCGGAGAGACGGTAAATCGAAATGGATAGTGTAGTGGACAGATGGTGGACAAAACTCAGTGGACAAAAACCTTTTCTCATAGATAAAAGAAATTGGCAGGCAGTCTGGTTATTTCTCTTGCCAAAATGACCTTGTTCAATAATTTAAACAAGAGGAAAGAAGAAATACATTAAAAATGGAACTAAATACAAAAAGAAAAATGGTCAACAGCTATATGCTTCCTAAATGGTTCGGGTTTCTACCGGAATGGATCCGACAGCTTCGGTTATAGTTGTCCAGCCTGGACCCTCACAGCTTCGGTAGATTTTCTTAATCTTCTCAATTGAATAAATAGCCGGAGAGATCGGTTAACAACACATCTATATTGACTGGATTATTCTGGCTTCATAAAATGGAGATAAATGGAAAGCGGACCTAGAAACAGGCGTTCCACCTTCATCCGTACACGTGGATCCCCACTTTGCCATTTCTTTCCAAAATTTTACTGATTTCGTTTCTTCTTCCGTAGTTATCTTTTTTGTTTTTTGTTTTTTTTCAATTAAGAAAAACTAAAAACAATTATCCACTCGCGCATTTCTAGATGAAAATGTTGTCGGTGCATCAGTAATTGTAATATAGGAACTCAAACAGACTATGCATTTGTTCCTTTCTCTTTCTTTCCTTCCGTAGAGAACGTTCAATTTCTTTCTGATCTTTTGATACTCCTTTTCTTGTTGTTTCTCCCTCTCTGGATGCAGTGAGAGGGATACTTCAATTCAACGTTGATATCTGATCACAAGTTGGATGACATTATAAGGTTCTGTCTGAATCCAAATACAGTTCTTCTTGATCGAAAAATTGAGGTGCCAGAGGTGCAACATGTCAATTTCCAGAACCGATATAGCGCACGAGAAAGAGGCCCTGACCTTAGGTGTCTCTACGACTGGTACACCGGGTACTCCGTCTCGCATGTCCTTGATCGACTCCTTGAGCCAATGCGGTATTGGCATTGGTGGGATCAACAAGGCAGACCTTCGTCGACGGGTAAAAATACCACACCGGCTCTGCACCGCCATGTTAGAGGCAATGCAGATGAAAGGGTCTACTT
The DNA here is from genome assembly GCF_964058835.1 of Carex rostrata. NCBI lineage: Eukaryota > Viridiplantae > Streptophyta > Magnoliopsida > Poales > Cyperaceae > Carex > Carex rostrata. The sequence goes on from NC_135931.1 coordinate 9,828,968, forward strand.
CTATTATGTCAGAACCTAGGGATCACGTGGCTGAGGAGGAGGAGGAGCCCCCTGAGAACCCATTGGTGGTCTTTGTGAATTGCAAGAGTGGAGGCCGCCACGGTCCTATTTTGAAGGGAAGGTTACAAGAGCTCATTGGTCAAGCACAGGTTTGATTTAGAATTTTCCTTTCAGAAAAAGCATATACCACTTGTAACAACAACATTTTGAAATGTCCAAAATACTTTAGGTTCGCCTATGACTTCCCAACTTACTTGAATGATGCGAAGGTAGCTCGGGTACTTCTTGTGAAATTGAGAAATATAGGATCATTAAATTGTCTAGAGTCAACAGTCTTGTGAGAATGCTATATATAGTGAGTGATTCAGTAAACAAGTTTAAGAATACTGTGAAATATTGTAGGGTCATGTCACCATGATATAAGTCCTTCAACATTTAAACCTCGATGTAAAGAGATGAAAATGATATTCATTAAATTGGCTAAAATCGACATTCTTCTGATAATAAGATCTTAATTAAGTGTAGGTGCTTGATCTCTCTCTTGTGAAGCCATCAGACTTTGTGCAGTATGGTTTGGCTTGTCTGGAATTGCTGGCCAAATCAGGAGATTTCTGCGCAAGAACAACCCGTGAAAATTTGAGAATTATGGTATGTGAATTCAAGTGAGATTCTAGTTCGTGTAGAAGGGTGAAATCTCCTATATTGAGGGTCAGAATTACCTTTGGCACACAGCCCAATTTATGTCACGTAAAGGAATTACCAAAATTATCTTTCAAGATTTCACATTTTCTATAGTTCTTGGTACGAGGGGAGTTCGTAGAGTTTACTGTCTGGTGCATAGTGCAACAAACTTGGACCCCCTTTTATACCCTACAGAATGTTCCAGTATACCTGTACAAGGTAAAATAACTGTTGGATTTTTGGTATTACCAAGTCATACTGATACAAAATCTTAATTTTATTTCAAACTGATAGCATTGATATTTCCTTTTAGGTTGCTGGTGGTGATGGTACAATAGGTTGGTTATTGGGGTGTTTAGCGGAATTAAAGTTGCAAAATCGAGAGCCAGTGCCTCCAATTGGCATCATCCCTCTTGGTACAGGAAATGATCTCTCTAGAAGTTTCGGTTGGGTAACTCTCTTTTCTGGTTTACTAATTTTTAGAACATTTCCAAAAGGCACTCAGAAATTACAAGTCTTTGTAAAACAACCCTTGACTTTTACATTTGCAAAGCAACTGTAGCTAAAATAAGCACTGCTGAGTGCCAGAAGAAATATAGAAAAATCTCTAATTTGCCCGAATACAGTAGTCCCACTTGTTATACTTGTTTAGGAGTGACTCAGGAATATATGAATCTCTTTCTCCTCTTCATAATATTCCTCTCCTTTGACTACATTCTCTTCCTCTTGTTATCCCATTTTCCAACTAACCTAACAAATTTCTTTTTCTTGATGCACATAATATCGATACATAAATGGAATTATGCAAAGATAATGAAAATAGCAGAGTCGTCTGAAAAAATGATGATAGTTCGCTATTTTTTTTTAATAATAACTCCTTAACGTTCTGAAGGTTGGTAAATTTGTAAGTGTGGAATTTAACTAAAGTACTTTGATGGAATTTTCTCAGGGTGCTTCATTTCCTTTTGCGTGGAGACAAGCTGTTAAAAGGTCTATTTACAAAGTCATAACTGGCCCAATTTGCCGTCTTGATAGGTAAATTTATTGCTATAATTTTATAATATATACCCAGGCAATATCAGAAAACATCTTGCAAGTAAAATTCAGTGGCCGAGTACCCCGTATGCTTCTCTAGTTATCCGCCAACATTTCACAAAGTGATTTTTTCCTTAATCCCTTCATCAAGGGGAAAAATAAAGTGAAGGACGGGCAGTTTTTGAATAAATAAAAATAGGTTATGGTATGGGTGCATACTAATTTCAAAATATTTTCCTTTATTTTATCTCAACAAGCAAACTACTTTTAGATGCTTTTTAATTGTTTTCTTGTTTCTACTTGTGGTGAAAATAAAAGCACAGTTGGAAAGTTACAGTGGCGATGCCAGCTGGAGGGGAGATGAATCTGCCACACAATCTAAGGGAACTAGGAGAGTTCCCTATTGATCAGGTTTTATTACAGCTTTTTCTCAACATACTGGTACTGTTTTATTTTTTATTTTGTGGGCCACTTCTTTCAGTTTTTTGGGGCTTTTTGGGTGCCTTGTTAAATTTGGTCTTTATTAAGGACTTAGGAAGTCTCGTAGTAGAATTCTTACAGCAATTTAGTACAAACAACAACAACAACCATGACTTTAGTCCCCAACTGTAGGCTAGAAATGAAAACCAACCAGAGTCACAAAACTCTTGCAGCAATTTAGTATTGCAAATTTATCTGCTCACATTTGAAGTGCTAATCTGAGGTTTTCAGGAGGGAAACATGGAAGTGGAGGTGCCAGAAAAAGCCTTTTGTTTTGATGGAGTGTTCTATAACTACATCAGTATTGGTACTATCCATTATGATGCCTTTTTTTTTCCTCCTCATTTCAATACTATTTTATTCCTATTTGGTAGTGTAAGGGAGTCAATAAATCTGGATTAAGATTATGATGTGTGTTGTTGTTTTGTAATATTAGGAATGGATGCACGAATAGCTTATGGATTTCACAATTTGCGTGATGAGAAACCATACCTTGCATATGGTCCAATAGCTAACAAGGTACATATTTCGGCAATAAAACATATGGTGCATTAATTTCTTCTCTCTCTTTTTTTTTGTTTGAAACAAGGTCGTCTTACCACCAATTTCCTTTGAAGTAAGCAATCAGTTTAAGTGGTACCACACCTCGATGCCTGTAGGAACAATGATTATGCAATCTACTCAACTAAGAAGCATTAGAAACTCCCACTAATTCTGAGTCAAAACAAGTTCAAATCTCACACAACTAATGACATGAAAAACCCAAAACCTGAGTAACTAAAAACATCCAAAAGATCAACACACTTCAGATGAACAAGATATGAGTGAGTCTATGGTACTATGCATAGCACGGATTGGTCCGTAATATAGATCAATATTTTTGTTTCCAAAATCCTAACAGTCGATCTGAACCGTTCAACATGATCCCCATATGAATATGTACTTGTTCACCAAATTTGATTTTTTAGAATTTGTTTACTATTTTTTAAGATAGATAGAAAATCAATGTTTTTGGATGGTCTAGAATTTTCAGATCAAGTGATTTTCTACCTATCTTAAAAGAAAGTAAAAATTTCTAAAAAATATAAAATTCGGTCTTCAAGTACATATTTATATGGGGATCATGTTAAAAGGTTCAGATTGACCATTAGGAAAATGGAAATATTGATCCGTATTACATACCAATCCATGCTATGCATACCATAGACTCACTCACAAAATATACTCTAAATTGCATCATTAATCGCTTAGCCAGACCTCAAACCCCCTTCCATACCCACGCTCTGCCTCCCCTTGAGCCCCCTCTTTTACCAGTTCTCCTTCCTCTAATTCTCCACCATGTTCCTGCATTAGCATTGCTGAAACATTACAGGGTAGAATTAGCTGCAATTTTAAAAATGATGTGTTGTTTCTAGATTTGCACACTGAAATGATGCTAAAGATATGACGACTACACCCAAACTTCTAATAGCTATACAATTGCCCCCTTGGAAATTAATCTATTCCTTTCATTCATATTATCCACAAAATTGCCCTTCTAACTAATTCCACTATGGTACTGTCATTTAATGGAGTGCAGTATAAACCTCTGTAATTCACATAGATATTCACAGTATTACATCAAAAGCAAAATTGTTATAATTTGGAATCCAACTCCATATGTACCAAGCAAGATGACAATTAACAAATAAATTGTCCCGTGCCTCATTATCATGACAAAAGATACAGTGTGAAATACCCTGCCATCCCCTTTTTCTTTGGACCAACCAAAAAATAAAGCTTTAATTCTAAAATGGGTCTTCCAAGTAATCATAAATGAATTACTATTTACCATTTCAAATTCTAACCAATCATAGCAAGAAGCACACTAAAGTTCCTTTGCTGTCCCATCTGCAAATGGTAGAGTTTGTACACAAGGGATTCAAATGATACTTTGCTAGATATAATTGTAATGCAGTGTATTGCACGTTCAAATTAGCCGCCAATTGCCTTCTAAAATGTAAATTGATAGAACCTGACAATAAGACTTTGTCTACACTAACAAGTGGATTGGTAGCAATCCTAAATAACAAAGGAAAATATGATTGCAAAAAACATTTACCAGCCCATCTATCTGTCTGAAAATGAATAGTAGATCCATTTCCTAGAAGTTTATTAATTCCTAACTCAACTGTAACCTTTTCCTTATATACCCTTTTGCTAAAAACGGAAAAAAAGTTAGTATTTCTTCTATTGTGGTATCTCAAATTAATAATATCCTTCCATAATCCCTTTACATTATTAAAAGTTTAAAACAAAACCTCCATAACCATAATCATTAACCAAGCAATGCCCTTTTCATCAGGTCTAAATATTTTATTCCTAGTCATTACTGTTTACTAGAGCATACAATTTTCCACAGCGCTAATGCTTAATTCTTCTTCACAAAACTAAACCCATATGACAAAAATCTTCTTCTAAGCTGATCAATTTAATCTAATTTAACTGGTATTCAAAATATAGATAACCAATATAAAGGAGCAGCTGAAAGTATTACATTCAATAAAGTGATCCTGCCTTCGAAAGATAATAATTTACCCTTTTAACCTTCTAGTTTCTTTTCAGTTTTCCACCAAAATATTTCATTCCCGAGTAATTAGGTAGTGTCTAGAAATGGATAGCTAATGGATGGTGATAAGAATAATTAGGTACATAGGTTGTAGATATTAAGGATGTAAGTAGTCGGGGATGTCTAGAAATGTAGAAAGAGGTGGCTATATAAGCTCATCCCATCTTTGTTATTGAGACATGATGTTAAATGAATAAATTGAATTGAGACTTGCTCTCTTTCTCCTTTTCTCTTTATCAATTTATACACCAAAATACCCAAAAAAGTGTCACAAATTATCCATTTCGCCTCAAATTACACAAATCACTTCCAAATTACTGCAATTTACACGATCATTAATATGTTGATTAATGATGAGCACTAATGAGGCTGATATTTTGACAGTTGATTTATGCAGGGTATACCTGCTCTCAAGGATGGTTCTTCACACCTTGCACCAGTGATCCCAGCTTGAGGTGATCTTTTTCTTTATTTTCTTTGGGTGTTAAATCTGTTGAAATGTATAGAATTTGGTAAAAGAACTTTGAATTTTAGTCCAACCTGACAGCTGTGACTAGAAACCCCAGTAATATATACTTGCATCAGTATCAATTGCTAAGCAAGTATCTGCTACTAACGTGTGATTTATCATTTAGGGGACTTAAAAATATTCTTCGGGTATCAATCAAGAAGATGAATTCTAATGAGTGGGAGCAAATTCCTGTACCAACTAGGCAAGTATCTTTATTTTTTTTTTCTTAAAACATAATTGTGTGTTCTGCTTGCATCTATTTTGTTGCATTGCTGATTTGACCGTAAATTCTTATTATATGCAGCGTGAGGGCTATAGTTGCTCTTAATCTTCACAACTATGGAAGTGGAAGCCATCCATGGGGAAATCTTAAAACTGAATACTTAGAGAAGGTCTTATAAATTATGCATTTCTTTGCTTTGCAGAAAGTTGTTGTTTTTTGAGCATGCACTTATTCTTCCAATGCGAATCTTTTAAGGTTCAGTGAAAATTTGCTGATCTGTTACAGAAAGGCTTTGTCGAGGCTCATGTAGATGATGGTCTTCTAGAAATATTTGGTCTAAAACAAGGTTGGCACGCTTCATTAGTCATGGTGGAGCTTATTTCTGCAAAACATATTGCTCAGGTACTCTTCTCAATTACTGGAATTCAGAGCACTTTTGATTTTGCTCAAGAGAAAGTTCTGTAAACCTACTGTTTACCATATAGCATTACTGATTGGTTCAGGGTACTTGTTACCAAGGCTTAACGCGCATGAACCTTTAAAAACTAAGGAGAAGGTGATTAGGAGCTACTACAACAATTTAGCAACTTCTATGTAAAAGCCCCAAAAGGGTCTTCCTTCCATAAATTCAGCTTATTTGACATTATCTTGATTTTTCTTTTGTTCTTTCATGTTCTAAGGCAACTGCAATTCGATTAGAAATAAGAGGGGGTCAGTGGAAAAACGCATTCATGCAAATGGACGGTGAACCATGGAAACAACCATTGAGCAATGAGTACTCCACAGTTGTGGAGATAACGAGAGTGCCGCTTCAGTCTCTAATAGTCAACGGAGGGTGAAATAAATTGTTTCGCCATACTTGTATATACTTTTAAAATTGATTCTCGGGTTAGAAAATGCAGTGAACAATCACATGTGCAAAATGTATTGCCATGGTGATTGTGCAATGTTTCTTTTGGGTATGCTTTAGTACACCCTCAAGTGCAATTTTGTGATTGAATCATTACATGTTTGGGTCCAACCAATTCTTTCATGGATTTGGATGGTGTAGGAGATTTTTAATGTATTCATTTTTTATGTTTTAATTTTTTAATAATAAAAATCTACTACTCATATGTTGAAATTAGACTTAGATGTAATTTATATTATTTTTTCAATATATACATAAAAATTTATCACATTCTTATTTTGTTTTTTTTTATAAATTAATAAGTTAAAAAATCAATGTCCATCATATCTTTACAATCTCTCGATATGGTTTAAAATAAAGTTAAAATGTTGTAATTGCATACAAAAATGATATAGATTATATTTAATAATTTTATTTTGACATTTAAATTTGAAAATGAAGGCACGAATATATTTGAACCTTCTGAAACTTAATCAGCCCATGTGTTTCTGCTACGGCGAAAATATGTTCCGTTGACAAAATTATTATTGTGCATCATAAACATGTTCATTCGTCGTGAATATCAGCAACAGAAGATTTTCTTGTTTCTTTTTTAACATGTTTATTAACTAAGATGTGCCTAGAGATGCAACTTCTATGTCTGGTCCTCTTGCAGTTTTTCCTTCTTCACATGAGATAGTAAGAACGGTATTATTGCTTAAGGTCATTATAGATATCAAAACAAAAACATTTTTGTGTGTGTGTGTGTGTGTGTGAAGTATCATGCAATCACCTATTATAAAATTTCATTAAAAATTAAAAATTTATAAATATTTTCTAATACAATCGAAATGCTCACTACTTCACATCATTCTAATAAATGACACGCGTCTAGCAATTTTGTACCTGATTTTCTCTGTCCCAATTAGCTCGCGTTGCATTTGGCTGGGATGAATTGTAAGAGAACCAGAGCGTAGTAGCAGCCGAGCAGTGATGTCGGAAAAGTCTGGAAAAAACATGAATGGCATAATTGGGTTTGAATTCGGCAAAGAGAGTCCCAATTAGCTCGTTTTTCATCCCATGAATAACAAGAAATTTTGAATTGCATAATATCATCCACACAATCTGAAACCGTCTTTTTTAAGTTTTAACACACACACTTTTAGGAGACAAGCAAACTGTCGGAAAGTGGTTCTCTTTTGTTTGTTTTGTTTAATTTATCAATTTTAGGAGACAGGCAAACAGACTGGTGACTTAAGCACGCGTATTTTTTTTTTTTTTTTTTTAAATCATGGATTGGATCAAGCCATTCAATACACTTTCAAACTCCTACATATATTATAGAAATTTTTTTCACTTTGTGAATTTCGAGATCATGATCTTTCACATGAGAGTCATGTGTCTTTGTCACTAAACCAAATACATGTTCTTTACACACGCGTTAATAGCATCGAGATCATGTTTGATTGTTTGGTTGTGGAGTAAAGATAAACTAAATCTTTTACTTCAAATTTAAGTTGTCAAACAAGATGGCTTTAAGTCTTTAAAAGCGTGTGTACAAGTTCATAATGAAAAACGTGATCTTGCTTGTAAAGATAATGAGATTATTCGAGCAACACCTAAATGAAGTCTTGAAATAACCGCTACTTGTAAATTATTTGAAAGCAAGTTTTACTAAATTAGAAAGATTAAAAAAAATGCACACATAATTCAGCAAGTTTTACTAAATTAATTGCAATTCAACTCGCGTAATATTTTTTCTAGAAAAAGGTGCGAGCTAACTCCAAATACGGATTTGATGAGTGACTAGATCAATTCTTTTTCGAGTGGTCGACAATGGGATCGCATAACTGGTCCGATTTGGCTGGATATTTTAGTTTCAGCACGTATATAATACCATGATTATCTTTCGCAAAAAGGGAAGAATGTCTGCGGGTAAATATCAGTAGCTCTCTACTTAACCGGGTTTGAAAGTTGGTCGTGTTCCCTTTCATATTACATATACCTGGCCACGCATGGACAAGACACTAGATACAACATAAGCAAGATCGACCCGTTATCACTGGATCTTATTACCATGTTGTGAAACTGACACCGAATAATAAGTTCAAAAGAGGTAGGAATGATTTCATTTCTTATTTAGTTCACACACCGTGCACAAAGAATTTGGCATCTCAAATAGCCAAGAAAGGACTAAAGAGAGGAGAGGTTTAACCAAAGCATAAAATTTAAAAATAAAAGCTCAAATCCTTTAAGCGCACCAAGTAAACATATTGATAATGCTAATCAGGATTTCAGCTATCCTCCAAATGCACGGGCAAAATTAAGAGCCTGAGGTAAATACAGATCATTCAACTCAGATCAAACAACCAGGATCATGCCTCTGGTGCAATTTGAAATGTCACTACTGGCAGATACAAGGGGTGAGCTCAACCCCAGATTCACATACTCTATTACACCGCCAACTGCACAACTCCATTGAGATTTGTACTATCCCTGGCAAAAATAACTCCCTGCAACTCATGGAGCCAGAGTGCAGAGGATAAACAGACTGCTAAGTTTTAAAAATACCCAGTTGTACATAAGGAGGGTATATCATCAGACTTTCAAGCACTGATGCTCAATATTATGATGGGTGAGGCACCAGGATAGTGGCTTATAATAACAAACTACAGAAACAAACATAAACAAAAATAGTTTACATAGTCATCTACAAGTCCTAACACCATATATAGTATATGGAATACCAAGGTAAAAATGAGAGTATTATTATGGTGGTCACTCAAAATTGGTTTGTGCAGCTATACCCTCGTGGTCATTAAACTTACAATTTTTTCCCCCAAATTATGTCACTTGCTCATTTTAAGTTAACTTGTACAAAGAAATTACTATTTAATTTGTCAAATAGTTAGACGTCTAAACTATACTAGAAAAAAGAATGATATTCTAATAAAGCTTTGAGAAAAATGTATCCCACATTAGTCTTAAAAAATTTGGAAATTAAAAAAAAAGGTCAAAGTTCAATGTTTTTATTTTTTTAAACTTGAATGTTTAAGAAAATCCTCATTAATTCTTATGCTTCTCGAGAAGCTACCTGATCTATCTCCCTTCATGGTGTTAGTAACAAATGATGAATCACCACATCCATTTCATTCAGCAAGTTAAATTCAAAAGGAACTCTTACTTCAGCTACAGCAGAGGATATGGTTCAAAAGAGTTAATCACAACAACGCCTTTCAAGTTCTTCAAGTCCGTCTCTGTTAGAAGTCAAAAGAATGCAGATCTTTCTGAACTCTTACCTTTACGCCTGGTGCAAAAGTATATTCATCAGATTGAAATGGAACATAAAGGATGAACATGCTTTAAGGCTCCTTATATACCATGCCATGGCATGACCATGCTGTCATGAGATGTTTTTTTCCAATGCCTCTTCACCGCATAATTTGATTCATGGCATGCATGAGAACTAACCGAGAACAATGAACCAAGATCCTCAACAAATGACCATACCATGCATGCCCTTGTCATGAAATGCCTTGTGTTCACCACATAGGATGATGCCATGATATGAGATGACCTCATGATATCAGGTCTCATTTCTTTGAATTACTTGCATGTAGAAGGCTAAACAAAAACGACTTAACATTTGCACAACAAAGGCCCAATCAAATAAATGAAATGGAGATGACATGGTTTCCCTTCAACTGCCTCAACAAATGACCATACCATGCATGCCCTTGTCATGAAATGCCTTGTGTTCACCACATAGGATGATGCCATGATATGAGATGACCTCATGATATCAGGTCTCATTTCTTTGAATTACTTGCATGTAGAAGGCTAAACAAAAACGACTTAACATTTGCACAACAAAGGCCCAATCAAATAAATGAAATGGAGATGACATGGTTTCCCTTCAACTGCACTACTAATAACATAGCAAAATATAATCTAAATTGAGTCTAAACAACTATTACAATACAAACTAAATTGAACCTCACACCATGAAATCAAGAAAAGAAAAACAATAGAAATGCTATGATATGTCCATGAGAATGATGCAAATGCACGTCATGGTGATCTAGAACTCACATAGAATGCTGAATAGCAGTGCGATACATACAACATAATGCTAATGATATGTATGTCACAACTAAATGAAAGTGGGATGCATGCAGCATGAGTTGCACGATTAAGAGAGAATTATAAAAGATGCCCCCCTAAATGGCTGATTTTAAGGCACAGGTGATCCATTTGCACCTCCTCCGCTGTTGGTTGAATCTTTCCTCCTCCCAAATGGGTTCTTCGAAAATGTTTAGCCGAGTTAAGGAAAATATAATATCAAGAAAAACACACAGCGCAACTGTAGTTGTAAACATTATATTAAGTCAAACTCATCTCAGTAACAACTGTGTCAGTTCCTTACCAGATCATTCAATCCTTATTTTGTGGTAATATGGTTTATTTATCAATTAACAATATCTATAATCCAATAAAATCCTTTCTTCTTGGTTTCACTTTTGACATTTCATTTTTACTTGTGGTTTTCCTTTCACATTTATCTGTGTGTGCATGTGTTTATTTATATATTTATCTACTTCCACATTTGTTTACTTTTATAATACATACAATCTGCCATATGTAGGCAATAGGCAGCTAAGATTTCTGCAAAACAAATAGGTAATATAAAGGATATTGTATACGCATGCCTCCACGACCTGAGCTCGGAATAACAGCACCTTGCAAATTCTGGTGAACTGCACTTGCCGAGATTACATCCTGAAATTGAATGATAATTTAGATAATTCAGGCAACAGACACAACATCTTCAGGTGATTCTATTATTGAGATCAAATGCTCATTTCTTGCCTCAAACTCGATGAAACAGACAGTGCTTCTCTCCTGGCGCAGTAACTTCATTTGCTTGTACCCAGGTTGCCTGAATTTGTGATATCATTGTCAATAAAAAATTGCAGCAAACTAAAATCAGTGCGACTTGATATAGTACCCTTACTAAATGGGACATCAGAATGCTTATCCCATCATGTTTGCAAACAACTCAATAGGCAAGAGAATTTATGCAAAATATCTCTCATTTAAAAAGGATGAAAAGAGAATTGCTGATCAATTGCTATATACAACTTAAGGAACTGAAACAAAGAATCTTACACAGAGAAAAGACCTCTCAGTTCTTCCTCAATTACATTCTCACCCAAATTTCCAATGAATAGTGTGTTACATGGCGCATTATCTTTTGTATTCTGCAATAATATATCACATAACCATAAGAAAAAAAAGGAAAAAGTTCTGTGACCATCTTATTTATATAAAGGATAGATTAGTGATGTCATAAATGAAATTCTCACAATAAATTTCACTAGAGGTCGCTCAACCACACCCAGTATTACATTGGTCACCCAGTTTTGATGTTCACACAACACTCACCACTTAAATTTATCCAAATTACATCAGATAAACTTCTGCAGGGGTCACTATGTCAGAAATTAATCCGTGAACTTCGATTTGCGACCCTCAAGTGACCAAACTACCTATTTGTTCCAACTAGATCAGTCCCTTACCTCTACACAGAAAGAACTGGACAAGGGCTGATGTGGACAGCTTTTTGCTGAATTTGTATGCATATGGAGATGCTCTTTTCTCATGTTGACAGTCACGTCAACAGTTTGCTAGTTCTTTTAAGGGAAAAAGGTGACCAAGTGACATGATTGGTAAAGGTAAAAAAGTTCAGTAACTAATTATGGTGTGGTCCAAAGCTTAGTGATCTCCCAAGAAAACTCAATTAGATTGTTCATTTCTACAACGAAAATTTGCAAAAACCTACAAATTAATTATTGGCGTGGTCCAAAGCTTTCAACACATACACACCACAAGTTAATATGCAAAGGTCCCAACACCACGATTTTTTTAAACTTCCATCCCAAGTTTCACAAAGCATAACATATATTAAGTAAAATAATAATTTTCCACCAGAAAATTCTTTTTATGTTGCTTAGTATTTGTTGATATGGTTTGATCATCATTTGATAAATGAGTTAGAACTCTGTGCACTGGTTTAAATCAATGGGATCTGAACCAAAGTTGGCAGCTAAGTGCAGGGAGCCAGGGACTCATCAAAATTAGTTGACCACATTGAAACATGGGCATAGTTTGATTGACTTTCAGTGAAATTGAACCTAAATCTTCATTTGGGGTTCATATTGATGGAAATTAGACGGCTTGGAACTGGACAATCTCAAGTGATAGGAATAGAATTTCATCTGAACTGTCACTCTTGATCCCATCAATGCCATTTGAATTTACATTGGGCCACTCCTTGCAACTGCTATGGCCGCCTTACCTCTGAGAATAGTAAATCCCTCGTATGACGTGAGGCCAAAATATATGTAATGTCACTTTATGTAGAAAATGAGATAAAACCTGAACAGGAGCATAACCAGCTGGTGATGTTACTGCAGTTGGAGGCTGCACGGCCACTGGAGATACTGGGTAGCCACCGTATGGATTGTATGGAGCAGGTGGAGGTAGGTAACTACAAGAAATAAAGAGCCTGCCCTCAGTTTCATCAATCCAAGGAATCTAAAATAATAGTACAAAGTTTTTTACTATTTCCTTGTTTGTTTACTCCCTCTCAAGGATAAAAAATCACCCTATTATATTAAAATCAATAAACGGAATAAGAATGCACTTAAAATCAACATAGTTACCTAGCAGCACCCCACACAGGTGGTGGTGGGGGTGAAGGATGAAAAGGGGGTCCAGGATAGGCAGCAGGAGTGTAGTCCCCTACTGTTCTCAGTCGCTTGCTTGGGTCGAGCAAACTAGGATCAGTACCGACCGCTGGTAACAACAAACCAAACCCGATTAGCAAATGGTTTACAGATTGGTGATCTCTGTAATCAGTCTAATGGAAATTGTAACCTTTCAATTTTTTTAACCCTCTATTTTTAAAATACTATTGAGATCTATGTTGTGCTTCTGGAATTTGACTTTTTTTTTCTTTATGAGGTCCAGATGTTAATGTGTGGTGTGCTAGATGATTTCCTAGTTTTAGCTTTGAAACTGAGATTATGGTAATATGAACCAAGAGATCTAAGCTAACAGCTTGAGTAAATGACACACTTCTCTTGACAAAAAGATTCTTCTTAGCCATCTCTATGTGCAGAGTGGAGTTCGTTTCTGCATCAAAAACCAAGTCCTGAAATGAAAAAAAAAAAAAAAAAATTTGCAATTGTTTAACAAATCTTATTGTGGGCTGAAATGTTGGGCAATATCAACCCTGAGGCCTGAGACCATGCAATATACACTCCCAAACCATTCATTTCAACCAACATAATTTGTTTTGCAGACGTTTTGGTCTTTTGCACACTATTTGCTGCTCCCCATTTTTGTATCTTTTATTCAGCCATCTGACAGCTAATAATCACTTATTCCACACGAACACAATCAAACAGCAAGATAAAAGGTAAGAATACCACAAAATGCTATATAAAGCAAAAGCTTGGCTCCTGACCGGAACATACATATGCAAATGAAGTAGATCAGTCCTAATGGTCCTTGTCGTAACTCAGTTTCTGTTTGGGTCCACATAGTTTCAAAGTTTCTATTTGGTCCCTAGAAATTCCAGTTTGGACCCACCATATGTAATCAAATTTTCCTTAGTTTTAAAGTGAAAATGAAGTGGTATAGATGATGATACTGTTAGGAGCCAAATTTATACAAAGAATGTTCAGAGAATAAATGACCAATATTATATAAGGAATCACTGTAGAATATATGTATGCTGTAGTAACCAAGCAATAATGCTATAAGAGGAAGCTAGACCTGAAGCATCCCTTTGGCTTGCATGGCATAGTGGGCTGTAGAGAAAAGAGCAAAGCCCATTGGCTGCTCCGATTTCAAACTTATTTGAGCTGCCTCGAATCCAGGAAGCCACCTCAACAGGTTGTGTAGCTCTCTCTCCTTTACATCTACTGGTAAACCTGATATAAATATTGTCCTAACCTGATTTACAAGAAAAATAAATTAGAAAAAAAAAAAAGCAACTCAGTCCATAATTCAGTGGTCATGGTTTTAACAATGTGCAGTGTAATATGGAAAAGATGATTCTTGTTGCAAAAACCAGTTTCTTCTATCCTTAGTAACTAAAAAATTCAGCTAAATTTATGATTAAAGAGAAAATAACGTAAACCCATTCCCTAACTGGCATGGCTTCTATTGGATAAGTTAGATAAAATTCAAAATTAGCCTAATATCTACAATACAGGATTTCAGAAATTGAAATTTTAAGTTAGATTTTTCCGAATAACTAGTCAGACCATCTCTCTCTCTCTCTCTCTCTGGAGAGTACAATGTCGCTTTCACTTAATTTTTTGCTGATTTTTATATATGTAGCATTTTACAAAAAAAAAAAATTCAAAAAGTAGCACGGTTCAAATTAAATCCTGGATATAAGCAGAGGTTTGGATTAAATTAAAAAAAATTCCAGACTGCGTCTCTCTCTGCTTATATAAAGGAATGCGGAAACACTGGCCCTATACCATTTTATATATTTCTACCACATTCAAATCCTTTGTTTTTACTGCGAGCTGCTTCAGACTAGCAAGGTTATTATTTTTAAGTTTGATTTTATATTTCCGATTAAAATTATACAAATAAAATGCATACCCAATATAAATTAAATGTAGACCAAATATAGACCAGACATAAATTAAATTATAAAATTTAGTGAGACCAAATGTAGATCAAATGTATATCTATTGTAGACCAAATCCCTGTCAGATTTACAGACCAATTTTAGATCAAATATAGACCAACCAGACCAATTGCAGACAATTAAATTATAGAATGTAACCCTAATTCACCATAGTCGACCCATATGTCTGACAGGGGTCCGCATTTCATCTCTGAGTGAAATGCACTCCCGGACTGTGTTTCTGAATTTAATCCAAACCATGCTACTTTTGAATTTATTTTATAAAATGCGACAAAAGAAAATTGTCGATTTTCTCACTAACTAAACTCGATTCAAACACTGGATCTAGCACGAATTAGGAATGAGTTTAAAAAATGCAGCCCGAAAGTCGGGCATGAACTTCAATTTTGCAACAACAGCAGAAGCAGCACAGATCTATAAAGAAATCAGATCGTAGAGGAATAGAAGAGAAACCTCGTCAAGGCCGGGTCGAGGAGGGTTTTCGATGGAGAGTGGAGGCGGCGGACCGACTGGAGGAGGAGGGTGATGTCCGTGCGGGTGAGGCGGCGCCCATGGCTGGTGGTGGTACGGGTGGATCCCTGGTCCCGCCATCTCAGCTGAAGAAAGAGAGCGCGGATAGACAAAGGAGCAAACACGAATCTTAGCTCCCAGGGTAAGCACGTGCTTCTAACAAAAAGGGTATGCTTATCGGAGGCAAACCGCCCGTCCGATGTGCAGAAGGTCTTTGATGAGATAGCACGGATCCCGTCCGATTACTTGTGGGGGTCGCGGGATCGAAATATTAATGCACAGACAGAAAGGGTGACACGTAACACTGAGAGCACTTTCTCCAAAAGTAAATTAAAATTGGAAAAATGTCTAGTCTACTTAGAGTGAGTCTATGGTACTATGCATATTACGATTTGTTACTGTGTTACGGCTCTATATTTGAGTTTTCAAATTCTAACAGTCGATCCGAACCGTTTATCTTGTTCTCCATATTAATATGTGTTTGGAGACCAAATTTTACATTTTTTGAAATTTTTTTACTATTTTTTTAGATTTATTAAAAATCACTGTTTTTGGATGGTCCAGAATTTTCAGATCAAGTGATTTTCTAAATATCTAAAAAAATAGTAAACAAATTTCAAAAAATGTAAAATTTGGTCTCCAAACACACATCAATATGGAGAACAAGATGAACGGTTCGGATCGACCATTAGAATTTGAAAACTCGAATATAGAGCCGTAGCACGGTAACAACCCGTGATATGCATAGTACTATAGACTCACTCGTGTACTTATGTAGGTTCTGTTTGGCTGTGTTACTGTTTTCGTGAACTGATTTTTTTTTTCATGAAAATAGTACTTTTCAGTTCAATTCTTGTATCCATGCCGATTTTTAATTGAAGGCCGAACAGGCCCGTAAGCTTTTAAAATAGACAATTTTTTCAAAAAAAACATCATAAAAACTATGAGAATATTAAATATTCTCATACAAACTTCACATTTTTTTCTTCTATTCATTTTTAGTTATTTAATCTTTTACTTAGTTAATTTAGAAATAAAATTGATAAATAAACCTTCCTCTGTTCTCTCTCCTACCACCAAAAAAATTGATAAATTTTCCTACGCATTAGCCTTGTTCAGTATTTTAGACGCCTTTTTTTTCGTTTCATTTTTGTTAAATGAACCTGTAGTTTTTCATAGGTTTCTGGCTTTTCTTGTATATTTTAGGTCAATTTTAGATTTTATTTGAATACAAAAGGAAAACAGAAGAGAGACGAGAATAAATACGCTGATGATTTTTTCTTTGCTAAAACGCAATTGCTTATAGTTGGTAGGAACTTTAATTTTACATATTCTTGTTGGGCGGTGTTTATTATAACATTTTTTTTTGGCAACTTGTCCGTAGGCTTTAGATTTTCATTAACTACCGTTGAGAACTTGAGATACAAACCGAGATTTTTATTAATATATCCATTTCTCCATTCTATTATTATGCACGTTGGGTGTCCGATCCACTAACGGCTACGATTGAGAGATGAAACTTCGGATTTGATCTCAGCTCTCCAATTACATAATTTGTCTTCTCTTGATTAAATGCATCTCTTTTATGTATAGAAGTCTAAATTTAGTTAAAAATATACTCACCACATGTGCTGCCACACGATACGTTACAATTTAAAATGAACAAATTCTGAAATATAGCTATATATTTATTTGTTTCCTTATTCCTTTATTTCCATATTTTTTTCCTCTTCAATTAAGAAGACTCCACCTTCTATTTTCTTATTTATTGTTTCCTTACTTCTTCGTTTCTATACGAATCACAATGGAAATCATTTTTTTTTTAATTTTCTTATTTTTCTTTTTTTGTTTCTATACATATTGGTGTGGGCAATTTAGAATATATTTCCAATATATAATATATCAATGTGTGTATGTGTGTGTGTGTATTCTAAATTGGAAACAAAGAAGAATATAAATTGGAACATGTGTGTGAATATATATTTTTCTTATAATGTGTGTGTGTGTGTGTGTGTGTATACATCTTATACATACAAACGATAACACTTTTTATTTATATTTTTTTGATATCATATTATATGTTGATATTGAATTGTTGTATGATATTTGATATTAGATTCGAATCGAGCTATTATTTGATATCATTGGTACTTAAAAATAAAAAATCATCACATCATCAAATTATTATCATAGATCATGATTAAAGTTAATTAAAAATACATAATCATATAAAATTTCTATTAACATGTGTTTTAATTTTTAGATAATTATTATTTTCATTGATATATCTCCATTATATTATTATGCACGTTGGGTGTCCGATCCGCCAACGGCTACGATTGAGAGATGAAACTTCGAATTTGATCTCAGCTCTCCAATTACATAATTTGTCTTCTCTTGATTAAATGCATCTCTTTTATGTATAGAAGTCTAAATTTAGTTAAAAACATACCAACCACATGTGCTGCCACACGATACGTTACAATTTAAAATGAACAAATTCTTAAATATAGTTATATATTTATTTGTTTCCTTATTGCATCTGTCAATCGAAGCAATCTGTAAGTCGATTATTGGAACTGCCAATTTGATGTGTGGTGTTTTTTTTTGTTGATCTATAGATACATGGAAAGTCAGATTGTTGTTTAAGCAAATCTAAAGAATGTGATTTGAATTTGCTAGTTTGAAATGTTGAGCGATTTGGTAAATTTTGCTTATAGAATAAAATTAATCCGTGAGAAAACCTGTGATGGAAAGGGAGAGAGTGTGAGAGAGGAAGAGGCGATTGGGATCGGTCGGGAGAGAGCGTGAGAGGAGGAATTTGGGAGCAAGAAGGAGAGACGAAGTGGAGCGATGCTGACCATGACGAAAAAAAGATGACGTGGTGAAAATGGTCAAGGGCTATGTTATGAGATGATGACGTTAGTGAAATTGAGGGTCTAAAAAGAGTCCTGGAACGAATCTTGACACACTTTCGAACGGTCTAGATGCCCATTGAACTAGACTTGGCTCCTTGCTCCCTACTCGAGGAGATGCAGAGTCACAAACTCCAAACTATGCTATTAACTTTTGAGGTTACCATTAATAGTACCCTCATGTAAAAGAAATCCAGCAATAAAAAAAAACAAAATCAGCACCAAGCAAGCACACATATCTCCAACGACCAACATATAGTTTTATTACCATTAAAAAGAAAACTACACTGCGGTTCTACCAGACACACATGAGGCCGCAAATCACATCACTAAGTTCACAAACCCCACAGAAACGGTCTTGTAACAGAGATAAAACTAAATTATAAAATGCCATCTAAGTTTCCAAAATGGTGCGGACTACTCAATTGTCATTTAGTTGCACATAAATTGTCAATCATTTCAGCTGCATCCTTAACAGTTGTAATATCCTGAGCACTTGCCTCATCCACGCTGATATCAAAGGATTCCTCCAATCCCATCACAATCTCAACCTTAATTAGAAAACAGAAATATTATAAATTGAAGAAATGAAGTAAAAACTTTAAGAATTAGCAAAAATCAAGTATATATGAAGTTAAAAAGGCTGCCAGACTATACAATCTTACTCACTTAAAAAGAGAAAAAAATCTCTAAATACAAACTGGGTTTGGTTCAGGGTAGTTTAACTTTACCAATTATGGTACCATACCTATTGACATCGCGAATGTCATCTTTTCAACCTTTTCTGTTGCCATTATTCATATTATCATTGACTACTATCATTTATTATCAATTAAGACTTCAGTTTATTAGTGGATACAAACTAAGTTGATGCATGAAAGCAAAACGGAACTAGTGCGGTACCAAAATGAGTTCTCGACATAAAATAATTGCACTAATTGCAAGGAATAAAGATGAGTTCAAAGTTTCAAGGGGTTACTGTATCAAGGGAGTCAGCTCCAAGATCAGAAAATTTGGATTCACCGGTTATGGTGGTCTCAGCAGGGATGGCCAGCTGCTTTCTCACTATGTCACAGACCTTGTCAACTGTCTCCTGCTTGGCCTATAAAAAAGGGATGAATATATAGATAAACGAGCTGTTAGAATAGACAAGTAGCGATACACAATTGCAATAGTAAGCTATAAACACATACAGCGCAGGAGATGCTAAGGCGCAAGGAAGAAGGGAAACTCCTCTTTTGGCCAGAAAATGAAACCGAGTTCAAACTGGAGGCACCATTAGTTGCCTACAAGGCAGAAGGAGACGTCGATCAGATAAGCAATTAAAATTAAAAAATATATATATATAGCAGTCTCAGACTATCAGGTCATCAATTTTGGCAACACAAAAATTTAATTTAATTTTTATATGTGGAATCAGCTTACAATTGTTCTAATAAATTCTAGACATGGAAATTGATCTAAGGATAACAAGACAGAACCCAATAGCAGATCAACTATAATAATTCTATTTTTTTTTTAACACACAAGGTAGGTCTCAATTAACATAATAAAGTAATAAACAATTAGTATAAATCATACAAGGGATTATTGAGCCCAATATTACAAATTATCAAAACTAAACCGACGAACCTTAGTATGTAGTTAAATAGGATTATACATTTGTATCGAAATTAAAGCAATAGATTCAATTTTTCCCCCAGTCTACCGAATCAACATAGGGATCCAAAATCAATAGATCAGATTATAAGCTCAGGAAGCCGAATAAACACACAACACCAGTTAAATCAACTCTAACCTCTGATCTATTCCAACCAAGTCAGAAAATTCTGAAAGCACACCTGCCACATCTACCACTAAGCTTTAGTCAACAACAGATCGGAGTAACCGTGAAACAAGGAGCGACGATCAAGCGATGCGGAGAAATATTAAAGAGAAAAGGTTATACCTTGATCCGCCTCATTACAGGGGCTGAGACGAAGACCGTTGATCCGGTTAGAGACGCCATCGTTCGAGAAAGAGCGGGGGAAATTGCAAGAGAAAGAGTGGCACGAACAGCGTGAGTAGGAAGGGCTGCAAGAGAAAGAGGTACAACGGTACAATGGGTTGGTCTATATTTACTTTTTTTTTAGGAAAAGTTGGTCTATATTTACACTGCTTTCTTTCCTGACTTCGATTGTATCGAAGAGTGCCGAATTAATTTCTGTGCCTCTGGAATATTTAACCTAACGTGTGTTCCCGTATTATAAGCAAATCACAAGAATCATTCGTAACATATGTAAAGGACTAAAAGGCAAAAGAGTGAGGCTATGGTAATATGCATATTGGTGACCCACCCTATACACTTGTATTAGTTGATATGAATTGTTTAACATGATTTTTATATAAATATATATTTGAAAATTAAATTTAATATTTTTTAGATTTTTTTTAATAAGTAGAAAATCACTTAATTTAAAAATTTTGAAGTATTCAAAAACAGTGATTTTTCTATCGTCAATTAAAATATATATATAAAAAAGAAATTAATTTTGAAGTATATTTTTATATGAAAATTATGTTTAACAATTCAGATTGATTATTTGAACTTTAAAATATAAATATATATTATGAGTCGATCCGTAATATGTATATTACCATAGCCTCACTCAGGGGCGGAGGCATAAATTTATTGTTAGGGATCAATATTAGCAAGCTTTTAAATTGGAGAAGAAAATATAATATGGAGGTCAAAAGTGAATACAATTATTAAATTATATGAGGATCAATTATAGTTCAAACTACAATATTTTTCTAATAAATTACAAAATAGTATGTTAAAATACAATTATTGAAAGTATAAATGGAGTCAATTGACCCCTATTCATCTCAACTAAATCCGCTTCTGGTCTCACTAATAGATAAATTATAGAATCCGTTAAATTTAATGGAAAGTTTTATATGAAGGGCAAATTTGTAATATAACAACGAATTGTTTTTATTTTTTTTATGAAAGATGGCTTTCAAATTCTTCACAAATGTGACTACTTTCATTGAAAAATTTCTCTACAGCTCCACTAACTTCTCGCTTCTTCGTCAAGGGTCTCTAGAAGAAGTAAAATCTCCATTGGAGCTCGCTCTATCACTGGATACGTAAGGAACTTGTTTGTGGTTTAATCAGCTTTCTTTCTTCTTCTTTTTTCTTTTTTTTCTAGCTTCGTCCCTTAATTCAGTTTTAGACTTATTTTTGGTGCTTAAACATGTTTAACAAATAACTAGTTCTAAGTACAATTTTATTCAGTTGGTGTCGTCGCCCATCAATGTTAGTAACTCAAATGCGTTGTTCATTTTGACAACTTTAGCACTAGATTCTACATTTTTATAGAGTAAAGATGTTGTCCCTTTTGAGTCTGTCCTCTAATTATCCCTCTAACTAACTGATGTATAAAGTGCGATAGAGACTACTAACTATATGGAGGGACTACTAACTACTTGGGGACCACTTATATTTAAAAAAATTTACAACTGGCGCGCGCATGTATGGATACTTATACGCACAAGTATTACCATATAATATATTAAGTATTCATACCTAAGATATTAAGTATTAAAAAAATCTGTACATCAACTTTATTTTACACACTCATCTTTTACACGTTTTTAGAAGTAGATTTGTTTTTGTCCGTTTAATCTCGTTAATATTTCTAATGATATGTAAGGAATTTTGCGAATCTAAAACCACAAACATCTTCTACATAATTTTCTCTTTCAAATAAGATCCATGATGAAGTACTTTCGGGTTCTTCGTCGTTCAAGTATTCATACCTTGTCAAGTATTCTTCTCTAAAATGTCGAGTATTCATACTTATTCAGTAAAGTGTGAATATTTATGTTGTATAGTATTTCTGAGAAACCCACAGATGTGTCTTTGGCATTAACTACCTGGGGATCACTACCGACTTTTGGGGGCTGCAAATGTTGCTTGAAAGTGACTACGATAATAAACTCTTAGAATCAGGTACCAATTTCATAGTGATGAGCAGGTGCTTGGATCTTGATTTTGGACTGATCGTTAGTTATCTTTAATTTATCCATAAACTTAGATCTTGAATTGTTTGTTGAAATAGCACGTGCTACTTTTTTGAAGTATTTTTGAAGCCAAGGCAGAGGTATTATTGAAGGTGCTCCAGTACAATATGAAAGAACTGGCACTTGTACATAAAGAGAGGCATTTTCATCAAAGCTACTTATTAATAAGTGTCATGCTTGCTTTCATTCTTAGGTTCGATAATATTTCAAGTGTTCTAGATTTTAGTTTTAACATTTCAAATTGTTCTAGATTTTCTGTGTACTTTATGTACTTTACTTTGTTTATTGCATTGAATTATTCATGTATGGATTTTAACTAAAAAAAAATAAGTACTGGGAGCGTCTAGGTGCTTATTACTAGTATGTACAAATTTGTTGATAAATATTGGAGATGGTTGAGGTTTATTGAAATTTCTTTTTAAAATTAATATTCGTACATAAATTCATAGGTATGAATACACCTTTTAATATGATTGCTATTATCTATAAATATCAAAAAAATTAAAGTCAAATATTATTTCATAACAATACACATCTTCACGCTTAAGTATGAATACTAAGTGTTTTAGTCTTTTAGATATCAATAAATCAGATAAAGTATGTATGAAAAGAATAATAACACAAACGACTAGATACAAATACTTCATGTTTTAACTATTGGTAAAACATATGCATCACAGTAACACCAAAATTTGACCAAGTAGATATGAATACTTCATGTCTTAAAATTAATAAAACATATGCATCACAGTAACAACAAAAGTATATATGAATACTTGCTGTCTTAACTATTGTTACTTACTGTTTCATATATTAATAGTTTGAATATTATCAATTTAAAAAATATTAAATTAAGATACTTTACAATGTAACAATTCATACTTCAATTATTAGTATGAATACTTTTCTCGGTACCTATCAATATGTTCAAGCACCAAACAAATTAATTAATTTAAGTAACTTTACAACATAACAATTCACATTTCAATGTGTAAGTATGAATACTTGATATGTTATATATTTTGTAGAAATACAAATGTCATATGTAAACAATTCATATTTTAGTTATAAGTATGAATACTTTATTTAGTACCTATCAATACATTCAAGCATCAAATAGAGCAACTGATTTACTGATTTAAGTTACTTTACACCATAACAATTCACACTTCAATGCATAAGTGTGAATACTTGAAATTTCATATATTAATATTTTACAAAAACTATCGTGCTGGTGATTGCGCGGTGGTGGTCCCCCAGGTAGTTAATTCACGAAGCACGTTTAGGAATTTTTCAAAAATATTTTACAACATAAAAATTCACACTTTAATGTGTAAGTATGAATATTTTATATTTTAAAATGAACATTTACAACAATTACAATGCTGACACTTGAGATGGTTATTACGCATCCGCTTGTCCTTGGTTTTCTGCGTGTGGTCCCTATCGTAGTCGCTTTCAAGCGATGTTTGCGGCCCCCCAAAGTCAGTAGTGATCCCCCAGGTAGTTAATGCCAAAGACACGTCTGTGGATTTCTTAGAAATACTTTATAATATAAATATTCACACTTTACTGAGTAAGTATGAATACTCGGCATTTTAGAAAAAAAAAACTTGACAAGCTATGAATATTTGCACATTGAGATATGAATACTTGAACGACGAAGAACCTGAAAGTACTTCATCATGGATCTCATTTAAAAGAGAAAATAATGTAGAAGATGTTTGTGATTTTAGATTCGCAAAATTATTCACAGATTGTTAGAATTACTGACAAGATTAAACAGACAAAAAAAACCAATTTCTAAAAACGTGTAAAAGATAGGTGTGTAAAAGAAAATTGATGACCAATTTTTTTTTAATACTTAATGTCTTATGTATGAATACTTAATATATTATATGGTAATACTTGCGCGTATAAGTATCCATACATGCGTGCGACAGTTGTAAATTTTTTCAAATATAAGTGGTTCCCAAGTAGTTAGTAGTCTCCCATATAGTTAGTGGTCCCCATCGTACTTTATGTATTAGTTAATTAGGGGGATGTTTAGAGGACTGAAGTAGAGAGACTGTTAATCGATTCCTTTTTTATATACTCTACTGTTGACATCTCATTCTTAGTTAATCCGACGTTAGATATATCAATAAAAAAATTATAAAAGTTTTTAAAAAAAATATGACTTGGTATAGAATTAGATTACTACTGTAAATGCATGAGAGGGGGATCCGTATCCTCCCAGGTACCTGACTCAACACAATTGAAACAGACGGCTCAGATTTATTCTTAGTTGATGCTTGCTCGGGATGATGCAGGAGGCAGTATTATTTGTGCTTTGAGATTAGTGCCAAGTTAAAAAGAAAATGGGCCGTCCGGTTTAATTGAACTCAGTCCTGTAACCTGAGGAGATGTGAATTCATGACAGAATTGGTGATTTAACTACCAAATGCCAATTTCATATTTTCCCGCCTTCTTTCATCTTTTTTTTATTTATGCTCGTCAAATATATACCGTCAGTACCGAGAGGAAGAAGATCTAAATAAAATACCGTAATAATAAAAATCCATAGAAAACAAAAAGGCTAGGCGTCAAATAAAAGCTGCATATAAATATACTTTCTTCATTCGTTTTAATATCTAATTTAAACAAGAATAGTTATAAATTACGAGAAACAATCTACAATAGGACTAAAAATTGATTATTATTTTTTTGTGAAACGAATTTGATCTAATCTGTAAGAATTCTTATTATTCGAATTGTTAATCTTATAGAAAGTAACATTTTTTTTTAGAAAAATTGTGTGATTTTCTTTATTGATGCATAAGTTCTAGGGGTGAAACGGAGCGGATACAGAGCAGGTAGTGGTAAAATCATATTCATATTTCTATTTTCAATTTTTGAATATGGATATGGAGCGGATATCAGACGGATAAGAATACGAATCCGGATCAGATCAGATATTTATGAAAATAATATAAAAATATATTAAAAATAATGAAGTTTGTAATATTTATCTAACTATAATGGTGAACAACATAAATTTTCATAATATATATTAAAATATATGGTATATATCTACTATTCAGATACAGATAATTGAAACGTAAAACCATATTGGTATCTTTATCCACACTGATATTTAGATATCGGAAATCCACAATTGAGTTTTTGAATACGGATTGAATATTATCCATACTGTTTTCACTCATAATTGCTTCAGATCCATAAACTTGTTAAAATATCCTCATACTAAATCTAACGTGCTTGATGTCAGCAACATATACTTGAAAAAAAAAAGTTGATGTACAATTTTGAATTACAATGCTAGTAGCGGATTAGAATATTTAACATTTTTTTAACCCTCTAATTATCATTAACAAATTTATCCAACATGAATTATGCTACTTCTCTATTTTGATAATTTCCAAACTAGCCTTAAAGCCTTAACTAATTCAAATGGGCCTGCTCGCGAAAATATGCAACGGGCCTTTGTACATGTTGAGAACATTAAGAAAAAAATACCCAAGCCCAATCTGCTTATCTGTTATTTTACTGTGTAATCAAACTTGTCATTCAATTGCGCTGCCAGAATCAAGACGTTGCATTGGCCTGTGCTGGTTTGAAATTCGCTATCTGGTTTCAAATTATATAACCATTGTGATAATGATTAAGTTTCTTTTCGCATGTTTCATTTTTTTTCATTCAACTAAAAATTCTCCGATTTCGTTTTTTCTTTTTCCCTTCCTTCCATTTCTCAAATTCGGACTGTTTTTTTTTTAGTACGCACAAATGTTGGTGAATCAGTAAAGCCCGATCCGCTGGACTTCCTTTAACAATAACACTCAATTAAAAATTAAATATCTTTGAAAGCCGTATTTCCAGGAATAAAATGGATGAGCAAACTATATTCGTCTCTATATATTTTCTCAAACACCAACAAAATAAAATATTGACCTTAAATCGAAAACAATGTACCCGTTACTTCGCAGTAAGTGCCCTTGAAAATTTAGGAGTCCGAATCTGCTATTTTTTTTTAAAAAAAACACGAATTTGTTTTTTCTAATCCAACCATTCAAATTTTTTTTATACAGAAAATTTCGATAAAAATTAACGGTTGGATGAGAAAAACAGGTTCGTACTTTTCTAAAAAAAATAGCAAATTTCATTCTGAAAACTAGGAGAGAACAATATTGTATGTGGATCGAATATTATTAAGGAGCCTGATAATTGTACTACAAATAAAATTTTCGAGTGTGTCTCTCAAATAGTTTAACAGAAAAAACTTCCAATGTTATCTAAGTTTCATTTACAGCGCTAATATCCAAACATTTAAATCTCTGTTTATAACATTTTACAATGCTACTCGTAAGCATTTAAATATCTGTCTGCAAGCATTAAAATTCTAAATTTGTATAGTTTTAACTTCTAACTACTTTTGTTTTCAAGCCAAAAACGGAAATATTCCTTTCACCCACTTTTATTTTTATTTTTTCTCTGATCAATCTAATCCATTTTCTCGACGATCCATGATGAATTTTGCGAATCTAAAAATATGAACGTTTTTTATTCGATTTTCTCTTTCAAATGAGATCCATGAAGAATAACTTTCGAGTTATATTTGTGTTGTAATTTTTTTTACCACTTTAAATCTTTGTGACTTTCATTTTTTTTTTAATTTTGCTTCAAAATAATTTAAACCTCTATTTACAAGCATATAAACCTTATTAATAACACTTTAAATCTCTAGAATAAAACATTGTCACACCCCGCGGCCACAGGTTGCAACAGTACCCCGCCGTAAGCATACACTCCATATATACTTACAAGGCATTTAAAATAAATTAAGCAATTCACAATAAAATAATATAAAAACAGGTTCATATATATATAAAATCAGAGTACACAGTCTGGTCAAAATATAACACATCAAAAGTATCTCATCCGGATACCAACCAGGGGGCCTACCCTAAAGCTATACAACAAAACATATCTAGGGTCATATGAAGGTAAACTACCAAGGCCTACTACTCGCGTGCCTCTCCGAAATCAGTCGCACCCGAACCTGTAAAATAGCCCGAAGGGTGGGGGTCAGAATAAATTCTCAGTGCAAAATTTGCCACAGTTAGATTATTGGACTTGCAATCAAACTCCATATTAAAAAATGAAACCCAAACCATAGCAATTCAAATCAATTCATATTCATAATAAAAGAATGAATGCATATGCTCGACAACAAATAATAAACCGAATCACAGTTTACGGAATTTCCAAGGTGAATTTCAAACACAATATACATTTGGCTTAACTCGACACATTAGGGCTTGTAACAACTACAGATGTTCTTTCGAGCTGGACCCTTTATCAAAGCCTCGTCTGTAGGGTTACTGACACCTACAGACGTCCCACCGAGCTGGACTCTTTATCTGACACCCATCTGTAGCTATTTGGCTTAACCATTTCCTAAGGTCTGGTTACAAGTCACCTATACAGGTCAACTTGACAAAAATGCAATCACACAGAATCAAAGTCAGCCATACTGTTCAACTTTGCAATTTCATTCAAATAGGATCAAAGTCAGCTATTAGCCTTGCAAAATTCATTAAACAGGTCAACGGATAGGTCACCGTCACCTTATCCAGCCACCTATACAGGTCGGTCTGGCAAATTCATAACAGGTCAACGCATAAGTCAGCAGCGTCACCTTATCCAGCCACCTATACAGGTCGGCCTGGCAAATTCATAACAGGTTAATGCATAAGTCAGCAGCGTCACCTTATCCAACCACCTATACAGGTCGGCCTGGCAAATTCTTAACAGGTCAACGCATAGGTATGCGTCACCTTATCCAGCCACCTATACAGGTCGGCCTAACAAATTCTTAACAGGTCAACGCATAGGTATGCGTCACCTTATCCAGCCACCTATACAGGTCGGCCTAACAAATTCTTAACAGGTCAACGCATAGGTCAGCGTCACCTTATTAAAGCCAAATCACATCATAAACGAACAATCAAAATGACAACCATACCAATATGCAATTCAACCATGTCACACCATTCGATTTTAACCAGATTGGGTTATGCAACAATTCACACAATTACAACTATGAAACAATCAAACATACAACATGAATTCTAAAGTATGCAACAAACAAGCATTCAACATGACAATCGAAAAAGATAATTTAATTTCTGAAAATAAAGTATCAAACAAGTCCAAGAATCCCGCACCTGTTTACGACGAGCGTATCGCTTATTTATGGATCAGACGTCTCGAAGTGTCCCGCAAAGTCTTGCTCGACCGAGCCTACGCCTATATTACACATAAATTTGGTTTAACCTTGGTTCACGATCGAGGTGTTCACTCGAGTTATATTAGGGTTTATACTTTCCTATTCCTCTTTCTCGCTTTAAAATCTCTAACTTCTCACAATTTCCATTTGGGTCTTCTAGACCATACACGATCTCAATTTGGTAACAATTCATTTACTAGTTCACAAATTCGGTTCCCGTAACAATTCAATTCATCGAGTGGTTAACCCTAATTTGGTCAAAACCTCAAATTAGCCGTTAAACGTTCTAGCAATTCAAGATCAAGAGGTAACCCTACCGATTACAAGTCTAATCGGTTGGATTAAACTAATCAATTCACGATTATGCCCAATTTCAGTTTTGGCACGAAACCCTAGAAATCAAAATTCGCAACCGGGGTGAAATCGGGGAAAGAATCGGCAAATAAACAATCAAAGAAGCTCAAGGAGCTAGTCTACAAGCAATTCAAACACAAATCTCGGGTTTAAAATGAAAACCCGAGAAATCGAGAAATCTGAGATTTTAGAGAGAAACGAGAAGAGAAAAAAATACCGAATAGGAGAGCTAGGAGAGATCTACGGCCGCTTGCTCAGTTCCAACTTCGATTTCTCGCAACAATCGGGGGCTTGAGAGGGAAAGGAAGCTCTCTCGCTCTTTTTCCTCTCGCTTGGGTGAAAATCACATAAAAATGGGGAAATGGGCGGAGGGGAAGAGATAGAAAGGAAAGCAATCTGGTGTTGGTTAAAAAGACACCTTCAGTGTGGACGCACTCAATTCAGTGCGGGTCGGCCACCCGCACTCAGCACTTGGACAGATTTTTAGCAGTTGAAAATACACAGAAATATCATCCGCACTCAACACTTGGCAGAATTTCGGCAGCTTGGAAAACACATAAAAAAATACCCTAGTGCAGATGCACTCAGTCCAGTGCGTACGCACTCAGTACTTAGTCAAATTTTCATGAAAACGGCACTGAACAAGGGAAAAGTCTGAGCCTAATGCGAACGCACTCAATTTCAGTGCGGGTCGGTCACCCGCACTCTGGACTTGGTCAGAATTGGAGAAAAAAAGAAATTGGAGTCAGTGTGGATCACCCATCCGCACTCACGCCAGTGCGGATCACCCATCCGCACTCACGCCAGTGCGGACGCACTGAGGAGAAATTTAGAAAACAATCTAAGGCAAACAGAGGCCAATGCGGGTCAGGCACCCGCACTCATCACCAGTGCGGACACACTGAGCCTATAGAGTCTCAAAATCTCAAAATTTCAACGCGGTTTTGATTTACACTTGACTTACTTATTTAGAGATGCATTAATTAAGGTTTAAACTTATATTTTGTTAGCACGATTTTCGATTCTTACTTTTAAATCATTTAAATTTAATAGTAACGATTTCGTAACGTAACAAACATATCATATAAACCTCATGTACAAAAAATTAAAACCTTAACAATAATATTTCAAAGCATATAAATCTCAACAATATTACTGCATTTACAAAGCATATAAACCTCATGTACAAAAAATTAAAACCTCAACAATAACACTTCAAAGCATATAAACCTCAACAATAACACTGCATTTACAAAACATATAAACCTCATGTACAAAACCTTGAAAATTTTAATGGTTATAGACTGAGATTTAAAAACTGGAAAATTTAAAGTGTTCATGAGTTTTACTTTAAAAAAAAACAAATGTCTTTAAAATTATCCAAAAGTATTTTTCCATCGATCTTATTTGAAAGATAAAACTGAATAGAAAATGTTTATATTTTTAGATTCGTAAAATTCATCACGGATCATCGGGAAAATAAATTATAATGATCAGAGAAAAAATAAAAAAGAGTGGATGAAAGGAATATTTCTGTTTTTGGTTTGAAGACAAAAGTAGTTAGAAGTTAAAACTATGCATATTTAGAATTTTAATGCTTTCGGACATAGGTTTACATGCTTATGAGTAGCATTGTAAAATGTTATAAATATAGTTTTAAATGTTTTGATATTAGCTCTGACAATGAAAGTTTTTTCTGTTAAACTACTTGGGGGACACCCTCAGATATGATGGCTCAGAGTACCAGAACATTTCTTTATTATTAAACCGGTTCAAAGCTCATTCTTCTCCTCCTAATTGACACTCAATTGTTTCTCATTTTCAAGTCAAGATTTAGTTGAAAATCGAAATAGAAAGAAGGTTGTTTGAAACTCTTTAAGTCTTAAGAAATGAATCAGCGTGTATCCAAATAAATAGTTCCGGACAAATCGGACAGCAGTAGTGAAACCGAACCAATCATATCTATGTATCTGCAATTTAAATATAAATAAAAAAAGAGAAAAGGTAACGTCCCCAGACTACAGTCTCTCAAAAATTTCCGTGTATAAAAGTATTTCCTTTTTAGCTTAGTTCTGACGCGCTTTCAAACTGTCATAATTTCAAGTACAATATGTATGTTTACAGGATATTATGTGTATGTTTATAGGATAATATGTGTATGTTTACATGATAATATGTGTATGTTCACAGGATACTATGTGTATGTTCACAAAAGGTGGTCCTCAACAGCTGTTACGCGTTTTCAACAGCTGTCACACGTTTTTAACAGCTTTCACGCGTTTTTAACAGCTGTCACACGTTTTTAACAGCTTCCACGCGTTTTTAACAGCTTTCACACGTTTTTATGTTGACAGTATTTGTTGAATTAGTTTGCAGGATTTAGTATTGATGTTTACAGGATTTAGTATTGATGTTTACAGAATTAGTTGAAAATATCCGGTGATTTTTGAGAGACTGAAGTTGGAGGACTGTTAGCTGCTTCCATAAAAAAAAAGATGTTAAAGACATTAATGGTCTGTTTATTCACTAGATATATATGATATATCACTTGTGTATCTTAATAACAGGGCGGACCAAAAAATTCTCATAGGATGAAATAAAATTTTATGTGACAAAACTCCGATTTTTTTATTAATATCCAAAAATTAAATAAAATTTAAAAAAATATCCAAATCCCGAACAAATTTCAAAAACTACTCAAACCGGTTATCTAATAACTGGATTTGGAACAAATTTCCGGTTAATGGTTTCCCGGATTCAAAACAGTATATCCGGTTAACCATTAACCGGAAAGTTATATTTTCATTTTTTTTTAAAATAAAAAAATCCGGTTAATGGTTAACCCGGTTAATGGAAACCATTAACCGGAAATTTTTCCCAAATCCGGTTATTGGATAACCGGTTTGGGTAGTTTTTGAAATTTGTTCGGGATTTGGATATTTTTTAATTTTTATTTATTTTTTTGGATATTAATAAAAAAATCGGGACAAAACTGGTATTTGAAAACCAGTACATCTCATGTTTTCAACTATGCCTGGAAAAAGCATTTGAAGATTATCGAACTCTAATCATGTTTTGGACGGCCAGTCTTCTTTAAGTACTCAATAATTTTAAAAGCCATAACTTTATATCTTATCAATTAATTATTCAATGTATCAAGTCCTAATAATGTAATCAATTTAGCCAACCAAACCACTTGCGAGTTCCCTTTCTCTTTTGCTTTATATGAGGGAGACGCACACTCTGCCCGTTGTTTTTAATTCTTCCGTGTTTAAGATTAATTACCTTGATGAAGCTAGTTTATATAAACAAAAATTGCAAAGGTGAAAGGAGTGAGCATTTTTGTTAGGTACAATTCCATAAACCTCGGTGCTCAGGCAAAGATTCACCGGTATGGGTTTATATTACAATGAATTAATGATGTTCAGAGAAACCAAATTCAATTTTGGAAATGTACAAATTCGGCGCAGAGCAATTTTTCTAATTTTGGAGGTCCAGAAACTGGATAAGTATCCTCCCCCTCCCAGGTACTAGGGGTGTCAATGGGTACCGTACGGATCGGATGGAGACATTTTCATACCTATACCTATTAAAATTGATCTTACCCATACCCTACCCATACCCATTAATATTATCTGGTAACGAAACGGTAGCGGGTGAATAACGGATAATACTAGTATAATAATTAGTTTTATTATATTTTACAAATTAAACATCAAAAACTCATATATTTGAACACATATATAAGTGCATTTCTAATAAAAAAAATAAAATAAATGTGCAATCAATTCCAACTAAATTATTTTTTATAAAGAATAAAAATTTAAAAACACGAATATACATTTAAGTGGGTTGGAAATTGAATTGAATATATATTTGGATTTTATAATTACCATATAGGGTAACGGGTACGAAATAGTCATTACCCATACCCTTATCCATTTATTTAACGAAAAAAAATTCTTACCCATATCCATACCCAATAAGCTAACGAAAAAAAAAACTTACCCATACCCGCCTTATCAAATACGATACGGGTCGGGTAAACGGCTAAAAAGGTACCATTGACACCCCTACCAGGTACCCTAAAAGATTCCTCTCACTTTACGGTTTGAGATTTAAACTGTTTTGAAATTCGGGCTAGTGCAAGGTAGTATTTTGCAAACATACTGGTCCGATCCGGTTCGGTGCGGTCTGATTCAAATTTTCACGGTCTATGAGATGGACCAGTTCACAGATTGGTCCATTCTATGGATTGGCACGGTTCGAGTTAGGCAGGTTGGATTTGGAGGGGACGGTCCAAACTCGTGCTATGGCTCATGGTCCAGACCCACACAAGTTGGTTCGGTCCGATCCAAATTTTTTTAATCAATTGTTTTTAAAAAAAAATCTATTTTGGTCCGAATTTGGTCCGGTTTAGTCCGGGTTTATTGGTTTTGGTCCGGATTTGGTCTGAGTTTGGTTCGTGTTTGGTCCAGGTTAGTCTAGATTTGGTCCGGGTTAATTCGAGTTGGTCCGATATGGGTTATTCACGATCCGGGCTAAAACAGTCAACGGGTTTTGAACTGACCAGGTTGGCACAGTTCTAGTAGAGAAAATCAACCCAAACCCGGGCTAGACCCGTCTTGTGACCCCGGTCCAAGTTGGCACAAGTTTAGACCCCGGTCCGAGTTAGTCCTGGTCGGTCTCACGGATAGTCCAATCCGGATCTGGACCGACTGATTTTTTTCAAAACTCTAGCGCAGGGGCAGTTTTAGTGGGCTTTAAGATTTGTTCCAAGTTAAAAAGAACGGTCCGGATCTACTAATTGTAAAAGATTCTCTTTTCATGTTCCTAGAAGGATACAAATTCCATAAACTAGAAGTCCTCATCCTCAATATTAAGTTTGAGTTTAGTTTTGAACCATCTGATTAAAATTTGGACAAATTTAATGCACGAAATGCTTAAAATTCAATACAAGTACGTAGCAAATTGCCTGAAATTAATATTGAGAATATGAATTCAAAAACTAAAATGAAGAAAAAGAAGAGGTAGCATAGTTGATTTGAAAGAAAATCTTAAAATCATTGATTACGTAAAAGTCAAGAGTTCAATTCTCTCTCATGAATCGTGATACATACAAAAATTTATTCCACCAATTAATAAAAAAAAAAAATATAGGTAAGTTGTCGTGATTATTATTGTTAATTATCCTTCAAGAGAAACGTGTTAATGTAAAATTATATGACTTCTTAAGATTATATATACAAGATAAAGAGTCAATAAAATGTACGGATCAAGTTAATTGTAATGAATAAATTTTAGCATGTTCATCTTTGCACTCTTCACCCTTCTAAAAAAATAAATAATTTTTTCTTACGTAAAATTTCACATAGCTAGATAAAATCCCTTGTGAAAAAATGACATGAAGGATTTAGATTCTTCGTTCGATCCTAAATTTGTGAATATTGTTAAAAATTACAATAATTTATACATCCGAAAGTTGTCATATTAAAAATGTAAAATCCTCTTCTTGTGAGGATTCAGAATATCAGAAACCCGACCCGTTAACACCTGGAGAATTGGTCAAGAGCCCTAAAAAGAAGGAATTTTTTGTATGATATTTATCCGTTACCGAGTTAACCACTTTGAAAAAGCATTGACGAGACATTCCAAAAGTTGCAACCAACCTCAGCGAAATTATGCACCTAAAGATCTGTTTTCAAAGTCGTCTAACATTTCTCCTTGCTTTTAGTAACTCCTCAAACAAGCTAAGTCTAGTGCCATGATCTAATCCTACTCATTTTTTATTCCAGCTCGAATCATGCATGGAGGATTCGTGCATTGCTATATGTAATATCCCGGATTTTTTTATTAATATCCAAATTTAATATTAAATTTCAAAAAATAACCGCATCAGCAACGTTTCTCGAAATATACCCTTTCCGGAAATTTTTTTTCCGGAAACAGAGGCTACTTCCGGAAAAAAAAATTCCGGAAACGGGCTATTTCCGGAAATTTTTTTTACGGAAACAAGCTCTTTCCGGAAATTTTTTTTACGGAAACAGAGGTGGACTACAAAGGGCGCTGGCTCCACCCGTCCCCATCAGCCATCAGCGTTTTTTGAAGGTAATTTTTTTTTATTTAATTTATTTAATTTATTTAATTTTAAATGGTTTAAAATAATGTCCAAATAATTTAGGAAATACCAAATGGTCTATAATTGTTTAGAAATTACCGAAATAGTCTAGAATTGTTTAGAAATTACCGAAATGGTGTAGAATAATTTAAAAAATACCGAAATGGTGTAGAATAATTTAGAAAAATACCCAAATAGTGTAGAATAATTTTGAGAAATACCAAAATAGTGTAGAATAATTTAGAAAATACCGAAATAGTCTAGAATTGTTTAGAAATTACCGAAACGGTGTAGAATTGTTTAGAAATTACCAAAATGGTGTAGAATAATTTAGGAAAATACCCAAATAGTGTAGAATAATTTTGAGAAATACCAAAATAGTGTAGAATAATTTAGAAAATACCGAAATAGTCTAGAATTATTTAGAAAATACCGAAATGGTGTAGAATAATTTAAAAAATACCAACATAGTCTAGAATAATTTAGAAAATACCAAATGGTGTAGAAAATTACCTTAGTAATATAGAAAATTGTTCGATTAATTTAATTTTTTTTTAGGAATCTCTTTTCCTTTCGGGTACCTTTCGGAGCTCTGATTGTCTGATCGATCGGATCTGCGATTCAGGTTTTTACATTTGAATTTTTTTTATTTTAATTTAAAATATAGTTAATGAGTTCATTTTAATGGTTTAGAATATTGTCTGATTAATTTAGAAAATACCAAAATGATGTACAATAATTTACAAAAATACCAAAATGATGTAGAATAATTTGAAAAAATTTAAGGTGATTTACAATATTGTTTGAATTTTGTAGTATGGCAGACCCAGTACTTAAGCATAGATTTAGCCCCCTGTTGTGAATAGTTCACGGTAATCACAGGATATCTGAGGCGTCTAAGGAGGTAAACATTTACTTATTTCGTTTTTCATAACTCTGTAAGTAATCAAATAAATATTGTAATTAATTTTTTTTCTTATTTTAGAGTAAAGAGATTTTAAACGTGAGACATTATCGGCACAAATGCGAGTATAATGAGAGGTACGCACCATTTTTAATTCGAATGGGCTTATATCAGCTCGCGACATTGCCCGATATCGCCCTCGATGTGGCCCTCATTCATGGACTTGTCGAGCGGTGGCGTCCGGAGACGCACACTTTTCATCTTCCATTCGGAGAGATGACAGGTATTAACTAATTTAAATATATATATTTTTTTATTCCTTACTGACAAGTCAAATATATTACAGTTTCTCTGGAGGATGTGAGTTGTCTATGGGGTTTGCCTATTACGGGGGAGCCGATAACGGGATTTACAAACTCGGCGAGTTTTCAAGGCCGACTGTATGAGTTGCTGGGGGTGAAAGATGATGAAGTGAAGGGGTTCATGAAGAAGAGGGGAAATGATACGTACGACATGCTTATCGCCAAAAAAGCTGTCCGTGAGCGCTTCAAAACATTACCAACAGATTCGAACGAAGAACAATTGAAATGGTTAGTATTTTTTTATTTACAACCTTATTCGTATTTTATATTTTTTAATAATGTACTCACATTTTAAAATTGACGGTTAGGTATGTCCGTGGATTTCTCCTCGACATGCTAGGGAATACAATGTTTGCTGACAGTAGCGGGGACGAAATACCGCTGTGGTATCTCGGCATGATTGAAAACTTGGACGAGCCGAGAAAGTACAACTGGGGAGGAGCTGTTCTCGCTTATTTATATAGAAATCTATGCCTCGCATCCAGTCCTTCATGCAAAAGCATGAATGGTCCCACCATGCTTCTGCAACACTGGTCGTGGACCCGATTTCAAATTCATCGGCCGTTACCGGGATCTCAACCGAATTGGGGCACAGAAACAGAAGATACATGTCCATCATTTGCTGACATGTGGAAAGGCCCACACAATTGGGAAAACTCGTCCCATGGTGCAACCTCCGGTCCAAGTATCCCTCGCGACCAGATTCAGAAACTGACGGATAACATGGTCAATTGGCAGCCATACGCATCTGTTTACCACAACCTTTCGAGAACAACCCGGGCGGATCAGGTACATTGTAGTAAAGTCATATTATTTCTTTCATTTATGTCATCACATTTATAATTTGTACCTAACATTGCAACTCTAAATTTGTCAGCCGTTCTACTTGTACCGCGGTCCTCTTATTTTTTATTGGATTGTTGAGCATCACAATCTTGATCGCTGCATGCGACAGTTCGGAAGATGGCAACGGATAGAGCCACCGCTTCCCCAGGATGCAGTCGAGCACCAAGAGCTGCACAAGTAATATTCGCAAATCATATGTGGTTTACTTATTTTAAAGTATTTATTTACTTATTTATTCTACTAACCTTGTAAACAGGTTGAAATCGGGCTCAAAGAGAAATGCCAACTGGGCGCAAGTGCACCGTCGGCATGTAAACGATGCAACACATTATGCAGATCATGTGTACGAAGTAGGTCGTCCGTGGGATATAAATGACCTCCTAAGATATCGTAAATGGTACCAGGAGAACTGCATGGCATCCGTCTACCTGTTTGGCCAGCACGTGGTGGGTATGGATCGTAATGTTCCGGTTTCAAGAGACGAACACTCCAAGTCTGGATACATTCCCAGCGGATCGACATTTGTTCGAAATGTAAACATTTCTAACTTTGAATTTTATGATTGTTTTATTATATATCATTTATTATACTCCGAATATACGTACAGGCTTTGCGTGGGATAGGAGAGTTAGCACATGGCACACGGGCATTTTTCACGAAGGGTCTCCGTGCAATTGGCAAGGGCAAGATGAGACTAGGTTGGTGCCTCTGCAGAGATAATGGTTATGGAGACCGTGCTATTGCCATGCTGGAGGATGCGGGGGTTCCACGTAATTGGGAGGAAATTCCATCCGACGATTCTTATCCTTTGGGAACGGAGCCGATGCCACCAGGCCCTGTATTTGAAGGCCCAGATCCAGTGACGGGCTGGTTATATGATGGCTCACAATGGAGGGATTACATCCGTCCGGAAGAGTTAGCAAGGCATACTCTATCATCACGTGCCAATGCGCGCCAGGTATGAATTCAAC
This sequence comes from Carex rostrata, assembly GCF_964058835.1. NCBI lineage: Eukaryota > Viridiplantae > Streptophyta > Magnoliopsida > Poales > Cyperaceae > Carex > Carex rostrata. The sequence continues at coordinate 9,867,466 of NC_135931.1, forward strand.
TTACAAGCTGATTTAAAATTTAATTTGTAGATAAGAAAAACTATGTATGAATTGCAGGAGCAGACTCATGAGCATACTCAGGAGCAGACTGATGAGCAGAGTCATGAGCAGGCGTATGAGCAGACGCATGAGCAGGGGCAGGAGCAGGATATGAGTCATGCTGAATGGATGAATGTACTATTCGGCGATGAAGGCGGCCCGGTATGTAATACTTTGATTGAGGTAATTTTGTTTTTTAATTTACAATCAACAAGTAATAAAAAATTTCTTATGAAATGCAGATGTCTCAGGATCAAGCGGGTTATTATTACTATCAAGGACTGTCTCAGGAGCAGGCGAACGAGATGGGTCAAATACAATTTGACCAGGCAAGGCACGAATCAATGATGGGTCATATGGAGGCGCCTCCGACTCCATTCTTCGACCACGCATTTGGTGATCCCGGGGTGTCGTCTTCTTATGATGCAGGTGATCCTGGGGCGTCGTCTTCTTATCCATCTCCTGCAGAGGATCCGTCTCAGACACCACATGCAGTGGATCCCACTGACGCACCGCGACGTTCACAGCGTGCTAGGGTTGACGCTTCTCGCTTCTCACATTCGCAGTATCCGGACCACCATGTACATGCACAGCGTCGCCAGTAGGATTTATGGATTTTATCTTGTTATTTGCGTTATATGTTGTTATTTTTATTATCTTGTAGGACTCCTCGTATATTTTTTATTTATAAATTTGTGTTATATTTTGTTATTTTTGATTTATCTTGTCTTGTGTGTTGCATCGAAACCATATCCTATAACCTAACAAAATAAAGGAGTTCTCAACACATACAAATAAAATAATTGTCGGCACGTACTTAATTAAATAGTTCTCAGCACATACATAATAAAATAGTTCTCATCACATACAAATAAAATAAGTCTCAACACATACAAATGCTAGCCTGAAATGCTAGCCAGACTTTTTTATGTCCCCCAGACGACGTGCTAGCCAGGCTTTTTTATCTACAAAATCATCATCAGATATTTCAACTCGTAAATATTCCTTTATCTGCACACATCTCGGACAGTCCTTTTCATCTTTTCCACAGAATTGACAAATTTTTTTATTTTCCCCGGTCTTTTCTCGATTGTTACTGTCCATCTTGGTGGTCTACAATTTCATAATCAGCAACATTATTACAGAATAAAATAGTTCTCATAACATTATTACATAATAAAAAACACACATGTTAATTTCTACGACGCAGACTGAAATGTTGTCCGAGGGTGCGCCAAACTGTTGTACTTGTTCTTGCTGGTTGCTCTGCCGCTGCTTGCGCCTGTCTTGCTGCCTCATCTACATGTAGTGTAGAGCATGCATTAGATTGTGAATTTAGTTAAAAAAAATTAACAACAGTTGGTTTCTCAGTTATACCTGCAGCATTTCGATCAATTGTCTCACGATGAGCCTGGTGTCCGAGTCTCCGACCATGCATTCTGTCCATCTCCATCGGTATGCGGTCGTGCCGTCTCCTTCCTTTTTTTATCAGTCTCGACTCAGGTTTAATTTTTGGGCCCTCATACAATGGCCATTCACATTGGTTGCCTTTCGGTTCCCAATGTCCACTCCATGTTTGTGCTACTATTGACATACGGTACAAGGGGTTGACGTATAAATTTTCATTATATCTCATTTCACGGACAATGGCCATGAAATGAGAACAAGGTATGCCGGTCAATTAAGGCTTCTGACATTCACATTCAACCTTGTTGTTGTCCTTAACAACAACCCTATACCCGAAATCTCTACGAGTATACTCAAGTCTCGGCTGATTACGCCTTGCTGGAATTTTTTCACCCTTAACTAGGACCTCAAAAAGCCCATGACTTCCACGATAAGGAATCACAGTCATGTTCCTTCCTTTTCCAATACGCTTTTGCAATAACTTAGTTACCCTGTCGGACCACACCTGACCATGCTGACATGCCATTTGAGCTTTGTTCGATCGTTCAAAAAACTATTTATTTAATTTATAGAACGTATCCTCCACGACCGCTGCAACCGGTAATCGCCGACTAATTTTGAACACGGCGTTCAGTGACTCTGACCCATTTGTTGTCATTATCCCCCATCGGTGGCCTCCGTCCAAAGCTTTATACAACTTCTCTGGACATGGAAGCTCGTCTTCATCGTTAGGGTCCCTCTTACCCACCTTGTTAAGGTAGTCGATAGCCTTCGGACAACCAATTTCAAAGTCTTGTAACATCTCCTGCAACCTCCTAGGTTTGCATTTGTTCACCCCAGCTATGAATCTGTCACTAACCTCTCTCTTACGACCCACGTGCTTGTAGAGATTTTCGGCAACATGTTGGGAGCAATACCGATGCACACATTGATCGGTAGACTCATCCCATCCGAGATTTGGATCCTGAAACACGGCTTTAATTCCCAAATGTCTATCCGATATGACACAAAAGAATCGATTATCTCCAATTACTTCCAACCTTAACCATCTCATAAAAAAACCCCAGTTGTCAGCGCTTTCTTTCTCCACTATTGCAAAAGCCACTGGAAGCAATTGGTTTTCAGCATCGTACATACATGCCATTAGCAGCCTACCTTGGTACCGTCCCGACATGAAACATGCATCGATACTAATCACTGGTCTGAGGAACGGTATCGCTGCAATACACGCTCCAAATGCCCATGCCGCTCTGTGGAAGTGCCTATCAGTTTCTTTCTCAATCGGTTTCGAGATCACACAATACTTAGTTCCTGAGTTGTTTCTCTTGATGGCTTCCAATAGTGGAATAAGCAAGTTGTACGAGTTCTCCCAACTCCCAAATAGATTTGCAATAGCAAGCTCACGGCCTCTCCATAATTTGTTGTACTTGGGGGTTACCTTATCATATTTCATCATAACGATATCTCGAATATGATTTATAGAAGAACACACGTCCCTTCTAATGGTCTTATCAATCGCAAGGGCAACCATCTCTGCTGTAAGCTGACAATGATCAGTACGTGTTGCCGATACTGTGCACGTATGGGGAAGTGCTTGTTTGGTAATAATCCAAGATTCTGAAAGACCGTTCTGCTTTGCGGACACCTTAAATTTACAAAAAACATCTCTGCACCCCACCTCGTAACGTCTAGGTTCGCTCCTAATAACCCTGCACTCACAATTATTTTCAAGATGAAACTCATTGATTGCTATCTTTAGAGCCGTTTTCGACTCAAAAAATACACCTTTAGCCAATGGATTATCTGTCATTTTTTTTGAGCTGCCGAAAAAATCGACATCCGCAGGCCGAAAACCGGATATGTCATTGAAACTGTCAACCGGATGTGTCATATTTTCCCGACCAGTAATCGGGTACTGTGATTGACGGGACTGTGGTTGTGAATGATTGGGCTGTCCGATATCATCATCGGAACCCGACGGCTCACCGGAGAGCATCTCATCTCCACTCGCCAAACTATCAGAATCAATTGCATCCACAGGTACATGCGAATAATCGCGTACATGTCTGCGGACCGCACTGGAACTGGGTCGGGATCTCATTGGTATATCCACAGAGTGCCGACCGGTACTAGGTCGGGATCTAACTGGTATTGGGTCTTGATCCGCATGATTATGACTGCTACTGGGTCGGGATATAACTGGTTGATCCACAGAGTTGCTACCGGTACTGGGTCCGGGTCTCATTCTTACATCCACAGAGTACCGACCGGTGCTAGGTCGGGATCTAACTGGTATTGGGTCGGGTTCCATAGGATTCTGACTGGTACTGGGTCGGGATCGAGGTTCAGGAATCTGACTAGTACAGTTCGGTTCCAATTCTACATATAACTCCATAATCTGGAACCTTTGTGAAAAAGACGACACAATTCCTAAAATCATTTCGAATGATTGTTGGTCCATTACCGGTACTAATTGATAGTCACGTTGTCCATCGGTGGACATATTAAACCTGGCTTGAATTTCCAGATTTGCTTGACTAGCATTGTACCCAACAAATTTATAAATCTCATTCTGAAGATAATCAAAATTGTGGTTCACGGTTATCGGTAATGAGTATTTAGCTCGGGTACTGTAATAGACCCCCTCATCATTATATTGGATTTCCCCTCCAGTATAAATTTTCGCACAAATAGTTGTCATTTTTAATTTCGATTGGTCTGACAATTTCAAAAATAACAACATATAATTAATTAAAAATTGTGTTGGCATTGGTAAAAATATTCTGGACAATTTTCAATAATTATTCTACACTATTTTCGAATTTCATAAATTAATAGGGCAACATTCTAAACTATATTGGAATTTCTAAAATTATTATAAACCATTTTGGAAGGTTGTAAACAATTCTAAATTTTCTGGACAATATTATAAAAAATAAAAAATATTTTGGAATGAAGTAATTAATTATAAATTAAATTAAATTAAAAATAACATAAAGAAAATATAATTACCTCAATCGAAAATCGGTCGATCTGACTGTCAGAGCTCCGTAAGGAATCCGAAAAGCAAAAAGTTCCTAAAACAATTCTAAATCATTTCAGAATTAATCATAATTATTTCAGAATTAATAAAATTATTTTAGAATTAATAAAATTTTTAAAATTATTCTGCACCATTTTTAATTTTTTTCAATTAATATGACAATATTCAGAATTTAAATAATTTCAAATTAAATAGTTACATATTTAAATAATTACAAATTAAATACTTCTAAATTTAAATTATAAATAAAATAAATTTAAATTATAAATAAATGAAATTAATATTATAAATTAATGAAATTAAAATTATATATTACTTAAATTTAAAATATAAATAAATTAAATTATAAATAATAAATTAATAAAATTCGAAATATAAATAAATTAAAACTTACTGTGAGAGAGCGGATGAAATGAATGCGACGACATTCTGCGAATTTATAAACTGCATTTCCGGAAAAAAAATTTCCGGAAATTCCGTCTATTTCCGGAAAATTTTTTTACGGAAACAGGGACAATTTCCGGAAAATTTTTTTGCGGAAATTCGGTCTATTTCCGGAAAAATTTATTCCGGAAAGGGTATATGTCGAAAAACATGGCTGATACGGTTATTTTTTGAAATTTAATATTAAATTTGGATATTAATAAAAAATTCGGTGTAATATCTTTAGCGATAAGATACTCCAATTCTAATGGATGCACCATAAAAAAGCGGGATTAGATTAAAGGGTTCATACTTGGCGAGATACTACCTGTGGACGAACACTTGCGAAAAATAAATTAGTTCCCAATAAATAATAATTCTCTTAGAACTATGACTATCATCCATTCAGATTGCAAAACCTCAAAAGGCGAATTATCTTTAGAGAAAACTGCCACGACACGTAAAACCTTGTCATGATTCATATTGAACCTGGACTTAATCCCAGAATTTGGATCTCTGTCCTGTCTGACACGTTCGCCCCTCGATCCTAGAGTTTTACAAGAATCGTAACTCTCAGTTTCAAAGAAAATTTGTTCCAGTATTTATACTATCAACGCATAAAGGATGCCAATTTTTTTTTTTTTTTTTATAATGACAAATAAAGGTTCATTCATCTTTCAGTTGGTATTTTTTTAGATTAAAGTTGAAGGCTGTTAAGTCATTAAATTATTTAATATTGACAAGAAATTTTTATTTGAATTTTAAACATGTAATTTTTCACATGAAAAATATTGATTTTAATATCAGACTAAAGATGGCTCCCAAATTTCAATTGATATTATTGCACATGTTGTCAATTACGTCATGTTGTGAATCCAAAAAATTTCACAACAAGGCGAATCTGTTTATAGTGATTTGATCTGAATTTATTGGATATATATACCTCAAAAGAATATTGAAAGGAACTGCTACTTTAAAAAAATAGTTAATACATGACAATCATGATTACTAGAGAAATATTCATTAAAAAGATATATATAAAATTACAAAACTGTTCTCTACAATTATAATATGTTACGTATAAAATGTAATTAATTTTAAAATTATTTTATTAATGATCAATTACGGAAATAATTATTCAAATAGATTGATGAATGATTAATTTATTTGGAAGCTGATAACAGTACCCGCGCTACAGTAACCACACTATATCCGCATGGGGACCATCGAAAATTAAATGTGGAAAAATAACTTTTTGTGGGGATCGTAAAATTTCATAATTCAATTTTTTTTTTCCAAAAGTATTAATATCTATACATAGAAATATTTATACATATGTACAAAAGTATTTATAGCTATGAGGAGAACAATTATTTATTGTGCGGGTATTGTAGAGCGGAGATAATAATACCCGCGGGGTTACCACTGAAAATCAAATGCAGAAAGATAACTTCCTACAGGGACTGCAAAATCTCCACAATTTTAATTTTTTTTTCCATATTATTAATACCTACGCAATTTTTTCTTTCAAATGAGATCCATGATGACGAACTTTCTGACTCGTCGTTGCGCAAGTATTTATACCTCACCGTACAAGTATTTATACCTATATTTGCAAGTATTTTTTTACATATGACACTGAAAGTATTAATATCTAAGTATTAAAAGTATTTACACTGAAGTACTTATATGCATGAGGTCAACTATTTTTGTTAGAGGAAGGTTGACGCAGGGATGATTGGAGAACTCGAAAAGGGATAATCATAACAAGTCACGCATCAAAGTATTAATATTATTTTAAGTATTAATATCTTATCTTCTAAGTATTTATAACTACAAATGTATAGATATCTAAGTATTTTTTACACATGACACTAAAAGTATTAATATCTAAGTACTGAAAGTATTTATATTTATGCATTGAAGTTTTTTATTCCTATGAAGTCAACTATTTTTGTTAGAGAAATGTTGACGTGAGAACGAGTGCGGGGATGGTAAAAGGGAAACTATATAATACTAGATCATATAGAAATGATGCTGCTGGGATTTTAGAATAATAATTAGTTAAAACTATATAATTTGTGGGGACCATAATACATTATTTCTCTAAGTGCGGGTACTGTAGCGCAGATACTAAAATAATGGTTCAATTTATTTTCAAATTATTAAAATTCTGCACCATAAAAAACAACGATTTTCAAACCATCTTAATAAATAGTAAAAAAATTCCAAAAAATATAAAATTTGGTCTCCAAGTAGATTTTAATATAGATTAAACATCTAACGGTTTGGATTTGTTGTTTGAACATCACATATGCTAATATAGCCCCAGAAGCACCTCGGTCGAAGTGCTTCCGGTAGCAAATTAGCAACACACTCTCTCTCTCTATATATATATAGAGGTTGGCTAAGATCAAAGTGGTAGTTCCCGAGCTTTGGTGCTACCAATTCATTTTTTAATTTTTAAAGTTCAAAACATCGACCTGAACCGTTCAAGTTGTTCTCCATATTAAATTGTGCTTGGAGACCAAATTTTACATTTTTCTGAATTTTTACTATTTTGTTAAGCCACCGTTGGATCAGTGATTTTAAAAGTGGCTTAATAAATAGTAAAAAAATTCAGAAAAATGCAAAATTTGGTCTCCAAACACAATTTAATACGGAGAACAACTTGAACGGTTCGAATCGACGTTTTGAACTTTGAAAATTGAAAAATGAATTAGTAGCACCAAAGCTCAGGAACTACCACTTTGATCTTAGCCAACCTCTATATATATATATATATATGGAGAGAGAGAGATCAGAGAGAGAGAGAGATGAGCTACAGTGAGTTGCGAAGTAAAACGCGTTTCTACTTCATGCCGTATTTTCATTTTGAAAGTCCAAACGACAGATCTGAACCGTTAGATGTGATCTCCATATTGAAATGTGCTTGGAGGCCAAATTTTACATTTTTTTGGAATTTTTTTACTATTTATTAAGTAATTTTGAAAACTGTTGTTTTGCTGTGAACAATAAAAATTTCTGGACCATCAGATCAGCGATTTTCAAAATTGCTTAATAAATAGTAAAAAAATTTCAAAAAATGTAAAATTTGGTCTCCATGCACATTTCAATATGGAGATCATGTTGAGCGGTTCGGATCGGTCGTTTGAATTTTCAAATCGCAAAATATAAGTGTGAAGTAAAATAGTCGCTTTACTTGGCAACTCACTCTCTCTCTATATATAAATATAATATAATATAATATTTTTGTTTTGATATATGCTGAATAAGTTTATTATTATAATATAATAAAAAAATTAAATTATACGTGAAATTAATTGTTCAGTCTGCCTAGAGAGGACAAACAATTCCCAATACGTACACCAGTAAATCGACAAACAAGTCAAAAATGCATCAGCAGTTCAGCACAGATGAAATGAAAGCATTAAATTCGTATGGAAATTGGAGACTAGATCAGGTCTGCTGCCGGATTTTGGTTAAGAGACCAGCGTCACAGCGTGATATATGCCATGCAACTTTATTGCGGTTGTTTTTTCTTTTACTAGAATCTTAATAATTTTTACCCAACTTTTCAAAGTTCAAACTGCTTTAGCCAAGTACCAACGTGTTGCAGCATCGGAATATTAATACATCTATAACAATTAATTAATGACATAAAACAACTATCCAACATAATTCCCTTAATAAAGTAAATTCCAACAGAACATAACATTTATTATATGACAAAAGTAATGTGATTTCACAGACCACAGTCAAGAATATTTATTGACCCATATTAATTTTGCACAAAGTAAGGAGAAATTCATCAGGAAAGTTCTTGATTGATTAAAGAAGGCATTATTTCCACTTTTTGAAATTATAATTATTTATGTTTTAAGGCCCAAATTTCTGACATAAGCGGATCACAATTGATAATGAAAATATCTGTCCCTAGCAAATAAAATAATATGTAACAATATGTGATTTTCTCATGCTTTCATATATTATCTTGTAAAGATCCTTAATGACGTAAGTGGACCATTAGTAATTAATTACTTTCATCCACTTGAATGAAGAACATGATAGTCTTTTTTTTTCAATGGATCGAACGATTCTCTTGTTGTCCGGCCATGATTTGCCTACAAAAATTAATGAAATCACATTGCTTCAGTAAATATTATTTCGTGTCCGCTATGAATTTGCTTCTGAATAAAAAATGTCGATCACATGCATGTAATGCAATACTTGTACAGTATCTAGAAGAAGAACTGACACAAGATTATATATCGCTTCGGTGGTTATTGTGTAGGAAATCCACTACCAGGATTTCAATATCCGCAATAATTAATTGTAGTTCTTAATTTCATAAACTTTTTCAGCCGTGTAATTCCTTATTACTCGATTTTTAATGATTCTTGCTGTGATTCTTCAGATTATGTGAATCTTCATCTGATTCTTGTGATTTTTCGTATTTTGTTGATTCTTTTAACTCTCGCCTTGTGATACTTCATATTGTTATATCATATTTCACCATTTGCCTAACATCGCTAATAAAATAAACAAAATCTTTGCTGTAAAAATAGCATTTAATTGTATTTTAACTAGGAGCCTGATAATTGTACCTCAAACAAAATCTCCGAGCAAGTCCCCAAATAGTTTAACAAAAAAAACATCCAATGTTCTCTAACTTTCATTTTCAGCACTAATATCCAAACATTTAAAGTCCTGTTTTATAACATTTTACAATACTACTTACAAGCATTTAAACATCTGTTTGCAAGCATTAAAATTCTAAATCTGTATAGTTTTAACTCCTAACTACTTTTGTTTTTAAGCCAAAAACGGAAAGATTCATTTCACCCACTTTTTTTTTATTTTTTTCTCTGATTATTCTCATCTATTTTCTCTACGATCCGTGATGAATTTTGCGAATCTAAAAATATAAATATTTTTTACCCGATTTTATCTTTCAAATGAGATTCATGAAGAATTTAAACCTTTGTGACTTTCGAGTTATATTTGTGTCGTAATTTTTTTTACCACTTTAAATCTTTGTGACTTTCAATTTTTTGTTTTAATTTTACTTCAAAATAATTTAAACCTTTGTTTACAAGCATATAAACCACATTAATAACACTTTAAATCTCTAGAATAAAACATATAAACCTCATGTACAAAGAATTTAAATCTCAACAATAACACTACATTTATAAAGTATATAAACATCATGTACAAAGCCTTGAAAATTTTAATGGTTGTAGACTCAAATTTAAAAACTTGAAAATTTAAAGTGCTCATGAGTTTTACTTAAAAAAAACAAATGACTTTAAATTACTCAAAAGTATTTATTCATGAATCTTATTTGAAAGATAAAATCGAATAGAAAACGTTTGTATTTTTAATTTGGTAAAATTCATCACAGATCGTCGGAAAAATAAATTATAATGATCAGAGAAAAACTAAAAAAGAGTGGGTGAAAGTAATCTTTCCGTTTTTGGCTTGAAGACAAAAGTAGTTAGGAGTTAAAATTATACAGATTTAGAATTTTAATGCTTTCATACAAAGGTTTATATGCTTGCGAGTAGCATTGTAAAATGTTATAAACATAGCTTTAAATGTTTGGATATTAGCGTTAGAAATGAAAGTTAAACAACATTGAAATTTTTTTCTGTTAAACTACTTGAGGGACGCACTCGAGTATGATGGCTCGGAGTACTAGAACATTTCTCTTTTACTTAAAAAGCTTCCAATATTTCCCCTAGCTTTTAGTTTCAAATATAATTAATTAATTAGTATCACTAACAATCAAAATACTATTGAATAATAGTCTTTTGGGTAGTGACCAAAAATGTAATGTTCTTCACGTAAGAGGTCACATATCTAAAATTAAAAAAAAAAAATTAGATTATGAATATTAAACAAGAGGAGGGATCATATGTCTCTATTTTTTGTGCCTCCATCATGCCTCCATTTTTAAAATCTTTAATAACTCAAAATTTGAAATTTAAAAGTTAAAACAAAACCGTTGGATATAATCTACATCATTTTATCTATGCACATGTAAAATATTACGGTATTTCAACTTTATTTTGATTGTCATCAAGAGATTGTAAAAAAATGTATTAATGTGGATAATTTCTAGACGTTGATTTTTCAACTTATTAATTAACATAAAAACAAAATTGATGAAATGTGATAATATTTTATGAGCATATAGAGAAAATAACATAGATTACATTTAACGGTTTTATTTTGACATTTATAATTTAAATTTTGAGTTATTAAAGTTTTTAAAAATAGAAACATGATGGGGACACAAAAAATAGAGGCATTTGAAATCTCCTCAATAAACAATTAGATGACTTAATTTTCAATCTTTATTATAAAAATCAAATACTGTCAAATAGAAGCATATCATGATATCAAATAAGAAGAGAGTATGAACATACATAAAAAAAATCAATAAAAATATATATAGCTATAGCCTATAGGTTGCAACAGAACTTAAATTAAAGAATAACAATAAATTTTGTACTGATAAATAATAGTATATAACGTGCCAGGAAAAACTGAAATTGGTATCAGTTTGAAACTGAAACCTTATGTTCGCTAATGAGAATTTTTGAATATGGGAATGAGAATATCAATTTGTGAATTTTCAATGTATGGTAAATTTAGAATGTAGATGTTCGGCAAATATATGAGAATTTTTTCTTTCCTTTTACAATTAATTTTTTTGTAGAATATGTAATCCTCAACTCAAACTATGTGAAGTGTATTAATACTAAGGATTGGTTTAAATTATGCTTGTTGTACATATCAGTTTAAAACTAGCTTAATGTATTAGAATTAACTGTTGTTAGTTTAATTATGCTTGTATAATTAATTTCTTGTATATTATATGTGTTTGAGTAATTAATAATCATCACCTATTTTATTTTTTCACTTTATTAATTTCTTGTATTTATAAAATGTATTTAATTAATTTGATTTTCCGTTTAATTATGCTCAATTGTTTGTTAAAAAAACAATTTCTTGTATATTATATGTGTTTGATTAATTAATAATCATTTCCCATTTTATTTTCCACTTTATTTATTTCTTGTATTTATAAAATGTCTTTAATTAATTTGATTTTCCGTTTAATTATGCTCAATTGTTTGTGAAAAAAAAAAACTTTTTTCAACATCATTATAAAAGACCAAGCTTTTGTCTAAAACGTCAAATATTCAAAGTATCCTATTTGTGTTTACAAGTTTTCCGGAAAAAAAAAAAAGGGAAGGTGAGCAAGTTCAGCATTTAGGAAAAAAAAAACGGAGGTCCAAAAAGAAGTTTTTCTCATACAAATTAATATAGATAGATTAGAGAATGAGAATATAACCTAACTGGGTGATAGAACCATAGAAATGCTAATAAAACTGACTGAAGTTCAAATAGTTCAATGGTACAAATACCTATAGAGTTATTTTATCCAATAATTCTCATAGACAACATGAATGCGTATCCTCTGCATTAATGAGAATCTTTTGAGTTAATGAATTTCAATCGTTTGATTTTAAACATAGTCAATTCGGTTTTTGTCTATAATATGTGGGGCCTTTAATATTAGTGCAAATCTAATTTGTACGGATTTTAAAACAGATCAGACGGTTGAGAGTTATTAACTCAAAAGATTATCTTTTGAGTTAATGCAGAGGATATAAATTTAGACAACATGGCTACTAAATATGCTCTAATAGTATCATTAAAAAGAGGGGAGGGGAGGGGAATTTCAAACTTCCATAGTAAACATATTTATTATTTGTTATTTGAGTGGGCTACGGTGGTGCTATGTATATATAGTGTCATATTGTGTTATGTATTTTTTAATCGTCGGATGAACATTAAAATTCATACAAAGTTTAAGGCTGGATGAAAAACAATAACGGAAATTAAAAACCAACATGCCGTTAAAAAAATTCTACCTTTCTCTACCTGACTGTTAGTTTGTAATAATCTAGAAGTCAATAATACGATAATTTATCATAAAGCTTTGTTCATGAATTGAATGTTTATTTATATAGCATTTTGTTGCCTTTAGTATTATTGAATTTATGGATCATTTCGAGTTCATGACTGAAATTGTGAAACTCCATAATATAGATGATATATACTCTTAAAAGGTCACTGACCAAGGTAATTAGCAGGAACACTAATTACCGCGATAAGGTTAGTATGTGGATTAAAAGATGGTTAAGTTTTACAAACCACCTGACACGAGATGTCATTTTAATCACATAGATACATGTTTTAGAAACATGGTATTTGACAGACCCCGAATGAAACATTAAATAGAATTGTGTTCGTGTCATTTATGTTTTCATTCAGTGTCACGTTCTACAGTATGAGGTATTTATCGTTCCCACTGAGAAATATGTATGTGTGATTGTTATCCACCGCTGTCCGTAAAAAGCAGTCATAACGGTAGCTTTTCCATATGTATAGCTTAGCTGAGGAAGTGATAGTTTACCAAGAATACTATTTGTCCCTCGTATCTCTATACGAGCTATAGCATCACTGGGCCCCTTGATAGAGTAAGATTATCTGCTAGCGGTATAATTACAAGAGTAATTATATTTGATAATCTGCTCAAGATCAAGAAAAGATTAAGTTAGCAAGGATGACACACATCTACCTTGAAACTAATCTGATAGCTATGAGACAGAAGAACAGACACAAGTAAATTGTTTACTGGATCGTGATATTGTACAGTACAGCATCATCTGTGTAATTGGATGGTCATGATGTGTTGCCAGATGCCACCCATGACTAACAGAAGTTAAAACAGTTTTAACTCTGTTTACCAACATAACACAGATCCTATTGGGTCACACCATATAGGAGCTACTCGGAGAATCTTACTGATTAATTATAAATTGATTATAATTAATATTAAGATGGTTATAATTAATTATACGTGTTATAATTAAATTATAAATGTTATGTAAAAATAACAAGCAAAAACATTGGTTAATTTATAAACGTGTATGACACGTTGTATAAAAGTTAACCGGTTAATTTATAAATGTGCAGGACACATTGTATAAATTATCGAAACAATAAATAACCGCAAGAAAAATATATATAATTATTCAGAATAATTATACGAATATTATTTGTGTTCGGGCCGAGGGCATTCGAGTCTTTTCAGATTCGTCCTTATCCGCATGACACGTCATCGATCCTATCCAGATGACACGTCATCGATACCGAAACAAATAACCGAAAGAAAAATATATATATAATTGTTCAGAATAATTATACGAATATTATTTGTGTTCGGGCCGAGGGCATTCGGGTCTTTTCAGATTCGTGCTTATCCGCATGACACGTCATTGATCCTATCCAGATGACATGTCATCAATCCTATCCACAAGGGCAAAATGGTCATTTCACACCTATGCCACCTTGCATGTGTAGAAGCATGGAGAAGAATGTGGAAGGGTGTGGAAGGGGTATTTTGGTCATTTCACATATAAAAGGATGAGGTGTCAATGACATATCTTGTAAATAGGCCGAACTTGGAGGGCATTTTGGTCTTTTGCAACCGAATCTAAACACTATAAATAGGGGTGGAGGGGTAGAGAGAGAAAGATATATTCACATATATACATATGCACATTCACATGTATCTTTTCGTGCAGAAACGAATCTGTATTTTCTCTCTTTCTCGGTTTCTCTCCCAAATAGTGTTTCGGTTGAGAAAAGAAAGTTATACGTAGTTGACGTATAATCTTGCGGGTTGTTGTGGAGAATATTTACGGGATCGATGAATAGTGTTTTACCGAATTTAGCGGTATGTCAGTTTTGCATATTGATGAAACTGAGCAACCGAAAATTCGTGTTTACGGGTTTTCGTCTTTTCCCCGTGAATAGTGTTTTTGCAGAATTCCGCGGTTTACGGTATTTCTGGCAGAAGAAATAAACCGCTCTCCGGTTAGTCTTGGTGGATAACCGATAGAGGTATCACACGTGTGATACTCCGAGTCGATTCCTTCCCTGGTGAGGCTCTACTCGCTCGGTCTGCATTCCAACTGTGATTTGGAAACAAGGTATAAATATGTTATATTAATCTATTTAATTTGTAAGTAGATTAAAGTTTTAGAAATCAATCATGGAGTAGATCTGTAAAAGGATTAAATTGGGTTTTGATGCCAAAGGAATACTGAAGGTGGACCGCCTTGGAAAGTTTCCTGACATACCCCGTTTAATCCTGAGCTTAAGTTGGCCGTAGAAATTTTTGTTCTACGGTCATTCCGCAACTTAAGCCTAAAAGGGGTTTTGGTTATACCACCCCGAAACCCCAACACTGACACCTCTATATCCTTTATCCGTATATTTTCCCCTAATTCAACATACAAAAAGAGAAGACTAATCTCCGCTTCCCTCCAGCCCACTCCTTTCAAGACAAGCACAGCCGCAACACCTCACGCATCTGGCCCATTCCTCACGTCTCGCGCTATCTCACACCTCCGGCTATATTGTGGAGCTCTCTGAACCTCAAGAGTAAGAGCGAGAGAGGGAGACGAGCAACTGACAGAGAGAGGACCATGGGTGATTGTGAACGGCCATAGGGAGGAGGTGCGAGAGAGTGACCATGGTGGGCACAAGAGAGAGCAGCAAGGTGTGTGTGTGGTGGGGGGACATTGAGAGAAGTTGAAATTTATTTTGTATCTATTTAACTTCGTTAGTTTGAATCAGCGGTAGTTCTTTTTTTTTAACCTCTTATCCAACGAATTTTCAAGCACAGATCTTAAAGCTCATCCTACGGTCAACAAATGCATAGCACCGAATGACACTATATATACATAGCGCCGTAGCCCAATTCTTATTATTTATTAACATGAGCAAAACTAGGATGTGATGTGCTTACCAAGAGGGATTGGTGAGCATACCTCCAAAAGATTATCAGATTGACTTCGAACTACGAATACAAATCATTGAAATCTATGTATTTCGTGAGTGATGCATGTGCATGCAAAATTTGTACAGTTTTGAATTCATTTAGTGCATGGTCAAGTGGTAAAAAAAATGATGAAGAATGAATAGATAAAATAATTAAAAAAATAACTTATAAAATATTCATTGTTTTGACCGCTTGATCATGTGTTAAATAAATTCAAAACTTCAAAAATTTTGCATGTACATGCATCACACACGAAGTACATGAATTTCAACGGTTTTAATTCGTAGTTCAAAGTCAATCCGGTAACTTTTCGGAGATGTACTCACCAATCTCTTTTAGTGAGCACATCACACTTTAGTTTTGCTCTGTTAACATTATGATCTAAACTATCATAGGAAGATATTTATTTGATATGACATGATTCCTAGTAACGAAGGAACGTAAAATTGTTGAGAGATTTAGAATCCAACATTTTTTTTTTTTTTTAATAAAAATGTCCGACAACGTTGCGTCCACTGTGCGTACCCGTATGTGGAGTCCGTTGTGGCGTTGTCAATATCCCGGTACGTTGCGCAGTGACTCGAGCTGGTCCCACAATGCACAACCAATTAAGGAGCAGATTTTGTCGTGGGGCCCGCTTTCAGGTGGCAGGCAAACAGAAAGTGGTGGGGCCCATCATCTTAAAAAGAGGCTGTGACGACATTAAAGAGCTTCTTACGATCCGTACTATAATTTTCTTTCAATATTTAATCATATCATGGGCCCCCAGCGGGCCCAATTATACAGTCAGTACATCAATTATTATTACTTTATATCCAAAAGGAATTGAACGGAAATGACAAAGCTTTTATTTATTGAGACGGAGTATAGAAAACTGTTCGCCTACCCGAATAGAATTACAAGTTTACAACTACGCAATAAAATAAAATAAAATAAATATGTAGAGCGTAAAATTGTAAATCCGATTCAAATTTTTTGCTTGGAAATAATTTTTTTCAGTTCCTTTCATATGCTTAGCCTTTTTATCTACTTAAAGTATAGGTAGGCACAAAGCAACACTGTCAATTTCTTATTATTTTTTAACAATGGTGTGTATTTGTTTACACTTTGTGTTTTGTATTGCAATTAATACCTGGTTGTCCAAACGTGCGCGCAATCCTCTAGCTACTTCACGGTTTTCCCAATCTGTTTCCTAGGAAAAAGTTTCAACGGAAAAAAAGCAACTTCTTCGGTTCTTCACTGAGTATGACTGCCCGGAAAGCATCCTGTGCGGATTGTCGCTATTGATTTTGTAGTGGAGATTTTGATATTGAATTGACACAAATTTTAAACAAATTAGTGGATCAGCTCTGCGCGGAAAATTTCTATGCGGAAGATAATTACAGCCATCTTTTTACTTGCTCTTTCTTTTTTAATTATCTCTGTTTTTTTTCTTTACCTTGTTCAACTTCTGTCACAAAATTGCAACCGTTAATTTGTTACAACACTTGCCATTAATTTATGGCTTATTTCCTCAATGAAGGCACTTCATTTTTCATTATACCAATTTTAGTCTAAACCTGTACTTTTCACCACTCAATAGGTAGCACGTAGAGAAGAAAGAAATTAATAGTACTGCTAGCTTACTGCTTAGGAACGGACAAGAGGGAAAGAAAGACAGCTTTAATAAGCACCAGCTAATATGGGAAGGAAAGCTGATCACAGAAATGCATACAAATATATGAAGGCCATTACATTCTGTTACGATCAGACAGCAACAAGTGCACCCAGCGTCCCAGCGTGAATAGTGTTACTGTTGGTGCAGGACCTGGATACCTCATACCTGCTCCAACCTTTATTACATCTGTTGTCACTCGAAGAATGAAGGCCCTTGTTTGTTTATTAGTTCGATCGGCTCATTCAAAGGTCAGAGGTAATTAATTTACCAGAAAATTAATCATTAATTTTGTTGGAAAATAGAAACGGCGAATAAATCACTTTAATTACGTACGTGTAGTGAAGGCAAAATAATTATGGATCGAGCATATTGTACTTCGACAGCGCATCAATTAATTTGTTGGAGGTTCATGAATACCTATTTGAACTATCCACTTACTTATTCTACAGGAATGGAGCCCTCCTAGCTAGGGGTTTAAACGGATACAGATAATCCGCTTTGTATTCGCTCCGTATTTAGAGATTATTCAAATTCGGATTAAACAGATACGGATATATATATTTTTTGCATATGATGAAATAATGACGGATATGGATACGGATAATTTTATAAAGGTGAATATCCGTATCCCTATCCGCAATTATTCGGATCCAAAATTGCTCTCAACCGGCTCCGACTTTACTGCTCAAGATAGAAATTGTTATATAATTATTCCATATTTATTTTAGTTTTGATTGTGGGATAAATGATATTAATTACGATATGGTTTCCAATTTAATCTTTTTTTTTCGTTAGTGATGGTGCTACAATAGCACTATTTTCGTTCCTTTTTACCTTAATTTTTTCACTCTCTGTTCTTTTCTATTCAAGATTTTAGCCCGTGAATGTAGTATGCTCTTAATCTTAGTCTTTGTTAAATTGGTTTTAACCATTGTTTCAAGACAATAACAAAACACTCTTTTGGATCTTAAAATGTATAACTCAATTATCCGACAGTTATTTATTTTGTATCCGTATTCAAATCTGTATTAGTAGATTATTCGCTCTGTATCCGTATCCGCTTAGTGAAAGGCGGATAGGGATATAATATTAGCATTATCCGCTCCGTTTGCACCCCTACTCCTAGCTCAAATACACACACACTTTTATTTGTATGTTTATTTTTCTGAAAAATTATGAAAATACATTTATATAAGATTCAATTAATTATTAAAATATGTCTTATTTTTTCAAAATATAGTTCTACTTCTATGTTATTTTAGAAAATTATAAAAAAATATTTAATATTCAAAATAATTATAAAATTATGTCTCATCTTAAAATTTTGTTTCACCTTAAATAAAAATGAGACATAATTATAATTTAATATTCATTAATTAAAGGTTGCCCCTGTTTTTTTTTTCATCTAAGTAAAGATGCATATGACGTGATATGCATTCTTAATTCTATTTATGTGGTATATATTCTACGATTTATTCCGACTATTTATTATTACAGTTAATACTTGCAACCGATCAACGGATCAATTCATTAGTAAAGCCCGAAATCACAATAATAATATTCGTATTTTCAGTTGTGAAAAACTATACATTTTTTTTTATCCGCAGTTATTATTGTACAGAATAAATTGGGTGCCTTAACTGTTTTTGCTTATATACGAATACGAAAGTGAATTTTACGGGTAGTATTGCGGGATTTATCTAAAATAAACAATGAAAAACAAAAACAAGGAAAAAGGACACCTGGTTTCTCGGCGGCATACCGCGAAAACGGGTGCCTAAGCGGGTCCCACAAAAATGTGGGAATTGATCCCGTGTTGTTGCTGCCGTTTCCCAGCTGATCCGTACCCTTCGGAGGGATTGAATTTGATATTCATCCACGAAACCAATGCATGCTGTGAAGAAATTTTTAGAAACCATTAATAAATAAATAAATAAATAAAAATTTACCAAACCAACTTGATGGATTTGGTTTTCACAAGTTTTACCATTATTTTGTTATCAAAATCAGTGAAAATGGCTCATATCAAAATGGCATCTCGGTCCCGGAAAAAAATATATATATTTTGAACCGAAATGCCATCTCGGTTCTTATGATTTTTGTAAAAACTAAAGCAATTAAGTGGGTTTGATAATTTTTTATTTATGGTTTCTAAAAAAAATTCTATAAAGGGAGTTTCTCTGCGTGTTGTCTTTTTTTTTTCCTTATTGATTTCACTAGAAATATTATATATTAACTCTTTCAAAACTAATCAAATGATGATTTTATTATAATTTAGAGTATATTTAAAGGAAGTGATCAGGGGCAAATCAGACTTTCAATCTATTGGAGTAAAACTGTAAAACACATAATAAGAGTCAATCATATAAAATTTTCATGTTAAAAATGAAATCAATTTATACTACCGATGACATTTTACTCTAAATTATATATAAAATCATATATTAATATAAAAAATATAAAAAAAATGTGAATGAATTAACTCTCATTCATATAACTTACATCCGTCTCTAAAAGTATTAATGCCTTATTATGACAGCAACTGCGAAAATTAATAAATAATTTTTTTTTTTTGCCTTATTATGTCTGATTAACAACAGTTAGTGAAAAATAAATCGAAACCCATGTCATCCATATTTTAAACTTTTTATTTACATGACAGTTCAAAGAACGTTCAAAAGTTAAATAGAGTCATAGTATTTCAATTTCGTTAATGTAAATGCCATATATGCACCAACTATCAAATACGATATTATATATATACTCGATAATAACTTAGCAGCTAGCGTTTCGTTTAAAAGTCTTAAATTCATATGAATAAACAAATGTTTGTTAATTCTTTTTTGTCACAAGAGACATAATGTACAATAAAATTAAATTGTAAGCCTGGAACGCAAAAAATAAAAATAAAGTTCAATGAAGTCAATTGTAATATATATATACCTCTAGTGCATCTATATGTTCGAGTTTTCTAATCCTATACAGGACTGTGAATATTATATTTTCTTCAAGATTCTGAGGATGGATAGTAATTACTTGTTATATATATATATGTATATGAACTTAATTATTGCTAAATTGTTCTTATATTTTACAATTCATGTAAACCGCTACATAGTTTTAAACATAATTATTTTAAAAAAATCCTTAACAAACTTACAAAATGAAGAAATAATGATAATGGAATAACTTAAACAAGATAATATTCTAAACTGTGTGTACATAATGTTATTTTATATAATTTCATTGGCTAATTATATATGATTGAGTTCTTATATAATTATTTTTATTTGTTTTCAATTTTGTAAACTGTCTCTTAAATACAGCACAAACGGTCGATTTTTAGGCAGTGTATCTGGGTAATAAAAAAAATTAAATTCAAAGTAATTAGCAAACATAGCTTAAATAAGAAACAAATTTGAAACTTACGCGGCAAATATTAATTTGCTTGATTGGATACAACTTGACAATTATTACGGACTTCAACTTTGAAGTAATGAGAATAATTAATTTAGGGTTAGACAACTTGACATTCAAGAAATCTAGAAAATTAACCAAGAAAAACAAATAAACTTACTTTTAACTAGAGAGAATTAAAAATCAAACATACACAATCATACCCCATTGTGGTTAAGAGCACATACAAAAACACTCCAAGAAGTTTTATAATAACATATCGAGTAGCAACTCCCTCTCTCTTTTTTTTGAAAAACTTGGTAGGAGCTACCAGGATGAGTAACTCTTTAAAATATATTAACAACACATGCATAAAAAAATTGTACGACATAATTTGCATTTTTCTTGTTCTTTTATAACTATACTAGTTGAAAGAAAAAGATGTCCTCACATTGTTTACAAATTTGTCCCTCTAAATTTGACAATTCATTTAATCTAATAATTTTAAAGATAAATGAAGGGTCGCAATTACATTCTATCCTTAGATAATAGAAGTTCATCAATAAAATAAAGAGACAATTCCATTAATTTTGATTTGTATTTAATTATTTCAAAACTAAAAATCAAGATATCTCATATCATATCTCCCATGGAACATTTATCATATCAGTTATTTAGAAAATACCGAGTCATATTATGTCCATATGTCATCAGCATCCCTTGTCTTATTATGATGACACGCACATTAATTATCATTATCATCCAATCAGAACTATCTAATTCAAACTGATCCAGACATCTGAATTTTACATTTAAATAATAATGTTGATAATTTTTAGAAAGGTAACGGATATGGAGTTCATTACTGACCTAAACCGAACGAACACTCGAGAACGCTAGAGAATATCTCCAATATTCCTCCGCAATTGCAGAGGATCCTTCCTTCCTCCTAAAGCTTCCTCCTCAAGGCTCAAGCACCACCTTTCTTATAAAACCCCCTTTCCCTTCCTCTCAACCAAAACCATCTCTCTCTTCCCTCTCAACTCACCAAACTCCACAAATGAGGCCAGGCTCAGCCTTCCTGAGCAACTCCGACTCATCCAATGCCCCCTCCACCTCCCCAGCGCAGCCCCACTCGGCATGGCAGTCGCCTGTACCATACCTCTTCGGTGGGCTCGCTGCCATGCTAGGCTTGATCGCCTTGGCGCTCCTGATCCTCGCTTGCTCTTATTGGAAGCTCAACTCCTTCCTGTCAGAGTCCCAGTCCGACGACCCGGACAGCAATGACAGAGACACAAAGCCGGCTGCTCAGTCGGGTCCACCGGCGATTCTCCACCAGCTGTTTGCGGTCATCATGGCAGGAGAGCAGAAGCCGACTTTCCTCGCCACGCCTTCATGCAGCCGTTCAGGGTCGTTTGATTGTGTCAAAGGGGAAGAGAAGGCGTTGCAAATTAGTAGTGACGGGAGGAATGTCGCACCGGCTTTGAGCCGGAGTGAAGCGCCTGAGGAGGAATCAGGCCAGGTTCAGTAATATCAGTAAAAGTAGGGTGGTAATTTTTCTTGCTTTCTTGGAACATAATAATCAAATCATTCTGGTTTTATTATTGGGTGTCAATTTTAGTTGTTGCGGGAATGTAAATAATTAATTGAGAGGATTTTTAATAGGAAAACAATTTTGCAACCTTGACTTCAGATTTATCTGTATGTTGTTCTTATAAATTTTGAAATTTTCTTCTATTTATTATTATAGCTTTTTTTTTTTTTTTTTTCGCTTTGTCTAATGATGGCCTCGGTAACTTTTATCAAACAAAAGAAAAAATAAACTTTTCTCCGATAGTAGCAGATGACGACAAGACAAGAAAAGTACAGAGAATTGGGACGGGGTTGAGACCCTGTTCATTTTATTGAACAGAGAGATCTTTTGGTTGTGGGTCAGCTTGTCTTTTTGCTCATTTAATATATAAATCTTTTGTGTTTTTGTTGCATTTGGAATTTTGAAAGTTAATTACGGAATTCTTTCATTCTTGGTAATTTGTGAGAGGTTTTAGAGCGGTGGTATGTTGTTCTGTGCCACGTGGCAGCATTAATGAGTGGTTTTGGTTGGGATGCGGCGACGCGACAGCGTTTTTACTATTAACATAGTACATCGCCTGTTGAATAATTTCCGGATATTCTTAGTATAGCTATTGGATGATATGTTACCATTCTGGTGCTATGTTTCATGAGACGGGTTAAAATGCTTATTCCTGATTTGGAAACAAAATAGATTTGTTCAACAAAAGAAATTTACGGTAGTCAGTTCGTCACTTGTCACTTGTCAGTGACCTTGTATCCGGCCATTTTTATTAATATCCCTAAAACAAATCAAAATTTTAAAAATGCCCCTACTCCCAATTTTTTTTAAAAAATGCCCTGACCGCCTAGGCCCAGGGCGGCCCAAAATACCCAGTGAGGCGCCATGCCCTGGGGCGCCCCATAAGGCAAGTGAGGCGCCAGCCCTAAGGGCGCCTCATGGTGTTTTTTTTTTTTTTTTTTTATATAGAGCTTAGTATTTTGATTTGAAGAATTTTGTGAAGAAAAACAGATTAAAATTCATAAAAAATCCAGGAATTTAAAATTCAAATACATTACTAAATAATACAGTACCGTCGAGTCCATACAGTACCGTTACAGTTAAAACATAAAATACTACAACAACATACAATTGGGGTCTAAGCCTTACGAGACGAGGAGCTTGCTCCCTTTTTTTCCTCAGTCCGACGGACGCACGCAGGACACTCCCACGTAGTGAGACGAGCGTCGTTCAGCAGATCTGCATGCGGGTCCATGCAATTGGGATGAACAGCTTTGCCACATTTATAACAGAAGAACATATCCACCATATCTCCGTTCAGCTCACATAAGCAGCACTGTCCCCATCCAGGTGGAGGGACCCTGTCCACCCAGCCTTCCATCAGCATTTTTCTAATTGATGGATCAAGAGTGCTCAGAAATTCTTCATTATTTTTGGGTGAAAACAATATTTCCAAATTCCTCATCGCGTAGGCTTCAGCCGTCCAAAAATTATTAATGAGTGCTCTTTTTGCTTCGCGTTCGGTTTCAGTTCTTCCTCTATTTTTTCCAACTTTGGGTGCCATTATAACTAGGGTTTCAAGTGACAGCAATTGATTAGGAAGGCTAATTATGTGCGTAATTAAATACTAACTGTACAGTAATCAACGGCTAATTAGAAAATAATTAGAAAATATATAAAAAATAATTGAAATAAATATTTTAAAAATAATTAAAAGAAATATTTAAAAAATAATTACAAAAAATATTTAAAAAATAATTACAAAAATATTTAAATTACCTGTAGCTGTAGTCGCCCAGAAAATCGCCCGAAATCGCCTTGAGCGCTTTCTCCCTTCTTTCTGCCTTTGAGGTGGAAGGTAGACTGATGTTGGAGTGAGAAAAGAGAGAGAAAAAACGAATAAATAGGCATCCCTAGTGGACCGCCCGTGGCCCAGGCGGTCAGGACCCTAGCAAACCGCCCCTGTCACAGGCGGTCTGCTGGGAGTGTGGGTCGCAAATAGTGAAGAAATTGTAATTACTTGAATATAATTTCTTAGTTTGAATGTAATTACTTGAAGTATACTGTTAAGTTTTTAATTATATTGTTGAACTTTAATTGTATTGTTGAACTTTAATTGTATTGTTAAACTGTGTTATAATAATGAAATGTAAAGTGCAAACAACATAATACCAACATGAACATAAAATAAAAAAACGTAATGTCAACATAATACAGCAGTCCCATAGTCAAAATACTATAGTCAGAAAAATATCACAATAAACAAAAACTCTACAATCATTATCTTCGTCTCCTTCCGGATAGAGACAACCTAGGAGCCGCTACGCCCTTGCCATGCCTGTGCGGCTGCACGCGCCTCTGCGGACTCACATCTCGTAATGCATCCTCTCCCAAATCCTCCTCATCGTCCCCCATATCCTCATCCTCGTCCCCCGTATACATGTGCTGCGTACCTGTCCTGGCTGCCCATGGATCAAATCCAGCAGCTGACTCTGCATTGGCGGGCTGTGTACGCAGCTCCCATGGATCTTTCTCCCAGCTTGCAGGATACGTGGAAGGAGGCGGTGCGCCAAATAATGCAGAGACAAAGCCATTTGAGATGAACTCCCACCAGCCTCAAAGTCATGCTCCATCTGCACTCCATATCGTGGTCTGTGGGAGCCATACGCCTCTGCATCTGTATCTGCCGGGTCCAGCTCATTTATGCTAAATATGGGATCGGCATTCCAACGAGGTGCTCCATCCTAGATTAAAATAATGTTAGTTTTGCTACATACAAAGAACTTTGCAACCAATAATGGTATAATTGGCGACTGACCGTGTCAAGCTCTACTGCAACTCCGTATTTATTTTATAAGCATCCCATCCTTGGGTATTCAACACCCAGTCGTGGAACGCCCAACCTGAGTCATCAGCTGCATAATTGGAAGTTAACTGAGTTAGAACGAACAATTCAACGAAAATAAGAATATTGTGTGTGTCGTACTTTTAATATTAACTTGTAATTACCTGCAGGAGCTTGCGGCATCTCATCGCCGTAGACAGGGACTCGTTGATAATCTGGATTTCGCGGTGCAGACTTTATCTCCCGCCAATTGATGTTCTCCCCAGCATCGGGCAGCATGCCAACGAGGCGGCCTTCAAAACCGCCTGTCTCCACGATTGGTGTAGTGTGCTCGAGCATCTGGCATCCTATATATTGCCAAGCATCCTTCGCCATGCACGCCAAGCTGTGTCCAACTCCTCTCATAGCGGTCAACAGCTGCACACAACATGATTATGCCAACAGTAAGTAATTAAAATTTGCAATTTAAAATTAAAGTATGTTTCGGTTTTACTTACCGCGCGAGCATTGATCGGACCCCAGGGCATATAATTGCTGGATGAATCCATCAGCCTACGTCGTAGGGTCTCGCCATAATGGCCTGTCAGGTAGACTGACGGCATGCCCCATCTCTGGTACCATACGACATATCTCAGATCCCCGGGACCAGCACCCAACGATGTAGTACATGGCGGGCTCCATAAGTGCTGCTCCGGATGTCGAGCCCAGTTGTACTGCATGACGAAATGCTGGCTCCAATCGACTTTAGCCTTAGTGTGCGCCGTTCTGCAAGTGCAATTAATTAGAAAGTAGAGAAACAGTGGATATATTAAAGTTAAAAATTAATTAAGTAGATGGTACTTACTTGTGGAACTTGTCGGTAGCATCCTTGCCCATCAACGGGTGCTCCGGGATGAAAGCATCCAAGCCAAACTGTCGGGATACCCGATCGGGGTAATGGTACTCCACTATCCAGAAACAGATGACCGGTCCCCGATAATACCATAGATGTGTCTGCTCTAATGTCAGCGGGCTCAGCCATCTGCGCTGATACCATGCACGATACGGAAACCAATCGATATTCCCATCTCGGAGCATCTGGAGCTGACCCCGGACATAAGAAATCCCCCTGCCCCTCTCTTCATGATCGTGATGACTGCCCCATATGGCGGCGTATGCGGGGCATCTGGCTGGCTCAGGGCCTCCCCAATCGGGATGCGGCAATGGTATGACTGGCCGGTTTATGGGCAGATGTGACCACGACCAATGCTGAAGCAGAAGCAGTGGTCCAAAAAGCTGTTTATTCTTGACCTGAAAATTTAACTTAAAATTAAATCTGGGTGCTTCTTATCCATCCTTCAATAACAACGTATATTAATACAGACTTACCAGACAAGCATGACAGAGGCCTCTGTATAAGTGGGCGAGGACAGCTCCACCCCAGTTCCATCTCGATTCTTTCTCCAGGTCCCTCAGCAGGGAGAGGTACATCATCGGAACTGCGTCACCGCTGGAATCCTCGAACATGACAGCACCGCACAAATCCAGCACATATGCTCTAGTATACCTGCAATATAAAATAATCAATGTAAATAATTGAGACTGTTGAGCAACTACTAAGTTAATTTAAAGAGTGTAATAGTACCTCCTGACCGCCTCAATGTCATCAGTATCAACATCTATCTGATTCTGGAAGAAGTGAGACCGGAGTGCCTTTAGAGAAATGCAGTACCCGGAATAACGAAACTCCTCCTCCTCCCCCTTCTTCTTCTTATATTTATTCTGCAGAGTCTTCGGATCACACCCTAACAACTCCGGTATCATCCTCTGCAGCTCTGGATGGTCTGAGATGCCACCTATGGGGTCGCCATCGATACGTAAACCCCATAAGGCGCTCACATCACCAAGGGTGACTGTCATCTCCCCGACCGGGAGATGAAATGTATGAGTCTCAGGTCGCCATCTCTCCGCTAGACCGTGCATCAGAGACACATCGATCTTACTCTGCGGCATGGTGGCAAGCTGGTACAACCCGAGGTTCAAGATGTATCGTTGCATTTCTTTATGGGGAACGAACGGAATCTCAGACCTGCGGTGCCTCACCGTAAGCATGACATCATCCTGTATTTATTATCAATTTGTCATACTCAAATCGTGCCATTTTTTTAGTAACTCAACAGAATGTCATTTTTTTAAGTATATACATTACGTACCTCAAGAGATGCCAATGAAACGCGGTGCTTAACATGATGGGTCCATAGAAGAGGACTAAATGTGTCAGGATCATGCACACCATCTGGAAAATCGGCCTGAGACGACGGATCCGCTCCAGTCGGATCCTCAAAACCCCTGCCAGTCGTATCATCATATGACGACGGGCCCTCTCCAGTCGGATCCACCGAGGACGTGCCAGCTCCACTCGGATCCACAGCATCTGCACCCTCTGCAGGCTCAGCTCGTACTCCCCACCGTCTAACTCTAGGCATACTACATTTGCCAAAAAATATTAATCAAAACATACAATTTATATAAATTTTTTGTAAACAAATAAACTTTAATAAAAAAATATTAATCAAAACATACAATTTATATTAATCAAAACATACAAAAAATATTAATCAAAGCATTTTTTTTGTAAACAAATAAACTTTACAAAAAAAAACAAAATTAATTTTTAAACAAAAAAATGCATATACATGCAATTTACATACAATTCTGGGTTTACTTTTTTTAGATTTATTGAAAATCATATACATGCAAACATACAATTTATATAATTTTTTTTAATAAGAATTGCATGTATATAATCCCAAAATAATTGTATGTAAATAAATTGCAAGTATATGATGTTAATGCATATACAGTTAATTTTGTTGCATGCATATGCATTTGCATGTATATACAATTAATTTACACTTTGCAGGTAAGTAAATTGCATGCATATGATGTTAATGCATATACAGTTAATTTTGTTGCATGCATATGCATTTGCATTTATATACAATTAATTTACACTTTGCATGTAAGTAAATTGCATGCATATGCATTTTTTTTTTACAAACCCTAAATTGAACCATATGGCATTCAAGCAATTTTACCATAAATCATAATCCTAAATTCAAGCAATTGAACCAATTCAAGCAATTCAAGCATCTAATTCAAGCAATCAAGCAATTCAAGCAATCAAGCAATTCAACCATCTAATTCAAGCATCTAATTGAACCAATTCGACCAATCGAACCAATTCGACCAATTCAAGCATCCAATAGAACCAATTTGAGCATCCAATCGAACCAATTTGACCAACCGAACCAATTCGAGCATCCAATCGAACTAATTCATGTCATTGCCACAATTCAAGCATCCAATCAAACCAATTCGACCAATTCAATCAATTCAACTAATTACTCACATTTAACCCTAAATATCGAATCGAATCAAACCGAATCACATTACACAATTCAATCACATTTAATCTAAAACCTAAACTCTAATCGAATAAAAAACAAATAAAACTTACTTGTTCAACCGAGGGAGAAGCGAATTGAGGCCGGACGTAGTGCGGAGCTAGGGCGGCGGTTAGGGTGGCCGGTGGGGCTCGGGTGGGGTGGGGGCAGGGGGGGGGCTAGGGTTTTTCTTTTTGGGGGGGTTCTGGGCGGGTGAAACGCAGAAGGGAGACAGAGAGGGATGGGGCGCGGGGGGGGGGGGGGGGGGGGGGGGTTATGTTGGGGCGCGGGGCGCCTCACAGGGGGTATGGGGCGCCTCACTGGGTATTTTGGGCCGCCCTGGGCCCAGGCGGTCAGGGCATTTTTAAAATTTTGATTTGTTTTAGGGATATTAATAAAAATGGCCGCCTTGTATCAAGTGTTTTTATGTTAATTAAGAATAGAGTCCAAATTGCTACATATGTTTAATTTTCCTTTTTCATTATAATTCTATTATATATAAAATTAAAAATTAAGGAGTTTGACATTTGGGCTAATAAGCAAAAGACAATAAATATAACATTAAATGCGCGTTCATATATTTTTCTTTTTCTGGATGTTTTAACCACCCCGAAAGTAATTTACAGAATCTTTGCCTAACACCACAAAAGGTCTAACAAAAAAATAAGGGAAAACATTACCGGTTATGCAAATGAATGTCAATTTTCGATCATTTTTTATTGTCGTAATTTAATGTGGTCCAAACGATAATGATAGCAACGGCCAAAAGAAGGATTTAAATATAGTTTCCAACAACACCCGCACTAGCTCTTCAAACTGTGATACAGGAGCAAACATTTCTTAACTAGTACAAATACAGAGTATAACCTAGTAAGAATAGTTAGAATATTCAGATGAATTATTAGAAAATACAGAGAGATGTTAACTAAGCTAGTATAACCTATTATTTTTACTGTTTGTATTGATACGTCAATT
Organism: Carex rostrata; assembly: GCF_964058835.1. Classification (NCBI taxonomy): domain Eukaryota; kingdom Viridiplantae; phylum Streptophyta; class Magnoliopsida; order Poales; family Cyperaceae; genus Carex; species Carex rostrata. Next base: position 9,897,179 of record NC_135931.1, read on the forward strand.
ATTAAGCTGATACTAAATGCGATCCAAATTGTGATTCAAGTCAGTCTCCGTTTCTGTTAATATGGAGCGGTAACATATTTCTCTGGATAAGATTCTAAAACCTGGATCGACCTGGACCCTGGGGGAATGCTCCGATCTAAAATGATGTCTAATTAGCCAACGGAGAGGGACGGTACAGTGCCGTATATTAAAAGTAGGTACAATTAGAAACTGAAAGAGACCCAAAAGCGACAGAGAGGATGGGATCATGGGGGGTGGGTGGGTTGCCTTCAACTAGTAGTTGATTGCAGGTGTTCCTTTTTTAGCCTACAATATAACATGACTAAATGCTTGGACAAGCAAAATTGTTGAAAACATCTTCCAATTATTACAAGGCAATCAAGTATGAAAAAAATTATTCATTGTTTCATGATTGCGGCTTTTCTTATTCTCACACCAAATTATAATTAGTTAAACGGTAGAACTTGCAATCCACAAAACATTTAACTCATTCCCTAGCCTTGAATTCAAGGCCTTGTACCTTGGCTATCTGCTGTATGGATCTTGGTTTTATCATGGGCCGTATTTTTTTTAATGATCTTTATCCAAAACTTAATTGTGCAATTTGTTGGGCCTGTGCGGTTTTAAATCCTAAATGTTGCTTAAAAATAATTATACAAAGTCCATATGCAATAAATAATGCAAAGCTCCAAACATCAGTTATTTTCCAAAATCCACAAGTCATTCAAATGTCATCCAATAAAAAAGGTTAGCAACATATAGATTATTGTTTTCATACGAGTATTATTGTTGTCCATAAAAAAGGTTAGCAACATATGTAGATAGTATGGCCTTGCTAATCAACTCTGAACCGTCCAATATGATCACAAATTACAAATTGGAAAACAAATATCAGATTCAATCCAACAATTGTTATATCAAATGATTAATATTTTAATTAGTATTGTGTCCGTGCTTTGCAATTGAGATATATTATAAAAGAATAAGAAAAATCTCACACAAAATTACATAATTTCATAATGAAAAATTAGACCAAATAACAATATCATTCTTTAAATGACATATAATATTATTAAATGTTATATTATTTTTTATCTTTGACATATTTTTATAAAAATTCTCATACAAAATAACAAATAACATTTCTTAAATGATATAAAAAAAATGAAGACATGACTAATCAATTACCAATCAATTCAAAAGTTTCTTAAATGACATTTAAAAAATAGAAATGAATCAAGACCAAGACCAATTACAGAGATGATACTATTTGCATGTATTAAGTACGTGAGACATGTATGTGTATAAATTAATTTAGATCTCTATACATAAAAACACATAAAAAGATACATAAAATCAGAATATTTAATCAGAAAACTAATATTCAATATAAAATTTATCTTTTAATTAAAATTGTTTGCGGATGATAACACATTTTATGAAACCTTCACGCCACATTAATATTCACTCTAATCCCTTGAGGCCTTTTAACTTGCCTTATCCCCTAATTTTACTTAAGTGTCACAAAAGAAACAATGAGATACCAAATCCTTTCAATCATTCCTAAGAAAACAGCCTAATATACTAGCCAGTTTATAACTTTTTTTTTATCATAACAGTAGCCCCTTACTTCCTCTCACTCTCTTAGTGGCCACATGCTATTTGACTTCAACAAGAAGCTAGAATAAAACCTCTCAAGCACAAACTAAAGCTTTGCTTCCACACCAAACCACCTCTCTTTCTCTCTACCAACCGCATTATCTTCCCAGTTCATTGCCCCAAATTAAATTGTCAAATGAGAGTCTCGTCACTCCAGGCCCCTCAGTGTCTTGCCCCCCAGTGTACACGTGTCAGTACAACAGGAAACTGGCAGGAAATCAGGAACGTAGCATTTGATCATCAGAATGTTCCAAAAGATTAAAACAAATACCCTGCTCTCAGTTCAACAAAATCTGAATTGTCAATTAAATATTTAAATATCCAATTTGCGAAAGGGATTACGGATTCAATCTAAATCTTAACTGAAAAAAATAATCTACAATCTAACTAACCATCAACATCTGATCCCAACCTGGCAATAGCCAAACTAAAACCGAACTGAAATTTAGCCATAATAAAATAGTACAAAACTGCAACACCATCCATATCACTAACTGGACTTATTTTAAATATAACCCCTTTTTTTTTAGAAAAGAATCAGAAAAGCTTACCTCTAACAATTTCCCCAAGATATTTTTACTAAATGCACGGAATTTCTGGACCAAGTAGCTGATCAGACGAAAAATACTTAATACGCACACCAAATTAACTTGACCTCATAAATTGACCCAAAACGTCTCAAGCTGAATATTTTTACCTTCATTCCATATTTTTGGGTGAATTTGAGATTAATTATTATAGACTTGTCATATCACTAGTTTAATTCATGTTTAAACTCAACCTTTTTTTTTTCTGCAATGTCAACTTTGTTATTATACAATGTAAAATTATATTCCCCAATTTTGACAGCCCCTGTCAAGGATTTAAAAAAGAAGAAGATTATATCCCCTCTGCCCCCCCCCCCCCCCCCTTATACCTTAAGCAATCCAAATTATATGGCATATGAATGAAGCGTAGGTGGACTCCACAAACCAAGCCCTCTTGACAACATATATCATCTGTGCAACAAGACCTATCTATTTTATATATATTTCCCCTTCACTGTCCCCGTTTACCTATATGACTCTTGAAAAAGATATTAACTAACAAACTTCCATTTCTATACAATTTTGTGCCTTGCACAAAACACTAGATATGGAAATCATAGAGGAGTGTGATCTGGGCTCAAGGATACTAGTCGGTGTTTCTCTCAATGCGGAATCGAGTGCCGAGCTTCTCTCTTGGGCTATTCAAGTTATTGCAAGGCCTTGGGACACTATCATTGCATTGAATATCCTTGGTTAGTTCATCAATTAGTTATTTCTAACAATGCACATAATACTGTTTCATTTGTAGTGGCACTCAATCTAATTGGTTCGTAGTCGATAAATCAGCAGAATGACTATTTAGAGTTTAATTTGTACTAGACTGAACTGGAATTCTTGGACTGTACTAAAATTCATATGTTTCAGGATTGCTGTTTCAATTATTAGATGCATTTAAAAATCTATTTGGTTTGTCTGTGGTTGAACCAGTGGGTAGAGAAGAGAGGAAGATTAATTCTGACGAGAAGCGTAAATTGCGCAAAGCTAAAGCTTACGTTATTTCATTGCTTGGAGATTTTGTAAGGATGTCTCATGCCAAACAGGTATGCAAATTAGGTTGTACAATAAACATGATAACCTAAAAGTATTCTAGCTTTCCAGGGGGTTCTCTGGCTGGGGTCAATTTGACCAGTGCGTGAAACCATTAAACCAGTGTGTTAATTTTTTGTTTGCTATTATTAATCTTGAAAAAAGACTCTTATTCTTCTAATTGATTGCTTCTTAATGTTAAGTTGTTAACTATTGCTTATATTTCTTTTGAGCCTTTTTAAGGTAAGGCTGGAAGGAAATGTTGGTGTTAGTTCAAGCATTGGAAGAGCTCTCGCACAAGAAGCAGCCTTGACTGGGGCCAAATTTCTGATTATTGGTAGCTCAAGAAACTCAAATCAGTATGATTTTTTCAGTTCCTTTTGTTTCAATATAAAACTGGGAATGTGTACAACTGATTACTCAAGAATTAATCAATTGTTTTCATCATTTTAGGAAATTTTTCGAGATAACAAGTCATTGCTTCACATATACACCTAAAAGCTGCTCAGTAGTCACTGTTAGAACAGAAACCATACTAAATGAACTTCAGTCCAGAGCTGGAACATTCGAAGGTAAAAAAGTTTGGTTTAATTTTGCAATAATCCAGATCAAGCCCAGGTAGGTAGGATACCTTAACTGCCAATTGCACAATTGACATTAGTTAATTAAAGTTTCCAATAATCCAATTCAAGCGGTCAAGGGAAATGGAATCTCAGTAATGCAATTTAGCATCTTTTTATCTAACTTGATCCTAAGATGTGCATTTATGACCAATTAAGCGCCATCCCGTCTTTTTTGTTATGACTATATAGTCGATTAAATATTGGAGTCTCAGTTGTGTAAATCAGCTCAACAAGCAATTATTGAAAGAAACACAAGGGGCCTAAACTGTGGTTAACTGGTAAAGTTATGTAGCAGTTCGGGACCTAGATACAGTATATATAGAAATATTTTAGCCCATTGTCGATTGTCGCTATCCTCGCACCTGTTCAATTTTTACTTTTCAATTTAATTTTAAGTATACTAAATTCAAAATTTGAATTGAATATTTTTATCAGAAGAAGACAATTTTTCTTCAAGCTCACAATGGCATAAAAAGGAAAAACCCCAACTATTAAAATCACAATCCATTATCCAAAAGCTTTTCAAATCATATTCAAAGAGAGAGAAAAATCTCTCTCTCTCTAAGAGCATGAGTGGGAAAAGCTCGCCAAAAGCAGTGTTAGATGGGATAGATGAGTCATCACAACAAGCAACAAATGTAACATTTTCAAGCCCATCAAGCAATTCAAGTAGCATTAACCGGTCAAATATCTGGAGAAGGTTATCATTTGTGAAGGGCTTGCTTCCTTCCATATTTGCACTGGAGGAGTCCAGTTTGAAAGATGGTGATGCAGGGTCAAATTACACTGATGATCAGAAGCCTCTCTGGAAATGTTTTGGTTATGACGAGATTTCAGTTGCAACTGACAATTTCCACCCTGGTAAATTTTTTTTTCTGTGTCCTTCTCTTAAATAGAAACTTAGTTCAGAAAAAGTACTGGCTTGTGTAGTTTCTCATTAGAAAAAAGGGAATCCTATTTATTTTTTCTTTTTCTTTTCCAAGGAAAAACACAGTAGCTTTCACACATAATTACCAACCCAAGACTCCCTCAAACAAAAAAAAGAAGGAAAAATGAGATTAGAAAAGAAAACATGACGCAGACATACTAGGTATACAAGCAAAACAAAATAATGTTGACTAAATAGACTAAAACTTGAAATAATTTTGTAATGATTTTATTAGAAAATATGGTCGGAAGAGGAGGGTTTGCAGAGGTATACAAAGGAACGCTCAGTGATGGACAAACCGTTGCAATCAAGAGATTGGCCAAGGGCAAAGCGGATGGAAATAAAGAAAATGAATTTATGACAGAATTGGGAATACTCGGCCATGTTTGCCACCCAAATACAGCCTATTTAGTCGGATGCTGTATTGAAAATGGTCTGTACTTAATATTTGATCTCTGCCCAAATGGAACACTTGCGTCTGCTTTGCATGGTATGACACTAAGCTTTAGTGTTTTTCTTTTTTAGTTATTGTTAAGATGTTATAGTATGTAACAAGGGTTGACTAACAATATTTTCCAACATGTGTGTTGTGGTGGTCATATTACTAGTGGTGTTGAGGTCAATTAATTAGTAATGTTACCAATTCCACAAATTTCTTTTTTTCTTTTCAAAGAAATCTCATGTAATATAGTTACCTTTTCTTTTGAAGGAAAAAGTGGTGTTTTTCTTGATTGGCCGATACGCTACAAAATTACGGTAGGAATTGCAAGAGGTCTTCATTATCTACACAAGTGCTGTCGGCACCGAATAATTCACCGTGACATCAAGGCCTCAAATGTTCTTCTAGGAGAGGATTTTGAGCCACAGGTAGAAGAGCAATACTGAACATATACTACCTGAAAGATCTTAATTGGTTCAACATGTACTTCTTCTAACTAAAAACTTTCTTTTCTGAATGTAGATTTCAGATTTTGGATTGGCAAAATGGCTTCCCAAGCAATGGAGTCACCACTCTGTACTTCCAATTGAAGGCACTTTCGGGTAAATAAAAATACCAGTAATAACAGAACATGTTAAGCGTCCATTGTTTAAAAAACAAAAAAAAACATTTTAGTATGCTGTTGTTGAAACACGGATAACTAATAAATTTGGAACATTTTGAAAGGTGCAGATGGTGATTGTTAAAATATTGTACTTGATAAAAGTTGAATCAAATTTGAATTTGTATCAGGTACTTGGCACCAGAATATTTTATGCATGGAGTAGTTGATGAGAAAACTGACGTGTTTGCATTTGGAGTACTCCTACTGGAGATAGTTAGCGGCAGGAGGCCTGTTGATTGTTCAAAACAAAGCCTTCTTCAATGGGTAAGTATAGCAAGGCAAAATTTGCACCCCATCAAGGTATAAGTTAACTAAAGCCGACCCAATCCAATCCAACGTAGAGAGAGACGAGAAATGCCAATGACTTGAACAATTGACCTATGGCGTCAAGTCAATTGGTCAAATTTTATTTTAGACATGTACTGGATCTCATTTTTTTTCTCTTTCTGATAAGTGGAGGCAACAATTGAGTTGCTCATGTTGCTTGTCAGAATATAAAAAATAATACAAACCTAATTAGAGTGCTATGCTGTCAGGCTGGACCAACACAATTTTAAATAAGGACCCAACACAGCATTCCAGCTCGTGAAGAAATGCCGACCTGGTCTGGACTCTTTATAGCTGTTTGGCTGTCCAAACTAGGTTGTGAATCAACAATATGACATCATAAATATTTTTCAGATGAAAGAAATGAGTTGCGATATTTTCTTCTTTCCAGGTAAAGCCACTTCTAGAGGCAGGAAAAGTATCTGAATTGGTGGATCCAATGCTTGGGGATAATTATGATGAAATTCAACTCAAGAGACTAGTGCAAATCGCCTCACATTGTATAAGACAGCCATCAATTTGGCGTCCATCTATGATTGAGGTAATTAGACCATTCCCGACAATTACCAACTGGTATCTGTCTACAACATGCCAATGCAGTACCAAGCTGGGATTGTACCAACCTTGGCTGAAACTGAAACATCTACCAAACTTGGTGCAATTGGCCCAACCAAATTCTTCCAAGGAATTAACAGTGCAGTCGTGAGCCAAACCAGAACTTGTTGGCAATATTTCCACCATTTCGACTGAATAACAATTTTTTGTTAGAAGTTTGGAGTTCTGGGGAAATTAAGGTGTTTCACATTATTGTTAATTCTTTGACAGGTTTTGAATGTGTTATCAGAAGGTGATGACTTGAGAGAGTCTCAGAGATGGGAAATTCTTGAGCGGGAGCTAGATGAGGCAGATGATGATTCTAGTGTGGTTACTGAATTTAATCTTCCTTACTAGTGCATCTAACTTATCGTCATTCCATATTCTTCCTTCTTTTATTTTCCCTTTTCTTTTCTTTCTTTCTTTTTTTTCCCGGTTTATTTTTTTGAGGGAGGAAGGGGTTGTCCGGGGTTGTATTACTGTATTCTATGTTTGTAGAGAAGGCCTGGCTTGAAGTAGGCAGAAGGTAAAGTTGAGAATGCATAACATTTTGTTTTATTGTAATTTTTCTCATGAAGATCGAGTTATGGGGATCTTTTTTTTTTAGATTTGTAAGCTTGAATCTTAAAAGGAGGCTTTCTTGTTGTTATTTTTTTTTCCTCATTGTACCTTATTTTTCTCGGCTTCTGCTTTCACAGTCACAGTCACAGCTGCTGCTGTTGCATTGCCATTGCTCTCTTCCGCCACCTTGTAATTAGTGATTCATTATTCATTTCACAATTTTCCAACAGTTGATTCTTTTTTGACACAACCAACTCCAAGAGCATGTCACACCTCATATGGGTTATTGTCAGTCTGGATCTAACCAGTATATAACATCAGCATTTCTGGTTAAGTCTAATCTGATTCTGGTTAAGTCTAGTCTAATTCTGGTTAAGTCTAATCTAATTGTGGAAATGACCTTACATAAAAAATATTAAGTACAAAACAGACCCCATCAACAACATCTGAACCTACTACCAGTTGGCCCAATTGGTCTAGCAGAAACGATTTTCGCAAGTATGGGTTTGCCTTGTAAATTGAAAGGTTTGACATGTACAATTTTATTAAATAGAAAAAAACAACCACAATTTGCATGCCATGGGTCTCTTTTGCTCTCTATAGAAAAGTTTTCTTGGTATCAAGAGTGCAAGCAAACTTGTCACTGCGTAAAGACAAGAACACAAGGTGAAAGAAGTACAACAAGCAGCAAAAGACAGAACATCCGTGTAAAAAAGTAAAAATCAGAAGCCAACTTTGTCAACATGTCCTATAACCGAACTGAAAACAGACTCACCAGAATACTGTATTCCTTAAATTTACAAAGTAGACTCAAATGACGAAAAAAGCTACATGGCCAGTATCCCACAGAATTAAAAATGAAATAAATTCTACAATTAAACCATACAGGAAAAATGAAAAATGGTCCTTTAACATTGTTTTCCCTACTTATAATTAGCCGCCTCCTGACTTGAGTGTGTTGCTAAGCCTGCAAAAATATAAAAATAACAATAACATAAGAAAATGACAACATTTAAAAAAAAAGTTTGTAGCAGTAATAATAACAATATTAGTCATACTAATGATTAATAAGAATAGTAGTAATTATATAAAAAAGAATAGTAAATATTGATAAAAAGAAATATAAAAAGAAGAAAAAAAAGGATATCTGAGTGCATGTGTTATTTTATTTTTAGGAAAGGAAGTGCAGGTTTATTTGGATATATTCATCTACATTAACTGGTCTAACACTAAGCATTTTGGTAATTAATTGCTTACCCCTCATCAAGACATGATAAGGAATATTTTATCACTGCCGTCCAACTTTTTTAAAGATAAATCAACCATCAGAGCAGAAGAGAGTTGAACATTTACCAATCCAAGCCTTCAAAAATCCCTTCTCCTTTTATAGCAGAGGTCTTGAAAATGGACCATTGACGGTTCTTTATCTTGTGGAGCTCCAATGATTCAGTAATGGCTGCATCATCAAGCGCCCCAGGTAGATCCTGCATTATAAAATAAACGCATAAATAACCAGTTCCTATATACTAAATTTAGCCCAGACAAAAATGATAAATCCAAAGTCCTTACCTCAATTGATTTTTTTTTTTTATTTCAAAAAAGCAAAAATGTCATGTAAACCCTGACAAAGCATCATCTACCCACCATGCAAAATGAGAAATATGACATACAAGGCTCTGCATCTATAAAAAAATTTATCTTATACCCTTCCATCCTAATTTCATGAAGACACCCACATAATTTCCCTCCTATGAGATATCATATAACCCACATAACTTATTAAAAAAATGGATCCTTCCTCCTTTTCTCTCAATAGGAAGTGTAAAAGATAAACTGTAGTTGTTACCATTTTTATTCAAAAGCAAAACATAGGGATTATAGAATAGTTCTAACTCTGCAGGGTTATATGTTATGTTCTCACTTTGCAGGGGTACAGATAATTTCCAAAATTAAAACTTCCTCTGAGATGTGTTAATCACCTGTTTATTTGCATAGACAAGCACAACAGCTCCTCTCAACTCATCCTCCTGAAATTAAAAAAGAAATATGTAAATAGTATCAAAATAACTAAGCATCTTGCCCCATTTGTAGCCATACCAAATACACAAGGTGCCAAGCACCTTATTTAGGGCGGGCTCCCGATTTGGAAAGAGAAGGGAAAGAAAGAAAATGAAGCGAGAGTTATGATTGTTACCCCCCAAATAGGGAGGGAACAGATCTTCAAAAAATTAATAGAGAAAGTCTCCCCATTCTCCTCCATTCATCTCCCTTCACTTCCAACAATTTAAACTTGGGAGCAAGGTGAAAATCCTCTTCTTATCTCCTCCCTTTTCCTCCTACCCATTCCCCTCCTTTACCCAAACTTGGGAGCACACCTTTTAAGAATGAGAGGCTTAATCAATCCTATTTAACTAATACATCATATACTAAATAAAAAGATATTATTACTTATTGGAACAGCCAGCTTGTAGAAAATAGATAGACACCGAAATTTTGAGCAAAAAAAAAATAAAGATAAAAGAAATGACTGAATGGGGAAAAACAAAAACAAATCATTGGTGCTGGTATAGGTATGGGTAGCTTAAACCATAAGCTGCAGCATATTATTGAAAGCCTCAGAAAAAACGTAAAGAGGTTCAAAGAGGCATAACGGACCTAAAGAAACCACTTTAATACTGACTCTTACATGCCGAATACAAAGTTTTAGTTTCAAAACCTACCTCCAAAATGGCGTGAAACTCCTCTTTAGCAGTAACAAGCCTATCAGTATCACTTGAATCAACAACATATATTATAGCCTGTGTATTTGGGAAGTAGCATCTCCAATATGGCCTGAATATGTACTAGTTAGTCAGGTATCACAACACCATTCTTCACCAGATTTGGTGGTTAATTGCTGATAAAAAAGTTTTTAGTAGTAATGTGCCAAATGAATGGGAAATGAGGTACCTGATACTTGTTTGACCACCTGTTTCAGAAAAAAAAAAAAGAACTCTCAGTTAAGTCTAAGTTAGAAAAGACATCTAGCAAAAGAAGAAAAGAAGAAAAAGAAAATTGCATACCTAGATCCCAAACTTGGAACTTTATATTGTTATATTGTACTGTCTCCACATTGAACCCAATTGCTGGATCATACACACAGAAGTTAACTCGAAAGATAGAAGCATGTATCTAGGAATCCATAGAAAGATTAAAGAAAAGAAAGCAAAGAAAAGGTTGGTACAAACTTGGGATGGTAGAGACTACTTCCCCCATTTGAAGTCGGTCTGCACAAACAAATCAGACAGAAAGTAAAAAATAGTCAGTTTCATTATCCAAAAAGGCGCATGCCTTTAGTATAGCAGAAACAAGTGGCTGAGAAAACATATGAAACACCAAAATGTTCTTCTTTTGCTTCCAACTTGGATGTCCACAAGTGGTATATGGTAGCTAGACATCATTAATTATTATTTTTAAGTGACCGTATTATAAGATATTGTTGCTCTAGATATTAGATCAATATGTGACAAGCAAATTATACTGGGGTTTAGGTTCAGATCTGAGATGACTACAGTATAAACATCCTAGAAGTGCAAATATCATAAGTCAACGTTTTACAGGGACCGCACTCTTGAAAAAATATACTATACTATGGGAGAAATGCACCACATTTCAAACTTCGTCCAATTATAAGTAATAAGCAAACATCTAACTGGTGCAATTGAGGGAACTGTTCTTTGGCTGGTTGAAACAAGAGCAAGTCCCATAAATTTTATTCCCTGCTGACCAAGATCTCCAGGGCACAATGAAAATGCACATTAAAAACCGCACTGAAACCAAGATGCTCAGACAATTTATCATCAGCTACCTACTAGATCTAAAACCTAATTGAACTCATTTGAGGTAACTACCATGATCTCAAGAGGAAGAGATCAAAATGGCTACAGTTTTATACAAGATTTCAGCAAAGATTACAAGCAAATCAGGGGGGAATGAGAATTACAAGAAATAGAGAGGGACATACATAAAATAGTGGTTTTGCCCGCATTGTCGAGGCCAAGAACAAGGATCCGAGCCTCCTTGTTGCCGAATACCGAACTGAGCATCCGCGTGAAAAGGATGCCCATGGTTGCGCGCGCACCGTCCGATCCTCCGCAATATCAGATCCGACGGATTCAATATCGGATCAGTGAGGTGCAGAGAGGTTTGCTCGGCGCCAGTTGTGGGGAATAAAGAGATCTAACTGCTAGAAAGAAAGAGAAAGTAAGAGAGCAGGGTCTATATTAGTGCTGGAATCTTACTTCTGAAGGGAAGGGAGTACGCAATATCCAGTTGTCAGCTGGTCCATGAACGCGTACCGTAGACCGTAGACCTTGACGGGGTAGGCTCGGTTCAATTATGAGTCATTACGACGGTGCCGTTTCAAGAAGTAACGGGGCTAGGAGTGCAAAAAAAAGCTCACTGCTCTAAATTCAGTTCAGAATTAATTTGCATTCAACTCCCTAATAATTTGAGTTAAAATTAACTCAAGTTAAAACTAACTTAACTGACTTATAAATCAAATTCAAGTTATTCCCAATTTTGTTCGGAATCAGTTGGATTGGACTCACACTAAACTCTAATCCATATATTTCTAATTTTTGCGTCCTCAAACCTTATACACGTTTTCCACAATCTACTGTATTGTTACTTGAAACTAAAAAAAAAAATGACTAAACCTTATATGTTTAGTAATTTTTAATTATGCATTATTTTAATATTTTCGTAATTTTTTAATTATGTATTGACTATTGTCTCATTATGTATTATTTTAGTGAACAATGCAACATTTCTTTCTTTAGAATTAAATTAGATTGTCTCACAATTTACTACATTATGAGTCACGAGTCGACTCATCTCAACTCGAGTTGTTCACGAGTTGATTTCAAATTGGAATTTCTAATTCGGAACTGAATTAGTAACTCAAACTCAACTTAGCAAATACAAACTCACCTCAACTCGAACTCGACTCATAATTAAACAGCCCTAAGCAAGGCAGCTGATATAATTTTTCTTTAATAAGCAATAATAAACACCAAATTTTGTTGGTACTAACCATCTAACCGAACCTATTTATTTTGTACTATCTAAAATCTAAATACAGATGCGTGCGAGTTTAGAATTTCTTTAACAAAATTATCAGTCAACTTATTCAAGACCAAAACTAGATATCACGTACTGACTCAGATTTTACGTTAGTGGAAGATTTTTTTTTATCTTCTTAATCGATCTGTTTCCATATAAAGAGATATTGTTAAGTGTTCATTGCATTTTGAACTGAAGATAGAAAAAATATAAACAAAGGAGCCTTACATAGAGGGACGGTTTTAGTTAATAGAATCAATTGACTCTCATTTGTTTTCAAAATTTATATTTATATATAATTTTTATATAATTTTAAATAAAATGTTATAGATGTCATAAAATTGACTCTCACATACACATAAGATTTTTATATGATTATGTTTTTAACATTTATAATTTGAAAGTTTTAACTCCGCCTCAGTTCACATAATTTTTTTTTCTCTCTTTTTGGGAGGAGTGACACACATAATCGCCAGTTCCAGTTTCATTAATAAAAACAATCAGCTTTTTTATAATTCATGACTACTCAACGCTTCAATATAGAGGAATTAATCTGTCCACGGTCAATACTCAACTAACCAAACCACCAACTACAATGTTTTGAACACTACCAAACCACAACACATAGTCTAAACTGTTCTATTAATTAGTATTAAAGAATAAAAGGGGCTACATTTCATTACAAGCACACAGACACCATAATACTCCAATTAAAAAGAAAAAGAAAAAAGGAAATTCACAAATCAAAATTTACTATGGCCTGATACGAAGAATTGCCTAAAAAGCTTCAACGAGGCCCATTTATTGAAGCCCAAATCAAATTTAATTCTTCATTGCTTTCATTTTAGTCTTTCAGACCGCCCCTCTCCAGTCTCCTCTCGGCCCCAAACAGAGAAAAAAGGAAATCAACCTCCCACCGTCTACCGGCCAGTGTCCACTGCCGCCACTCTCCAGTTCGGTTGATTACGTCAGCCTCCCGAGGGGGATTTAGAGCGACTCTCCATGGACAGTGCTAAGGAGTCCCTGGACCTGGCATACCAGGTGTCACAGATCCTGGGCACTGGCCTGGACCGCCACACGCTCTCCCTCTTGATTGCTCTCTGTGATCGGGGCGTCAATCCCGAGGCGCTTTCCGCTTTAGTGCGGGAGCTATCCAGTTCAGCCGCCTCCGACCCTCCTACCACCGCTGGGGGTAAAATCGGGAATTTGAGTGGCAATGGATCGGTGCCTTTTGCTCCTCCTACCTCCTCGTTCAGATCTAATCTCAGGTGAACTGTTAAGCCGGGGTGGATTTGGCTTGCTTCCCTAAACGAATTGTTAAGGCTTGAGTATTATTGTGTCAGTTGTAATTTGTGGCCTCTGGCTTGCCATATGATTGATAGAAGTTGGGTATTTCATATCATGTGATGTATATTTTGTTATGCATTAAGCTTTCTTTGTTGTGTTAGATCTGAAGTAATCTTTTGGTTAAGTAATTGTTGTTTGTACTAATGAAATGCTACAATGCTGCTGAGACGGTAATCGAGTACCAGTACTTGGCATGGTGTAATGTGGATTACCAGTATTTGGTATGGTGTAATGTGGATTACCAGTATTTGGCATGGTGTAGTGTATGGCTGGTCCAATGTTGGTGAAAACTATCTTTTTTTTGAAAAAAAAAAAAACCTTTACCAGCTACCGCCACCGTGCTTCCATAAGCCTAGCTTTTAAAGATCCCATTTATTTGAAGGTCTAAATTTGAAAGTAAAATGTGCAATTTTATAATTACTATGCTACTGGTGAGAAGATCAAAAGATAAGTTTTAACTAAAATTTTAAATTAACATATGCAATGGTTTAGACTTGTAACATTTACTAATAGCTGGGCAGATTTGATTTATAATCATTTGAACTATTTTGGAATTTGAACAGTATCAATTAGTTTAATGTTTATTGATTTAATTCTTTTCAATTTATTTGTTCACCTTACTTTAATCGTTTCAAGCTTAAATAATAACTTGGTAAGGGGCTGTGTTGTCACTAAACTATTTTTCTACCACAGTTTTTCTACACAGGAAAAGAAAATAAAGAAGTTAAACATTTGCAAATGTTATTTTTGTCATAATGATTCTTACATATGTTCTCAGATATAACACTGGTTATTTGTTGGTACAAGAAAGGCCCTCACCTTACAGTAGGGATATTTAATACAAAAGACTAGACAATAGACATAATTGTATCCTACTATTACAAACTAGATATGCTTTCCCTATTTTCTGCACAACCACACTAATCTTGTAACAAATCCAGGTTCTATACTGGACAATTTCTTAAATGTCATATAGCGAAGCATAATCTTGGGTAACTGGGTTTTGGTCGGCAGTATATCCCCATGAACTCATAGGAGACTTGTTACTATAATTATCCCACCATTCCATGTTTCCTACCCCGAGGTCGTCTTCTCTGTTATAACTCTGGTCGCTAACTTGAACCTCTTCACCATACAACAAACCCCGAAGCTCTGCCTCAACTGCATTAATATTCGAGTTTGCTCCACTGGAAGGAGAAGAAAATGCCTCTATTCCATCCAATAAACCCTCATCAAAAGAACTAACTACACCATTTTCACTAACCGGGGGGTTGGAAGAAGGCTCAGCCAGTACCACATCAGATAAATGGTCACTCTTGGTTTGGTTAATTGCATTGTTAGTCCATAATTGGGGGTCAGCATGTGGTTGAAATAAAGGTAACGGCAGACCCTGCAACTGCATACATAGCTGGATCCTCTCAAGAGCCGATGCACTCAAGTTTTGGGCGCTGTTGTCGTTTTCATTTGATGGTTCTCTTTGGTCATGGTTGTTTGTTTGGAGGTGCGAAGAACGAGACGGGTCTCTGCGCCGGCCAAGGAGACGCTTCTTCAGCTTCGTGTTCCAGTAGTTTTTGACATCATTATCAGTCCTTCCTGGCAATTGTGCAGCTATAATTGACCACCTGATACATCAGAGATGAACTTGCAATTGTTAGGCTAATTATGTTGAGATTAAATGTCAACAAGCGTCAGACTGGTGATAGTATATTTATACAAGGCTTAGCTTAGGTGATTTTATTTGACTTATTGAATTTTACTATGTTGTAATCCCCCTCCCCCTTTCTTGAGACACTGTTTCTCATAACTGTAGCTGATGCCGGATAATAAAACAAAACTGGTCAGAAAAATGAATGCTTCATTCAAACAAAGCAGATGGTACTTGTTTATTGCCCAGAGAACTTTTGAAAAGGGCATTTGGTAAATTCCAATTTCCAAGTTTCATCTTTTATTTCAACAAAGAACATGAGTTGTGGAGCCAGTGTGGTGTGTAGGGTAGCAACTAAATTAAAAGATTCTGATACCCTTCTTTCATTTGTATTGTACCAATGCTGATGGATAGCGTATATTGATCAGACATTATTTATAGGCATAAATTAAACTGAGATTTTGTACCTGCTACCAATGCTAATGTAGAGGCTACAAATGATGTTATCTTCCTCCGGAGTGAAATCTCCATGCTTTATGTTGGGTCTCAGGTAGTTCAGCCATCTCAGCCTGCAGCTCTTCCCACATCTCTTTAGCCCTGCAATATCAATCACATTAAATTAACCCCATTGTCAAAAGCAATTTTAATTAATTCAATAGTGCAGCTATAAACATGTATGCTTCTATCACACTTATAACACAATATATATAGCATATTTAGCAAAATATAATGGCTGTATTTTCCTTTGTTTCATAAGTAACTTGAAAGGTTTGTTCTTTCTTTTTTCTTTTTTCTGTACAACTTCAAAGTTGCCACAAAAAATGGAAACTGGTGAATGAAATTCATATTTTATCAAGAAATAGTGTGTGCGTTGTGTGTGTATAGTATAAGTTGATAATGTATGCAAGCATTACTCGATTTGCTTCTGGTACTTCATCTTAATGCCACAGTGCATTTAGTTCCTACTCAGTACTAACCAATTTTGTTTGGAAGCGCAATCCAATTGCCACCTGTCCCGTTCTCTTCTATGTAAGCCTTCAGTTTTGCATCTTCCTCAGGTGACCATGGCCCCTTCTTCACAGTTGCCTTGTCACAACAAGGTGCTCGCCCCATATCTAGCTCTGTCTCAGTCTGTCTGATCTGTCTCCCTTTTTTCTCACTATAGAAGGTGAGATGATTGCTTGGCGATGAAAACGATGAGGTGTGATGTAGTTTTTATAGTAGCAAATAGAGGAGGGTGTGAGAAAGAGAAAATAAATATAAAAAATCAGAGTGGGTTGACTTGATGTGATAGTGATGATACGATAATATTATTAGTTCAAAGTACTTCACGGTTTTTTTGGGCTCCTTTTACCTTCCCTTGTTTATGTTCTTCTATCTTCATTTTTTTTTTTATCGGATTCGGATACCATTTTGGTACCGCCAAGAATCGAAGTAATGCAGCATGATGTAACAAGATTAATCATTTGTTTTACGGAAAATAGGCAAAAACTAGAATCCTGAACTTGTACAACAAATACTAGCAAAGTTGTAGAATTCTCTCATTTCCTTTCTCAAATTAATCTGTTCTATACAGTGCTCCCTGCTTTCTCCCCTCATTTCACCCACCATCTATGACACTAGGCCCCCACACAATAATGGACCTCACTCATTAATCATTATAAGTGGTAGGTGAAATGAGAGGACAAAACATGGGGCACCATATATTTTTTCGTATTTTGTTTCCAGTTTTGAAGCATGTTTGAGCAATATTTTTTTTATTTCATTACTGGTTTCTGTAAATTATTGTCATCTTAATTAAAAGAAGTCTTGACAGTAAATCGATAACGTTTAATTATTTCAATTTTTTTAAGAGAATTTGGATTTACATTCGAAGCCCAGTGCCTGTGCCTCCCATAAAAGTGAGTTGAATGATTTTAACCCTCATCTTATTCTCAAAGAAGAATTTTAATTTATAGTGCATATATTATTGTGGTTTTCATGAGAGGGAGATGAATTTTAAACTTTCAACGGCATAATTAACATATTATCAAATACAGGAATATCAAAAGGCTGGTTTTACTTTCACATTGGGCAGGACTCAGGAGCTAAGCCTCATAATTAAAGAGTAGCAAAAGTTCAGTGGACCACAACCGCTGAGTTGGATGATTGTAATTTTGGTGTGGAGATCATGTGATCTGAATTTAGGAAAATACAAATAACACAGTAAGTGGCTAATTACAATAAAAACAGTATAACACTCAGCACCGTAGGTGTTATATATGTAAATTCTGTGGTTCAGTTCCCATAATTCAAATATAAATTACCAACCAAAAGGTTGAACAATTGATCTCATATATTGTACATAGCAAGCAATGAATAAACATACAAAATTATAAAATTTATAGTCATTATTTAATAAATTAATTAATTAAGATGTCGACAAGTAGGAGGACCAAATTAATTATATTGTAGTCTTCTTCTTAATTTGTCATGCATATATGTCACTTATGCCTTACAACAAAGATCAATTAATAATATAAGTACTTTTCATATATATATATATATATATATATATATAGAGTTAGGCTGGGGTGCTATGGATAGCATAGCGGCCTCTATGCTACGGCTCAATATTCGAGTTTTCAAAATCCAAACGGTCGATCCGAACCGTTCATCTTATTCTCCATATTAATATCTGCTTGGAGACCAAATTTTATAATTTTCTGAATTTTTTACTATTTATTAAGCCACTTTGAAAATCGCTAATCCAACGGTTTTACTGTTTTGTGCAGCCACCGTTGGATCAACAATTTTGTAAAATACTTAATAAATAGTAAAAAAAATTCAGAAAAATGTAAAATTTGGTCTCCAAGCAGATATTAATATGGAGAATAAGATGAACGGTTCAGATCGACCGTTTGGATTTTGAAAACTCGAATATTGAACCGTAGCATAGAGGCCACTATGCTATCCATAGCACCCCAGCCTAACTCTATATATATATATAGAGAGAGAGAGAGGTTGGCTAAGATCAAAGTGGTAGTTCATGAGCTTTGGTGTTACCAATTCATTTTTCAATTTTCAAAGTTCAAAACGTCGATCTGAACCGTTCAAGTTGTTCTCCATATTAAACTGTGCTTGGATACCAAATTTTACATTTTTCTGAATTGTTTTACTATTTATTAAGCCACTTTGAAAATCGCTGATCCAACGGTGGCTTCTGATTTTACTGTTTTGTTAAGCCACCGTTGGATCAGCGATTTTCAAAGTGGCTTAATAAATAGTAAAAAAATTCAGAAAAATGTAAAATTTGGTATCCAAGCATAATTTAATATGGAGAACAATTTGAACGGTTCGGATCAACATTTTGAACTTTAAAAATTAAAAAACGAATTAGTAGCACCAAAGCTCAGAAACTACCACTTTGATTTTAGTCAACCCCCCCTCTCTCTCTCTCTCTCTATATATATATATATATATATATATATATTTATATTTTTTATAAAAGTCATCATACGCCCATTTCATATTGCATGAAATCAGAGAGTTAAGTACTTTTCATATAGAAAATGCATTTCGAATTTTCAATTTTAGGATTAAACTATAAGTTGACGGAGGTCCTATTAATTTGATTTTCCATTAGCGTGATACTTGGTCGGCATATATAATTATATTATTTGTTAAATTTCAAACTATAATTTTCCGTTGCGATGTATAAAATCTATGTACATGGACCATTTATTACTTCCTTGAGTTTTCCGGCTAATTCTAAGAATATTGTAATTACTACAATATTTTTTTTACCATATTTTGGCTCTGCTTGATTTATTTAATGTTTTCGCACTTGAAAAGATAATAAAATGTTCCTACGGCACATGCAAGACCTCTAATAGAGAACAAAAACTTGGACTAAAAGAAATCTCAAATCACAACTTGTACTGTGCGCATGCATAACCAACATTAGTTAATTAATTAAGTAGAATGATTTTTTGAAATTGAATTAAGTGCAATGATTGACCACACGATTTATAAGTTGTTAACTTTTCAGAAAGAGGAGATAGTGGGAGCAGAAAGGCTCTTGTATGGTTGACAAAAAAAGTATAAAAATACTTGCGTGTTGTTTTTATACAGACAAGCCTAAGAATATGTGTGTTCCTGGCACTTGTCTTCATCTGAGCTCTAGAATCTCAGATCAAGAGACGGCTAGAGATTATCTCTCAAAATATATATAAGATACCTCCTTTCTTCTTTTTGAACAATTAAATTAAGGAGAAGAAGAGACAGCTATGCACAGCACAGTCGTAAGGATATATATATATATATATAGATAAATTAAACTTGTACATTCCAGTGAATTTCAACCATGTCTTAAATGTCCGAGATATAAAATGCATAAACAAAGCAAACATATTGAGTCCTCACCGTGGCCCATGGGTGTCCTTTCACTCATTTAACATTTTTTTTAATTCCTCTTTGACTGTTGTCACTTGTCAGTTTTAAATTTTAATTGTATAGATTTCCAAAAGATTTGTAAACCCATCATATTTTCCTCTGAGATATTTTCTCTGTGATCTGACGCCACAAAATAGGAGATAAAAAAAATATTAGAACAAAGATAGAGGATATTGAAAACAAATGGATATATGGCAAAGAAGGCCAAAGGGTGAAGTCAAGTCAAAACCGAGTTAGTTTCACAGTTGAAATAAAACCAACCTCAGCAGGTAACAAGTGTACCTTATAGGCTGACCTACTATTAGTCCATGGGCAGTTGCATTGCTATATGACCTTGTGATGTCACATCTGTTGACCGTGTGTGTGTGTGTGTGTGTGTGTGTGTGTGTGTTTGTGTGATTGTGATTTAATTTTTAATAAGCTTTATTTTCTCAATGCATTATCTTTGAGGAGGCTGACCTTCTGAACTTTGATGTATATGAGTTATATATCACGTTAGGTATCAAATCATCAAACAAATCATATACGAAAAACAGGATCTAATTTTTTCACGCCATAAATAGAAATGAACCGTACTGCTATTAGATAACAGTTCACTTAATTCAAGAAATTACAAATATATTTATTTGTAAAAAATTCCTAATCTGCACTTTCTTGACTGAACTTCCTATTTGTTAAATCTCAGTCTAATATGAAAAAGCTATCATATATAGTAATAGCTTGATTGAACTTCCCCTGCTGTTAGTAATAGCTTTTGATCAATGATGATGGGCAAAAGCTATCATATATAGTTCTTTTATTTTATTTTCACATTACATTACAGGAACTGGTTTTGGTTTGTTGTAAACGGTGCTGAGTACCTGGGTACTGGAGTGAGTTGTAAACTTGATTTTATTTAATGCAATAACTGGTAGCCGCTACTAAGTTTTTTTTTTTTTTTTTTTTTTTTAAAAAGTAATAACTTTTGATTTGCTTAACATGTTTTTCTATATTAGTGGATATTTACAACAGAAATATCACTGCAAAGTTACGAATTAAGCTCAAATGAAAATAATAAGTTACCAACTTATAAATTTCAATTAAGTCGATAAGATGAATTCACAGCCTTCACTGTGATCTAAAAAACCCGAATCTCGATCCAATTTACACTTAATACATAACTACATATCATATAACAGCCTGTACTGACATGAATGATAGTTCTGTTTCTACATATCATAACTTGATTTCTGCAAAGTTACAACAATTCACAGCCTTCATGCAGCTCTCAAGAGAGAATAGCTATCAATTGGTTAGCATGGTTGACAGCCATAGCTAAACATTCTTATTAAGAAATTAATATCAGATGCCTTTAGTTGGCATATACATGGCGCAATCAGAATATATATCTGAATATGATAGTAGTATTGTTTTCAACAGGGTTTGACATAGGAGCAACTAAATTATTGTAAAACCCCAAAAGGGTCATATGAGACCAAAAGAGCGACCAAGTGGAATATTTTATCCAAAAGATAAGGCAACTTGATCTCATGATTTATGAATGATAAGAATCAAACTAGCTTCCAAGCAGATGAAGGCTGGGGTTTGACACACCATGGAGTAGAGTCACCTAAAACAACTTCATTAAGAAGACCTTAATTTCATATGTTAATTAGAAAGTCTGACTTGGTTAGTATTTAATGGTGGAAGTACTTCAAATTGTACCTATTTTTATTTACACCAGGGCCCCTGAAGAATTCAATGATCACTTGATATGCTCAATTAGCTTTGCTGATTCTCTATGTGGGAGATCATGGGTCGAAACTCGAAGGGAAAAAATTCTTTGTTGTAATAATGAGGGTAACACTACTACAGAATAAGTGATTGTACACGGACATAAACAGGAGAGCTACACGGATTTCTTGCCGTGCAGAATGTGAGGGTGTAGAAATCCTTGAATATTTACACACGGATATTTACCCGTGTGCGATTATCGAGAGCTACATGGATTATTACATAAACAACCGTGTACAAACGCTTGCCAGCGTCACTCTCAAAATAACCGAGCTACACAGATTATTACATAAACAACCGTGTATGATTACTCTTTCTACACGGACATTTAGCTAAATGTTCGTGTACGATTACTCTTTCTACACGGATATATAGCTAAATGTCTGTATAGCTCTCTTATTTTTCTTTTTATGTTTAAATACCTTTCTACACGGACTTTAGTTAAATGTCCGTGTAGAATTGTTCTTTTTTTTCTCATTTTTTTTTTGTTGGCTAGCTTTCAATTTTGTTAGCCATTTAAAATTAGAATTCCAAAATAGAGAAACATTAAACAGAGGCCTTTTAAACTCATAATTCCAAAACTATACAACAGTATAAATAATTTATGTATACTAAATTATACAAAATTATACAAATTCATATTGAGCATTACAAAATTTAAATTGAAACCGTCTTGTCCACATACATCTAACATCGTCGATCTGCTCCTTGGTGTAACACTTTTGCTTTGGTCCATACTACAATTATAATTTGGTATTAGTTAGTAACAAGAAAAGGTAGAAGATTACAATTCATGCAACATATATATATACAAAGCCTTTTGTACATGCAATCTCATGTGATAAAACATAACATATACTCCTCAGTAACCACATGATCAACCTTTGGACCAAAATTCGGTAAGTTGGGCTCAAATTGCCAAAACTCTTGGTTATGATCTAGTTTGAACCGAAATTTCATACAAACTAAGGCGTATTAGATCCAACATACCAAAAAAGGAGCTCTCATGTGACCATGACATGATGCCTCTTGGTTAAAGGTCTCCAACATATTGCATCTCCAATAAGAATCCATTGATCAACATATATGTGCATACATAATAGGGAATAAAAATTCTCCTTTAAAATTTTCATCCAAAATTATAAGAAAATATTTATATATAAAATTAGTTGAATCTGTCTAGTTTTTATACGAACCATTGAAAATCAATTTCGTAAAAAAAAAATTATTGCATCTTATATGAATTTACGATGGCTCTGATACAAAATGATAGTCTTAATAATTTATGACGTGTTTTGCAATTAAAAAAACACAAGCAATCCAGAATCCGTAAATTCAAAATAAAATAGCAAAGTAATTTAAATCTTACAGTTCTGAAGTGCAGACATCTTTAGGCGGAAGCGTTAGTACTGATCTTCAACGGTTTTCCTCAGATATGATGATGGAGACCTTAGGCGTTTTCTTTACTTCTCACTTTCAAAAAATGATCCACATTACACTAATTATTTACATTATCATAACAAATCAAGCATGCATGCATTAATTAATAATTGACCTAAATAAGCAATAATAAGCTAGTAACAGAAAAGAGAAATATATATATATATATAGAGAGTACGGCTAACGCGCTTCCTCTAGCATATGGGCCGAAATGCTTCCGGTGGAAATTTGAAATTTCAAAATCCAAAAAGTTGATATGAACCGTTCATCTTCTTCTCCATATTAATATCTGCTTGGAGACCAAATTTTATATTTTTCTGAAATTTTTTACTATTTATTAAGTCATTTTGAAAATCGTTGATCCAATGGTAGCTTCTGATTTTTACTGTTTGGTAAGCCACCGTTGGATCAGCAATTTTCAAAGTGGCTTAATAAATAGTAAAAAAATTCAGAAAAATGTAAAATTTGGTCTCCAAGCAGATATTAATATGGAGAAGAAGATGAACGGTTCAGATCGACTTTTTGGATTTTGAAATTTCAAATTTCCACCGGAAGCATTTCGGCCCATATGCTAGAGGAAGCGCGTTAGCCGTACTCTATATATATATATATATATATATATATATATATACGACTAAGCTTAGCAAGATAGAGAGTAGAAATACAAATTAACTTCAAAGATTTCAGATCCTAGCTCATTGTGCACAGAAATCAGAATGACACTGCTGGAAGGAGAGAGAGAGAGAGAGAGTATTAATTGATCAAAATGGCGCTGTTGGAAGGAGAATGTCTTTTATATAACCAAAACCCTAGAATAACCTTTCTACACGAATTTTTAAGTAAAAAATCCGTGTAGCTCTCTCAAGGCTTTCTATACTGTTATTTAAACAAAAAACCGTGTACAATTTTCACCTTTCTACACGACTCTTTATTAAATGTCCGTGTTGCTCTCTCAAGCTTTCTACACTGCTATTTAAACAAACATCCGTGTACAATTCTTACCTTTCTACACTGTTCTTTAATAAATATCCGTGTAGCTCTCTCAAGGATTTCTACACTGTTATTTAAATAATAATCCGTGTACAGTTCCTAATAAACGTTCGTGTAGCTCTCTCAAGGCTTTCTACACTGATTCTTTAATAAACATCCATGTAGAGATCCCACAGATATTTCGAGTTTCCAAAAAATTACAATTTCTCCATGGTTTTTAGGTAAAATTATCAAATCCGTGTACAATGTGCAGTGTACAATGACCATTTTTGTAGTAGTGTAAATTAGTTGAATGGCTTAACCTTCAACTTTTTACTTAAAAAAATTAGTTGTGCTGACAAGAAGTACATTTAGTATATGAGATGAGAGGCCAGAATTAAATACTGCATTATAACCGGCAGCCACAATTACATGTTTTTGAACTGATTTGGTATCACCAATTAATTAAAAATAATATATACAACTAAATTGCCAAATGATTTGTTAAAAATTCTAGGTATTGCTAGATATCTATTTAAGAGCTCTAGTACTAAATTGTAATTCAGAATATAACCAGGTATATATGTGTGTTTTGATCTAATTAGAAAACAAGGAGGTTGACTCAAATTCGTTCAGTACACTAGGATATATACCTTTAGTGCTCTTGTTGGTACAAATAATTCCTGATCAAGAGAGCCTTGTTGTCCTTTTTTGAATGCAAGTTTGATTTTTACTAGCATATAAATAATCCCCACCTTTTGACCTTTGTTATTTTGTATAGCAATTTGGATAACATGATCTTAATTATAGAGCTAACGTCATGCTCAGTGTGGTTTTCTTCTTATCTAACTTTTCTATCAGCATTCATGTCAATAAAAAAGTATGTATGATATCAATGCAAATGGAAGGCTTCTCTATTAAGGTATAAATTTTTTGTTTTTCCAAGTTTTTTAAAATAAGGTCTAGTAACACAATTCAAGTCCAGAACCTCTAAGGTAATGTTTTCTACGTGAGAGGTTACGAGTTTAAAATCTGAATGAAAAAATGGTGTAGACGGAATTGGTTCGTCAATAAAATTCTCTGAACTTATTTGTTTGCTTATTATAAAAGATATTGTAACAAACTAACACATATTAAACAAAATTTTCTCGTCAATAAACAAATGCATTTCAATTATCCTCTTTCGTGGCTATGTTATTTTTGGAAAAGGTAAGCATCTAAATTTTTATGTACATCCCACCTTAGCATATATACATTTGTATAGCAAAAAATTTAACTTGAAAAATATGGTAACTTTTTGATAATTTAAAAAAATATGCTTGCCAGCTTATTTTATTAGTCAATTAAAGAGTAGTATGCATTTAATACAATGTGGAGATAAAAAATTATAATATAATTGCGAAACGATAATGCTAATTGCATTTCAAATAATATCTCTCCTGCATCAAATATATATATTTTTTTTTTGGTGAAAAGCCCATAGGCATTGACATTAAACATATAGTTACCATGATTCATAACACTGATTCACCTCCATGCTTAATGAAAATACAAAAGTGAGCAACAACCTATGAGAAAAACGATTGACACCAAAACAGGTGGTTTCGTCCCCTGTTTCTTCCAGAAACATTCTATTTTGGCCTTTCCAGAACAAGGCACATTTTGCATTACCTGAAACAGCTAGGAACATCTATGTTTTGACCAGAAACAGGTGGTTTCGATCCCTATTTCTTTCAAGAACATTCTGTTTTGGCCTTTCCAGAGCAAGGCACTTTTGTGTATCCCCAGGAACAGCTAGGAACACATATGTTTCAGCCAGGAACATACTCCTGCGTCAAATATTTGTTCAACACTACAACGAATCAATAATAGAAGTCATCCATCCAGTGTTTTAATATTCGATTTATATGCGGTATGTGGAAAGTCACTACATAGTGCATATGTAGATTTTTATGTGGATTTTAAATGAGAATTCATATATATGGTATAAACCACTGTTAATATACTCTAAACCGATATTTTTATCACTGTTAATATACTCTAAACATATAATACACTCTAAACCAGTAATATGTAGTATAAATCGCTGTTAATATACTCTAAACCAATATTTTTATCAATGTTAATATACTCTAAACTGGTAATATAACTTAAACCGGATATTCGGATTGAATATAGATTTTCTATTCGGACTGAATATAGATTGTCTAAACTGTTAACATTGCATCCATGTATAGCCTAATAGTCCATACAACTAATTGAGAACAAATTGATAGGCCCATGTTCAAGTTGGGCCTTTAATCCTGTAACTTACAGAATAGTTTTCTGGGTAAGTAGTTACACAGTATAGACCGTGAAAGCTAGTAAACTAGCAATACCAACTAGGGCCGGCTAAAAAAAAAAAAAAGATCATGGTTTTGTGGCTCATTTGTTTCTAACTCGACTTGTTACTAACGATTTCGACCTTAATTTCAGATGAGCTCATTTCTTAGCTCTTTTTTTTTCTTTCTTTTAATCCAGTTTCTTTGTAAAAAGTGCATAATTTTTTTTTTTAATTTTTTATCAACACTATTTGTGTTCAGTATAAAAAAATGAAGTTCGTTGCAAAACAGAAAGATAATTATTTACCGACTAATAATATATATGCAATTCACAATACTAAATCAACAAAAACTTCATTCTTGTAAAAATTCACAGTACAAAAAAAGAGCTATTAATGAACTCATTCAGCTCGTAACTCACTTGTTTTGTCATGAATCAAGTTTGAGGGGTACATATTTTGACAGAGCTGTTTTTCATTCATACAAAGTATAAATAAGAGAGAAAATAATCAGATAAATGATTTCTATTCTGTCAAAATGTATACTTAGTTTGAGCTGTTGCTTATTGACAACTATATTATATTATCGAGAGAAGAGTATATATGTTTGATGCTCATTAAATCTAACTTTAATTTGATGAGATTAAAATGCGTGTGTTCTTTTGTTTTAATATTTATATACACAACTCTTTAATGCTGATCAAACGGTTTTGGATCTCATTATTAACCCAGACACGGTGGGTGTCACAGACGAACCGAATTTCGACAAGAGATACACTCCGGTTTGGCTACTCCTATCTTCTTGGGCTCTCCGCCGCCTCCTTATTCTCTGAGGCCCTTACACCTCTAGCAAGTAGCAACGATGTGAATGACATTATGACGTATGGGATCCACTCAAATTTACTTCTCATTTGTTTGGTTAGACTTAGCTCTTGATCTTGGAGGATATTATGTTTTCATGAAACGCTGTATGGTGTATCAGTAAATTATCAAAACTCACAGGGACCAAGGAACTTGTTGAACTAGCCTCAGGCATTCAGCTACCTCCCTTAAACCCTTCCAATTCATTCCCTTCCCTTTCCTTCCCCCTACGCCGAGGGTGCAATGTCTCCCCTCCTCCTTCGGCGTTATAATTCCCGCCGTTTCTCGTTCCCCTACCCTCCGTTCCACACTCTTTTCTCCACTGTCTCCACTCCGCCTCCGCTCTCCCTCTCCAGTCCGAGTTTCACCATATGGGGCGCCAACACGGGAGTAGGCAAGACGCTGGTCTCCACTGGACTCTCCATTTCGGTTCTTTCCTCTCTCCAGTCCCTTCTTTACCTCAAACCTCTACAGACCGGTTACCCACTCGACTCCGACTCCCGTTTTGTGTTTCGCAAGGTGTTGGACCAATTACGCCTGGCGAACTGCACTAACTCTGTTGTTGCGTCCAATCAGATCCTTATTGCATCACGATCCGCGAATGAGTTGGGGGGTTGCTCGCATGAGGAGGTGAAAGTGAATGGAAGACAAGGTGAGGAGGTTAGACTGGAGTGTAAGACGTTGTATGCTTGGAGAGAGGCTGTGGGCCCGCATCTTGCAGCAGAGAGAGAAGGGCTGATGGTGCAGGATGAGGTAGTTAGGAAGGTTTTGGGGAGGTTTTTGGGGACAGAAAGCAGAGATGAAGATGGGTCTGAATGGAGACTAATAGAAACAGCTGGTGGGGTGGCCAGCCCAGGCCCCAGTGGAACTCTCCAGTGCGATCTGTACAGGTACTTCTTTGTCCACCCCATTTGTCTCTGTAGGTTTGTGTACAGTTTGGAAGTATTTAAACTGGAAAACTCAACTGATCTATATATAGACCAGCCAGTTGAACTTTAGTAAACAGAAATGAACAATAACAAACAGACCTCTCACCGTAGAGCTCTACCAGCCACATGATATGTACCTACATGGTTTACCTTTTCTATATGCGAGAAAACTGCCCGAATAATATTCTCTGTTTTTGTTGTTATCTTAAGCTTATGCTATTCAAATTATAGAATTCTAATAATGGTTGGGGACTGGTCTGAAACCAGACCTTTAAGGTTGCCAGGTGTACTTGTAGGAGACGGCCGATTGGGTGGCATTTCTACTACTATTTCAGCTTATGAGAGCCTTGTATTAAGAGGTTATGATGTACCGGTGGTTATTTTTGAAGATAACGGGCTTTCAAACGAAGTAGCCTTGCTTTCTTATCTCAAAAAAAGGTACAAAATCATGTCTTTTCCATCAAGAAACTGATATAACACATATGTATATCAAATTATCAATACAATAACTGTTAGCTGTTAGGTCTTATATTGTACTTTCCTTCTTTTTGTTTGGTACAACATGCACGTTAATGTGCTCTGGCTAAGAACTACACATTAAAAATGGACGTTTGAGTTGGCTCTGTACCAGTTTGTTACTGTTGTGTCTGGTACCACTATGTACCAGCTGCTTGTTTAGGAACTCTCAAAATGTAAGCAGATTTGAAAACAATACCTGTTATAATCTGCTGCCATAAAGAGACCTGTGTCATTTTATGAGATTCATAGCAAATCAAAACGTAAAACAATCAGAATTGAAGCAACTGAACCAAAGTTGACCTGACTCTAATCCGACTTAATCAGCCCAATGTTGCTTTGTAATGTTGTGTTATGATAACCCTCTAGGCCTCTAGCCCTCTACAAATGCTAAGCTAGTTGTCTACACTTATATAAGTTCTCGTACTTGCTGTAACTGGCTATAATTAGAATTGATTTTTTGCAGTACGACTGAATATTTTATCAATTGCAGCTAAGGAAACTATGTTTCTCATGTTTAAACTATCATCTGATGTTTTTTGCAGTTTGACTGAATATTTTATTGATTGCTGCTAAGGAAACTATGTTTCTCATGTTTAAACTATTATCTGGTGTTTTCACATTTTTGCGACTAGTAGCCTACCATTAGTTTAGGGTGATGGTTTTCTTGCATGTCATCACCTTCTAAAGATTTTGGCCCCAACTATCAAAAGCTGAGTTATGTTGCAGCACTTCATGAAGAGGCACCATTACTTGGGCTTT
The DNA here is from genome assembly GCF_964058835.1 of Carex rostrata. Classification (NCBI taxonomy): domain Eukaryota; kingdom Viridiplantae; phylum Streptophyta; class Magnoliopsida; order Poales; family Cyperaceae; genus Carex; species Carex rostrata. Next base: position 9,926,686 of record NC_135931.1, read on the forward strand.
TAAATCTTAATTTCAAAGTTTGAACGGTGGATCTGAGTTGCTCAATTCAACCTGCATATGGAAATCTTGTAGGATACCTAATCTTATTATTTTTAGAATCTTTTTAATATTTTTTTTTGGATTTTTTAAAAGATAACTCTAAAATAAAAATAATAAAAACATTAACATATCAAATATGGTCATTTTTCAAAAATCCGAAAAAGTAGTAAAAGTTCTAAAAAAAAAAAAATCTGTATCCTATAAGATTTTGATATGTAGACACATTGAGCGACTCGGATTAACCGATCAAACTTTGAAAATCAAGATTTGGAGCTAGAGTAATAGTTTCTCTTTGCTTCATGAAGCACCGTAACTTAAACTCATCAAAAGCTTAATATTTTCCCAACTTTAAGAAAAACTGACTCAGACACATCAAAGTTATGTTAATCCAATGAATGGTGTGCTAAAATTTGCAAATGCGATTGATGTAAGTTGTTGTTAAAAATAGTACTTCAAAAGTAGACTGAAAAAATTATCTATATAATTTGGTAAACAGGGTGCCTGTTCTTGTGCTGCCACCTATACCGAAAGACCCTTCTGACAACCTAACAGACTGGTTTCTTGACTCGGCCTCGGTTTTCACCTCTCTCCAAGATGAACTTCTTTTATTTCATTCAAGGAGAGTAGAGAGGTTGAAGGACATGCCAAAAAAGGCAAAGGATTTGTTCTGGTGGCCATTCACTCAGCATGACCTGGTACCAGAAAATAGTATCACTGTGATCGATTCACGGTGTGCAGAGAGTTTTTCAATTTATAAGGTACTTTTTAGATCCACCTATTGTTACTTAGACTGTGGGCTATTTGCAAATGAAGCAAAAGTTTATTATATTTGCATGCAATTATTGCATATAACACCCAGAATGTTGGGTTGGGTGAACAAAAGGCGTAGTTTTGATTTTTGGTAGGTTCATGAAGGGCCAAGAACTTTTCATTGTCAATTTCTACATGAGTTGCATCGGAGATACCAAGGATTGTTGTGTCCACTGTAGGCAAAAATTATTTCATTACTTATGATTCTTTAGTGCCCTTTGAATGAGAAAGCTTATGAGGAAACATTCTTAGAAATGAACTTCTCTAATTATTCTTGTTACTTTGGTTGTTATTCTTTGTGGTTGATTTTAGGTCAAGGATGGCAAAGAAGCAATAATTCCACAGTTTGATGCGTGTGCTAGTTGGTGGACTCAAGGACCTGATTTGTCTTTACAGGTTAATTATCCTTCTATTTTTAATCATTTCCATATGAAATACTCACACATGGCACTACAAGACCTCAAGAAGTTTTACATATACCCCTATAAGATGCTTTCTTTGTGTGTGCAACTTGCATGAAACCATTTGCACTTATTTGCGTCATATAAAAAAAAGTTACCCAACTAGTATAATCGAGGCTGAGTCAAAACAAATTTGACTAAATTGATCTTGAACTTTCACTTAGCTCGATTTAATTATTCCATAACAAGCTCAAACAAATTTGTAACAAGTATTGTTCCCTTATATCCTTGGGTGAATTCAGCCTTAGAAAAAACAAAGTACTCTTAAATGTAGTCCAAAGTAAAATAAATAATAAAATGTATTTCCTTAATACATTAGTCTTTGCACTGAGTTTGCTAGCAGTTCAAGAAAGGTGATGGTTTTTGGTTTGCAGATATGAGATACTGGGTCTCATCACAATAGTTCTTACTTTTTGCCTACTCTGAAAAACTTCTTGGATTGTAATTTCATTTTTTTATGTCATAAGGTGTTTTCAGACTGAGCTCGCGAGGGATGTGGGCTACTCTGCCTCAAGATATGGCCACGTGATGTTTCCTGAGAATGTTTATGAACCTGCTCTTAGATCTGCAGAGCTTCTTCTAGATGGAGTTGGAAAAGGTTTATATAGCTTCTGCATGCTGTTTTTTTTTCCTTTATTTTAATTTTGAATAATGCAAATTAAGCATATTGTCATTTGACCCTTAAACATACCATATTGTGACTTTAATACTTCAAAAGTGTAAACTAGGGTTGTCGTCCTCATGTTAAACTTAGTTGGGACTACCTTTATGTGTTAAAGAAAAGCTTAAAGTTGAGGAGCCTGAGCGTTGCTGTAGCGGATATGTTTAGGATGCTGTTGTACAGGTTATTTACTTCCTAGCCAAATTCTCTGTTGTTATGTGGCTCACCCTAAGTTTATGTGTGTGTGTGTGTGGTGGTGGGGGGTGGGGGGGGGGGGGGGGGGGGGGGGGGGGGAGAGGATGTAAGATAATCATCGAGGTCTTTCTAAGATATGTGAGGAGGCATTTTTTTTTTTCCTTTTTCTTTATCAATCCTATCTTTTGTTTTAACAGGTTGGGCTTCTAGGGTTTACTACTCTGACAATGGGTCCACAGCAGTCGAAATAGCTCTAAAAATGGCATTCCGTAAATTTCTTCATGATCACAGTAGCTTCTTAACTTCGCAAGTGAATATACTGAACGGTACTGACCTTCAGCTAAAGGTACTGTACTATACCGTCCTTATGCCTGATTATAACTTACTGTACATTGTTTGATTAATTAAAATTAGTAGTTAGTAAACACTTTTGTTTGCCATATATTGAAGGTTCTTGCTCTTACTGGAGGCTACCATGGAGATACACTTGGTGCAATGGAAGCACAATCCCCCTCTGCTTATACAGGCTTTTTTCAACAACCATGGTACTTATCTGTTTAAAATATTCTTGCTGTACCAGCTGGCATCTACTTGGTACCAGTTATAACGTAACTGCAGAATAATACTGATTTTTGTTTGCCCAAAGAGCTCAGGTTGGTGGTATCGAAACACATTAAAATATGTATGGTCTAAGCTGCAAATGTGTGTTTGTCCTAGGCTCCAATATACCAAAAAATGATGATATGAAACACTGTCGTCTTGTAGTATCGAACTTACTGGTCAGAAGTAACTGTTGGCACCGGATCTTATCTTGAATTAGTAAGTGAACAGCCTACTATGGACATTTATTGAACAAAAAAAAAAGAGAGTTACTTCAAGATACAGAAGGGTTAACAAAGGAAAGTAGAAGAGAAGATAAGACAGATTTTTACAGCTTCTGATACCAGATCTAAAAGGTTCCCTAGAATGATGGATTTAACTGTAGAACCCAAACAAACATAAACAAAAATAAATTTTTAATTAGAATCAGTAACTAGGACTGATGTCATATGGTACTGATCATGTATTTTCTCTTTAACACAGGTACTCAGGGAGAGGCATTTTCTTGGAGCCTCCGACAGTTTTTTTTACCAATGGGAAATGGAATCTATCTGTTCCTGATTCACTAGTATCTGATAATCTAAGTTCTGAAAATCAACCCAGTGAGTCACATTTAAATCACTAAGCCAATGTTCCAATTCAGTATATATCACCAGATGTTTCTTATTGTATGGTACTGTAGCTGAATCTTTTTGTTTTAATGATTTTAGGTTTTGGATTTCTGGCTGATATCTTTTGCCGAAGCAGAGATTCTTCTACTATTGCTGATATGTACCGTGTTTACATTTGTCAGCAACTATCAATGAATTCTGGGCCTAACCAGGGAACTTTTATTGGTGCACTTCTAATTGAACCTGGCAAGTGAATTACTCTCTCTTTACACTGCTTATCATTCTGTCACTGAAGTTATGTATTTTGCTAAAATTTGATGCTTTATTCACAAATGACCCTCTGCCAATGTATATATATTAAATGAGGATAGAGAAAACTGTAATAGAATGAGATAAAAAACTGAGATTCACCAGCTTGGTAGTGGTTGCTTAAATTGGCTACTCAAACAAGAAAAATGAATTACAATTTTCTTCCTTACTTTTTTCTAATATTTCCATCACTCAGTGATACAAGGTGCCGGTGGAATGCACATGATTGACCCGCTTTTCCAAAGAATCCTTGTCAGCGAGTGTAAAAAATGTAGAATCCCAGTGATATTTGATGAGGTATTTACGGGCTTCTGGCGACTGGGCCGTGAGTCAGCTGCTGAGCTGCTGGGCTGCCATCCTGACATAGCCTGCTATGCCAAACTAATGACAGGTGGCCTCATACCATTGGCTGCAACTCTGGCAACTGAAGATGCTTTTCAAGTATTCAGAGGCAATTCTAAATTAAAGGCTTTGTTGCATGGCCACTCTTATTCTGCACATGCCTTGGGGTGTACTGCCACTGCTAAAGCAGTACAGTGGTTCAAGGATCCTCATACCAATGCAAATATTGACTCAAGTGGTACCCAACTGAAGGAGGTAAGATGTCTACTTTTTGTCACATTATTTTCTTTGCATGTTGCCTTTTCTTATATGTGTTGGTTTTGTAGTTGTGGGATGGGGAAACTATCAATAAGATATCATCTCTTCCAAATGTCAAGAGGATAGTTTCGATTGGCACGGTATGTGCCATAGAACTCGAAGCTGAAGGTTCTGATGCCGGGTATGCTGTTATTATTTCTTATTATTCTTTTGCTTATTGTTGACTAGTTCATTGTTTGGTACTTTGTGTGTGTGGAGTTTCAACCTTTTCTACATTCATATCAAGGAGTGACATGCTAATGAGGCTTAATTTTATCATCAGTTATGCATCCCAGTATGCAACATCTCTGATCCGGCAACTACGTGAGGATGGTGTTTACATGAGGCCTCTTGGAAATGTAATATATCTAATGTGTGGCCCATGTACTTCTCTAGACATATGCACTCACCAACTTAACAAGGTCTATGAGAGAATCTTGGCCTTTGATTCAAAAAAAGAAGAACTCGCATTGGATATTAGTAATGTGAGAGCACCGCAATGTATGTCGGTCAATTGAATTTTGAAAGGTACAACTTATTTTCTTGTCAAATTATGTGAAATCTAGTTGATTACAAGTAAATATAGAATATATTGGGTACAATTTAATTTATAAAGTTTATTTGGCAATGGCCTGGTAACAATTTTACTAAATCAAATAAGATTCACATTTTTTTGTGTGAAACTATGTTAAGTTAATTACTAATAGATATAGTGCCCTTCTGAAGGTGGAATACAGTTGTTGAGATTCATGTTGATTACTTCTTAATTAATCAGATATACTTTTGTGTATTACTTGAAAAAAAAAATATCTGCTTAGAAAAAAAAAGAAATTACTATAGGTCCCTTTTTACCTCTTTAGGAAACGTACCCATCCATGGCCAACTCTACTATTGGGTATTTATAATTCTTCATCATTTTCCTTGACATGCCAAGAATTAATACCAGGAACCTCACATCTATTTATAGTTCAACCACTTACCATGACCATAGAATATCTAGGCTTGCCTGAAATTAACCGAGTACTAAAAGCAAGTGTATGAAAATAAACCACATATTTACGAATGGAATGACGTATTCAACAAAATTACAAAAAAAATTGAAAAATCTAAAATTTGAGTTACAAGGACATAATCACTCCCGAGGATCATCTACACTTCATGAACAAACTCGTGCACCCAACCCAACAATGAAAATTAAATAGCTTCATAACCAAATAAAAGAACAAATAATATAACAGATCTACTATCAACTTGTAAAGAATCAAATCTCCAAACATCTTCTATTATGCGTTTAGCCATAATTTTACATACATTACAAACTTTCAGTATATTTGGAGAGGACGGAAATATGAAATTATGTTGCACCTTCTCTTGGAAGCTGCACTTCTGTGTAAATTAGGACACTTGAGCGTTTAGTTTTACACGCAAGTCCTTCCGGAGCATTTTACCTGATGGTGACTTGGGAATGGCATCTATGAAGATAACCTTACTGATCCTCTTGTAGAATACAACCTTTAAAATTGGAAATGGAATAATTAGAAATGTACTAAATATGAAAATGAAACTTTAGTCGTTTTCATATTCTAGGATTTCGATAAAGTGTACAGGCATATCAAATCACGTTATGGGGCACATCCTTTCTCTAAATTACTTGCGTTTGGAATTGTAAAGAAAAGGATATTGTGCATGAAGGATAAAATCAAGCAATAAGAAAAAACCTGGGATGAGACATATTGCTTGATTTCATCTTCAGTTACTTCAGAGCCCTTGGCACGTACCACGTATGCGACTGGTACTTCACCGGCCATTTCATCCTTTAATCTGAAATGTTTAAAAATAAATGGATGATAGACTTAGATTCCCAGAGTTATATCAAGAAAAAAAAGTTAGGAAATATGCTATAAGAAAAGAATTATATATGATTAACTTGTTGCTTCTTTATATTATTTTGTCCTGTTATTTGATGTTGATAACAAATTCTCCAATTATTGGGGATGGTCTTATACGATGAAGTAATTTATTTCCCTTTATTTGTGGTAATGTTGACAACTCATTGAAAGTTGATTTTTCCTCTTTAATTATTAACGATTACACTATGGAGTGGCTGCTAAGTAGGATTGCTTTCTTCTCTCACTTTCACTTTCTCTCCCACACACACACACTTGATCACATGCACACAAAGTCACAAACACACCAAAGGAAGTGGCGGTCCTCATTTAGAAATAAAAGGCCATGTTGTACCTCGCTCTTTTACATGAGGTCTACTATATGCTTGTGTAAATTGAATTGAAAGCCTGACAACTAGTAATGCTTTTGGACAGTTTTTCAATGATTAAAGTTTCCTTGCTAAGCACTAGAAAGTTCAATATTTTGGTGCAATACGCCAGAAGAAATAAATAATTATAGTAGGACAATGCCAGTCTTTTTCAACTTAATCGTATATGTGGGTGTAGTTTATATATAGCTGGGTTCACAATGTGATGTATTAATATATCAGATGTCTGACTCCCATTGTGTTCCTTTTCACAATTTTGTTCCTTGCAAGTGTTAAGCATGCATTGATGTAGCATTCAAAATCATCTTATGAATAAAGACTCTTAAAAACTCTAATAGCATAGTAAACAAGGCCTAAATGGACTACCATTTTACAGCAGTTAGTTGGTCAAGAAAATATTTTGGAAAACTTCAAGACTGTAAAGACTTACGGGACAACTGCAGCTTCCACAATGCTGGGGTGTGCGATGAGAAGGGCCTCGAGCTCAGCAGGAGGCACTTGGAACCCCTTGTACTTTATAATCTCCTTTATTCTATCTACAATAAATATTTCTTCATTGTCATCGACATATCCTATGTCGCCAGTGTGCAACCACCCACCCTCATCTATCGTATTTCTAGTGGCCTCCGGGTCATTCAGATAACCTGTAGTTGTAACAAAGGATGAATTTGAGTATTTCTTTTTATTTTTATTTTTTGGTAATGTATGCATTTGTGGCTGGTACGAACTTTGAACAATTAACCTGACAGTGACTCGGACTTAACAATTGCACAGGTGCAGAGCTCTGATTGAGAAATAGTTATATTTTACTAAATGTTTAAGGAATTATTGTATAGTTAAACTACAAAATTTCAAATCCAACCAAACCTATATAGTCATTGACAGGAAAAGTGAACTTGAAAATTACATTACAGTCACTCTATCTCAAGTCCGCCACTGCAGTTGTGGACTGAACCAAACAGGCCCCATCCCAACAAGAATCTATTATGAAGTGTTCAATTGTTAAGTCTCTGACACAAAGAAACCATGGATTGTTGAAATGGAGAGAGTTATTACACAGCTGAATTATTGTTTTTACTTGTGTTAGAAAAAAAATTAATTCTTATGCACGGAAAAAATTGTAAGAAAGATCCTACTGTGGATTTATGATGAAGGTCGGTCAAACTAAAGTCACGCCAACTCCAAAGAAATTTAAATGCATTTTTGAAAACTAGTTTCTTTCTTCCGAGAAGGGTGAGGTACAGATCCTTGAAAGTTGAAACTTTCTGGACCTCTCTTAAAACTGATTTGGAAAGAAAGCGATGTGCAAAACATGCATACATGTGGCCAAGATGAGTCATCTAATCTTAGGTAATTTTAAATATTTGTTTACGTTAATTTTTAAAATTTTAGTTGACTATTTGAAGCATCGAAAGAACATGTATGGTAATTTGACTCTATTGTTTATTGCCACCTAATTTTTTTTTAAAATTGCGACCAGCTGGAACTCTCAACTCAAAACGGCCTACACATGTGCTGCATCCTGCACGCAACATTTTTTAATTTTTTTACATAAGTTTTCATCTTCACTCTTAAGAAACTGACATGATCTGCAAAATATTTTCTTAGTTTCAACTGTTATAAATTTAGAGAATATGAATAAACTTCGAATTATTGTCAAAGTAAAGCAGATATGGTAAATTTGCATCTATCATGCTGGACAAAGTCCATTAATGCAATATAGAATATTTCGTGGTCCATGATTTTCACCACTTTCAAGGTATAGTTTGAAAGAAAAGTCTAATTAGGATTCTTGGTGCGATGTCTCTAATTTAATTTACTTTATTTACTCGCTTATTCAGTTGTGCATCTAGGATCCTACAGCTATCAAATATTCAAATTTGCATTTAGGTGCACATGTGAACATGTTAGAAACACCTTTGCATGTTATGAATTTAGGATTCATATTAAGTACTATCTTGTTGTCATTTTGACGACAAGTTTTTTAATTTAAAATTCTACAGTTTTTATTTGCTTGAGGAAGCTTATCTGTTCTTTTGACCTGACGACAGGAAACAAAATTTGTTACCTTATTTTCAATCTAATATCTTATTTATGTTTCTTGGAATTTAGCATTAATTTAGCATTTACATTTAGTATCCAATTACCTCAATTACACATTGAAACCTAATTTTCATTTGATGTCAATATAAAATTCCGACCCAAATGACATTTATATCAGAAAATTGGAATAATTAATTTTACGAGCTGTCATCATATAAATAGTTGACACCAGACTACAAATTTAAAAATAAAAGTTTTATTTGAAAGCTTTTACTGTCGTGCAAAGTACTTGATCTGGGATTAGCAACGGAAAAGAAAGTAATTATGAAGAAAATTCCCTATCTTAAGGTCTATATGGTGGTTGAGTAGATATTATTCCCAAGTAAAAAAGTTCATAAAGATGGTTGATATGTCAACCACTGCATCTCAGTAGTTGTTGGCCTAATCACTCACTAATCATGATAACATTAACAAATTGTTGCTTGATAGATTAGATCAGGAAAAATTCATCTTTGGTCATGAAAAGTATCTTTTGCATATTACAAAAACATTAGTGCAATAGCATAGATCACGCCTGTCATTGGGAGTTGAGGAATTAGGCAGGAGCTGAATGGAACTAATTTTCTATATACTGTTTTTCTATGAACAGATCAATCTCTGATTTCAGAAACTACAAATAGCCGGCTGTTTTTGGAACTTTCGGCATTATATCAAGATTTACTTGTTTCCAAGCAAAAAAGTGACTAATTGATCTAACAAATTTTTACCATCGAGGTATTTAACTTTTAATAGTACTTGAAAAAGGATGAAAAATAATGCATTACCTTTCATGATCTGCTGGCCCCTGATGCAAATTTCGCCAGCCATGTTTCGTCCTAGAGATGCGCCTGTCTCCGGGTCAATAACTTTCATCTCAGCATTTCTAACAACTGTACCACAAGCGCCCGATTTTGCATCGAATGGCTCTTTCGCAAATGCAAGGCACATCGATAACACCGGCCCCGCCTCAGTCATACCATAACCCTATTGAAATATGAATATATTTATCTACATCAAGTTCATAAAGGCAAGGTAATTCATTTTTCTTATTGTACTGTTACTTGACATTTCATTTTAAATGAATTAGTTTTTTATGGTTCTCACGCCCCTCATATATATTAATCTAGAGTAGATTATAGACATATTGATATTCCCCATAGTTTATATAGGACAAGGTATCAGATTTAGTGTAATTTAAAAACCGATTTTTCTCAAATCGTACTGAATATTATGCACGGTCTGTAAACTAAGGAATATATATATCTATACTTTTTTATTATTATTTTGATAAGTATTTTATTGATTGTTAGAATATCGAACAAATTTGTTGTCAATATAACATATCTATTAGGTTAGGTGAATACATAATAAAATAAATCTGTTGTTATAACATATCAACTAGTTAGAAAAGACAAGTATTTTTCCAGTTAAGAAGTTCGACTAAATTATGGGTCTATATCCTCAGTTATCTTGAAGGTGATAGATGAATTGCAGCCAATAAGATATTTTTCAATCAGCAAATTAAATGACCCAATTGGCGCAATTAAATGATAGTTGGCTGACAGTACGAGTCATCAGTTTCATCCATCCAAGCCATTCAATTTTGATCAAACGGCTCCTATTGCACTGCTAATCATCCAGGGATACCTTCAGACGTCATCCTCAAAAAGAGTACACTGACCTAAAGCAAGGAGTACTATCGAAGCTATTGAGTTGTTTGGTCGCCTAAATTAAGAATTATTTTTAGGTTTTAATTACTTCACGTTAGGAACTACAAAAGGCAATTCTGTTGGTGAAAGCAACGGCACATTATTAGTTAAGATGTTGGTGAGCTGCCCCATTACAAAAGAAACAATACATGAGATGAGAGCTACTTCCAATCTGATATCTCCAGTCCCCACGACCCCACCAACAATTGTACCGATCTTCTATGGCACTCACTAGTACGCTAGTACCTACCCATGGTGCAATATAAGACTATGGAGATAGGTAGTCTTATGTTACTACCAATATAATTAAACATTTTGTTTTATAAACTAGGTAGGGTCATAACTAGAAATTTATGATAGGAGGTGCTAAAATTAAAATGAACAATATGTTGTTGATGAAAATTAAAACCAAGTTCTCCACAACTACAAAGTAATATATAACCACTAGGCTATAGATAGACATGTGATATTTTATGAGGGTGGCTAAGTTATATAAAATATTCTAAAAAAAATAAATTTTCAATATACATAACTAAAATTTTAAAATCATAGAGTGGCTAGCACCCGTACGGGTGAATGTAGATCCCTTGAAACTAGGAAATAGTGTATGCCCAGTAAGAGGGATTACGTATAGTTGGGGAAGTTGATTTTAAAAAAAGAATATAATGAACAAAATATGTTAGACAATACAAACTAAAATATGGAAGACAAAAATGATGAGGTGGGGAAAAACACAAATGATATTATTTCATAGCATGGTCTTATACTCTTATTCAGATACTTTGGGTGTGCTATCAGAGAAATAATCGAAAGTACTAAGGTATCTAATAATTCCGGAAATGCGTGGTAAAGGACAAAAGAAGGAAAGACAAACGACAAAAAGTACGAATTCTGTAGAATTTCGTTAAAAAAATGTTTTTGTTCTCGTGGTAACAGTAGTTCTCCATCAACCATAGGTTAGCGCGTTCATTACAAATGCTATTCTAGCACAGGCAAAAACAAATTATTTTTGTAAAATTAATTAGAAGTGTGCAATTCTGTTTTTCTATAACTGGATGTCGTGTGGAAACCTAATAATGGCAGAGGAAAATGTACAATTTACTGTGCCGCGTAAATTAATTGTCATTATTTGCGCCTTATGTATGACGATTGGAGTCATGTTCTGGTTCTCTGGCTTCTAAATTTTAACAGAACTTGTAGGTACTTCATAATTTCCCGCATAATATTGTACAAATCTGATTTTTTTTTTTTTTTTAAAAACCAAAGATCGAACCTAGCAAAAGCCACCGAAATTTTTCTAGTTACCACCCTACACTTCTAAAATTCAGACCTTATTTTTGTTTTAGAAAAAAAAAAATCAAAACTTGACACGTGCGCTCACCATTTGTGTGGCTTTTTTTTTCCTGTTATGTTCTCTTTTTGCACATAACAATACTATTTTTTTTTTCTGTTCAGTTCTTCTTTTGCACATAACAACAGAATTTTTTATATATGCAGATTCAGTCTATCAAGTTTTGAACTTTTTCTAAAGCAGTGATAAAGTTAAAATTTTAAAAGTTTAAGATGGTAACTAAAAAAATCTCGGCAAAAACCAAAAGGAAGAAATATTGTCTTTGAACATTTATTTCATAGAAGTTGATAGGCATTTTCTTGTCAAGTGCATTGCTGGATCTACCAACCGGAACAACAAACAAAACATGTTAGAGTGAGGCTATGGTAATATACATAGAGGAGGGTTCAAATGCATCCATGTTTTTGTGCCTCCATCATGCCTCCATCTCTCTCCATCATTTTCAAAGTTCAAACAGTCGATCCGAACCGCTCAATCTAACCTCCATACTAAAATATGTTTGGAGACCAAATTTTATATTTTTAGGAATTTTTTTACTATTTTTTTAGATAGATACAAAAATACTGTTTTTAGATGGTTCAGATTTACTGATTTTGTACCTATCTAAAAAATAGTAAAAAAATTTCTAAAAATATAAAATTTGGTCTCCAAACATATTTTAGTATGGATGCTAGGTTGAGCGGTTCGGATCGACTGTTTGAACTTTAAAAATGATGGAGAGAGATGGAGGCATGATGGAGGCACAAAAACATGGAGGCATTTGAACCCTCCTCATATACATATTACATAAATGTCTGCATTATGAACTCATATTGCGGTTTAAATTTTAAATAATCATCCGAATCATTTAATATGATTTTCATATGAAAATATACCTGTAAACTAAATTTTATATTTATTAAAACCTTTTACTATATTTAAAAATAGATTAAAAAAATCACTTGATTTGAAAATTCTGAACCATCCAAAATAGTAGTTTTCTACCATTCTAAAAAATATAGCTATAAAATTTTAAAAGATGTAAAATTTGATTTGCAAGTAAATTTTTATATGAAAATTATGTATAACAATTCAAATCGATTATTTAAATTTTAAAATAAAAATATAGATCCATATTAAAGGTCGGTACTTATTATTCATAGCCTCACTCAACATGCAAAACACATTTCATTTCCAGTTAGTTACAAATTTGATTCCCTTAAATGAAGCAGTATTGTGCTACATGCTTGTTCCCTAGCCTGCTAGACTTTCTTTTTTTATGATAAACCCGTAGCTTCCATGTACTATTGACTATACATCGCCTCAACTGTGGTCGGTCATTTAATAATTAAACCCTCAAAATTTTCTTTAATTCATGTATAGATGTAGCATAGTAGATCATTAATTAAGAATCCCCATCTGTTGTCAAATTATGATGATATTATTCTTCTGATGAAATATGATGGCATTATTGTGTCATTTTTTTAAGCAGTTGGGTTGCTCTGTTTTAATTCGGACCCTTCAATTTATTTATTTTAGAAAGGAACCCTCCAGTTTTGTTATCATGATTATTTTTTTAATCAAATTTACCACCTGATTTTAATCAAATGAATCGAGAAAAATATTTACACAATCAGATCATCATAATCATGGCAAAAAAATGTAAAATTATTCATCAAAATAGATATTATAAAGGAATATTAATGTTGTTCGGACTCATGATTGTTTGCACCACCTCTTATCTATATATCTATATAACCTCGAAACATAGTTCTAGGCTTCTAGGTTTTTTATTATTTTAGGACAAAAAGAATAATAATTATACTTCCTATATCACTATGTACTAGATAAACATAAACTAGATACTATCATACTACCCAGTTGAACCTGACAGCTATTTCTTGCTATGAAGCCAGTTGGACCCCTCTCCAGAAGGCGGGCCCCTATATTTTTCTTTGTTATCTCATAATCATGTATACGTATACTTTTTCTTTTTTTTTCTCTCGTTGGAGAAGGCACGACTCCATTACCTAAAACTGGAGAGGAGTTGACTTATCGAAGTTTTGGGTCCCACTACTCCCGTATCTATGAAGTTTGAACTATATGATATGGCCAGTGGACAAATGGAAACCAGAAAGTACTTAGACTAATTAAAAACTAGAGCTTGGAACGAGAGAGAATTAGATAGACGCGGAGTACACTAAGCTATACACCAGATAATGAAAAAACTGCGAACGAAGTAATAGTATGTTTTTCCTATAATCTCGTTTCCAGAATTTTTCATTTTAATGAATTGCTCCGGATTTTTAATCTGGTTTACTAAATTTTACTATTTGATGACACGTAATATATTATGCGACTTCTTCATTATACTTTTCAACATATATGCTAAGCTTTATGCTTAACTATGATAAATGATTGTTAAAATTCAATTATATTTTTTTAAGAAAAAAAAAAGACTGACATTTAACCAATACTTAATATAATTAAAGAACAATATTATAAAAAAAAAATCAAATATTGAACTTGTACTAACCTGACCAAGAAACGCGTTAGGGATCTTATTTCTAAAAGCATCTTGTGTATCTTTTCCCATAGGAGCAGCACCAGACATAACAATTCGAATAGATGACAAATCATACTTTTCAACCAATGCATTCTTCGCAACATCCACCACAATTGGCGGCACTAGTGGTGCCACTGTTATTTTGTACTTTTGCACCAATTCCATCAAAGCAACCAACTCGAACTTCTTCATAATTAGAATTGCTGATCCAACTCGTAACCCGCAAAGCAGGATAGAGTTTAAAGAGTAGATATGAAACATGGGGAGTACACAAAGAATTACATCTGTCTCGCTAAAATATAAGTTTGGATTCTCTCCATCCACCTGTAATGTAATAGGAAATAAAATATGTCAATAAAATTAGCACTAAAGCCACAAATGCACTTTAGTATTTTTTTTTTTTTGTTTTTCTTTATTTTTTTCTATTGAATTTAAGAACACCTTGACATAATTCAAAGTGCTAGAGCATTTCTTTTTATCAATTTTGTTTTGGAATTCAAGAACATTTTAACATAATTTAAAATATTTCTTAAAATGATAATGTTTAGACTGATTATTAAAATTGGACTGCTTAAAATTACACGAGTTATTGGAATAGACCATGTCCACGTGATATTTTACTTGCAGAGATGGATTTTGAGTTATCTTCATTGAGAAGGAATAGACCGTAGCAATTTACAATTAAACCCCTCCCTAGCTATGTTATTGTCTAATTGCAATTATTCTTGATTTGTAAATTAAGTTGGATAATGATTTTACTTATTGAGAAAAATCGTTCAGATTTCTTTTTCAATACATTCTTTTTTTTTTACCGATAGTTAATATTTTATTTTGGGTTTTCTATTTTTATGTACATTCTAATTAATTTCAGGATCCTTCAAAATCAATTAAGACCGCCAGAAATATCTATAGAGAGATATTTTCCGACAAGAAGTAAATGTATTCAAATGCAAGCCCCAGTTAGGGGTGTCAATGGGTACGGTACGGATCGGGTGGAGACATTTTCATACCCATACCCATTAAAATTGATCTTACCCATATCCTATCCATACTCATTAAAAATTGATCTTACCCTACCCTACCCTACCCTTACCCGTTAATATTATCGGGTAACGAAACGGTAGCGGGTGAATAACGGATAATACTAGTATAATAATTAGTTTTATTATATTTTACAAATTAAACATCAAAAACTCATTCATTTTAACACATATATAAGTGCATGTCTAATAAAAATAAAATAGATGTGCAATCAATTTCAACTAAATTAATTTTTATAAAGAATAAAAATTCAAAAACACGAATATACATTTAAGTGGGTTGGAAATTGAATTGAATATATATTTGGATTTTATAATTACCCTATAGGGTAACGGGTACTAAATAGTCATTATCCATACCCATACCCAATAAGCTAACGAAAAAAAAATCTTATCGATACCCGTCTTATCAAATACGATACGGGTCGGGTAAACAGCTTAAAAGGTACCATTGACACCCCTAGCCCCAGTTGTTTCAATATACACAAGCTTTGACTTTAATTAAGTTTAGATTGTATATCCACCGCAACAAAAGTACAAAACACAAAAGCTCGTGAAGGAAAAAGGAAAGGGGAAAACAAGGAAGCAAGGGATACAGGACAAGCGAAGTGTATGACATGAGCCTTCCATAAACTGGTAACAGTATTCCTATAATATGTGTCCGTGAAATAATAGTTTGTAAAATGTACACTATAATAAATGCGGACGTTATGAAATATAGACATAAATAGTTCCAAAAAGGAACAGATCGATGGAAAGGAAATTAAGCCCCTTGCAGCACGGAAACCAAATCTCATGCCCACTGGTTAGCAGAAAATTGTCCACTATCCATTTATTCATTTTATTTTTATTTCAATCTGAATGATAATAATTAAAATATAAAAAAGTATTTGAATTTTGAAAAACACTCATTACATTTGTATATTGACTATTTAAATTAAAACAAACATAAAATGAATAGACGGATGGATCTTGTAAGCGGACAGGAGATCCGGTTCCCTAACACGACCCGTATCATCTAGGGGTGCAAACGGATCGGATAGTGGTAAAATCGTATCCGTATCCGCTTTTGTTTTTCGGATACAGATACGAATCGGATATTTTACGGATATAGATTGGATATCGGATATCTGTAGATATATACATAAATATTTTCATAATATATATTAAATTATATGGTATGTATCTAATATTCGCATATGGATAATTAAAATTCAAAACCATATCCGTATCTGTATCCATACGGATATTTGAATATCGGATATTATCCGATCCATTTGCACCCCTAATATCATCTCATAGTCTAGCTATATACACAAATAACATCTCAATTTACTTATCCGTTAATGGAGTACAAAAAGAAACCACTGCTAAATCAACATGATCAAACCGACAAAAGCACATTTAGATCTGACAACTGGAAATATGGGGCGAACGGCAAAAAAAAAAAAAAAAAAAAATCCGATTTCGCTAAAAGCCAGAGCGCGCCTAAAAATAAGTCAACACGGAAAGAGAGCTCAATCTGATCTGAAAAATTATCGGGAACAATTAACAAAATGCAAAATGTCCCGGACAAACTACCCTAAAGATATGGTCTGACTGACTACCACGCTCTTGGTCAGATTCCTTGATCCCATTTAAGAAATAGTAAACCCTTTCATTAAGAAATTGGAAAAAAAAAAAAAAAAATACGGTCCTCGATATCACGAGTATAGTTTAAATACAACATACTATGATACTAATGTCCAATTTATGAAGTCCATGGCATCCCCGTGTAAAACATTATAGAAAACAAACTCGCATTAAACCGTACGACTCTTTGTAAGAGAAAAACAGAGTTGGCGTCATAACAAAAGGCAAATTAGAATGGTATATGCTACATAGTATAAGTGTAAAACCAAACAAAAGCAAAAGCTACCAAAAGACACTGCCTACCCAGTGACGGTGACCCACAATCGAATAACAGAATAAGGGACTAAACAAAGTAGAGAGAACGACAGAGTTAACCTACTAACACAATTTCAAGTATTTGAGGGACTAAAACAGAATCTCCCCACTCAAACTCAAACCCAAAAATTACTTGGTATTTTTTATTTTACTCACGCTCCTAATTCTTAAATTTACATACCTGCTGTGCAACACTGGTAATGAGACTCCTGTGCGTGAGCATCACTCCCTTGGGCAAGCCCGTAGTGCCGGAACTGTACGGAAGCGCGACAACATCGTCCGGATTTATCTCCACTTCCGGCGACTCGAGTTCCTCTCCCTCAATTAGATCCGGGAAAAACAAGCAGTCGTCGAACTTCTTGTCAATCGTAATTACCGTTAGCTCCTTCTCCTTCGCCAGATCGCGCACCTTCTCCACAGCGCAGGCCTCGGTCACCACCACAATAGCGCCTGAACCCACCAACTGCTTCTTGATCTCACCCGGTGTCAGAAATGGATTGGCTGTTGTGGCAATTGCGCCCAATCGGGACGCTGCTAGGAAAGTGAGCACGAATTCGGAACAGTTTCTGAGGAGATTCATGACAACTTTACCCTTGGTGAGACCGAGCTTCGCCAGGCTGGCAGCGGCACGACGGGAGAGCCGGTCCACATCAGCATAGGTGTAGATCTTATCAGTGCCGCCTTCAATGAGGCACGGCCGATCAGCAAAGCGGGAGAGGGACTCTAAACAGTAGGTGTGCAGCGGCATTTCATTGGTGATCTTTATGTCGGGGAGCTTGGAGCGAAAGATGATCTCTTCTTGCATGGAGCCCATTTTCTTTGATTTTGGATTTGAGTTGGAGCTGAAGTGGGAATTTGAATTCGGTACTTGAGAAGAGTTTGCTTGGCGTTCGGTTGGGTGTTGATGTTTGTTGCTCCTTCCTGAAGGAAGAAATGGGGTGGGAGGAGAAGGTAATATAACTGTGTCGAGGACTTGGTGGGAAATCTGATAATAAACTTTTTCTTCTCCCTCTAATTTAATATAAAATGGAGAGGTCAATTTGTCTATCAATTAACTAAATTATGCTCCAATATTATGCAAGTAAAACTAGTATGAGTTTATTCTTACAGAAAATTTTATTACTTTTAAGAGTCATGATGACTTTAAATAAAAATGATCTATTTAATGACTTAGATGTTCACATTCTATTTTTTTATTTTCAAATTACCTTTGTATAAAATTAGGATGTTAAAAAGCAAATTATTTTAAAAATAAACATTTTTAATAATTTTTAGCAATACAAAAGTAAATGAGGACAGTTCAAATATCTTCATATTGTATGCCTCTATTTTTAAGAATTTTAATAATTCAAAATTTAAAACTTAAAAGTTAAAATAAAACCGTTGAATATGATCTACATTATTTTATCTATGCACGTGTAAAAAATATGGCATTTCAACTTTATTTTGATAATCATTAAGAGGTTGTAAAAATATAATAATGTGGATAATTTTTAGACGTTGATTTTTCAAATTATTGATTCACATAAAAATAAAATCGAAATGTGATTTTTTTTATGAGCACATAGAGAAATAACATAGATTGTATATAACAGTTTTATTTTGACGTTTATGATTAAATTTTAATTTATTAACGCTTTTAAAAATGGAGGTATAATGGAGGCACACAAAATGAAAGTACTCGAACCCTCTTCAAAGTAAATATACAAAATAAAATTTTGAAACATAAATATTTGATTTGTGGAGAATATCATTACTGACGGTTTAAATATTTTATTTCAAGCTGATTGGGCAGTTTTTTAAATTGAGGTTTACAATTGTTTTAACTGAAGTGCAAACTAGTTTCACTCATACTATATTTAATTGTTTAAAATGCATTCTTGCCTACTATTTATTTTATTATATTATAAAGCTTAACTAGTTATTAATATATATAGTTAACTTTGCTACTGTGAAGACTATCTCATCAAAATTTGAAGATCTATATTGATAAAGTTTTTCAAAAGTTAGTCTTTAATTAAATCCAATCTTATAAAAATAATAGTACAAAACTTCTAATTATTACAGTAATTAAGATGGCTGCTATTTTTACTGAAAACTCATTAATAAATGTGGCAGATAAAATTGAGGCACTCTTATTCAACAAATTTATAAATGCAAATATCATGTTTTATATCAATTATACACATGATAACTGCACCAAAATATCGTAGTAAATTATTTGAACCTGTCATTTATAAATTAGTCATGTGTATCTTGTCAAATGAACCAGCGAACTATCATTAATTGCAAATTTGCAATTAACCTCGGGGCACCTGCTGCGTACAGCGTACTTCAACCCGGAACGGATATTTTCGAACTGAATTTTTATTAACTCATTGATTGAACTCAAGAGGACCTCTGAATTTCTCCATTTTTTCATGAAATGGAGACTAAACCAACCACGCGGAAAGGGCGTAAGCATGTTTGGTGAGGAAGCGGAGCGGTGACTTTGACTCTTGGCGAGTGAGCCAGTAATTGAGTGCCACGTTGGACATCCCGAAAATAAAGTATTTTATTACGCGCGCACGAAGTGGGAAGAAAAGAAAACAAAGTCGTCCCTACTGATCACAATTCTTCCAAGTTATGACCAATTCTGGATCGGTCCGGTGGACCGGTTCAACAGCCTGATCATCTTATTTTGTTTTTTTTTTTAATATTATACTGTGGACCTCAAAATTTCGAATTATACAAGGTAACATGCAAAATATTATTATTTGTTATGCTTAATCTGCTGTGTTAATATATATATATATTTTTTTATCTTATACAAACTTGTTCTAAATTTTATGCTCGCCGATATAAATGCTCTTTTGGCATTGCGGAGGAGGACATCAACAGTTAGAAAATTTTATATATAAAATTTATTTTTGGAATCTATTTTGGAATATAAAAATTTTACGTCGAGACTGGATAAGGTAATATCGCCGATTTTTTTAAAAATACCCATTAAAAAAATTAATTTAATAAAAATAACCAGATCTGAACTGAAATTTTAAAACTATCTAGATCGCGGATTTTTTCCGCAACCCGGAATTTTTATTCCGGGCCGCGGAAAAAATTCGCGCCCCGAAAAAAAAAAATTTAATTTTTTATTCCGAGCGCGGATATTTTCCGCAGCCCGGATTTTAAAATAATTTTTTTTTTTTTTAGAGTTTGGAGAAAAAAAATTTATTTTTTTGGCCCAACTTTGCACCTCTGGTTAACATATCAAAACACCTTCAAAAATCATGAAAATTTACCGACATGCATTATTGACTTTATAGAATAAGTCTGTAAAGTTTCATACAAAATCTCAAAACAGATTGTGAGATATCGGCTCTCAAAAATTGCCCGAACTGCTGAAGAAGTGCTTCTGACCCCAACTTTGCACCTCTGATTAACATACCAAAACACCTTCAAAAATCATGAAAATTTACTGACATGCATTCTTGACTTCATAAAATAAGACTGTGAAGTTTCATACAAAAGATCAAAACACATCGTGAGATATTGGCTCTCAAAAATTGCCCGAACTGCTGAAGAAGTGCTTCTGACCCCAACTTTGCACCTTTGATTAACATACCAAAACACCTTCAAAAATCATGAAAATTTACCGACATGCATTCTTGACTTCATAGAATAAGACTGTGAAGTTTCATACAAAATCTCAAAACAGATCGTGAGATATCGGCTCTCAAAAATTGCTCAAACTGCTGAAGGAGTGCTTCTGAGCCCAACTTTGCACTTGTGATTAACATACCAAAACACCTTCAAAAATCATGAATTAATTTAATATACGAGAAAAAAGCTATTGATCTAAGAAATATTTCATAACAAACTTTTATAATATCAGTAAAATATGTATGATAATCCATGAACTATGATGCCTAATGCAAGGCATGACTTTTCACATGAAATGACTGATCAATAAATTTTAATTTTTATAAATTTCATACATATATTTATAAAACATTTAAATTACATTTTCCCTCTCTAAAATAAAAATATCTCACATTAATCCTTCTAACTTTTAAAATTATAAATTATGTTTAATGTTATATATGATATATTTATCCTTCTAAAATTCAAAAAACTCTAATATTTATCCTTCTAAACCATTAATATTACATACTTCTCACCAAATTTGAAGTATCATATTATCCTTCTAAAATATAGAAACTCTCCAATTTAGTTACCTTTTCTATCGTCATTCAGTCATTTTAAATAAAGAAATCTCTCGCGTTCCGTTCTCTTTGCTCTCATGTAAGGCGGCACAAAAAGTTCGTAGTTCGTGATTTGATTTGAGTTTGATTCAAAAAAAAGTTCGTAATTAATTCAATTTGAAATTAGTTTGTTATGAAACAAATCAAACCAATTCGTTTTGAATCTTATTCAAACTCAAACTCAAACTGGGTATATATAGTTTGTTCGAAATTAGTTCAGGCAATTTTTTAGAGCCGATATCTCACGATCTGTTTTGAGATTTTGTATGAAACTTCACAGTCTTATTCTATGAAGTCAAGAATGCATGTCGGTAAATTGTCATGATTTTTGAAGGTGTTTTGGTATGTTAATCAGAGGTGCAAAGTTGGGGTCAGAAGCACTTCTTCAGCAGTTCGGGCAATTTTTGAGAGCCGATATCTCACGATCGGTTTTGATCTTTGCTATGAAACTTCACAGTCTTATTTTATGAAGTCAAGAATGCATGTCAGTAAATTTTCATGATTTTTGAAGGTGTTTTGGTATGTTAATCAGAGGTGCAAAGTTGGGGTCAGAAGCACTCCTTCAGCAGTTCGGGCAATATCCGCGCTCGGAATAAAAAATTAAAAATTTTTTTTTTCGGGGCAATAATTTTTTCCGCGGCCCGGAATAAAAATCCGCGATCTGGGTAGTTTTAAAATTTCAGTTCATATATGGTTATTTTTTATTAAATTAATTTTTTTAATGAGTATTTTTAAAAAAATCAGTAATATCGGGATACAGCACGTGACTCGCGTGTTCTTTGTGTGACCATTTTAAAAAAAATCAATATGACATGTAAATGATCACGGTATGTAGTTATATGTGATCAAGACTGATAGATATTGATTTTAATTGGACAAACTAACTTAAATTTTGATTAAGATCTAATGGTCCTGATTACACGTGACCGTGCGATGTGTTAATTTTACGAAGAATTGTCACAACACGGGACAATGTAATAAACTAACTTAAATTCCGATAAAGATCTAACAGTTCTGATTACACGTGATCGTGCGATGCGTTGATTTTACGAAGAATTGTCACAACACGGGACACGTGAGTCACAGCATGCAACTTGGGCAATGTAATAAAATAACTTAAATTCCGATCAAGATCTAACGGTCCTGGTGATTGCGTGCTATGACCAGACTAGTTCACCTGCTGTGTCAATTTTCTAAAAATATTGTCATAATATGGGACACGCGAGTCACAACATATGACTTGGATCACGTGTCGTGTCGTGACCAAGGGCAGATCTAGGATTTTGATCAAGTGTAGGCACAAAATATTAACAAGATTACAATTTTTTTTCCTGACGAATTGAAATGTAGTGGATAGAGATCTAAAAAAGTCACGATATGACAAGATACGTCACAGTACGACACAGTTCCGTCACAGCACGTGTGCCGGTTACGTGCTGTGACAATTTTTCGAAAAATGGACACGACAAGACACGTTACACAAAAGATTTGGTCATGACACGACATATTGTCACGTATAATAAAGACCATTAGATATTGATCGAATGATAAATATTAAATAAACTAACCTAAATTATAAAAAAAATAGTTAACCATGACAAACGTGACTGATTACGTTTGGACTCGTCTTGTCACGACATGCCATGGCCACGGCGTGATTAATATGTTGTGACCATTTACTTGCTATGATCATCCTTCCAAATTTAATCACAACACAATAAGACACATGATCCAAGTTATGACACAACTAATCACGACACTATACATATTTATATCCTTAGTAGCATACATTTTTTTTCTTTCTTTTTTTACACGAATCAGTCTGAACTAATTTTTTTCCCGTACAAATTAATTCTACTGGACCGTGAATTAAATTCAGGAGTGGACATTATATCCATTCAAGAATAAGCACATGCATAAAATAGCATTGTGTTTAAAAAAAAAATTGAATCCAGGGTTGCCCTTCTTGGGTCCGCTACTAGTCATGACAAAATCGTATTCGGTCAGAGTGTAACTTTTTTATATTCCAAAATACATCCCAAAAAACATTTTTATATATAAAACTTCTATAAGTATTTATCTAATAATTGGAGTCTGGGTTTATTGGACAGGGAAGTATTTTTAGAAAATAAGGAGAAACAAAGAATTGGGTAGGGAAATATCAAATGTTGTTCTTCAACTTCGTAAACCGTGGCATTCATTTTTTTTGCGTTGCTATAAACTATGACGTCCGATCCAAGATTTTTTTTTTTTTTCATTTTCAAATTTTTATTAATTTTATTTTTATTAATAAAAAAATTCGGTGTCTGTTGTCTCCTCGAAATGATTTCACTTGCTCTCCGTTTGCAAATCAAGGCCGTCTCCAGCTCCTGAGGAACTGAAGAAGCTCTCTCGTTAATCTCAAATGAGTCCGGAATGGGAATTTTTTTTCATAAATCATAATTAATAAATCGAAAATTAGAAAACCAATATGATTATTTTTTTTTTTGAAAAACCATAAGGACCATATGGTCCCTATGGTCTCCAAAATTGCATTTCTCCATACCGTATGGACCATACGGTCTTACCATTTTTTTTTTTTTTTATAAAACAGAAATTTTTTAAATTTTTTTATTTTTTGTATTAAAATATTAGAAATATTAAATATATTTCTTTGAAAATAGATGAAATATAATATAATTTGATTTATTAGAAAGACTGCAACAAATAACCCGGATCAATATTTTTGAGGTTGGATTTTTCGCGGCTGTAAGAAAAATTAATATATTTCTTTATGTGTTATTGGAAAAAAATAAAAATGCTTAGATTCTGAGTTATTAATCCCGGTTCAAAAGTCACTTCTAGGTAATTCAGAAAATATTGTGATCCTTCTAGTACATTTAATTTATGAAAAATTGTTTCTATTTTTGAAAAAAAAAATAAAAACTTTAAGTTATTTAATTATTGTTATTCAAAAAGAATTCTCAAAATAGATACAACTTTTTATAAATTAAATGTCCTAGAAGGATCACAATATTTTCTGAATTACCTAGAAGCTATGTTACTCGGATACGCCACATTGGGCGCCGTATCCGTATCGGATACGTAGCTGATACGCACCCGATACGCCAGCTGGCGTATCAGCCTACGTGGCGTATCCTTAATCCCTTGATACGGTCAAGGATACGGATTGACTCGCTGCGATACGGTTCTGACACGTCCGGATACGGTCAGGATACTGCTGCACCAGTGACACTTCTGCAGAATAGGACCGTGGACCGTGGACCGCATACACCACACACCTTATACACCGCGCATACACCGATTGTTGAGGAAAACTTATATTTTCAGCAGCAGGAATCGAACCCTGGTTGTGCGGAACAAGAACCAAGACCCTTTACCACCACACCACTCTCCATTTGTTGCTAAATCCTAGTAGCATTCATATTTAATATATATTTGAACTATTTTATCTTAATATATCCATAATTTTTTTATGTTTAATTTATATAATATAAATGTTGAGTTAGTAATATAAATAAAATATAATATATAAAATAAACGTATCGTATCCTTGATTTTTTAAAATTGGCGTATCGCCGTATCCGTATCGTATCCGATACGATACCCGTATCCGTATCGTATCCGATACGATACCCGTATCCGTATCCATGCAACATAGCCTAGAAGTGAATTTTGAACCGGGATCAATAACTCAGAATCTAAGCATTTTTATTTTTTTTTCCAATAACACGTAAAGAAATATATTAATTTTTCTTACGGCCACGAAAAATCCGACCTCAAAAATATTGATCCGGGTTATTTGTTGCAGTCTTTCTAATAAATCAAATTATATTATATTTCATCTATTTTCAAAGAAATATATTCAATATTTGTAATATTTTAATACAAAAAATAAAAAATAAAAAATTTTAAAAAATTTCTGTTTTATAAAAAAAAAGAAAAAAAGGTAAGACCGTATAGTCCCTACGGTATGAAAAAATGCAATTTTGGAGACCATAGGGACCATACGGTCCTTATGATTTAAAAAAAATATAATCATATTAGTTTCCTAATTTTTGATTTATTAATTATGGTTTATGAAAAAAATTCCCGGAATGGAGGCCGACGTTCTGAAAAGACAAGCAGAAAACGCACTTAATAGGCCTACGGGCCATGTAAGAACCAAAAAAAAAAAAAACGCACTTAATTTTATCCGACGGGGACATCTAATCTGACGTGCGATCAGCATCACCTAACGGCTAACGCTTAGGCGTTGACATCTTTACATAACAAACAATAGTTTGTGTACACGTGGCGGGCCCTGTGGGGGCGTAGACCTAATTTACCCAGGAAGAGGGATCCTCCCAGGGGTGTAAACGGATCGGATAATATTCGATTTCGTCCGAATTCGAATCCGGAAAAGTACTTAAATTATTCGATCCGTATCCGTATCCATATCCGAAAAATTATAACGGATACGGATACGGTAAGGTATTTTACTATCCGCATCCGACCGTTTATATTTTAAACCACAATAAATGTGATATATGTTTTTAAATTGATTTATTAAATTGCATATTATACAAATAATTTATTAAATTGCATATAGATATATATTTTGATGAACAATATAACACTATGACATAACTAGTGACTAATATTTTAATAATATAATAGATGTTTTGTAACTAACAAGCTAATTATGAAAAATATCCGTATCCGTCCGATATCCGATCCGTATCCGTATCTGAAAAATTATAACGGATACGGATACGGTAAGACCACTATCCGATCCGTATCCGACCGTTTACACCCCTAGATCCTCCAGAGTTGGCCGAAGCGTGAAGATCATGCATTCATGCCCTTTATCCTGGACCCATGTTATCATGTATTGTTTCTTCGTTAACAATACACAAGCAGCTGTATGCATATGCATTAATTCAATTCAAATTGTATAAGAAATAATTCGAGAATCTATTGCAATTTGTCGAAAAAGTTCATCATAAATTTCGTAACAAATACCGATAATTGAGTTTTCTGGATGCTGTGCTTGAACCGTATATTATTCACAACTATGGGAAAGGAAATAAATCTGTTGCAATCCAAAAATCCCTGCAATCTGTCCGATACCCAAGCTGAATTGGGAGTGATTCGGGTTGAATTAAAGGGGAGGATCATTGAAACACTGACAGGTGGTCCCTAAGCGTAGTCTAATAGAATTCATTAGTCTGTTGCCAAATAAAGAAGATGCTGTGCTGGCAGCTGAGGTGTCATCTCGCTATGCATCTGACGCATCTAGTTTGTAAAAAGTTGTAATTCCTTTTCAATTTACTTCGCCTATATAAGGCTAATACTTGTAACAGAACGAATCATGAAATAAATACACAATTTGTTCCAATTTCTCTTTTATCTCTCTCATCGTTCTACTGAGCTGAAGCTCAGATCGTCAAAGCTTGTCCAAGCAGCTGACTTTGCAGCTCAATTGCAAGTGGAGACTAGATCGTCAGATCGTGTATCTTACACAATCCCTGCGACTCCATATCTCTCCCTTCACATTCTACAATGCACAAATTTCAAGGAGCAATTATTTTTTATGTGCAAATCTCTAAACAAATGAACGGACGGATTTAGAATGGCAGAGATTGCAGGAATTTTTGAATCGCACCAGATTTATTTCCCTATGCGAAATAAGTACATCAAGCAGCTAGCTATCAGAAATTCAGAATTGATAATAACTTAATAATAAAATTGGCCTTTAATTTTCTAATTTAATTATACACAAAGGCCAAATTAAAGCTGCAGGTATCGGTGCTGTTATGATGACATAAATATATAATCTTAAATTTGTATTATTTGGTAGTGGCCAAGATGTCATGGACGTGCAAGCATCAAGTTCACGCGAACAATTTAATTTTAAATTTTCAGTTTCAAATAAGGTCGGAAATTCGGAACAGTAGAAGATTATACTTTCGTCTACGAAATATTCTATGGTCAATTAATATCACTTATGTGATCTTAATTTCCTTTGCAATACTGATAGAATTTTCCAAAAGTTCATTTGCCCCTGGAACATTAAAAGCGACAGCTTAATTGTGCCAGTGTTTTGTAAGGAGCAATGAAAACCCTGTGTTAAACGAACTTGCCTCAAATTCCAAAAAATACTTGTTGCTTCGTCATCTCATCCCAAGTGTTACCGTTATCCATGCCATGTATCATGCTGGCATGTTATAGTTTTGTTTTTTTTAATTTTTTTGTACTGGCAAGTTCAAGTCTTCATATTCTCTCCTTGTTAGAAGTGGGAGGGATCTGATGTTCTAAGTTTCAATTTAATTAATTTATCCTCTCATGTTGTTATTACTCTATAACCATAATTTAAAACCTATTCAAATTTTACTTTCCCATTTAATTAACTCATAGCTAGTAGCGCAAGGTTGGTACCATTTC
The DNA here is from genome assembly GCF_964058835.1 of Carex rostrata. Classification (NCBI taxonomy): domain Eukaryota; kingdom Viridiplantae; phylum Streptophyta; class Magnoliopsida; order Poales; family Cyperaceae; genus Carex; species Carex rostrata. The sequence goes on from NC_135931.1 coordinate 9,954,630, forward strand.
CTATTCAAATAATTTAAAACCTATTCAAATTTTACTTTCCCATTTACAATTATTTGAGCCCTTTTATTTCTCTACAAGAGTTTTCTAACTATAGATCAGAATGGAATAAAATTCCGCATAAAAACGATAGTTCATTACTATATTATCGATGTGATCAATGATGTTGTAACCAACTGGTACCTGGAAGTTGGTAGTTGAATGCGATATACTTTTAGAAAATAATAAAAAGATGGCGAGTTGACTTCGTGATCATATAATATGGTTTCTGCATTCAAGATTGCTTCTACTGGCAGAAAAATTATTTGAAGCATCAGTGGTTCATGTGATTGGCATTATCTCATATTGAATTGTTTTCCAATAAACTATACCTGAGACGGTAGGACCACCTGATTCTGTTTTGGTCCTACAATTTATGACAACTTCATTTTGGTCCTGAAATTTATGAGAACAATAAATAATGAGGAGGGTTCTAATGCCTCATCTTTTTTATACCTCATATTTCATATCTTTGTTTTCAAAGTCCAAGTTGTCGATCTGAACCGTTCAACATAATATTTATACTAAAATATGCATGGAGATGAAATTTTATATTTTTTGAATTTTTTTACTAATTTTCAAGATAGGTATAAAATCATTGTTTTTGAATCGTTAAAAAAACAATGATTTTCTATCCATCTTAAAAAATAGTAAAAAGTTTTCAAAAAATATAAAATTTCATTCCTAACCATATTTTAGTATATATATCATGTTGAATGGTTTGGATCGATAATTTAAACTTTAAAAACGAAAATATTAAATATAAAATATGATGAGATATGAAAGGCACGAGGGATCGGAACCTCCAACTTTTAAGATTCCTTGAGCAAAGTCCGTCGCTTAAAAGTTGAAGTCTCGCTTTTATAAAGTTTATAACAGGCCCCCATTTTTAGAGTTTTGGGCTGGAATTATAATTCCAGGCCGATTGTATCAATTATCAGTTCCCGGTTGTTCTTGGACCAACATTTTATGATATCCTGATCCAACAAATACACTTTATTAAGCTTCTTATTTAATGAACAACTTTGTCGACTCATTTCGACTTGAAAAAAAAAAATTTTGTTTCTTCGTTTAATACCGGCCCGTGCAAAAAAGAAAAGCAAAATAAAGTGGAGAATTTTAAATAGTGTCATTTTTCAAAATATAGAACAAAATACTTCCTCATGCATTTTTAAATTTTAATAGTAGATAATCAGGTTGAATAAGCTCTCTATCCAAAACTACATTTTTGGGAGGCAACTGGAGACAAAAACCAAACTTTTCATTTATTTTTTTCGTACTCCTCTTCTCGTTATTTAAATGCTTTTTTACAGATGAACTAACCTTTTGAGAAAAAAGGCTGAACTAAAGTCCATGCAAATGCAATTTGAGTAGATATCTACAGCACATCCAGATAACTTCTTCGTGCCATGTCTTAATTTCTCACATTATAGTGCGTTTGGATTACGAAAAATTAATTTTTTTTTTTCACATAAAGTGTTGATACGGGCCGACATTTATCTAATAAAAGCCTAACTAATGGGCCTAGAAACAGTAAATCGGGAGTGAGTGTCCCTTGATTGGAGGGGTGCAATAATAAATGGACGTCCTGGATTAATTTTAGCAGGGCCGAATTCAATCTTGTGCCTATGAAAACTATAGGGGTCCGTTTTGAAATTCGTGTTAAGTTAGAAAGACCGGTCCGGATCTACTTATTGCACCGGATGTGAATTCGTAAATCGGACCCCTCTCGAATCTTCAAAATTGCATTATTTCTCTTCTTCTCCAATGGAAAAACCCTAAACCCTTTATGTGGTTCTACCACATAAGTTTATTTTTGTACTTATTATTCCACTGGTCCCAGTTCTTCAATGAAAGCAAACATGGCGAAAGCGAAGCTCAGCTTTTGTCTCCCGCCTCTCACGCAAGATGACCAATTTTACGCAGAAAAGAAGGTACTGATTCTTAAATTTATGTGTGTTTGTATCTATGCGTTACGAGCGCTTTTGTGTTGGTACTCCACTTGACTCGTGAGGTATTGGCACTCTTCCGTAGCAATTTAATAAACAGATGAGAGCCGTAGAAGACTTAACAATAAATTAATAGAGAGCTCGGTTTGGTACAGCTGATATGAATCCTATTCATTATCACACTAAGGTGGTACGGTATATATATTCATGTATGCCTTTAATTGTTGATTTATTCAATAGTGGAGGTGCTAATTTATATTTTTAAATTTAGCGGTTTGTTTGTGTCCGCTCTTTTCATGTAGAATTTATCAGATGCTAGAGACTTGAGATACGAATTTGAGCTGCCAAATTCTCTCTCTACGGATGAAATTCTTAAAATATTTGATCAGATAATTCAAACTGCCAGACTAATCCATATGGACGAGGTACTATTTATATTATGCAAACTACCACCATTTTTTTTCAAGTTGTTTTGTCCATCAAGCTAATTATCATTGCATTATTCTACTGTCAGATAGAGCTTTATTTTGTTGAGGACGAAGATTTTGGTCCATTTAGCCCGAGAAATGAAATTGGGTCCCTCAACTTAATTCTAAGAACAATAGACTCTCTACTCTCACCTACTAATCATCAGGCAATACAAGTTTTACGAGAACTGAGAAATGTAACACTTTCAAAACTGCACTTAGTCGGGACACAAAGTGGAGTTGTGGATCATATGATGATTGATGAAAGTTCTAATAATATTGAGGAAGATGATTCTTTACTAAGATGGGCTAAGAATAATGGAGTTCAATCAAAGTTGAATATTGGATGTAAGTGTTGTTTACATTACTACTTTGAGATAGTTACACATGAATCCCTAAAAAGCTCAAAAATACTATTTTATACCCCCTAAGAACACAGAATGCACCACCTTTGCCCATAAAATGTTAAACTTATCTACTCTAATTCTTCCCGATTTTTGTTCAAATGCTAGAACAGTCATTCTTTATTGTTGTCAAAAAGGAAAGGATCGGCATTTGGTTATACTATAAAAGAATTTAGGAAGGTGGGGAATGGGAGCATTTCCCACTGTTCATAGGGTGGTTCAAGATTTTTCATTTATCCAGGTTGTGCATAATTTTTTTTTTTTTTTTTTTTCATTTAGGCTTTAAAGGAGCTGGAAGAGGACTGATAGCTTCAGATGATTTATCTATTGGAGATGCAGCACTTGAAATTCCAGAATCGTTAATTATTTCTGAGGATCTTATCTTTCAGTCAGAAATGGTATGTTCTACCACAATCAATTTTTTTTTCCCTAAAAGCACTTCATTTTCCATTAAAAGTTGCTCCTTCCCGTGCCCAACCATTTTTGTGTATATATAATTTAGTAATGCAACCAAACCCCCACCCCTCCCACATTTCCTTTGGTACCAGCTATTCAAGTTGAGCGTCTGCAATTATTGTTTTTGTTCCTTTCTTTCTCAGTTTCACTGCTATTGAAATTTTATCCATGAAACTGATGCACATGCATTTGGTATTAAGGAGTTGTTGTGTTAGTGAGAGTAGCTTAGATATGATGAGCAGATCCTTTGCCAATCAGGATGAGGATCCTAACAATCCCCATAATCCATCAAACAGCTTAATTCCTCCATTTTTGCCAAATATTCAGCCAAGATGGCTGTCGTGAAACCCCCACCACCCCATTCGTGATCATCATAATCCCTTTCTCTATTGAGAGCTTTTGCCAATGGAGTAAAAGGAACAAGAATATAATACAGGAAGATAGGATTCTTGGTTTTACTGGTACAAAAGTATGCCATTTCGTTTATTTCCATCCAAATTGAAATGAATGACAATGCCACTACAGAAGGCAAGTCAGTTAATCTAGATCAGTATGATGTATGGTGGATCTGATCATTCGATGACAGGTCTGCCCAATCGGCTCCTAGTTGGTCAGCCTCTTGTATTTTCTATAGGCAGAGTTTGTTCTGTGTCCATGCAAAATCACAAATGATCACGTGATCCGTACAAAACCATCACAATATCATGGATAGCTCTACAAAAGCAGCAAAGGGTCATCGACTCCTGTTGCTACTCGTAGATCTGTATTAATATTACTCAGTTAACTATGAAGGGATTTTGAAAGATGAAACAGGTTATTTTTTTTATAACAAAAGGAATTAACAACCCGTGGATGGAATAATAGGGCTAGTCTCTGCAATTATATTTCCTTTCTGTAGTACAATGCAGTCAAGGAATTGCAGATTATGACTTCCGACACAATGCTAACTCTGTGGACCATGCGAGAGAGATTTAACCCAGATTCAAAATTCAAGATCTACTTTGACACACTTCCTGAAAATTTTAACACAGGTATTATGATTACATAATTATGTACTTACTTTTCTTAGTAAAAGGTATAAACTTTTAGATGTTTAATTTCACAGGTCTGAGTTTTGGAATAGAAGCACTTGCTGAATTAGAAGGAACTCTTCTTTTTGAAGAATTAGTGCAATCTAAAGAGGTTATTTCTCTAAATTTTCTCCATATGGTGTCCTCGTTAAAACCTCAAAATATATCCTATGCCTATAATTCATTGAGAACATCTCCCTTTACTTAAAATTGTAAATTCAAATATGAGCAATCTCCAACATTACCTTAGCTAACCTCATCCATGGAGAGAATACAATAAATGAGGAATGAGCTTGGAAATTGGTATTTTTTTGGGAAAACACAGCGTCTGTAATGTTTTCTGATTCTTCCCTTTCTTTTTCAGCACTTGAGGCAACAATACGACATGTTATTCCCCATGTTGTTCTCTGATTATCCCGACATATTCAAAAAGGAAATTTATACATGGGATAAATTTCTTTGGGCTTGTGAGCTTTTTTATTCTAACAGTATGAAGGTTGTTTTTTCGGATGGAAAATTGAAGACTTGTCTCGTACCAGTTGCTGGTCTTTTAAATCACTCAGTTAGTACCTCAACTTGAAGATTTTTTTTTATTTATTTTTTACTTCTGCACGAATACTTTGAAATTCTCAGTCTAGCTTGTTATATGACTTTAATATGGAAGCAAAATATTACGATATTACCTGTGGTATAAGATGCAAATCATAATTGAGAGGATATGTATCAAGTTCTTAAGTCCACTGCTCTTGCTCATTTAAAAATAAAATAGACATCAAAAGGGTGTTTTGTCAGACAAATTATTGTGATGCAACAAGTGTTTGAAACAGAGTTAATTTGACCTTGATGTTAATTTATTTAATTTTTTCAGTTGTGTCCTCATATTCTTCAATATGGTCGAGTGGATCTTTTGACAAAATATTTGAAATTCCCTTTATCAAGGCCTTGTGAAAGAGGACAACAATGCTATCTTAGCTATGGAAGTTATTCGTCTTCTCATTTATTAACATTTTATGGATTTGTTCCGAAAGGAGATAATTACTACGACTTTATCCCTTTAGGTAAGTTTGAGATCTTTGTTAACAAGTATTTTTGGGCATTTTTAAAGATGAAGCTTTAGATGGATCTTTTACATAGTAAAAATGAAAGGATGATAATTATAAAACAAAACCACCAGCTAAATGGTTTTCGTAAAAATAAAGTTTTGATCTTCAGCTATGTTAGTAAGGTGTATGACTCTTTGCCCTCGTTTAGCAGGGAGTGTTCTAAAGCCCGCTGTTATGAGAATTTATTTTGCAATGCAGATGCAGTATTTTATTTCAGTTGCAGATAACACATACTATCTCTCCTTGATGTAGTTGTAAACATACCTTAACTGTTAGGCTTACTGATGGGAAAGTCTTTTCTTTATATCTTGACAATTTTGCACCTGATGCAAAATCATAATTGTTTAAACTAGCAGATTTTGAAGCTGGGTTTCAAGAATTTTTTTTTTTATTTAAGCCGGCAAATTTCTTAACCTTTATTTTAATGTGTCAGTGTTCTTTTGGCATTGCCCACAGATTTTATTGTCAACTGCTAGTGCAAAAAAGGATTTTTGTGCAGTAAGGCAACCAAATGTCTAGTAAACCAAATTTCAAGATGACAATATTGTGCGCTAAGGCAGTGCATATTGGCCTGATGAAAGGATTGCTATTTTTTTTTGGAGTAAGGCTTAGGTGCTATGGATAGCATAAGGACTTCCGTACTACGGTCTCAAAAACCTATCGTATAAACTTCAAACTTCAATTTAAGTAGTTCAATAAATTGGTTATAAAATAAGCTTGTAAGTTACTAATTTTTACTATTTTTGGAATTTTTTTACTATTTTTTATGATTTATGAAAGATGGCCTAAAAATAAAAGAAAATTGTCAATATTTTAGGCTATTTTTTGCCATCTTTCATAAATCATAAAAAATAGTAAAAAAATTCCAAAAGTAGTAAAAATTAGTATTCTACAAGTTTATTATATAACCAATTTATTGAGCTACTTAAATCGAAGTTTGAAGTTTATACGATAAGTTTTTGAGGCTATAGCACGGATGACCTTATGCTATCCATAGCACCCAAGCCTTACTCTTTTTTTTGTTCGTAAGCCTTTTGATGTCCTTTTCATGATAGACTTTGATGCTTTGGATGGTGACGGCTCAGCAAAGAGTCAACACATGGTAAGGGGAACATGGCTCTCAAAATCTAATGGGCCATGCACCTATGGCTTGCCTCATAAATTAGTTGCACATCTCCGAAGTGCTTTGAATTGTGGAGATCTCATGGACTCTGCTCCAGATGTGAGTGTCAGTTATACAATGATTTGCATGATTATAAAATATTACATCTATTAAATTAATGCAGTATTTTTCTTAATCTTGTCAGAGAAAAGAAACTGACAGAGAAGTGCTAGAGATGATGCTATCCATTTTTAATCCCATGCTTGAAGAGTTAGGTGCATCTGATGGTCCAGTCTGGTATGCTTGCAAACTGGAACAGTAGTGATGTAACTTTCACTTATTTTGGGAAGAATAGTTTTTTGTGTAACCCTACCAAAAAAAATCACAAATCGCATATTACCCCTGCAAAAGGAGGAATATTTTATAGCTCTGATTTGCACATAACCTACAACATCTAAAATGTATCCTGTTCTTCTGGGAGGCAGAGATGAGTGCATATCCGGCCAAGTACCTGAGGTGCAGTCTAAAAGAACGAACGGTCCAGATTAATTCTATTCAAATCAAAGCTAATTTGGTAGCTGCTGTGACTGTAGGAGGTTGCTTTAAAATTGAACAGTCCTGATTTTCAGCTTGCACCTCAGGTACCTGGGGTGATACGGATTCAGCGGAGATGGAGAGGCAGTTTGGTGTCATGTTTTGTAGGAAATGGAGAGAAAGGGGTAAAGGATTTTCATGTTATTTAGGGAACATGTGCTACATCTACTTTATTGTATGTCATGCACGAGATTTTCAATTTTACATGGCACATGATATTTTGACCTTCTATAGGAGTACATGTGGGATTGAACCTGCAGGTGATTTTTTTAACTTATTATAAAATATATATATATATATATATATATATTTCATTCTTTTCAGGGAAAACAGAAGCTGGGATGTAATACTAGCTTTAGAATTCAAGGAGCTGCAGAGAGTAATAATTTCTTCTGTGGTGGCTTCATGCAATTCTGGCCTTGAGTTGATGAAACTCTAGTTATTGACTTGGTATTATAATTTCCATTGTACCAGTCTGATCCAAAATGGTTGTATAGCATGTATCCATGGTACAAGGCGAGGGGCCAATAATTTAGAGGGGACGTCATATTTTTATCTTAGAGAATTATGCAACTTATCAAGGGATATTTGAGCTACTTTTTTTATCCAAGTGCAAATCATCTATATATTTTTAGGTAAGCTTGTTTTTTCTTGTGAGAATCATGATGTGGCTAACATAAAAAGCAACTTGTAAGCTAATTTGTTGGAGTGGATTACCATTGTGGCCCCTGTATGGCTAGGAGAAATGGTTAAATATGATTTTCCATTGTAGTTCTCAAAGATAATTTAATGAACCAATAATCACTCTCAACCAAAAAAAAAATGGATTTGCCTTTACCCACTTTGGATGGTGGTCCTTTGGAGTCAAAAACTTTCCCGGATATTACTCTGTAACAAACTGTGTGTGGCGAGTTAAAGTGGAATTAGTTCTCCCTAATAAAATTGATAGTTCTGTCGTTTAATGAAAATTGAATATTACTAATATCTTTGAACTCGCGAATACAAATTGAAGAAAGCTTAATTTCACTTGAGGCGAGGATATTGGTTTTGTGAACTTATCAGCCTTCTAATGAAAATGTAGAATAGCGCAGAGGCCAATTAAGATTACATCCCTAGTTGCTATTGCATAATATGTTTGACCAGTATAGTTTATCAACTAAGATCACATAAATTAAAAAGATGGGCGCAATTGGGTCTGGGTAAGCTGCCACTATGAGAGGATATTATATCTCCCAGTATAATTTATCAACTAAGATCACATAAATTGAAAAGATGGGCGAAATTGGGTCTGGGTAGCTGCCACTATGAGAGGATATTATATCTCAACTCCAATTGGGATGGTGCTGTTGCTCTCTACTTTTTTTTAAAAACAAAATTTGAAGGTGCTTTTATGCTTTCCGGTGCAAGTAGATAAATCACAAAAAAAAATTACTATTTTTTTAGATTTATTGAATATCACTGTTTTTTATGGTCCAGATTTGTCTGAAAAATAACGATTTTCAATAAATCTAAAAAAATAGTAAAAAATTTCCAAAAAATGTAAAATTCGGTCTCCAAACACATATTAATATGGAGAACAAGATGAACGGTTCGGATCAACCGTTAGAATTTTAAAAACTCGAATATTGAGCCATAGCACGGGAGGCCTCTATGCAACCCATAGCACCGTAGCCAAGTCCAAATAATAGAGAAATGTTCTGGTCCCTTAAATTATCATATCCGAGCGCATCCCCCAACTAGTTTAATAGAAAAAGTCTTTCAATTTTGTCTAACTTCCATTTTCATCGCCCATTTTTAAAATTTTTAAAGTTTTATTTATAACATTTTCAAATGCTACTTGCAGATATTTAAACATTTATCTGCAAGCAACTAAATTCTAAATACGTGTAGTTTTAACTTCTAACTACTTTTGTTTTCAAGTCAAAAAATAAAAGATTTTTTTTTACCCACTTTTTTAAAAATTTTCTCTCGTACATTTTTTCGACGGTCCGTGATAAATTTTACGAATCTAAAAATACGAGTGTTTTCTACTCGATTTTCTCTTTCAAACCAGATCCAGAAAAAATATTTTTGAGTTATTTTAAATTATTTTTTTTAAAGTAAATCTCATGAGGACTTTAAATTTTCTAACTTTTAAACCTCAGTCTACAAATTTAAACCTCTTATGTCATCATTTAAAAATACTATGTTCAAGCGTTTAAACCTCTAATATCGATTATATAGTATCATACATTTAAAAATTTGTATACAATCGTTAAAAATAGTTGTGTCAAATATTTAAATAGTGCTCATGGACTTTACTTTACAAAAAAAAAAAACGACTTGAAAAAAAAACTCAAAAGTATTTCTTCATGGATTTCATTTGAAAGAGAAAATCGAATAAAAAACATTTGTATTTTTAGATTCATAAAATCCATCATGGATCATTGGAAAAATAAACGAGAATGATTAAAGAAAAAAAAATAGTGAGTGAAAAGAATATTTTCTTTTTTGGCTTGAATACAAAAGTAGTTAGAAGTTAAAACTGCACAGATTTAGAATTTAATTACTTGCAGATAGAGGTTTAAATGCTTGTGAGTAATATTTTAAAATGTTAGAAATAAAAATTTAAAAACTCAAATATGAACGCTGAAAATGAAAGTTAGACATGAAATACTTGAAAAACAAGCTGAGAGAGTTTATTTGAAGGACAATTATTAGGCTCCTAAATAATAATAGACCTTATTTCTCTATATGCAGACACAAATTATAAAAGACATCCAAAAAATATTAGATATAAAGGAACTCTTATTTTAAAAAAAATATACATGTTGCTTTATTCACAGAAACTTGAAGAGATGATAAAAATGAAAAATCAATTGTATTATTAGTTGCCACAAAGCATTTTATCTAAGTCCACATTTATGTTCAAAAAAATTATTTGATATAGCTTTTTATAAAATTATTGGTACAATATAAATTACAAAGCAGTCATATATTTGATGGAAACTCAACAACTTTTCCTTTACAAATAACTTTCATTAATTGAGTAGAACTAGGGTGTTCCTAAGTTTATCAATTTTCTTTGTAAACACAATTCGAAAACTTTATGAGTATTGCATCTACATGTCAAAAAATTAAATTTTTGATTAATTTTGTATATGGTCAAGTGGTGAAAAAAAAATTAAAAAATAAATGTATTAAAATTAATTTATAAACTTTCTAATTTTGACCGTTTGACTTTATGCTAGATAAATTTTAAATTTTTTGTATATAGAGACATCGCTCGTAACACTTATAAAGTAGATAGATTCAATAATTCAAATTTACCATATATAATTAATCTAATATATTTTAGAGTTTAATTCAAAAAAAAAAGTTAGTGAACTTAGAAACACCCTAGTTCCCGAGTTTTTTAAAAAATAACCATTTTTATAAATATTTTATTAAAAATAACTAGAGTTCGGCAGAATTTTTAAAAATACCCAAACCATTGAAAAATTCCACAGCTCGGATTTATTACTCTGCCCCGTGGAAAAAATCCACGTGCGGGATTAAAATTTGGACCCGTGAAAAAAATCCACAACCCAGGGCTATATAAGGGTGTGAGCTGTGGTTTATCTCTCTTCAAAATTCATTTTCTCAAAATCCAACTCTCTCCTCCCATCCGAATTTTCACCAAAATTTCTCCTCTCTTCACCATATTTGTAAGTAAGTCCCTCTATTTTTTAAAAATTTCATTTGTAGTGTAAAAATAGTTGTAGATTAGTCCAATTATGTGTAGAATGTACCAAAATTACTATAATGTAGTTGTAATTAGTGTTAATTATATTTAGTTAGTTCAGTTAGTGTTAATTAGTTTTAATTAGGGTTAATTAATTACGGTACCGAATTTAGTGGTAATTAGTGTTAATGTAGGTACCAAAGTTAGTTTTAATTTTATTTTGAATTTTTTAGGCCAAATTTTACCGTAATTAGTGTTAATTAGTTGTAATTAGGGTTACTTAATTAAGGTACCGAATTTAGTGGTAGATAGTGTTAATGTAGGTACCAAAGTAGTTATAATTAGTGATAATTAAGGTACCAAAGTTAGTTTTAATTTTATTTTGAATTTTTTATTCCAAAATTTTACCGTAATTAGCGTATTTTAGAATATTTTTACCGCAATTAGCGTATTTTAGCATATTTGAGTATAGTTTTTCTTGTTTTAGCATATTTGACCCGAATAAACATATTTTGACCGCAATTAGCATATTTTAAGCCAATTTGAGTATATTTTGGCTTGTTTTAGCATATTTTACCCGAATAAGATATTTTTTACATATTAGCGTAATGTAGCATATTTTTACCGCAATTAGCGTATTTTAGCATATTTGAGTATATTTTGCTTGTTTTAGCATATTTTACCCGAATAACATATTTTTTGCATATTAGCATATTTTTACCGCAATTAGCGTATTTTAGCATATTCGAGTATACTTTTGATTATTTTAGCATATTTTACTAAAATAACATATTTTTTTTCATATTACCGCAATTAGGTTATTTTTAGCGCAATTAGCGTATTTTAGCATTTTTTTCATATTAGTCTAATTTAGCATATTTTATCCGATTAACATATTTTTGCATATTACCGCAATTAGCTTATTTTTACTGCAATTAGCGTATTTCAGTTAATTGTAGCATGTCTAAATTTTTTTTAACGTAGGATGGCTAGGGGACGGCCTAGGAGACCACCACCAGCCGACCCTGTTGATGAGCCCATTCCCATGAACAGCACGTAATATTTCACTCCTTTATTATGGATGAGTCACAAGGAGCACCGAGTCTCACTGGCATCCCAAGAGGTACTTGATTACTTTTTCTCTTTGTTTTTTTTAAGTTTAAATTTTGTCGAGATCTCGTATTTTCAGGTTTTTGTGTTGTTTACTTTTTTCAACACAGAGTGAGGACATTATAGATGCCTGGAGTCGGTATTATGGTATGCAGTACTACTCGCTGATGGACCCGTATCTACAAAATTTGGGGTTGTACCATTTGGTCGATATTATGGAGTCGGAGAGTAAGGCAATTAATGGATCCCTTATTGCAGGATTAGTGGAGCAATGGCGCTCCGAGACGCACACGTTTCATTTACTGTTTGGAGAGATGACAGTGACTCTCCAAGATGTGAGTGCCCTATGGGGTTTGCCCATTCAGGGCAAGCCCGTTGGTGGCATATCTGACCCCACTGATGCTGATGAGAACACGATTAATACCAGACTCGCGGAGCTATTGGGAGGGGGGCCAGATATACTCGATAATGGTGGGAAGTCCAAGTACCGTCTGAAGAGGACCAAGCTGCGAACTCTATTTCAGAGAGGTCTGCATTGGCGTTCCACGCCGCTCAAGATTCAGAGGTACTCATATAAACTATTCTAGATACATTTATTTTGTTTTCGAAGTATTGGCCTTTTGCGAGCTCACTTTTATATTCAATCCGATGACTATAGTAAGAAACATCTGTTTCTCGAAAAGCAGATGTGTCATTGAAGTTTACAAACGGGTGAGTCTCAAAACGACCACTTAACGTTATATTTCTATTTTGCGTCACAGTGGGCTGTGTGTATTCTTCTTCATTTTCTTCATCATTAATGTCCCAGTCTCATTCCTTCACATTCATCCCCAGTTTGCATATTCTCCTCCAGTACCTCGTTCATAAATTCAAATTCCGACTCGTTTGGATCTTCCTGTACTAGTAGTGGTATGGGGTGAGGATTTAGTTCAGGCCCAGGTAAGGATGAAGGACCTCTATACACGGACATAGATGGGATAAAAGGTGGAGATTGGAGTGAATTACTGTATATTTCTGATTCTGGTACTGGCATTTGTTCGAGTATGAATAAAGGAGTGTGTGGTTCATAATTTGGTTAATAATTTTCTGCAACCGAATTTTGGCCTGAACTTCCAACCCCTGACTCTCTACGAATTCTGCATGCAAAAACTTCGCATACTGATTTGCCGGACCTCATAACCTGCGCGATAAGGCCTCTCAATGCCCCGTCATCTCCCAATGCGATTCTGACATACTTTCCTACTTGAACCAATCTGACCATTATTTCTAATTCCCAGCGATTCCTATTGTAATCACTCACTTCATAAATAAAGTGATTGCAACTGCTCAAATGAGAAATTTTCATCAACCCAATAAGTATTTACTGGAGATTTGGAGTAACGTACCCCATTCTGGTAAAAAATAAATTTCTCTCCAAAATGTACTGAAATTCCAATAGGCATGGCCAATAAACTACATTCGTAAATGGTAAATATTTTGTTAGTTTACTTATTTCAATTGTGAATAGTTGTAAATAGTAGTGAACAGTCGTATATGAACAATAAAGACGTATATGCACAATAAATACGTATATGAACATTACATGAACAGTAAATATGTATACGATATGAACAGTAAATACGTATACGATATGAACAATAAATACGTAAATGAACTGTTGTAGAAAAAAAAATACCTTATTTAGCAGCTGAACAGTAACTACATCTCCTTTCTCCTCCTTCTCCTTCTCTCCTCCCCTCTTTCTCCTTCTCCTTTCTCCTTCTCTCTCGTCCTCTATGTGATCAGCTTAAACTACCCTATTTATAGTGCAAAAAAAAAGGCCGGATCATGAATTTTTTCCACATGGCGGAATAAACAATCCGGGCCGTGGAATTTTGTCCACGGGTTGGATATTTTTAAAAATCCCGCCGAACCCTAGTTATTTTTAATAAAATATTTTAAAAAATGAATAAAAATAAAAATGTCGGCCCTAGTTCTACTCTCATTAATGAGTATGGCTAGTATAACATCAGTGTCATTTCAGTTTATATAACATCAACTCTAAAACCTATCGAATTGACTTCAAACGGTGAATCCAAACCATTCAAACAGATCTACTTCATTAGTTGTGAGTTTACATGTAAAATTTATAATATTTTGAATTTATTTGGTATCAAGTCAAGCGGTCAAATGTGTGAGTTTTTAAGTTAATTTTAATACATTCATTTTTCAATTTTTGTACCGCTTGATTTGATACTAAAATAACTTGAAAATATAAAAAAATTACATGTAAACGCATCACTCATAAAGTAAATTAATTTAAATGGTTTGAATTAATTATTTAAAATATATTCAATAAATTTTAAAATTAATGTCATGTGACACGAATGTCATATGGACTCCTTATTAATTAGGCGCAGTGCCTTTCCTAGGTACACAAATTGGGCATTGGAAATATTTCCGCCTCCCACCAGCCTGTAATTGGCGCGGGATTTCACAGCCAGCCACCTCTGTCGGCTCATTATTTACCTTCTCTCTTGGTACACAAGAGAGAGAGAGATATCTTCTATACTGATTCTCTCTCTTTATCCCAATTAATCCTACGAAGTTGCATTCCTTCTGTTTTGCTTTGCTTTTGGTTGTATTCTTACTTGTCGGGTCCTTCGAGGAGGAGCGAAAAAAATTACTAAACCAAAGCTGAAGAAAACTCCAGTAAGAGCTAATTTGATTTTTAAAAATTCTTTATGGCGGTGGTGAGTAGCTTCGATCAGTGGGAACAAGATGTATTTTTTTCAGCAGCTGAGGAAGTGCAAGAGTCAGCTGATGTGTTAGTAATATTTATTTTATTAAATCTGTGTTCTTTTGGTTAATTTTGATGATAATTTTGATACTTGGAGTTCTCAAAAAAAGGAAGATAATTATAAAAGCTTTAATCTAGGGGCATATCGTATTATTTCTTGGAAGATTGTAGATTTTGTCATTTGAGGTTTCTAGTTGGAAGATACAGTGAAAATGTTGCTTGTTTTGGGAATTTTAGCAATAGGGATTTGTAGTACTTATTTTATTTTCTGTTGAGGTAATTCAAATAGGACCTTGTCTGGCCAATTTAGTTGTCATCTTCATTTGAGATGAATTTGGTTCGTAGTTCTTCAAATTTCCTATTTTTACGAAATACAGAAATTAAATCAGCAGTTTGAACTGTCCATATCATGGAATAAAAAATTGGGATACTACGCTGCCATTTTT
This sequence comes from Carex rostrata, assembly GCF_964058835.1. Taxonomy (NCBI): domain Eukaryota; kingdom Viridiplantae; phylum Streptophyta; class Magnoliopsida; order Poales; family Cyperaceae; genus Carex; species Carex rostrata. The sequence continues at coordinate 9,969,849 of NC_135931.1, forward strand.
TAATATTTCTGAAATTTTCAAATTAACAAAGTGTCATATTTAGATGAGAGAATTTAGTAGTTCACGGTTTTCTTATGCTCAAAGGTCAAGAGTTTATAGTGCATGTTAGTCTTTCTCTTATTGTAATAAATGATTGTATTATATCGTAAACAAACATTTATGTATTTCAATTTCAGAATGGAATCATTGTATAGAACTTGGCATCACGATTGTACCAGTGGAATCTGCTCCAAGGACTCAGAAGAATTGCAAAGGGAGCTACGAGCAGCATTAGGTACTGCTAAGTGGCAGGTACACTCAAAATATTTAAGCATATACCCTCCAAAACCTTTTTTTTTTACTTTGATCAGGCAACAGAATCAAATTAGGTTTTGTCCATATGGATGAAAATATGCTCTTCAATAAGCCATTTCTCGAAATTAACTTTGTATGCCCGTACTTTGATCAACGAAGGCAGAAAAAAATAATTGTTAAAGACCAGAGAGTTTTTATTCTTTCAGTTAAAGTTTTTCAACGTAACCCCCTCTGGTGTAAATTCTAAATAATCATTAGTTTAGTACTAAATCATTGAAGCATATGTATGCAAAATGCTAGTACCAGCTTAATATTTCGTTTGCCTAAATTAAAGAAAGATATTTGAAATACTGTAGCCTGTTTATGCAAATTTTATATTCTTCATTTTTAAGAGAAATATTAGAAACATTGGAGCTAATCTATGCAAAGAGTAGAACTAGGGTGTTCTTAAGCTCACCAAAGTGTTTGGTGAGCTTAACTCCAAAATTCATCAAATCAGCTTCAAATGACGAATCCGAACCGTTGAAATCCGTCTACCTTACAAGTGATCCATCTACATTTGAAAATTTTAAACATTCGAATTAATTTAGTATAAAGTCAAGCGATCAAAAAATGAATGCACTAAAATTAATTTATTAACCTTCTAATTTTGACCGATTGACTTTATATTAAATTAATTCGAATGTTTAAAATTTTCACATGTGCATCACTCGTAAGGTAGGCGGGTTCCAACAGTTTGGATTCGTAATTTGAAACTGATTTGATGGGTTTTGGAGTTAAGCTCACCAAACACTTTGGTGAGCTTAAGAACACCCTAGTTCTACTCCTATGGAAATTTCATTTTGTTCAACTAAAGAGAGTAGTGTGGGAAAAATGGCACGACAGAGCCGGCTCCGTCACGGAACGGCACGATACGTGTTACTGTTCCGTGCTGTGACTCGTGTGTCATGTGCCGTGATCACCCCTTAACATTTTGGTCACGGCACGCGAAAGATTCAGTCACGGCATGGCACGTAATGCGAGTCACGTATAATTAGGACCGTTAGGTCTTAATCAAATGGTGAATCTTGAATAAACTAACTTAAATTATGAAAAAATAGTTAACGCGAGAAATGTGACCAGTTACGTTTGGATATGGCGCTGTGACTCGCGTGCCGTGACCACCCCTTGACATTCTGTTCACGGCACGGCACAGATCACTGTTCACTTAGTCACGGCACGTTTTTTCCACTCTAAAAGAGAGTATCTCTAATAATTTAGCATAGGGAGGGAGGAGACTTCACGGGATTCTACTTTTCTTGACTAAGTGTAATTTTTAGTTCGTAAAATCTGTTGCACATATTGCTAAACCAGATCCTCTGGTCTTGTAAATACATTTCTTATTAATGCAATCGTTAGTGGGCAACTATCCCCTAACCTTCAGAAAATATAAATTAGCATAGGGATTTTGTTTCAGAACCTACTTCACATAGGCACCCCTTAATAGGAGTACTTCTTAAATGAATATATATACTGAAAAGGGGAAGAACTATCTTATTAAAAGCTTCGGCTTTTTTTAGTATTTATATTTATACTTCGTTTTCAGTTGGAACAATTTCAGCAAGCAATTGCTGCAAGTCATGAAAAATATCCATCAGAAGAGAATGCAATTTCTAGACGCAAGCAATTCATATCAGCAATAAAGGACCAAATCAAAAGAGTAGAAATGTCAGTAGCTAGTAATCTCGCAAAAGAAGGAAAGCCGACTTTTACTTGGGTTAAATTGGAAGAAGGAGACAGAGACGACTTTGTTTCCTTTCTCTCTTCAGACTCACCATCCACTAGAAAACCAGATAGAGCCACAGAGCCCCCAAAGGAGGTTCCTTGTAAGAGAGAGAAAGAGGCCATTATTCAAATTGAGAGTTTGAATGGAGAGCATGAGGTGACACATAATTGTCACAGGGCAAGTTCAAATGGCTTTTCAAGAGGATTTGAAGCACAAGCAAGGGTTAAATTGTGTAAGAACAGTATTTTAAGGGTGAAGGATGAAGAATCAATGCACAAGCTGAAGAATTCATTTCCAAATCATTTGAACTTGAAAGGAATTTCTTTTATCTCAAAGGTATTATTTTCTAAGAAGAACACTGTACCAATTATTAGTTTTCACCGGTAACAGCTGTTTGTACCAAAACCAACCATAAGTATCAACAATTTTGAAATGCTGGCAGGCACTAGCCACTACTGGTACTGACCAGTATGAACCTGTAGCTAGTAGGGATTGATATGTACCAGTATGGGTTTGCCCTAGTTGTATTGCACCAACCGGTAAAGTACCATAATTTAAAGGCATGTCAATTATGCATGAATAATAAAACCAACTCAGAACCGACCACATGTAATTGCATTGCATTAACCAATATCCTGCTGTAAGTTCCAAACTTACTCATATACATAAACTTGTCAATATTTGAGCAGAACTTTCCTGGACTGAGCGAAAGGAGTAGAGGCTGTTTTTATAGATTGAAAGAGAACCTGAAAAGTTCAAATTTGCAACTGAATTACGTTAGAGGTGACCGGATCATTAAACAAAATTCACAACTAAGCCGGTCAATTCGAGCCACTTTTTTTCTTCTGATGAGCATTGTTCTTATCGGTGAGTTGTATACTTGACTGAGTCCCAAAATAATGTCCTCGTGAAAGATGGCAAATAAGGTAGAACAGTATGTTGGTTTTAGAAACTTTAGCATGTTGAGTTATAAACTTTTACTAGATCACGGGGTTTCTGTTGTTTGTGAAACTGGTATACATAGCTGTTTGACATGACAACTATTCCAATAAGAAAAAAAAAGTTCAAAGCTCATTCAAGTCTCCTACCAACCTGATTTGATCTTTCTTGTTTCTAATCATCTTAGTATACCGGGGATTTGACAAAGGTGCTAAATTCAATTATTTACTGTGTTTTGGCCCAACGAAACTAACAATAAATCAGCAGTGGACTTTTTTTACCTGATGCACCCTTTCTAAATTGAGTTGACACCACTCATATTAGTAAATAGCAAGCTTTCCTGAGATAGCCAAACACGAGCCACCTACCCAAGCTAATACAAGAAAGGAATTATACGGTTCCTTATGCAATCTTCCTTTTCAAAAAGGGTAGAATAGAGATGCTTGTATGAAACTCCTTTCGAGAAATAACAACCTTAACAAGGTTAATGCCTTTTCATTATTCTTTGGCTTCCCAATCTTTTTTCTTAAAAATTTGTTGTTCTTTTGCAGTGCCATTTGTTATTTATGCAACCTGATCGAGTAATGTTCAATCAGTGCAAGTTGAAGCCAGTTCTAGCTAGACAGTGGGAGACCTAATTTGATCTGTCTTTTATTATGCTCATATTGATGTATTATATATAGATATAAAAATAAAATATAGAAATTAAGAGAGTTAACAGTTCAAATTAATAGTTATTATAACACGATTGTATGATTCTTCCCATCCGCGGCAATGTCACTTTTTTTCTCATTCAATTTGCTAGTTGACGTTCGATATTTCAAATTTTGAAGTGAAAACACTGGTAAATCCGACCAACATAATGTATTAATTAAAGAATTGAGGCATCACTGGGGTGTTTTACTTCAGGTGTTCGCTCCCTCCGATCCTAATCCGTGCGAATCGAAGCAGTTAATCGAATCGAAAAAAAATGAACGTATAGCAAAAAAATTAGGCATTTCATTTCACCTTGTAAACACAGCGCTGCATCAAGCACAAACATTAGTTGAATCGAAACCGATAACAAACCTAATTACATGTACGACAAACACGAGCCACCTACCCAAACTAATACAGAACCCTAACCCTAGATCTAACCACCAAACCCGTAGAGAGTCCTCCCCTGGCGCTTGAGAGCATAAACCACATCCATGGCCGTCACAGTCTTCCTCCTCGCATGCTCTGTGTAGGTCACAGCGTCACGAATCACATTCTCGAGAAAGATCTTGAGCACGCCACGTGTCTCCTCGTAGATCAATCCACTGATGCGCTTAACACCACCACGCCGGGCCAGCCGTCGGATTGCGGGCTTGGTGATGCCCTGGATGTTGTCTCTCAGCACCTTCCTGTGCCGTTTAGCACCGCCTTTCCCCAAACCCTTGCCTCCCTTCCCACGGCCCGACATGGTCGATGTTAATTTTAAGTTGAGTTCGAATTAGGGATTTCGTTATTGGGAGGGCTTGAAAAAGAAATTTATGGGGAGAGACTTTATAAGATGGTTGAAAAAAATTGGAGCGTTCGATTCAGGGGCGATCCGTGGGACGGTCGAAATTTTTGTATTTGCCGTTGGATCAGAAAAGGTAGCATTTGATTGGTGCAAACGAGCACATACGGATCGAGGTCATTTATACATGGGTTCGCTTTGTTTTAAGTTTTAACCAGGAGAGGTCTCGTATCCGCTGCGTTCGATTGAAGCGCGATCCGTGGGAGGGTTGAGTTATTGGATATTGGCCGTTAGATCAGAAAATCTAGCATTTGATTGGTGTAACTGTGTAAGCAGAGGCACTTGATTCATTGATTGGTATAAGATGTCCTTTGCCAGTGACTGCGGTCTGCGGTGACTTTTACCACCCGTATAATTACCCAACTGGTCCATTTGACATAGGAATTCAGATCCTCTCATCCTCCCCGTACCGTAATACGAAATCTTTATTTTATAATTACTGAATCTGGACCGTTTTTTTTTAACTTGGCACGAATCTCAAAGCCCAATAATACTGTCCCTGCATTCTCGAATTCCAAAGCGGTTGGAAGTTAATCTCAACCGTAAAGTGAGGGGAATCTTTTATAGTAATAAGAGGACCTTCGTCATAGGATCAGAAACTGAAGCAATCCCGTTATAGATTAGAACCAGGATTTTTTTTTTTCGAACAGAAGATTGGAGGTAGAGGTGTCTTGTCAGAAAATTAGAAAGATGTAGTAATCTGATATTTAAATATCTACGCATACACATACAAATATAATTTTTAATTATATGTATTTAAATAATAGAATATATATCACGCTGATTAATTCAATATAAAGTATGGCTAATATAACATCAGTGTCATTTCACTCTATATAACACCAATTCCAAAATCTATCAAATCGAATTCAAATGGTGAATCCAAACCGTTCAAACCGATCTACTTCATTAGTTGTGCGTTTACATGTAAAATTTATAAGCTTTTGAGTTTATTTGGTATCAAGTCAAGCGGTCAAATGTGTGAGTTTTTAAGTTAATTTTAATACATTCATTTTTCAATTTTTTTGCCGCTTAATTTGATAGTAAAATAACTCGAAAATATAAAAAGTTTGCATGTAAACGCATCACTCATAAAGTAAATTGGTTTGAACTTGAAGAGTATGACTAATATAACATCGGTGTCATTTCAGTCTGTATAACACTAATTCCAAAACCTATCAAATCGAGTTCAAATAGTGAATCCAAACCGTTCAAACCGATCTACTTTCATTAGTTGTGCGTTTACATGTAAAATTTATAAGTTTTTGAGTTTATATATGAGGGTTCCAATACCTCATGTTTTTTATAACTCATCATACTTTATATTTTATAACTTCGTTTTTCAAATTCAAATTGTCCATCCGAACTACTCAATATGATATCCATACTAAAATATATTTGGGGATGGAATTTTATAATTTTTGGAAAAAATTTACTATTTTTAAGATAGATAAAAATCAATGTTTTTAGACCATTCAAAAATAGTGATTTTGTATCTATCTTAAAAAATAGTAAAAAAAAATTATAAAATTATAAAATTTATTCTCAAAAATATTTTACTATGGATATCATGTTCAGCGGCTCGAATCAGTAATTTGGACTTTAAAAACGAAGATATAAAATATGAGGTATGAAGTATTTTGGCCTTCTCCTTTACAGATGTAAAACTATCAAGCAATTCACATGTAAAGTCGAGATTTAGCTCATCATTAGTTTCTGACGCTATCATGATATATGGTATCCGAAACTAATGATCAGCTAAATCTCCACACCGTGAAATAAGAGAGAATAATAGAGATGACGGATAAGAGAGAAACTAAAGAAGGGGCATGAGTTAAATTGGATTTAGGGGAATTTTTTTGATAAACTATAAATAATTAAAAACATTTAATGGAACCAATATGATTACTTTTTTTTTTTTAAAAACCATAAGGACCGGACGGTCCGTCCGGTCTCACAATTAGCTTAATTTTTTTTTTGTATTAAAATATTAGAAATGTTGAATATATTTCTTTGAAAATAGATGAAATACAATATAATTTGATTTATTAGAAAGACTGCAACAAATAACCTGGATCAATATTTTTCAGATCGGGTTTTTCGCGACTGTAAGAAAAATTAATATATTTCTTTATGTGTTATTGGAAAAAAATAAAAATGCTTAGATTATGAGTTATTGATCCCGGTTCAAAAGTCACTTTTAGGTAATCCAGAAAATATTGTGATCCTTCTAGGACATTTAATTTATAAAAAGTTGTATCTATTTTGAGAATTCTTTTTGAATAATAATCATTAAATAACTTAAAGTTTTTATTTTATTTTTAAAAATAGATACAACTTTTCATAAATTAAATGTACTAAAAGAATCACAATATTTTCTGGATTATCTAGAAGTGACTTTTGAACCGGGATCAATAACTCAGAATCTAAGCATTTTTATTTTTTTCCAATAACACATAAAGAAATATATTAATTTTTCTTACAGCCGCAAAAAAACCCGATCTGAAAAATATTGATCCGAGTTATTTGTTGCAGTCTTTCTAATAAATCAAATTATATTGTATTTCATCTATTTTCAAAGAAATATATTCAACATTTCTAATATTTTAATACAAAAAATAAAAAATTTGAGACCGAACGGTCCGTCCGGTCTGAGGAAAAAGTGATTGTGAGACCGGACGGACCGTCCAGTCTTTATGGTTTTTAAAAAAAAAGTAATCATATTGGTTCCGTAAAATTCATTTAATTATTTATGATTTATAAAAAAAATTCGATTTAAGGTGCAAAAGGTGAAAATGCATGTATAATGGGAAGACGTCTCTTCAAGAAATTAACTTGACAAGATTGATTGAGAAAAAGAGAACAAAAACTACACAATTGTCTCTCTGAATCCGACTACATTGTTGTACGGTAAAAAAAATGAACATAAATAGTTTCGATTTGAAGCTGTTTAATCGGAAGCATGTACTAACGATAAGAATTGATTTTCTAGAAGAGAAAAAACATTCATTATCTATGTTGAATTTTAACAAAAATTGTGATTTCATAGTTGTAGAATAAAGGGAAAAAAATTAAACTGAAAAACAAATACACCAAAGAAAGATAATGTTTGGAGAAAGCAATTGTATACCTCGTCAAAGTTTACGGTGGAAAAAGACCAATCGATTTAACCCGAAATTTTTATTTATACCATAATAAAAAAATAAACCAAAACACTATCGTTATGGAAGAATTCTATATCTACCGTATCGGACCGCTAAGTCAATATGCAGCTTTATTTTTGGAGGCTACAGATTGACTTGGCAGCTCCTCAAAAAACCCAAAATTATACTTATCGGGTACACTTTTTAAAAAAAAAACTTATCGGATACACAATTATAACTCAATTTTTATAACTATGTTTATTAAAATCTATTATAATTATAAAATTGATTGACACAGCATTGAAATATTTTTCCTAAGCTAATTAAAATTTCATTTGGCACAATTCAAAGTGGGACTGTTCTTAACTAATTAGTAAATCAAAGTCAAAACTTAGATAAAAAATTTAACCGAAATATAATTATTGAATAATAAAAGGCACAAAAAGTTCGACCAACCCATTTTCTTAAAATTGTAATAATAGATCACACCGTCAGATCTTTATTGTTCTATCCCTCTTTTTCATTTTATTAAGGAAATAAAGTATCGTGGATCTAAAAAAAAAAATAGGCAGGATCGATCAAATCTCATAAGAAATCGGTTCAAGAATCATACTAACTCGGACAATAGTAGACACTACATCGAACAAGAGAAAAACATATTGAACAATTAATACTGAATCAAAGTAAAATAATTCAAATCAAACGGGTAGGCAAAATCTTTACATTTATCTGTCAATACTTGTGAATATTAAATAGTTTAGTGATCAGAACTCCAACTTTTACTCAAAATAAAAAATAAAAACTTTTTTTTTTCTTCCATTCTCAGTCATGCGTACAACATATGATTCTTATTTATTTTTACATTTGACGCTCCCTTCCTCCATTTTGATAAGAACATTGTAAATTTGAACATGTAATTTCAGTCCAATCAAAACTCACCGAGTGAGCTATATTATCCTTCTTCCTTCTCAGTCTCTCTTTTTATTATTTTCTTTCAATAACACATGAAAATGCAGTGTGTTTTCTATAGATATTCGGTCTCGCTTCGTTTTTTCAACCAACGCACTTGTGCTGAAGACAAATGCTTGATGACTCAATACATCTCTATCTAAGCATGAAAAACCGACGAATTCATATTAGTATGTACCAGTTCTCTGTTTTTGTTTTTTTCTTGCTTGCTTGTATACATGAGACCTACTTGTAATATATTTGTATTAGTAGGGACTAAGAGATGTACTAATACGGATTGACATGTGCCAGTTGTCTGTTTTTCTGTGTAGGTACGCTGTAATATCAACTTTAAACTAATTAGTAATAACCAACTGAACTGTACTGTACTTCTTCTCGTGTTTCTCTTCTAAAGAACGAATTTGATAACACGCAAAAAGAGTTTGCCTTTGAAAGATGAGGATTTCTCATAAATTAAAATCACACAAAAACTCGGAAAATAAAATCGAGAAATAATTACGGACGTAATGCATTTAAACACTGCGGAGCTGCAAATAAATGTTGGTCCAAAATTTTAAAATCGATTTCTTTTAACACACAAATCTAACTATAGCAGTATCTCTAATTTTTTTTATCCGTAGCAATATGAAAAAAATTAAATTCACAATACACACAAACACAACATGTGCTTGTGTTTTTCTCTTGATAAAACGTAAGCTAAAAAAAATATAATCCGTGCTTGCGTTGTTCATTATATTATATGTGTGCAATGTTTCAAAATTTCTTATGAATCCTATTCTTTTTTTGTTCATGATGCTTAAATAAAAAAAAAAAAATCGGCTGTACCTGGAGTCCTGGACTGATCTGCTGCCGCTAGCATCTCTAACGACTAGTGTAGTAATGTTCGGTCTATTCGGCCGAATATTCATATTCGGTTTCAATCCGAATAGAAAATCTATATTCGGTCCAAATATGCGGTTTAGGGCATATTACCGGTTTAGAGTATATTAACCGTGATAAAAATACTGATTTAGAGTGTATTAATTTTATACTACATATAATCGGTTTAGAGTATATTAACAGTGGCTTATTTTACATATTATCTTGTTTATATATATATATAAAGAGAGAGAGTGTGTAACTAATATGCATTCGGTAGCATATGGGCCGATATGCATAGGGTCCAAATATGAAATTTCAAAATTCAAAAGTCGATCTGAACCGTTCATCTTGTTCTCCATATTAATATGTGCTTGGAGACCAAATTTTATATTTTTCTGAATTTTTTTACTATTTATTAAGCCACTTTGAAAATTGTTGATCCAACGGTGGCTTAACAAACAGTAAAATCAACAGCCACCGTTGGATCAACAATTTTCAAAGTGGCTTAATAAATAGTAAAATAATTCATAAAAATGTAAAATTTGGTCTCCAAGCACATATTAATATGGAGAACAAGATGAATGGTTCAGATCGACTTTTTAAATTTTGAAATTTTAAACTTGGACCGTATGTATATCGGCCCATATGCTACCGAATGCATATTAGTCACTCTCACTCTCTCTCTCTCTCTCTCTATATATATATATATATGAATTCTCATTTAAAATTCGAATATATAAGTTGCATAAAAATCTGCATATGTGGCATGCGTGAACCGAATATTAAAACACTGTAACAACAGACTTGCCGAGTTCGAATCTTTGGGTTTTCGAATCTGTGATAATCTATCCGAAGTGGAGAGCACACATCTCGAGAGATGAATTCGAATCACGAAGCAATCTCGAACGACGGATTCGAATCAGACGGTCCCGATAGAAAACCCAAAGATTGAGTTACTTTAGGGGATCCGGACCCAGACTTGCCAACGAGAGATTAGGATGTCAAATTTCAGGAAATAAATCTTTGTTGAGATTCTGACTCCAGACGTTGATCTTTGTTGAGATTCGGGCACGAAGAGCATTATTCCTTGATATTCACGCACGTAAAACTTTGAAAGGTTGGGATAAGAATAACAGGGTCTGTGATCCCTTTGGAATAACAACAGATTTATATCTCAAAATTTCAACGCTAAACCACTCCCAGTCAATTTCCAATTACCGGACCACCGACTGCATCAACATCCGCGCTTGCACGAATCTGAAAAATACAGTAGTTACACCGGAGTGACGTAGGTCCCTGTCCTCTTCCTTCCTCTGTTCTCTAGATCTAACCTCCCTTTTTCGCTTCTCTCCTTTCTCTCGATCTCAGCCCGTTTCTCTCCGATGGCGTGCCTAGCGCTATCGCTCCAGCCGACTAATGGCCCGGATATAATGTTACAAACTCGCGAGTGGTTCCCTCCTTCCCGTGCGCTCGCTGCTCTCTCTGCCTTCCGTCTCACTCGCCTCTCTCATTCATCCCACCGAACCACCGCCGCCTCCTCCTCTGCATCCGCATCAACGCAGCCCCACCCGAGCTCCGACGATCTCGATTCCTCTCTCGGCGACGATCCCCTCGCGGCTTCCAGCGGCCAGGTTTGACAAATTTTCCTCCATTTTGTTTTGTCAAAGAATAGTGATATCTCTTAAGGGATCACCGAGTTTAGAATCACGTGGATAAGATTAAAGCCCTCTTTTCCTCAACGCACTCGTCTAAGCAGCACTACTGTCAAATTCAGTACATTTTGCCTGTTTTGGCGGCTTTTCATAATACTGAACTTAATTCTTCAAGTTCATTAATGTATTAGTGGCTGCTGAGTAGATCACGACAGTAGAAAAAATAATTATATCAGAATAAGGAAGAAGTTAGAAGTGAACCGAGTTGCAATGTGGTTAAATACAAATGGAAGTTGCAAATTATGGTGATATGGTAAGAGTCAGTTTTACTGGGATTGAACCAGGAATTCATGTTCCATACTGGTTTCATTGAGGTTAGATGTAAAACTGATCAGTTAAAACAATCAACCCAGCTGATATGAATGAAGTTCACATGGATTAAATCCTAATTAACTGCCTAATTGCATATGAAAGGTGTTTTCTGTTTTTTTTTTAAATGTCCTGTCTACTAAATAAAACTGGCCATGTGCAACTTAGATTAGATATAAGTTTCAACAGAATTGTAGAAACACGTGAAAGGGTACACCTGAACTGGTGTCATTATTTATTCAGAAGATCCAATTTTCTATAGTTGTAGTGCACAAGGATAGTTGTGCAGAACTCAGTACTCATCTATAAAGGATAATATAAACTGAATTAAATTTTTTCGTGGTTGCAAATGCAAATGAAAGCTGATCCTCTTGTTTCTGTAATGTTTAACAAATGAGATAAATAATAAAGGTCATATGAATGAAACCTACTTCACCGCACATTCACATGGTATTTTTAAAATATGACTTCCTGATTTAGGACAACTAAGTTGGATTAACTTATTTGACTTTCATTTTGTTTTGAAACCAGGTGACTGTTGGTGTGGAGTCAAAATACCGAGTAATCTATCGGCTTGTGAACTCAATTTATGTACTCGGCGTAACAACAGCGGATGATCAGGCACGCGCCGCCACTAATGCTTTTGATTGTATCAACACAGTCAACCAAGCTGTGGCGGTCGTCGTTGCTGCGTGCCGTGGGGTTGATGTCACCCCTGAAAAGGTGGATTTTGTTTCTATTTTATCATGTCTATAAATTTAGACCAGACTACCTGGTTTGTTGGAAATTCACTCTTATCATGTCAAACAGAAGAACCGACTATTCTGGTTTGTAGACCTCTTTATTGTAAATTCAAATGAATTTGGTCGACATCACCCTGGGCTAATAGCTGATAAAGCATAACTATTGTGACTAGAAGGCTCAGTCCAGCAAAAATCGACAATTTGCTGACTAATAACACATCACTTCCATCTTCTGCTTCTTCTCTGTCATCGTCCTCTTCTTCCTCTATATTTCTCTGCACAGAATTTAATGATAATAGGCTCTTGTTGGGTATTGAACTTGGGACCTCTTGCTCCCAAACAATGCTAAATAACAGATTCCTCCAAAATGTCAACTTAGAAAAGATTAACTATCTGAGTTTTATGCTTATAACAGGTGCATCGGAAGTACCCTGAGGTGTACTTGGCGCTGGATATTGTCCTACGCGGAGCTGCAGGGTCTGTCAGATTGGCTGCAATTCTGTCATCTATCCATGGAGACAACATTTCAAAGCTTGTTTCGTCTGCACCTGATGCCGAGTCTCGTGTCAGAGGTGCTGATCAATGGTCAGCTCAGATGGAGGCACTTTCGGCTGAGAGGCGGGCCACACTTGAATCATTCTCTGGGGCTACTTTTGAGCTCCCTGCAGAGACGCTTGCTGCTGGTATGTCAAATCTGTTAGTTCCAGTTTTGCAGCATGCTAACATATTCAGTGGGGGAAAAGAAAACAATCTTTCTATTCTTTTTCCCCCTTTTTTGCTTAGGAACCATATTTCCTTTTAAACCGTGAAATTGTAATTCTTATAAGGTAGCAACTGCAAATTTTGTTTTTCATTGCTGTTGGTCAAATTCTAGGAAACAGAATGTGTATTCAGTGATTTTACTAATCATTATACATTAATAGATAAGCGAAAAAAGAAACTTAAATATTTGATGATCTCTGTATTCTTGGATTAAATTTGGACTTTTAAAATGCAAAACATCAGCATGTCAAGTAATAACTTACCTGACACAAATGCATCCTGTGATTTTGATGCCGTTATCTTATACCTTGATAGGTGATGAGGTTGCTGTTGCTATAGCACCTGCAGTTGCAACAGAGGACCAGACACAGAAAGATCAACTCCCTCAATCAACTGATGAATCGACTGAAGAGAAAGACCCATTTGCAGCCAGTGAAAAGCTAAACAAGCCTGAAGAAGCCCTAGTTGGTGGTTTCAAGAAAATAAAGGATCCCACAGCAGATCCGACAGCTTCCTTGGTCGGGCTAGAGGTCACCGCTCTGCCTCCGGCTGAGGCCACCAAACCTACCTTTGTAAGTGTTGAGGGTTTTGAGGGTGACTATGGTGGTATTGAATTCGGTCAAGAAGAAGCCTCCCTTAACGACGCCTTCGAAGGGTTCAATACTGCCTTCGGAGGTGGTCTTGATGCCTCAGAATTCGTGACCACAACAAAAATCAAACCCAAGGGTCCAGGCTTAACGGGTCTGGAGTTACTGGCAACGGGACCCGGTGGGCCTGCTCCAGCTGTGGCTGCCGGGTCCCAGCTTGACGGCTTAATGGCTGCACAGGCAGCTACGGAGATGACAACTCCAGAAATGTATATCCATGAAGAAATCAATGCAGAGTTCAAGGAGTCACTTCTTTCGCGGGTTGGGCTGAAGGGCACGGTTTATTTGCGAACCCTGCCACCCAAAAAGGCTGCAGGGAAGGAGACTGAATTCTCCTTCAGGCTCGAGGGCACGTCTGTAATTAAACGTGCTGCCTTGTTGAACTCGACTGTTAGCAGTCTTGAGAACAATTTGTTCCATGTGCGAACTGGATCCAAGGAGGAACCGATACCTGTTCTGAAGTTTAGCCTGCAACCAAAGCTTACCCCATTGCCTCTGAGGGTGCGGTTATTAAAGCGTCACAGTGGGACCCTCTTGTCAGTGATGATACAGTATGCGTCTAACCCAACCCTGCCTTCACCTCTGACAAATGTCACATTTGCTGTAAAGCTGCCTGTGGATCCCTCACTGTTAAATGTTTCACCTAAGGCAGTTTTGAGCAGAGAGGAGAGGGAGCTGAGGTGGCACATACCGGATATACCGCTCAAAGGACCTGCTGGCCGGTTGCGGGCCCGCATGCCAGTTGACCAGGACTCCAGTGAGGGAGAGTTGGATGTTGTTGGTATGGTGAGGTTTTCAGGTCAGAGCCTAATGACCTTGTCCGGTGTCTCGATCCGACCTGCTAGTGAGTCAGTTGTGCAATTCACCGAGGTTAGCCATACCTATTCTACCGGGAACTATTTGTATCTTTAATTTGGTTTCTGATTGGAGGTGATTATTCTTTTAAAAAATTTCTTTGGTTCTCTGTTTTTTTTTTTTTTTTTTTTGAGGGTGCATTCTTGTTGTATGTAGAGGGGTTGGTATTAGGAGATAGTGCTTGTGATTCTCTGTTTTTGTTTTGTTCCCTCCTTTTGTTTCGTTTAGTATGAATTGTGAGTGATGCTTTTTCTCAGTGTTGAATTTTCTGTACCATTGTATAAGAAATTAATATCACAAAATATAGTGCTCGTCATCTTTTATGGTAATTCGTTGCACTGTTTAGATAGTTGTCAAGGAGCCTATTTTTTTTCGTTGGCGGTAATTTCCTGATCAAGTGTGCACAAACACACACACACACACCTAAACCTGTATACATAACCTACAAAAGCACCCGTCACAGGCATGCACTAATGCGCACAGATATGTGCATATTTATGTGGATTTGGACACTTGCTGAATTTATTAAGCGGGAATCCTCAAGGTACAAAGTGAAGGTATGTACATTTCTATCATGTTATACTGACATGGGCATAATATATATCCGGGGTATCGTATTGATAGTAATACACAAAAACGATAGAAGATTTTGCAGCGCTTGGTAGTAATATTCTGTATCCAGACATCACTAGCAAGTTGACAAAGATAAAGAGTCAAGATACTAGTATGAATGCTTTTGGTCCCCGGTAAAATCATTAACGCTTGCAGCACACTCTACAAAGAAGTCATATAATATAATGATTGCTGTTTGTGTAGAATGGCACAGGCTGATAGCTGATAGGCCATAGCATCATGTGATGGCATCTCATTGTTAACCTTTCTAATGTTCATGATTTCTTGCCTTCGTCTTTTTGAACATTTGTCTGGTTGCATTCGGATCGTCTTTTACTTTTCATGTTCTCCTTTAATCTTTTCAATCCAATAAGATACGTATTATAGTATACTAGTAAGATGAAAAGTCGAAACAGTATCTGTCAGTCCGATTTAATGAAGTTTTGATTGAACCAGATAATCATGTTGAAATTGCTCACAATTTGGTGAAAAAGATATAACTGGAATATTGGATTGACACGTAACAGTATAACAAGAAAATTGAGTCAACAAAGATACATTGGAAATAAATAATTGTATATGTAATATTTTATGTAATCTTAATCAATGGCACGGACATATCATTTCACAAGAGGAGAACATGAAACGTGAACTGTTTGTTAAGAGAATAGGTTTACTAAAATACTTCAAGCTAGAACTTAGAAATTAAGCTCCTTGAATTTTCTATTAAATATCTGTTGTACTCTAGACCATGCTCATGGGCACAGTAGCAGCCACGGCAACACTCTCCACTGCACGGCAACTAAGTGATCGGATCAGGCTCCACCCAGCTGAGCTCCTTCGTGTCTCCAAGACCGGGCTCAACAATTTCCTCTTGGCACGCCTTTTGATATCTCTCACATCCATTTCTGGTAATGGTGCTCGGACCAGCCCGAATACAAGCCGGTACCACCTTGGCCGAGCCTTTCTCGGCAAATCCATCTGTTTACACTAATTTGTTCAAAATTCTTAGCGAAAGATGACAACATACAATTTAACAACGAAAAAGAAATATGATGCCAGATCATGAGAAATTATGAGACTTTAGTTTATCTTAACATCACCTCTTGTGGCAGCTTGAGGCATTTTGGCCTCTCGGCATTGGAAGGAAGCAGTCTACCGGCGAGAAATAATTCATCGGCAATACAAGGTACCAATGGCATTTTGCAAGAGGGATTGTGAAAGGAGAACTCAAATTCATTTGGGCTAAAAGAATAGTTTTGATCACCAGAAACGGTAGGAGACCTAGTTGGATCATAACCGTCAGAGTCCAAATGGGTGGCCGTGATCGGGAGGTCGGAAAGAGAAGGAGATGGAGAATGAAGTTGGAACATTTTTCGGAAGAGAACAACTGTTTTTTATAATCTTTCTATCACAAGCCAGTAGGCAAAGACTGCAAGAGGAGCAACTAATCTTTGTATAAAAAAATTGTACATAAATAGCGAGGCAGAGAGGGGTGGTGGTTTCCTATTTCTACAGAAGAACATAGAGAAAGCTAGACTGGACTATGTTTCCTTTTCGAAATCAATAGCTAAGCAGGTTTTGGAAGGTTCTGACATACCTTTTGTACGTCATGTTTCTATTTATTACCGTAAGAAAGAAACAAGCAGAACGGGAAATGATATTATATTATTACAAATGATACTAAGAACGATTTTTCACCTACTTTAATACTCTCAAGCCACATCTTTTATCTATTCACTTTCTTTATATCAAATACGACTATAAATATGTCGGAAAAGGTCTTATCAAATATGAGAGAGAACTTTATTCCAACCCGGTCAATATTATGAAAATTATCAAGTCAGTCCATTATCCAATACTGGTCTCGTGCAAGAACCATTTTTTTTTTTTTTTTTGGAAACATTTATTTATCTATAGTTCACAACCCTGATAGGATTGGGCCTGTTTTGGGCTGTCGGCCTAGACGAAAGAAACGCACAGAAAGAGGTGCTCGCTTTTGATTGTTAAAAGGTCCGCGTTGAGGGAACGCCCGTTAGCTTAAATAACCGAGAGAAAACATATACTCTTACCTTAAGATCTCGCTTCACAGCCACTATCAGAGTTTCAGGAAAAAAAAAGAAAAAAGAAAAAAGAAAAAAAGAGATCTCGCTTCACAGCCATGGCGACTCCGACCATTACACACGTGATCTTTGACATGGATGGTCTTCTCCTCGGTCTCTCTCTCCCTCCCATGTTTATTTTCTCCTATGAACTCGATACTTTGGTACTCCAAAGAATATTTTCAGTGGTCATTTAAGTCTTTTTATTATTTGATATTGAATTCATTGGGTCTTTCCATTTTCAGTTTCTATTTGGTAAAATTAATTTTTGTGGGCTCCTGCTTTAAATCTGAGGTCTAAGCTTGCCCCAAGTCTCGCTTAGATAAGAAACTATTCATGAATGCATTTGCTTCATTTTTGAGATTTAGATGGGGCTCGTCCTTGACACTTGAGAATATTTATTACAAACACATAACTTGTTTGGTATTGTCGATAATTACAAATTAATACAAATTGTCGTGTAACCTTCTAAACTGGTTTTGTATTACAGTCCTGTACCTGTCTATACTATACCATTAATTGGTAGTTTGGTACTGCAAAGCTTGGTACCGTTACTAGATATTGCAATATTTTTGCTTGGTTGGAACTTGAAATATTATATAAATGACAAATTAGAGCAGGTCTAGTGTGACACTTTAGTGGGTCAAGAAATACTGACTTATGACTTGAGCCACCCTAGTTGGGAAATAATATTTGGTCAGGTCAGGTGAAGCCAGGTCAATCCGACGCGTGGCATTTATAAATTATATATTTTTGGGGACATATTATGTTAAATACATTTGTTTTCTCATTCATTAACTAGTCATTGCTGCCTGCTTGAAAGTTCAACATTTTACTAAACAAAAGAATTAAATTAAGCATCAGTCTTGTCAGGTAGGACCTGGCCTGACCCGCAAGGGCCTGACACTGACCCAACCAATTAAGCTCTGTATGTGTCTGGCGAACCCATCTGGATCAGATTGAGGATTTCCAGCCCTAGTTCTAATCAATTCTTTTTTTGAGAGAAAAAACTTAAGACAAAAGATTAGAGGTTTCAATTATACAGAAGAAAACAATGGTAAACGGCAACCTATGATGAGAGGAAAAGCTAATTCTCGTGTTATATAATGCAACACAGATACGGAGGGTTTCTACACATTGGTACAGGAGAAGATACTGGAGAGGTATGGGAAGACGTTTGACTGGTCACTAAAAGCCCAGATGATGGGAAGAAAGGCCATTGAGTCAGCCCGAATTTTTGTAGAGGCATCAGGGCTAACAGGTCTTCTCTCTCCTGAGGCTTTTCTAGAAGAGCGAGAAAGTATGCTTCAAGAACTCTTCCCCTCATGCACCCTCTTACCAGGTACAGTATTTTGTTTGAGAAACATTTATGTAATATCAGCCGATCAGCGGCAGGTGGAATATTTCATGCTTTTCAGGTCATGCTTCTCAGAACCAGTCTCTGCTACAGTACTGGCAACTATGCGTCTAATCCAAATTGATATGTACCAAACTTGTGCTGAAGCAGGCAATTCATCATTTCTACTATCTGGCTTCACCTTTTGACCTGAGCAGGTTTTGGTCCAATACTTACCCCTAAGGCTTCTCAAAGCCAGTACGTAACCACTGGTAGCAGCTGACCAAGGTACAGGATTGAAATATGGTACATTATAACTGCAGTGGTACACACTATGTACCAGTTGGAATCTGATTTGTATTACAGTAATCAATCTATCAGTAAATTTAGAGTCCATATCCAATTCAGTTTCATTTGATCTGTAGTGTAATGTCCAGATACTTGTTGTACATAAAAAGAATTCAATTACTACCTGCAGTGAACCAGTAACGTCCAGTGCTTTTATGTACCATTACCATTAATTACCTCTTCATATTGACAGAGTGAGTTGATTCCTACTGGCGGTACATAAAAAGGATACAATCTGGGATTGGACTTAAAAGCACAAGTGTCGTCCATGTGTCTATACCCAACCTCTACTAATTTCTCTTTCCTATATGATACAGGAGTAGAACGGTTACTGAACCATCTTCATGCAAAGGGGATCCCGATGTGTGTGGCAACCGGGTAATCTTGCCTTCTCTCCTTTTCTTTCTCCATCTTTTTTTTCTTCATAATTAATCTTTTTGTCTTGTCAGATCTCATGCGAGGCACTTTTTGTTGAAGACTCAAAATCATGGTAAAATATTTTCCCTGATGCATCATGTGGTGAAGGGTGATGATCCTGAGGTGAAACAAGGGAAGCCATCCCCTGATGTGTTTCTTGCTGCTCTTAGAAGATTTGAGGTACTGAATAAAAAAAAATATATAAGAGATTCTGTTTTGATTGGCTGATAAATTATAGCTTTCCATTTATAAAGATTTTAACTTATTTGATCAGGGGAATGTAGATGCTAGTAGTTGTTTAGTATTTGAGGATGCTCCAACTGGGGTAGCTGCTGCTAAAAATGCTGGGATGTGAGTTTCTCTCTCTCTCCACCCCAGAAAAAGAATGAGCTAAACATATAAATATTTGCAAAAAGCAGCCGATTTTTTGGTATGTATAAGGAGCACCACAAGTAGAATGAGCAATGAAAGTGTATCAATAAATTCAGAAAATCACTACTTTGCCCTTTATGGTTCAATGATTTATCCATCACAATCATATATTTTTGTATGTACTTTAAATTCATATCCTTGTATACATTCTATCCTTCTTATTCTTCATCTCATATCTCTACACATCATTTGCACAGTTGAAATGACCATTAATAACATTTTGAGATAATAGAAGTAAAATCTGTTTAAAACACAAATTGTAGAGACAGAAAAGTTCTTTATCAGATTTTAGTGCCCATTAAAACTGTGAGGTTTGCAAGCACCAATATACATGGGTGTTTTTCTTCAAACAAGGACAAATGGTGGCTGTACTTCATAAATCAGCTGCATTTTTTGTTTTCATCTTTACTGGATTATTAAATGTCCCAATTTGCATTAGAGTACTCTTCTTCTTTTTGTTTGTATATGCTGTATTGCAGGTTCATTTTCTTTCCTTTTATTTTTTTTTTTTTTTTTGGGGTGAGATGGGGGAGTGGTTCTAAAGAAATATTTTGTAATCGAGTATGAAGCAAATTAAATGCAAAAGTTCTTTTGTTTGATTGAAATTATTAATGAAATTGCTACAAATGGAACAAACTGTAGGTCGGTGGTGATGGTACCAGATGCAGCACTGGATGTATCCTATCAGAAACAAGCCGACCAAGTTATTAGCTCTCTCCTGGAATTCCAGCCCCAATATTGGGGATTGCCTCCCTTTGAAGATTAATAATAAATACTAAATAGTGAATAAGAAATAAGCCAGTTCTCATTTCTTAGGTGATATTTTGTTGCCTGATTATTTTTTGGCTCATATATCAGTGAGCTAACTGACGTACTGAAAGCTCAGCTTATAATAAATTATACTTGGTAACATTTTCAATGATGGTTTTGTAATAATTAAGCTGTTCAGTAAAAGCATTAGCATCCTATCTAGCGTAAAATATCCAATTCAAATCTCCTGCCGCTTCTGTCCTCACAAATAAAGTATTAATATATTTTGGTGCAGTAAGCTGCAATGTAGCTTGAAATCGACCCACGCCTGTGCAGGCTGTGCTCAAGGTCAAAACCTGTGAGATAACCAGTTGCCACTGGGGAAAAAAAAACTCGTGCAATATTATGGTAAGCGAGAAGGAATTGGGCTGAGTTGAGTTAGACTTCGGCCGAGTCAATCACGAGTCGAGCCGAAATAGCTCATTAATAGTTTGTTTGTGATGTGAGCTGTACATAAACCAAAGATTTTCATCAATTGTAGTGTTGTGAATTATATGTAATCCCAAAAAAAAAAAAAAAAAAAAAATTCATCAGTGCGATCCTCGAGTAAATTAAAATTATAAAAAACTAAAAAAGTTATAATAGGAGTGCTTGAGTACTAAGAAAAAAAAAATCCTGTTCATTCGTATACATGTAGTTCACAACTTCCATCAGTTTTGCTCGAGTTATCTTTTTTTTTTCGAAATTTTCTTTCACGAGTTATGCTAATTATATTCATTTAACGAGTATTATGACCTTAAAAAAACTAGTATTATACTACAGGAGAAGGTATTTTCATACTAATCCGAAAATTATTATTTTATTCTTATTCTCATCTACCAATATCAATTACTCTATTCTTACACTAATTTTGGCACGATCCAAACGTACTGTCACCAAGATCCAATTGCACTAATCATTGATTCATTGTAATGTCAAGATCCAAACGTAGAGATCAAACGGTCCGATTACCAACCACTACGTACCTAAAAAGATCCAATTGGTTGGGTGTTGACCAGTCAGGTGCTGAGATTCCCTGATGCGCATATTCCTTTTTTAAAATGGGGAAAAACATTTTCTTTTCTTTCTTTGCTGAAAAAACCAATGTTAATGGAGAATGAAAGAGAGAGAGGCTTCTAATATTGACGTTGTAGACATCTGGACCGACGGCAATGTTGACTCCAACCATAACCCATGTCATTTTTGACATGGATGGCCTCCTACTCGGTACACATACCTCTCGCTCTCGATCTATTTTTATTCGTCTCCATATATAAAAGCACCTCTTTTATAATAAAGTAAAGTGTTTTATCCCTCAGTCAAGGAGAATATTACTCAGTGCAATTAGGCAATCTGAAGGAATTAAGAAGTGTTAGTAATGGTGTTTACTGTTTACCAGACCATGAATGACCTAGAGGGCAATTTGAGGAAATTAAAAAGGAATGGTAAATAGTGGTAGAGAGAAGATAAGATAAAAAGGATCTCCGTTTTATTGATTCATCAACAAGTTCTTACACAAACGAACCAACAAAAAAGAAATAACATAAATGCCATTTATTGTTATCAATATCCAACACCATTCTTTAATATTTCTTCTCCAGTGGATGGGCTGCTGCACTTTTCCATTTAAGTCCTTTCTTTTACTGTCGATGGACCCTCTTTGACAGAACATTCAAATTTGTTTTACTGCATTCCCTCTAACTGTCACCAGCCTAAGTCCCTTTCTCCCTGCAAACTGTATAGCCAATGGTGTGCTTTGCATCGACATTTCTCTAAGTTTATTCTAATTTCTATTATGCCTTAAGACATCACAGTCATTTTGTAGAGGGATGTTTAGTTTTACAATCATATGAGTTCTCCATTCATATTTTTTTAGATCTTTTTGTGACAAAAAGTTCTCCATTCATATTTAAGAGAGATATTAGTTCAAGTGACATAAATTAATTGGTACATTGCCAACATCAAAAACAACTATTGTGGTATTACATGATATGCTTCAAAACCTCAATTAATGACAAATCAATGCAAAACATGGAACAATGGATTGCAAATTAGGGTGGACATTTTTATACTTAAAATAGAATCAGGCTAGGCCAATGCAACTTGCTATTAATTGGGTCAAGATATACTGAGCCAGACCTGGCCCTTCAACTTACCTCTTGATTTGGGTTGGCTCACGGCAACCCGATGGTCAGCACTAACAAAGTTCCTAATGTGGTTGGTATTGGACAGATGTTGCGTTATGTTACATATATTTTAATTTAGCCCAGTTGGAAGTTTTCAATAAGAGAAAAAAATATGAGTTAAACACTAAACTTTTTATATTGAACTTATCCTTAGTTCCTTATCATCCAGTGGAATAAAAATCCTTACTCTAACAAAATACTGTCGACTTTCCTTATTGTAGTCGTATTAAATAAAAATTCTAGAACTGAAGCCTAACACTTGTTTAAGCTGCATTGCAGATACAGAGAGGATTTACACACTGTTAAATGGGAAGATACTCGAGAGGTATGGGAAAATTTTTGACTGGCCACTACAAGCCAAGATGATGGGAAAAAGGACCATGGAGTCGGCCCAAATTTGTGTCAATGAGTCTGGCCTATCTGGCATTCTCTCTCCTGAGGCATTTCTGAAGGAAAGAGAAGGGATGCTTCAAGAGCTGTTGCCAACTTGCTCCCTCTTACCAGGTACCTGATCTTTCACTCGATTGAAAGGTCATAACAGTGACAGGTGGTTATGCAATTGGTATTGGATTTGGCATTGCTCATATTAGGTGATGGTACAAACTATGAACTTGTTGTAACTGAACTTGGAAGTGGAGTACTGCTTAAAATTTGCTGTACCAGACGTATACATAACCATGAAAATTGTGTACGATAAGCGTCCAGAAACTCTCATCACCATTTAAGTTCTTGATTCTAACATGTGATCAGGATCCTTCTGACAGTACTGAACCGCATTGCCTCTGTCAGGCATAGGTTTAGCATTATTAGATTCCTATACTGAATAATGATTAAAGTATACACAATGTACCAGTTGGAACCTTGCTAAAGCACCAGTCAGGTTTTGTATATATATGGTCCTGCAAAGAACCAGGCAGGCCTTTAAGTCTTATGCTATGCGTCTCGGGATTTTTTGTGCAGACTGTTTTAAGCCAGGTTTGGTGGTTTGTACAAAGGATAACAATCTTAGATCTGGGTTTTATACCAGTATCTTGTGGATGGCTTGTAACCAAAAGTATCTTGTTTACTTGTATATTTTACAGGAGTAGAACGCTTGGTGAACCATCTCCATGCCAAGGGGATACCTATGTGTGTCGCCACAGCGTACTAACCCTTTTTCTCTCTTGTATTTCATCACTTATTTTTTGGTTCATAATTCATATTTTTGTTTATTGTAGATCTTGCACCAGTCATTTTCTATTAAAGACTCAAAATCATAGTAAAATATTTAAAATGATGCATCATATTGTAAAGGGAGATGACCCTGAGGTGAAACAAGGAAAGCCAGCCCCTGATATTTTTCTTGCTGCTCTTAGAAGATTTGAGGTATTAATTCGAATCTCACTTGCTAATTGTCTAAGATGTATTGTTTTTTCTGTTTTATAAAAGTTTGTATGTTTTCAGGGCATAGTTGAGGCTAGCAACTGTCTAGTTTTTGAGGATGCTCCTTATGGGATAGCAGCAGCTAAATATGCAGGAATGTGAGTCTCTCTCTCCCTCTCTTTGAGAAATTTGGCAGATGCTACTTCTTCCCCCCACCCCCAATCAACACCCGAAGCTCAAGCCTTATTTAAGTATATGGACTTCTTTTGCAGAGGACGCTTTAACTAGCATGGTTATGAACTGGACACAGTGACAAATTTATATGACCAGTTTGCCTCAATTCTGTACTATGATTTTTACAAAAATTGGGGTGTGTTGTTCGAAGCAACATTCTGTTTGTTGCCAATGATGGTTGTGACTGCTGCCGTGTATCCATTTTTTCATTGGGGAGGGGGAGGATAAATCAAATCATAAATCCCCAGATTTCTGTTTGAATTATTATTATTGTTATTGTTGTTGGGTTGTTTTTGGAGATAAGAGAAAATTTAAAAGCAAATTACTTTGGTTAGCTGTTGTTATAAATAAATTTATACAGAGTAAACAATTATAGGTTAGCGGTGATGGTACCAGATCCAAGACCGGATATTTCATATCATGAAGGAGCTGACCAAGTCATTAGCTCGCTCTTGCAATTCAGTCCCCAAAACTGGGGACTGCCTCCATTTCAAGATTAAAACGAATAAGTGGGAAATAATTCAACTTCTGATTTGTTTAGTGATTATTTTATGCGTTTTATTGTGAGGCTAATTTATTTTGGCGAGTCTGCTGGAACTGAAACCTCCCAGAAGTCCCTTTACGATTTGTTGCTTGTAGCTTTAAAGAACTTTTTATAGCATAAAATTAAAAGATCATGTGTTTAATTTAGCTTGTTAATTGTTTACTGAAGTTATGCTCTTTCATAAGGCTGTCTGCTTTGGAAGTAAAATAATGGTTGGATACTTGAATCAACAACTGCAAAATTACATGTTCTCAAATTTAATTTGTCCTTTTAAAACAGAAACATGCTATATTATTACTTTTGTTTTCTTCATTTTTTTTTAATCTTGGTATGGTCAATGTCAATCATTTCCTGATACATAAAGACCAATCCTTCAGGCGAACCCTTGGTCAATAACTCTCCAAAATAAACTAAAAGGAGCGACATAAGATCCTTTTCCATACAAATACAATTAGGGCTTGCCTTAAAAATCCTGTAAGAGCACAATTAAGATATCCAGACATTTATTGTTTGAATTACTTCCTAATTATCCAATTATTTATAGGAAATTAGGTATTGTTCGGTCAATAACTTTCATTTACCATATAGTGTGGTCATGAGATATTAAATTTACTGATTGGATGGTTGAGAAGTCCTTGGGATCTAATCAGTAAATTTAACTAATTAAATTTAATACTACATTTGAAAATGACATTTTTGTTCTTCTGAAAAGCACATCTCTGATTTGAGATGTATTATAATATGGGATGATGTACAGTAAAGTTGGATACATGATAGGTAGGAGATGCTTAGATGAAGACACTTAAAAAAAAATTATAATAATTTTATAAATAGACTCCATGTAATTGTAATCAAATCATATAAGAATATTACAAGGTTCATTGACTTCATTCTCTCTTGAGTTCCTCTCTCCCTTTAGAATTTTTGTGTATAAGGTATTGACATTTTCTTGAGTCAAAATAATGCTCTGCAAAATTAAAACAATACATACACACTGACTAGGAAGACATATTTGGGTGCAATTGTCATCTTTAAAGAGAGCATGGATTTTGAAAATTTGTTCAATACCATCATACCAGTACTGGTACTGATGATATTGGATAACCAGGATTAGCTAGAACCTGATTACAGAAAGCATGAATACATTGTTGCAGTGATCACTAAACACTAGTCTTATGGTACTCTAGTAACTAGTCCATTTTAAACCTTCAAAAAAACCTAGTCCATTTTAGTTATTGATAGTTCTCTGGTAAATGCTATACTGGTAGGGCTCTACAGTTGGGATTATAGACAGCGCGACAATGGTCTGGGTCAGGTTGGCATTTTTATATTTAGAAAGGAAACACCATGGATCCAATACGACCCTTAGTGGAGTGAATAAAAGTTGCCTTCACCAGCCCTCTAACAGAGCTGCTCAGTCCTAACTGAGTCCGGTCAGCCTGGTGACCTAGTATTGCTAAATTGTCAAATTTGCTCGGATTTGGGCACATGGATGATGATATTTTTTCAGATTTTTTTTTTAATGAAAAATTGAATTTAAATTATTTTAACCTTGATATTTAACATCAGTGCTTCAGCAATTGGAAAACCAAAGAAGACAACAAAAGAAATTGAAAACACAAAGTATCAAAAAGGAAAGCTTGATCTTTTGTTGTGATCCTCAATGCAGATACAGAGGGGCTTTCACAGAGGTAAATGGAAAGATACTAGAGAGGTATGGGAAAGAGTTTCACTGGATTCTTAAAACCAAGATGATGGGAAAGAAGCCCATCAAGGCTCCGAGTTTTTGCTGATTGGTCAAGCTTAACAATGGCTTCTTTCTCATGAGGAATTTCTCAAGGAGAGAAATGATGCTTGAAAAGCTCTTCCCCTCTTGCCTGGTAGGTACAATACTAGTGTCTGGTACAGTACATATACCACAAAGTAACGCATTAACACTAAGGGATCGACTAACAATAACTACATGTGGAAACCGCTCATTAACTATACATCATTAATTACTTTGGAAACCACCTAATATTTGATAGATTTTACAACTGATGCACGCAAATATGAAAAGCTATGTACGCAAGTGTTAATATATAATACATCAAGTATTCATATCTAATATATCAAGTATTTCAAAACAAAAAACTGAATACATCACACACTTATCTTTTACACGTTTTTAGAGGTGGGTTTTTTTTTTCTCCATTCAAACTCGCCAATATTTCTGACGATCTGTGAGAAAATTTGCAAATCCAAAACCATGAACGTCTTCTACGTAATTTTCTCTTTCAAATGAGATATTTGATGACGTACTTTCGGGTTATTCATCGTGCAAGTATTCATACCTCGTCATACAAGTATTCATACATTGTCGTAAATACCTTGCTGTGTAAGTATTCATAACTTGTCGAGCGAGTATTCATACCTCGTCGTGCAACTATTCATACCTCATAATGCAAGTGTAAATAATTCATGTCCGAAGTGTTTGTACTTAACATATTTTATCAATTTTTTTTCCATATGGCACTGGATGACGTTTAAAAATATTAATATTAAATATTGCAGGTATTTATACATTGTCGTGCAAGTGTAAATAGTTCATATGTCAAGTGTTAGTAACTAATAGAATCTATGAAATTTTTATTTTTATTTCCATATGGCACGGAATGATGTATAAAAATATTAATTCCAAATGTTGCAAGTATTCATACTTCGTCATGCAAATGTTAATAGTGTATGTATCAAGCGTTTTATCTAAAAGATTTTATCAATAGTTTTTTTTTCTCATGACATCATATTACGTTTGAAAGTACTAATATCAAGTATGCAAGTATTCATACCTTCTAATATAAGTGTTAGTAACTAACAAAATCTATGAAATTTTTATTTTTATTTTCATATGGCACGGAATGATGTATAAAAATATTAATTCCAAATATTGCAAGTATTCATACTTCATCATGCAAATGTTAATAGTTTATGTATCAAGCGTTTTATTTAAAATATTTTATCAATAGTTTTTTTTTCTTATGGCATCAGATGACATTTGAAAGTACTAATATCAAGTATGCAAGTATTCATACCTCCTAATGTAAGTGAAAATAGTTCATGTATCAAATATATGTATCTAACAAATTATATTAATTTTTTTTCTCATATGGCACTGAATGATATCTGAAAGTATGAATATAAAGTATTGTAAGTATTTATACATCGTTATAAAAGTATTAATATCAAGTATTGTAAGTATTCATATCTCGTAATGTAAGTATTTATACTTATAACTGAAGTATGAATTGTTATGTTTAAGAGTATCTTAATTTAATATTATTTTACAAATTACTCTGTTTGGTGCTAATAAGTAATATGGAAAATATTCACACCTGTGCATTTATGTACTAATATTTACGTTGTAGACTATGTTGGATGGATACAAGTACGGATATCGTATCAAATACGATATGGATACGACGATACGACAATTTTCAAAAATCTAGAATACAATATAGCTATTATATATATTATTTTTTATTATTTTAATTCTATTATTAATTCAACACGACAATACAAAAAAAAAGTTGATAAAGTTTGATGATTTTGCTATAATGCATCTCACATTTTTTTTTAAAGAAAGGCCAAAAAGTCACCTATATTAAAATCACCGCCAAACGATTAATCAGAAATAATCAGGAATAGTCGGCTATAATGGAAATAATCAGTCAATTAATTAGAAAAATTCATAATGGTTTGGTCACCACTAATAATTAATCGCAATTAATCGGCCTAAACAGACTTTTTTTTTACAACACTAATCACAATATGTGAGAAATGATCCATACGAAAAAATTATTTCAAAAGAAAATTATTGAAAGCAAATCCGGATCAACTCAGGACTTTAGATCTAACAGTCGGGCCACAAGAAAGTAAGTAATCAAGGTAGTTGAATATGGATCAATTTCAGCACTGAATACGAACCGAATCACTTCTCTGTAATTTCTCTCTCCATTGATTTTTTTGTCATTTTTTGCTTTCATAATCGAATTAGATTGGCACGATGTGCGGAGTATTGTTGGATATAAAAAAGCAGGAAGATTCGAAAGTAATTAATCAAGACATATTAGATTATTGGATAAAGTCGACATGGGGATGCAAGAATCGATGAAGTTTGGAGCGCGCGACTTGATTTCTTTTTCTTTTTTCAAGCTTGATTGTTTGGAGTTTGGACAGATAGAGACAAAATTGGTAGTTAGGAAATTTAAAAAATTTGGAAAGATTAGAGATGAGAGATAGACCGTTAGTACTTAGAGGACATTTGGGGGATTAAAGATGGGATAAATAAATCTTTATCCTAACACTAAATCATGAATTTGCATCCAATCATCAGCAGCAACACTGCCAATTTCAAAATATGTTTCTTTTTTCAAGTACAACGATATTGGATTCGTTTATAAATGATGATAAATTTGGATCTTTACAAAGACCAAGAAAAATACCAGAAAGGTACTTCGAATAATAAATTGGGAGCAGCTAGTTATCTCCTCTTAACAATTCCCCATTTATCCTTCGGTCATTAACTACTTCAATAACTACTAACTACCTAAGGGGACCACTTACTATTTGAGGACTACCTAATATTTGAAAGATTTTACAACTGGCGCGTGCAAGTATTCATCTATAATGCATGAAGTATTCATATATAACACATCAAGTATTCATGTATAACACATCAAGTATTCATACCTGATATATCAAGTATTTAAAAAAAAAATAGACACATTTTTAGAGATGGGTTTTTTTTTGTCCGTTCAATCTAATTAATATTTCTGACGATCGGTGATGAATTTTGCAAATCTAAAACTACGAATGTTTTCTACAAAATTTTACCTTTCAAATGAGATCCATTATGACATACTTTCGAGTTATCCGTTGCATAAGTATTCATCTTTATGAGAAAGTATTCATCCTCGTCGTGCAAGTGCAAATATAAAAACTGGACGCACCACTCATCCATCTTTTACACGTTTTTAGAGGTGGTTTTTTTTTCTCCGTTCAATCTAACCAATATTTCTGACAATCTGTGAGGACTTTTGCAAATCTAAAACCACGAACATTTTCTACATAATTTTATCTTTCAAATGATATCCATGATGACATACTTTCGAGTTGTTTGTTGCACAAGTATTTATTCTCGTTACCCAAGTATTTATCACTCATTGGGAAAGTATTCATCCTCATCGTGCAAGTGTAAATACAAAAACTGGACACATCACTCATTCATCTTTTACACATTTTTAGAGATGTTTTTTTTTCTCCGTTCAATCTAACTAATATTTCTGACAATCTGTAAGAAATTTTGCAAATCTAAAACCACGAACATTTTCTACACAATTTTATCTTTCAAATGAGATCTATGATGACATACTTTTGAGTTGTCCGTTGCACAAGTATTCATACTCGTCATACAAGTATTCATCCCTAAGATATCAAGTATTCATTCATATACATCTATTTTTTTTATCAAAATTTGTTTTTACGTCATTTCTTAGTAATAAAAAATAGTTTCCACATGTTTCATTATCAAAACAAAAATAACCTATCAAATTTTACAGATCATTGAATTGAAATGTTACAAAAAAAAAAAATAGAAACAATGTTTAAAAGAAACAAAACATACATCATTGAAGTATTCATACATATACGTTAAAGTATTCATAAATAAGATGTTAAGTATTCATACATATACATTGAAATATTCATAACTAAGATATCAAGTATTCATTTATACAAGATCAAGTATTCATACCTAAGACATCAAGTATTCATTCACATACCTCTATTTTTTTCAAAATTTATTTTTTCTGTCATTTCTTAGTACTTAGTACACGCTGCTCTAATTCATGAACCCAGCTCCTAATCATAATAATTAAAGTTTTGATAACTACATCTCTAAGTATTGATATATATGCAAAAGAAATGTTATTATGTAAAAAACTAATTCTTCCTAATATAATTGTTTCACATTGCACCAGTTTTGCAAGTGTTCAAGCATTCATACATATATTTATAAACAAAAATATACATACATATAATATGTAAAGTATTCACACCATCTAAATAATCACAAAAACAATATACATTATTCAAAGTATTCAAATTAAGAACCAAAATTATTAATAACAAATAATTGTTAATTCGGTGTCATTGATACAATAGAGGCTAGTACAATCACAAAATAACAAATAACCAAAAAAAAATTAACACAAGCCTTCAAATTCTAGAACAAATCATATAAAATAAACCAACATTAAAATCTTCATACAAACGACTCTGAGTCTAAACTATGGAGGCACAAAAGATTCATGTTGATTTTCTTCTCCTTTGAGTTCAAAGGTCTGAATCTTACACAATTTGTTACATTTGACATTTTCACTTTCCAATTTCTTTGCAATTTAAATATCTGATGAAAACCTGAAGTGATTACTAACAAGCGCCCAAAGAGAGAATAAGGATAATAGTAACTTTACAAGTAAACTGGGTTATATACTTATATGTGAGTTTGAACTGGTGCCAAATTATAATTACCAGATTTTGTGAAGTAACTTTAGAAGGTGAAATTAGGATAATATTAAAAAACAGCAAGTCACAATATATATGCAATTTTTTCAATCAAGGCACTGCTAGCTTTAATTAGAACTCACTGCACCGAATCAGGTATGCCGACCTTTTTAATTGGATGATAACAAGTAATTGTCTTGATCCGACCTACTTTCGTGGATTCGAATTGGGAAGGTAGCCAGTGTAAGCTGCTGTCACGTCGAAGCTGGCGCGCCTATTGTGATCTGACGGTGCCACTAGATGAGGTTAAGAAGGGAAGCTGTTTCGTCGGACTGGAGGCACAGGAGTGGAGAACCTCAATTCTGTTTGTTTTAACACCTTTAGCTTTAGTCTTCTTTGTTTAAAGTTAATATGAACAATTACTTCTCTGAGGCAGGGGTCTGGCACCGTTTCTCGTCAAAACTTGCACCATGCGCTTCTTCCGTCGTGCAGGATTGGATGTAATCTCCAACTAGCATAATACTAGAGGTTATCTGGTCTAGTATTGTACCAGTTGGGTACCTACAATAGGCAGCAATGTCCAGTTTTGATTTCAGTCCATAAAATCCTAAAAGGTGAAAGCAAAAACGTATAACCACATCCAATATTTTAGCTACAAAATTAGCTAACACATGCACACTATTAGTAGCCTAAATCATATCAAAACTTAATTTTGAATAATCTGATGGGACCTCACTCATAGAAAAACCAGAATCAAAGAATTAATCCAGTGAATAACACTGGTGTCTGGACTGGCGCATGAAATCAGAGAAACTTCAGATGAATCTTAGTGCGAGATGAATCATTTAAGCAAACCTCATACCACAAAATAAAAAGTGTGAAATTGAAATAGGGTAAATAAAAAGAGAAAAGGTAACGTCCTCCGGGCTACAGTCCCCCGAAAATCCCCGCGTATAAAATCCTTCCCGTCAGTTCAATTTATTAGCATAATTAAGCCAAAATAGTAAAACAGGTAATAAATTACTAGTGGCTTGACTAAAATAGCCATCTGCAATCCAATTTCTCGTCAATTCAATTGATCCAATTTTTAATTTTCTAAGTCGATTTATTACAGGGAACTGACCTTGACCTGCTGGAGAAAGAGGACAACGGAGGAGTGCACCTGAAACCCGCTTGAAAGCTTAAAGCTACAATCAATGAGACAGGCAGTAACAACGTCGCAACCAATGGCTATCTTGCCTCTACCGCTGGAGCAGCATTGGATCCTTCCGGTGATCTCGGCAAGGATCGCGGCCTTCCCACCAGATTTCTCCTCGAAGAACTCAAACTTGCGCCACTGATACATCTTGTTCTTTCTGATCTATCTGATCTGTTTCTCTCCATCGAGAAGCCTTCGCGTCCATTAGAGAGAGACGGAGGACGAGTCCGAGGTGAAGTCGGAGAAGAGATCGAACACGTGGCGGTTGAAGGAAGAGAGATCGGAAGAATCGTGTTAGTTCTTTTGAGTTGTCAACGAACGAGAAAGGGGAAGGAAAAGGAGATCGGAAGGGATATAAAAATGGAGAGGAAGGAGACAGAAGGCAAATGGAGAGATTAGTTAAGTAACTTAAGTTGTTAAGTCGTTAGTATGGATAAGAAGTTCGGGGGATGAAAACACGGGGAAAATTATAATTACCCTAATAAATTTATGAATTCGGTTGCAGGAATATGGGGATGGTACCAGATTCGAGATTGGATGTATACTATCATTGTCAAAATAAATTTTATGAAATGCCGTTACAGGTATAACATTCATGTGATTATATTATCCTATTTATTTCGCAGAGACAACCTTCATGTAATTATCATTTTACCGGAGAAAGAAATTCTATAAACCACAACGGAAAGAGTTTACGATTTTGTTTGGAATAATCATTTCTGTACCCACGCTATAGTACCCGCACAGTACCCGCGCTATAGTAACTGCATTTAGAGGAATAATGTATTATGGCCTCCACTAATTATATTATGTCCACTAATTATTATTCTAAAAAGATATTATATAGTCTCAACTAATTATTATTCTAAAATCCCAGCAGCATCCTTTTAAAGCATCGGCACTAATTCCGCGTCAACATTTCTCTAACAAAAATAGTTGACCTCATAAAAATAAATACTTCAGTGCATAGATATAAATATTTTCAATACTTAGATATTAATACTTTCAGTGTCATATGTAAAAAGAGGAGGGATCCAATTACAACATTATGGCAATCTAGGTCCCCACAAGTAGTTATGTAAAAATTACAACATTATTTACTATATAGATATAAATACTTGTGTTCTTTGAATTATATACTTCAAGATTTGACTATTAATATTAAAAAAAAGTTATAGATCTGGACCGGTTGCGGTCCCCACAAGCAATTATGGCAGTTTAGGTGTGGGTACGACGTCAGAAATTTCAAAAAATGTGCGGGTACGATTATTTAAAAATAATTAATTTATCATTTACATTTTTTACTATATAGATATAAATACTTGTGTTCTTTGAACTATATACTTTAAGATTTGACTATTAATATTTTAAAATAAAGTTACATATCTGAAACAGTTGCGGTCTCCACAAGCAATTATGACAGTTTAGGTGCACGTACAACATCAGAAATTTCAAAAAAAAGTGCGGGTACGATTATTTAAAAATAATTAATTTATCATTTCCATTGTTTACTATATAGATATAAATACTTGTGTTCTTTGAACTACATACTTCAAAATTTGACTATTAATATTAAAAAAAAAGTTACAGATCTGAAGTGTAATTATAGCAATTTGATCCCCACAAATAATTATGACAATTTAAATGCAGGTACTCATATCAACTTCCTTTTGTTTCAATATTATCATTCTGATTTACTTTCTTATCAGCTCGTTTTTCTTATATTGTTCTTTCTTTTATTAAATCTTAAATTATTCCTAATATCTTATTTTTGAAATATTGCGTCCCCGACTTTCCTTCTTTCAAATAACGAGGCACATTTTGCATTGGTGCATAGAACCATGACCGTTCTTTCACCAGCATGCAATATCTTCGCATCGCAAGATTTAGAAAGCCCAAAATACATTTAGAGGCTATACCTATTTAAGAGTCCAAAGAATAGCTTATGATGAATTTTTAAACAAGAAATTAAAAGAAAAAAAAAACATCAACTTCTATAATTGGTATGAGAGCAAAGATTTTTGCTCTCCTCCTCAAAAATCTTTTGGATGGGATCCCACAATCGGAATTTGCGTGAACCACCCCTTCCATATGCTAATTTTACCAAACATCTCTGAGGTAACGTCCTTCCATTTGGAGACTCTTCACAAAGCTCTCAGTCTTTGAACTATCCATTGCCCCCTATTAAAAAGAAACACGCTCGATCAACAATAAAATAAGCAGAGGTTCTCAACTTTTTTAATTTAGTACATCAGAAGAGTTCAACTATTTATGCATATACGATACCTGTTCTTGAACAATGGTATGAAGAACACGGTGTACATCTCTAGCCATTCCCTTGGCATCTCCACACACATAAACATAACCGCCTTGAGAAATAGTATTCCAGATCTCAGGGGCCTATTTAGAAAAGAAAAGCCTATGGTTAGACATATACTTGACAATCCCCAATTTCCGATGTCTTTGACTTCCTCTTTTTTTAGCTAATGTTTAATTGTAGATGAAATATACTCCATGTAAATGTGCTAACCTTCTCAGCCATTTTGTGCTGTACATATTGTTTGGTAGGGCCCTCACGAGAAAAGGCAACTATTAGCTCAGAAAGTGCTCCTTTTGCAACAAAGTTATCCAGCTCCTCCTCATATATGTAATCCTACATTTCAATTAATTATTTCCATCAGAAACTGGTGGTTAAACATCCAGCTTTGTAAAAACCAATCTTAAATAAAAAGATACCATATTGCGGTTTCTGCAACCAAAGCAAAGAACAGCTTGACCGAGCTCAATACCAGATTCCTTCAAAGCCAACCGCTCCTGAGAAATCAAAAGTACAAATTGGGATAAGACAGATTACTAAACTGCAGAAACTTTCAAGAATTGACTGACAACTCGGCAAGTAAAAATTGAGATGAGGAGAACTGCAAAACTGCACATAATTTTACAGAATTGATGACAGCTCGGCAACTAGGTTCTAGCGTATACCTGTAAGAAACCTCTGAAAGGTGCAAGGCCAGTACCAGGACCAATCATTATGATTGGAACCTTAGGGTCTGTTGGAAGTTTGAAATTTGATTGTCTGACAAAAATGGGGGCCCAGCTGCAGTCATTGCTTTCCTCCAGTGGAGTTGCATTCTGTAAAATTATGAAATATGAAAGTTGCGAATCAAGTTTTATAAAATCAAACAATGTCAGTACTTGCTATCCTAATATTTTATATTACTACTAGGGTGGGAGAATGACTTTCAAAGCATTTACAACTTCAATTTAATGTGGTCTATATAGCAATGTCTCATTTACATTTTATAGGAGGGTATAATATTCAAATTACTGATAACTATAATAATAAACAAGCATAAGAAACAAAAAAAAAACAAAAAAACAAAGAGAGGTGACCGAATAAGATGCATCACAAGCACCAAAAGAAAAAAAAAAAAAAACAAAGAATAATCTTCATAAAAGGAACCTTCTTTGCTAGCAAAATGAATAAATAAATTACCTTCATCCAAGTAGAGCAAATTCCTTTATGAACCCTGCCAGTCGGTGTGGTTTCGTACACCAATGAACATGTGACATGAATTCTTGTAGGCGCCATTCTAAGCCAAGCAATAGAAATTATTTAAAATAAAACAAAAGGTGGACAAGAATATTCATATATTATAAAGTAAAATTTTGAAGTACTTACTTCGGTGAGGAAGAGATAGAGTAGTATCTTGGCTGGAGCCGTGGGGCTATAGCAGCAAAGAACACACCAAGTGGCGGCTTTGCAGAGGGAAATTCTGACATCACTTCAAGTATGCTTCTCTGGCTAGCCACCACCCATTGTGAATATTCATCCTGCATCCCCAAAAAATGAATTTCATTTTTGAATCAAGAAAATTTCAGGAATAAAATAATCAAATATGAACTTTGGAGAGAGGCCCAACCTTGCCAGCAGGAGATGCCAAGAACTTCAAGCGTTCAGCTTCGGCTGGGTCCGAAGCATGAGTAGCCAGTGCAATCAAAGCACTCTGTACAGTCATAAAAAATAAACAAAGAAATTAGGTGGAGAAAGCTCAAAAACACAATAATAAACAATGTAATGCCTTCCTGGAGGGGTGTGAATTATCAGATACACACATTAAGTCAATTAGTAATTTCTCAATGACATCAATTGATTGTGATAAAAATTAAAAATTCTACTAACCATTACTTATAGTGAAGGATAAGAAAAAACTTTGAATTTGAAGGGAATATTAGTGGGAAAATTTTACTTTTTTAGGGGAATTAAGAAGATCAGCATAACGGGTAAGAGCAGCTCTGAGAGTGATAGGAGAGGGGAAGGGAGGAGACAATGAGCTGCTGCCAAGTGGTGTGCCGTCCTCTTTATCAGCATGAATTGAGAAAAAGGTGTCAGCTGAATAACCCAACAGCCTCTCTGCTTCCTCCACGGTCTCAGCACAGTTCTCGGCATATACACCAACATGGTCTCCAGCTTCATAACTGTAAAAAAAAAGGAGAGGAAATTACGGTAAAACTGTGAACTGATAAGGTTAATTTGAAATGTGCTGGCACCAATATCTACAGGGAAGAAAGAAAAGAAAAAATCATGTCACGTTCATTAACTTTGCATAACAAGCCACAAGTAAGTTCCATGTTAACCTTGGAAACAACTACAAATACCATGCATAATTCCATAAAACATGAGCAACATCACACCTTCATGAAGCATCAAACAATTTATTCCAACCAAAATAATGTCCAAAGAGCCCCCACCTTTAGTCAATACTCTTGTAGTCACGAGTGAAAGATGAAAGAGGGCTTGGTTAAGGAACTCTAACAAAATGAACGAATGGAATAATACAACCAAACTCTTTTTTGTATAGGGCGTGCATATTTTACGTAGTAAATATTATAGTCTTATAAAAAGGTTCAATAAAGAAAGCAGATAGAAGTAATTTATTTTGCAAACAAGCAAACTCATCTACATAAGAAGAAAATTGTAATTGTACTCCTTTTCTCAAAAAGTAAAAAAGAAAAAGAAAGAATCACAATTTAGGGTACCTGTGTAAAACAAATGATATTCCAGTCTATACAGTCCATGCCAAATATTTTTATTTCAGATTTTAGGATGACAGTCTAACAGAAGGTCAAGCTGAGCTTAGCTGGCATGATTATGTTTGCTTTGAAAACACAGTATCTTTGAGGATTTTAATAAACAAACTGAAATTTTCCAGATAATAATACTTAAATTCATCTTACCTAAGACCTGTGCTTGCAATGTCAAATTCCAAATGAGTACATGACCGATCAGAAGCAGGTTTATGGAGCTCTTTTCTCACAGCCACATTGGATCTAAAAAAAAGAAACAAATAGAGAAGGCACACAATTCAAAAAAAATAAATCAAAATAATCATTTCCTTGTTGATTTTACTTCTATGAAAAGTAATAGTAGTGGAAATTGATATGCAATTACCTGCATGGATGGTGGATGTCATGGACAGCATGGCCATTAGCAAGGCTCCAGCTCTTATCCAGGTGAGCATCTTCATCGGGTTTAAGGAATACCACACGGTATTCTGGAATAGTAGCAGTATAAGGTGTGGTTGCGCCTGATACATCATCTTCATCTCTAAGCAGATTGTCTAGTTCTGGCCATAAAAGCTCTTTCCTGAGAGGACAAAAAAGAAAATTAAAAAAGGGAAATTCAGTTGTGTGTATCAAATGTTTAGAAACCTCATTTAAGTATACCATGCAGAGAAGTCATCTTCAATGCACTGATCATCATCTCCCAGACCAACTGGTATTATGCGCTTGGCACCTATTTTTTGGAAATTAATAATACAATTTTCAACCTGACATACTTGTATCATATATATATATGGTAAGTACAAATTCGTTACCTTGCTTTTCGAGAAGCTCATCTACCACATTTGCAACCTATCATCCAAAGCAACGAAAAAATGAATGAAGACAGAGATAAGAAAGGAATTTAAAGTACACTACAAATTTGAACAGATTGCCATACACTAAATCGCATACTAACCTTGTTGAAATGCTCATATTGCCTATTCCCAAGACCAAATACAGCATATTGAAGATTATTCAACCAAGCCCCTTTCTCTTCACCCTATAATTAAACCATAATGAAGCCCACAAGTACCTAATTAATGTATTGCAGAAAAAATAACTATCTGTCTCCAAAACAAAAATATATGTTGCTTTCTCTTTACCTCTGTGAACCATTTGTAGAACCTGGCAGCATTATCTGTTGGTTCACCATCTCCATATCTATTTTTCAAATAAGAAAATTTAGAAATGATTTGACAGGTATAGAATTATTACTAACTACAATCAAGAAATAAATCTTACGTGGCCATGAAAAATAAAGCGAAGTTTTCTTTCTTCATCTTCTCCCCATATTCATCATCTTCAGCCGCATATTCATCCTACAAAATAAAGTAATAATAATGATGATGAATTAAACAATCAACATTTTTTCATGGTACAACACTTTGGATTGTTCAAATTTAAATAATAATAATAATAAAAATAACTTATACCATATCAACAACTTTGAATACGGCTTTCTCATATCTTGCTTTAGCCTCCTCGGCCAGTGCCTAAACAATCATGATGAAATCTATAAGTGAAATTTTTATATGACGACTATAATAATTATATTAAAATTAAATCAACGTGTTTCAGTGCCTCATCTTAAACTTCACCACTAAATTTTGTTATTGGCCCAAAGAAGAAAAAAATTAAGTAAAATATAGCAACTCCAAAATAAGAGACTTGAACAACCGATAAATTCCAGAGAAGAGATTCAAAGAATTTCCTGAAATTGGAAAATCACGTTCCCTTCTTTAAATTAAATTAAAATAATAGAGCAGTTGTTCCTGACCTCACCGAAGTTCTATGTTCGTGAGCTTAAAAAGGGCAAAGGGAGAATTTTATTTGAACTTAATTATTTAGTTGTTTGTTTGTCTGTGTACTTATATTTTATTAGTTTCTTCCAAGGTGGGCTGTGGCTTGAGGGCAGTAGTAGACTGTACTCATCTATCTAGTAAATTAATCAAAAATTGATAGAGTCTACTAAAATAAACAAATCCATTAATTTATCAGTAACTGAGAATCAATCCTCCACCACTACAGACCTTAGCGAATCCCTCGGCAGTCCCAGTCTGAGTGCCGAAAAACACAGTAACCTTCTTCCTCCCGTCGTCCTGCTCAATCTCAGGTGGCAGCGCCACCTTGAGCGCCGCCGGTCGTGGAGGCCCGACCTCCTTCTTCTCTGCTCCAGAACGCCTCCAGATCAAAAAGAAGCCAAATCCAACCAAAAGAGCAACAGCTGTTACAGCCGCCGTGAGCATCTCTCTATTCTCAACGATTGACACCACCTCTCTCCCAGAGAAGATCGCCATCAAAAAATCCATCGGAGACAGATCCATGTGTTCTGTCTCCATGTCTTATTATTTCTCTGTAACAAATTGAAAAGATGGAATTGGTCACGGGTTGGTTGGTTGAGTTTTCGCTCCGTTGGTTGTTCGTTTTTGTGTGAATGTTTGGTTGGGAGTTGGTGAGAAGCAAATGTAAGATTTCATGAGAAACGAGGGGCGGTGAGATGAAGAGATTTATATAAGCCAAGAGCAGGAGGTGGGTTTCACCAAACCCCAGTGGGTCAACACGCCTCTGCACCTACTCAGTTATGGAATCTATGAACTTGGTGCGTGGTTTGCGAGTGCATTAAAGAGAAAAAATTTACGCATGGGATGAAAAGAAAAGAAAAATAATGTTTTTTAACATCTTACATTTAGTCAAAATTAGTTTCAGTCTCCTATGGACTTTATTTTTAATTTAATTAATGTTTTGGGCCTACTTGACTTATTGCCACGTTAGATGACTAGATCAAAGCAATTTTTTTTTTTTTCTGATTTAGACATTTATTAAATGGCTATAGTTGAATGTATTGCACAAGTAAATGACAGGTGAATCTTTTTTTGGGAAGAGTCGATGTCAAGAGTATTGTCATTAGGGCGGATCCATATAGGATCGGGGGCGGTTAGGGGTGGATCTGTTTTTTATGAATTTTCAATTTTTATAGAGGTTTATTGATTTCGATTGATTTTGTCATTTTTGAATTTTTTTCGTCACTTTTTGAAATTCTGATTTGTAATTTAGATTAAATGTAAAGTTAAAATTAAAATATTTTTTTTAAATTATGATTGGTAATTAGAATTATAAATTCGAATATCATAATTATTAGTCAAAGAATTAAAAATTATAATTTTAAGCATTATTTTTTATTTAATATCTAATTAGTTAATAAGTTTGAATCTGATTCGCTATATTTTTACTTTCCAGACGAAAATTCTAAATCTGTCTCTGATTGTCATTTATTAGATCCTGAAACAATATATCTACACTGTTGCAATTTAAGAAGTGCAAAATAAAGACTCAATTGATCATATATATACTTTTTTTTTTTGTAGTAGCTCATTTATTTTTATTTTTACTTATCTTAAAAGTTAAATTTGCAGTAACTTAATTTGGATACTAATCCTGTATAAAGCTACGAACCTTCCAATGCATGAAGGGTCCTTCAATCTTCTTCGGTGGAGAGAGTATGTTGGGATTTAGCATGAAGTTAAGAGTTAGCTCCAACTGACATAATTTATATGGAGACATTTCTAGCCACGTCAAGAATTTCAATTCTCCTCTATTTATCCAAATACTTTGTAGTTTTCTCCATTTAATTATAAGAACATGTTGAAAAATGTATTATAAGCTAAGTTGCGTTTAATTTTAAGAGCCTCTATGTCTTATGCTTGTAATTTACCGTTCTTCCGAAATTTTTATTTTTACCATCTAAAAAAAACCCAAATAACCAGTTTTTTTTCAAAATTCAATTTTTACCATGTGATTGGCCGACCATTATGTACTGCTCCACCGACTCTGAGATTTGGTCTCCTGTTTCTATCTTAATTTTCTGTGCAATCCATTCCAAGTTTTTATGGTTATGGGGCATCTATGTGAAAATCCTGTCGGCTTTGTGCGAGCATTGATCTAGGGATGTAAACGGTCCGATGCGGATTGGATACTGGTCTTATCGTATCTGTATATGTTACAATTCTTTAGATACGAATACGGATAGTTTCGGATACAGATACGAATCGGATATCTGATGGATACAGATTTTTTTTTTGTTACAAAACATCTATTATATTATTAAAATATTAGTTACTAATTATATCATAGTGTTATTTTATTCATCAAAATATATATCTATATACAATTTATTGCATATAATAAATTATTGGAACAATATGTAATTTAGTAAATCAATTTAACAAAACATATATCACATATTTAATAACATATATCACATTTGTTGTGGTTTAAAAATGTAAACGGTCGGATACGGATAGTTAAAAATCTTACCGTATCCTTATCCGTTATAATTTTTCGGATACGGATATGAATCAGATAATTTAGATAATTTTTTAGATTCAAATCCAGACAAAATCGGATAATATCCGATCCGTTTACACCCCTAATTTTGTTTTTGGAAATATTGGCAGCAGCCGCCAACACCCCTAATTTATCTACGCGAAATTGAGGTCAGTAATTTGTTACCTTCTTATAGACTGTGCTATCATGAAAAACAGAACACTTGAAACTTGAAAAGTCTTACTAATACTATTCGTCTATTTCTACTTTTCAAAATTCAAACTTGTCAACGCCCGACATATTAGGCCATTTAATATTCCATTAAACCAATTAACTATGATCGTGGTACATGATTTTAAACTACACCAATTACCAGCTAAAGCAGAGAATGGGCTGCGCCTGCGGCTTTCCAAAGTCAAAGGGGTTTGTTTGACTTTGAATTCGCGACGAATCAAACTCAGTTTGATATTTGTTTTAAACAGTTCAATTGGCGTTCAAAATTTGTAAGTCCGTTTAGTTCAAGGAGAGATTTATAATTTTAATTTTGAGGTACAAGTTTTGACACGGATCAAATTATTTAGATCGGTTATTCAACCGAATGTGATCTGATTGACTGATTCTCGTCAAATATTCTATCCCCTCTCTTTCTAAAAAAATGTTAAGATGCGTTGCTGCATTTAAAAGACCTAACTCGTTTATGAAAATTTAGTTTGAACAAAATATTTTCTTTTCTTTTCTTTTCTAAAAAGTTGTAGAGATATAATGCGATTTGATCAATTGGATATCAATAAAAAATTTAGCCGTTGAACTTAATATCAACTGAAATACGTGAAGATTTTTTATTTATAAAAAATATTATAAAATAATAAAGAAAAAGAGAAGAAGTATCTTGGAATATCCATGTATAAATGGATTGGATAAGTAAAATTTGTCTGATCCAAACTTTAGACCGGAATTTTTTTTACCGATCCAAAAATGTTCTTTCTTTTATTTATTTTCCAGTTATTTTGGATTCACTGTAGCAAAAAAAAAATTAAAACACTAAACTTGTTTTTTTGCTTT
The DNA here is from genome assembly GCF_964058835.1 of Carex rostrata. Lineage (NCBI taxonomy): Eukaryota > Viridiplantae > Streptophyta > Magnoliopsida > Poales > Cyperaceae > Carex > Carex rostrata. Next base: position 10,012,985 of record NC_135931.1, read on the forward strand.
ACAAGATGGAGATCACAGAGGATTTAAGACAACTAAACAAAAAGAATGAATGATAGAACAAATTTCTACCGATCCATCCATACATTAAAATTTAAGATATACTTTCTCTGTTATTTTATAATGTTAGTACAAATAAAAAAAATTAGGGTAAGACTACGGTGCTACGGCTCAATATTCGAGTTTTTAAAATCGTAACGGTCGATCTGAATTGTTCATCTTGTTCTCCATATTAATATGTATTTGGAGACCAAATTTTACATTTTTTGGGAATTTTTTATTATTTTTTTAGATAGATAGAAAATCAAATATCTGAACGGTGCATAATTTTTTAGATCAACTGATTTTCTACCTATCTAAAAAAATAGTAAAAAATTTCCAAAAAATGTAAAATTTGGTCTCCAAACACATATTAATATGAAGAATAAGATGAACTGTTCGAATCAACCGTTAGAATTTTGAAAAGTCAAATATTAAGTTGTAGCATTGTAATTCTCTGTGCAACCCATAGCACCGTAGCCTTACCCAAAACGAGAGGGGCAATATAGACCCATAGCATGACTTGAATTCAACGTTCACCGTTGATCTAGTAAAAAAATCATTAAGAAGCATGCATGGATGTAGAGGTGATCATAACAACTCGCAACCCCACGCCTGCCCGGTCCGACTCGACAAAATGAGCGTGCAGATTTGAATTGGTGCACAACGAATTGGATTTTGATTTATAATCTAATAAAAAATGATATCATGAATTTGGAATTTTTTTTTATGAAAATTCGGATTCGGACCGACAATAATGTTTCCGTATCTTCCTTTTTTGTTAATCGAAGTATGTTATTTTTTCTTTATCAATAGTCTTACTGATTATATTTAAAATATTTTTGGAAAAGTTTTATAAATCTATTAGCTGTTGCCAGTTGTGTTTTACACAGTATTGTAAAAAATGGTTTTGATGGACAGAGTCCGCTATTTGACATTTTTATATTGATTTTTGAAAAGAGACATTTTTATATTGATATTACATGGATTTATAATTAAAGAGAAAGAATAACTTCACAATTTTTTAAGATTTTAGAATTGGTAAGTGATTGGTTATTTTACTTGCACATTGTTAATATAAACAAACTAGCTGTTAGCACTCAATGTATTATTTTATAGGGAAATATATCTTTTGTGTTTGTTTATGTTTCATAGTTAGAGCATCTCCATCAGAAAAATTAAGAAGAAATTAAAACTAGTTGTTAAGTACTAAATAAAAATTAAGTTAATTTTATTTTATAAACCTTTACACTCTTGCAATTAACTTTAAGTTTCTTTTAGTAACCACGTCAGTAATCATTACTATGGAAGAGAGACCGAGGGCCAATAAAAATATTTAGAAAACAATTTTATTTTTTAAACTTTCTAAATTAAAAAATTACGTTACATTTCAAAAATTAAATTTCAATGTACCACACGTGCTTTGAGAAATCAGAAAGAAATCTCAATGCAGATGTTTTCAAGAGAATTAAAAAAGAGTGCATCTGACAAGCTGACAAGTTGCAAAAATACTTTTTTTTTTTCTGAAGAGCATAATCATTTCTCTTGTATATCCATGGTTAAAATATAGTGCACAATATGTCTAGAATATGGATTTGTTAATAGATGAAAATGCATAAGATAAATTATATACACCAATACAAAATTGAATCCAAAAATTCTTACACCTGAAATGAAATAATATTCTCTTCTTATAGTTTTTTTTTCTTCCAAATAAACATAAAACCTAGCACCGAATTGCGCTGATACATTTTTAACATAAACATGTATGCTTGAATTGCTCCAGGATTATACCGAATCCGTATCATCTCCGGTATTGCAGAGGATTACCCTCACTTCACAGTTTGAGACTAAATTTCAATCGATTTGGTATTCCAGCCGCAATAGGGGGCAGTATTTTTGAGCTTTGAGATTTGTGCCAAGTTAAAAAGAACGGTTCAGATCTAGTAACTGTAAAAGATTCCCTTATCAGGTATTGGAGAGGATGTTAATTGACCTCCTATTAGAATACTGACATTTTTCTTAAAAAATAGTACATATATTTTTATATTTTTAATAAAGAGTGAAATGAATACTTTATAAATTTAAAATGAGTATTAGTAAGAAAATGAATAAAATAGATAAATTTGTAAATTTTTGTAATTTAAAAGGGTACATATTATGAATTTTGGAGGAAAAAATACGCAATTTTGAAGTTTTTGAGCAGTATACGTGAAATTCATCCTTTATTTATCTATATATTACGTGCATTTATAATCAAGTATAAGAAAGAATCACTTCACATTTTTTTATTTTAATAATCTTAACAAGCATAAATAATAAAACTTAAATTTATAATCTAATTTTATAAATATGATTCATAATCCACGTGTTATATCTATAAAATAATAAAATATTTTATATATTTTAATGTACATTGAATGACTTATAATTTCAACGGTCTAAAATCAACGTACATCGCTCCATTCAAGTAACCAGGAAGCATTATTTGTTAATCATTTATCTGTTGTAAAAGTAAAATAAAAGTTATGATTAGATAATTAGTAAGAAAAATAGTGGATATCATAAATATAAGAAATAATGCTTCACGCTGATCAAATATTAAAGAACAAACAACCAGAAAGACATTCTTCCTATGGAGAGTGGACTGCCAGTAAAAAAATATCTGTCAAATCCTTTTACCAGACCACACAGATGGGTCTTATTGTGCAAACAAGACTGCACAAAGTCTGGGAGATCAAGACTCCAACTAGGGTAGTCATCTTTGGAGAGTTCAGATCCAGTGAAGTAACTCAATTTTTGGGTTTTGAATTGGGACCGTTCGATTCAAATCCGTGATAATCTATCCGAATTAGAGCGCACACATTCCAAGAGATGAATTCGAATCGTGAAGCAATCTGAAGTGATAGATTCGAATCGGACAGTCTCGATCCAAAACCCAAAGATTGAGTTACTTTAGAGGATTCGGACCCATCTTTGGATGCCTCATGCTGAGAAACAAAATCCTTAGATAACCTCGTATTAAGAGGATGGTACTAAGTATTTGTTATTTCTGTTAGGGCGGGATCTATATGTAGGGTTTTCGATGGTTCAAACTCATTGATTTAGCTTAAGGTGCGGAAAGAGTAAAACAAATTTTTTTACATCTACCTTAAGCTACGGATTAAATGAATCAAGAAGATCCATTTAATCCTATTTACAGATCTACTCCATAATTGATTTTCTAAAGCTTTAAATCTATTTACCAATTAAATAGATTAATATAACAATTTATACCTTGTTTCCAAATCACAGTTGGAATGCAGACCGAGCGAGAAGAGCTACACCAGGGAAGGAATCGACTCGGAGTATCACACGTGTGATACCTCTATAGGTTATCCACCAGGACTAACCGGAGAGCGGTTTATTTCTTCTGCCAGAAATACCGTAAACCGCGGAATTCTGTAGAAACACTATTCATCGAAAAAGGGACATATTAAATATATTTAAGACTCCAAGTTATTCCGTTTCACTTAAAAAGCAAAACAAGAAATACCGCAGAGTTTGCAAAAATATTTTTTTCTGAATCTCGTAATAACCGAAATCAGGGAAGAGAGGAAAAACCGATTAACGAAGTAATCAGATTAACACGTGAATTAGTAAGTTTTCTCTCTACCCTCACCCCTCTATTTATAGTGTTTTGAGGAGGTTCGCAAAACACCGAAATACCCCTCAAAACAAATCTATTTACCAAAAACCCTTGACACCTCATCCTTTAATATGTGAAAAGACCAAAATACCCCTTCCACACCCTTCCACACTCTTCTCCATGCTTCTACACCCTAAGGTGTCATGCAAGGTGGCATAGGTGTGAAATGACCATTTTGCCCTTGGCCCATTAAGGCATGAATAGTAAAAGGCTTTGATTTTGGGCTTTGACTTTGGGCATTTAATTTTAATTAAGGCTTTGATTATTTTGGGCTTTTAAACCCATAATTCAAATCCATAATTAACAAATTAAAATCCAAATCAAATATATATAATTGTCATATACAATTATATTTCTTTTCGGTTGTTGTTCGGTAACTTTTATACAACGTAACGCGTACGTTTATAAATTAACCGTTGTTTCTGCTTGTCATTCTAAATGACATTTATAATTTAATTATAACACGTATAATTAATTATAACCATCTTACTATTGATCATAACCAATTTATAATCAATCACAATAAGATTATCCGATTAACTCCTATATGGTGTGACCCAATAGGATCTGTGTTATGTTGGTAAACAGAGTTAAAACTGTTTTAACTTCTATAATCATGAGCGGCATCTGGCAACACATCATGACTATCCAATTACACAGATGATGTTGTACAGTACAATATCACGATCTAGTAAACAATTTACTTGTGTCTGTTCTTCTGTCTCATAGCTATCAGATTAGTTTCAAGGTAGATGTGTGTCATCCTTGCTAACTGAATCTTTTCTTGATCTTGAGCAGATTATCAAATATAATTACTCTTGTAATTATACCGCTAGCAGATAATCTTACTCTATCAAGGGGCCCAGTGATGCTATAGCTCGTATAGAGATACGAGGGACAATAGTACTTTTGGTAGACTATCACTTCCTCAGCTAAGCTATACATATGGGAATGCTACCGTTATGACTGTTTTTTACGGACAACGGTAGATAGCAATCACACATACATATTTCTCAGTGGGAACGATAAATACCTCATACTTTAGAACGTGACAGTGAATGAAAACATAAATGACACGAACACAATTCTATTTAATGTCTCATTCGGGGTCTGTCAAATACCATGTTCCTAGAACATGTATCTATGTGATTAAAATGACATCTCGTGTCAGGTGGTTTGTAAAACTTAACCATCTTTTAATCCACATACTAACCTTATAGCGGTAATTAGTGTTCCTGCTAATTACCTTGGTCAGTGACCTTTTAAGAGTATATATCATCTATATTATGGAGTTTCACAATTTCAGTCATGAACTCGAAATGATCCAGAAATGCAATAATACTCAAGGTAACAAAATGATATATAAATAAACATTCAATTCATGAACAAAGCTTTATGATAATTTATCGTATTATTGACTTCTAGATTATTACAAACTAACACTATATGTATGTCTGTTACACCCTGAGACAACTAATCACGTATTTCTACGTAAGGCGTATTTATATCACATACATTATCAATAATTATATAATAAAAGTCACATTTATTTCATCAGCAAAAAAGTCCTACAAACGATCATGACAGACACGGCTAGTGAAACAACCACTGCCATGCCCGTTCAATATATCAATTATTAAAATTAGACATCAAATCAACATGTGGTATATTATTCCTTCATGATCTTCCCACTTTAGCTCACTCACGGCTTTGCTCAGTACCTTCATCTTCATTATCTGGAACCCACATAAAAGTGGAACGGATGAGAGATTCGAACATCCTCTTAGTGCGGGATTTAGTTCAACCCAGAGTTTGTAAAATTTACTTAATTCTCACAAATATAACATAGACAAAATATGATAAAATAAATAAACAAATAATTTTTAATGCAATCCTACATATTTAAATCGTTATTCACATTCAAGTTTTTCGTTAATTCATTTATCTGCCAATCCAATTGAAAGTCCAACCAACATTGGAAGGCCGCCAACCCACTCAGAAGTCCAACCAACAGTAGGAGGCTGTCTCATTAGATGGGGAGTCCACTCTACGCTAGGTCTTGACCTGTGACAGGACTGCTTTCGTCTACAGTAAGGTTAATGAGGGGTCTAATAGAACATTGAACCCAATGTGCACATCCCGATATGTGAACATATCGGCCCCTGTTCACTTTTCTTATCTTTTCACATCACGTATATTAATTCAACACAACACATCCTATAAGTCCGTTGATCAAGCGAATAATCTTATTCTAATATTCACTAGCAAAGTCAAACGGTTGTTCGAATCCAACATGCATAATTCTACTATAAAAATAATTACAAACAAAACGATAACTAATAATTTTACAAAGTTCAGAAAATCCGCACCTAAAATTCCGTAAATTCCCAGAGCGTGCTCTTCACGTTCGTCACGATCCTTGATCTCTAGATCTGAACCTAAGTTATTTAATTACTAACTTTAATTAATATTAATAATAAGTACTTAATTATTTTAAATCTTTATAATATAATTAAAGAATGTTAATAAATTTACTTTTCAGATTATAATATAACAACCGTAATATTTACTAATAACTTAATTTTGCAAGTCATAAAACTAAAGAAATTTTTACTAATAAATTATATTTTCAGATCTTATTATAATTAAAGGAAATAAATTTCCAGATACTAGTATTCCTAATGAAATAATAGATCAGATTTTTCAGATTTTAAATATAATTACATAAATTGTTAATAAAATTTCAGATTATAATAGTTAGATAAATTTCTTACCAAAACAGCAGAACACAATATCTTAAATTACTGATGAATTCATGTAACAAAGTATTGTAAAATGAAAGATAATTTTCAGATTTTTAATATAATTAAAAGACTACTCATCAATAGTTTAAAATGATCAAAGGACAAAGTTTAGTTAACATCAACATGGATCCGTTTATCATATCATAATTTAATTCAATTTATTTCAACTATCAATTTATAACTAAATATTGTGATTAGAGTTACCTTAAGTGCATAAATTTTCAAGCAATAGAGAACTTCAATCGGTTTGGATTTTGGTGTGATTTTGAATCTCTTTTTATGGACATGAAGTATAGGCAAAGGGAATTACAGTGGAGTTTAGAAATGAGGTGGGGGTCTGATTTAAATTAAGAAGCGGTTTAGTTATAAATAAATTTTAATATGGGAGATTCAACAGATGTTATTTCTTATGGCCATTTATGAGTTTTACTTTTATTTCAATTAATTATGTTGAGTCATTAATTAATAAAAACTATAACATGAGCAAAACCGAAAGAATTATAAATTCATAGTGTGATACCACGTGTACTAAAATGTATTTAAATTTTGAGAAAAGGTTTATGTCCACAGCTATCTGTCCACGTTTTGTCCACTAACGAATTTTATCCAATTCTAACGGATTTTAACTGTCCGACTACATGAATAAACCTTCCTTTCTTCCTTTCTTCCTTTCTTCATTAAATTTAATCATTTTTAAAATTCCCGATCCCATCCTCTTTTCATTCCAGATCTCTCTTTGTACAAATTTCCAATTAGAATCCGTCCACTCCTCTCATCTCAATCGGGCACGGCATCACCGATCGGATCTGGCACCACTGATTGGAGTTCTCATTGTCTGCCTGTCTTGCTAATCCACCATCGATCGGACCCGGCACCACTGATCGGAGTTCTCTCTCTCTGCCTGTCTCGCTAACCCCTTTATCTCTCTACAGATGACACCGATCCCTTTCAAGCAAGGTCCCAGCAGCGCCAAATGGGTGGTAGCGACGGAGTACGAGCGTACGACTATGAAAGGGACCCACGCTGGTCGGAGTACTGTAGCAATTTTCTCTTGCCTCCACACATGGTCATCTGACCTGAAGTTGTCACAATCACTGACAAATCCTTTGCCAGCAAGTTCAATTTATTTGTGTAACTGTCTGGGTGGAAAATCCAACACAGGTAAGTACTCTTTGAGTTTCTTAAGTTTCATGTTTCATGCTGGACTCTAAGTACTTGCAATAATTTCAAAGCAAATAATTCTAACCAAATCAGCACGGCGAGAAGCTGGTGGGAGTGTTAGATCAAGTTTAATATGACAATCACGTGATATTGTGCCATGGATTTCAAGTTTCTAAGGTTTATTTAATTGTTTTTCAAGAATCACTGCCATCAATTGTTCGATGTGACAATTTATTAATGTTCTAAGCTTGCTTGTGAAGCTTTCATGCAATGAAATTCTGGTAAATTCTGATATGTTCGATGTGACAATTTATTAACTTCTCTCCATCTCTGCTGCTCGTGATGTGATAATTTATTATCACTTGAAGCCTACTGATGACCGGATCATATGGGACAGGTTACTTTTACTTATGTATTTTGTTTGCATAATAATAATACTTTTATTTTTCCATTTCTATATTGATGTGCTGCCAAATGGACTATCAGATACTAGAATGTTAGAGGTGCGGCGTCCGACCGAGGTGACGGTGTTGTAGTGAGTTATTTCTTTCTATTGAATTTGTTATTTGATTTGATGCAGTAACGGATCTAGCATTGTTTTGAACTTTTATTTGAACTTTTATTTGAATTTGTTGTTTGATTTGATGCAGTAAGGGATCTCGTAATTATTTCTTTATTTCTGTTGAATTTCGATATGGAGGAGATCTGTTAATCTGGAGGAAAGATATGATAGAGAGGTGATATGGAGTATTAAACTATTAATTTTACAGTATTCCCCTATTAATTTTACAGTATTCATCTTGTGGAAATCTGGAGAAAATAGATGATAGAGAGACGATATGGAGTATTGATCTTATCATTTTATAATATTCAACCTATTAATTTACAGTATTCATCTTGTAATTTTACAGTATTCATCTTGTGAAAATCTGGAGGAAAGAGATGATAGAGAGGCGATATGGAGTATTGATTTGTTAATTTTACAGTATTTATCTTGTAATTTTACAGTATTCATCTTGTAATTTTACAGTATTCATCTTGTGAAAATCTGGAGGAAATAGATGATAGAGAGGCGATATTTTATCTTACAGTTAGAGCTTTAAGCTGAAATGTAGCATTTTTTACATTTTATCTTACAGTATATATGGTATTATTTTATGGTTTAGATTTAGAAATTTTATAGTATACAAGATTCAATTGAAAATTTACAGTATTATTTGAAAATTTTACAGTATACAAGATTCAATTTTACAGTATACAAGATTCAATTGAAAATTTTACTGTATACAAGATTCAATTTTACAATATTCAAGATTCAATTGTACAGTATACAAGATTCAATTTTACAGTATACAAGATTCAATTGAAAATTTTACTGTATACAAGATTCAATTTTACAGTATACAAGATTCAACCAAGTGCAAACGCTAATAACTAACTCTAACTGTCAATAACTTCCTATAACTACATTTTCCGAAAGTACAGTTTGAAAGTACATTTCTTTTCTCATGTTGTGCAAGTTGCAATTTTTTTCTAACTATCATGAGACCACTTCAAATAGTTGCTGGATGTTTTGTGATTAACTGATATATTTTATGTGATATATTGTATAATTATACAGCATGTAGAAGTAATTTTACAGTATTCGCGCAAGTCAAAGCTGTGGACAAATGGTGGACAAAAGTCTGTGGATAATTAGACGCTTCCTTAAATTTTATATAAAGTAACATAATATTTTATGTATTTAAAGTACCATATTCATAACATCCAGAGTTTCGTAAACAAGCTATGGCTTCAATGAAATAAATAAATTTAGTACTGGACAGTTCAATAGTTACTAAATGAAATGTTATTAAATAGAATTGAATCCTAATTTAATTGACTCAATTAAACGGGGAAAGATGTGAAAGATTTATTAATCGGTTATTAGACGGAGAAATATTTATGAAATTTCTGATCTATTAATCAGTTATCGATTGCTTTATGTTTTTATTAATTGAATTATCTTAAGCTAACAAAAGTTTCAAATTATTTAATATAATTTTCTAGTTCTGCCCCTGACCTCTGCAGAATTGAAATGGAGACAATGACTGGAGCATGTGCATTCAGTTCCCAACTAAGGATGAGGCTGCAGGACATAATGTTATAACTGAGACAGTGTTGCTACTTGGTGCAAGGAGAATTTCAATAGGGTATCCTTGATTTCACTTCCCTACAGATCTGTACAGACTAGACAAATGAACCTAACACTGTACTAGTCCTGCATATGTCCATTTCAATAAATTCGTATGGAGGTCTTAAATGTTTTGTTAGCTGCACCTGTAAAAGCCTATAGCATGGCATTATGTGAATAAATAGGTACACCCGATTTTAAACGACATAATAGGTGCATGTGCTGTGATCAACAATCTCTATTCATAATACCAGTAAAAGCAGTTGAAAGTTGGGTGGTTTGCAACATTTATGAAACAAAGCTCCCGGGAACTTTAAGCTCGTTAGAGAATTCGTGAGTTTAATTTTATAATAATTGAACTGGATTTAGATAATAAATTACATTTTTTTTATAATAATTATTCTTATTTTACAATCAAACATACATATCAATGAAAACTTCACAATTAGATTGTCACCAGATGTCCAACCTAACTCAGAGAAAGGTAACTAATTTTCACCGTGATCATTTAAAAATATGTTAAATGTGTTTGTATTCAAAATAATTATATTCTATTTTAATGAAATTGTATAATTTATCTATGAATAAAATATACTGACATGTAATCATTAAGTGTTAATTATTTTGTCTTATTATAAAAGAGCTATTTCTAACTCATTTTTAAAAGACCTGTTTGGATTTAACACTATTTCGTTAATCAAATATCTCTCTGACATAACAATTTAAGCTATCTTTATATTTATTATATTCTGAACTAATTTATACTAAATATATTGGAAGGTCGTAATTAACATGAGAAAGTAGATAACAGTCCCAATCTACTCTTACATACAGATACAGGGGCATATTGGCGTACATAAGTCGACTAAATTTGATTGTTTAATGATTGGATGTGTAGTATTTTTTTTTTTTTTTTATATCCATAGAAACTCCGAGAACTGGGATGCATCAACGTGGCGCAAAGAGTAAGGAACACAAAATATAAAAGAATCGTCAAAAATCAAATATGTAAGGTACGAAATGCGATCCGGCCACAAGTTTTCATAAATTTAGCTCGTGTAGCATCTATCTGCCGGGAATTTGTTGATTTGGTTCTGCGGTGAAGAAAAGTACAAATCGGCGAGCTTCGCAACCTGCTCCACACAGTCCTATCCTAGTCTCCTAGACGTGGACAGGACTGATTCCCGCATTAGGAAAATATTTGGGATTGGGATTTGGGAGTTCTACTACCTTTAAAAAATAAAAAAAAAATTCGAAATTACTTTTTTCACCTTCTAAAATTTATAATATCATATACCTTTCTAACTTCCAAAAACTCATAAATTTACTCAATGTATTATATTTATTAGAATTAAAATTTATTTTAAATAAATTATATATTTGTTTTACTCTTTATATAAAAAAAAATCTATATATAGAAATAAGACTTAGTCAAAGGTGGCTAAGCCACCCCTGTGATTTTAAAATTTTAATTAAACATATAGAAATTTAATTGAATTTTTTTTAACTCTTTATATAGTATAGCCACCCTCAATAAATTATAAATGTTTAGTTGTAGCCTAGTGGTTAAAGCTCTATTTTGTAGTTGAGAGGTCTTGTGTTCAAATCCCACTCACTACAATTGTGCATTTTAATTTTCAGCAACTCCTATTAAAATTTTCTAGTTCCGCCCCTGTATATATATAATTTGTGCAAGAAAAATATTTAGTATTTTAATTGGTTGGTTTCTGAGAGCATATGGTTTATTTCTCTACTTGTGACACATGTACTGTAATATTTTGGCATGTGTATTTGTGCGTCATAGCTAAGAGAACGAACCATTTGTTCTCGTAACTGGCCAACTAGAAAACTGAACATTCTCTAAAACATTCTACATATTTCTATTTTTTTTAATAAGGGGTATATAAAATAGTTACTTTATATATTTAAAACAAATTTTAATAGAAAAGACAACAAATTGGATATGAGTTCAGAAAATTTAAAAGGGTAAATATGATATTATAAATTTTAGAAGGGGAAATACGTAATATCAAAACTTTTGAAGGATATACATGTTGGGTTTTGACGGTTCAAACTCATTGATTAAGTATGTTGGGGTTTTGACGGTTCAAACCCATTTATTTGCTTAAGGTACGGAAAGAGTAAAACAAAAATTTTACATCTAACTTAAGCTACGGATTAAATGAATCAAGAAGATCCGTTTAATCCTATTTACAGATCTACTCCATAATTGATTTTCTAAAGCTTTAAATCTATTTACCAATTAAATAGATTAATATAACAATTTATACCTTGTTTCCAAATCACAGTTGGAATGCAGATGAGCGAGAAGAGCTACACCAGGGAAGAAATCGACTCGGAGTATCACACGTGTGATACCTCTATTGGTTATCCACCAGGACTAACCAGAGAGCGGTTTATTTCTTTTGCCAGAAATACTATAAACCGCGGTATACAGCAAAAACACTATTCACCCAAAAAGGTGTAATAACACTATTCACGAACTTTCGATTAATCAGATTCACTATTAAGCAAAATCTGAAATACCGCGAAATTCGGTAAAACACTATTCACCGATCGAAAAACCGTAAACCGAGAAAGAGAGAAATTTTAATTAACGAAGTAATCAGATTAACACGTGAATTAGTGAATTTTCTCTTTAACCTATTCCCCTCTATTTATAAGCATTCGAGGAGGTTCACAAAAAGACCGAAATACCCCTGAAGTTGCCAAAATTACCAATTTGCCCTTTTGTAGAGGTATCCAATTTGGATTTTGCTATTTCATATTGGTTGGATTTGTTTAATGGATCCTAAACCATTAACCCAAAGGAATAGTAAATAGTAACTATCCAAATCAAATATGTATAATTGTCATGTACAATTATATTCGTCTGCGGTTTTCGTTTGGTAATTTTTATACAACATGTCAAACACATTTATAAACTAACCAGTGTTTATGTTTGTCATTCTAAATGACGTATAATTAATTATAATTAATTATATCAAGTATAACTAATTATAATTAATTATATCAAGTATAACTAATTATAACCATTAGTTTTTTTGCTTTGTCATTTTACATGACAAATATAATTTAATTATAATACGTATAATTAATTATAACCATCTTAATATTAATTACAATAAATTTATAATTAATCAGTAAGATTCTCCGAATAGCTCCTATATGGTGTGACCCAATAGGATCTGTGTTATGTTGGTAAATAGAGTTAAAACTGTTTTAACTTCTATAATCATGAGTGGCATCTGGCAGTATACATCATGACCATCCAATTACACAAATGATGCTGTACTGTACAATATCACGATTCAATAAACAATTTACTTGTGTCTATTCTTCTGTCTCATAGCTATCAGATCAGTTTCAAGATAGATGTGTGTCATCCTTGTTAACTGAATCTTTTCTTGATCTTGAGTAGACTATCAAATATAATTACTCTTGTAATTATACCGCATGCAGATAATCTAACTCTACCAAGGGGCCCAGTGATGCTATAGCTCGTACAAAAATACGAGGGACAATAGTACTTTTGGTAAACCATCACTTCCTTAGCTAAGCTATACATATGGAAGTGCTACCGTTATGACTGCTTTTTACGGACAGCGTTAGATAACACTCACACATACACATCTCTTAGCTAGAACGATGAATACCTCATACTGTAGAACTTTACACTGAATGAAAACATTAATGACACGAACACAATTCTATTCAATGTTTCATTCGGAGTCTGTCAAATATCATGTTCCTAGAACATGTATCTATGTGATTAAAATGACATCTCGTGTCAATGGTTTGTAAAACTTAACCATATTTTAATCCACATACTAACCTAGTAACGGTTAATTAGTGTTCCTGCTAATTACCTTGGTCAGTGACTTTTTAAGAGTATATATCATCTTAATTATGGAGTTTCACAATTCTAGTCATGAACTCGAAATGATCCATAATACAATAATACTCAAGGCAACAAAATGATAAATAATTAAACATCCAATTTATGAACAAAGCTTTATATGATAATTTATCGCATTATTGACTTCTAGATTATTACTAACTAACAATACATAGAGTTCTTCCAAAATAGTATACCTCTAAAAATAGATATAAAATTATATATTAAACTTCAAGAAATTAAAAAAAAAAAAAATGAAAGTCAAAATTTAAAATCCCATGCATATATTTCAGTTTGAAAAACGGAGAGTCGTGTTTTAAAGGTTCGAACCTTCTCTTTTTTTAATATATAGAACATGGTAAACTGATTAGAAACCTGATTATCCAATCCTTCTTAATGTGATAAAGTAGGACAGTTAACGGATGGTCTTATTAAAAATTTAATATTTTTTTGTAATACTCTTACTTACTCTTTAAGAACTTTATAGTTGCTTTCGGGCTTCGGCTAATTTTTCATGAAGTACATAGACAAGTGTGCATTATACAATAACTAATATTGTGCCCATGCGTTGCGATGGAGATATATTATAAGAGAAAAACAAAATACAAAATGATATATTTTCATAAAATAAAGACCAATAAAATGAATAATTATTCTTTTTTTTTTTAAGGTTAAATGAATAATTATTCAACAAATCCTATATGTCAATAGATACAAAACTCTTAACAGTTAACATAGATACATTCATTGTAGAATTTCTTGCGAATTAAGCTACAGTTTACTTAAGATAAAAATGTGTGTAGCTTTTCTTCCATTTGCAAAGAACATAATCACTACTGTGAGTCAATTCAACAATCTCGAAGGTGTTGATTATTACTACAATTTATTTGGTTTCATTTGAAAGAAGCCCGTAGGCGTAATATATTAATTAAAAAGAGCGAAATTTTTTACAAATTTTAGATTTAATCTGCACCATTTTTGATTCAAATCCAATGGTGCAGAGTGAAAATGCGTGTGGTAATACGTTTGGTTATACTTGTGGCGGATCCAATTTGAACTAAATATAGACTTCTACAAATATAAAGGATGTATTCAATTAAAGGAAGGCATATTATTTGACTGAAGGGTTCAGATTTAATCCGAATTTAGATCAATCATTCCCAACAGTTGGAGTTTATGTTCAGTCAATTTAATTTAAGATGCATAATATAGAGGGGAGAGATACATTGAGTAAGGCTATGGTGCTATGGGTTGCATAGAGGGCTACGATGCTACGGCTCAATATTCGAGTTTGCGAAATCCTAACAGTCGATCTGAACTGTTCATCTTGTTCTCTATATTAATATGTGTTTGGAGACCAAATTTTACATTTTTTTGACAATTTTTTACTATTTTTTTAGATAGGTAGAAAATCACTTGATCTAAAAAATTCTGCACCATTCAGATATTTGATTTTCTACCTCTCTAAAAGAATAGTAAAAAATTTCCAAAAAATGTAAAATTTGGTCTCCAAACTCATATTAATATGGAGAACAAGATGAACAGTTCGGATCGACTGTTAGGATTTTGAAAACTGGAATATTGAGCCGTAGCACCGTAGCCCTCTATGCAACCCATAGCACCGTAGCCTTACTCATATACATTATGCAATAGTCATACGTGTAATTTAGAATAGGGGTGGATTCGTGATTTTTGTTAAGGAGAAAAAAATAATGAATTTAATTTAAATGTCTAATTTAGTTCAAAGTCATTAACTAATCAAATACTAGATTAAAAATAATAACTTGTAATTTTCATTGCTTTGACTTTTAATTTTAATTACCAATCCGAATTCAAGGATTGTTTTCTTATTTTAATTCTAAATTTAACTCAAATTGCAGATCATAATTTCAGAGGAGAGCAAAAAAAAATCCAGGGAGAGACAAAGTTGGTCCAGAGTCCGGATCTATAGATCACCATAAAATTTAAAAATCCAGCTGGCTCCACTTGGGTCTACCCTGGTCTATACTGTACAATGATAATAAAAGGTTCAAAATAGCATGTGTGGGCAAATTTAGCATGTGTTGTGCTCACTAAGAGAGTTAGGTGGGTATAACTCAAAAAATATATTGAATTGACTTCAAATAATAAATTCAAACGTTAAAACCGACCTACTTCACGAATAATGTATTTACATGCAAAATTTTAAATTTTTTTAAATTTTATTTAGTACAAAATCAAGCAGTAAAAAAAATATTTTTTTTATAAATTATTGACAACTTTTTTATGCATTTAATTTTCACTATTTTTTTAAGATGCGTGAAAACTACGTATGTAGGTGCGTCAGGAGTGAGTTCAATTGGTTACTGGGCTCACAATTTTTTTTTTGACGTTTGTGTCTAGGGCTGCACAAAAAATTCGTACTACGTGATTCGATTCAAGTTTGATTCGAAAAAGTTCGTAAAAAATTCGATTCAAAACAGTTCGAAATTAATTCAAATCAAATTCAAACTGGACCTGGTTCGTTCGAAATAGGTTCGCAAATTATTCTAGTTCAAAATTCAAAGTAACGTGAACTGTTGATTTCTGCTGATGACTTAAAAGTTAAAACATAAGGCCGCTCAGCCATAAATCATAACTCGTAAGTCGTAACCCTCGCTTTCAGTTCTAAAACCCTAGACGACTTTCATCTCTCGCTTTCGGCGATTACAATCACTCTTCCTTGTCGTTAAAAAGTTCGTAAAAGATTCGAAATTGAGTTCATAAAAAATTTGATTCGAAATTAATTCAAATCATACTTAGTTCGAAATTAATTTAAACTGGGGTAAGTTCGATTCATTTGCAGCCCTATTTGTGTCACAAAAATAAAAGGAAAATGGTTAGGAAGGGAATTGTATATTCCGTCTTTCTTTAAATCATGAAATTTGCTTAAGAATTTAATTCCAGAGGTTTAATTTGTAATAAGAAAATAAGCACAGACATATCATCATGAGTTTCAATAAAGTGTTCTTGCTTTTTCTATGAGAAAATACTATCATACTTCACATGAAATTGAATAGGTTGTTATCTATATTTTTGTCATTCCACAAATAATTATCGAAATCTCCCAGGGCTATGCCAGCACCACTACTTCTGTTCAAATGCACGAGCAGAATATCGTTAATTCTAATAATTAATTTGTATTATTTAATCAAAATTTGACAGTTAAAATTATTTAGTTGCAGCTTGATCACTTCATTCTATTTTCATATGGAACGCACATTTATTTCATTAACAATTAAGTCAGAGGCAGACTTAAAGACTTAAATAACATGAATGAGAGTTAACTGATTTTCATTTTTTCTAAATTTTTTGTATTTATATATAATTTAAAATAAATATATAATATTATTGTAAAATTGATTTTATTTTCTACATAATTTTTTTTTTTATATATAATTGATGTTTATATATACTAGTTCGAAAGTATAACTATACTTGTGACCCTATTCAGCTATAGGAGTTCCTGTCTCTCCAGATACCTGTGGTGCAATTAATAAAAATGGACGGTTCAGATTAATTCCATTCAGACCAAATTCAATCCGATAACTGTTGAGGTTGTAGGGAGTCTGCTTTGAGATTCATGTCAAGTGAAATGAACAGACCAGATTCACCTCTTGCACATGAGGTACCTGGGGTGATACGGTAACCTCAATAATTGAGAATAGTGAATTTAAGAATTCACTACAGTAACCTCAATAATTGAGTTATTCATTAAAATATTAAAATAATAGGAAATGACTTTTACGGCCTCATTGAATTTTGATTATTACGGTTTGTGTCTTTTTCTGGGAGACAGACACGTGTAAGATTCTCTTAAAAAGCATTTCAATACCTACCCAGGGGCCAGGGCAATAAGCCAATAAATAAACGAGGCTCATGAGTAGCAGCACCTAATGTCTTTCTCTTCAACTAGCCTCATTTTTACAAAAATAGACACCGACAGCTCAGCAGCTGCGACCACATGACGTCAGGATGGAAAATTTATCGTGTGATAGCGAAATGGCTAAGAAAACGGCGCTATGCCCATATAGCGCCGATAGCGTAATTTAGCATCATTTAAGACACTATGATATCTTCGTAATTTAGCGTCATTTAGCGTATTTACCGTATTTCTCTGCGTAATTTAGCGTATTTCTTCTCAGTGAAGATATAATCTCTCTTTGCATAATTTAGCATCATTTAGCATAATTTAACATAATTTCAAGTAATTTAGTGTCATTTGGCAGCACTTTAGCGTGCTATTTATAACCTTAATTATAATGTATAATTAGCATTATTATACTAAAATACGCTAAATTACTTGAAATTATGTTAAATTACGCTAAAATACACAAATTATGCAAATATATAAGTGATTTTCACTGAGAAAAATTACGCTAAATTACACAAAAAAAATACGGTAAATACACTAAATGACAAAGATATCATAGTGTATTAAATTACACTAAATTATGCTAAATGACGTTAAATTACGCAATCGATGCTATTTCACACTATAGCGGCGCTATATGGACGTAGCGTCATTTTCTTATTCATTATGCTATAACACGATAAACGCTATTTAAATCTTTGATTATAATTATGCTAATTATACATCAAAAGAAGTAATCTAACATATTTTAAAAAAAAATTGAATTTCATAGTTTCTTAAAAAAGAAAAAAAAAAGAATTAAAGTCCCCGGTTTGGGAATTTTTTTTTTTTTTGAAGTGGCCGGTTTGGAATAAAAATCCCTTGGACATTTAAAAAAAAAAAACTAAGTTTTGATAATTTCTAATTAAAATTAGATATTAATAAAAATGTCTGCATACTTTTTTTTTTGGTCATTCAAGGCCCGTAGGATAAATCCTCTTACAAAGTCAGCATTACACAGTGCCGTTCAAAACATAAACCTTAGCTTGATTAAGGAAAAAATGTAACATATGACCGGTACAATCCCAATCATTTAACCTCCCTTTTTTTGCTAAGTTGTCGGCTATTTCATTTTCATTCCGACTTCTCTGCACATCAACACACACCAACCAACGACTTGTTATCTCTCAGCAAACTCCATATATTTAAGATTTCATTAAAAGCCCGCCAATATGGGGATTGGGGGTGCTGACTAGTACACAATGTACCGACACATACTAGTATAACAATAAGTATGCAATAATGAAGGTACGAGTATTATAAATGGGCTTAAGGTTTGGCCCAACATTTTCGGCCTAAAATTGCCCCACATGGCTGATCAAGAAAGCTTTGGTTCGCTGGCAATTTACATATTACATTTTTTTGAAACAGAAAGATCAAGAGGGCAATCGAATATGTATATCTAATAAAAACATACTATCATGCTTCAGGTCTTAAAAATAATAGTAATAACAGATAACTTGACAAAAGTGCCATAATATTAATTCATTAAGCTCATAGCAATTCACCAATTAATGGAACATAAATAATCTCCAAACAAAATATTCGTAAAAGCTCAAGGACCCAAGCGAACTAATTTCCAAAAACGTCGTCTAACATAACCGTTTCTCTTCATTTAATAGTGCAAACACGGATTGTTATTTGATACAATTTTTGTTTTAGTTCATCTTCAATAATTTTTTTTCATTCTATTTGGTTTCTAAGAAATCATTTTATTCATTCTATTTAGTTTCTAAATTATTATTCTATTTAGTTCCTAGAAAATCATTTTATTCCTTCTATCTCATCCTAAACAATAATTATCTTTATTCTATTTAGTTCCTAAAAAATCATCGTATTCATTCTATTTAGTTTTGTACTTATTTGGAATAATTTTATAGAATTTATTATGAACATATGCATGCAGGGATCAGTAAAGGTCCTAAATCCAATAACAATAACAAAGAAATCCAACATCATGATTACATGACAATACCAAACTGTAAAGCCTATTGCCATTAACCATGAATAAGGCAACAGAATTAACATCTCGGAAAAGTTGAGCCTTATTTTATACGGGTAAATAAAACCAAAGTCAATATTACATTTAAATTAAATAATAAATATAGAAAAATTGTAAGAGAACAAAAACAAAGTTAAGATAAGCTGCAAATGTACTTCAGAGCTTCTGTTTCTGAGATGAACTCATCTTCGATTAATGGAATTGTCCTCCAGACCTTTAAACTCAGTAAATTTTTTTCATCATCTGTTGCACCAAGAACGAAAAATATTCTGTTTAGGTTGACAAGTCAGTTTGAAATTAAATTATACAGAGAATTTTATTCTATCATTTTTTATTCATCTAATGTTTCAAAGCTAGTATTGAAGTAACAAAATTTTAATAAAAGTTAAACCAGAGTTTTCGGCATGATGAAAAAGAAAAGGGTACTGAAACCTATGGTCGTAAAAATTAGTCTTTTGAGTTGGAGATGCAAAATGTCCCTGTGAAATGAGAAATATACCTGAAATTGCTCGGTCTCTTTCCATGCAAATTGCAACAACATGAGAACTATTAAGTTCCACAAGTGCAAATTGACAATTGTCAGTTAGACCATCACAACCGGAACCAGCTTCAATATGCAATTTTGGAGCACTCTAGAGAGTGAAAAAAAAAAAAACAGTCAAATGCTTAAGAAACAGTATTCTGTTAATGGAATTTTGAAATAAAACACTACAG
Source organism: Carex rostrata (assembly GCF_964058835.1). Lineage (NCBI taxonomy): Eukaryota > Viridiplantae > Streptophyta > Magnoliopsida > Poales > Cyperaceae > Carex > Carex rostrata. The sequence goes on from NC_135931.1 coordinate 10,033,413, forward strand.
AGGGAAACTTAGCTACCATTCTAACATCTGCACAGGCACTGCATAATTTTTATATTACTCACACTTTCAAGAGAAGGTACTACGATTAGTAAGACTGGAACACCCTTGTACCAACAATGCAGGGTTGAATATGAGATACTGACAGAGTTGTCTTACAAAATATAGCTAACTCCTCATATCAAATAACTCGGTGCGTTGTTTTCCAAGCTTAATGATATGGACCGAATTTTCCTGAGGTCCTATAACCCTATTTGAAAATAAGGATGACCCAAACTGTGATTATCAGCATCTATGTCATTACATATTTACATTATTCATATCTCATTATTATTAAATCTGGCAGCAGTTAGCTGCTTTTGAATTTCTCCAAAAGTAGAGGGCCGCTTTGCAATTAATGAAAAGAAGGTCATTCACAAAAATCAAACCTTGTTTGATCCCATTTGAATTGTGAAGTTTTTGAATGGGGCACCTGAAAAGCCCCTACCAGTAGCTTTTACATATGCTTCCTACAAAATTAAGCACCAATAAAATATCATAATAGAGATAAGAGAGTGTACCAAGCACACAGCATTTCCTTCTACATATCAAGTTGTTTAAATCTTGTTTTATTTTACATTTTCATTATCTGTTTGATTTTATTTAAACTTCTGGATAATTCTCTGTAATTAATTTATAGAATAGAGAAGTGCTAAAAGGTACAAAGAGTTTGAAGAAACGAAAAGCATTTGGTTCTTCAAACCAAACCAAACAATATAGATCCAACTCGTCATGTTTCATGGATTTTTTTTTTCTGTTTTATTAGCGATAACCCTTGTGTACTTATATTTTGTAAATGCTTTTCTTTCTGTCAGATTACTCAAGCTGTGGTGTATGTGTGTGTTTTGGGGGGGGGGGGCTAAAGAAATAGCTCACTTTAAGAGTCCACAGGTGAATAAACTCCTTTTGTTGGATATCAGGATATGGAATAGCAGCCAGATATTCCACCTCAGAAGCTGTAAAATAACGCCTAGCAACTGATATAACACTATTCACCGTTTTTCTTTTATTCTCTTCAACATCAATTCCAAGCTATCAAAATCAACCAAAACCAGTCAAAATATAGATTTCTCGTTAGCTTGTACCATTACCAATAGTGATTATTAAAATTCAGGAGTCAAAGACCACAGGAAAAAGAACATCAAAGGAATTAAGTATGGAGATAGGATTGTGAAATTTTGAGGGGATGAATGTTCAGAAGAGAAAAGTTGATACGAAAAATACCGGGGTTTCCAAAGCAACTGCACAAGCAACCAATGAAGATGTGTGTGAAAGACTGAATTGCAAAGGTCGCTTGATAATATTATCATCATCTTGCCACATCATCTGGATAAGAAAATGAAACAGATGATAAGAAGAGTAATAAAAAAAGGTAAATGAGCATTTCCAGCGGACGGAGAACGTGATAAAGCATACTTATGAGCATTGTTTTCTTAAATTATGTCTTTAACAGGCTACATCCACCATGTACCTTATTCAGTAACATGCAATATTTTAATCAAGCACTGAATGCTTGCAGTTATTGCGGATTCAGCCAGCTTTTAAAAGCTTGTGCCCAACTTAATTTTAGCAGAAATGGACTCCATTCACTTTTTCATACATAGCCAACTCAGCTAAGAAACTTGGGATTGGCAATCTTAACCTAAAGCCCACAACCATCATGTCAAGAAATAAACAATTAAAGCATTGGATTATAGAACTTTAATCTACTTGGCATGATTTAAGTTCAGGAGCTTAAAATTAGACATAACTATCAAAATTTAACAAAAAAACACATTTACCATCACCTAAATCTAGTGGCCAGCTTTTTTTACCTACAATTACGGGAGAGCCACAGTGATGGTTGGAAGTATGGAGATCAGATGTCAGTTGCAGTTAGAGTAAATTATTGGCTCCAGTTCACCAAAAAATATTCTCTTTTCATAATTGTTTATACCTCAGGTTTGCCATATATTCCTTTCTTGAATTTGATTGATCTTGGATCAACTCTGCCATCAAAATCTAGTCTAATTTAGAAAAAAAAACAATTAGTTTGAATCAACATATCTTCAGAACCAATACTTAGTCCATGAAGATGGGTATATATATAATAAATACATACATCTTGAAAGGGTGGTTCTCACAAGCGTACGTGCCAGTATTGCATTCTTTTGGAGCTTCTCTCCACTTAGAGATAAAACACCTCTTTTCTCGCATGGAGATAACAAGTCTGTGTACTGTTTCAGTGAAAAAGAATCATTTATCTCCTCTGGTTTAATGTACCAAACATGCGCCTCTCTGTAAAAAGTAAAAGTCAATTTCAAGGTATTATGATATAAAGAGAAAATAGAATAATTTGTAGATTATCAAATTGTAATCATTATTTGTATAATTTCAAAAACCAACGCCAAAATATTATCAGGGCCTAATCTTAGATTCATCAGTCTATTGTTAATTAGTTCCGTAGTATTTACAAAGCTCCTAAATTTAAGTCACCGATGGGGATCTATGAAAGTTTCAGAAAAAATAGCTAGCATGGAAATTTCCAGTGACAAATATAAGTAAAGAGAAATTAGTTTAAGTGTGCAAGGAGGCAAATAGAGCGGCAAACTTGACCTGTGAGAAGGGAGGGGCACTGAAGGGAGAGGGGGGGAAGTGGTGGAGAGACAGCGAGAGATGGCGCTGCCGACGGGCGGCAACATGTCCCTGTGGAACAGCCTGAGCACAAACATACACCTACCTCTCTCCTACACTGGCGACAGTGCTCAATTCAGACCAATTACCCGTAGCTCCCCCTTCCAAGCAGACATTGACGCATCAACCGTGGCCGGAGTTTAGGAGGGAATCTTATTTAAGTGTGCAGAAGTGCAGGATATCTACAATAATAAAAATTGTTAGAGTTGTGCTTGATTGAAATTTAATACAAGCAAGTTGTCGAATTGCTAAACACTAGTACAAGCTGGTCCATAAATGGCTATTTTTATCAATCAATGACAAACAGAAACAAGTGAGGAGAGAAGAATATACTACAACTTAGAGATCAATCAAGAGACTCCGAGCATGCACGCGCGCAAACAAAAACAAGAGAGAAAGCAAGGGTCGCCCGTCAGGAGGAGGCGAGTAGGAGCTGAGAGGAGGGAACGGCGGAGGAGGGAGATTTTTTATTGGCAGGAATTAACAGAAAAGAAGAGAGAGAAATAAAAATCATAAACTTCATTGATAGTAAATTGACTTGGATATTTGTATAAAAATCATAAACTTCATTATACCTTTTGAACGTACCACTCAAATACAGGGAAATTTTTTATTGGCAGAAATTAACAGAAAAGAAGAGAGAGAAATAACAAGAGTACATCAGTTATTAAATTGATAGTAAGATCGGTAGGAATTTTACCGATCCTAAAACTCTCAAATTTTTTGATCAGTAATATTAATACCAATCCTAACTCAAAACATCTTTATAGAAAATTGAAGTTTCACAAAGGCGCCACCTGGTGCGAGATGTTTGATTTAGAGGTGTGGCCCATGCTGCCAAATTTAAAATTTGTAGTTTTGTAGGAATAGTAAATTTAGAGGTGGAGCCCATGCTAGGTAGGATTGGTAGGTGGGGCCCATGCTAGGTAAGTTGAAAATTTCTTATTCATTTGAGTAGCTGTGTTGCGGCCGAAAAAAACAAAACAAAATAAAAATCAGTTAGGATCGGTAGGATTGTTACCGTTCTAAAATTTGAGAGTTTTAGGATCAGTAGAATTCCTATCGATCTTACTACCAATATAATAACTGATGCACTCTTTCTATTTCTCTCTCTTCTTTTCTGTTAATTTCTACCAAAAAAAAATTCCCGAATACAGCCTCTCACCAATTCATTTCTTCGGTGTAATGTTGTAATGACCAAGTAGAATGTGCATTTCTATTGGTTATTCTTTGGAACATGCTTTCACGATATCAATGGTACGGTACAAATATTTTTCTCACTTTTGACGGGGTATTGGATATGGCATGTGTAGTCGGATTCGTAACCTTAGAGGATTATTTTTATTTTACGATTTGATATTAAATCTTAGCTGGTTTGGGATTCAGGCTAACGCACGAGAATATTATTGGATTTTGAGATTTGTGTCAAGTTAAAAACAACGATCAGGATCTACTAATTGTAAAAGATTCCCTTGTCAGATAATGCAGAGGATGTGAATTCTGTGTAGCCAGAATGATTGCACCAAGTCTATGGTATGGTGCCAACAAGCCTCCCACATTGGCACTACATCACTAGTGTGGTTCCATTCGTTGTTCTAAAAAGAGCTAGACCCAGTGGCAAAGCTAGGAATACAATCAAGAGTAGACAAGCATAACTATATAAATAGTTTTCACAAAAAAATTGAACAAGATGTCATATTAAAGGGACTTTAAATCTTACAATATCTAATAAATTTTGCTTTAGACAGTAAATGGTAAGCAAATTTTGCCACTGGTTTAGCCCAATCTTTATTGGTAAACACGGTCAATCTGGTCATAATGGGACTATGGAGGTAATAATCGATACCAAGAGGATGTCAGCACGTACAAACAAGGTGAACAATTGGGGATGAAACTGGAAATGCATAACAGAAATGGAAAGGCATTTAATTCATTAAATAGCAGCATAGAGGCATATAAGGACCTGCTTGCATTTTTTTACATTTCTGTCATTTCCTGAAGCATTTTGCATACGCTGGTACTTGTAAAAAAGAAAAGAAAAAAAAAGAGACAATCTGATAGCTCCATGAGAAAATAATTTAGTATCTTTCAGTGCATATGCAATTCAGTAGGTTCCAAAAATTTATTCATTGTTTTTCTTTGATGATATGCAATAATTAGAATAAAACATGTTCACAATAATCAGAAGCTTATTCTATATATTATCATATACACAGTACACTTGCCTCTTTTTCAAAAACCCAATAACCCAATAAGTAGACAGTACATGATAACCGAGTCTAAGCAATTCTAATCATCTGATTCAGACATTCAGTTCAAAGCAAGATTAACAAGAAATTTCGGAATTTGATTTACCGAACAGCAGTAGAGGCGGGCGGCTAGGGTTAGCGGCAGCGGCGGGCACAGGTTGACAGGCGGGATAGGTGGCTGGTCCAGGCTGAGGTGTGGCTGGCGGGGCGGAGGCGGCGGTTCTTCTCTTCGCGCAGCGCAGGCGCAGGCGGAGCCGGTCTTCTCCTTCGCGCAGGGGCTTTTCTTTTCTTCTTTTCTTTTCTTTCGCGCAAGAGCTCTCGGAGCGGAGGTTTGAGTTGGTTGTTTTTTTCTCTCTGGGCTTTGATAGTTGGGTTTCGGGCAAAGTTAATTATTTGGGGTAGACAAGCCCAGTGAAAAAGCTCGGTCCAAAAAAAATAATTTATATTCATTCTATTATTTTTTGGACTAAATTTAGATAATTCTCTTTGTGCTGTTGTTATTCTGCATTCTAATTTCTAAGGTCAAGGATTCCTTAAAGTCTCAAATTGAAGTCATTTAAAATTTTCTTTTTTCTTTTTGCCGGTGGCAGCTCAGATTAGGGATGGCAACGAGCTAGCTCGCTAGATCTGACTGGATCTTATTTTAAGAAAATAAATTATACAAACTTTTTAATCGAGTTAAACCGAGCTAGACAGTATAAAATGCATACAAATTCATACAATTTTATAAATTGATGCCTAGCTGAGTTAGCTCATGAGCTAGTGAGCAAGTTAGGCCCCAGTTTGAACTCGTTAATTTTGGATCGAGCTAGTGGCGAGTTGGCTCGTTAACAGCTCGATTCAATAACGGATAAGCTGCTAGCGAGCGAGTCAGGTACGAGTTATGATCGAGCCACGAGCTACGAGCTTTTTTGCCACCCCTAGCTAGAATGCCTGCTTAATTCGGATCGCCCCAAGTACCTGACTCAAGGAAATTGGAAACGGACAGCCTAGGCTCGTTCCTTTAACTTGAGACGAATCTCCAAGCACAAATAATACTGCCCCCTGCGCCATCCCTCCGATAGGCACCGTTTTGAATTAATCTGGGCGTCCGTTTCAATTTGCTATGAGTTATGACTTTGCTTCTTACCGTTGGATCATCAACGGACCGATCCGGGAGGCTTTCGACCCTCGCTGAATTTTTTTATGGAGGTTGAAAATCGACAATAATTAAATGCACAAGGATCTGTGGACCGTTTAATCTTGCGTAACAATGATATTTTGGGTCCCACTATGTAGTAAGGACCAGGAACGGTTCTATTCTCTGTCTTGCTTTCCTGGCGCAAGCGATATACATATTTGACACTACGGTTCAAGTTAGGAGAGGGCCCACAATCCAAATTCTCGTGACTTTGACCTGGTCCCAGGTACGCTATCACAATAAACAGCATCCGAACCGTTACTTACAGATCTCAAAAAAATTTCGATCCAGTCAGTCTGTTTTGCCGATAAATCGAACGGTCCGAATTTTGGGAGATGGGTACCTAATAGATACGGACTCAGGCCGACAGAGACCATAATTCAAACGAACTGGGGAAGTGGGGATCCACTTTCATTTATTAAATGGCTCGTGGCTCCCACTAATCAGTGAAATGGTAATAATTTAAAATAAATTAATAAACAAGGTTCAGCGAATTGTCTCTAGTCTCTCTCTCTCAGTCGAGTACCTCCACATTTCAAATTTTACACAAACTCGAAAATAGCATCACATCTCTTCGTCGCTCTTTCACCATGGCCATGGCTCAACCCCAGTTCGATCTCAGAGTGAGTTCTAAATCGCGAACTCTTTTTTCTTCAGATCCCCTTTTTTTTGTACTCTGTATTCCAATCTGAGAAATTTTAGCACTTCTGCTCCATTGTAGGTACCTGGTGCTCAGTCAATTGGGAACAGGCGAGTTGATCTGTCCATCTCTAGTTCAATTTTCATTAATTTGACTTCTCATTGTTTCTGATTCTGATTTTCCTGTTGTTTTGGTAAATTTCTTTGTCCAGCGACAATGCATTCGCAAATGCAAACAACTTAGAACACTGCGCGAAATACTTGAACCAGACGCTTGTCACCTACGGCTTTTCCGCTTCGCTTGATCTCTTTGCCACTGACCCAGTAAGTGCTTCTCTTCAATTTTTACGAGGGGAAAGTTACCTCTTGGTCCCTCTTCTCTTTTAATTTGAAATAAGTATCCTGAATATTTTCTCTAATCGTTAAAATCTGACAAAACGTGGACTCGTAACTGTAGATGATTGTGCGGAGTAATATTTGTTTGACAGAAGATACCTGTTGTCTGATGATTTTTTGCAAAGTTAACCCCTAATTTTTCTGGTCTAGCAAATTAAGTCAAGGGGCTTGAGTATGAGCTGTCATTTTAACTTTTGTTCAGTATGGCCAAATGGCAATTGTGGCCTTAGACAAGATGTAGTATAGTGCTTGGTTTAGTTTACCCTGAATCTTCTGGTTTCACCAATTGACGCTGATCTTCAAGTAGCTATTCATTGTTTATATTTTCCTACTAATATTTAAAACGATCAGTGTATAAATTTTATCATCAGCTCTATCATTGTTGGGAATATGTTTTTTCTAACTTCAAAGCATTAGCTAGTACCTCCGTTTTTGTTTCTCTTTGATTTTGTGTACCTGTTTGTGTTTGTGTAAGAGTAGGTTTCTATTGCAAGGACATGCAATTGCATATACGCACTGCTTCAACAGAGACAAAGAGATATCGAGTTCAGAGAATCATCTAATGATTTGAGGCAGAGGTGATGTTCTTTTATCAACTTCTGTCTTTCATTTTTAATGCTGCTGCTCCAATTTGCAGGGGAAAAGAAGAAGTGTTGTTGTCCTTTTGATACATGCAATTGGTTATCACTCAATGTTACCTGTGATCTCCAACCACTGGAAGTCCTTTGCAAATTCTCTTATTGTTTCCAGAAAGTACTAAGCCTAATTAGATGTGCGATCAAGAATACAGTATATTCAATAGAAAAATTTGCAGAAACTAACTGTAACTTGTGGAAATTTGTGTCAATTGTGAATCAATTTGACCTCAAATTTCACCTTGTACTTAAGCTTTCCAATTTGGCAAACTAAACAAAAACAAAAGCCAATGAATCTAGCAAAATGGAAAATACATGGTGATCAATAACTCCTGCCAAGATTCAACCAGTTTTGTAAATATGGTTTTTCTACAAGCACCATATCTCTTGAAAACAGAGTTAACTATCACTTATTTACTTAGTTCATTATTAAATAAACTTATTCTTGCAAATTTAGGTTACAGTCTGATATATCAAGATTGGAGGCCAAGATTGAAAGACTTGAGGCACAAATAGCTGCCAAAGACAGAGAGCTTGCTAGCTTGACCCGCACTGTACGATATTTCTTTATTTGTTTTTTCCTTTTGTTCTTCCAGTTATATTTACCTATATTTGCAAGATGCACCAAGTACTTGACTTTGTTACAAATAACACCTAACATATCTCATATTTTCAAGTAATGCTCCACATCATTTTTTTTTTTATAAATAATACCCAATTATTAAGGATCAATTTGACTTGAGCAAAATATGTAGCTTATTTTTGTTGGGGACCAAGTATCAGTCCAGTGGCTTTATTAAGTTGAAAAATTGAACATTGTAGTGACATTATCTTATTGGAGTCGGGGGTAAAAGTGGCAATAAAGGATTGCATCTTCTCCTTCACTCAAATAGCTTTAATTAAGCTCTTTTGTTTGTTCTGGCATTTTCTTTTCTTTTTCTATCTCCTCTTATGTCCATCTTTTATCCTTCTAACTACTTTTCAGTTTGGTAATATTTCATGTAATACTCTGGCTTATATACACTATATTTTATTTTCAATTAATAGTAGGCTCTTGGCCTGTTATTATACCCTGAAAAAAGTTGTTGCATCTCAAATTATTAAGTCTTGCTGTTAACTGCAAACATAAGAAATGTTGGGTGTTACGTTTGTTGGTCTGTCGGGAATTTGGTGTTGGTCGGGAATTTAACCTTTTTAGTTTGTTAGTTATAGATTTATTTTGTTTATAAAATCATGTTTCAAATAATCAGGAGGCAAAAAACACAGCAGCTTTAAAGTCCCAGATCGACAAACTACAACAGGAAAGAGATGAATTCCAGAAAATGGTCATTGGAAATCAGGTGCAAGTTTCTCTTTTTTCCTTTCAGTTTTGAACCATTTCTATGGCCTTTTATTTATGAAGTTGTTGCTGCTACTGTTTAGCAAGTACGAACTCAGCAGATACATGAGATGAAGAAGAAAGAGAAGGAATACATAAAGCTTCAGGTAACTTTGCATGGATGTCTTCTAAATTTTTTAAATATATTACTTGAAATGAAAAGTATGGGAACTAAACAATTTTATTGTTTGGGTATACAGGAGAGGCTAAATCAGGTGTTAATGGAGAAAAAGAAAGAATCTCGTTCTGGCATGGAAATCATGAACTTGCTTCAGGTACATTTTTTGTCCTTCAATTAAATAATTTATGTAGTGTGCATTTCCTTTAATCATGGTTCACTTCCCAATTCTATTTTTTGTCTAATGAAGGGAACTTCTTTTCAGTATAGTAATAACTTATTGCTACTATCTTTAATCTAACAGAAAGAAGGAAGGCAGAGAGGAACATGGACTGGGAAGAAAGCTGACAATGATTTTTCTAAGATGATTGTAAGTTGCCTAACTGTGCTGATTAGGGCTAATTTTATACTGTTTGTTAATTTGAACTTTGTAAATTCCATTAATAGGTTGATGCATATGAAGTGAAGAAACAAGAGCTGATGCAAGAGAACTCTGACCTGCGAGCCTTGTTGCGCTCCATGCAGGTACAGATTTTCTACCACTTGTGAGATTTAATAATACTCTAATAAGCACTCAGCATATCAGGTTCAGAAATTCAAGGCCATAATTTGTTGTCCATACATAAGCTTAAATGAATAATATCTTTTGCTCGATGTCCTCCCTTACCCACTTAAAGATGCCCCAGTCTTGTTCATGAATAGGAAAAGAATGGTTAGCTTGATTTGAAATTGTTGGATTATTAGGATTTACTGATTTAGGTAGTATTTCCTATTCTTTACATGGCTTATGAAATAGATTTTCTTTTTCTGATATTTTGTTGGCAAGGACACATAGCAAGTTATTAGTTGGTATACAAGGGTAAACCTGAAATTAGATTGATGATATTTTTATAAGAAAATATTTTAATTCACCAAAAAAAAAATTTAATTCTCCCTCTCTGTTTTTTTTTTATTTTTTTTTCAACTATAGGGTGATATGCGTGAATTTTTAAATGCCCAAAATGGCTTTTCACAAGATCCACAGCAGACTCCTGAAGCCAATGGGAGGCAAAATGGCTCTCCTCAAACCCCTTTAGGAGGCAAAACGGTACATACTCGATGACAGATCTCTAAAACTGTACTTACCAGCTTTTAGAGATTATTCATGCTGTCCTGTAGGTTGTCAGCTTATTAATTTTTCCACACGAATTGAGCAATTGCATAGCAAGAAGTAAAGCGATATACTACATCATCATGCCATATCAGATAATGTGTTTAACTATTGTGTGTGCAGGATATGTTTGACCTGCCATTTCACATGGCAAGAGATCAAATTGAAGAGAGCCTGCGCACCAAGATGGCTTCCATCAAGGTTAACCCTACGAGCTATATGATCTATTTTTTGTAAGTAAATAAACAAATGTTGTCTTTAGTGATAATGGTAAAACATAGGCAAGGATGACACAACTACAAGATGCACAAAAGGGGGCAGAAGTGACATCAGAGGCCACTGAAAGAGAACTTGAACTTGAAGCCCAGCTTGTTGAGGCCAGAAGCATCATTCAAGAGCAGGTACTCAAATCTTTTAAACACCTTTCCTTTCTTCTGACCTTTTCTAGAAAACAAAGAACTGAATCTAGCCCCCATACTATTTCAGTATTTTGTTTTCTTGATGGGTGGTAGTATGCTTCCCTGTTCCTTTAAGCCAATATATTATTTTGTTTTTGTTCAATTGACCCCTTCTATTGCCATCATAAATCAAAATAATGACCTTACTAGGGGTGTCAATGGCACCCTTTTATCCATTTAAATGTTTTATTTAGTAAATAATAAAAATAATTATTATATTAGCATTACCCGTTATTAACCTGCTAGGCGGCTACGTTTCGTTATCCGACAAAACCATAATGGGGGTAAGGGTAGGGTACGGGTACGGGTAAGGACAATTTGTAATGGGTATGGGTACAAAATTACTTCCACCCGATTCTTACCGTACCCGCTGACTCCCCTAGACCTTACTAAGAACCTATGCCTTTCTATGACCCTCACTGATGCCAATATCACCACATGAAAACTTGCAGAAGGCAGCGTTTAGAAGTTTATTTGAAAACGAATTCTGTTATTCCTGATTATTTTATTAAACTGACCTGTGTTTTGTGTACAAATGCAGGCTTCAATAATGTCAAAACATTTTGCCAAGTCTGACAAACCGAGGTAATTTGACATGAAGAGGCCTCATTTTATCCCAGTAGTTATGTTTACTTGCAATTGTGATTTGTGATGACAATCTGTCTGATTTGTTTCTCAAAAATAAAAAATTCTGATTTGCGTATGTTCTTGTTCTTCTTCTTTTTCTATAGGAGATTGAGTGGCCACTTGGGTGGTGAGACGGAGGAAGGTGATGTTTAAATATCTTCATGGTATGTATTTCCTTTCTTGCAAAATTGATTCAAAGTTAAAATGTCTCATTGCTAACACAAACCGGAAAGCTTATTACGTCTTTTTTTTTCCATTACCCTAACTGATGGAGGTGTGCCATTTGGTAAAACAAGACATTACAAACATAATTATTAGCTGCAGAAATGGTAATTCTGGGCTGTTAAGGAAAACCTAGAACATCTTTGCAAACAGACCAATCAAAGAAAACCCAGCTGAAGGATGACTGACCTTGAAATTTCTAAAGATGTCTTTTTATTTTCTTCTTCTAGGTGGTATTAAAGCATGATGATGGTGCATACTCCTATGCACTGCCCCATCTGCCTCCAAATCAGTTGAATACATGACTGGAGGCCTGATATGTTATAAAATAGATAATCAGATAGTTTAAGAAAGTATTGATGTAATTGATCTAGTAAACTGGTAGGCTTTCCTCGTTTCACTGCTAAAGGATTAAGAAAAGAACACCTAGTGTTTAAGTTTACTTTTATGTCGTAAACTCGTGATGTATTTTGGACTAGCGAAAATATGTCTCACAGAAGTACAGGACATCTTCAATGCATAACCAGTTAGGATCTTGGTAGGCTTTTTTTTTTACTTCTCTTGTGTCGGTGCGATGCTCTTGACTTTCTTTCAGACTATTTTTTTCATGTTCCGGTCAAATCTGGTACAGATGGTACATGCCATCTGTAACACGCTGCTTGATCAATATGTACTAAAATTGGTAAATTTTTCTTGTCATAAAGATTTGCAACTGATTTCAAATTTCAGAAGCTGGTTTCCAAAAAGTATACTCAGATTCAAGTAATCATCAGTAACAACTTGTGGGGTCGGTTCATGATCTGGCAAATTGGCATATGTACAATTTGGCAAAGTTGGGCTTTTATAATCCGTAGAAACTGGGGAATGGAGGCATCACCGATGACTCGCATCTTATCCTCTTTTGGATATCTAAATTGTCCCGCTACACATATCAAAATATACGTTTTGTTCTTAGCCAAGTGAGAACAAATTATTAATCTTAACAAAAGAGGAAAAAAATCATGAAGCTCATTTGACTTTCATTTCGTATTAGGAAAAAAAAATGCACGCATGGCTTATTGTAGAAAAAACAATATGCAGTTTTCATATTATTTGAAATGTTGAAGCAAGGATATAGCAGGACTGTTAATTACAATGTATGTTTTATGCAAACGAGTAAGAAAAGAAAGAAAAATATACATTTTTATATTATTTTCCATAACAAAGGGTATGTGGTTAAAAGATTAATTGTTTGATTGTTTGATTACATGAAGTTTTCAATAGGCGGTGGGAATTTCTGAAATTTGAAAACATTTTTTTTTTCGGTTTTATTTTGCTCATCATGTACTTGTCAGATTTGTTTGAATATTTAAATGATGGTCTTAGACTTCGAGTCAATTAATATGTATTATGCAGCAGTGTTGTCATTATGTCGATGACAGTTGGGATTAGAGAATGAATTATTATTGACGGTTCATGATATGATATGACAAATTGACATATGAGCAATTTGGCAAAGTTTGGCCTTTTATAATTCGGGAAAACTGGGGGAAGGTGGCATCAACGACCCATGATCCGCATCTTATCCAGTTATCCTCTTTTGCTTATCTGAGCATCTACATTCCTGAAACTCTTTGAGTTTCTAATCTGATGTGGCAGTTTCTAAACCAGTTTCAGAGATGCAGATGAGTTTCTTATTTAGCAACTTTGCTCCAAAGTTTCTTAATAAGAAACCGTTTATAAACTCTGAAGTGGCCAAATAATTCGCTGAAATTCTTTTCTCTTGTAATTTATTTGCTGATATGGCAATTAAGAAACTCTAATTTTGAGTTTCAGGGATGTGAGGGTTTATAAACTTTCAGAGATAAAATTTCTAAAAATTAGTTAATAGTTATTTAAAAACTCCAAGAGTTTCAGGGATGTAGATGCTCTAAGTTGTCCCGCCGACACGTTACGCTTACGCTGTTACGCATATGAAAATATCCTTCTTCTTCTTAGCAAGTGAGAAAAAAGTTCTCCGGATTCTTTCCTAAGTTTTGATGCCTGATTTTTGTTTCAATAGACGCTGCTTGGTTCTCACTTCTCAGTTGGATGCACGGTTAATGTAACTGCATATTTCTGAACCACATATTTATCTTTTATTTTTTACATTTACTTGATAAGACATACTTTTTTTTTGTTACGAGCCACTAAACTTTTATTTGCAGCTTTTCATGTTAAACCACTCATATTTATTTTAATTAATATGATGAATGGAGTAGAACTTGGGTGTTCTTAAGCTCACCAAAGTGTTTGGTGAGCTTAACTTCAAAATCCATCAAATTGATTTCAAATGACGAATTTGAACCATTGGAATCCGTCTATCTTACGTGTGATACGTCTACATGTGAAATTTTTAAACATTAGAATTAGTTTAGTATAAAGTCAATCGGTCAAAATTAGAAGGTTAATAATTTAATTTTAGCGCATTCATTTTTTGAATGTTTTTTGACTGCTTGACTTTATACTAAATTAATCCGAATGTTTAAAATTTTCACATGTAGACTCATCACTCGAAAGGTAGGCGGGTTTCAACGATTTACATTCATCATTTGAAACAGATTTAATGAATTTTAGAGTTAAACTCACCAAACACTTTGGTGAGCTTAAGAACACTCTAGTTCTACTCTGATGAATGAATTACAGTTTGAGCCTGTTCTGAACTTAGAGCCTTAACCGGTGCTAAGTGCCAACGGACTCGTCTACTAAGAACCAAATTAAATTAAACCAAAACTAGATAATATATCACATCTACATTGATACACTGGAATCACACAAATGGCAAGATGTCATTGTTCTTTTCCTTCACGCTCTGGGCAGCCACACCAAGTCACCAAACCTCACCCTCTTGAATGGAGATTCTTTGTTGCGGGAAGATAAGGGAAACCATTGTGGGCACATGGCAAATCACTTATTGCCATTTGCCAATATAATAGTGTAGGACTTTAGGGTACCACATTTCTAACAAAATATTAATGTAACTCTGAATTAGGATTCAAATACATTCACTTTTTGTTTCTCTATTATGCTTCACTTTTTATTTTTTTAATAACAAAATTTTAAAATTTATAAATACAAAACTATTTGATGATCTATATTATCTTCTCTACATGTACATAAAAATAATAATTTTTCTAATTTATTTTTATATAAATCAATAAGTCAAAAAATCAATGTCCATAAATTATCTACATCGGTGTATTTTTGCAAGTTATTGATAACAACCAAAAGAAAGTTAAAATGCCATAATCTTTTACATGTACATAAAGAAAATAATATAGATCGTGTCTAACACTATTATGATATGTAAATTTTAAATTTTAAATTATTGATGTTTAAAAAAACGAGGACATAATGAAAGTATAACAAATAAAAGTATTTGAGCCATTCGCATAAACCATTCTACAAAAATTAATACGAGCCACATTCAATATAATTATTTTGCCCTTTAAAAATAGAAAAACCTACTCTAGTAGATACTTATTTTTTAAACATACATATATTAAATAACTAAAGGATATTATTAAAAATGGTATAGCCGCTATTGATTAATACTTTAATGTTATTTTTATCAAGCATACACATCACTATAATATCTTATTATTAATATTTTTAAGAGAAATGTTCTGGTACCCCGAGCCATCATATCCGAGCGCGTCCCTTAAGTATTTTAATAGAAAAACCTTCCAATAATGTCTAACTTCCATTTCCAGTGCTAATATCCAAACATTTAAAGTTGTGTTTATAATATTTTAAAATGTTACTCGCAAACATATAAATCTCTAGCGCTAATATCCAAACATTTAAAGCTGTGTTTATAACATTTTAAAATGTTACTCGCAAACATATAAATCTCTGTTTGAAAACATATCTAAATAGTTTTAACTCTCAACTACTTTTGTCTTGAAGCCAAAAAAGAAAAGATTATTTTCACCCATTCTTTTTTTATTTTTTCTCTGATCATTATAATTTATTTTCCCGACGATCCGTGATGAATTTTACGAATCTAAAAATACGAACGTTTTATATTCGATTTTATCTTTCAAATAAGATCCATGAATAAATACTTTTGAGTAATTTTAAAGTAAAACTCATGAGCACTTTAAATTTTTACGTTTTTAAATCTCAGTCTACAAACATTAAAATTTTCAAGACTTTGTATTTGAGGTTTATATGCTTTGTAAATGAGCTTTATAAATGCAGTGTTATTGTTGAGGTTTATATGCTTTGAAGTGTTATTGTTGAGGTTTAAATTCTTTGTATATGGGGTTTATATGTTTTATTCTCGAGATTTAAAGTGTTATTAATGAGATTTATATGCTTGTACTATTATACTAGTTGCACCACTAATTGCTCTAAAAACTGAAAATAATTGCAATTAAGAGTAAAGAGATGAGTTTAGAGAAATTTGACACGCTGGATGTTAACGGAGTTCGGCAAAACAAAGGCCTACGTCTTCGAGGCTTCGCAACCTTTTGTGGGTGCGCCTTTCTATTACCCAATACGAAAGGATTACAACTTGTGAACCGTTAAGTCTTTACACACCAAGCGGGAAATCAATCGGCCAACTCAAAGAGATGAAAACAAGGTCTCTTAGTTCAAGCTATTCAAGAGAAACACTCAATAGATCACTCTAATCTAATTTAACTCAAGATTAGTGAAAGTGGGTTTGAGGGATTTTGAAGTTTTAAGCTCTCACAACAATGGAGTAAGCTAAGCTCTCAGAAAATCGCTTTTTAGAAGTTTAGGGTCGGCTCAGATAATTTGGGAAGAAAGCTCAAAGCCCTATTTATCGAGACAGCTCAAAAATGAGCTATTTGACCTAAAACATTACCAACGTTTTAGTTCAAAATGCGATTTAGGGTTTCAATTTTCTGACAGCTTAGTAAAATGTTACCAACGATTGTAAAACATTATGTAACGTTTTCTACTATAAAAACTTGATCAAAAACAAGAATTTTTGAAGCTCAGATTTAATTAAAACGTTATAACGTTTGTAACTTGAATTTTGAATTTGATACAGCTGTACTTAATGTTCTGACATTCCTAAAACGTTACAACGTTTCAAGTTGATTCTGTACAGCTGTGCTTCATCAGTTCTGTCAGTCCTAAAATGTTACAACGTTTTAAGCTATTTCTGAGTTTGATCAAACTGTTACTTCAGCATTTCTAACAGGCCTAAAACGTTACACAAACGTTACAATGTTTTACAAACATTACCAACGTTTGATCCCTGTGTAAACAGCCTCAAACATACTTTATCAAGCTTCTGATTTTACAATTTGTATTATTGATAAATGTCTTCATGATTTTTTTAGTCCAAGTATTCCATAATGCAATTCCATTTGACTTGAACCTACATATCTTTCAAAAATAAAAGAAATCATAAAATTCAATAATTGTATGTTTTTGCAAATTAGTTAAATAGACGAAAAAGATTATTGCTCAAACAACATGTACATGAGGTTTATATGCTTGTAACAAGAGGTTTAAATTATTTTGAAGCAAAATAAAAAAAAACTGAAAGTCACAGATATTTAAAATGGTAAGAAAAATTACGATACAAATATAACTCAAAAGTTATTCTTCATGGATCTCATTTGAAAGAGAAAATCGGATATAAAACGTTCATATTTTTTAGATTCGCAAAATTCATCACAAATCATTGATAATATGGATGAGAATGATCAGAGAAAAAATAAAAAAAAAGTGGGTGAAATAAATCTTTCCGTTTTTGGCTTGAAAACAAAAGTAGTTGGAGTTAACACTATACAGATTTATAATTTTAATGCTTGCATATAGAAGTTTAAATGCTGGCGAGCAGTATTATAAAATGTTATAAACAGAGCTTTAAATATTTGAATATCAGCACTGAAAATGAAAGTTAGATAACATTGAAAGTTTTTTCTATTAAACTAATTGGGTAATGCGCTCAGAGATTTTTTTTGGGGTACAATTATCAGACTCCTATTTTTAAATCATTTTTATTAAATATCTTTCTTTTATTTTAATTTACATCTTTCTTTTATTTTAATTTCAATCTCTCTTTCAAAATTTTAACAAATTAATATTAGAGAAAGGATTGTATGACATGTATAAATTAACTTATTTAAAATTTGTCCTTAGGCTCTGTAAAATTATAACACATATAATAGAGCACAAACAAAATATTATTTGTTGACTGGTTTATAATTATAAACATATTATCTTTGATTCATAAATTATATTTACCGTTGACAATTCAATAATGTTTTTCCATTGATAGACCATTAATTAATTAATAAAAAAAAAGTGTTTTACGTGGGGGCAATAGTTATCTTTTAAGATTTTCATTTTTTATCTTTGCCTGCAAGTTAAACGAAAAATATAGCTTATTAAAAAATTATAATACAGTTGATAAACAAATTATAGATATACTTCCAAGTAGTATACAATGTTTGCATTATTAAATTGCATTGCAAATATCTGTAGGTCACGGTCTCACGGATATCATTGTGTCGTCGTCCCATGTTGTAGTAGCTCGACCACAGAAAATCCAAATCTATTATTTTCTATTTCTAAAAACATTTATCCAACTAAATGGACAGAGAAAGGAAAGAGACTGGTGAAGCTAGAGAGGCCACAGTGCCACTCTTCGCAATGGCTAGATAACGTGGAGATAAAATTAGATGGATTTCTCTCCAAAACTCTCCCCTTTGTAGGTGAATTTTTTAAGAAATTGAAGTGATAGGGAAGGATCTAGCACCTCCTCTCTCCCACTCTTTCTCCTCTTGGTTTTAGTTGAAGGAGAGAGAAAATGGCGGTTTCCATGGCTTCTCTGTCGTGCAAGGGGTTGAAGATGGCACCGAGTAACCAATCTATAGCGCCCTTCCCGTCTGGATCTGTTGCAGGGTCTGGTTTCGTGCTTTCTTTCCCGTTGAAATTGAGGTTTGGGTTTTTAATCTGATATTTTTGAGCTCGAATAAGTGGTTTTAGATTCGCTGTTTGACATCCTTTTTTGGTTGAAAAAAGAAATTTATTTTAGTCCCCCGATCTATTTAATACTGTTTAGAGGATGTTTGATGGATTTGCTTAATTGCTGATTCTAATAATCTGATACTCTCTTACAAAAATACTATAGTGATTGATGTCTTTGTTTTCTGTTTTTATTAATGCCATATTTAAAAATCTCTGCAGATCAAAGCTTTCTATATCTTTGAAGGTTCAGGGGGCCGCATATCCCACTGCTATTGAGGTATGATATTTCATTATTGCAGCAGTCCAGTTTTAAAACTGGCAAGACACCTGTCCATAACTTCATATACTGGTTTACAACCTCAGTTCTTGCAAAGCTTTTATGTCAGTGAATCTTCCTCAAAACAAAGAAGTCAAGCATTTGATACATGTGAACCAGTATGTACCACTACCAGGAATTCAATTAAAGTTTGACAATGCGACTGTTTAGTATTTTTTTAATTTTGTAGGGAGGTGACTCCAATGCAGTACCAGTACCTAAAGTTATTATAGACCAAGATTCAGACACTGATGCAACGATAGTCGAAATAACCTTTGGTGATCGCCTTGGTGCTCTTCTTGATACTGTATGTTTCAATAACATTTTTCATTACTATTTCTTTGCCTTTCTTAGTTTGAGACCAAACTTTCTTGAAGGGTTACTTGTTAATTAGATTTATATATGATTTTTTTATTACTATGAAGATATGTTAAACCCAAGTTTTAATTTTTTGTCGTCATAATTTTATCTATTTCTCTGTCTTATCTATCTATTTGTTTGATTAATTATTTGTGTTTGTGTTTGTGTTTGTGTTTGTGTTTGTGTTTGTGTTTGTGTTTGTGCAGATGAATTCTCTTAAAAATTTAGGGCTGAATGTTGTGAAAGCCAATGTCTATCTAGATTCTTCTGGAAAGCACAACAAATTTAATATCACTAAAGCGTAAGTTCTCTTTCTTTCTCTAAATATTCTAATTTTTTTGTTATCAGCAGAAGTAAAATGCAATTTCATTTTGCTTGAGGGGTAATTTGGGAAGTCTAACCTCCCAAATTGATAAGAAAATAAATTATAATAAACAATACAGGTCTACTGGGCGTAAGATCGATGACCCTGAATTGCTAGAGGCAATCCGTTTAACAATTATTAATAACATGATCGAATATCATCCGGTACACATTCTACTGTCTTCTTTAGTTTTCTCGTCTTCATGTAATTGTCATATTATTTTGAAAAAGGTCCTGAAAGATTGGTGATTATTTTGAATTTGAAACAGGAGTCAAGTAGCCAATTAGCCATGGGTGCCACTTTCGGGATTGAGCCACCTCCTGAAGAGGTAAGAATTTTTTTCACTTGTGCACCTGCAAATATCTCAAAGCATAATTTACAGTCATATACCCACTATTAAGGATGGACCATGGGGAGGAATGAACTATCCCATTCTCTTTTGCTACAGATCGGGAAACACATATTGCAATTTTTTGTCTTAAACTTTGTTTTATATTTAAACATAGGTTGATGTTGATATTGCGACACATGTCAATGTGTATGATGATGGTCCTGACAGAAGGTGTGTGCATTTTGCATGTAATTCCCGATAAAATTTTAAATTACTGAAACTTACTAACATTAAAATTGTTTCTGGCTTGTAGCTTATTAGTGGTGGAGACAGCTGATAGGCCAGGGCTGCTGGTGGACCTAGTTAAGATAATTACAGACATTAACGTCGAGGTTCAGTCAGGAGAGTTTGACACTGAGGTATTAAGTAATATTCTAAGATGGAAATTAGTAATTGCGTTGAGCATTATAATATTTGTAGCATCAAACATTTCTCATATTTGCATGTAGCTATTTGACCAGTAAAGCAGAATATAATTATACTACCACTACTAGAATTTTTAATTAGCTTGGCTTGGTTTCCTCCTAGTTCAATTTGGGCATAGGACGGTCTTATGATATTCTGGGGCAGCAAGGTCAACTATAGATGGGGAGTTATTTCTTGAATTTTATTTTCATTTATCTGTCTGCTATGTTTGATAAATATTGTGTCAACAGGGTTATGTGCAAACATATTATTAAAAATTGTATGTGTACTTTTGAAAAGAACATAAAATGAACTTCATTTGTTTTAGGAATGATTTTTAATATTGGTGATGATTTAAATAGGGGCTATTGGCAAAAGCGAAATTCCATGTCAGCTACCGAGGCAAACCCCTGATCAAGGCATTGCAACAAGTAAGCTTTTACATAATGTTATGCTAATTTTTTTCTGACAACTATATAATGTGGCAGAATATATGTTTATTTTACTCAAATGCATTTTGTTTCCTTTTGTAGGTGTTAGCCAATAGCTTGAGGTATTTCTTAAGGAGGCCGTCAACAGAAGAGGGAAGCTATTAAGCAGTTTCAGGCTACTCCCGCAAAAGAAAATAGCGCATTGCTTTATGGGAATGAAAGCCTATTAAGCTTTTAATAATTATATTAACAAAGATAAACTGTTTCCGTCAATTTATTTCATTTTTGGAGCAGTTAGTCTGTCTAATCCATTATAAATTCTTAGCATAATAGGTTGGATATCTTTTCTGAGAATTAAGTTGAATGATCCTGCTGACATACAAGTACCTGTGATGAACCTAGATCCCTTATCTTTGATCGTGCGGCAAGTGCTGTGTGAGCTGCCCTCCTGTTTGAAATGGGCTGGGTGGTTTGGCACAAATCTCAATGATGCACGATCTACTGTGGTGCAGCTGATCACTGGTGCATGCTCGTGCTTTGGGGGCCGAGGATCTCTTGATTTATACTCTTTCAAAATAATAGTCATCTCTAATATGACCTTTTGAACTAGGTCCCTAGACTTGCAATACTTAATAATAAAAAAAAAAAAAATGAAATTTGGGTGGACGAAGTCAGAAATTTTTTTAAGACAGTTCACCCTCTTTTCCTCAGGTTCCCCTTTGCTTTCCCTTAAAATTTCCACTTCTGGAGCGAGTAAACAGGACTGGTCACCACATGACTTTTCTTTTCCTCCCCTTCCTGAGTCCTAGGGGAGTTAAAAAAAAAAAAAAAAAAAAAAAAAAACCAGCTCGTTCCATGTGTCGCAGTTGTGCTCCGGAAGTTTCCATCTTCCAATTTTTAATCATTGGATAAACTATATAACTCAAAATATAAGTTAAAACAATAGTATAATCATGCTTGTGTACTCTGATGATTCTGACTTTGCTGAAACCCCAAACTCGTGCCAATTTTCCATCCTCGATCAATTTAGAAATTAAATGGTGAAATAAGCAATGTTTAAGTCTGTAAAAGTGGTGATCTGGCATATATCAGTGCGGGGGAGGAGTTCGTAAAATACAAGTCTGCAAACTCATGGTAAGGGATGTAAATGACAAAAGAAGAATGAATCCAAGTGGGCCTGATTATTAAGAGGCATGTGTAATTAGTCAATTGCTAACGGGTTACCCGTGACCCGTTCCGGGTTACCCGTTACGGGTAACGGGTAGGACGGGTAAAGGAGTAGGTCGGGTACGGGTAAAACCCGTAACGGGTAGACGGGTAATTGGGCCAAAACCTATATCCAGTCCGTTTATTACCCGTACCCGTTGCGGGTTGACGGGTACGGGTACCGCGGGTACGGGTCCGGGTATCTGGGTACGGGTCCGGTCCGCCCGTTTTTTTTTTTTTTTTTTTTTTTTTTTTTTCTGTTTTTTCCCCTTTTTTTCTGTTTTTTTCAAAAAAATTCAAATTTTTTTGAAGTGAAACGGGTCGGGTACGGGTATGCGGGTAGATGGGTACGGGTAGGCGGGTACGGGTTGGCGGGTAGACCGGTACGGGTACAACGGGTTATTTTTTAAATCATGTTATCCGGTCCGTTTATTACCCATACCCGTCTACCCGTCTACCCGTTTGTACCCGGGCAACGGGTACGGGTACCACGGGTAACGGGTACGGGCCGGGCAAAACGGGTTCTACCCGTTCCGGGTTTAGCAAATGCCTATGTGTAATATTCCATATACCCTTCAAAACTTCTTTGATTTCCTATTTACCCTTACACTCTTTATTATATCTAATATACCTCTTAACTCTTAATCATATTTCTTATTTATCCCTAGAGTCAATTCTCTATAGTTAAGTGTTGTTAGAATTTTTATTTTCCCATTATAACCTCTTTCTCTTCATCTTTTTTGTATGTAGATGGGTTGCAATTCTCTGAACGACTCTGGAGAGGTAGAGTTTTATTCTCCATTTATAATTTCACTACACATCTCCTGTTTCATTGTTTATTCTTTTGCTGGATGGGCCCTTCAATATCACTGTTAGCATCTACATTTCATGTAACACATTAAATTGGGGTTCTTTAATTGGAATTGTTTCTCAGTTTAAGATGGTACTTTTACATTATTATGAAATTTCTTTTATAACTTTATTCTTTTTTCTTAACTTATTTAAGCAGCAGGTGACAGAGATTCTTAGAAGCTCTGATATAAACTACAAATCAGTATCCATGGTTGATTGTACACCTCTAACGCAATCTTCTTGTTGCTCATGAGAGATGGCATTCTAGCTAACAACATATACTATAACACATATTCCTATTTGATGCTCCTTTATAATAATTTGAGATACTTGATTTAAATGATTAATATGTGTTGTAGCAAATTGCCATAAGATTATAGTAATTATCAAAGTGCATTAGTTTATTACTCTAATTGATGGCTCTTGTAGTACAAGTATTAAGACTTTTTATTTTCTCTCCAACATTTTTCAATGAAAGAACAATAATATGTGAAAATATTTTTGTGTTCATTATCGTTTGTTTACCAATATATGCTGTGTAACAATTTTTGAGCTTGGGAATTAAGAGTAAGAGTACCAGTATGAAATCAATGAAAAGAAATCCGAAACACAAATTAAACACTGAGTTAATTATTTTTTATACCTTTGACCTTTGGTAAATTCAATATGAGCACTATCAAATTAGAATCCTTGTAGACACAGTATACAAATTATTGCAACATAATGCAAACCAAAAATGATTTTTGTGTACCAGTATGCTATACAAGTATACTGTGCAACTGTGCAAGACAGAAGATGAGTTTCTTTTATCACTTCCTTTCCTTTTTCTTTGTATTTGTGCATACTAGAATTAATTATCAGAAGGGCATTTCTGGAAACTACTAGAAAACATGCATATATAAGAGAGTAGAACTAGGGTGTTCTTAAGCTCACCAAAGTGTTTGGTGAGCTTAACTCCAAAACCCATCAAATCGGTTTCAAATGACAAATCCGAACCGTTGAAATCCGCCTACCTTACGAGTGATGCGTCTACATGTAAAAATTTTAAACATTCGAATTAATTTAGTATAAAGTCAAGCGGTCAAAAAACGTTCAAAAAATGAATGCACTAAAATTAATTTATTAACCTTCTAATTTTGACCGATTGACTTTATACTAAATTAATTCAAATGTTTAAAATTTTCACATGTAGACGCATCACTCGTAAGGTAGGCGGGTTCCAACGGTTCGGATTCGTCATTTGAAACCGATTTGAAGGGTTTTGAAGTTAAGCTCACCAAACACTTTGGTGAGCTTAAGAACACCCTAGTTCTACTCTAAGAAGAAAATTACAAAATACTTCAGCAGCAAATTGATCTTAACAAATTCTGTATGAATTCAGATCAAATTGATTTCAACAACAAAACACTTTAGTAGCAATATATCAATTTGTATCAGAAAACTTGGATAAACTAACAGAAATTACAATAATGAAGTAAATGAAAAGCTAATAGAATTCTTCTTGTAGAAGCTTGAACAAACTTGTTGTGCATGCCATCTTTTTCTTGCCCCTAGAAGATAGTTATGAACAGATTAACACACTTACATTTTTTTTTTAAAATATTCAAAATATCTTAATTTATCAAGAAACACCAAATCAGAAAAAAACTTCATCAATAATTATGAAAACCTTTTTAAAGTATCCATCATACTTCACTTTTAGCTTGTAACCGCCAGGTGATTCATCTATGCTGTACAGGAATGTGATAACAAAAATATGTGATTAATCAAATCAAATACCAACAAAATTAAAGAATCTCACAATTGATCGGTTTGAAATTAACAGTTTGCAATTTATCACAAGCAAATAAATTTGCTTCTATCATTTTACTAATAAAGAGATAATAAAATGAACAATTCTAAGGATAATACCTTGAATAAGTATCATCAAGTCGCTTCCCCTTTCTCTCCCCCTTTCTTCCAGGCTCTAATTTGTGATAGTTAGCATGTGTTCCATGCCAAGCATTCTCGGTTTCATTGCTTGTCACATGATTATCTTGACCTGGTCTTGCAAGAGAGGGATCCATCGTGTGAGAGAGAAATTCAGGTGGTGGATTGATTACTTACGAGGCAAAAGGATCGATGTTGTCTCTTTCCATGGTAAAAAGCTCATATACATTGTTACAATATAAAGAAAATATGAAATGAAAACTGTGGACAAGATAGCAAAAGTTCCTGCTACATGCATGTAAGTTGAAAATTCTGAAAGTTCCTGTGTGCGCTTCCTTTTTTCTAATAGTGATGGCATACTACTTTTTTCATCTATTAAGAACATATGGTAGACAAACTCTAGATTACTTTAGAAATTGCAATAAAGGAAGCCAATTAGTCTCTGAATCAATCAGCGAATGAAAATGATACAAAAGAAGTATTCAATGTAAATGAAAAATTAACCTATTTGACAAGCCATCAGCGGTCAGAAAATGGCACAAAAGACGGTCAAACGCCTTATGCGAATTATGGAGGCCCAATCTCAGAGAGAACGAAAAAGAGCAATGAAAGTATTTACCGTGAAATAAATTTGCAAGGGCGCAGGAAGAGCAGACAAGCAAGAGAAAAGCAAGAGGCGAAGAGAGCAAATAAGAGCGCGGGAAAATAGAGAGACAGATCAACTTCTTTGGAAAGGTTAATTTTGTCATTTATTATTTTAACTAGAGATTTAACTATGGTTAATTTCAAAATTAGTATGTAATGAGTAAAGAGGAAAGAGGTATATAGAAAATTAGAGAAGTCTTTGAGGATAAACCAAAAATTAATCCAATTATATATATTCTTTTTGAAATAAAATGACGAGCCAGGAGAGAGGTGTTGGTTAAGGTACTATGTAATATAATAATTTGTTTAAACGGGAACCTAGGTCACTGTCTAGACCGGACAAATTTAGATGGGCTATATTTGGGCCCAATTCAATAAAACGGTGGTAAGCTGATGCAGATATTTCCATTTGCTAAAAGAAATAAGAGAAATTTAGTTATATGCCCATCATAAATTTACTCATTAATTATATGCCCAAGTCACAATGAGAACTCAAGCTCAAAGAAAACAGAAGAAAGCACAAAAACCACACACCACCTGTTTTGTCAGACTCTACTTTAACATTTTCTCATGTATTTGACTGACATGTAATATATGGCTCATTGGCTCTGCTTCCCAATTTGGTTCTCTATAACCAATTAACCCACCGATTTGGTTCAATTTTTTTTTTCTAAATTCAAAAGCCACTACCTCATGTATTGCTATACTTCAGCACAGTTCAAGGCCACTACCTCACAACTGTTTTTGTGCCTTAAACAAGTTTCTGCTGAATTTGAAAGTTACACTAGGATTTGAGAATTTAAACATTTCCAGTTCTCTTCATAATTAAACTTTATGGATTTCGATTAAGATAAACAACAAGCAGTCACAACTATGAGGGATTAACTAGCGTGAGTGGAACCAATATGTTGTACTAATTTGTGCATCTAAACTTCAAAGTCAATCAAAGAGACGAACTTAATTGCGTCGTCGATTGATATAGATCAAAACTGAAATCGTTTCATATTCTTCAAGAACCAATAATGGATTAGCGAAAGAGAGGTGCACTATTCAGATTTGAAGTTAGGGACAAAAATGTCACTTTATTTATTTTATCACTATTTATTACTGTTTTCATTGATTAAATCACTAAATGGGGATATAAACAAATTGAATGAATTTGAATGGAGAAATAACTAAATTCAAAGTTTTCATGGGTAAATATCTAATTAATATGAAGTTATGATGGGTATAAATCTAAATTTCTCAAGAAATAAAGAGACCTTAATACCTGATGCATTTACCTGATCCAAAGTTTTTAAGTAAAGGTAAATGCATCATAACTTATTTATTTTAAACAAGGATGGAAGTTAGAATTTGTAAGTGATTAGGAAATAAATAATGAGTAGGGTTAAAATACTCTATTGATTTTGTGTTTCATTATGCTCTAACATATTATTTTTATTTTCAAAGTCTAAATAATCGATCTAAATCGTTCAATATGATCTTCATTCTAAAATGTGCTTGGATAACAAATTTTAGAATTTTTTTACTAATTGTTTGGAGAGGTACAAATCACTATTTTTGAATGGTACAGAATCTTTTAAAAACAGTGATTTTGTACCTATCTTAAAAAGTAGCAAATATATATATATATATATATAGAGAGAGAGAGAGACGGGCTATGGTGCATTGCAATGCATGGAGGGGTTTGTGCATTGGACCATAAATATAAAATTCAAAATCCAAATGGCCGATCCAAACCGTTCATCTTGTTCTCCATATTAATATGTGCTTGGAGACCAAATTTTACATTTTTCGAAATTTTTTTACTATTTATTAAGTCTTTTACAAAATTGTTGATCCAACGGTGGCTTAACAAAACAGTAAAATCAGCGGCCACTGTTGGATCAACAATTTTGTAAAAGACTTAATAAATAGTAAAAAAATTTCGAAAAATGTAAAATTTGGTCTCCAAGCACATATTAATATGGAGAACAAGATGAACGGTTTGGATCGGTCATTTTTGGATTTTGAATTTTAAATTTATGGTCCAATGCACAAACCCCTCCATGCATTGCAATGCACCATAACCCACATCTCTCTCTCTCTCTCTCTCTCTCTATATATATATATGAGGAGGAATCAAGTTACAACAATTTTTGAGTTACAACAAGCATTTTCTACATTTTCAAACTCTAAATCGTTAGATGTGATTTCTACAATAAAATGTGCTTGGAGACCAAATTTTTTGAAATTTTTTGGCCTCCAAGCACTTCTACATTGAATTTTTTTACAATGTGATTTCTACAATAAAATGTGATTTCTACAATACATTTCTACATTTTCTACATTTTTTGAAATTTTTTTACTATTTATTAAGATGGGTACAAAAACTAGTCAAATTCAAACCATTGAATTTTGTACCCATCTTAATAAATAGTAAAAAATTCCAAAAAAAATATAAAATTTGGCCTCCAAGCACATTTTATTGTAGAGATCACATCTAACGGTTTGGATCGACGATTTGAAGTTTGAAAATGTAGAAAATGCTTGTTGTAACTTGTTGTAACTCAAAAATTATTGTAACTTGATCCCTCCTCATATATATATATAATTTTGTATCCAAGAACATTTAATATAAAGATCATATTGAGCTGTTCAAATCAATTATTTAAACTTTGAAAATATAGATAACAACGTTGGAACGTGATAAAACACAAAACCAATGAAGCATTTTAACTCTACTCATAAATAATAGATATGATGGAGTTTATATAATTAATTTGATGGTTCATACCTACTTTGAAAGAAGAGATTTAGATTTTTAAAGTTCCTCCAACCTTTACTAAAAAAAAAGAATGCTCCGATCTTTATTTTTAAGTCTTAGACTTTGAAAAAAAAATCGGTTCTCTCCCATTCCAATTTCGATCTCCTCTCAGAAAGGAAGCCCAATTCTCTCTCTCCTTACCCCTCTCGCCTCCGCCAAATCCCCTTTTAGCCGTGGTGGAGCTCAGAAGATCTTCTGTAAACGATCTCAATCGCGACTTTAAAAATCACTGATCCAACGGTTTTAGTGTTTTGTTAAGCCACCGTTGGATCAACAATTTTCAAAGTGGCTTAATAAATAGTAAAAAAATTCAGAAAAATGTAAAATTTGGTCTCCAAGCACATATTAATATGGAGAACAAGATGAACAGTTCAGATCGACTTGTTGGATTTTGAAATTTCAAATTTAGACCGTGTGTATTTCGGCCCATATGCTACCGAAAGCACATTAACCTATCTCTCTCTCTCTCTATATATATATATATATGAGGAGGGATCGGATAACACCTTTTTTTGGTGACATCGGATAACACCGTGTATTTTCAAAGTCCAAACGGTCGATCCAAACCGTTCAACTTGATAGATATGTTAAAATGTGCTTGCAGATCAAATTTTACATTTTTCTGGATTTTTTTACTATTTATTAAGATGGGTACAAAAATCCAACGGTCTGAATATAGCAATTTTGTTAAATACTTAACAAATAGTAAAAAAATTCCAAAAAATATAAAATTTGATATGCAAGCACATTTTAACATATACATCAAGTTGAACGGTTTGGATCGACTGTTTGGACTTTAAAAACTTTGAAAATGCACGATGTTATTCGATGTCACCAAAAAAGGGTGTCATCCGATCCCTCCTCTATATATATATATATATATATAATTTTGTATCCAAGAACATTTAATATAAAGATCATATTGAGCGGTTCAGATCAACTATTTAAACTTTGAAAATATAAATAACAACGTTGGAACATGATAAAATACAAAACCAATAAAGCATTTTAACTCTACTCATAAATAATAGATATGATGGAGTTTATATAATTAATTTGATGGTTCATACCTACTTTGAAAGAAGAGATTTAGATTTTTAAAGGTTCCTCCAACCTTTACTAAAAAAAAAAAGAATGCTCCGATCTTTATTTTTAAAAGTCAGACTTTGAAAAAAAAAATCGGCTCTCTCTCATTCCAATTTCGATATCCTCTCAGAAAGAAAGCCCAATTCTCTCTCTCTCCTTACCCCTCTCGCCTCCGCCAAATCCCCTTTTAGCCGTGGTGGAGCTCAAAAGATCTTCCGTAAATGATCTCAATCGCGACCTGCAACCGCCATGTCATCAGTCTTCTCTCCCCCCTTCTCTTCTCAAATCCTTTTGCAGCTGCCTCTTTTGACTGCTACGCCATCTACATCTGCCTTCAGCTTCTTCTTGCTTGGCGATTTACAAGATGAAATAAGAGTTGTTTATGAGGAGAGAAAAGGAGAAGAAAAACATAAGATATGTGTTTTGGTACACTATTAAGACTTTTTGAAAGAACCATTAAAATTTTATAAAAGTAATATTAAGACTTGTCAAAAACAAATTAAGATATGGAAAATCCATTGTTAAAACAAATTAAGACTTTCTAAAACACTATTATGATTTGTGAGAATCACTATTAAGACTTATAATATGAGATATAAAGTCTTGATAAAGAAGTTTTAATAGTGATTTTCCATATCTTAATTTGTTTTTAATAGTGATTTATCAGGCGCCTGACGTTCTTAAATACGGTAGGCGCCTGATAAATCACTATTAAAACTTGTTAGAATAACTATATATTAAGATTTGGCTAAAATACTATTAAGAATTTGATAAAGCACTATTAAGACTTGAATACAATAGGTGTTGATTTTCTTTAACCCAATCGGTGCTGACTTTCCTGAATAAGGTAGGCACTGGAAATTGTCTAACCGTCTATATATTTGATCGTTAAAGTTAGGAGATTGTAGTTTTAAAACTGTTATCGTATCTTAATATTTAATTATTTTGTTATACAAAACAAATAAAAAGATCCGTTTTCAATTGTTGATAATTTAATTTTCCTTGGCATATATTGATAATTGAGTGAGGCTATGGTAATATGCATAGTACGAATTAGTTCGTATTATGAGTTAATATTTTAATTTTCAAAGTTTAAACAGTTAATTTAAACTGTTCAACATGTTTTTTATATAAAAATGTATATACAAATTGAAGTTTACATTTTTTTTTACAATTTTTACTCTGTTTATTTAGGTAGGAAATTAATTGATTTGAATTTTTTTAATCATTTAAAAGTAGTGATTTTTTATTTATCTAAAAAAATAGAAATATTGTAGAAATAGTAAAATCTAGCATGAAGTATGTTATTGTCTATATATTATGTCGATAGGTTCAGATTGACTATTTGTATTTAAAAAAAAATAAGATATTGATTCATATTACAGAACAATCCACGCTATGCACAATATCATAGCCTCACTCTTTAAATTTTATTATTATATTCTTAGAGATTGTGTTATGAACGTGAACGCTCGATTAATTTCAGATTGAATGTCCAAAAGTCATCACCAGTAGCCTAATCCACTCGATTAATCTCAGATTAAACTAACTATATTTTATGTTCTGACTTGATGATTACCTATCCACCGAAAGAATTCGAAGTCAACTAAAATGGAAATTACGATTAGCCAGTCATGCGGTCATGCCAAATGGGACCCACCATTTCGTTGCGACTTGCGACTTTACAACGGGATCTATATGGGGCCCATCATGCCCATCTTTAAATAGTTTCAAGCAATCCTGGCCTCTTCTTTTTGGGGCAGTTTCTAACTTTGTTAAGAATCCCATGCCAAGTGAGAGTTCTGTTCTTCTTAGAAAAGTTGAGAAATATTTGCCGTCCAAAAACAAAAAAAAAAGGTTTGAGAATTTATTCTTTGCACTCCAAAAATAAAGAGAAATTTCCTTGATAAATTTTTTTTCTTCAAAACTTCCATAATGAGAAATTGTTAACATTTTCTTAAATTATGGTTTATACGAGATAAATAGAATATTTTAACCATAATATTAAAAGCTTATCCCTTTTTACCTCTGAAGGCTTATAGGCCATCCATTATGGAGTCCTTTCTGGATGGATAGGGTCCATAAGGACCAATTCCCAAGTTGCATTTCTCCTCTCTTCACATGCGTTTATCATTGATGTCTTTCTGAATTAATTTCCTATTTATTTATGAAATTATAACAATATGACTCAAAACTCAAAAGTAGTAGTTTTGTTGGTCTCATGCATTAGAGGATGCATGAAATTAAAGTCGTAACCATTTTCCAAACCCAGGGCATGTTCCACAGTCATGCATGAGATCACACGAGAAAGAATTTCAAGGACATGGGATTATATTTTGGATCCTATGAACATGGAAATTATGAAATTATAGGAAAAAAATGTTCGGATATAATGTGAGAATTGTAACGAAATTTTAGTCACATTTAATTTTTTTTTTATAGAGTTAGGTTAATTATTTAATTATATAAATAAAAAATACTTATCTAAGTCCAACTATATTAAAAGAAACTTGTACTGATGCTTAATTTGCTTAAATAATTTTTTTTACAACTATGTTATAGTAAAAATTATTATTGTTTATTAAAGATTCTGGATTCGTTTCAATATAAAACAAATACTATAAATTAAATTGCAATCATAAATAACTTAATTTAGTTTTCAAAATTGAAAATGAAAGAAGTCAACACAAAAACATATATATGGTATATATGTTTAAAAATTGTACAAACTTATAAGAAAAATTATATTAAAATAACAAAAAGTCCTTACAAGAACACTAGTACAGAAGATACTACTAACCGCGGTAAAAAATTGACTTTTATATGATTTTTGAACCATATCTACAGGAGTCGTGTACAATAGGTCACTAAATTTTACATGGTTTTCAAACCGTATACAAAAACACTAATCCTACATGTTTTTATTTATTTTTATTAAAAACAATATATAATTAAAAAAAATCGCCAATTTTGTTCACCAAAAGACATCATACACGGTTTTTAAAGAAAAACCGTGTATAAATCAAGAATTTTTTTTTAAAAAATAAATCACACGAAACCCTAGATCTGAGGTCAAATCAAACTCTAGATTTGAATTCAAATTTAATCTTAGATCGAAATACCAAAAAAAAACTAAACTAAATTTCAAATAAAAACACTACAACACTACATTTACATATATATATAAACAACAATTACATCATATATTATTAGTTACATGAATAATATTCTAACTAAAAAAAATGAAAATATAATAAAAAAAACCCTAGATATGAGACTAATACATTTATATGAACAAACCTTAAGAAGAAATATGGTAAATGAAAAAAAATAAGAAAATCAAAATGTAAAACTTAATGGGAAACTTCAACTCAAGTTTTGAGACTCTTCCTTTTATTTTTTTTGCAATTCTGAATTTAAAAAATGACATGGTTGTCAACAACACATACATCTTCTCGCAATCTTTCTAAAAAATGGTCATTTTCTGAAATTAGACACTCGAGCACCGTTGCTCCGTTTTATGGCCATTGAAGTTTTGTTATTAGAAATTGTCTTTTTGGCATAGATGTCGCTTCTCCTACCTTATCTTTCGTCCTAGCCTCGTATGTTTAGATTTACTTGACTTAGAGAACGATTATGTACAACCTACATGGAATGGAAGAGATGTTTTAGAAATTACTTAGGAAAAATAGAGATTAGAGAGAGATGCATTATAACAGAAAGACACAGATCGATGACGTTAAAAAGTTTGTATTTCTTTCATCACACACGGATTATATAATAAAACTGTGTAGAATTGTTAAAGCATCAGAAAATGCTTGTCCGAATATGCGCTTCAGAACTTTCGAAAAATCCCCTCCAACATTTATACACGGTTTTTAATAAAAAAATCTTGTACAATTTGATCAAATTATACACGGTTTTACTGTTTACAACTGTGTATGAATGTTGGACGGAATTTATATATGGTTGTTAATTAACAGTAAAATCGTGTACAATTTGATTATTTTTTTGAAGCAAAATTTTGAAATAGTATTTTTTTTTTTTTTTGCTTTGAACATGTATTTAGTGGAAATTTTGAACAAATATATATAATACTAGCTAGCATCATGCCCGTGCGTTGCAACGGAAACATATTATAAGATTGAATATAATATAAAGAGACCTTTTTGTTTGACCTTCACATAAAATTAAAAAAAAATATTTAAATGAAAATAAAAGACACAAATGAGAAAAAATAGATATTCAAATATTAAATAACAATGAAAGAAACAACAACAAATGAAAAAAAAAGATCAAATATAGTATGAAAAAATTCTTGAAGTATCATTGCGAATTAACATATAATTTTCTCTACAAGTAAGACATGTTATTAAACGATTTATAGGATAAATAATCTGTAAATAAACAAAATCGGGAAAGATATGATTAAATGATTCAAATAAGAATTTTCTATACATATATATTTAGATCAGAAAAATATGGTTGTTTCTATCAGCACAAGATATACTATTCATCTATTCACAAAGATATAGTAGCCCTAAACAAAATCCGGAAATATATAATAGTTTCCATTTTCATTGTCGAAATTATGGAGGAAGAGGAGAAATGAAATGGAGAAAACAAACAAATAAGGAAAATAATTTAATTGCAGGAATTAGAGATAGTTGTAAAGAGAAATAAAGAAACGGATCGCTAGGGATTCATTCAATTTTAATTGTGACAAACCATGTAGCAGTTCTTGTGGCGAGTTTGTTTTTAACTAAATTTAGACTTCAACACATAAAATAGATGTATTTAATCAAAAAAAATATTATGTGATTGAAGGACTGATATTCAATTTGAAAGTTTATCTTTCAATCTTAGCTGTTGGCGAATCAGGACAACTACGTACATAATATAAGAAAATGAAGATGTAGCGTATGCTTTATGTTTTTGTACTCGTGGGACCTATGTGCTGTTTCACCGAAAATGAAAATAAAATAGAAATAGTCTTACCAAAAATGAACAAAAGAGAAAAGATAAAAAATAGAGGAGAGAGATTTTGTGCTTAGAATGTAAAGAGATGGAGCGGATGCGAGAGAACATCAGCATTCAGGGAAAAAACAAAATTAACATTACAAGTAGAATCTAATTTTTTTTTTTTCAGATTTTATTGAAGGAAGGAAAGACGAATGAAAAACAAAATCTATTCCCACATACAAAAGTAAATGCTACCGAACAAACTTATGAGATATTAATACTATCTTTCAAGCACAAAACCCGTGAATCTCTGTAAAATAAATATCACCCGAACAGAGTCTAAATTTTTTCTGGATCATGAACGTACTGTAAATATAGATCAATGGCGCCACACAATAAAAGAGATATAAGCATATATACATGTATCTGCAAGAAAAGAATAAAGCTAGTACACCATAAAAGAGGTATAAGCATATACAAGTATCTACAAGGAAAGCATAAAGTACACCATAAAAGGGATATAAGCATCTACAGGTATCACAAGAATAGAATAAAAATATGAAAATTAGTTCTTTCACTATAACAATGTCTCTTTCTACATAATATATATGGTTGATGCATTTATCTTAGTTTAATTTGATGATGTATTATAGTTGATGATATACATGAAAATTAAGAAGTAAAAGAGAGAATGTTGATTCGTGTATATATCTTAGTTGCAGCTAGCCTGGTTGGATAATGAACTTTGAATTGTTGTTACCCATTGAGTTGTCGCTACCGATCGAGTAACAAATGAACAAATTGGTCGGAAAGTTGATTTAGAATTTAGAATTCATGTTTTTGCTTCTGATTGTTTCCATCCGATTGTAGAACGTACGTACCATCTTATCAAAAACAGGTACTATATATGTGAATTGAGTAATAATAAACCATTCATCTAAACTGAAAGATGCAAGCAGATTGTAGTGATTAGAACAACACCTTGGAAATGAAAGATAATAAAAACCGCGTTGAAGTTCAAAGGGACGAATATTAATATTTGTTCTTGGGTTAATATCATAAATTGATTGAACCAATTAACAGTAAGCCAGAGCAGATTGCACAGATTGCACAGGAACAGGATATCTGAAATTAGCAATAATTCGCTTGGCAATAAAGTAGGTGAACAGAGGTACGTATGCCGGGACATATCTATCCTATTCCTAGCTACTAGATTCTCCACTAAAGAAACAGCAAACACAACAGAGGAGAAATGGATGGTAGAGAGGCCCAAGGAAGTACCTTCTTCTCTACCCTTTTTTCACTTTTTTTTTTCTTTTGACAATTGACATTTGACAGGCATCACTTCGCACTACCACACATAATGCCATTGGAGACTTCGTCGGTCTCTATTCTAGATTTCTAGTCAGAGAATCATGGATTGGCGGATAGAAAGGGTAATCTCAAGATTCGGATTTGGGAATGGACAGGGCCGGATTGACCACCAATTTTTTTATAAACCATAATTATAAAAATATTTTTATGAAACTAACATGATTATTTTATTTTTTTTACAAAAATTATAAGAACTGAAACGTCATTTCGGTTCCGATTTAAAAAAAAAAAAAAAAAGTTAATGAGAATACATTATGAGTGCTCTTCATTCTCATATAATTTCTGGTTATTTCTAAATTCACTTTATGGCGCTGTAACCTACGGGCAAACATACGAAAAAGAAAAGAAAAAATAAATGTCGGTCCGTTATCAGAATTAACCAGAACTATTGGCAACGGATTGAGAGGTTGAGATTGCGTTGTAGACGTATTTGAGTTTGATACTTAAGCTTTCACATGTCACCAAGCAACAAGGTTTTCAATTAGAGACGTGATATGAGTACCCGCACTCTCATTCTTTCATTATCTCTCCAATTTTATTTGTTCAATCTCATCCACATTTCTCATGATTTATAAGAAATACTTACAAGTATAGGTATAAATACTTGCACGATAAGATATAAATACTTGCACGATGAGGTATAAATACTTGCACAATGAGGTATATAAATACGTGTGTGACGATGAATCCGAATGTACGTCATTATGGATCTCATTTGAAAGATAAAATTGCATAGAATATGTTCATGGTTTTATATTCGTAAAATTCCTCATAGAACGTGAGAAATGTGGAAGATATTGAAAAAAAAACTCACCTCTAAAAACGTGTATGATTATTCTCCCATGTAGTTTGAGTGGTCCCTCTATATAGTTATATCAAGTTAGACATGCAAGTATTAATATCTTAATTTGTAAGTATTAATTCATTATCTTCCAAGTATTTATACTCATGAATTTAATTAAACTTGGAAGATCACAGTGTTGTGAATAAATTTAATTAAACTAGTTAGTTAAGTTAGTTTATGAGAAGTTAAAATCTGTTTAAGAGATGGGGGTACAATGCGGGTACTGGAGTGTGAGGATTGAAATAATTATTCTTTAAATTAATTAAAGAAACAAAAACTTTTGGAGGATTTTCTTTTTTTATGAATTATACAAAATAAGTTTCACTTTCACAACTTGGTACTTGGACACAAGTTTCAGCAGATAAATTAATGGCGTACAATTGATTGGTGTCCAAATTGATCAGTGCACATATATATGAATTCGGATCCTCTGCATTAACTCAAAAGGAAATCTTTTGAGTTAATGAATTATGATCATTCGATCTGTTTTAAAATTCGTACAGATTAAATCTGCACTAATATTAAAGAGCTCCCTATATCATAAGCAGAAGCTGAATTGACTCCGTTTAAAATCGGACGGTTAAAATTCATTAACTCAAAAAATTCATTTTTGAATTAATGCAGACCATATATATAAGGAGCTTTCTCTACCAAAAAAAAAAAAAGGTTCGGGTCACCTCACATGATAAAATATCGGCTGTGCTTTTCAGGAGACAACTTTTTTGGGGGTACTGTAGCATATATTAATGAATAAGTTTCCAGAAATTAGTTCAAATTACAAACTCGAAATATACTTCCCGGATTGATTATTTAATTTCTCGAATTCGCTTTGTATAATGATCAATTAATCATAAGAAATATGAACATGATAGATAAAATTAAAGTTCTCTGATATCAGGTAAAAGAAGATATTATACTTAATGATAAGAAAAAAAAAAGTATTTTGTTAAGAAAATGCAAAGAAAAACATCATGGTGATGCTCCAACAAAATCATTTCCCTTGTAAAATACTTTTTCTTCATGAAATAGACATTTTTGTATCAACCTAATGAACTCTTATAATCATATGAAAAAAAATATTGAAATTATGATGTTTGCAATTTCAGGTGAAGTAAACCTCTTGTACCCTTTAGACCCCTAATTATAAAAAATAAAAAAAAAAGTGACTTGGACTTTACATTTTTTGGGGTCTAATCACACTTCCGTACAAGCCTCTTAAAAATGTTTTGTTTGATTTGTAAAGACGCGGCAACATAATTGGACAGGTTCCTGACTCGGATCGCATACTACCTACCGCTAAACTTTTTGCAAGATGCTTCAAATCCATGGTGAAATCCTTCCAGCCGCCTCCCTTTCATATTTGACGAAATCTGTTTTTTATTCCCTTTTAAATTGTTTGGATTTATTTGATGAGTATCAGAATATATCATACAATATTTGACCGTACTTTTCAATTTAATTAATCTACATCGGAGGAAGGGATGGGTCCTGACTCCTGACTCCTGAGGTGGAAATAAATCTGCTTTTATTCCTTTAGAATAACGAGAACATGTTATTCTCATCTCAATAACATGTTCTTATTATTTTCCCTGATGTGGGGCCTTTTAGTTACCCTTGACACTAAAAGGCTATATATGTAGTTGCTATTGGTCAGTTAGATTTACATTTTGGCCAACCGGCTATGTAAAAGATTTACATATTGGTCCGACAAATGTTGCTTTTTTTAATCTTTCAACTAAAAAACATTTCATATTTTTCCTTTTAATTTAATTAGGATAAATTTAGTTAAAATTAGTTGAAGTCATCATTACAGTTTTCTCGAGAAATCAAATTATTATTTCAACCTCCCTCCCAAAAAGAGTAAAAAACAAATAGAGCATCCAATTATTTTATTTCAGCACCCATTCAATATAGTTTGTTTTATTTAATCATGATATTACAATTTTCATACTTTGTTTAGAACAACTGATCCTGATACTATTTTTTTTTTCAAAGTTGGTTCTGCAAAAAAAAATAGTATCAGGATCGGTTTTTTATAAAAAACCGATCCTGATACTAATTTTTTTTTTTTTTTTTTTGCAGAACCAACTTTGAATAAAAAAAATAGTATTAGAATCAGTTATTTCAAATAACCAATCCTAATACTATTTTTTTTTTCAGAACCAACTTTGTGTGGTGCGCTGTATGTAGTCTAAAATGCTCTGTTCGGATTAAAATCAAATTGGCACAGTGACAGCTTCAAAATTGAGATAGCAAATTTCATTTTATAATTAGTTTTTTTCAATATTTTAAAATATTTATGTTTGTAATTTTAATATTGAGAAGTATATGTAATTAGGCATTTGTGTTATATGTAATTAGTGTGATGATTAATAGAATATATATGTGACTGTTGTATATGACATATGGTTCAATTATAAATTTTTTTTGATGAAAATTAATGTAATTTATATTATTAAAATTTATGTGATAATATAATTAATTATTTGACATTGATATTTCATTTTGAAGTCATTTTGACTATTGAATTTTTTTATACAATCATGCATGATGCATCAATGACTTGTGCCATATAATAATATCAATGGTTTAAATAGCGTTTATCGCGAAATAGCGTACGGATTAAAAAAATCGCGCTATGCTCAAATAGCGGCGCTATAGCGCGGAATAGCGCGCTATAGCGGCGCTATTTGGGCATAGCGCCATAGCTTTTTTGGTCGAAAAACGCTATAGCGCGCTATTTAAAACACTGAATAATATACATAGGACTTGAACCCTTGTTGTGTGGGGTTGTGAAGGAACGAATACGAACATCAGCATTTGGTCGATCGGAACCGTTAAAATGAAAGAATGTCATATTAATTTCACCATTATAAAATTTGATACAATTCGGGATTCGTTTACTAGTTCATCAAAGCAAAACAATATAGCAACATCGCACGGCCGTAAATAGTTTACGTTGGATCAAAACTTACAGTTGTCGGGCCTTCGGCACTTTTACGTTATTAATGTTTCATGTTATATCTTGATCATTTTAAAAATTATTACATGTCATTTAATTACAGACCCACCATTGGATGATCATGCAGAAATGAACGGTCTGCATTCCATTTAACAATTTGATGCCATTAATAATAATAAAATTGTACAAAATTGATCATAGTAGAGTTGATTTGGCCATACAAACACAAATAAATAATTTTTATATTTTTCACATTTTTCTTAATATTTATCCGTGTACATGCATTACCAAACATAAAAGAAAATAAATGGTAGCCGTTTGATGGTTGATAGACCATCAATATGAGTGGGGTTTACCTCAGTGATTTTTCTTATATATAGTATCAGGATCGGTTGTTTATAAAAAACCGATCCTAATAGTATCAGGATTGGTTTTTTATAAACAACCGATCCTAATACTATTTTTTTCAAAGTTGGTAAAAAAAAATAGTATCAGGATCGGTTTTTTATAAAAACCGATCCTGATACTATTTTTTTTTTCAAAGTTGGTTCTGCCAAAAAAAAAATTAGTATCAGGATCGGTTTTTTATAAAAAACCGATCGTGATACTATTAGGATCGGCTTTTTATAAACAACCGATCCTGATACTATTTTTTCAAAGTTGGTAAAAAAAAATAGTATCAGGATCGGTTTTTGATAAACAACCGATCCTAATGATAACTCCCTATATAACCTGCTTAGGGTTCTTCTTATTTTCATTCCGCGCCTCTCATTTTCAACTTAGCGTCTCTCTCTCTGTGTCTCCGTATCTCTCTCTCTCTCTCTCCGTCTCTTCCTCTCAAAGCCGAGTCTCTCAATTGTGTCAGTTTTTAATTTTTTTTATTGTTTCAAAAATTAATTAATGGTGTTTGTATATTATTTTACAGTCTTGAGGACATCTTGCTCAAGTTACTTAATCATCCGGCCGATCAACTATCATGGTATTAGCTTTATCTAATTTTCTCATTATTATACTTTTAAAAACACATTTTTTTTGTATTTTTTATTGTAAAATATTTTTCCATCTAATTGTTACCTTTGTTTTTGTTTGTCGGGTCTTTTCTAATCTCAAGTGATGTGATTGCAAAAGAGGTAATTATTGTTTTTTTTTTATTGTTGTGCTTTACATTAATTGCATAAATGTGTGTTAATTGAAGAAATAGCTCAATTAGTCACTTGTATGTTTATTAATTAAATTTTTTTGGATTTAAATTTCTTGTTATAATATGTAATGCTTCACAAAACTTTGTATGAAGATGAATTTTTTGTAATAATTTAAGATGTGTATGATATTTAATTTAGGATGTGTATATGATATTTGATTATTGCTTCTTACTGTGCAAAAATAAAAAATTTAGGATGCTGACCAGCAAAATATATATGGAAGCTGGTCAAATAAATAAAAATATTTTTTTTAGCTTCAATAAAACATCAGGATCGGTTATTTTAAACAACCGATCCAGATTACTACTATTAGGATCGGTTATTTTTTAATAACCGATCCTAATTCTAAAAAAAAAAAAACTTTTAGGATCGGTTATTTTTTAATAACCGATCCTAAAAGTTTTTTTTTTTTTTAAGAATGAGGATATGAAAAAAAAACTTTTAGGATCGGTTATTAAAAAATAACCGATCCTAATAGGTATTAATCTGGATCGGTTATTTTAAAGAATCGATTCAGAATATAACTATTAGGATCGGTTCGTTAAGAAAAACCGATCCAGATAACTGCTATTAAGATCGGTTATAATAAACAACCGATCCTAATAGTTACTATTTGGATCGGTTCTTTAAAAAATAAAAAACCGATCCTGATAGTATCAGTACCGCCTTCATCAGGATCGGTTATATTCCGATACTGATATGCGTATATAACCGATCCTGATTCCATATTTTCCACTAGTGTGAAGCATAGTTGAGGTCTGAATGTTAAAAGTCGTATTATTGAGAAAATCAAAGAATTTTGGAATTGTTTTCCCCAAAGAAGAAGGTGAAATAGATGGAAAGGACAGTAGATCTATTTTTTCAAAAAGAAAAACATCACTACTACAAAAATGTTTCCATGCACGGTTGAAAATGAGTTTATATACGGTTTTGCAATTGTGTTCACGGAAATCGCGTATAGTAAGTTCGGTAAATTATATACTGT
The DNA here is from genome assembly GCF_964058835.1 of Carex rostrata. NCBI lineage: Eukaryota > Viridiplantae > Streptophyta > Magnoliopsida > Poales > Cyperaceae > Carex > Carex rostrata. The sequence continues at coordinate 10,075,272 of NC_135931.1, forward strand.
TCTTCTAAAACGTGTATATTTTTCCAAAAATTTTGCTATTTTTATTTGTCAAAACACATCATACACGGTTTTTAAATAGAATAGACATGTAATAATGAAATAAAATAATGAAGAAAAACTTCTGAAAAAAACACAACAAAATAGAATAGAAATGTATTGATAAGATATTCTCGGAAAAAGATTATACTACTTTCTTTCAATTATGGAATCTTTATATATAAATCTGCTTTTTATTATTACATATAGCATGATCTAGTTGGGTGCTAAAGATTCATGATTGAATTTAGATTTATGAAATGAATGAGAAAAAGATAAAATTTTAGAAGTGATTTTGTAAGGAAATTTTAAAAAATATAAAATTGACTTTCAAATATATTTTCATATGAAGATTATATTTAAAGATTCAGATAAACTGTTTAAACTTTAAAAGTAAAAATATAAATTCATAGTACAGATCTATTCATAATATGTATATTATCATACATGAGGTGTACAAATCTACTACTATTCACGAGAGCAAAAAATAATTATTATCGAAAATAAATAGATAAAAATTAATATTTTCAAAGATATAATTATTATCCACATAGGTATCGCGAGATCAGGGTGGTTATATATATATTTTTTATATAATTCATTATAAAATGCTATGAAAATCTCAAAATGACTCTCATATTTTATGTAAAAAGTTTATATTGTTGACACCTAATAGAGTCATGTACTCAAGGTCTTTATAGAACAAGTTTTGGGTCAAAAAAATAAGTTTGGAATGGAAATCTCTTAGCAAGACCAATTCCAAAAATAAACACAAGGTTCAAGACCAAAAGACAAATTGGACTATTGATATCCCGCAAATATATCTACATTTCGGTCCTGATTTCATACCAGACAATTGCTTTAAACTGTTTAATCAGCTGTGTTTCATTGAAATATGCCAAGATTTGGTACTGCTGTGAGTTTGTTCTTGTTTTGCAGGATACGAGCAAGATTAAGGTGGAAACAAGCGCTTCAACCTTTCGGTCCGACCTCCATGGTCCGACCCCTGATCCGACCTCTCTTGTCCGACCTCCATGGTCCGACCCCTGATCCGACCGCCTCTGTCCGACCCTCTTGGTCCGAGTCGGACCAGAGTTATGTCCGGGTCGGACCAGCCTTCGCAGAACAGCTCTATTTCAGCTGACAGCTGTCAGGACGATTCAAACCCTATAAATAGGCGGGATTCGCTCTTTCCAAGGGGAGAAAAAAAACGACCATTTCCAGTAAAAATTGAGATCTGAGAGGAGCAAGAGAAGGAGCAATTGAAGGAATCTTGGAGAAGACTTGGAGAAGAAGGAAGGGAGCTCAAAGAGATCGACGGATTGCGAATTCTCTCCTCCTCCATCTCCATTCTGCCATGGCTTTCCCTCTCTCTTTACTTTCTTTGATCTCTAGATCTATGGATGAGTAGTTGACCTAGTTTCATGGATTAGGATCTATTTTCTTGTTTTGTATTGTATTGAATTGTTGAATCCTTGTATTGAATCTTGATTGTGTTTGTTTGCTTGTGATTGAACTGATTTTACTTGCTTGATCTGTCTTTCTTGATTGTATATGGTGTGCCTATGGATGCTTGATCACATCTACCAAGGTTATGTAACCATTACCTTTTCTTGAACCAAACCAAGCAATTGAGGTAGGAGTAGTGAACCGAAAGGTGAACCCGATCTGTAACCGACAGGTGAACATCTCCTCTAATCGATGGATTAGAGGATACCTTTAGAATTCCAACAAGCAACTAAGGTGAATTGAACCAAAACACGAAAGTTGAGGATTAGAGACCTTAGAGGGTAAAAACTGCAGTTCTATACCAAGTTAATGAACCAATATACGATAGTTGAGGTTTAGGAACATTAGGTATGGTCAGATGAACCCTACACACAAGATTTGTACCTGGTACCAGCAATCTGGTACATTAACTCAGTCTGGTCCGACCTCATTGTCCGACTCGGACCACAAAGGCCGGACCTAATGTCGGACCAACCAAGGTCGGACCTAAGGTCGGACCTCTTAGGTCGGACAGACTGAGGCAAAACAGAAATGAAATCCGAAATCCATGAAGCGCCTCTTACCATAAACCAAAACCAAGTTTATATCGCTTTCTTTACTTAGAATTGATTGATTGAATTGTTAGGAACATTAAATACTCAAAACACCCCTTTCTCACTTCTAGTACTTAACCAATTCGAGTCTAAGCCAAGTTTAGTAATTGAGTCCCGTCCCTGTGGATCGATACCTGACTTTACTACCAAGATAGGACTGTGCACTTGCAGTCTGAATCATAGTTAGGTCAAGGTTTAAACTGTACATCTTTTGGTGTATTGAAACTTTGTTCTATATACCCCTTTGGGGTGTAACAAGTTTTTGGCGCCGTTGCCGGGGACGGCAATCAATTACTTTCTAGGTTTTTACTTGACTTAGTTAATCTAGATTTTAAAATTGTATCCTTTATTTTTCTTCTTTTTCCAAAATTCTAAAAACTGGCTTTTGAACCTCCTCCTGCAGGTAAATACAAGTTGAAGTACCACCTGAGGAGCAAAGGACCTCTCTTTGACGAAACCCCTCCAGATTCAACTCCTCCTGCACAACCACCTTCTGACTCAACCTCCTTGTCCGACCCTCCTGGTCCGACCCGGACACAGACAACCGATCCGACTCGGACCAAGTCAACAGATCCGACCCCTTCTGGTCCGACTCGGACCAATCAAGGTCGGACCAATCAAGGTCGGACAACAACCAGAGTTGAGCAATCAAGTCCTGACAAGATGGAGATTCCAGAGGAGAATGACCTGGAGCGACAAATTCGAGAGAGGGAAGCCAGGGAAAGGGAAGACAGGAATGCTAGAGACGAGGAGGCAAATCTGACAGACGAGGACACGGACGTCTTTCTGCCAAGGACTCTGCGTGAGTACAATGTCCCGAGAGCTGGCGATGTACGAGGGGCAATCAGACTGCCACGGATACCAGGGCAACAACCGAATTTCAATCCTGGAGTTGTCAACATGGTGCAGCAGAGCACGTTCCATGGCATGGATCATGAGGACCCGCACGCTCACCTCCAAACCTTCCTCGAGTGCATCACCACCATCAAGACCAACGGTGAGAACGCTGATTACACAAAACTCACTTTATTTCCTTTCACTCTTAGGGATAAGGCTAAAAAATGGTTAGGGTCATTACCGAGGGATTCTATCTTGACCTGGAGGGAATTGTCCAAACTGTTTTTGACCAGATTTTTCCCTCATAAAAGAACTGCCAAGGTACGAAATGACTTAACCAGTTTTAGACAGAGTTTTGATGAACCGTTGAACGAGTCTTGGGAAAGGTTTAGGGAGTTGCAGTATTCGTGTCCTCACCACGGCATACCAGACTGGTTGTTAATCCAAACATTTTACGACGGCTTGACTGAGAGCACGCGAGCTTACGTCGACGCCGTCGCTGGAGGCGCTTTGATGTCAAGGGAGCCTCTCGAGGCTATGAACTTGATTGACGGGATGGCGCAGAACCAACAATGGTCTGGACGCGACAACACACGATCGAAGGGAGGAGGCGGTGGCAAGTACGACGTCGACCCCATCACAGCTCTGACCGCCAAGATGGATGTTATGCAGAGAGCGGTGGACAAGCTGAGCGTGAAGGCGGTCGAGCAGCAGCCCGAGGTCTGCGTCATGTGTGGAGACGAGCGACACGCGTACGAGCAGTGTCCCTTGGTGCAAGCTGAAGAAGAAGAAGTGGAGCAAGTGAACTCTCTCAACAACGAACCGTCTTTCTTTCCCAAACCTCCTTTCAACCGATCTTACTCCAAAGATCCAGTTGAACAACAAAATTGGAGGTGGAATCAGAACAACCAGACGCTGTTCAACAACGCTCCAAGACCTCCTTTCAACAACTCTCAGCAGAACGCCTTCTTCAACAACCCTTCTTCTAACAACAACTGGAACAATCCTCCTCCTCGCAACAACAATTCCTTCAACAGGAACCCACCCGGTGGAAACAACAACAGAAACTTCTACCAGAACGCCTCTTTTCCAAATCAGAACAATCGAGCACCCCAATCCGGTCCTCCCGAGCCGCGTGTTGATCCTACTTTCAGTAATTTCATGCATGAGCAAAGGAAGATGAACCAGATGGTGTTCGATCAAATGCAGGCCATGCAGCAGATGCAAGCTCAACTGATGGCCCAAAACAAGCTGATGATGGATCAAATGGGTGGCCATGCCTCCTCGAGCCAAACTCAACCTGATAGACTGCCCAGTCAACCAGAACCCAACCCAAAAGGAGAGGCCAAGGCAATTACTCTGCGGAGTGGGACCCAATACGAAGAACCACCCATGCCAGATCAAACGAACCCTGGTACGACCTCCATGTCCTGTCCTACCCTTGGTCCGACCCCTTGTGGCCCGACCTCTTCCGGTCCGACCCCTTGTGGTCCGACCCTTGTCGGTCCGACCCTCTCTTGTCCGACCCCTGCAAGACAGTCCGAGTCGGACCACCATGAGGAAAGCAGTCCGAGTCAGACAACCAAGGTCGGACCACAAGGTGGGACCAACTCAAGTCAAACTCAATCTGAGGTCGTACCACATCCATCTGACGAACAAACACGAGGGAAGAAGAAATGGACCGAGAAACCATCCCCATATCGTCCACCTGTCCCTTTCCCTCAGAGATTAGCGGAGACCAAGCTGAACGAACAATTCGCCAGTTTCGCTAACGTGATCAAGCAACTGCACATCACCATCCCCTTCACCGACGCTCTGACTCAAATGCCTACCTACGCCAAGTTCTTGAAGGATATTCTATCCAACAAACGAAGCTTGGGGGGGCACGAGACGGTCAAGTTGACAGAGCAGTGCAGTGCAATCCTGAAGAGCGAGCTGCCACCCAAACTGGATGATCCTGGAAAGTTCTCCATTCCTTGCACCATTGGGAAAGCCACGATCAAGAAAGCTCTGTGTGACTTGGGAGCAAGCGTGAGTCTCATGCCACGCACCATCTATGACCGGATCGGAGTAGGTGAACTCAAGCCCACGCGGATGTCACTGCAGCTGGCTGACTCCTCGGTACGACTACCACTCGGCATAGTGGAAGATCTGCCAGTTCAAGTCGGCAAGTACTTTGTGCCTGTCGACTTTGTGGTGATGGAAATGGAAGAGGACAAGGAAGTCCCCATCATTCTGGGACGACCTTTCCTCAGAACCGCAGGTGCCATAATTGATGTTCGACAAGGTACTCTGACCTTGAGCTTTGGTGGGGAGAAGGTTAAATTCCAGATCGACCGCGCAATGAAGTACCCATCATCTTCCGAGACTTGCTACAGGATAGACGAGATCGAAGAAGACTTGTTGGGTCTGGCTGAGGACTTCTTCCTTGAACAATTCGACAACTCGCTTCAACACCATTCTGATCTCCTGCCTCAGCTGGGAGACGAAACAAGCGAGCTCGAGTCGATTTGTGCGGCAGATGCAACCACGAACGATTTTCAGGATCTCCAACACAAGTCAAACGATGATGACACGACTGGTGTAGACGACCTGACACCGCATCCAACCCCTGAACTCAAGCCTCTTCCGACCAACCTCAGATACGAGTTCCTCGATCCGAAAAAGTCGTGTCCTGTGATCATCAATGCCAGCCTCGACCCCGATCAGACCGCCAAACTTCTGGAGAAACTGAGATTTCACAAAGGCGCAATCGGGTATTCGATCAAGGACTTGAAAGGAATCGACCCATCAATCTGCTCACACAGGATCCTTCTCGAGGATGATCACAAGCCGTCTGTTGAGCACCAGCGACGACTCAACCCCAATCTGAAAGAGGTAGTCAAAAAGGAGATTCTGAAACTCCTTGATGCGGGCATCATCTATCCTATCTCTGACAGTGAGTGGGTGAGTCCCGTCCACGTGGTGCCAAAGAAGGGAGGCACGACAGTGGTGAAGAATGAAAAGAATGAGCTAGTCCAAACACGTGTGGTGTCTGGATACCGCATGTGTATCGACTACAGAAAGCTCAACTCGGCCACACGCAAGGATCACTTCCCACTGCCATTTGTCGACCAACTCCTTGAACGGCTGGCCAATCACTCCTACTTCTGCTATCTCGATGGGTATTCTGGCTTCTTCCAAATTCCCATCCACCCACATGACCAAGAAAAGACCACCTTCACCTGTCCATATGGCACCTACGCATACCGTAGGATGCCTTTCGGTCTTTGCAACGCACCAGCAACCTTCCAGAGAGCCATGATGGCCATCTTTTCTGATTTCATCGAGAATGAAGTTGAGATCTTCATGGACGACTTCTCTGTCTATGGTGTTTGCTTCGAGTCATGTTTGGCGAACCTGTGCAAGATCTTGAAAAGGTGTGAGGAAGTCAACCTGATCCTGAACTGGGAAAAGTGTCACTTCATGGTTCAAGAGGGAGTTGTTCTTGGACATGTCGTGACCTCAAAAGGCATTGAGGTTGACAAGGCAAAGATTGAGGTGATTGAGAAGCTCGAGATCCCAACGAATGTCAAAGGAATCCGCAGTTTCCTTGGTCATGCTGGCTTCTACCGCCGATTCATCAAGGACTTCTCCAAGATCGCAAAACCACTCACCAATCTGCTCGTCAAGGATTCTGATTTTGTTTTCTCAGAAGATTGCGTTGAGTCATTCTGCAAATTGAAAGAGGCCCTCATCTCAGCGCTCATCTTGCAGCCACCTGACTGGTCGCTACCATTCGAGCTGATGTGCGACGCAAGCGACTATGCTGTAGGAGCGGTTCTCGGGCAGAGGAAAGACAACAAGCCCTGTGCTATCTACTACGCTAGCAAGGTGCTAGATCCGGCCCAGATGAACTACACGACAACTGAGAAAGAGCTTCTCGCAGTCGTGTTCGCTCTTGACAAGTTCAGATCCTACTTGGTTGGTTCCAAGATAGTGATCTACACAGACCACGCCGCACTCAGATACTTGGTGAGCAAACAGGACGCCAAGCCTCGCTTGATCAGATGGATTCTTCTACTACAGGAATTTGACATTGAGATTAGGGACAAAAAGGGAGTCGACAACACTGTGGCTGACCATCTATCCCGGCTTCGCTGGGAAGATGAGGGCTCTGCCAACTTGCCAATCAACGACTCATTTCTCGACGATCAATTCCACTCAGTTTCTGCAATGGAGGATATCAACACGAGCCGCGTCAACACCAATTCAGTGCCTTGGTATGCAGACATTGCGAACTTCCTCGCTTCAGGAGTGCTACCTCCCACCATGACGTACCAGCAGAGGAAGAAGCTTCGATCTGATGCCAAGTTCTACTTCTGGGATGACCCTTATCTCTTCAAGACAGGCATCGATGGCATTTACAGGCGTTGTGTGCCATACGACGAAGTGCGCTCCATTCTCGAGCACTGCCACTCATCAGCCTATGGAGGACACGCTTCTTTCTCCAAGACTGCCTCAAAGGTCTTGCAATCTGGCTTCTTTTGGCCCTCTCTTTTCAAGGATGCAAAGACCTTTGTCTCAGCTTGTGACAAGTGTCAACGAACCGGGAACATCACCAAGCGCAACGAGATGCCCCTTCACTCTGTCCTAGAGGTTGACATCTTTGATGTCTGGGGTATCGACTTCATGGGACCGTTTCCACCCTCATGTGGGAATGAGTTCATCCTGGTAGCGGTTGACTATGTCTCCAAGTGGGTTGAGGCAGTGGCGTGTAAGAAGGCAGACTCCAATGCAGTTAAGCGGCTGTTCACAGACATCATCTTTCCTCGCTTTGGAGTGCCACGAGCCGTCATCAGTGACGGAGGCAAGCACTTCATCAACCGCCAGTTCGACAATCTTCTCAGCCGTCATGGGGTAATTCACAAAGTAACCACTTCCTACCATCCTCAAGCCAACGGTCAAGCTGAGATTTCCAACAGGGAGATCAAGTCAATTCTGGAAAAGACTGTGGCTAGGACGAGAAAGGATTGGTCGCTTAAGCTGAGTGATGCACTCTGGGCTTACCGTACCGCCTTCAAAACGCCGATTGGGATGAGCCCTTTCCAGCTGGTGTACGGCAAGCCATGTCATCTACCTGTGGAGATCGAACACAAAGCGTACTGGGCCACGCGTGCAATCAACATGGACCTACTTGCAGCTGGAGAGAAGCGCATCCTTGACTTGCATGAGTTGGAGGAAATGCGCCTGCACGCCTATGAAAACGCGAGAATCTACAAGGAAAGGACCAAGTAAATCCATGACAAGCGCATCATGCCTCGTGAATTCAATCAAGGGAACCTTGTTCTTTTGTTCAATTCTCGATTGAGGCTCTTTCCTGGGAAGCTGAAGTCAAGATGGTCTGACCCATTCCGTGTGAAGAAGGTGTACCCATTCGGCATGATTGAAATTAAGAACAAGGAAGGGCAAACATTCAAGGTCAATGGTCAGCGTCTCAAGCATTACATTGCTGACCATCCTCAAGACGAGCGCATGGAATTGGATCTTTCTGATCCTGCCCCACCTGCAAATTGAAAAAAGAGACGGTCGAGCTCGAGACCTAAAACGAGCGCTTCTTGGGAGGCAACCCAAGCCATTTTACTCGTTTTTGCATTTTAGATAGGTGTGCATTTGCATTTGCATTTTGACGATTTGAGACGATCAAAAGAGAGAAGAACTAATTTAATCAAAGCTGGTCCAACCCCTTGAGGTCCGACCCCTTCTGGTCCGACCTCTTGAGGTCCGACTCCTTCTGGTCCAACCTCTGGTCCGACATTTTCTGGTCCGAGTCGGACCACACTTATGTCCGAGTCGGACCAGACTTGTGCAGACGAACAGACGCGTCCGCTCGGGCATTTAATTCGGACTCCCTATTTAACACCCGTCCGTCCCTTCATTCTCTCCCTCTCACACTCAGTCCGACCCAACCAAGCCCTCTCTCTCGTCCGACCAGCCGAACCAGCGAAGCACAGCGCCGCCGCCTCTGTTTCTTTCTCCGCCCTCTCCGCCGTTTCCCTTCTCTTTCACGCACCAGAGCACAGCACAAAGGGGATCGCCGCAGGACCGAGGTAGGTTTTCTTCTCCTTTTCTTCATCATTTCGTTAGATTTTAGGTTTAGATTTAGGTTGTAGTTTAGATTTTTCGGTTTAACTGGTTTTCCATTGATTCTGGTACCAAGGAACTGCAAACCCTAGATCTGGTCCGACCTCTACCAGTCCGACTCGGACCAAAATCCTGTCTGACCTCAACCAGTCCGACCCCCTGTCTGACCTCAACCAGTCCGACCCCCTGTCCCACCCTCCCTTGTCCGACTCAGACCACAGTAGGTCGGACCACATTAGGTCAGACCACAGGTCAAACCAAAGTCTGGTCAAACCAAAGTCTGGTCAAACCCTAACCATGTCTGACCCATTGAACGAACGCCGCGCCAAGCACGCTCAACTGCAGCGGCAGGAACGCATTCGTGCTCAATTCGCGGAGGCCGCGCAACGAGCACAAGAAGAGGCCGCGCAACGCACACATACGCCTTCGCCCTCTGGTTCTGGCGACGGTGAGACCGCTAGCATTCCATCTGACGCCGACGCTGACCACTCTCCATCTCGCGCCACAGTCGGCTCTCAGTCCCGTCAGCGTACCGCCTCTGCGTCCGACTACCTTCCTTCTGCCACTTCTTCTCGTTCTTCAGGGTCTGCTTCTTCTCAGCCTGCCCAGCCCGCTCAGCCTGCTCATTCTGGCTCGGGCTCTCATTCCAGCTCCTTTGGCACCGACGACGTCTCCTCTGACACTACTGCTAGGGCTGATGAGTACATCGCTGAGTACTTCCCCATCACTTCACGTCGTCAGTTCGAGCGCTTTGATGTTCTGCGCCAGAAGGAGATTGTCAATACTAGGATTGTAGACTTCACGGCGCTGCAGTCTCTGGGACTTGAGGAGGAGTTCCTTCGTCTTACCGGTCGGATCGGGTTTACCCCCGCTTTCTGGGCCATCGCTCAGAAAGGATACGAGTTGAGCACCCTCGAGTTCCTCTCCTCTCTCGAGCTCAAGTACAACAGACGGGACATCCCTTACATCAAGTTCCGTCTCTGCAGCGAGACTCACCGTGTATGGCTCTCCACCATGCGTGAGTGGTTTGGTTTCCAGGCGGACCCCACCACCGACTCTCTCTCCTTCTCTGGGGACCTTGATAGAGACCATTTCTGGCAGTTGATCTCTGGTATGAGGGCAGGATCTGTGATCAATAGGCAGTACAAGAGCCTCAACGTCTCCCATCCTGTTCTCCGCTGCATCCTGAGGATTATTGGCGGCACATTCTTTGCACGTGGTGAGACTTTAGCCCGTGCTAATGTCGACGATCTGCAGTTGCTGGATCACATGCTCCGTCCTGCCGACGAGCTAGAGCGGCCCGACCTAATGCTCCTCATGATCAAGCACTGGATTCATTTGCAGAGCGCCACGAAGGGAGGTGGGTCCATCACTATCTCTGCATATGTCACCCTGATTGCGGAGAAATTGGGACTTCAGATCGCCAGAGATAAGCTATGCAAAGGTCCGGGACATTTCACCCTCGAGAATTTCCGCAGCTACAAGTTCATCCAGATCGAGCAAGGACCTACTGGACCCTACTATGCCTGGGTCATGCCAGATACTAAGACCAGTTATCGCATGCCTTTCCCTGTCTCCCTCGATTTCGATGACAGCAGCACCTGGTTCTTCCGCAGCCATCTCGAGCTGCTCGTCCCTTACCCCCTTCTCCTCTACATACTGATGTGGCGATGGCGGATGTACACCAGTCTCCTCAGCGCGATGAGGGTCCAGCTGATCCTCTTCAGTCTCCTCTGCCGACCCACCCGCGCTCTCCTCTGCGGTCACACGTTTCTCCTCACCCTTCCACCTTCGCTGCTGGCACATCCACCTGTGCTTTTCCACATCCACCCACCTTTGCCAGTCCATCCACTCTCTTCGCTGGCCCATCCACCTTTGCTGGCCCTTCCACCTTCGCCACCGGCCCTTCCACTTTTGTAGGAGGTTTCTCCTCCTTTGCTGCCGGTGCCTCTACCTCTACTGCCGCACCCTCATATCCACCTAATCCCACCATCCACGACTTGTACCGCCTCATTTCAGACATGAGGATTGAGCAGCGTGCCGCTTTCAGTGACATCCGAGATATACAGACTGCGCAGAGCGACACACTCGTCGATATTCAGGTTGAGCTGCGCGCGCAGGGATCTCGCCTCGAGTCTGTAGAGGACCAGCTGAGGGACTGGCGTTACTATGAGGAGTATGGCTACTGGCCAGGCATGCCACCACCAGATGACGAGTATGACTACTGATCAGGTTTGCTTTCCTATCCCCGAGTTTTACATCTTTCTATCTTTCAGTCTTGAAGCATTGAGGACAATGCTCAGACTAAGCTTGGGGGGGAAGACTTTCGCTTTATCATATTAGATCATGTTTACTTTTTAGTTGCACTTTCTAGTTGCATTTTTAGTTTTTCAGTTGCATTTTTAGGTGAAAATTTGCTTGGATTGCTAGAATTGAGAATTTTTAGAAAAATTTCTGTTTTAATTAGGATAACCCTGAATGATTTGAACTAACCCCATAGTTGACCAAAGAATTGCTTAGGATGAGATGTTTTAAAGCGATTGAAAAGATGAAACATTAGACTTGTATCAAGGAAAATCATTTAGAACTGAACTGTGCCTTTTAAATAAGGAAATGAGATTTTTAAATATAGAAGGATTGGAGTATCCATTGGTATGAATGAATACCAATGGATGTGTGTATTCATGGTACGTGCAAAAAGAAAAAGAAAAAGAAAAGAAAAAGAAAAAGAAAAGAAAAAGAAAAAGAAAAGAAAAAGAAAAGAAAAAGAAAAAGAAAATAAAAAGAAAATAAAAAGAAAAAGAAAAGAAAAAGAAAAAGAAAAAGAAAAAAAAAAGAAAAAAAAAAGAAGAAAAGAAAATGAAAAGATGGAGAAAATAAGGGTACTGGCAATAAGTCCAATTGGGCGCCTTTGAGCTCGTCTCCCAAATAAAGAAAATTTTGCATGTACCAACACACAAAGTTCGCAACTTTCTATCCTAAGCTTGTTCCAAGCTTGGGGGAGGGAAAATGAAATAAAATCACCACAAATGAGGGCATAGGCTTAGTAGAATGAAAGAATTGATCATTTCAAATGACTAGTCTTTACAACCCTTAAAGCATCTCAAAATATGACATTCGATTGGCCAATTCGTGGGGTGAATTAGAATTTATTTAAGGGATGTCCAAGTTATTGACAAAAATGATTTTAAAAGTTCTCGATTTTAGCAAACTCACGTAAATATTCACATTTAGGATTGTATCTGCATATTAGGTCATTTAGTCCAGCCATCTACCTAAGTTTGAATCTTTTGCTTGAGGACAAGCAAAGGTTCAGCTTGGGGGAGTTTGATATCCCGCAAATATATCTACATTTCGGTCCTGATTTCATACCAGACAATTGCTTTAAACTGTTTAATCAGCTGTGTTTCATTGAAATATGCCAAGATTTGGTACTGCTGTGAGTTTGTTCTTGTTTTGCAGGATACGAGCAAGATTAAGGTGGAAACAAGCGCTTCAACCTTTCGGTCCGACCTCCATGGTCCGACCCCTGATCCGACCTCTCTTGTCCGACCTCCATGGTCCGACCCCTGATCCGACCGCCTCTGTCCGACCCTCTTGGTCCGAGTCGGACCAGAGTTATGTCCGGGTCGGACCAGCCTTCGCAGAACAGCTCTATTTCAGCTGACAGCTGTCAGGACGATTCAAACCCTATAAATAGGCGGGATTCGCTCTTTCCAAGGGGAGAAAAAAAATGACCATTTCCAGTAAAAATTGAGATCTGAGAGAAGCAAGAGAAGGAGCAATTGAAGGAATCTTGGAGAAGACTTGGAGAAGAAGGAAGGGAGCTCAAAGAGATCGACGGATTGCGAATTCTCTCCTCCTCCATCTCCATTCTGCCATGGCTTTCCCTCTCTCTTTACTTTCTTTGATCTCTAGATCTATGGATGAGTAGTTGACCTAGTTTCATGGATTAGGATCTATTTTCTTGTTTTGTATTGTATTGAATTGTTGAATCCTTGTATTGAATCTTGATTGTGTTTGTTTGCTTGTGATTGAACTGATTTTACTTGCTTGATCTGTCTTTCTTGATTGTATATGGTGTGCCTATGGATGCTTGATCACATCTACCAAGGTTATGTAACCATTACCTTTTCTTGAACCAAACCAAGCAATTGAGGTAGGAGTAGTGAACCGAAAGGTGAACCCGATCTGTAACCGACAGGTGAACATCTCCTCTAATCGATGGATTAGAGGATACCTTTAGAATTCCAACAAGCAACTAAGGTGAATTGAACCAAAACACGAAAGTTGAGGATTAGAGACCTTAGAGGGTAAAAACTGCAGTTCTATACCAAGTTAACGAACCAATATACGATAGTTGAGGTTTAGGAACATTAGGTATGGTCAGATGAACCCTACACACAAGATTTGTACCTGGTACCAGCAATCTGGTACATTAACTCAGTCTGGTCCGACCTCATTGTCCGACTCGGACCACAAAGGCCGGACCTAATGTCGGACCAACCAAGGTCGGACCTAAGGTCGGACCTCTTAGGTCGGACAGACTGAGGCAAAACAGAAATGAAATCCGAAATCCATGAAGCGCCTCTTACCATAAACCAAAACCAAGTTTATATCGCTTTCTTTACTTAGAATTGATTGATTGAATTGTTAGGAACATTAAATACTCAAAACACCCCTTTCTCACTTCTAGTACTTAACCAATTCGAGTCTAAGCCAAGTTTAGTAATTGAGTCCCGTCCCTGTGGATCGATACCTGACTTTACTACCAAGATAGGACTGTGCACTTGCAGTCTGAATCATAGTTAGGTCAAGGTTTAAACTGTACATCTTTTGGTGTATTGAAACTTTGTTCTATATACCCCTTTGGGGTGTAACAACTATTTACCAAATCTGGCATGGAAAATGCGATGTCCCGGCAAAGAGGCCCCCGAGACCCGAGAGCAATCTTCATACGGATAAACGGCCTTGTAAGACCTCATATTGTAAGAATCCCGGCCTAGAATCGGTTTACGGTCACCACTATAGGCGCCCGTACAAAGCGGGTGCGACTTAGTTACCACTTTTTATGTTGATGTCACTGCACTATATGCGGACACCACATCCCAAATATGCGAGCATCACCGCTTCTATGCGAACCCTCTTAACTGTTCTGACAACGCGGAATGTCAGAACGAGAAAAAGCTATTTAAGACAAACAGTTCCACTAAGCTGGGGCTGACCTTTTTTTCCAAGCTAGATACCATACAGGTAGGGACGAAATTAGAAAACTTTAATACAGGAGACTAGAAATTTTTTTTTTTTTGATAAAAGTGGTTTAAAAACCACCAGTTTCATTAGAAACTAATTCAATCATACAAAACATGTCTTAGGACTGTTACAAGACAGCCAACCAAATAAAACTAAATGTCTAACCAACAAAATAATACTCTGATTGTTAGGCAATCAGAGCACAGCAGGTACTTAGAATATTACACAAAGCAAGAAATATATCATTCAACAAAGTCTAGATATTATGACTAATATAAAGGTAACTAATTGGTTATAGAAGAGCTGGCACGAGATGAAGAAGCAGTTGGGTTAGAGGATTGCAAATAGGCTGCATCTGCTGCATCCAATTCTTCTCTGTCTCTAAGGTAATCCCGGAGGTCTGAATCCTCTAACCCAAGATAGGGTTCTTCCTTGGAATCCCATGAGTTGTTTTCCTCCGTGGAGGTATCGGTCTCCGAGAGGATTATAATACTGCATGCCTGAATTAAAGTATTAATTTCCATTGGAAGGATTAAAGATAGTTTTAAAAATGAATCATCTAAGTTGGACTTGCACCAAAAGGTAGTAATAGAAATTATTTGGGAACCTAAAGAAGCTAAAGTTGGAACTGTTGTATTATTGAAACAAACTTTGTTACGTGCTAGCCATACTACCCAGATTGTAGCTGCTCTAACGAGTTCAATTAGGTATCTATCTTTTAGGGGTATCCATGCATCTAACAGCCACAAATCAGTTAAGGTTTCACAGTTGAATACAAAATTATTATGGCTAGCTATCCAGGTCCATAAGCTAGATATTATAGGACATGTTACAAATAAATGGTCAATTGTCTCTGGTAAATTGCAAAAATGACAAGTTTGGTCTCCCACCCAACCCCTTTTGGTCAAGTTATCTTTGGTTAATATCTTGTCCTCTCTTAAAAGCCACATAAAAATTTTGATTTTCAAGGGTATTTTAGTTTTCCAAAGGGTGGTATAAGTAGTGTTCTTGATGCCCCCATATTCTAACCACTTATACAATGAATGAACTGAAAAGTGACCTGAGGACAGCCACCTCCAGTAAATACTATTAGAATCTGATCTATTGGTAAAAACAGTTGTAAATTGTATAGATGAAACTAATGACTGCCATTCAGTAAGGGTGGTTCCTATAAGTTGCCTAGTAAATTGTAATGCAAGGTTGTTTGGAGTGATGGCCTGTGCATCTGAGATAAGGGGGTCAGATGTAATTTGGAAAAGATTAGGGTAAATACAATAAAGTGCACATTCACCTGACCATCTATCAAGCTAGAACAATGTGTCCTGTCCATTACCTAGAACTCTATTTATACCTAAGTCAACTATATGTCTAATAGATATAATGCCTGACCAAAAGGAAGAGCATCTGGAAATAGTGAGACCTGAGGTACTGTATTTGTCTATTAATATATCCTTCCATTTGCCGGAGGAAGTTGGATCTTTAAATCTAAAATACCATTTGGCTAATAAAGAAATATTCATTCTATCTAAGTTAAGGACACCTAAACCTCCTTGGTCTTTACCTAAACATACTTGGTCCCATTTAATTAAGTGATACTTTCTATGGGACGTAGAAGAACCAGACCAGAGAAATTTTTTCCTTATTCTGTCTATACTTTTCTTAATTTGGACTGGTAATCTATAAATGGATAGCCAGTAGAGAGGTATAGCTGTTAGGACTGAGTTGAGTATTGTTAACCGACCTCCAAGTGAAAGAAGGGTTCCTTTCCATGTATGTAATTTTTTATCTATTTTGGAAACTAAAGGTTGCCAATCAGCAACAGTTAATTTTTTCCAGTGGAGAGGGTGTTAGATATGTGTTCTAAAAGTTATCTTATGTTAATCACTTTTATATGTTATGTTTATGAATTGGATGCTACATGCATTTTGTTCCATGAAATTTATGTTTATCTTTAGAAGTGTTCAAGAAGATGCTCTTGGTCTTGAACCATAGAACTCTATATGATGACAAACATAAATCTCTAAAATGTTCACAAACTTGGTTATTAGCATGGAACACTAATATACCATGATAAGTTTGTCATGTTGATTAAAGTACATTGTAGTTCTATAAATGTTGATAAAAGCTTATCGTTTAATAACATGAGTATATGAAAGGTTTTATATATTGAACAGACCTAACGAATGAAAATATTATATGGGTTATGTTAGTGTCATTAATATTTTCATTATGTCTCAGAATTCTAAGATATTACATGTATTTCTTTTTCACATGAGAAATATATAATGTAATTGGTATTAAAAGCTGCTTATCATAAGTGGTGATAAAAATATTAGTTCCTTGTATATAACTTGTGCGGGAGAAAGTTATATGTCAATAGTACCATTGCCCCTCATTTATAATGAGTGATGATATTTTATGGGCCCCTTGGTAAAGTAGAATTATAATGCATGCAATATAACTGAAGTGCAGTTATATATTTATAATTTACTTAAGAGACCAAGAAACGAATATAATACAAAGATGACACGGTCCGACTTTGTATATTATTCATAATATCATGTGGCAAGGAATGGACACAAGTAATGTTATTTGTAACGTTACTTTAAAGGATCATGTATTGTAAAAATGATACTTTACATCTATGTTATTTGGGTAACTATAATGTATAGCTAGAATACCGCTTATAGTTTATGGTAATAAAATGTTTTATGTCATTGCCAACATAACACAGATCCTCCATATAGGTCACACCAACTGAACGAGAAACAAGAAGGATATTTTATTTATATGATGTATATTGTTTCATATAACATGAAATAATATATATGTGATAAATAAATATCATGACTGCTTAGAACGAAAATAAATTTATGAGAAATGTGCATGTATATTATTTGGTATAATATGGTACGTATTATATAGTATAATATACATGACACATAATTAATAATGTGCAAAACATTATTATAACATAAGTTTATTAAAATTCAAAATGAACATGAGTTGAGGCAGTTACTGTAGCGCGCACTGTAGCAGTTACTGTAGCAGCAGCTAGGGTTGTCTCTTTTAATAAAGAGAATTATACTAGGAAGGTTACACAATGAAAACCCTAGTATATTTGTATATAAGGAGAGGTAGAGAAGGTATTCAAGTAAGCAAGCATAAATTTTCTGAAAATTTATTTCCTTCTCTTCCTCTCCCTCCTAGCCGCCATCCCTCTTTCTCTCATATTATTGATTTCTCTAATGAAGAATTAGTAGAAGAACAAGAAGGGTTATTAACTAGGTTCTAAGCTTAGATTAGATTAAGATCTCTAGCAAGATCTTTCTAATCCTTGTTTAGTTCAAGGTGAACACTAGGAGGCCGTTTCGACAAACGAAGGTATCCAAGAGACCTAGAAGAGAATTTGATTTCTCTCTATTTACCAAATTGACATTTGGTAGAGGTATATCTAAATCACTTTTAGTAGATAAATTTGTGATGAATGAACGAGTAGATATTCATTTGCATACATTTGAATTGCTTTAATATAATTAGCATAATAAAGTAGATCCGTAGATGCTTGTAAGATGGTCAAAATTTTTGAATTTATTGCCTTGTCGCATCATGAAATCCTTCAGAGGGACTCCTAGGTATGTAATTTGAAGGGTAGATAGAGGACAACCTAGTTGGGTAGCAAAATTGACAGCTAGAGAGTGGGATATATTCAAGGGTACTAGTGTACTCTTACTAAAATTTATTTTTAATCCTGACAATAGTTCAAAGCCTAACAGTAGGAACTTGAGATTTTCCACCATAGTTGGGTTGGCTTAAAGAAACAATAGGGTGTCATCTGCAAAATGTAGATTAAGGATATTGGGAGTATTGTGGAATTGGCCTAAACCTGACAGTATGTGAAATTTGAACTCAAAATCTCTCATCTACAAGATAAAACTGTAACCACTAGACTACAAATAAATATTTGATTATCATTGAGGAGGGTTGGACTATATAAAAAGTTCTAAAAAAATTAAATTAAATTAAATTTCAATAAATATAACTAAAATTTTAAAATTATAGAGGTGACTTAGCTGCCTTTCTAATACATTAAGATTCGCCTCTGCATATAGATTAGAATTTGAGTATCTCACAACTACCATCCCGACTCCAACCTCACACTTTCATTTCACCTCGGACTGTCTCCTTGAGACGAGACGAAACCTAAACACACACGTATACTTTAATCCCGCATTACGGCACTACTGTCTCGCTACTACATATATATATAGTCCGTATCAACCCCCATTTTTTTTATTAAAAAAAGATAGTTATTATATACCGTGGGGAACTCTTAATATTTCATATTACTTGGAATTACTTAAAAAATTGATCCCATTAATAAATTTTCTGCCTCCCTGCGCGGGATAATAGTAATACCGATCGTTGGAAGTTGAGGCTCTGGTTTAGACGTTTGCTAAACCCCTAACGGGTTCAACCCGTTTTGCCCGGCCCGTACCCGTTACCCGAGCTACCCGTACCCGTTGCCCGGGTACAAACGGGTAGACGGGTAGACGGGTACGGGTAATAAACGGACCGGACAACCTAATTTGAAAAAAAACCCGTTATACCCGTACCCGTCTACCCGCCTACCCGTACCCGCCTACCCGTACCCATCTACCCGCATACCCGTACCCGCCTACCCGTACCCATCTACCCGCATACCCGTACCCGTTACCCGTACCCGACCCGTTTCACTTCAAAAAAATTTGAATTTTTTGAAAAAAACAGAAAAAAAAGGGAAAAAACAGAAAAAAAAAAAAAAAAAAACCGGGCGGACCGGACCCGTACCCGGATACCCGGATCCGTACCCGCGGTACCCGTACCCGTCAACCCGCAACGGGTACGGGTAATAAACGGACCGGATAGAGGTTTTGGAAAAATTACCCGTCTACCCGTTACGGGTTTTACCCGTACCCGACCTACCCCTTTACCCGTCCTACCCGTTACCCCTAACGGGTAACCCGGAACGGGTCACGGGTTACCCGTTAGCAAATGTCTACTCTGGTTCATTTCCAAGCGGCGACTTTACCAAGTCCGTATTCCGTACGTAGGGCTTATCGATCGGTTTACGTCAAAGCACGCGTTTTAATTATTACTTTTCTTATTCTCATTATCTCATATTTGATATTTGTATGGTCACTGGTTTTAGACTATTACTTTTCTTATTTCCCTCTAGATCCTGTTGTCAAATATCAAACTATTCAAGCCATATTATAGATCGATGACTTGGATTTCGGAAGAAAACGAAAGAGCAATTTCGAGGAAGGAGTTGCTCCCTTGTTCTCGTCCGAATAATACCAAATGCAAAAATTGCCAATTTGATAAACAAGCGGCAATCATTTTTGAGTCGTACGAATGAATACTATTCCGATGTACTTGTTCGTACGGATACTATTCTACCCAAAGCTCATATGAACTGTTCAGTAACTCTGACAGTCTGACCACAAATTTTAAAACGGACCACCATATTTCTCTTGATTCCGCTAAGATTTAATCGAAGAGTCTGCATTCGCTATTTTTTCTAAAAAAATATACAACTTATTATTTCAATTTAGACCGTTAATAAAGAGGGAACCAATTAAATTCATCGATTTAGAATTTCAGAAATCTTTTTATATAAACATGATTTGCTGTTTGTTTCAATCGTACGAATGATTTAAAATAGTATGATTCTACATTTTATTTAAAAAAAAAAATTAGATGACACCATTACGACAAGTGAGTTGATTTAATTCTGTTAATTTTTTTTTTTATATAAGAATAACATAAGTTCTTAAACTTTGTAATCAAATTAATTCTTGAACTTCAAAAAATGTCCTACAAATGAATATAAATTAAAACATTGGTCTACAACTCTACATCTATTCGACCAGTCACACCTTATTATAATTACGAAATTTTAATTTTAATTTTTTTATCAGATTAAAAGGCTGAATATTGTATTTGACCTTATACAAACAATTTAAAAAAACTTCATTCACTTAATTATTTTTTATTTAATCTATTGATCTTATACAAACAATTTAAAAAAATAAAAATCTTGAAAGGAAAGTATTTGACCTGCATGCTAAGAGATTAAACCTATACAACATAGCATAAAATTACTTTAGAATTTAAGCTTCTCAATATTTTTCCTCCAAAATTGTACTATTTATATGCTATACAATACACAACATATAGGATACTATATGGTAGCGAAAAAAAAAATATATTATTCTATATGAAAAAAAATGTCAAAAGAAAAACGGCGTGCTAATTCTTGCCATTAATAGCGGAGTCTATATATTTACTTCTATCGTTCTATGATAATAAGACCATTTAGATTTTAGTAGGTTTAGGATAGAGAATAGTTACCAGGGGCAGAGATCCATTTTGTTCTTTGTTTCTCTTTTTTTTTTTTTTTTTTTTTTCTATTTGTAGACGGATCTGCCCCTTTGGCCCTATTAATTAATTATTCGTATTTTCCTATTTCACACTTGCCATAAACGAAACAGCAAAAAGCGGAGAGGAAAGCCGCCCACTACTAGAATATGATTTTTTTACATGACAAGGAAAATGGTCTTTTGCAAGGAGATACGCTTGCAACAAGTCCAAAAAGGCTATTTTCAAGGAGATACGGTTGCAAATGTACCCTTGGAACTGCATTCGTCACAAATACTCAGTATTTGCAAGGCCTCCCTTGAAAATACGCAGTTCTGACCTTTTGCAAGAGATTTGCCTTGCAAAAACTACGCATGAAAATACTTTCAGAGTTGGCCCAGTTTGGAGTATTTGCCAGGGAAGCGAAGGTGGGTCCCACCTGACTATTTGCAAGCGTGGAAAACGTGGGTCCTACTTGACTATATGCAAGGCTAACACAAGTGGGTCCCACCTGACTATTAGCAAGACTAGTGGACGTGGGTCCCACTTGACTATTAGCAAGGCAAGGTAACGTGGGTCCCACATGACTATTAGCATGGGAGATGATTATCTTTTTACATGGTTGATTATTTTCAAGGATATGATTTACATTTTTTGCATGCAGTTCAGTTCACACTATTTGCGTGGAAGTAGCAATGGATATATTAACAAGAAGTAGCTGTAAATTATTATGCTCCAATTCTACCACCCTCTCCCTGTACCAATCTGGTACCAGCCCAGTGCTGTTTTACAATTCCCAGTCCCATTCATCAAGATTTACATAAAACACAATGAGAAATGTGTAGAAAGTAACTTACCACCCTCTCCCTGTACCAATCTGGTACCAGCCCAGTGCTGTTTTACATTTCCCAGTCCCATTCATCAAGATTTACATAAAACACAATGAGAAATGTGTAGAAAGTAACTTACCACCCTCTCCATGTACCAATCTGGTACCAGCCCAGTGCTGTTTTACAATTCCCAGTCCCATTCATCAAGATTTACATAAAACACAATGAGAAATGTGTAGAAAGTAACTTATAAGCATTGAACCACAGTATAATCATCTTACATAATACCAGATCTTACATATAAACCACCGGGACCTAATAAGAATGCAAAACCGGTTGCACAAAAGCAACTTCGTTATCTACCGATCACACCAAGATTGCAAAAGTTGTACATGACCCGATCCAATGCGGTCAAAATGAGATGGCATAAGGAAGGTTTTCGTGAGAAGCCCGGGATTATGGTGCACCCGGCTGATGGTGAGGCTTGGAAGCACTTCGCACGGAAATATCCGTCTTTTGCCAAAGAGGTGAGAAATGTTTGGTTGGGGATAACAACAGACGGGTTTATGCCATTCAACTCAAATGCATCTCCATATTCATGTTGGCCGGTTCTTGTTTTCCCGTATAATCTACCACCTGGGATGTTAATGAAAGAAGATAGCATGTTCCTCTCGCTAGTCATTTCTGGACCTAAGCATCCGGGTCGGGACATTGACATTCTTCTTGAACCTTTAATTGATGAATTGAACACATTGTGGAAGGATGGAGCGGTTACATGGGATGTGTCTAAAAAAGCGAACTTCACCATGAAAGCAACACTTCTTTGGTCGATAAATGATTACCCGGCGTTTGAGATGCTAAGTGGGTGGGGTACTAAAGGTAGATTAGCATGTTTTCATTGCATGAGTGAAACCAAGGCATTCCGACTAAAGCATGGGGGGAAATTTACATGGTGGGGCTGTCATAGATGTTTATTGCCTCTAGATCACCCATTTCGCCGCGACAAGAAAAATTTCATGAAAGGTAAAGCCGATTTTGATCGGCCACCACGAACCGTCAGTGGAGAAGAGCGGCTCGCGATGGTCAGTAAACTAGGGAAAATGAAATGGGGTAAACAATATGACCATGACCAGTTTAAGGGTTATAGTGAAACACACCATTGGACAAAGAAAAGTATTTTTTGGAGCTTGCCTTATTGGAAAGATAATTTGTTGCAACACAACATTGACATGATGCATTTGGAGAAGAATTTCTGCGAAAATTTGATTTACACTCTTTTAGGGATGGGGAAAAAGAACAAGGATAATGAAAAAGCACGAAAAGATTTGGCTGTCCTTTGCGATCGTGCCAATCAGAACCTAATCACAGACCCGGATAATCCAGGAAAGCTGAGAAAACCAAAGGCTCCCTTCACACTCTCTCCAGAAAATAAAAGGAAGGTTTTAATATGGCTCAAGGAGAGTGTCAGGTTCCCTGATGGCTATGCATCGAGTTGGTCAAATTGTGTAAATCTCAAAACAAACACCCTAATTGGGCTAAAAAGCCATGATTTGCATGTGTTCATGGAGCGACTTCTTCCTGTTGCTTTTAGAGACTTTGTTCCCGATTACGTATGGGATGTTTTGTGCGAGATTTCAAGCTTCTTTAGAGAGATTTGTGCTAAGGAGCTTGATCCATCCCGTATTGATCAATTAGAAAAGGATATTAGGGTCACAATGTGCAAAATGGAAAAGATATTTCCACCGGCATTTTTCGATTCTATGGAGCATCTTGTGGTCCATGTTTGTCACGAGGCTAGATTGGGTGGGCCAGTAGGATTTCGCTGGATGTTTCCATGTGAAAGGTGTGTGTTTTTAAAACCCTTTTTGATTCAATGACGAAACACTTAGCTCACTTATTGTTTCTATATCTTAACAAAAAAATTTATTACAGACGAAACAAAGAACAGCGGATGAGAGTCACGAACAAGGCGCGTGTTGAGGGTTCAATCGTCCAGGCTACAATTGTTAAAGAAATTGGTTCATTTTGCTCACGTTATTTTGCAGAGAATTCTAAAACTAACCCACGTGGGGTTGTAACCAGCAAACCCTTCGCGGAGATGTCTATCGATATTTGATACCGCGGGTCGTTTCTTCACACGGCCAAATCGAAGGACTCTTAATGACAAGGAACTTAAAGCTGCACACACATATGTCATCCTCAACTGTCCAGAGATAAAAGATAAATTCCTAGGGTAAAATCTTATAAAATGTTTATTCTAATTGTTTAAAAAGTATCTACTCTAAACTCAAGCTTAATCTGTTATATTTTGACATATTGGAATGTGTAGAGAGTTTGATGCATGCATGCTAAGCTCGGGACAAGCAAGATCCGCACAACATCTAGACAAAGTTCGTGAAGAGGTGTTCGCAGATTGGCTACGTAAGAAGGTACTATCTGATCATGATTGTGACCCATACATCCGAAGGGCAGGACTCATGCCACAAAAACAAGCGGACTGCTACCAAGGGTATGAAGTTAACGGTTTTCGATTTCACACGGAAGCATATGGGGAAAACAAGTCAGCAAAGAGTAGCGGTGTTTGTATTAAAGGGGAGTGGGATGGAATTGATACACCACAAGACTACTATGGACTTCTCCAAGAGGTAATTGAGCTAGATTATGATGGACTCAACAAGGTCGTTCTCTTTAGGTGTAATTGGTTTGAAATAACAAACGATGTTAGGGTTGACATCCAACATGGAATTGTTGAGGTTAAACATGCTTCTCGCCTTAAAAATTATGAACCATTTATATTGGCACCTCAAGCAATCCAAGTTTTCTACCTTCCTTATGCATCGGATAAAATTGAAAGACGCCAATGGTGGGTGGCAATGAAAACTAGCGCGAAGGGGAGGTTTCGTGCCGAGGACGAGGTCGATGCAAACCTAGAATTTTTCCAAGATGAAATGCCGGATCATCCAATCGAGGTTTCAAATGGTCAAGAATTTGATTGGGATGGTATGGCCCCTCAAAAAGATGAGTACGAGCTAGTGGATGATACGATGTCGCAAGATGAGGAAGAGTGTGATGACAACCCAATTGAGGAGAGTGACGAAGAGTTGGACATGGATCAAGTCGAGGAAGACCTTGAGGTCAACCCAATTGAGGAAACTGACAATAAGTGTTACATGGACCAAGGTGAGGATGAATTTGGTTTCTAGGCCCTCGATGCTTCGGAGTTCCGATTAAAAGTTTTAATATGGGTCAATCAATAGTTGTATGTGTTTTGTGTCACAAGATTTGTACAATTATTTTTGTTTCCCAATAATTTTGTAAGGTTTATTCTAAATGACAAAGGGTATGTAAGCAAAGTTCTCAATCTCATATTCTATCACTTGCTGGTAAGAGAAATCAGAAAAGAAAGCGGTGTGGCTAGTGATTTCAGTTCCAAGCATGTGCTGCCATGATAAACATGCTTTTCAAGTTACATTACACAGTTGGAATCAGTGGCCACACCCTTGTGGACCTCTATTGTCATAAAAAAGGCTCAAAATGCCCTTCTGCTAAAAACTGGCAAATCAGAGGACAAAGATTCTGATTATGTCAAAATAAACATAACAGGCAGATAGAGGACTCAATTCCATGCAGTTTGGACCCAAATTTTGATTAAAAATGAATTTTGTACTATTTTTAATGAATTTTTGAAATTCAACTTTCTGAAAATTCTTATTTTTTCCTTTTCTTCTTCTTCTCTGTTGCTAGTATACAATGGCCATGGTACTGAACCCCTTACCAGTACGCTAGGGAAGCCAGAAAATTTTTGAAATAAATCACATGAGTACATTAAGTCTAAATGGATATTTTCATGAAAATAAATCCAAATTTCATGTAGCCAATTGCCTAGAATAAAATTAACAATTAAATGACAGAAAATGACAAACTGATGCCCTTGCATGCCAAATTCATGAATTAAAAATATAAATAAAATCTGTAAAAATGTGAAATTGGATCCAGAAGTGCCTAACATGGCCAGGGATGTGATTATGTAATAAAAATACATAACCATATTCAAAAATCATAAGTTTAAGGATCAAATCATGAACCACCAGCATATGAACTACACAGTGAAAATTGCTAAATACTCAAATTGAAAATCTAATAAAACATAAGGTACATATGCACTCCAGAATCAATCTAAATGATTGAAACAATATCGTTGATGCTCCTCTATGTTCTAATTTGACAAAAATCAAAGTTTCATATGATGAGATAGGCTTCCAGTACCAAACCGAAAGCCAAAACTTCAATTAATGATGCTAGTGGAGTATTTACACGGACCTTCAATAAAATATTATATAAACAGGTGGTGTAGTATTTGCAAGCGAATGGGGTTGAGTATTTGCAAGTACTTTTAATAAAATATAACATCTAAAATGTGTCAAAGTATTTGCAAGCGAATGGGGTTGACTATTTGCAAGGACGTTCAATTAATTATAATATCTAACTTTCAAAATGTATTTTCAAGGGCAGGACGAAAATATTTACAAGGTTGCAGATCACACATTTCCCTGCAATACAATTTACAAGGGACTAGCCTTGCAAAAGTTTTGAGGATTCCAGAAATACCATTTCTTTTGCAAGGGCCGTCCTTACCTTGAAAAAAACTAGTCCTACACTTGCAAAAAACTCAGATTCTAGTAGTGGCCGGTAAGAATGAACAACGAAATGGCCAAAGCAATATACAATATAAAATTATAAATACAATATTTATTTCATGAACAATATAACAAATATCTGAGTATATATTTTAGTTGGGCATATGTATAAATTATCTTTTAGTTAGTTTATCAGGTTAAGAATATGTGTGCGATGTGAGCAGTGTCTTAAAAGGTCGTTGCATACGCATATGCGGTATGCGGTATGTGGTATTTTAATGCGGTATGTGGTATTTTAATGCAAACTTATATATGCGGTTTTGTTGTTAGACCATTTGAGAATATATCTAAGAAATTTACCATATTAATTTTTTGGAAATTGAGTGAGAATAATATCTTAAAATCTCAATTTCTTAAAGGTCACTAATAATGAACATGATTTTCGTGAAATAAAATTCATGATAAAATTATACATAAAAAATCATGAATTTTGATATAAAGAAATCCTGAAAACTCGAAAGAGGTTAATTTATATGAATTTTTGAAGTTTCTGAGACAATTATGGGTGAACAAGATGGTGCATCCTAATAGAAATTCTAATCAACTCTTTAGTGTCAGCATGGATGCCGCATGTACTATTATGCATCCGCATGACTGCATATGCAGCTACATATTCAATTTTACATGTATGTGATTGCATGACATTAGTTTTGAACGTGATAGCGGACTACATACACATATGCAATTCATGCGACCGCGTATAAAAGAACTGAATGTAGAGCTATTTCTTACTCGTTATCTTATCAAATAATTGATAAATGCAATTTTATATTTAATTATTAATATACTATTATAATGATATTGATTTATATATAATTTTAAGAATTTATGATGAGATTGATTTATGCTACAATTTGTATATATACAATTTTGATAAATTTGAATTTTATATAAACTTAAATTTGTACAATTACAATTACGATAAAATTGTAGAAATGATGCGATGCAATATAATTAGTGGACAAATTGGAGGTAATAATAGATAGTTAGCAGAGAAATAAACCAATTGGCTTGAACAATAAAAAAAAAAGAATTCAACTATTTTTCGTTAACTTTCCAAAAAAAAAAAAAATCAACTGTTCATTATACCGCAATAAAGTGTGTATTTTGTAAATGACTTGAAAGTCTAAAACAATAAGTGTGAATATTGTGATAATCGAGGGTGTATTTTACAATGCGAGGATTTAATTAAATGTCTTTATCATATTTTTATCTTAAAAATTTTATTAACTAAAAATTAAAATTTAAAAGTCAAAATAAAACTTACGTGCAAAAAAGTATGACATTTCAATTTTGATTTGATTGTCATCGAGTGTTTGTAAAAACGTACTAATATGAATAATTTTTAGATGTTGATTTTTCACATCTAACATCAAAATGTAATAATTTTTCTATGAGTACATAGATAAAATAACATAGATCACATCTAATGGTTTTTATTTGACGTTTATGATTTAAATTTTGAGCTATTAACGTTTTAAAAATAGAGACATGGTGGAGGAACTAGCAGTCTTAAAGAGGGTTAGAGATATGCAAGTGTCTACTTTTGGATTCAAATTTTTCTTAGATCCAGTGATACTTAATACTTGTGCCTACTCCTGAATTTAATTCACAACCCAGTAGAAGAAAATTATGCGAACAAAAGTCAACCCGTATTGATTGGCATAAAAGAAAGAAAGAAAAAAAATAATAACATGGTTTGATTCGCTACTCCGATCAGAAGAATCATTAATTCACTACGACAAAAAAGTGGTCCGCTACTATAGATCTAAATATGTATGGTGCCGTGACTTGGATCACGTGTCGTGACCAAGACAGATTATAAATTTGGAATGATGGTCGTAGCACGTAAATGGTCACAAAACATTAATCACGTGACAATGTGCCGTGCCATTTTCAATTCTTTTGCGTGACGTGCTATGACATATCTGGTTGTGCCATAAGTTTTTAGATTCCTATTTGCTACTCCGCTCTGATTCGTTAGGAGAAAAAAAAGTTATATTCTTATCAATATTTTGTGTATATTTCGAACCGAAATTCTAGATTCATCCCTAAATAGAGGTATTGTTCACTCTCCTCTTTTATAATAGTTAAGTATAAATTTTAGAGGATTTTTTGAAAACAAGTTTGAACGTTTAAAAACAGTTATTGATAGCTATTAAAATAAGATATCAATAATTATTCTTGGACAAAAAATACAAATAACTGTGCTTTCGAAATAATTTAACGTATATTTA
This sequence comes from Carex rostrata, assembly GCF_964058835.1. NCBI lineage: Eukaryota > Viridiplantae > Streptophyta > Magnoliopsida > Poales > Cyperaceae > Carex > Carex rostrata. The sequence continues at coordinate 10,103,789 of NC_135931.1, forward strand.
TAATAATTAAATGTGTATTTTGCGATGCAAATTGTGTTGAAAATATTTATACATTGAGTTCATAAAGAGTTATTTGGCCTGAAAATGCCTAATAATTACAAACTCTAATGAACTTTCTCCTTGACATTTATTTCCCGAATGCTTTCGATGATGCATGCTTGAAGTTATCTGCATATCTGGTCAACACGATCTATCAAACATTAAATTACTAAGAAATAAGCGGTTTCTATTACAAACAAGAGTAAATACTTGGGATATTTGCACACAAAAAAAAATACAGATATATAAGAGCAATAAATTTAGGCACCGACTGGAGTTATACAGCCCCAACCTCCTGAAGCCCCAATCGGCTCCGAGCCTTAATTTTTTTAGTCTGTGTCTAGGAGGAAATAATTTCAAACAAATAATCTCCATAAAATACACGCCGTGGCAATTAATGATTGAATCTATTGTCTATATGCCTATATTTTTCTAAGTAAAATCCCATAGAATTTATCGATTCCAGTTATGATTTAGAGTTGATTGAGTTGTGTTTAAATAAAGAATAACCGGCTACTGTGTAATTTAAGTAATCAATTTATTCGAATTTATTTTCAAATTGTTTTGCTATCAATTTTCAAACATAATCCTAGAGATCCAATATGCAGCCCAAACACCACACGGAATTTTCCTTGCAAAAATCGCAGCCAATATATCCAGACATTCAATGCCATGTCACGGTGCTTTGTGGGACCCACATTAATTCATAGGCAGCCAGGCAGGCAGGTAGCCCTCTAGGCCCGTTGCATTATGGTTACGGTGATGCTAACAGATTTGTACTCTGCAAAAATTTACAGTGTTTCATCAATCTATGTAGAAGACCGTGTGTACAGATAAGAAAACCTAGTCAGTCGTTATACGAAAGGATCAAGCGCAAATGACAGCAAGTTGGCGGCCTCTCTCTAGCCCGTAACATATACTTCGTAGAAAAGTTGTCACAGGCTTTTTATTTGTCATATCTTCAATATTTTTAATTCTGTTCTCACATTATATTAAACGTAATATATATTTGTATTTGTTTAGAAAATTTTATACAATTAGTAATGTTTATTTTTATTATTTATTTTTTATTTTAAAAGTTATTTATTTATATTTAAATTTACTTAAATGTATATTTTTTATAAAACTATTATTACAAAACTTAATTTATTCTAAAATTAATTTATATATATATATTTACGAAGCACATAATATTACCAAAAGGGTCAAGGGTGTACGGCTCGAGGGAAAATGGGAAACCTGACATTCTGACTGACACGTAGCAGGTACAAAAAGAGCACTGACGGGGGTTTCCCGGTCAGCCCCACTGCAAGCAGGTATAAAATCCCTACCCCGCACTCTTCGTCTCCCTCGCTCCCTCTTAACGTTTCATTTCGAAAACCTCATACTTTAGAAAGAGAGAGAGGAGAGGAAGAGAGTGCGAGAGACTGATCTATGGGGAATAGTCTTTAATTATTTCGTAATTTACAATCTAAAATTCTCTGATTTAGCATTTGGAGAGACAAAATCGGAGCTAGAGGAGGTAGCGATGGCTGGGAAAGGGAAGAGCTTGGAGGACATCAAGAACGAAAACGTTGATCTGGTGAGCGATCATGATTTTCTGTACACTCTAATCTATTTTTATTTTCTAAATTTTGTTTATGTTGCATACTTTATAGAATCCGCAACCATCCTCTGTTTTGCCTGCTTCTTTTTGTTTCTTTTTTTTTTTTGAGAAAAAGCTTCTTTTTGTTTCTAGTATTGGATGAAGTTTATTATTCGAGTGTTAGCGACTAACAAATTCTCACTTAGAACTTTTCTTACAATAAAACCTTAATTAGGTAACTTTTCCCCTGAGCTATCAGTATATATTTGCTTAATCTTCCTTTTCTTTTGGGAAAAACAAATCTCAGGAGTGATATCAACCTTTAAGCTGGATACATTGCGAAATATTACAACCATTAATTTTTTTTTTTTTTTAGAGTTGCAGCTTTTAATTTCCGTTTGAAAATTGAAATTAAAAAGTTCCCTAGATGAACTATACGAGAATCCTTGACCATGATGTTTAAGGAAGGAAGAAAGGAGAAGTATGGAAATGCTTAAAAAATAAAGAAAGGGCCAGAAAGGAACAAAAATCAAAATTAGATCTTCATTAAAATAAAACAATTCGGTACAGTTCGGTAAAGCGATCTCTTTGTCCTTGTTCCTATTTTAAGCGACTTTTTTTTATTATTATTTGGAAGTTGCCAATATATTGTAGAGTTTGGCTAGTATAATATCAGTGTTATTTCAATCTATATAACACCAATTCTAAAATCTATCAAATCAATTTCAAACAGTGAATCCAAATCGTTCAAACCAATCTACTTCATTAGTTGTGTGTTTACATGCAAAATTTATAACTTTTCGAATTTATTTAGTACTAAGTCAAGCGGTCAAATGTATGAGTTTTTAAGTTAATTTTAATACATTAATTTTTTAATATTTTTACCACTTGATTTGATACTAAAATAATTCGAAAATATAAAAAATTTGTATGTAAATGCATAACTTATAATGTAAATCGGTTTGAACGGTTTGAATTAGTCATTTAAAGCTGAAATGACACAGAGTTTTGTAGTACTCTTCCGTTGTACTCTGTCGTCCGGTTCCTCGCATGCGCATGCATCCTTTGAGGTACACATGCGATATTTAGTGTGGCGGGTTGTATAATAAAGTGTATCGATCCGTTCGGGCCTTCGGGGGTTGGATGTAGTGTGAGTGCGCGAAGAGATGTTAAATCTGCATGTAAAACAGAGATGGAATGAATTAAACCGTTAAAAGTAATACCTATATAATAAAAAACAAATCCATGTGGTCCCCTATGTCTTATGTAAAAGACTGAAAGGAATTTGTCTCGTTCTCTCTGTACGGTCATCATCATGATCAACTTTTTATAATTTTTTTTACTTTCCACTTTAGTCCCTGCCTCCCTGGTCTGGTGTTTCTTCTTCTTTTTTCGTAGAAATTGCCTAATAGATTGCTTCTTGCCTTAATAAAAGGGAAGAGCTTGTCTTGTAGTATGTAATAGTTCCATTTTCCTTAACGAGGAGTCGCACACGATGCTGTCTTCACCAAAGAGGTAAAAGAAGGCTATAATCCGATTTGAAATAAAAGGAGGTTCTGATTAGCAAATAATAAATTTTAATTATCTTGGTGTTGTACTCCCTTTGAGAAGCAAACAACGAGTTTCCTACTAATTATAATATAACTAAACTGGAAAGTTCTCTTAATTACAATAAACTTGATGTTTTACAAATTTAATGAAAAAAGTGCTGTCTAAATACTATGGCTTTAGGTAATGCTTGATGATTTTCCTTTCATTCTGCTATTATACAGACGAAAATGTAAGATGCCATGTTTTTCAATTCGGACCGTCTGATCTAAAACGATTACACTGGATTGATTTGCTGACTTCAATAAAAAGAAAAATTGAGATGAAGTCTTTAGATAACATCAGTAACTGATCTGATGGATTATTTTCTGATCGGATCGATCCGAAATAATAACAGCTGCGAACTCGCTATTACATTAGAGTAGAAAGTTGTGTTTGGAAGGGATGTCGCCCTCATCCTTTTCAGTTAATTAACTATATAATCAGTGGACATAGTCAATTAACAACAAAATTTCTTTATTCAGAAAGTTTTCGGAATATTCTATATGCAGTACTCTGTACTAATATTATGTGAAGGTGACCTACTGGCAGGAATTACTTTCCTAAAGCAAAAGATGTAACTTCAAGATGTTTAGGGTGTTCCTCGAAAGAATATTGGCTATCTCAACTAAGCTTGAATAATTAATCTGGAGTTATGTCAACCAGCCAGCAATATTGGGACTACTACTATGATCTATTCAGTAGTCAAAGAGAATAGTATAGTTATCATATTATGCAAGTATAGGGGCAATTCTGAGAATTATGAATATTATAGATATTAAAAAAACTGTATGGATACATAGTGGAGCCCCTAGTTCTTTCTTTTCGTGGTGTGGGCTCTTTCCTATGGTACCAATACCCTCCCTTGACTGTTGGTACTTTCTGGGTGGTATTGTTTTTGGTTCACTTATTTACCCCTTTTCCTTTTTGGAAGCTTCACGGGATAAAGGGTAAAGATAAAAGCCCGTTGGATCTTCAGTTATGTGAGCTTATTCCAGCCTTCACGGGCTGGTAACCATTGGGAATATCAATAGAGCATTTCACGAGTATCTTGAGTTTGTTTTTGCTACTTTCAAGTTTCAATAAAGTAAATAAGTAAATAAGCGATAAAATAAGTAAGAGCTGACTTTTTCCCCGTAGGACCTCGAGTTCAATTCAATTTAGTTTTGCTTTAGCTGAAATTAAATCTAATTATTTCCAAAATGGGTTTAGTTGCTGGTACATAAAAAGAAGATTGTGATTTGTGAACCCCATGTCTCAAACTCATACTGAGTATTCAGAGAAATTGCTTGATAATCACTAACTAGATTTGCGTATATGCTGTTGCTTATTTTTGCACTCTGTTCTAATCTGTGTTGCTTTCATTTTATTTCCAAAATGGTTTTAGGAGCATATACCAATAGAAGAGGTATTTGAACAGCTGAAATGCACCAAGGAAGGTCTCACCGCAGAAGAAGGCGCAAACCGTCTACAACTGTTTGGCCCCAACAAGCTCGAAGAGAAAAAGGTCCACTATTTGTCTCTAATTTCATTTGCTCTATTTATCTTCCCTCTTTGGTTTTGCTAAATTTTTACAATCTTTATAATAGCAAAAACATTTGGAGTTCATATATTATTGATGAAGTAATACAAATAAAAAATTTATAGCAGGCAGACTGACATTTTATAGCTCTCTCTTTTACTCTGGGCATATACTGGACGACAAATAAAAAAATGAACCACAAACATTAAAAAAAAATTGTTGTGCAATTTACAATTTTACATCCTGCCTGATCCATACTCTGACTAGCACTAGCTGTTAAATAGCAAACACACTTATTTCTGAATTATTTCTTAATCAAATCACTTAGCCATCTGAAATTAATATTTTTGCTGTGAACTAACAATCAATTTTATGTAAATAAAAAACAGGAGAGCAAGTTGCTCAAGTTTTTGGGGTTCATGTGGAACCCGCTGTCATGGGTTATGGAGATAGCTGCAATCATGGCTATTGCACTAGCTAATGGTGGGGGGAAGCCCCCTGACTGGCAGGACTTTGTCGGTATTGTTGTCCTCCTTGTTATCAACTCCACCATCTCCTTTATTGAAGAGAATAATGCTGGCAATGCTGCAGCTGCTCTCATGGCTGGCCTTGCTCCCAAGACCAAGGTTACTTATTGTTTGGATTTTTTTTTTCTTAAAGTTCTGTTAGTATGCTTGATTTGGTGTATTATTCCCAGATTTTTTGAGAGGTCAGCTAGAAATTAGAGAACACCTATGCATCCCTTTAAAACATTGGCAGAAACATTATTAATGCTCCCCTCTCTGATTACCAAATTCCTGGACTTTAGGGTTTAGGGAGTGATTTATTATTTATGTAAAGATACAGCAAGTGCCTGGAAGGGTAGTTTTATCATTTTATGATGAATAGGAAAAGCAAATAACATTGAGCAAAAGTAGTTTTTCCTCAGATTTGTATCAGTGGTTATAGATGACATATCCTCTGCTCTTTGAATGTTTCCTTTATTGTATTAAAATTGTTGAATGCAAATAGTACCATAGTTAAAATTTACAAGTCTTACCTGAAGTATCCCTAGATTGCTATAATTCAACCCTTAATTGTAGTGCATTCAATTGTTGCTTATATATTTTTTGGTAATTAAATTAGGTCCTAAGAGATGGCCGTTGGAGTGAACAGGATGCTTCAATCCTGGTCCCAGGTGACATTATCAGCATTAAGCTTGGAGACATTGTCCCGGCTGATGCGCGTCTCCTTGAAGGTGACCCGTTAAAAATTGACCAATCTGCACTGACAGGAGAATCTCTTCCTGTCACGAAAAACTCAGGAGATGAGGTTTTCTCTGGTTCTACTTGCAAACAGGGAGAGATAGAGGCTGTTGTGATAGCCACCGGGGTGCACACCTTCTTTGGAAAAGCTGCACATTTAGTCGATAGCACCAACCAGGTGAAGTACTAAGTATACTCAAACTAGAGTTTAGTTTTATTAATAAATGGCAGAATGTTGGACCTTAGTTTCTTGTTAGCAACTTAAAAAGATGTCTAAAAAGATCAGGATAGTTGCTACTTTAATCTAAACTTCGACTTCGACTTCTATTATTATAAATTGAAATTGTTGTTGTTTTGTAATTATTATTATAATTGTTGTCATGATCATGATCATTACTATTAGTATAGTAATAATTATTATCATTGTTGCTGCTGCAGCAGCATGGACTTCTAGGTGTGGCGTATAATTTGTCTTTCATACAAATTTGATATTTCCATCTGTTATTTTCACTAACCAATGCATAAAAAAAAATATTTTAGGTTGGCCATTTTCAAAAGGTACTAACAGCAATTGGTAACTTCTGCATCTGTTCAATTGCTATTGGCATAGCAGTTGAGGTCATCGTTATGTATGCCATTCAGCATCGCCGGTACCGGGACGGTATCGACAATCTCCTTGTGCTCCTCATAGGTGGTATCCCCATTGCAATGCCCACTGTCCTCTCTGTAACAATGGCCATCGGATCCCATCGGCTGTCTCAGCAGGGTGCCATCACCAAGCGCATGACTGCCATAGAGGAGATGGCCGGCATGGATGTCTTGTGCAGTGATAAAACTGGAACTCTTACCTTGAATAAGCTGAGTGTTGACAAGAATTTGATTGAGGTGTTTGCAAAAGGGGTCGATAAGGAAAATGTGCTTCTTCTTGCGGCTAGGGCTTCCAGGACTGAGAATCAAGATGCCATCGATGCTGCTATGGTTGGGATGCTTGCTGACCCAAAAGAGGTAACTTGACTTGTATGGTACTGAATGTATAGCCTGAATATTGGAACTGTATCTTCAAATGAAACTGTTGTGCTTGTATTAGGCAAGAGCAGGTATCACCGAAGTGCATTTCCTGCCATTCAACCCTGTTGACAAGAGAACTGCTCTCACATACATTGATTCAAGTGGCCATTGGCACCGTGTGAGCAAAGGAGCTCCCGAACAGGTATGCTGTGTTTCATGTAGTTTTGTTAAAATCTGATCTGCTTTTTAGTTTTCTTCTCTATATATCATTGTCAATTATTATCTTACAATATTCTCTCAGATATTGAACCTCTGCAACTGCAAAGAAGATGTGAGAAGAAAGGTGCATAGTGTGATCGATAAATATGCTGAACGTGGGCTCCGTTCGTTGGCTGTTGGAAGACAGGTTTATTAGTAAATCTTTTCATTATTTTAGTTCTATCGCTACAATGAAACTATATTTGAATAATAAGAAATTTTTTAAATTAATATTCAGGAAGTACCAGAGAAATCCAAGGATAGCCCTGGTGGGCCTTGGCAGTTTGTCGGTTTATTGCCTTTGTTTGATCCCCCAAGACATGATAGTGCAGAGACCATTCGCAGAGCACTTAACCTTGGTGTAAATGTTAAAATGATTACTGGTATGATTTCTTCATATTTTCAATTACAAATCTATAATCTTGACCCTAATATCCTTTATTTACACTTATTAATGGGTGGAGTATATTCAATGTCAGGTGATCAGCTTGCTATTGCCAAGGAAACAGGGAGAAGGCTTGGAATGGGTACAAACATGTACCCCTCTTCTTCCCTGCTAGGCCAAAATAAGGATGCATCATTATCTTCACTTCCAGTTGATGAATTGATTGAAAAAGCTGATGGATTTGCTGGCGTCTTTCCTGGTATCTGGCTTTACCAAAAATTTCACAAAATATGTTGTAACAAATCTGACATTTCTAACTTGGTAGATTCTTACTTAATATAATTTTCAGAGCACAAGTATGAAATAGTGAAGAAGCTACAAGAGCGGAAGCACATATGTGGCATGACAGGTGATGGTGTCAATGATGCACCGGCATTGAAAAAGGCTGATATTGGAATTGCGGTGGCTGATGCAACTGATGCAGCAAGGAGTGCATCAGATATTGTGCTTACTGAGCCGGGTCTCAGTGTCATCATCAGTGCTGTGCTTACTAGTCGTGCTATTTTCCAAAGGATGAAGAATTACACTGTAAGTGTTTACTATTGGTCTGAGACGCATTGCTTGGGTTTTTGCTTGATAATTTGGCTGTTGATTTTGTGTTGTACTTCTGTTCTGTAGATATATGCTGTCTCCATCACCATCCGTATTGTTGTAAGTTATTTAGTTCTTCTCCTAAAAAAAAAAGAAAAGTTATTTAGTTCTTCATAAGATGCTTCTTTCTTTTGCAATTTCTTATCTGTTTCTTTTTCTATTTTAAACAACATTAGTTCCTATGAAACAATAGAAAATTGTACAACTAGGAATATGTAGGGGACAAAGTTATAATAACTACACAGGTAAGGCAAATTAAAAGGTAAATCAATTTTATTAAATCAATGTAAAAGTTGAAACAGTTTTTGAATGAACTCTTCAATTGTATTTGTTTTTTTGTTAAATCAATTTTTATTTATTTTTGATGTTTATGAAACAATTTTGTAGTTTGGATTCATGCTGATAGCCCTGATATGGAAGTTTGACTTCTCGCCTTTCATGGTTTTGATTATCGCCATCCTGAATGATGGTAGTTTTACTCATAAATGAAACTTTCAATGGTTTTGGTACATAAGAAAGGTTTATAATTTTGATTTTAATACACTAGGCACGATAATGACGATATCAAAGGATAGGGTGAAACCTTCACCAATGCCTGACAGTTGGAAACTAAATGAGATTTTTGCTACGGGCGTTGTGTTTGGGGGCTACCTTGGATTAATGACTGTTGTATTTTTCTGGGCCATGCGAGAAACCGATTTCTTCTCTGTAAGTTATCCTTTGTTGATATCCATTGCTAAATAAGTCTGAACATGCAATGTGGAATTCCTGATAAAAGGGAATAAATGGAATTAATTCAATTTTTTTATTTATGTAGAATCATTTTGGTGTGAGATCGATTAGGCACAGTGAGGATGAAATGATGGCTGCACTGTATCTCCAAGTTAGCATCATAAGTCAAGCACTCATCTTTGTCACGAGGTCGCGCGGCTTTTCCTTCATTGAGCGTCCTGGCCTTCTTCTCCTCGTTGCTTTTCTCATTGCTCAGCTTGTAATTCACTCTTTTTCACTCCATCCCCCACCCCATCCTTTAATCAGACTAACACATCTAAAAAAGTATTACAAATGGTACATCTGAAAACTATTCTGCCCTGAAGCTTCATAATTGCTCTCTCTCCTTCATTCTAACTTTAAATATAACTAAAATGTGTAAGTCTGTGAATAATTTTTGAAAATAATATAAACTAGCTATTTGACAAAACAGTCACAAATATCTCCCAAGTTAGCTAGAATTAATATTGCAGGAATCTGGCATTCATTTTATTTTGCAAAAGTAGGAGTTGAAATGACTAGGAAATTGGATCTTGTAATAGTATTACAGTATAATAATAACATGAAGTCAGGGACTTTTACATGCATGGTCTTAGAATCATTGAAATGAGTAGCCTGCAATTAATTATCACTATTTTTTTATGTTTTGTCAGATTGCAACTGCGATTGCAGTGTATGCTAACTGGGGATTTGCACGCATCAAGGGGATAGGATGGGGATGGGCTGGTGTTATCTGGTTATATAGTATTGTCACATATGTACCACTTGATTTCTTCAAGTTTCTCATCCGATATGCATTGAGTGGCAAGGCCTGGGACAATCTCCTTGAAAACAAGGTACTTATCAATAACTACCGGCTTAGCCCAATTTTAATTCATTTTAGAAAGCTGTAGGTCAATGTCAAAACTCAAAAGGAGATTAAGCAGAAATTTTACCAGATTTCTGAGTTTTCTGATGCTGGCACATAAAGAAAGTCTGTTTTTTGAAGTGGCAAGCTGCCTACCAATGATTTTCATTAAAAAAAAGAATAATATATTTACATGGACCATGGTGATATATTTACTGCTTTGTGTAACCAATACAGTGAGTGTTAGAGTGGTAGCTAGCCTGATTCTATTTGCAATTTCTAGCCCACGAGTCCTTGTTCCTATGGATATGTCCCTCTAGTTTTGCTAAACGCATTGTCGTATACTAAAGATCCTGTTGTTGCACCCCTTTCACCATGGGTTCCTTTATTTTTGTTATAGACTGCGTTTACAACAAAGAAGGATTATGGGAGAGAGGAGAGAGAAGCTCAGTGGGCCATGGCCCAGAGGACCCTCCATGGTCTCCAGCCACCTGAGACTGCTGACCTCTTCAATGAGAAAACCGGTTACAGAGAACTGTCTGAGATTGCTGAGCAAGCTAAGAGGCGTGCTGAAGTGTCAAGGTACCTACATTTTTCTTTACAAATTAAACTGATCTAGCAAGGAATACCTTTACTTGATCTGAAACATGCCGATATTAATATGTGTTTCGTTATTGTCATCTAAATGACAAGAATTAAATGCCTAGCTAGGAGATGACACCAGAAGGAAAAATAATTTGTTTATCTTTTGAAAAAGAAAAGAAACAAGAGGGTCATGCTCATGGATTATATTTCTCGTAGTTTCTAGTTTGTGGTGTTCTATACTTCTATGCAATATTTTGAGGTTCTTTTGAGTTTTGACAGCTACATGGAATTGAATAATTGATCCTAATTAAAGCAGATTTATGGAACAACTTTCTTTTATGTAAACCTTTAATTTTTCAGGCTGAGAGAACTGCATACATTAAAAGGGCATGTTGAGTCGGTGGTGAAGCTCAAGGGGCTTGATATTGACAGCATCCAGCAGCACTACACAGTTTAAATTTTCATATTATATGCGGGGGGTGATCGAAGAGTTTCACTTGTTTTTTCTCTTTATTAATATAACTTAGTTGTCCTGCTGGCAATTCTATTGCCTTTGGAGGCCTACTGTGTGTAATGCTTACCCATTATTTACCTTCTCTTTTGCTTCTTTTTTTATATTGAGATGAGAAAATATCCTGTCTCCTTTCTATGTAGGCAGATTGTAGAGTTAATAAAGTATTTTTTGTCTCTATAATTAAGAGTTCTTTCAATATATATATGTTTCATGTTATCGTCTGCTGTATACCTATATCAACAGTTGCAAATTTTTGTATGGTTTTTGTTCTGTAGCCGTAAATTGAAAATGTACTTATGGACACTCGAGGAATGATTATTTGAAAGAATAAAACTAAAGCTGTATTGATGTTATATCTTTTACACGATTGTCCTTCTCTTATATTTCTCGTCGACTAAAGTTTTAGTTAAGCTGGTATATATAGTCATCCCAGTGCACAAGTCTACGCATGCAAAACGCTGGATGCACCTGCAATCATCGGATTTATACGGGGGGTTTTGGTAGAGACAGCACGAATCTCAAATAAGGAGCTTTCAGATAGGTGCTAGGATTTGTGTCGGGTAGGATAGATGGGTAGGAAACTAGGAATCTCATATTATCCGCAGCTAGGTATTTATTTCACAAACTCCACCTGCTGAATTTCGAATCCGTGAAATAATCATTATTTTTATGATAATTTTTATTAGTAATTTTAACTATAAGATATATAGTATTATGAGGAGATTGATTTATACAATATTTTATACTATTTTCTTAAATTAGTCATTTATATAATTTTGAAAGTATTGGGACCAATAATTATAAAAAAAAAAAAATTATAGTCTATATGATATCATATGTACATGATATGTTTTATTATAAAAATATGCAATTATTTTTTGTTATATTAAGGGTTCGATTGTATGAATTATCAATTTATTTATTCATCATTACCCTATTATCCGTTGTTCTTTACGGATAAGAAATATCCATAACATGCTTATAGATAAAACTAATTTTGAGACGGATACAATAATCAACAGATCCATATCATTTTTATTGACATCCTAAAATTTCACAGCAAATATTATCTGAGCGTTCGTTCCCAATTTTAATTTTTTTGGGTCGAACGACCTTTTATTACAATGTACCTTCATGTGAAATTAATACCTACCACTGTCTGACCCAATTTAGAAGAGGAGAAAAGTTTGATCAAGCTTCTTTAAATGTTCTGATTTCTTTCGTACCTCCTCCTCTCTCCTGTGAGTTCAAGCCGACAAAACTACAAAAGCAGCCATAAAAGTTACAAAAGCGAAAAGTAAAAAAGGTACAATAGCACGGGAACTTGCTATCCGGGATCTCACCTCGCTTGTTCTATCAAAAACGAACCTATGGCAAGAGGGCAAAAAGGAAATAAATTCACATGCGCAGCTAGTGATGTTTACATGATATATATGGTGATAGAATGAGACTTGGATCGTGATTCAAGAACTTTTCCCTGTGAAACTATGACTCTAACCTACTTTTTAAATGCCAGTTTTTTTCCTCATGTCCAATTTTAGAAAGGATGGAGATATCCATTATAAATAAGTACTTGTAACATGTTATGAAGCAAATTAATGGAATGCAGAGATCGATGTAGAAATTGAAATTGAAGTTCTCGATTTATTTTAATCACTGTGCATTAAATTTTTTTTAGAGTAGGTTTTGCTTACTACTTTGTGCAATAATTAAAAAAAAAAAAGGATCAGCCAACATGAAAAAGAACTGGAGATCGTTTGGTATTAATTGAGGTAGAATCTTTCCTTTTAAAAGGGTCATGTTCATGTATTGGAGAGAAACCTGTGAGCATATAACAATAAGATCAGAAAAAGAGTCATGTTTTGAAAAATTCCTCATCATAGAAGGACACTTTTTCAGAAGATGTCCTATCTAGCTAGCACATGACATGAGTTCATCAATCCAGAAAAATTAATAAATATTAGAAATATTAGGATCAATGATATATGATTAGTAATTACTAATTAGGAAGATTATCAATAGTTGTGTATTAGACATAAGAGTGAGGCTATAGTACTATGCATAGTGTATATAGGTCCGTACTATGGATTAATATATATGTTTTTAAAGTTCAAACAATTAATCTGAATCATTCAATATTTGAATGATCTTCATATGAAAATGTACTTGTAGATCAAAATTTACATTTCTAAGAATTTTTTTATTATTTTTTTAGATATATAGAAAATCATTACCTATCTAAAAATAATAAAATATTCTAAAAATGTAAATTTTAGTCTCAACGTACATTTTCATTTGAAAATCATATTAAATGGTTTAGATCAATTATTTAAATTTTGAAAACATAACTAATGAAATATAGTACAAGCCAACATGCGCTATACATAGTATCATAGCCTCGCTCTACACATAATTTATTTGTAAGCCAAAACAATAAACTTTAAAATTCTATTTTTATTTCTATGCCGATTTTATACTCTGAAGCAATGTATATGCAATGTGTGCATGTCTAGGAATCATTGTTCCTAAAACAAAAATAAAGAAAAAGAGGATGTTTGGGACCAATTTATTTTCTACGGATGAAAACAAAGAACTTTGCTGTTAGAACAGTTAAGGTATGTGCCTTGGAAATGCTTTTCGTACAGTGTGGTTTCTCTTAAAAATCAATTAGAATCTTCACTTTTTATTCTCGTAACAACAAGGCAATGACCTAGCGAATTTAATAACATGTCATTAAAATGACAAGAGTGGGTCTATGGTACTATGCATATTACGATTTGTTACTGTGCTACGGCTCTATATTTGAGTTTTTAAATCTTAACGGTCGATCCGAACCGTTTATCTTGTTCTCCATATTAATATGTGTTTGAAGACCAAATTTTATATTTTTTTTATATTTTGTTACTATTTTTTTAGATTTATTGAAAATTACTGTTTTTGGATGGTCCAGAATTTTCAGATCAAGTGATTTTCTAAATATCTAAAAAAATAGTAAAAAAATTTCAAAAAATGTAAAATTTGGTCTCCAAACACATATTAATATGGAGAACAAGATGAACGGTTCGGATCGACCGTTAGAATTTGAAAACTCAAATATAGAACCGTAGCACGGTAATAACTCGTGATATGCATAGTACCATAGACTCACTCAAATTTTCATCAATAGCTATGAATGCGAACTTAGCATAGTGGCGCGAGCTCCATTTCTTGAGGGAGTGATTGTAATTAGTATGAGATGGCATTCAGCTTGTTTTGTAAAGAGATTCTTCATTCACATATTCATTTCATTTGTTTTGGATGATAACTAAATTTGGGTGTTTTTCTGAAAATGACATATCCAGAGAAATATGTTTGTATGGTGTAAGAAAAGTTTGTCATAAGCAACTACTTTTATGTACGTACATCACTCATGAAGTTCATATATTTCAATAGTTTAAATTCATCGTTTAAAACCGATTCGATATACTTTTAAAATTGTACTCACTAAATCTTCTTAGTAAGCACATCACACCCTAGCTTTGGTCATATTAATGCATTAGGGTCCTAAAATGTGTCGAGAGTTGCTCTTTGAATGGCCCAAAAGTAAGAACACATTGAGCCCGTGTATCTTAGTATCCAATTATAAGAAATTCGTCAATTGTATTTTCACCTTTACCAACGAAAAGAACGATTATTTGTTGTTTTGGGCTTTGATTTTAGGCAAGATCTAAAGAATCTATAAGAAATAATAAAGTGAATAACCATCTTTCCCTTAACAAGGGTTATACCTTGGTAGTTGGTAGGTCCAAAATAAATGGATGCACTGGGCTGATGGGCCTTGATACAAGAATTACCATTTAGCACTCTTCCGAGAGAGAATAATAATAATTATATTCCAGCTTTGTTTTCCTTATGTGAAGTCGTGTGAATATTTCGAAAAACATAAGGATCCATAAGGGATTTTCGTCCGATATCGAACCTATGACATCCCACACTGGAAAACATGATCTTTTATTACTGGTTTAGGCTGATTCTCGCCCGTATCTCGGTTTGTTTCGAAATTCCATTTCCTTTTGGCGACAAGTACAATGTTCGGAAAACTTGCTTCTAAATTTTTGAATTTTCTGCAAAACCTATTGAAAATTTGTTTTCATGTAGTTTATTTGTATTTGTTGGTATTGGAATAATAGAATTTGGAAATTTGATCATGTTCATAAACCTTAATCTAAGATGCCGAGTGAGGACGAAGAAGAACAATGAAGGATAAAGGAGACGCGGAGACGGGGTCACGGGATCACGGGAAGGAAAAATTAATCAACTGAGCTTATAAATATTTCGGCTTTTTTTCAAGTCGTACAAATGCCCAATGAACTCAAATTTCTTCAATTCTCATCAGAAAAAATATCTTGGGCTCTGGAATCCTCTTCCAACCACTTTACATACAAGTTTGATGGCTCGTAAAATAAACAAATTCATAATTTGCAACTTATCCTTGTTGATCAATCTAACAGTGACACGTGAATTTTTTTAACACATCTTTTGTGCTCGTGTGTACACCTCTGGACTCCACCATAACATCGGCACAACGTATTTAGATGACAATATATGGCACGACTTGCTTTGACATGTGTTTGCTAGCAATATGTTTCTTTCTTCATTTCAAAATATTTCCAAGAATACTTGGGCTATATTGCAAAAACGACAACCTGCCATATCTTCCGATATAGTGAAATTACGAGGTTATAGCTGCAAATAAAGAAAACTCTGATCAAATGCTCGTCTCTCTCCGTGGGGGTTTGTAAGATAGTGGAGAAAGGAACTCTGAATAAATTCAAAAGAAAAGAAACGAAAAAGAAAATCAAAAGGAATTGCGGGCTTTCCTGGTCTCGCTCCTCTCAATTTCCCTCTCTGTCTTCCGACGGAGAAGGAAACAGCAGATTTGATTAGGAGGATAATACTGGAAATGGCTGATGCATTGACGAGCTATACTGCAATTCGTCAGATTTCACAGTTCGTCGGAGCAATAGTGTTCTTTCACGTGTCAGAATATTTCCTTGCCATCTTCTTCCATGGTCGCTCCAATGTCTCCTGTTCATGTCAGTATTTTTTTCCCTTAAAACATGTTTTTTTTTCCTAATACTATTTGGTACGGGTTCTTCGGTTTCAAGCTAATAAACCTTGCTTTTAATTTGAGAATTTCTGAATTGTAATCTATGAATCCACCGATAGTGGTTTTATGTGCTATATAGATTAGTTAGGACCTGATTAATTAGGTTTGATATAGTGATCTTGAATTAGGACAAGAACTAAGTTTAATATATGTAAGCCTGAGTTCAGCCTAAATCTGGTTTGAATTACTATACGCTTAAGTTCTTCTGAAACTTAAAATGTTGGTATTATAGCTCTGAATCTAGATCTTGTCTAAACAGGCATTTATTTTTTTAGCTTAAATTAAGCCACCATCCTCGCTCCAAATTCTGCAAAAATTTTGTTTTTATTTCAGTTCTGCTTCAATTAATATATTCTTTGAATTCCAATGAACTGGACTCATTTAATTTCAACAGTAGAACTATGCTCCTTTTTATACTTGACATAAGATGTTACACTTAATTAAATGATCATAACCATATGACTATCCTTCTGTTGTTGTATCAGTATAGGGATAATAGTCAAGTAAAGCAATGTGCCATGAATTAGTTAGTTTTTCCTTTGATGTTAATTCAGCTTTGCTAATAATCAAGCACTATGCTATAGCTACGGGTTTTGCACTAATCAAGTAAAGTAATGTGCCATGAATTAACTAGTTTTTCCTTTTATGTTAATTCAGCTTTGCTAATAACCAAGCACTATGCTATAGCTATGGGTTTTGCACTAGTTGAATATGTAGTGGAATTAACACTCTTCCCACAAATGAAGAATATTTGGTTCCTTTCCAATTGTGGCCTTGTAATGATAATTATTGGAGAAGTAATTCGAAAGGCTGCGATTGTCACAGCCGGGCGTTCATTTACTCACTTGATCAGAATTTATTATGAAGAACAGCACGAGCTGATTACACATGGAATTTATAGGTATGAAGTTACGGTATCTTTTACTTTTGTGAACTGTTTCCTTATCTGATGTTCTGCATTTATTAGATCAAACTTGCAAGTTCTCATATCTTACTAGTCAAGGAATTTATATGTACAATGATACTTTAATATTGGATTATTGCAACATACCGGTCAAGGTCTATACTGACGTTTTTGTCATTTATTGGAGCTTTTTATTGTGCTCAAGTACGTCTGGTTAAATTGTGGCATGACCTTTGGTTAGGTTCTCTTTTTTGGTACCAGCTGTGTTGGTTTATATATTTTTATCAGCTGAATCAGTTCCTTCCCCTAGTTAGTATTACCAATCAAAAGACAATTAGTACTGCTACTACTAGAAGAAGCATGCATTACCAATCAAAAGGCAAAAAGTAGAAATATCCGAATAACCACATTATTAAAATTGGCGCACACACACTCTGAAAATAAGTTAATGACAGCATGTTAATAATTGTCTTTGACAGAATAATGAGGCATCCTAGTTACTGTGGATTCTTTGTATGGGCAATTGGGACTCAATTCATGCTCTGCAATCCAATTTCTTTCATTGGTTTTCTGTTAGCTTTGTGGCGCTTCTTCTCCAAGCGAATACCGTATCCTAAGGTTTTGTAACAGTACCTGTTATAACAGTACCAGTACAGCACACTGAGCTCAGCACAATATATATAATACTTGCTAAGCTTTTGTATCCAATAAGCACTTATAAAAGAAATGAAACAAAAGTTTAAATTAAAAATTAATAAAAGAGCTACATTATGGAACAAAAACTAAACTAACAATATGAACTATGGTTATGTAGAAGTTCTGGTACAGGTCAAGAAAATTACGTTTTTAATACTTGGGTTTTTAGTCAATCTTTAACATAAAACAGATACGAGGAGTTTTTCTTGAGGCAGTTCTTTGGCCGCGACTATGTAGAATATGCAAGAAAAGTGCCTTCTGGTCTTCCCTTCATTAAATGAAGCAAATCCTGATTTATTACATAATTTGGAGTTTGTCTCTAGCATCTTTGAGATGACATGCAAATGGTTGAACAAAATTCAAATGGGGTAAAAGCAATAAACATTTTTGGCTTATACTCTTTTGGATTGATAAATTGTTTCTTGTTTTTGTTTTGAATCTTATAACAATTTTGGTAGTCTTGTATTGTAACAATAGAATGTAACAGAACATTTTAGCATCTTATCTCAACACTGTAGGTTTATGTGGGTTCTTTTCTACCTATTCGTCTAAAGAAATGAAACAAATGGAAAATAGTTGGGTACAGGGGACGAGTATGTGGGGAGAAGGATTAGGATGCTACTCATGCTAGCTGCAAAAATCATTGTTATCTTAATTAAGCATGAAACCAAACTTTTCATGGATGTACTAAGTACAGTTGACAATGGTTACATGAGTACTTCAACCTGCAGTGTGCCTTCAGATGTTCGTATTAGTTGAATGCAACCTGAATCGTTTGTTATAAATGTAAAGACTATTCGTCTCTTAAAATTTTACCCTGTTGTAAAATCAAACGGTCTAAATCACTCAGCTCACCATTTCATAATTTGAGGCGCCATAAATTACGGACTCGGAAGAGATGATGTGAAAATGAGTTCGGAAATGAGAGACGAAGCATTTTTTTTATTTTTTTTTCCATAATATCTCTCGTTTTTAATATTATTCTTTTTAGTCCTACTAGGCCCTAGGGGCATGATCTTTCACCAAAAAAAAGGTTCTTCTTTTAACTGCCGCGGGTCCCACCTGTTAGAGTGATCATTGCTCTCGCATATGTCGAGAAATCAGCAGGGTGTTAACATGTTCATATCGTTTATTCAAAAAAAAAAAAAATGTTCATATTGGACGCAGAAACGGTTTCCAATTTAAATATTTTGGATTGAATCGTGAGAAACAAAATAAAAGAATCTGATTATTTTTTTGGAAACCTTGGCAGAGTCTGCCAAGTGAATCCGGGCCATGTTACCAATACAAGAGTCACTTTCAGACTTTCCACCTAATTTGAATTTTCACGCTAAAGGGCCTGTTCGGCAGCCTTATTTTCATTGGGAATTTGATGGGTTCAAACTTCAAACAATATGGGATGATAATTCTAAGAGAGTCTTCGGCAGTCATATTTTTCTCCAAAATTTTTAAAACGGACCTCAGACTCTTTTTTTTATCTTTCCCCACTCACTCTCTCTCCTCTGTCAGATTCTCTCTCTCTACAAGATTTTTTAATGCCTTTTCATTCTCTCTCCTCCCTGAGTTTATATTCGTACGCACACATGGAAGATTATATATAAAGAGCTTTGTCTTTATTTTTTTTCTATTGTGGGACTAAGACAATTTAAATCCGGATTCCGACTTTCTCATATAATTCAGTTTATGATCTAAAAGATACCGAAGAACTTTATATATAAGTTAAAAACAAATGAATCCAGTTCAAAACAAAAATACATATATGCTCCAATAATTTTTGTGATTTCTACCTCGAGAACTGGGCATGCACTCTAAGGTTTTTTTTAACAACATTATTAGTCTAATTTTAAAAGAGGTGAGAAATTGAATCTAATTTTTACAGCATATTTGAAATATATTAGAAGAATAAATTACAGGCATTTACATAATTAGAAGGATAAATTATTAAATGCACTTGAAACCCGTGCATATTAGAAGGATGTTATGGTTTAGAAAAAATGAATCGAACTTTTATACATGTAAAATTTAATTTTTTACAACATATTAGAAAGGATAAATTAAATAGAACTTTTTTAATTTAAATAGGTGATGATTTTAAATAAAAATACATATTTTACAAATAAATCAAGATTTCCCACAACTAATTCCACGGTACAACCGAACACTCATTTTTTTATATTCCCATAATTAATCCGTGCATTCCGTACCCGTGGCTTCCCACTTTTTTCAAAAATGAATTCTCATTCTCATTCCGTAATCCCGTGATATCCGAACACGTCCTAAGAAAATCAATCGGTCTAATTCCCACAATTTCATAGTAACAATAATTATAAAAAAATAATAAAGTGTGCAAAATCATATCAATAGAATTTTTTTTTCTGTTTCATTGATTGAATGCTTGAATGTACAGATTAAATTAAATAACAACAACAAAAAGTATGTATTCTAACATATTCTTTGGTTTCTAAATATCAAAGTAGAAACATCTGTCTGTGTACAAAAGACTGAGAAATTACGAAAATGACCCATATTTTTTACAAATTGAGTCTAGGACGAGGGAGAGGCCAAAGCTTTGCAAATGGGGCACCAATTTTTCAGCCGGAGCCATTGATGAATACAGTTTACATGATAATAATGGCCGCATGACATCTTCCCCACCTCTTCTCCAAATTTATACTCTTCCTGAGAAAACAAAAAGAAATATAAAAAAAAATTGATCACAAATATACAAAACTGAGGAACTGCACTCACAATTTTATTCCACTCATTGAAATTTTAGAGATCTCGTATGGATCAGAACAAGTGACGTAATCTTAGTCCGTTGTTTAATTGAAAGGAAAAATAATAATTCTCTAAACTAAAACTTCAATTTGACAAATTCTATAGTGTTGAAATCACGCCTACAAAGGCTACAATTTAATATTTGCAAGCATTATTGATTTGTAGATAGAAAAACTGGTAGGGTGTTAGAAAAAGCAAAGATGACTGTATCGTCCAAAATTTGAACCCATTAATAACTCCCATAGGTGCCCTCTCATTCAATTAACTTCTCCTTTCTATGCCTCTGTGTTCTAGAATCGGAACCAAATGAAATGAAATTATCCATGAATTGTACCAAGGACAATCAAAGACGAAAATAATTATAAAAATCAGACTTTTTGTCAGCAGTTCCATTCCTCATCTTTTTTAGAATTAGTGCTTCATTGCAACCACTATATAAAACCACATGCTTTCTGCAAATGAGAATGACAATAAATGTCATCTGCGAATAATCTTATGAACAAATATTTTGATACCTGACATATAATGCACTTGATATCACCTTCTTCTTTTTTACCGAGCAAGTTTGAGTGAGAAGTAGTTTGTACATATCGGCTTCTCTCCAGGCATTCTGACAAGGCAGCATCAGACAAGCCAGTATTTACTGTTCCAATTCTCTCACAAAAGGCCAATAACTCCTATAACCAAGATAAAGCAAAACTTTAAACAATTGATAAGCATAGGCATTGTACATGACCTCAGGTCAACAATTGGCCCAGGACCCTACTACTAATAGTTTAAAAACAGCTGACTGGTACAATGGGACTGGTACACACCCAAACCTATTTCGATTTCCAATTAAAAACAGCAAGCTATTTCAATTTCCAAATCGATTTCGGCTAGATCCAAACATGAGTCCAATTAGTTAGTGGAATTTACTGGATTCACATGAGGAGCCAATCATGTGGGTCCTGATTAGGTTATCTGATTATGAGGCCCATCAAGCTCCGAATACTATTGGCAAAGAGAAATTAAATAAGAGAAATTAAATAAGTGAAATTATCTAAATAAAATAAAATAAAAAGAAACCTCATATGACATGTCATCAATATCCATTCTCATCTCTCTATGATTATCAGGCCAGCTTCGGTCATCAAGAAATGAACTAGTTTCCTGCTCTAAGAATCTCTGAAATTACAGAAGTAACCCTCATTACCGCTTCTAATTTACAAATGTATTAATTCAAGCCAATTTTAATTTAACCTTTATTAGCATAGCATTGGGTAAGCAAGGTTTTTGATGAAGTTATGGTATTAGCATAATCATTTTCCAATTCCACTAGGATATAACCTTCAAATTAGTACCCATATTGTAGGATTGACTTGTCAAGCTATATTGATTGTACTTAGTGGGCGGTAACTATGTCTCAGTCCTGGTCTCTCTCTCTCTCTCTCACTCTCTAAGCAAAAGCAACGCAATTTTGATACTATAGAATCAAGGTTGTTATAGCAAGACTGGAGAGGGCAAAAAAATAAGGGAAGCTTCAGAATCTAATCAATGAGCTATCAAACTTATTCTTCTTCATTGTTTTTGTTTTCCCTGGCACTTTTTGGACTTTGTGCAAATGTGAGTGAGGCCTAATTCATAGTAAATTCAAGCTGAAGTATCTAATCTGTTTTTGGCCTTTCAGGTTTTCCAAATTGGTACGTAATGGGTCCTAATTTTTAATACAAGTACAATCAAGGATTTACCAATCCATCTACCAAAACTTATTATGGTAAGTGTGCAAGGTTCAGACCAAAACCAGGAATCACAACATACTAAACAAGTAAATCAATAAATCGGTTAATTGCTGACTTCCTAGAAATATTGACAAGCAAAAGAAATAAATCAGAACAAAAATAATAAATTACCTCTGAGGTATCATCTATGTTAAAATTCCAATACGTAATATCATCTTCAGTACTTGTATGTGACACATTGACACCTCTCTCCCCATTATATGGCAATATTCTTCTATCATTAGAACAAAACCCGCTGCCATGTGAACGGCTGCTTCTCTGCTGGCCAGACAAAACCTCATCCCCATTTCCTCCTAATCTCTCCTCTTGCCTTTTTCTTACTACACTGTTGCTGCTACCACCACTCCTGGAACTTCCATTTCTCCCCCTCAAAGATCCCTGTATTTGTGAAACTGTCCTTGTTATGCTGCTAACTCTTTTGTTTATTTTAGCTGCCAAATTTACATTTTTGCCCCTTGTTTCAGCATGGGAAGTAGAAGTTGTTCTTTTAGAAGGTTCTGAATTGCGCTTCTGAGAAGATTGTACATGCACTTGCTTGCACTTTTTAGCAGGATCTTGGTTACGCTTGTTGCTCGGGCTAGGATTTTCATTTTTATCTCTATAAACGAGGATTGAACCGGCTCTTGTCAGAATTAGACCACCAACAGTTCTTCTCCCCATTTGTTCTTCCATGTTTCAATTTCAAAAACTTATTGAAGACAAGTTGGAGATTTAGGGGGTTTTGATTTTGAATCGGTGCCAATTGTCAATCCTGCATTGAAAAATAAAACAAAGGAGTTAAAATATGAGAATCACAGTGTTCTTTCTTTTTAATTTTATTACAAGTCAGATTTGATTAAAAGTTACTCGTAAGAAAAAAATGAGGAAATGAAACAGAAAATTAGGCAACAATAAGGCCAATAAGGAAATGTTAGGCTCTACAAACTTCATTCATATTTTCTCTACATACATTAAATTCCTAACCTAATTTTTGAGACAAAAAAAACTACCAAACAGATAATATGAAAATACATACCACTTTTGAGGTACATATCATCAATTTCTCGTCAAACTAGTTTGCATAAGGAATTTCAAGTTGGTTTATTTTCATAATTAATATAATATACCTAATCTCTTTTTTATAATCACTTTCTCATCATTCCCCACACTAAACAAATAAGCATTTTTTAAAGCAACCCTTACCTACAACAGGACCGATGAACCTTAAAAGAACATCTATACTATTGACAGAAAGATGGAGGCCCACAACTGAAACAGAGACCTAAAACTTCAAGCTTCAAAATAAATTTAAATCAAAACAGGCAGTAGCCTACCATAATCTTCCCCAACAATTATAAAGGATACAATTACCTAATTATAATAGTAACTAACACCAATCACTATCAATTTAGTAGGCTAAGCCAAAAAAAAAAAAAAAGAGGAAAGAACTCTTATTAATTTAACCTACTAGAGAAGGAGACACACATCCAGATTATAAAAGACTTCCTGTTAGGGAGAACACAAATATGAAGAAAAGCAACGCCAGCAAATTGAAGAAGTACATCAAAACCAGAAATATATAACCAAACTCAAGCTCTTAATAATACAAAATTTCTAACGAGCAACCTAAAATTAAATCAAACAGCTTTTTGTAAAACTAAATGAAACTTATTGCAAAGTTTATGTTAATATTGTCAATTTAACAAATTTGAAATAATAAAAAAAAAAACATTACCCAAAAACATGACTCTTTTTATCATGATATCGAGCAATATATTGATTCAAGACCAAACCTTCATTAGCAAGGAGAAATTTAACGGATTTTTATCTAGCCTACCCCCCTTCCCCCACACACAAAAATAATCTAAAATTTCTCGCGTTCAAATTATATATAAAAAAAAAAACCGTTATACAATTGAAAATAAATAATCAAACTTAAGTACGTAGTTCCCAATCGAACAGGGAAAGAAAAATTATTATCCAGATAAAAATCCAATAAATCATGTTGTAAAGATATAACATACAAAAGTATGAGAATAACAAGTAAAGCGTAGACCTTTTGAAAATAATCCCAAGCCCGGAATTTTTTCATCAAATTTGGAACTGAACTGGAAAACAAAACAAGGTCAAACAGGAAGAACGAATGTTTACCTTTGCTAAAAATATAATCCACCTCCCCCTCTTGTCAATCCAAAAACCCACACGCAAAGTTAAACGAAATAGGAGATAACACGCAAGCACAACTCCAAGTTTCAAATTGGGATCGAAAATCGACAAGAGAACCGAACTATTTAGGCTGTTTCTGTTAATTTAAGATTTGGATTTGGAATGAGGATTCGGGTAGGATTGGAAGCTTGTTGTGGCAACTTCGCTTCTTGTTCCATTCAAAGGAAGAGAAAAAGAATTGGAGGCGTCTTGTTTAAATACAGCGACTTAAATTTCCTTATTTTGTCAGAGATACAAGGTATTCCTCAGATGCACCTGGTTTATATTTAGGTTGAATTGGAATGTCGAGTTTATGATTCCTCCAGCCAAGTTGGATTTGGATTTTTATCTATTTAAGGAGAACTGTAATTATAAATTATTCATTTCAGATCGTGTGGTGTAAGTAGAGCGTAGTGTAGGTTTGATGCGTACCGAAGCCATCTGATGTACATTAACGTTCGTGCGCACGAATCTCAGAGCATAATGCATATGAATCTTAAAGCGTATCGGACGGCTCCGGTGTCCATCGGACCTACACTCTTTTTTTGTGCAACTAAGATCTAACTTTAGTAATGAATTGGCTGATGATGCAAGCAATTATCTGATAGTTATTTCATCATATTTTATTTGGACTATATGATATAATCCGAATTTTTTATAAATATCCAAAATTAATAATAAATTACAGATTCTAACTGGTTTTGTATTTTTTTTTCAAAAGTACCCAACCCGGTTTCTGGCTAACCGGAAATAGCTTATCTTTCCGGTGAACGGATACCCAGAAAATTAAAAAATTTTGGTTAGGGGTTAACCGGAAAAATATGAAACCGGTTATTTGTGCACCGAAAATGTAATATATGCATGGTTATTAAATAACCGGTTTTGTGTTCGGTTAACAGTGCCCCAGAAATGAAATGTTTGTTCGGTTAACAGTGCCCCGAAAATTCACTCAATAACCGGTTAATGGAATAGCGGAAACCTCTGATCACTCGACTATATAACCCGCAGATAGATCTCATAGTTTGCTATGAAGAATCAGAGTCGAGAAAAACGAATGGAAAAAAGTAAGTTTTTTTTTTATAATTAAGTAATTAAGTTATTATTTTTTTAACTATTGATTTTTGAAATATAATAAAGATTTCTCCTCCAGTTTTTTGTATGCAAATTATGTCGAAATTTTTATAAATTTTTGAAATATAATTGTTTAGAATTTTGGAAATATTGTTTAGAGTTATTTGGAATATTTTTAGATTGTTTAGAGTTATTTGTACCAATCAAAACTAAAAATAGGTTAATTGCATATATTGTTTGGACTAAAAATAGTTTATTTTTTATTTTAATTTTAATTTTAATATAATTAATTAGTTCATTTCAACTGGTTGAGGATATTGTCCAAATAATTTAGAATTTTTTCGAACATTCCAAAATGGTTTAGAATATTTTATAAAATTCGAAAATAGTTAAGGATGTTGCAAAATGGTGCAGAATAAGTTAGGAATATTCAAAATGGGCTAGAATAATTTAGAAAATTGTAAAATAATATGAATAATTTTCAGAGGTCCGGACAATTTTTAATTACTTATATGTTGTTATTTTTTGAATTGCCAGACCAATTGAAACTAAAAATGGATAGAACTATTTGTGTGAAGATTTATATTGGAGGAGAAATCCAATACAATGATGATGGGGTATTTTACAGTACCCGAGCTAAATACTCATTACCGCTAACCGTGAACCACAACTTTGATTATCTTCAGAATGAGATTTATAAATTGGTTGGGTATAATGTTAGTCAAGCAAATCTGGAAATCCAAGCCAGGTTTAATATGTCTACCGATGGGGGATGTGACCATCAGTTAATACCTGTAATAAACCAACAATCGTTCGAAATGATTTTAGGAATTGTGTCGTTGTTTTCACAAATGTTACCGATTCTGGAGTTATATGTAGAATTGGAACCGAACTACACCAATCAGATTCCTGAACTTCGATCCCGACCCAGTACCAGTCGATATCCTGTGGATCCCGACCCAATACCAGTTAGATCCCGACCTAGTACCGGTCGGCACTCTGTGGATATACCAGTGAGACCCCGACCCAGTATCGGTAGCAACTCTGTGGATCTACCAGTTAGACCCCGACACAGTACCAGTCGAAACTCTGTGGATCTACCAAGCACATCCCGACCCAGTACCAGTCGGGTCCGTAGAAAGGTACGTGATTATTCGCATGTCCTTGTGGATGCAATTGATTCTGACAGTTTGGAGAGTGGAGATGAGATGCTCTCAGGTGAGTCATCGGGTTCGGACGATGATATTGAACCGCCCAGCCAGTCACCTTCACAGTACCGTCAAACACATACCCGTCAAGCACAGTACCCGATAACTGGTCGGGAAAGTATGACACATCCGGTTGATAGTTTCAATGACATATCCGGTTTTCGGCCTACGGATGTCGATTTTTTTGGCAGCTCAAAAAAAACATTCGATAATCCATTGGCTAAGGGTGTAGTTTATGAGTCGAAAACGGCTCTAAGGATAGCAATCAATGAGTTCCATCTCGATAAGAATTGTGAATGCGAGGTCCTTAGAACTGAACCTAGACGTTACGAGGTGGTGTGTAGAGATAAATTTTGTAAATTTAAGGTATGCGCGAAGCAGAATGGTCTTTCAGAATCTTGGATTATTACGAAACAAGCATATCCTCACACGTGCACAGTATCGGCAACACGTACTGATCATCGTCAGCTTACAGCAGAGATGGTTGCCCTTGCGATTGATAAGACCATTAGAAGGGATGTGTGCTCTTCTATAAATCATATTCGATGGATCCGGGTGTTGGGGTACCGGAAAGGTTAGCTAGTTTCCGGTTAGCCACTAACCGGGTTGGATAATTTTGAAAATAAATTACAAAATCGGTTAGAATCCGTAATTTATTATTAATTTTGGATATTTATAAAAAATTCGGTGATATAATTTAACGATTCTTATTTGTTTAAGATCATTAATAATTTTTATAGCCAGATAAAATTCACGTTGCTAACAATGTATATCAAGTAGGAATTATTGATATATTATAATATTAGTAAATGTTTATGAAAAATAGTATGACACTATGATGTTGAAATTTTTTTGAGAACTAAAATATACAAAATGTCAAAAAAAATATTTGCAATATAATATGTATTTTTCCTTACATGTAAAATTGGTAGCACATATTTAATTTTATAAATATATAATTGCTCTGAACAATATATTAATAGTAATAAATGTAATTTAGTATTGTTTTATATTACTATAATCATAATTCTTCCACATCCTAATCAAAACTATTAACTTTTGTGAGATATTTTTGTGTTAATCAATTTTTTTAAAGTGAAGTGGCAAATATATAAATACTCAACCATTTTTGCTACTTTTTTATTTATATAAATATATATTTTTCACATAATAATAAAATGCATCTTAATTATAAGATGATGCAAAATTTTAGTTACGCACATTATCATACTAAAGAGACATAAAAAAATATATAGCTACATATTTTAAGTCTAAGACATTTGTTCAATTCTCATTTTACGTTAGTTATCTCTGACTTATATTATGTAATTTAAAATAGTATTTTACTCTATTAATTTATGTATATATATTTTTAAGAAACACTAACAATCGGAATCTAAATCGTTTTTGGACTCATCGATCAATTTAAAAAAAACAAAAAAAAACAAAGAGAGGTGTCATCACATAACACGGAAATCTGAAACCCTATTTTTTTTTCCTGATCTTATCCGATTTTCGTGCTCCGTGTTTAGGCAGATCGTACCTGCTCTGCTGCTCACAGGCACGAGTACTGAGATGTCTTCGAAAGGGCGAATGCCTCAGGGCTTTCCTCAAAAAAAAAAAAAAAAAAAAAAAAAACAGAGAGGGCCATAGAATAAACAAAGGGCCCACAGGATTAAAAAATAGCCGTCCGATGAGGCGCGAACTGGTTTGATCTGACGGGAGTGATGGATTTTGGACCGCTTCCACTAAACCGTCCGCCGAAATAAAGGGATCTTTATCCATAAATTTATTTACTTAAAAAGGAGAGAGAAAAAGAGAAGAGAATAAATAAGAAAAGAGGAGTGCACTATCTATTTGACAATGAGAGCACGTCAAGTTTGTCTCCAGTTTGCTATGAAATGGAGATAGTTGGAAGGTGGGTTCATAAACTTTCATATTAGAATATTTCTGTGGCGAGGTAAATCACAACACCAAGTAAGACTTGATAAACTACTGGAGGTGACGAGGTCGAGGTGTGCTTCTATGATTTCACTAAAAATCTAAAATTAAAAGGTTAAATTTATAACGGTTTAATTAGCAAATCATGTAATTTTTAATATAAAATAAGGAGTGTGTTTCTGTGATTTTGTTAAATTAAAAAAAAAAAATTATAACAGTTCGTGTAATAAGAGTGTGCTAATATTAATTTAAAAATAAAAATATGAAGCGTGATTATGGAGTATAACTTCTAAAATATTATATTAAATATGATGATTAGGATAAAATTCTAAACCGATCGATATTAGTTTTTGAGAGGTTGGGTTCCTTTCCATCTTGCGTACTTAAATTGACAACAGCATATTTTGTAGTCATCACCACTGTTGTTAAGAGCATCCTTGAATAGTGTCGTATATACGTATACTTAAATGAATTTGAAATCATAGGAACTTTAATCTTTTTTTTTTTAAAAGAATCTTGAGTTTTACTTCCAATTGACAGCCATACAAATACAGCTTTTTTGTTACATTGAGTTAGCCAGAAAAATCATTCCCGTGTTTATCAATTACATTTAAGAAATGTTCTGGTGCCCCGAGCTATCATATCCGAGCGCGTCCCTCAAGTAGTTTAACAGAAAAAACTTTCAATGTTGTCTAACTTCCATTTTCAGCGCTAATATCAAAACAATTAAAGCTATGTTTATAATATTTTATAATGCTACTCACAAGCATGTAAACCTCTGTCTGAAAGCATTAAAATTTTAAATCTGCATAATTTTAACTCCTAACTACTTTTGTCTTCAAGCAAAAAACGGAAAGATTTCTTTCACTCACTCTTTTTTTATTTTTTTCTCTGAACATAATAATTTATTTTCTCGATGATCCGTGATGAATTTTACGAATCTAAAAATACAAACGTTTTCTATTCGATTTTATCTTTCAAATAAGATCAATGAAGAAATATTTTTGAGTAATTTTAAAGTCATTTTTTTTTTAAAGTAAAACTCATGAGCACTTTAAATTTTCAAGTTTTGAAATCTCAGTTTATAACCATTAAAATTTTCAAGGCTTTGTATATGAGGTTTATATGCTTTGTAAATGAAGTGTTATTGTTGAGATTTATATGCTTTGAAATGTTATTGTTGAGGTTTTAATTATTTGTACATGAGGTTTATATGCTTTATAAATGAGATTTGTAAATGCAGTGTTATTGTTGAGGTTTATGTGCTTTAAAATGTTATTGTTGAAGTTTTAATTCTTGGTACATGAGGTTTATACAGTGTTCTAAATAATGCGCTATAGCGTTTTTGGACCCTAAATGCTACGCTATGGTATCAAAACGCGCTATTTGAGCTACGGGCGCTATAGCGGAAATAGCGGTCTGCTATAGCTCATAGCGTGTAGCGCAAATAGCGCGCGCTATGCAACATGAGCTATTTTTTTTTTCTTTTCAATTTATATGGGTTTTAAATAAAGGCTCAGATTGGATTTTAACCATGATTTTTTTTTTTGCAATTAACGTACTAAGTTTTATTGTAAACTATTAATTATTAAATGAGAGATCCATCAAACGAAATAAAATAAGGAAGCTACAGTGCGTTATGTAACATGAGCTTTTTTTTTTTTTCAATTTATATGGGCTTTAAATAAAGGCTCAGATTGAATGTATTAAGATATTTCTTGAAGTAACAAAATGATACTTACTATATGGTAGTTTGAATATTTTGAATAGATTAAGATAATTAATTATGCCATGGTGTCTAGGTTATTTTGAAATTTAAATAGAAAAAATATAGATTATGTCATAATGCTGAATATATTTTGAATAGAAAAAGATCGATAGTTTATGATATTAGTATTACTATGGATATTTTGAGTCACAATTTGGACTTTGTATTGGTTCAATATGAATATTATAATTTTTTAATCAATTTGATGTTATTTATTGTTATATGAGACTTAGATAATGTTGATATTTAGTACAAATATATGATATAATTTTTATAAAAATAAAAAAACGCTATGTGGCATAGCTTTCGCTATAGCTTTTTTTTCGGCTTCCCGCTATGACGCGATAAACGCTATTTAGAACCTTGGGTTTATATGCTTTGTAAATGCAGTGTTATTGTTGAGGTTTATATGCTTTGAAATGTTATTGTTAAGGTTTTAATTCTTTCTACATGAGATTTATATGTTTTGTAAATGAGCTTTGTAAATGCAGTGTTATTGTTGAGGTTTATATGCTTTGAAATGTTATTGTTAAGATTTTAATTCTTTCTACATGAGGTTTATATGCTTTGTAAATGAGTTTTGTAAATGCAGTGTTATTGTTAAAGTTTATATGTTTTGAAATGTTATTGTTGAGGTTTTAATTATTTGTACATGAGGTTTATATGTTTTATTCTAGAGATTTAAAGTATTATTAATGAGGTTTATGTGCTTGTACATGAGATTTATGTGTTTTATTCTAGAGATTTAAAGTGTTATTAATGAGATTTATGTGCTTGTACATGATGCTTATATGCTTGTAAATAGAGGTTTAAATTATTTTGAAGCAAAATAAAAAAAAAAAACTGAAAGTCACAAAGATTTAAAGTGGTAAAAAAATTCATGACACAAATATAACTCGAAAGTTATCCTTCATGTATCTCATTTGAAAGAGAAAATTGGATAAAAAACGTTCATATTTTTAGATTCGCAAAATTAATCACGGATCGTCAAGAAAATTGATGAGAATGATCAGGGAAAAAATTAAAAAAAAATGGGTGAAAGGAATCCTTTCATTTTTGGCTTGAAAACAAAAGTAGTTAGAAGTTAAAACTATACGGATTTAGAATTTTAATGCTTGCAGACAGAGGTTTAAATGCTTGCGAGTAGCATTGTAAAATGCTATAAACAGAGCTTTAAATATTTGAATATTAGCACTGAAAATAAAAATTAGATAACATTGAAAGTTTTTTTCTGTTAAACTTAGGGGACATACTCGGAGATTTTGTTTGAGGTGCAATTATCAGGCTCTTTCATTTAATTCGATCTAAAATTTTGGATTAACGTGAAGATTCATACGGATGAGTTTAGATCCGCACTATTGCTCTCGAAAACTTCAACACAAATGAGGGAATTTAGATCGAACATAAATCGTGTTTGATTCGATACCCATTTAAAACCTTTCCTTCCCCGTTAGGCACGTTAGAGCTAGCCAACAAGAAGAAAACAAATAAGTTTTTCAAATAGGCCCTCATGAATAACCTAATTATTCTGAGAGGCTGATATTTGCCACTCAATATACTCTTTGCACACTTAAAATTATAAACGTAATAGATGTAATTGCTAATTAGTTCCTACAATGAATTTGTCAGATTGACCACATGCATGTTCGTGTAGCATGCATGTAATAAAGGAACGTGCAAAAAGGACTTGATACTTAACTGTACTTAAAAACAGGTTTCTGATTCTGATCCAAAAATCACGGTTAATTTAGGTCAACTTTGATAGTCTCAACTCTCAACAAAGTGAAAAAGTATAAGAGAGGAAGAAGGCACTGTTTAGGATTTGACCTCACCCTGCCTTTGATGGCGACAATGTTAATTACTGTAGGTTTGACCTCACGACCAGTCGACCACATAAAACAAATTACAAATGAAGCCCAGTTTTAGCCACAGGAAATAAAATAAAATATATATATTCAATAAAAAAGGGTTCAAAGAATCAAAAATATTTAAAAACTCAAAAATTTAAAATTTAAATGTCAAAATAAAATTATTAGATATAATCTACATAATTTTCTCTATGTACATGTAGAAGATTATAACATTTTAACTTTATTTTAATTGCTACCAAAAGTTTGTAAAAATATACTAATATAATAATTTTTAGACGTTAAATTTTGAACTTGTTAATGCACATAAAACAAAACCGAACAGTAATATTTTATTTGTGTATATATGAAAAAATAATATAGATCACATCAAACGGTTTTAGTTTGACACATACTTATTATATTTATTGTAATTAAAAATTTTAAAAATAAAAGTACGATGGAGATGCAGAAAATAGAGATATATGAACTCTTCTCTATTTAATAATACCTTTTTTATGGGAAATTTTATAAAGTGTTATTTTTTTTCAAAACATAGAACAAAATACCATTCTTTCAAAATTCTTAACAAAATGTCCTTGTAGCCCCCACTTGTTACCTTTTTTTTTCTCTCTCTTCCTTCTCCTTATTTACTCTCACATATTCTTTGCTTATGTAAAATATACAATTGTTATTTTATTAAAGTTTGAATAACTTTTATTTTTTATTTGTATAAATGATTTAGAATAAAAGAATCTAACATATAAACATTTTAAACACATTTTATCTAATTTATTCGGTATAAAATTTCATATTCTAGTTTACAGAAATTAAACATAGACCTATAACATGTATCTCCATAGAGAGACGATTCATCATCATAAACGCCAAGTATTATGACTTGATGAGATTAGGTGGCAACAACCCGGCCAAGAACATTTTCGTTGTATGAGATTAGGTCAAAGATGGTGCCTTTTGTGAGTGGTGCTGAATGTCAAAATCTGTCATTAGATGAATCAACATATAAATATAAAGAGTATCATATCAGAAAGTGATGTTCCTCTGAGGCCACACACATTCTTTTCTCTGTCAAAATAAAACTGATGACTAATACATCTTTTGTATTTTTCCCCTCTCTGAAACCACAAACTTGCTTTTCTACCATCCCATGCTATTGCTGGCTGCTGTTTAAGTGGCAGTGATTTTATACCCTTTTTCTTCTTTTAAAAAAATTGCCAAATACTTGGATTTATCTGATATGTGTCAACTGTCACTATTTGAGTACGCCGATTTGTTGTTTAATTTGCTTGATATATTATTATTTTATATGATTTGTAGCTTTCAGTGTCCACGAATATTTTTTGGAAAGGTCCAGAAGTTAAAGATTAAAAAAATAATTGGATAAGTGTTTAGAGGGTTTGGTGATCCTTTGTGAACGAATCTGATTCTCTGTGGCAGGTACTGATAAAAAAATCTGTAGTGGAGATGCAAAAAACTGTATAAAGTCCCCAAAATAGTATAGTATAAATTTTTCACCTCCAATAAATACGACTTACCATAATAGTATAAATTGTTAGTGAAATATTAGATTGCAAATGAGGTGCGAATTGGGGGTATGAATACAAGAAAAAAGAGAGAAACATTCTTTTGGTTGACTTGATGGCATTAAAGTGCGCATACATGTATACATCATTATGAAGTAACTTTTATTAATACTAGTATTAAATATTAATTGAGCTGGTTGCCCACGTAATTGAGACCATATTTTAGATAAATTTACCAATCATAACAGAGACTTTTCATTTAATATATATGGGTAAAGGAAAAGCCTAAATATCAAGGTGTAATAAGTACATGACTTCTGGCCCCTTGTATGGACATCATAGTGTGCTGCCACTTGCCTACACTTTCTACATACATCTTCAATTCATATCTGGCACAGCCTCAGGCTCTCTTTTTCTTACCTTTTTTTGAACTGATAATTATAATTATAAACAGCCGTCCAGACAAAATTAGTGCGTGTATATTTATCTTTGCTCGTGCAATGATGTGTGCTAAATAACTTTCTGACCAAATTTGAGCTTTTCACGGACAATCCCAATTAAAAATTCGACTGAATATACACTTCTCAACCGGTGATTCACCAGAATTTAATCCATGGTATATTGAGCCTATTTAAATCTGGTGTTCGGGTCATTTTTTTTTAATATAAAGATGGGATAAAACCTTTTAATTTTAAATCTTCATAAAATATTTTCGATATTAAACTAGAGGCATTCCAAACAAAAAAAAATTATTTTGGTTACCGAATTAAAAGAGAAATGTTATGATACCCTGAGCCATCATACCCGAGTGCGTCCCTCAAATAGTTTAACAGAAAAAACTTCCAATGTTGTCTAACTTTCATTTTCAACGCTAATATCAAAACATTTAAAACTATATTTATAATATTTTACAATACTCCTCGTAAGCATGTAAACCTCTGTCTGAAAATATTAAAATTCTAAATCCGCATAGTTTTAACTCCTAACTACTTTTGTTTTCAAGTCAAAAACAGAAATATTCTTTTCACCCACTTTTTTTTTATTTTTCCTCTGATCATTATAATTTATTTTTCCAATAATCTGTGATGAATTTTACAAATCTAAAAATACTAACGTTTTCTATTCGATTTATTTTACAAATAAGATTCATGAAGAAATATTTTTGAGTAATTTTAAAGTCATTTGTTTTTTTTAAAGTAAAACTCATGAGCACTTTAAATTTCCAAGTTTTTAAATCTCAGTCTATAACCATTAAAATTTTCAAGGCTTTGTACATGAGGTTTATATGCTTTGTAAATGCAGTGTTATTGTTGAGGTTTATATGCTTTGAAATGTTATTGTTGAGGTTTTAATTCTTTGTACATGAGATTTATATGTTTTGTAAATGAGCTTTGTAAATGCAGTGTTATTGTTGAGATTTATATGCTTTGAAATGTTATTGTTGAGGTTTTAATTCTTTGTACATGAGGTTTATATGTTTTATTCTAGAGATTTAAAGTGTTATTAATGAGGTTTATATACTTGTACATGAAATTTATATGCTTGTGAACAGATGTTTAAATTATTTTGAAGCAAAATAAAAAAAAACTGAAAGTCACAAAGATTTAAAGTGGTAAAAAAAATTACGACACAAATATAACTCGAAAATTATTTTTCATGGGTCTCATTTGAAAGAGAAAATCAAATAAAAAACGTTCATATTTTTAGATTCGCAAAATTCATCACGAATTGTCGAGAAAATGGATGAGAATGATCAGATAAAAAATAAATAAAAAAGTGGGTGAAAGAAATCTTTCCGTTTTTTGCTTGAAAATAAAAGTAATTAGGAGTTAAAATTATACATATTTAGAATTTTAATGCTTGCGAGTAGCATTGTAAAATGTTATAAACAGAGCTTTAAATGTTTGAATATTAGCGCTGGAAATGAAAGTTAAATAACATTGGAAGTTTTTTCTGTTAAACTACATAGGGGACAAGTTCGGAGATTTTGTTTGGAGTACAATTATCAGGCTCCGAATTAAAATTGGTTTTTGTGTCGAGTAAATTTTTTGTTTAATCTTTGATTCTTCTTCCTTTTATTAAAACAAAATATCTGAAGTACTAAAGATTATTAAAGTACCTATGATACTCATACTATAAACACCCTACTCTTGAAGCAAAAATCAAAATATGTTTTCCCATCTCAAAACGATCCAAGGAAAAGAACACGCCAGAATCTTTCGCTATAAGTTAATGCTCTAACTCTATTTTTATTTTCTTTACTTTTAGGAAACAAATTAAGGAATAATATAACGATACCAGAATCAGGTATCAGTATTTAAATCTGAATTCTCATGAATTAGTGGAATGAGTTCTCAATGTTTGCCTAAAATTATTTTGTAAAGTGGTTCACACATTTGTTTT
This sequence comes from Carex rostrata, assembly GCF_964058835.1. Taxonomy (NCBI): domain Eukaryota; kingdom Viridiplantae; phylum Streptophyta; class Magnoliopsida; order Poales; family Cyperaceae; genus Carex; species Carex rostrata. The sequence continues at coordinate 10,140,059 of NC_135931.1, forward strand.
ATATTCAACGTGCCGTGATTCAAAGAATCAAATTAGACAAGTTTCTATATATAAAGAAGACATGCTTTCCAAGCTCATCATTCTTCTCGAAAAACTGCATTTGGCACTTTAATATTAAGATTCCGGTAGTATTGTAATATTTTCTCATAACTCATACCCTTTTTTTAAGTAAAAGGTTAAAATTCAAAACTACCTAAATAATATAAGATTTTTTCTGTTTAAATTTTGAACTTGTGTTCTCTCACAGTACAAATATTTGATATAAATATTTTTTAAAACAAGAACACTGTTGAGGAGTTAATTTGTTCTTAAAAATGTGAACATTTCAAATTAATATTTTTTATATTTTCTTTCGATCAAAAAAATGGCATGATTAAATATCTTTACCTTTTCATACGAAAATATGCCATATAAAATTGGCAGTGAGAATGTTTTGTTTAAGATAGGACGAAAACAACCCCGAATCATCACCATGAGAAAATTTATTCAACGCTTAACCCTTCTTAGAGCGCACTTTTGGGAAATCTAAATTAGAAAGGTGGAAACATGCAAAAGCAACGAGTTATATTAAATTCCCTGCTTTACTGAAACAAGGAGCAATAAAGTACTCAAAAAGAGGACAGAGAAGTATAGCCGAATTAGTTCGCATTACCTTTCTGTTGCTTAAACTTCAATAAATTAATAAAAGAATGGCGGAACAATCACTTTGATAGTTTGATGTATTAATCATTTATGGTTTTCCCAATTATCAAAGTTCTCTCTCTTAGGAAAAAAAAAATTCAAAAAAAGAAGTCGTTGAATGTTAGAGGGGAACCTCAAAAGGAAAGTTATATTTGTATATTGATAACTAGGCCAAGTCTAAATGACAAATAAGGTTTTTAGTACTTTCATGCAATGATTATTTCATATATAAATATTAGTAAGAAAATTGACGACGTGTATCTAGTTTCGTTGCATGTCTTCAGAAAGTGAACAATTTTTTTTCCTATGAAAACATGAAGAATGAATCTAATCTGTAAAAAAAGATACCTGTACAAAAGACTGTTTCAATATAAGTACAATTTATTTATTATTGACGCCATATCTTTCTTGTACAACAAATTCAACCAGAATGATAGGATTGTTAATTTTTTTAGACAGAAAATAAAGATAACATCTAGCATAATAATTATGGCATTAGTTGTTTCTCTGTATGATAAATTACAGATTTAAAATTAATGTTTGTACTAAATATCAATAAAAAAAATGAATAGAAAAGAGTCAGATGTCTTGCATCAAACATTATTACTCCAACAAATTGGTCTTGGTTTTTTGTGTTTGTTTGAGCCATAAATGGAGGTTTGGTGCAAAGTAGGGTCCTTAAATGGAGTTGGATAGCAGTACGTTTTCTATCGAAATCTTGAATTGAGATATGTTGTAGTTAGGGTATTGCAGTCAACCGTGCTGTGTTGCGTATCGTATTTTGGTGTATCCGCCTATCCGGAACGAGGTCGTACTGTTTTAATATGTCGAAATTTTTACACTTGTATCATCTTACACGAGATAAACACAAATACGTTTAAGTGTACAGTAAAACGGTTTGGTACAATGTACCGTGTCAATTTTTCTTTTCTTTAGATCTTAGTAATTTGTTACTTTAAAAATACATGCTAATAAAAAAATCAGAAATAAATTAAATTATCTTTATTTTTGTAAATTTCAGTTTTTTTTAATATTTGTGGTATTTTTGTTTTGTTGTAACATGAGAAATTATTTTTAAGAACTAACAAAATTGAAAAAAGTTCTTAAATGTAATGTACTCGTGTCTACACGTGTCGATTTAGAAAAAAAATATAGAAAACAACATGGTATGGACACGTCTAACAAGACATACCGTATTGTGTCGTGTCCTTGTCTGTATGTACCGGCACGTGTGTCTGACACATCGTACTTTTGTAATACACTAATCGTAGTACCTTCTATTATTGATTAATTGTTGTGTGAATTGTGATATGTTTTTAATAATTTAATTTGTTGAATCAAACAATCTCACCCCAACAATTATAATACCGGAGTCACACGGGGCATTGAGTCAAATGATCCCAAGAAATTTATAAAAACACCAATATAAATTTGTTAAAAATGAGACTGCAATTAATTTGTTAAAAATGAGACTAATGTAAAAACACTCACATATGTAGACTAATATACTTTCTAAAATGTATACATATTTCATACTTAAGTTTTTCTTTGTAGAACAAAATTTACACATGTTATATTCAAAATAGTAAACGAGCTGGGGATAGAAAGAATGAAAGATCCTCAACAATAAATCTCATTTTCCTAATAATTTATTAACACAAATAAAGGACGTTATACGATCATGCAGGAGAAATGATAACGATTCATAATTCCTCAAAATAAAAGATGATAACGATTCATATGACCTGGCTTTATAATCCTGAGTTCCTGACAAATCTGCATCGCTTTTATTTAAAAGAAAAGAAAATGTTCCTGACAAATCTGCATCGCCCTTTTATGAAAAAGGCGCAAATAATGACTGAACATCCATACGAATAACAAAACATCATAGATTAACCAAAAAAATAAATACAAATAAGTTATTAAGATAATATTTTTTGAGTGTGAGAAGTTGTTAGTTAAAAATTTGATTGAAAACTTCATGTAGATATTTAAAGTTAAGATTTTTGATCAATTGATTTTGAGGAAACAAAAAACAAAAAAGTTGTGAAAAATGAGGAGGAATCTACTTCAACATTTTACAACAATTAAATTTTACGATTTTTAAAGATCAAATAGTCGATTCAAACTATTTAATATGATCTCTATAGTTCTCCTTCTCCTCCGCCCCTGATTTCCCACTTGCCTCCACGTCGACCTTGCCCTCTTTTCTTTGACCAGCGCCTCCACAACCCGTCTATCCTCCGCAACCCTCCTCTGTAATCCACCTTCGTTGATTCTTAAGTTTCGCTCTCTCCTTCCTCATCCAGCGCCTCCAACCGACCCTCGCCTCCTAAGATTTTGTCGCTCTATTTCTTTCCATTTTTTTTTTTTTTTTGGGAAGGAGCCGGCTCTAAAAAAAGAGAGCTTTTTAGAGAGGAGAAACCCTAGCCGTCGTCGCTCTCTTCTTCCTCGCCTCTTTCCATTCTACTCGTCCCATTTTTAGTTTTTCTTCTTCGGTATAGCGATATGCTTCCCTCTCTCTCATCTCTACCTCCATAAGCGGAGAAGAGAATGAGAGAGAGGGAAGGGAGCCGAGTCGAGCGGAGCCGATCGGAGCTGAGAGCGTGGTATCATTGGAGCTTGAAGTGTAGAGCCTTTACCCCCCCCCCCCCCCCCCCCCCCCCCCCCCCCATCTTGATCAGAGTGCGACAAATCCGACCGTTGGAGCGCTGCAGCTATCGGACGAAAGCGGATCCGATCGTAGATAGAGATGGAGAAAGAGGTAATATGGTGATTTTTAGAGTAGATAAATATGATTAGTTGATTAGTGTAGTTTACGTGATTTCATGAGAATAAATGAGTTTAGATCTAAGAAAGAGGGTCATTTGACCCGTTGTAAATCCTTTTTTTTTTTTCTATCAATGAAATCGTTAGTGTGCATTTAAAGCCACCAACCTTCAAAAAAATATGATTTCTATATTAAAATGTTCTTAGAGAACAGATTTTACATTTTTTTTTACTATTTATTAAGTATTTTACAAAATTGTTATTTCTAGCTAATTCTGGACCATGAGAAAACAACAGTTTTATAAAATACTTAATTAATAGCAAAAAAATTAAAAAATATATAAAATTTGATCCAAACACATTTTAATATAGATATCATATTGAACAGTTTTGATCAATTATTTGAACTTTCAAAATCACAAAACCAAATTATTATTATTATAAGATGTTGTAACTTATAATATAATATTATAAGTGATCCCTCATGAAAAATATGCTAGTACGATATTTTAAATTACCTAGTATGTGGATTTTGGTGAGGTCAGCACTAATTTAAATCTACTGTCAAAATCTCGGTCAAATATGCTTTTATAGGTTTCTAATGAAAAGAACATTAGCGTCACAATTTTTTATGTCAGAAATTATCATAATTATTATTTGTATATTATTTCAAAACTTTACTATTGAAGTTATTTTCTTTGAGCAATGCACAGAGGAGTAAAGCCAGGGAATCGATAATACCAGTGAATACATGTGTCTACATAATTATTCAAATATATATGTACATATAAAACTACCGTAGATCCGGCTACAGATGTAAGAATTATCGTATTTTTATGCGTATTATCTGTGTTTGACATCAAGTAGTTTATATAGATTTGTTATAAAATTTGTAATTTGAATTTTATTTTTATTGTAAAATTATTAATTTTGTTGTACTTGCATATTTGATTATATGTTCAAATACGTCAAGTATCCGTTATATATCTAAATAGATGCAAATTTGGTTTTGAACTTGAGATTGCCTAATATTCATATCCATATTTGCTAAACGAAATGTTAATATAAATATGATTTTAAAATTATTTATTTAAAATATATTCAGTTTACATGCTGCTAATACATGTAAAATGATATCAACTTTTTTATTAATTTCACCTTATACTCCATCGAAGTTAAAAAAAAAATCATTAAATTTAACCTATTTTACAATTAATGCATTTTTTCATTTCAATTTTGTCTTTTGAAATATTACTGGGAAAAAACAAAGAATATTGTGCAGACTAATGGCATCTTATCCTCTATTTCAAATTAATTGTTCTTGTTATTCATTTCTTTAAAAAAAATAGTTACAGATCATACGCCTCATTTCAAACGAGATATATTAAATTTCAGAAAATCTATATAAAATTAACATTTTGTTTAGGGTCGACTTCTGACTTCTGAGTTTAGAAGAAGAGAAAAAAAAAGGAGAAAAAAAAAGGTTATTATGCTCTAAATTGAAAAAGTATACTCTTTTCTTAAAAAAATAAATAAGCGAACCCCTGTATTTTCTTCTTTTCACCGTCATTAAATTTATTAAAAGTAAATCTCGATAGCAATTAGCAAGATTCTTTGTTATGTTTGTTTCTCCATTTACATTCTTCATGGACGGAAGAAAACGTGGTTTATAAGCGGACCAAAGGAAGAGCTCCCCGAAAGGGAATATATTAATTATTTATTGTGAAGTAGAAGTAAAATCAGAAAAACAAAAAGCAGCTCCAACCCTTAAACTAGATGCTTACTCCAAAAACGTCTCGGACCTATTCCTGACTTTTGAAAATTATCTGAAAATGCGAACGGAGCGGATAATATTCAAATCGTATTTGATTCGAAATTTGAATTAAATACGGATGGATATTCAATATATTAAGTTTTTTTTTTTTACCATTGGATGAGTCATAACTCATATATTGATCTTGATCAGAGTTTTTTTGTTTTGTTTTGTTTTGAAAATAGAAATTTATTAAATGAAGAAATCTAATAATTATACAAGAATATAATTAGAATTTGTTATCTGATAACTTAATTTGATTCTTAATGTCTAGCATATGTATCAAATCAACTACGAAACAGTTTCCTAATAGGATACAATCCTAATAATAGTAAGGGAAAATAAGCATGATGATAAATTGATAATGACGAAGAACTGATACAACTAAGAAACCCAACCTAATTCCTCAGGATTGGACCCTTTTAACAGGCCCAATAATTTAGGAAATTGTTTCGAGCCTTTTAGCCTTTTAGTCCATTGGGCCCCAAAACATATCGGCCTTTTCAAATTAACTAGCTAAATTAATCTGGCCCATTTACGAGAAACATAAGGAGGTTGGACTTGGACTCTGATTTGCTTCATTCTGTAGTGCATAATACATAGATTAACTTAATTGTCTTTAAAGTTTCATGGAGAAATTTCAGGTCCTGGATTTGCTATGAAAGAATCTAACACCTAGGCAGCAGATGTGATATTTTTTCTTTCAAGGATAAATTTGAAAATTTCAAACTGCTATCGTTCTTCAAATCCAGAAAATGGGATTTGGATTATCCATTTATATGCACACATCTGATCAGATGTGAATATGAGTATAATTAAATCTTTGTCAATTATAAATGCCGCTGGTAATTCAATTGATATGACTATTAGATTAAACCCGTAATATAAATCGACAAATTTTCAGATTAGATTGATAGAACAGTACAGAGGAGTGGGGGTTTTCCAATGGGATTCGACCAAGTTCGGTGCGATGTCCATCGAAACCCTTGTTTTCTCACCAATTTACAGCAGTTGAATTTGTTTATACTCCAATTAAGCAATGCCTTCATTTGTATACTATTACCAGATAATATAATGCAGGATTTTATTGTAAATACTTTTTTATCAATGAAAATCTGTTTGATGGCAACTTGCCACATTACTCTCAAAAAAATATAATGCAGGATTTTATCATAACTGAAGAAGATTGAAGAGATGTTTGCTTGACTTTAAAGGCATTAAGGGGGTTAGACTTAGAATTTAAGTTTTCATTTATTTACAAGGGTATATGTGACACCTACAATTAATCAAGGATCAAGGACCATTTGCAAATTGGGACACCTACAATTGCGGCACTCACAAACAGACACAACAGTAATAGTCAGAGATCAGGATTACTGATAACAGTGTTCATATGGTGGAGGGAGCGATGTGGCCGAATATTTGCAGAGGCAAATCACACAATGCAGGAATTAATTGAACAGATACTGGTACAGACCACATATAGTGCAATGGAACAAACGCAGCAATCAAACACAGCCTAAATCAGAAAAAGAAGAAGCCGCAGCAAACTTCAAAGGTGGGGTAAGAGGTGACATACAGTATATCAAGAAAATCAGGGACTAAATTGCATAACGGGCTAAGAAGAAATACTGACAAGATATGGCAATGGCTATGAGGGTACCAGCGGAATAAATTTCAACTTTTTATTTTTTCTTTAAAACAGGTTTCATTAGGTTTTCAATTTACTGCTTTCGTATTTTCAGTTTTACTTATTTGTAGCTCAACTGTTATGAGCTCAATTGCTTTTTATTTTGGTGGTTACTATCCTTGTGTAACAGAACCTTTCTTTTAATATAAATGTGAGCAAGACCCTCATTTTTACTCAAAAAAAAAACAAGGGTATATGTGACGTCCAACATTTTAATATGAGGATTTACATGAAATTTAGATGCTCTTAACTGTAGGAGCACATACAAAGTCGTTGCCTTCTAATTTTTGAGGTGCTATTATTTATCAAGAATAAAGAGTTGATTCAAGTAATAATCCGATTTTCTTCATTAGTTCGATCAAGCCAAGTCGGTAGTCGACAGATCGAGCGCCTACTAGACTGGGGTGTTTGTACCTCCATCTCTAACCTCAGAATTTCCCATAATACTTTCACATCCTTGTACTCGCATGTTTGCACATCATCATATAACTTCATGATTCCATTACCTGAGAAATTGGAATAAATAAATGTAATAAAGGAATTTTCATTTCACAAAGAAATATAATATGATAGTAAAACAGTTTTGTAAAGATAATTTGAAGGAAGCATATTTGTGAAGTTTGTTCTTGTCCAAAACATTTTTAACTCATATGCAAAATTTTGCAAAGAAGAGGGTTTTAATATTTCTTTTAGTGATGCTATATGTTTCTTTACTGGGACAACATCATGGTACCAGGGCACTCAGTATTATCGGTATGGGATGTATCAGTTGGTATAGCAAAAGCTGCAGGAAGAAGTAGGTGGAAGATGTGGCAATCACACTTCGCAGCGACATGCTGGCACATTTGGAAGCAAAGAAATCACCTAATTTTTAGAGGTCAACTACAACGAGTGGATACGGTTGGAGCACATGCTGTGCAGGAAAGGAGCAATGTGGAGTGCATACTGTTAATTAGCCTTCAGTTTATCAGTTTTTCTGTTTTTTTTTTTTCTGGTATTGAGCAATATGTGATGAGTATGTGATGCAATAGATAGAATCAATGTAATTTATGCACACCTCGACAGCCTCTGTCGAGCATTTAAAAAAGAAAAGATGCTGCATGTTTCTTTTTGTTTGTGTTTTCTGTCATTTGGATTTCGCATTTCTTTTCTTTCCTGGCTGTTCCTAAATCAATTATTGAACTAAAGTAGATGTGCTGATCGTATAACTTTTTAAATCAATTACAAATAGATGTGCCGACATTTAGAGCAGTCAAGATTGAAGAGTAAATAGTTCCTCATATATAATTATTCAATGTATTACACCAATCAACTACATATAGTTAAAATTGGGCCTATAATGTAGAGTAAGATCCACGCGTTGACTTCAATTGGGCCCCAATTTTTAATGCTCTAAATGTCGGCAGAGGAAGGAAAGGATGTAATAACTTTATAGCACAGTAGCGCAGTACAAGATCTATATAATGAAATTGTAGAAAAGTTTGGTGTGAATAGAACAGACCATCTCACCATGTATTGACACACATTGATGATAAAAAGAAAAGCTACGTCCTACGTAGCAAATAAAATTGACAGTTCAACCAGTTAAACCGATTAGTTAGGTAGGACTGTAGGAGTGTACATTTTAGGAAAAAAAAAATTAGAAAGTAAATGTTCACTAAAGTTAGGGGTGTCAACGGGTAGGTAAGGGTTGGATGAAAGTATTATCACGCTCTTATCCATTATAAATTTTTTTTATTCTTACTCTATTCTTACCTGTTATGATTATCGGATAACAAAACGGATAGCAAATAAATGAAGAATAATACTAATATAATAATATTTTTATTATTAATTAAATAAAACATTAAAACACATACATTCATTTCACCTTTTAATTTTTTTTAAAATATAACTCTTTTTAATTTTTTTAACATAACAAACATGGTTTACGGTAAAGTTATAAAAAAAAAATCAACTGATCCTAGGGATCGGTGGAGGTAAAAAAATATTTTCTCCACCAATCTCTAGGATCGGTGGAGCCATTTTAGGACCATCGATAGTGTTGATTTTTAGATAAATGTGAATTTTTTTGCTCCATCAATCCTAGTGGAGAAAATAATTTTTTTGCATGGAGTTTTTTTTCATAGCTTCCCCACGTCTAGTGTTTGTTATGTTAAAATTTTTTAAAACAATTCTATTTAAAAAAAAATCCATTTCACACATGTATAGTACTTTATTGAAAAAAAAATATGATCATGCTAAACGCAAGTAGACCAATTAAAACACTCTTTTCAATGCTTATTAATATATATAATATCTTTTTTTATAATTACCCGATCAGATAACGGGTAAGAAATAGGCTTTATCCATACCCTTATCCGTTTAAAAATATTTATCCTGATAAGTTTACGAAAAAAAAATCTTACATGTACCCGATAAGTTTACGAAAAAAAATCTTACTCATATCCGTCTTATCAGATACGGTACGAGTCGGGTAAATGGATAAAAGGGTGCCATTGACACCCCTAAGTAAAGTATAACCCAAACAGATTTGGAAAAAAGTTTTAGAAACCATATATATAATTTTTTTTATCAAACTAACTTGATTGGTTTTATTACAAAAACCATAAGAATCAATATGGCATTTCGGTCCGAACTTTTTTGTTTGTACCGAATTACCATTTCGACCCGTGATAGTTTCACAAGTTTTCAATCCACAACCACACGATTTCTCCAAAATATATAAAACTACCTCGGACCGAAATGACAATTCAGTACATAAAAAGATATAAATTTTCGGACTAAAATGCCATTTCGGTTCATATAATTTTCGTAAAAACAAAACTAATCAAGTTAGTTTAGTAAATTCTTTTTATTTATTTATATTTCTACAAAAATTCCACTAATTTGTTAGGAAGCAAGTCTTGTTGACATGACATGGGAGACGTGAACCCTACACGCACAATTCTCCTTGTAGTGGAGGTTTACAAAATATGTATTTTCTTGTAAGCATAATTACTTTACGTCCTCACCGATTGTATAAAAGAAGAGTATTTGACGAAAAAAAAATGTATATACTGTATTCATGCCTCTATTTTCAAAGTAAATAACAAACAATTAATTAATAAGAGTCAAACAAAAGTAATAGGCATATTATAGATTGACATGTACATTGAATTCATGTCTTTATTTCTAAAGTTTAAACAAAACATTCCATACTAAAAATAAATAATAAGAGTGAGGTTATGGTAATATGTATATTACAATTTAATCTATACTCTGGATTCCTATCTTATTTTTCAAAATTTAAATAACTAATATAAACAGTTAAACATAATCTCCAAATGAAAATATACTTGAAAACAAAATTTGATAATTAGTCATTGAATATTGAAAGTATATTAGTTATTCGAAGTATATTAGTCATTGAATCTCTACTGAATTGGACTTGGAATTCAACTAAAGTCGTGCAATCCTTATAATTGTGAATATAGGGTCAAAGTCTAAGATCGAAATTTCTTAATCAAAACGAGAATTTGATAATTGAAAGGTCACTCTCAATGAAGTTCATGCATCGCACGCTGGGAATGGTTTCAAATCACTGTGTCTAATCACTGAAAAGGAGAACCTCCATGCCACCCCTACTTGTTCCTATGATCGAGCTACTATCCAGTATTATTTCGGTGCAAAATCATAATTTGGTTTATCAGTATGAATAATGTGCCACATAATATCACAATTTTACTGAAATTCATAATTAAAACAAATATTTCTACTATATTTATTCAAGAAATTATTTAATTTGTATTTCTAACTATATTTTGTTTAGAGTTTTGAAAGAAAAAGAAAAAAAAAACTAAGTTAGTTCTTAAACTTTGAATAAAAACCTACAATCAAACAAGGACATGACTGGAACTTTTTTTTTTGAGTAAAAGTACTCAACTATTTAATATTTGCAAATGATATTTTTATATGAGTTTTTTTTTTTTTTTGAGAAAAAATGGGGGTCATGCCCTCATTCATATACTGAATAACAATTTTTATATGAGTTTTGAACATGCGATATCTAATATTGAGATTATTGTCTTTGCCACTATACCAGATTGGATAAAAATATTGACGGAGCAGTTTTGCTTAATGCAACACACAAGTCATATCTAATATTATTTTGAAACTCTTGTTTGTGTATTGAATGAAACAAAACTGCGATGTCAATATCATTACCGGATCCTTATTTTCTTTAAATGAAAAAACTTTGAACAGAAACAAATAGCTTTTGAACTTCCATTTATACTTTTTTTTTTTGAAAAATCGTGGCAGAAGTTTCATTTATATTTATTAATCATTGTACTTTCCAAAACAAGAATCAAGTTCATCCTTAAATTTTCAGGCAAACTGAATTAATCCTTGAAAGTGACGGCATCTCGTTGTCATCATTTCGTTGAGCCTTCCGAACAAAACTAAATGATGAAATTTTTACAGGAAGCTTAAGTTAGAATATTGGGGGTCTGCTTTCAGATTCGTGCCAGATTAAAACGAACGACTCAGGATAAAACTGGAACTTGTGCAAATTTTGTTTTCTAAATATTTCAACCATGACATCTTAAAATTAGTTCTAGTATCTCATTGCCCTATTTATTAAGCCATCTGTTATAAGTTCACACGTGTGCGAATAAAATTCAAACGGATGCAATACTAACTTATTCAATGTTTTCCATGGTATATAAAATCTTATCTTTGGTAATCATGAAGACGCATTTCTTTACAAATTTACTGCAGTACCATCAATTAAACGCTTTTATATTCAACACGAATTTTTCTTTTTTTGCCAAATCGCTAACGAAACTAAGAAGGCACGGTGAAGGTTGTAAGATTAAATCATAACAAAGCTAAATTATTAACCATCCAAATGACAAAAAGGACAAAATCTGATCGATCAAATCATGATTATAACTATGAAACATGACAGGAACTAAAATGTATGAAATGTTACGACTTTATAAACACACGGACGCCACAAGGTGACAAAACCTAGGACCAACTAAATGGTGCGAATCTCGTGAGATTTAATTTCGTCACAAGCAAAGGATGGAGAGGCCAATAATTGGCACAAGTACCGTCATTCGACTATTAATTTTGTTTGTTATATTAAGTACCTATAGAAACTTTTAAATATTCATTTTTTTTATCAGATTTTTTTCCTATTAAAGCTAAACATTTTTTTCTGTTATCCCCTTTGATTTATCGATGAATTTACTAATAAAGATGTGATTTGATACCGCATAGAACTTCTTTCTTAAGATTATCATGATTCTTTGGCATCATTAGCATCCTTTTAGCCCTGACTGAAAAAGTTATTTCGCTTTCCCCTTATAATATAATCACCTCCTCTGTTTTGGAACATTGGATAAGCACTAAACTGTAGTAGAAATATTGAATCTCTCATTTTCGATTTTAATTAAAGAGGTATCATTTGGTTAATTTTGATAATTTTAAATTTAAAATCCAACTTCTTTTAAAAAAAATCAACATTATAAGCTTGTTTTCTATTATTTACATATCAATACAAAAATAATGAGATTTGTATATGTTTCAGTGTACATCCAATAATTTATAATTTCAACGGTATGAAATTATTGGTCCTTAATATATCATCAAACAATACTTAAATTGTATGAAATTTAATTGCTAGACTATTTATATGTCCAATAATATATTACAAATTTATCTTTAGTTTTCAATTTTATTTTTTGTCAGTGATCTTCACTTTAGTGAGTGGATAGTGTTTTTTTTTTTTAAAAAAAAAATTATCTTTTACGGAAGCAGTTGAATAAACCTCGGATGATCTGAAATTCTGAATCTCAATTTACCGTTGACTGATTCAACAAACAAAATAGTAAAAAAATGAAGTCATATGCGATTTGGCCTCCCGCGTCCTACAGAGCTGCAGTTCTAAATTATTCTCTTTGCTGTTTTTTCAAGAGAGAACAAATAATATCATTTTTCATCGATTAACATGACCATCTAATTTACATATATGATGTAAATCTGTGCAGAGCTGTCCCGTGTCGTGTTATGATCAAGTCATATTTTTTTTAATTCTTGACAGTGGCCGTTAAGTTTTCAAAATTCTGAACTTCAAACAGGAAAAGGTAAGCATATTTTTTAGTGAATTAGATTCATTTTTTCCGAGTAAAATACATACGCGTTTCAAATGTGAGTTCAGAAGGACCGTTGCAAATTAATTAAATATTTTACTAGAACTATATATACGTAATTGAATGTAATGTGTATAAATTAAGGCGAATTAGCAAAAGCTCCCCTGTTTGTCCATTCGCCATTAACGCACAGACAGACGGGACAGCAGTGTAGAATTAACAATTAAACTTGAGCAAGAAGGAACACAACGGGATCGATACACACAATGACATTTTAGCAACAGAGAGAAATTGGAGGGGTGAAACCGTGAAAGTGAAAACTTACAATTCTGACGAGACCTTAGTCGCGAAGAGATGGAGGCGAATGCACGCTTGATGGGATACACCAGCTTCTTCCTCCACCATGCCATAAGAGAGCGAGCGAGCGACAAGGCTTCTGTTTAGATGAAGCTCTCTCTTTCTTTTCTCCAGGAGTTCAGTGTTTCATTTCTATCTTTAACTCTGGATTTTTCTTTTTCTTTTTCAAAGAGAGACCCATGTGGGCCCCCCTGTACATTTGGTACACGCATGCTTTTTACAGTTAAACTGGTACATGCAATAAACCTTGAACAAATTATATACACACCCCACGTTGAGATGAATATATAAACAAATTAAGAGTGAGGCTATGGTAATATGTATGAGATGGATTGGTTGGTATTACGTATTAATATTTTTATTTTAAAAGAATATAACATAGAGTTCACCAATATACACTATGAATAGTACCATAGCCTCATTCACAAATTAATATTATACGAGTTCAGACCCCGAATTTAAATTGAGCTCCAGAGAACTTTTGCAAAATATCAATGCTACAAAAAATAATTTTATCATTTTCTTATGAAAATTGGAATCCAAAAAAAATTTTGCTTTACAAATTCAATATTTTTCTAGAAAAAATATGAAAAATTATAACATTTTAACAAATTAAAAAAATTTGCGCAACATATGAAAAACTTTTAAGTTTAAAAACACCAAAACATTTCCCATAAAAATATCTCAAGTTTGATTTAAAATACCATACATCTTATATCGGTTTTATTAAAATATAATTGTTATAATGATTTATTCTTGTATCTTTTTAATTTTTTAACCGAATTTGTTAATTTTCTTGAAAAATGGTACGAAATTTGTCATTTATTAATAAGTCATTGTTATGAAGGATGATTATATAATGTGGTTCAAGTTTAGAGCAGACTTATACTTGAAACATTTGTCATCAATCAAGATAGTAGTAATTAATTGTGTATAATTTAATAATTTATTGGATTTATTTCAAACGACGAATTCATATCGTTAAAATCGATCTACTTCTCGAATGATGCATTTACTTACAAAATTATTAAATTTTCAAATTAATTAAGTATAAAGTCAACCGGAAAAAAAATAAAATTTATATATTTATTTAATTGCATTTTTTCTTATTTTTTACTAGTTAACTTTATATTAAAATAAAAAAATACATAAATTGTGTTATGTATTACTTATGATTTAAATTGATTTAAACCGTTTGAATTCATAGTTTCAATCAATGTAATAAGTTTGAAGTTAAATTGGCCAAAAAAAATTAATAACAGTAAAAATACCTTAGTTCTACTCATTAATTGTTTTCTTAAAAAAAAAAAAAAACTTTTTTGTGCTCTTTTCATCTTGAATATTCTATTCTACACGATTATACACGATGAGAAATATTGACCATCATGAAAGATAAATGTGAGTAAAACTTGATTTTCTCAAAAAACTATCTTTGATGTAGTGGCAAGACACATGGCTCTCATGTAAAATGTTATAATTTTAAAATTCATAAAGTGAAAAAAAAATCTTCTATCAATACATAAGAATCTAAAAGTATTTAAAAGTGTGTTAAGTAGCTTTGGGCTCTAATAAAAAATTGATTTGCACGAAGATTTAATTTTCATAATTCTCCACTCAAAACTCGAAGACTGAGCTCAACAAGGGGCACAAAAGGAAATTCTGGCGTGTGAATATCAAAATCGCTTGTCACCAAATGGACGCATCCTCGCTATTTTTCCCGCTATGCACCATAATTTTACAAGAGGGATTTCTGTGACGGTGAAGCGGCTGTGAACAACACTCTGACACGTGGGACCCGTATTGAAATTATCCGGTTGATATATGTCGTTTAGTGCCATGACGTGTTGCCATCTGAGGCGTTCCGACAGCATGTAGGACCCTTATCCGTCAACGCAACATTAGCTAGGCGAAGAATTTTCTGTGGCTTGTTTTAAAATCCGTAATCACTTGCTAAAGTAATTATCACAGTTCGGTATCAATTATTTTATACAAATACAGTAATTAAGACGAAATTAGAAAAATTAAATTTAAAGGATAAAACCTAGGTAAACCAAAGTTTAATCCATCGTATCAGATGAAATCCCCCACTGCTTTCTAACAAAAGTTATACTACCTGTTAAGATTACTAGTTAACAGCACCAAGCAAACATAGGTATGTTCATCACGCACCACAAAAACAGCATAGTTCGGGAAATTTAATTAAATTTTCATGTACATTGTTAAAAAAAATAAAGTTATGAGGTAGCTAACAACCTCTGACTGCAACTTTGTTGAATTGTGTTAAACCTCAAATTTGGCGTGTGCAACCTTCGATGCAGATCTCCTGCCGCGCTGCACCGCGCTAACAGGAATCGCACTGTGTATGGCTGTATGCGGTCTCGAGATTCATGCATTGTCTTTGAAGTTTTTACAAAATATCTTCATACAAAGTCATTAAGGCGTGCAACCCTTGTTACGAGTTCAGATCCAGTAAAGTACCTCAATCTTTGGATCGGGACTGTCCAATTCAAATTCGTGATAATCTATTCAAAGTGGAGTATACACATCTCGAGAGATGAATTTAAATCGCAAAACAATTTCAAGCGACAGATTCGAATCGGACGGTCTCAATCCACAACCCAAAAACAGGTTACAACGCTAACTTGCTATATAGAATCAATCATTCATGGAACCGTGCGAAGAAAGTCGAATACATTTATGTGGGCTTTAATTTCTCAAATAATTGCAACCTTCCAGGTTGACATTTCTCAGCCGCCATCGCAATAGTAGATTAAATTCACTTTTTTTTTTTTAATGTTAGTACCATTGTTACTGCTTTTTATTGAATATTGGAGCTGATTTGAGAAAAGGGTTATGATTTTCTTAACACGCGCGCATGAGGTTGTACTAAAAAATAACATAACTGAATAACATAGGGGAGGAGATATTCCCCCCAAAATAAATAGAATGCTATCACACCAATGGATAGGAGTTTTATTTTTATTTATTTTTCAATCTGTTTTGGTATTTTTTTTTCTACCTACACATATACTCATGTAGCCAACAAATTAATAAAGATACTGGAGCAAAATAACAAGTGCAAGAATGGTTCTCTTTGCTTTAAAATTTGTCTGCCATGGAGGGCACTGAAGAAGAGAGAAAAGCGATTGGGGAGGGGAAAAAAGGCGAACAAGAAGACCTCAAAAATCTCTAGCGTGTTAATGCAGAAGAGATACCTCAACAACCAATAAATCCCTTGTAAGTTAATATAGAGGAGACACTTCAATAAGGAGATGGCCCAATACCAAATCTCCGTACAACTGCAGAGAGGAAGTAGGACTTTGCCATTAATACCGACATAAATGAAAGAGGCGAATGGCATAGGTGGTTTACAGAAAGGAGAAGTTCAAGCGACAATACTCAAAACCACCCTATGGTACATTCTCAGAAAAGGTCAGGCGTTAATAAATGACGTATGGGGAAAGGAACAAATCTACCTTTCAAGAGATTTGTTTCAGAAGAAGTCCAAAAGACATTTAGTATAACAATAAAAGAATGGAGATGTCTCAGGTGTTTATCCAAAGGGCATAAGAAAATCCAGTGCAGAGTACCGGTGAGATGTTTTAAATGCAAGGCATTGGGGCACCAATTGGGTAGGTGCAGAAGTTTTAAGGAATGAGGGGGGGGGGTATAAAGAGAGATTAAAGGCCGCCAATATTAGTGCAAAACCTCATAACAGACAAGCAATCATTTGCTCAGGCACTAAACAAAGAGAAACATCCTTTCTTGCTTTCCACCACAAATCAAAAACGAGAAGAAAATCCTAACAAAAAAATGGAGCTTGAGGAAGAACCCTTTCTTAAAGAAAGGCTAGAGGAGAGGCATGTCTTCCTACCAGCCAGAGGGACCCTACGCCCGCAAAATGAATTTTTTGACAGAACTGGCATAATAATCATGTTGTAAGGAGCACCGACTCCAGACCTATCCAGAGACATTGCACAAACCTTTGCTATAAGACATGACTGGCAGTGGCAGGATTATGAAGTCATGTCAGCTAGAGACACTCCGTTTCTGGTTATATGGTCAAACTTTAAGAGACAAATTGATTCTTAGGAGGTCTACAGGATCAAACCAAGGGTGGTCGTAAAAGTTATGGAGTAGAGAGTTGATCTAACCATGGCGTATAACCCCCTCCATGTGAGGCCTGGATCTGGCTGGTGCACCTACCGCTACAAGCATAGAATCATCAGAAAAACAGAAAGGTGACAACGGAGGTGGGCCATATCATGGGGATCATGCCATATGAGAGAGCGATAGGACATTTCAGACACATCACACTTCGTGTGTCCTGTGAAGATCCGGCAGAGGTAACAAAGCACTTGATGTACCATGAAGGATATCTCACCACCAAAGTAAGGGTGGTTCTACTGAGATGGTAGTTCTTTGAAAACACACCACTCCCACTGCAGCCAGAGCGTTGGGGAGGGCATGACAACTCCAGAAACATTCCTCCAAACCGTAATGTCCCGCATCCACAATACCAGGAGCGCAGGCAAGGGTCAGGTACAACTACTCTAGATGTCAGTATAAACAATTACAGCTCTGGATCGAACAATGCAAATGGTCCAAGAGGGAGGAATATAAGGAAAGAAACCCAAAACAAGTCAGCAAACTAGGTTACTGGTAAATATTATGGTAAAAAGGGTGCCTCAAAAGGAAATAAAAAAGAAAAACAAGAAGAAGCCAAACTCCATCGAGCAACAGGAATGACCACACACACAGAGAGCCAAACTGAGAAGGAAATCACTATAGGAAGTTACATGGTCAGAATTAGAGATACACTTATGCGGGTTATGGTGAAGATGTCAGAAGTACCAAAAGGCAGTCAGGGGATAGACCAATGGCTACAAATTGTGCAGCATATGGGGGGGGGAGGCGAAAAAAGACAGTGTGCAGGGAATTATCATTGAAAAAGTGCAGTGTTCAGAGAAGAAAGGGATGATGGAAGTGACAGCGAAAGTACAGGATTTCAATTCTCTTGTACGTACCAAGGATAGAGCATTTAAGGAGGGGTCAGACCAAATGGAGGCATATGTTGAGGCAGAAAGGTAAAGCAACTCCTCTTCAAATTTAAACCTAAGTGTGGGCCCAAAAGAAAAAAAAAAGATCAGGATGAGGCTTGAGAAGGAGAAGACAAGGCCCAAGAAGGAGAATGGAAGGTAAAGGTCCACTCAGTTGTCACTTCAGAAAATAACGACATCAGTGGACAGGACAATGAAACGGATCTGGTCCAGTGGCTGGGACCCTTTAGCCCTGTTCCAAAAGAAAAGGGGATCTGGACTGAAAGCAACAACAACAACAAGAAAGAAATGGCAGGAGAAGTAAAGGGCAAAAAATGGGGAGGGTAGGGAAGAAGGGGAAAGGAAAAGAAAAAGGGGCGAAGAAACTCAGAGGAGAAGGCGATCAATTATCGGTGAGGAGGAGTGCAAGGGTAGAGGAAAAGATCAGTACGGAGCAGGTGTACTACAAAGAAATGAAAAAGGGAACTCAGAAGCCAAGAGTGAGGGAGCGAGACAGGTTGAGGATTGATTTTGCGTCTAAGAATGATAACATAGATCATCAGCTGACAATCTCTATTGTTACTGGCACAGGACTGAAAGACACTCAAGAGATTAGAGAGGCTTGAAAGGAGGCAATGGACAAGGATGAGGTGGCAACAGGGGAGGATGATGGGGACAACAAAGGAAAATGAGATAAAAATAATGGAGGAGGGAGGAGCAACAGTGGAGAAGGAGGTGGTGGCAACAATGGAGAACCTGCAGTCTCTGCTAGGTCAACGGGGCAATGTTTGAATCAAGAAAGAGGAGACAGGGCTGGGGAATTGACTCAGTACTAGAGAAGTGTGTGACTTTATGTAGTTTTAATTATTTAATATGTGTTTTAGGACTTTTGGCTGTAGGAGAGGGGAATGCTTGTTGTTGTCTTTGTTTTTGGAAATGCATATGGTCATTTCAAGATGTGTTTGTTCATTTTTGGTGCTCGGGGGGAGCCCTTTGTGACTTGTTAGAGCTGACAAGGGTCAGGATTTTAAGATATTTGTGTGTAGAGGCATGTGGATGTAAGGGGATTAGAGATACAAGGTCCGGAGATGATGTGTATTATAAGTTTTATTAATGATTGCAAAAAATATCAAATTCATGACTTGGAATGTCAAAGGATTCAATTACAAAAAGAAAAGAGACATCATTAAGAAAATAATAATGAAAAAACCCCTCACATCATATGCTTACAAGAGACGAAATGGAAATATGAAAATAACCAGTTTGTCAGACAAACAGTTGGACTGAGATTAGATCAATTCTTATTTATCAATGCCCATGGAACAGCAGAGGGAGTGTTATTGGCATGGAATTTAGGTCTTCTCACCAAGTTGGACCAAATTGATAATTACTGTTTATCGGTAGATTTAGCATTCAACATGGATGACACTGTGTTTCGAATCACTATAATATATGGCCCATCAACACAGAGGGAAAAACCAGCCTTTTATAGAGAACTTCAGGCAGCTGTTCACACAAAAGTATGCACAAAGTTTTAGTACTGCAAGCTGTACCTTTTAACCTTGATTATACTTTCGACTCAGATTGCAAGTGTACAATCCTAATCGCATAGTATTATCAGGTATCGATCCACAGGGACGGTTGAAACTTAACTGGACTTTACTTAAATTAAATAAACTCTAGAAGTTGCAAATGTGATTTTGGTATTTTTAAAAAGATAAATAATAATATTCAAAACAATAAATATTTTTGGAGTTTTGTTTAATAAGAATAAAAAGGCGTTTCCATGATTTTAGACTCATCTAAGTTTTGCCTCTCAGTCCCTGACACGGGTCGTACAGCTTCCTGTACGGGTCGTATCAGGTAATATGGATCGTACAGCTTCCTGTCCGACCCGTACTGACTTCGAGTTAATGCACCAGTTACTGTTTCTTTGTGCTGTTCCTTTGTGTAGGGTTCAACTGACCAGACCTAATGTTTCTAAACCTCAACTGTCGTATATTGGTTTATTGACTTGGTATGAAATTGCAATATTTACCCTCTTAGGATTCTAGACTTCGACTTTCGTGTTGGTCCGAATTACCTAGTTGCTTGTTTGGTATACTAAAGGTAACCTCTTATCTGTCGATAAGAGGAAATGTTCACCTTTCGGCTACTATTTGGTTTTACCTTTCGGATCACTAAACCTACCTCATGTACTTAGCTTTGGTTGAGAGATTTTAAAGGGGAGAATGCGCTTTAGATGTGATCATGCATCTAGTGACAAACCAATAAAAATCAAACAACTTAATCTAAGCAATTAAAATCAAACACAATCAAACAAACACAAATTCTAACACAAGAATCAAATAACTATCATGAAAAACAAAACATTCGATTATATCTTAACCCTAGAAGCTAAAAGAAAAGAAAACAAATAAAACAAGTAAAGATAATGATAAAGGAGCTCATGGCAAAACTCGAGGAACGAAGAAGATCCGTCGCAAAACTCTCGTTTTTTGCCTTTCTACTTGTTCTCCAAGCCAAGCCCTCGCTCCCAAACATTAGGTTGATCCAGCATGCCCAGATACCCTCCCTGGTGTAGGGAATCACGTTTTTAAAGACCCAAGACTGACTTTCCTTCATTCAGACTTCTTTCCCAATTTCCAGATTTCCTGCCAGATTTGTCTGACAAGACCCGTGTCAAAACTTGTCCGACCTGTGTCAGAACTTGTCCGACCCATATCAAAACTTGTCTGACCCATGTAGAAAAGTCAGAAAATAGATGTCTGACAAGGGCCGTGTCAAGGCTTGTCCGACCCGTGTAGAAAAGTCAGAAAACATATTTGTCTGACAATGACCGTGTCAAGGCTTGTCCGACTCGTGTAGAAAAGTCAGAAAACATATTTGTCTTCCCATTTTCGCCCGTTTCCTGCAAGATAAGAATAAAAGCGTAGCAGTACCATATTCTATAGATATTTAATGGAATAAACATGGTTTTACTGTTTTGGGCACAGGTTTTGGTACAGAATTCGGTCGGAAATATAGATATAATAGCGTGATATCAGCAGCCCAACCTTAGCATAATCTACCATGAATTGTGTGTGGAGATCTTAATGTCACTCTACTACCTCAAGACAAACCAGACAACTTATAACTACATCCTCCAAAACCCACACACAACCTTACACCTACTTAATGATTCTCACATCATTCTCATTCCAAAGAAAAAAAGGGGCATCACAAGTGGCAGACTTCAGGCCCATCAGTCTTATCAATTATATGCAAAAGATCCTGTCAAAAATCATGGCAACAAGACTCCAACCAGTCATGGCTGAACTGCTAAGGGAGGAGCAAACATGATTCATAAAGGGAAGACACATTAATTAGGGATTCTTATACACTAAGGAGATAGTATCTATGGCAACCAGATAAAAACATCAAATTGCACTCTTCAAAGCATATGTTTTCAAGGCATTCGACACTTTGTCCTGGGATTTCTTAAAAAATGTGCTAATGACAAAGGGGTTCTCTGAGCAATGGATCCAGTTCATCCAGGACACAACACTGAATGGGACAACCAAGCTGGTGCTCAATTCTGTAGCTGGGAGAATCATAATCCTAAGGAGAAGAGTCAGGCAAGGAATCCACTAGCACCATACTTGTTTATCCTGGTAATGGATTTTCTACCAATATGGTTTCAAAAGTTGGTTCATGGAGGACTATTCAAGTAGCATTTCAGTGATTGTAGACAATGCTTGCTGTATGTTGATGATACATTATTTCTTATGGAGCCAGAAACTCAGCAGCTACAGTTCCTTAGGGGCATACTCAAGATATTTGGGGACCCATCATGATTGTAAATAAACCTACAAAAATTTGAACTCTTGATCACTGCAGTAACATGATGACTCTAAATGAGTACTACTAACTTTTAGTATATATAAATATATACTTAGTTACCCTAATTCTACTCTGTCGGATTACAAGTGCATAACCGTGTAGTAGTGTCAGGTGTCGATTCACAGTGATAGATCTTAAGTTATTTAACAACAATAGCACTAGTCTAGGTTTTTTGGGTTTGTTTGTAGTGTGTATACTTTTAAAATAAATAATAATGATGTAAGTACAGGATAATTTTACAGTTTACTCTGGCAAGGGTATAGGTGGAGATGCTAATTGCTGTAAACCAAAAATAGGGAGCCTTTAAGATTTTAGATGAAATCCTTCTAATTATCTCAATACATATTTATGGCACTCATGTCTACCCGTATACAGCCTTCTGTCACTGCTGCATACAGACCCATATACGGTATTGTCACTATCGCATGCGGTATAGACTACCTCACAGATAGAGCCGCATACTGGTACTATTATTCCTATTGGCTTTGGGAGCCCTCGACTTATCTGTTTAACTGGATTTGCAAAACATACATAATTGTATTTTATAGTTTTCCTTCTTGAGAATCTGCGAAGGTTCATAACAACTGAAGGATCAGTAATTACATATCAATGGTGCATTAATGAACTGCAATACAACATCAATGATGTAGTCATGAAGCACAAGACATTGGATAGCAAAAGCATCAACTCAAGATTAAGGATAATTAATCTGTAAAATTGGTAAAATAAGCTTAAGATTGACCTAAGTGAGGGCTATTGTTGCAATGGTCCAGAACCGTTGCAACGAAATAAATACATCCTCTGAAAACCTCGTGACGCATAAAATAGGTTTTAGCATCACCGAACGCTAACCTTTCCAAAGGATTTTCGTTGTGGGAACCTTTGCAACGGTCATGGACCGTTGTCAACAGTATCCACCGTTACACTTCAAACCGCTCAGATTAACCTACCGTTGTAATGTGTTGGGGTTTCGGGGTGCTAATCCAAAACTCCTTTTAGGCTTAAGGTGCGGAATGACCGTAGAACAAAAATTTCTACAGCCAACTTAAGCTCAGGATTAAACGGGGTATGTCAGGAAACTTTCCAAGGCGGTCCACCTTCAGTATTCCTTTGGCATCAAAACCCAATTTAATCCTTTTACAGATCTACTCCATGGTTGATTTCTAAAACTTTAATCTACTTACCAATTAAATAGATTAATATAACATATTTATACCTTGTTTCCAAATCACAGTTGGAATGCAGACCGAGCGAGTAGAGCCTCACCAGGGAAGAAATCGACTCGGAGTATCACACGTGTGATACCTCTATCGGTTATCCACCAGGACTAACCACAGAGCGGTTTGTTTCTTCTGCCAGAAATACCGTAAACCGCGGAATTATGCAAAAACACTATTCACGGGGAAAAGACGAAAACCCGTAAACACGAATTTTCGGTTGCTCGGTTTCATCAATATGCAAAACTGACATACCGCTAAATTCGGTAAAACACTATTCATTGATCCCGTAAATATACTCCACAACAACCCGCAAGATTATACGTCAACTATGTATAACTTTCTTTTCTCAACCGAAACACTATTTGGGAGAGAAACCGAGAAAGAGAGAAAATACCGATCCGTTTCGACACGAAACCGGTACGAATGAATTAGTTAATTTCTCTCTACCCCTCCACCCTTATTTATAGTGTTTAGGGTTGGTTGCAAAAGACCAAAATGCCCTCCAAGTTCGGCCTATTTACAAGGTATGCCATTGACACCTCATCCTTTTATATGTGAAATGACCAAAATACCCCTTCCACACCCAATTTATAACCATCTTACTATTGATCATAACCAATTTATAATCAATCACAATAAGATTCTCCGATTAACTCCTATATGGTGTGACCCAATAGGATCTGTGTTATGTTGGTAAATAGAGTTAAAACTGTTTTAACTTCTATAATCATGGGTGGCATCTGGCAACACATCATGACCATCCAATTACACAGATGATGCTGTACTGTACAATATCACGATCTAGTAAACAATTTACTTGTGTCTGTTCTTCTGTCTCATAGCTATCAGATCAGTTTCAAGGTAGATGTGTGTCATCCTTGCTAACTGAAATCTTTTCTTGATCTTGAGCAAATTATCAAATATAATTACTCTTGTAATTATACCGCTAGCAGATAATCTAACTCTATCAAGGGGCCCAGTGATGCTATAACTCGTATAGAGATACGAGGGACAAATAGTATTCTTGGTAAACTATCACTTCCTCAGCTAAGCTATACATATGGAAAAGCTACCGTTATGACTGCTTTTTACGGACAGCGGTGGATAACAATCACACATACATATTTCTCAGTGGGAACGATAAATACCTCATACTGTAGAACGTGACACTGAATGAAAACATAAATGACACGAACACAATTCTATTTAATGTTTCATTCGGGGTCTGTCAAATACCATGTTTCTAAAACATGTATCTATGTGATTAAAATGACATCTCGTGTCAGGTGGTTTGTAAAACTTAACCATCTTTTAATCCACATACTAACCTTATTGCGGTAATTAGTGTTCCTGCTAATTACCTTGGTCAGTGACCTTTTAAGAGTATATATCATCTATATTATGGAGTTTCACAATTTCAGTCATGAACTCGAAATGATCCATAAATTCAATAATACTCAAGGCAACAAAATGCTATATAAATAAACATTCAATTCATGAACAAAGCTTTATGATAATTTATCGTATTATTGACTTCTAGATTATTACAAACTAACATAATGGTCCCCTGTATCGTTGCAATGGTCAGCACTACTTACTTCCTTTTTATTAGCTCTCTATAAAGGGAGCAAATCACCTGCCCCCCGGGGTGCAGGATTTTCCTGCCCCCTCAGTCACTGTGGGGTGGGGTCGGGTTAAGGGTGGGTGGGGCCGGGTTTAGGGTTTAGGGTGGGTGGGGCCCATTAACAGTGACTCTGGGGGCAGGAGATTCGATCCCCTCTATAAATAGAAGCTATACCAAGGTCTGGAGTATCACTCTAGCCACCCCCAACTTCAATATTTCATATTTATAGATCTAGAGAAAGCAATTGTTGCTTGTGCACTTGAACTTCAATACTCACAATCAATCTCAAGCTTATTAAATCAATTCAACAACTCCTAGAGTGATACCGCGTGATCAAATCATTTACTACTTCAAGCCTTGTGCTCACCTAGCAATCCTTGAATCCTCGCAAATCAGATTGTCTTCCTTTGAGCCTTTAGTGCTCCTATTAGGACCATGTGAGTTCCCAGAAGATTATAAGGGCTTACTGGTTCCACCTTGTAATCCTTTCTCATTGGGTAAAGAAAGGTGAGCCATCTTGAAGGTCGTGAGCCCTACAGACGTAGGCGTTAGTGTCGAACTCCGTAAACAACTCTCGTGTCAAGTGTCTCTAAACTCTACTATTTACTTTATTTACTTCTTTTAGTTTAGGACAAAGTTATTCTAGTTTTTGCCAATAATAACTTATAGACACGTTATAACTTTATTAATTAGACAAAAATCTAAAAAGACCCTATTCACCCCCCCCCCCCTCTTAGTGTCTTTGGGACTAACAATTCCCTACAAATGCCAGGGTTTGGTTCTATGCGTATTTGAAAGGTTTCGACTCTAAGGTCAGCTTGTGGGGGGACAATTCAGATTAACACGGGATGTAATGTAATTAAACCACTCACACTAATCTAATTAATCACATTCCCCTATTTGTGAGTCATGCATAATTGTATTTTGGTAACCGGACCTTGTGGAGGTAGTGACAGTACTGTTAGATATGTGTTCTAAAAGTTATCTTATGTTGATCACTTTTTACATGTTATGTTTATGAATTGGATGCTACATGCATTTTGTTCCATGAAATTTATGTTTATCTATAGAAGTGTTCAAGAAGATGCTCTTGGTCTTGAACCATAGAACTCTATATGATGACAAACATAAATCTCTAAAATGTTCACAAACTTGGTTATTAGCATGGAACACTAATATACCATGATAAGTTTGTCATGTTGATTAAAGTACATTGTAGTTCTATAAATATTGATAAAGGCTTATCGTTTAATAACACGAGTATATGAAAGGTTTCATATATTGAACAGACCTAACGAATGAAAATATTATATGGGTTATGTTAGTGTCATTAATATTTTCACTGTGTCTCAGAATTCTAAGATATGAGATGTATTTCTTTTTCACATGAGAAATATATAATGTAATTAGTATTAAAAGTTGTTTATCATAAGTGGTGATAAAAATATTAGTTCCTTGTATATAACTTGTGCGGGAGAAAGTTATATGTCAATAGTATCATTGCCCCTCATTTATAATGAGTGATAATATTTTATGGGCCCCTTGGTAAAGTAGAATTATAATGCATGCAATATAACTGAAGTGCAGTTATATATTTATAATTTACTTAAGAGACCAAGAAACGAATATAATACAAAGATGACACAGTCTGACTTTGTATATTATTCATAATATAATGTAGTAAGGAATGGACACAAGTAATGTTATTTATAACGTTACTTTAAAGGATCATGTATTGTAAAAAGGATACTTTACATCTATGTTATTTGGGTAACTATAATGTATAGCTAGAATACCGCTTATAGTTTATGGTAATAAAATGTTTTATGCCATTGCCAACATAACACAGATCCTCCATATAGGTCACACCAACTGAACGAGAAACAAGAATGATATTTTATTTATATGATGTATATTGTTTCATATGACATGAAATAATATATATGTGATAAATAAATATCATGACTGCTTAGAACGAAGATAAATTTATGAGAAGTGTGCATGTATATTATTTGGTATAATATGGTACATATTATATAATATAATATACATGACACATAATTAATAATGTGCAAAACATTATTATAACATAAGTTTATTAAAACCCAAAATGAATATGAGTTGAGGCAGTTACTGTAGCGCACATTGTAGCAGCGGCTAGGGTTGTCTCTTTTAATAAAGAGAATTATAGTATGAAGGTTACACAATGGAAACCCTAGTATATTTGTATATAAGGAGAGGTAGAGAAGGTATTCAATAAGAGAGTAGCAAGACATTTTCTGAAAATTTATTTCCTTCTCTTCCTCTCCCTCCTAGCCGCCATCCCTCTTCCTCTCATATTATTGGTTTCTCTAATGAGAAATTATTAGAAGAACAAGAAGGGTTATTAACTAGGTTCTAAGCTTAGATTAGATTAAGACCTCTAGCAAGGTCTTTCTAATTCTTGTTTAGTTCAAGGTGAACACTAGGAGGCCGTTTCGACAAACGAAGATATTCAAGAGATCTAGAAGAGAATTCGACTTCTCTATATTTACCAAATTAACATTTGGTATAGGTATATCCAAATCACCTTTAGTAGATAGATTTGTGATGAATGAATGAGTAGATATCCATTTGCATACATTTGAATTGCTTTAATAGAATTAGCATAATAAAATAGATCCGTAGATGCTTGTAAGAGGGTCAAATTTTTTGAATTTATTGCCTTGCTGCATCATAAAATCCTTCAAGTACCTCCTATCTCTATGGTTGTGATGGTATAGAAGAAACCCTTTCATTGTACACAAATCACCTTAAAGATAATATGTTAGATGGACCAAATCTAGTCTACCCCGGTCTCATAGAATCAAAGGTTCGGTATGAAAAGTTGTGAGAAACCAAATGTACGAGTACTTTGCTATCGGGAGTTTACCAAATACAGTACCTAGTAGTAGGAGTAGATGCCTTCAATTAAATAACCCAATTAGATGGTGACAGCCCTAATTAAGAGGTACATTAACATGAAGTCATGAATTACGAAAGGTAGATGTTAGGAGGTAGATATAAGCCAACTTAGTTGGAATCCCCATCAAGACAATAACATGAATTTAGATAACTCCAAAAGTAAATAGAATGACCAAGTGATTATAGACCAAAAGCCCTTAGACCTTGTTACCTTGATAACAAAACCGTTTTTATTTGTATTTAATTTAGTTCTTGTTACAACCAACTAGGACTGGCAAAAAAGCTCGTGGCTCGTGGCTCGCTTGGTATTCGCTCGTGACTCGATCAGTAACAACTTATTCAGTGGATCAAGTTAAAGTTAGCTCGCTCGCTACATACTCGAGCCATAATTAATGAGTTTGAGTTTGGCCTGGCTCGGCACGAGCCAGCTCGGTCGTTAACAAGCTATTTAATATACATAGTTTAATAGTTTAATCGTATCCGTTCACTTCAGATTGGGGATATTATGGTCTATAGATGTTATAGCCAATGTTATGGCAATTGCACTTTGGACTGTGTTTAAGTTGATTGGTAATTTTGTATGGAATATATGTGAATTAATTATAAGCAATTAAGTTAATCTGTATGAATTTGTTTGATTTGGTATGCATGAATTTATTATGTGGATATGTTTGTATGAATTTAGAATTTTTGATATATTTGTATGTATGAATTTAGCTGTAAAGTTAATTTATAGTAGTTGATTTACTTAATTAAAATTGAATTAAGAGTATTCCTCAGTAATTAGTTATATAAATATTATTTTATTTTAGTCATAATTGATAAGATGTGTTATGAAAATTTAAGATATATCAGGAAAGAAAATATACAAATTTATAAATCTGCCAAGCTAGTAACGAGGTAGCTCGGCTTGCTCGGACAAGCCACGAGTCGGTCTTGAGCAATAATTTTAGCTCGAAACCTAAAATCCAAACTCGCTCGCTCAGCTTGATACACCAACAAGCCGAGTACGAGTGTGACCTAGCTCGCTCTTTAACAGCTCGTTGCCACCCCTACAACCAACTATTTCGGGTATTGAATCCAAAATTAGTTTACTTTGCAACAAACCCCCCTCCCATTTACTTATTTGCACTAGTTTAGATTTAATTTAGTTAAAATAGAAAATACAATTGTCTTAGTCTTTGGATTGATAACTTATTTACTACAAAGATAGATTATGCGCTTGTAATTCAATCTACTTTGCGTATTTAGGTTTTATAAATTTAAAGCGAAAAATTGTATTGATTTGACCCAAAATAATCATACCTAAAATACACATCAGGGTACTTTGCATACGCTTTTTCACAATTTTTTGTACTAAAAAGTAGTGATTTTCACCAGTGTTGTAAAATGCGGTATGCGGAAGGTATGCGGAAGACCACCGCATACCGCATATACGGTATACGGCCGCATATGCGGATTTTTATGCGGACTTATATATGCGGATTTTAAAAGAAACGATCAAATAAAATAAGATATAATACTCACAATATAATAAAACAAAGAAAACATACAGCCCAAAATCAAATAATAAATAAGCTGGACTTAACAAAGGGCTTTTATTTTTAATTAATGCAAATATATATGAGTCTGTATCTCAAAGTAAATTTCGGCCCAAAATCTCATGTACTGACCCATGATCAAAGCTACGCATGCATCTCATTAAATGAAATAAAGTGAGTTTGCACAGCGAGCCAACGACAGCTCAAAAGCGTCCGGACTTGTTTTTCTTTAGTCCCACAGCATCAAATTAAATATATGAAGACGCTTAGGACTCTATAAAATAAGCTGGGAGGTTCCTTTCGCAGATCACTAAACTGGATGTCTCCATCCGGATGAGTCTTTGTAATTTGATTGGATCCGTTTTATCAATGGATATCAGATCATTTTTTTATAAATAAAATTATTTGAATTAAGAAATTTTAGAATCTGGTAACCGGTTTTAATATTTTTTAGTATGTTTTCAATGTGGACCGCATATGCAGTCCGCATAATTAGTTTTTATGCGGTTCTTCACCGCATACGCATATGCGGCTGCATATGCGCTGCATAGAACCGCATTTTACAACACTGATTTTCACTATATAAATTGGTGTTATCACAATACTACAACAAACACAGGACAAAGCTAAGATCATAGGATGTAAAGCCTGTCTTCCTACTAAAATACTTGGGAATGCCTCTCTGACAAAAAACTGACAAGGGACCATTACCAACCACTCATCAACAAAATAAAAAAAAATTTCTTCTTGAAAGGTAAGCATGTTGTCAATAGGAGGAATGGTGACCCTCATAAATGCCACACTATCTGCCATGCCAATATATTTCATGTCCAATTTTCTTTTATTAAAATGGGTTATAAAAAAAATGGACAAAATTAGAATAAAGATTCCTATGGCATGGTCACAAGGAGACCCTGCATCAAGGAAAATACATGAGCCTGATTGCTTAGGAGATTGTCATATCCTCAAGGAAGAAGGGAGGCTTGGCCATCAAAAACTTGAAAACAATGAATATGGCCCTCATGACAAGCTAATCTTGATAAAGTCAAGTAACCTAGTGAAAGGTATTAGTGTCCTAGAGCAAACTTAATGTTGCTTTTTGATATGGATCATAGATTGATTGACGGGAGTCAATTTGTTGCCTAGAAATTGCATTACTTATGGTTTATCTACAAGTTTAGATTGAGTGGCAGCCACACTATAAAAGTAATGCATTTTAAAGTATCCCTAGCCAAAGTATTTAGCAAGGAACACTAATTACACTCGAGGCTAGTGTGATGATTGAATGTTGTGATTTAAGCTTATGGATTGACTCGGATTTGCTGCCCGTTCAATGTCACAGATGAATATAGTGTTTATATGACATCAGATTTGACCACACGTGAACATCACTATGGATTATGTATTCTTGTCATTGATGGTTCACGGTGTTGTTGTCTTACTCTGAGAATATGGTGTGCCTGCTTAAGGAATGTGCATTAGTGGTTTATGTCCAACGCTCTCTGTAAAAAAGGGTCATTCAGACATATTCTCTGTGTACAATACTTAGGTTGGGTATGACGCATATGTCAACAGGATTAAATATCCCTTGCCTACATCCTGGTGTATGCGGTAAGGTATGATATTCCTGAGCCCCTTGATAGAGATTATATTATATGTGCACAACCTGATTGACTAGCTGCAATCAGGTATTATAATATGATACCCACGTGTCAAGAAACATAATCGATGATATAGCGGGAATGACAAACATCCTGTCTCACGTTCATCATTGGATAATCATGAGATATTGAAAACAACACAGGCAGTGTTATGCACTGTCTATATTGGATCTACAATACTGTCTGGATACATATCTTCTGTATAATTGGATAGTCAAGGCGTGTTGCTAGATGCTAATCTTGATCAACTGGAAACTAGCTGTTCCAGATTGCCAACATAATATAGATCAAACCGGTCACACCTACAAGGTCACTAGTCGAGATGTCATACAGGATTATGATACCGTGCAGATATGTTGGAAAAAATATGCACAGCGAATTATATAATATGAGTTATTAGACTATTCAATACTATGAGAGATATGAGGATATGATCAAAGCAAATTTGTAATTGGATGTACAAATTGTGTTTTGATTATATGAGGTGTACTAATCCTACTATTTTGGTAAATTAAAGTGTGCCAAATAATAGAGTATTAATAGACGAGCGCGTGGATATATGGAATGCGTGAAACTGACTTGTAGATCAAAAGATCTGGCTAAAAGAAGGAAGGTTGACAAAAGTTAGACTTGGTCAACTTCGGGATTGACCAAAGGATGAGTGTTTTGTTGACCTGGCCAACATTATGAAGAGACGAGAGTTTGCTTGGAGGGCAAGTCACTAGTAGGGGCCATGAGGGAAGCACTAGATTATATTTGAATTAGATTTAAATAGACTCATGGTCCATACACTACTTTTGAATGATATTATTTTTGTACCCCTTTAATTAATGCACCCTTCTAATTAATTAGAAGGGTATGATCGTAATCTTTCATGTCTATTTAAACACATGATCCCTTCATCCAAGTCATGCCAATTCATTCTAGCAAGATCTACTTTCTCTCTCTTCAATTAGATCACTTGTTTGGATCTAATTCTCTCTTCTTCTTCTCTTTGATTCCTCTTTCTTGCAAAAGAGAAGAACTGCTACAGTAACGGATCGAGATACAATACCAGGTGCTGTAGTACTCAAATCTGCTACGGTTCAGGTTACTACAGTAATCCGTGAACAGTGATTCCTGTGTTGCTACAGTAATTCCAGCCAAGTAAAGAGATTCAATTCTCTTTTGATCGCCGTTTCGACACCACGTTATTGATTGCCTTGAAGTCGAGCCACATCAAGTCCGGATCAGAT
Organism: Carex rostrata; assembly: GCF_964058835.1. Classification (NCBI taxonomy): domain Eukaryota; kingdom Viridiplantae; phylum Streptophyta; class Magnoliopsida; order Poales; family Cyperaceae; genus Carex; species Carex rostrata. Next base: position 10,172,654 of record NC_135931.1, read on the forward strand.
CTGATCCGTGTATGCCTCTATTCGATCCATGCTTGATCAGATGAGAGAAGAAATGAGCCGCCTCGACTTGATTCAAGCTGATCCTCCACTCCACATGCTGACCGCCTCTAAGCGCCTACACCGATCCGGATTGGCTTGATCCGATTGAATTTGAGCTCGTAGCCGAGCTGCACCAACTTGCCTTGGCCGAGCTCCTTGGGCCGAGCCTCCACTCGAGGCGCCTAGGCCGTGTGCCACCATCTGCCGTTGTGTAAGCCTTGTCTCCGACCGGCCGAGCCTCGAATAGCCGTTCCATGTAGAGTACGAGCTTGATCTCTCTCCTTCTCTTCTTGTATTCTAGTTAAGATCGATCTAGATTTTTTGGATCTTGATCTTTTATATCTTGTTCTTCTCATCTCATTTTGCGATCTGTTCGCTTGATTTGAGATTCGAGTTTAGAATTGAGTTGAAGATTATGAGATTGTGTTGATAGCCTTTCAAGATCAATTCAAAGTGTTTTGAAGTTGTGAGATTGATGATGAGCTTGCGCGAGACGATTCAACTTGCTGTGAAGTCGTGAGACAAGCTTGATAATTCGTAAGGGAAGATGACTGTAGAACTAGCATTTGACCTCCTCTTTTCTCGACTAAACCTTGGTGTGCGAAGTTTGAGGTTTTATGTTTTGAAAACTAGCTAGGTGACTAATCAAGGGTGACTATGGAGCTGACAATGTGTCTCCCTCCAATGGAGAGGTATGTATTATAACACTTTGCTAGATCGTGCGTGTAGCACAATCCATAAACTGCGTGGGATTGATTGCATGTTCTATCGTAAGATCGTCTCTAGAGGCTATAAAATTTTAAAATGTACTTGTTAACCTAGAGAATACCGTAACACCTAGAACAAACTATTGTTTGTATTTCTTGTTCATATGATTGATTGATGATAGTCAATTTGTTGTCTAAAGTTGCATTGCTTATGGTTTATCTAAATGCTTAGATTGTGTAGCAACTAAATAATAAAAGTAATGAACTTTAAAGAATCCATAGCCAAGGTAATCAGCAAGGAACACTGATTGCATGTGAGGCTAGTGTGACGATTAAATGTTGTGATCTAAGCTAACACAGATCAACTCAGACTAGCTGTCGGTTCAATATCACATATGCATGTCATTGGATTTGACCACACGTGAACATCACTATGAATTTTGTGTTTTGTCATTGATGGTTCACAGTGTTGTTGTCTTATATCTAAGACTATAAAATGCCTGCTTAGGGAATGTGCATCAGTGGTTGGTGTTTAACGTGTTTTACCCTAAAATGTGACGCTTAAATAACCTAACATCATACAACTCTAGTGTTACATGACATGTCTGAAATGACACCCATCATACAAAAAAAAAGATTTAGTACAATGCATCAAAAAAAAAATATCATAGAAAAAAAAAGAAATATGTGAGACCGATGGTTACATATGAAAAAAAGCTGCCTCTTGATTAACCTTGACTTACCATTGCAATTATCATAAATATAAAAATAAAGAGAGCAACAAGTTCCTGCTGGATCAAAATCTATGAATTCAATTTCTTTACTCGGTCAAATTTTACTGATGTGGTGATAATCCAATTTCTTATTAAAGGGCCCCAGATAACATTTTTAGTATAGATCATATATAAGCCTTTCATGCATTACGGACCATCTCATAATTTGATTTGAGCCGCTTTCTTAGCCCATCATTGAAAATTATGAAATTATTAAAATGGTGAAAATATTATATTAATCTACACTACGGTGATACTTAATAACAGGCCATCAGCGCAGATCTCTTTTATCGGCTGACACAAATTGCTCTTATAACATAAAGGCTATATGAACACCTCAGCGACATTTATCACCATTATAACGACTTTTCAATATACTAAAGTCACAGTTAACACATTGTAGTCAAAAATGTGATTCAAATGAAAATATACATGTGCCATTGTGATAAAAAAAACAATAATAATAATAGTGCAATAAAATTAAGACCCCTATTTGTCTACTAAGCATGATCAATAAAATGAAAGGAGCTGCATCAGAAATAATATATATGTTAGGTGCTAAAAAATATTATATATGTCATAATGGGCATAATAGAGTCGAAACTGCTATGATATTAAAATAAATTAATGACCTTATATCCTCACTACAATGTGTTATATATGTCATAATGGGCGTGATAAAGTCGAAACCGCTATGATATAAGATCATTAATTTATTTTAAACAAAGAAAGTAACCTTGATTACCTTAATAAAAGCTCTATCTTCATAGAAATTTGAAGGTAAAGTCAAGATTTGACTTGAAGAAGCCTGAAGTAGCAAATAAATTAGTTTATTATATGTTTAACCAAGCAATACAATTTGGTAAAAGATTGGATATGGTATGCCATAAAATGTCACTTACCATCAATAGTTTGATAAAAGTTGTATGAGACAGTTCCTTTTGATTCAAATATTCTGTTGAATTGCCAACTGAATTTGATGCCTTAACATAATTTTTTTTTTGTGTCAGTACATAAATTATGAGGATGTAATTTGTAAATAAAGTATTTAACATGTATTTGATGAGATGGTTGATACGTTCAAAGGGTATGGTACAAAGCTTCAATACAATCAAGATGTACCTTTTATCTCTAAATACACTTTTGGTTCAGATTGCAAGTATACAATCCTACCGTGTAGTATATTGTCGGGTATTGATCCACAGAGAATATGTTTAATTACTATGCTTAAACTTTAGTAATAAATTTCAGAAAATAAAATAAAGTAAAGTGCAATAAAAGTAAATTGGGGGGGGGGTTTGTTCTAACAACTTCTAGATTTGGGTTCAATACCTGAGAGAGAGAAATTTTAAAACAATTAAAGTAAATAGAGGAAATAAATATTGGTTTGCTTTCTAGTTTGAGAAGATCTAGGGGCATTCGGTCTACAATCCCTTGCTAACTCTATCTATTCGGTATTTGTTCGAGTTCATGTATGATTTGATGAGGTTTCTAACCTAATGTATCATTAAGAGTCACTTTCGTGAATTAATGACGTGTCTAAGTAATTTGGACTTCACGATTAGGTCCTTCACCCTAGCTACCTAGACCCTTTGAGCTCTTGTTAGTCTCTCTTCTCCTCAAATATTGGTACTTCACGATTAAGTCCATCATACCAATACCCGATTCGATTTGAGATGTCCTAATTAGGGTTTAGCTTCACGGTTAGGTCATTCACCAAGTTCCTAACCTTAATTTCTGTAGTTCCGACTTAGATTACAAATTGGTTAGATCCTAATCCAAACCTAGGGTATTTGCATTCATAATTTGGTACTATCCTATTGATCACAGTCAATTTTGGGTCTTTCGAATCCAAAACGGGATACTACAATTCAAGTACTAATTATGTAATTAACACAAATGATAAATCACAAAAATTAACATAAAATCCCATAAAACAATCATAACAAAAATAAATAACCGAATAAGATACAATTAAACAAGTTCATGCATTGACCTAAACCCCTAGAGAGAGATCTACTCCCTCATGGAGAGATCCATTACAAAAATTGGCAAAAATAAGAAGAAATGAAATAAAGAAATGATTACACCCTTTATTTGATCAAAGCCCTCAATCTTGCTGACTTCTTGCTCGAATCTCCTTCTTCCCCTTCCTAGAAAAGCTTTCCTTAGCTGCAGAATTTTACGCTAAGTGTGTATTCCTTGAAAATGGATATGCACCAAGGGGTGAGAGAGAGATGAGAATGGATGATGATGTGTGTTGTATGAAAATGAACCTCCTCTTTTATAGCCAATGACCATGCCTAATTAAGAGGCTAGGAAGTGGAGTTAATGGGTGCTATATTTGGATTGTTTCCCCAAGATGCCTTGTCCAAGTTTAGCTGTAAAAACGTATCCTTGGTGCGCCAAAAATAGAAACCGTGTTGAAAACGTGTAATTTTGGATTTCTGCAATTTTAGTGCATCCGACTGACTCCAAATTTTCTTCTTTTAGTTTCTCATGTTGTAGATCTTCTTTCTAGCTTTCCAAAAAGTGGTCGTATGTCCAAAACGGAGTTACGAGTCAAAAGTTATGGCTATTTTAAGTTTAGGCTGCAGTTATGCGTTCTGCTACAGTGCGGCCAGGCCACCCGCACTGAGCTCGGATTTTTCCTGTGCGTCCAGATTTCATCCTTATCGATATCCGTGCGTCCACATGGATTTTGACGAACAGCTTATTATACCTTTTTAAAATTGGCGCGCATCCAGAAATTCATCTAAGTACTTAGTGCAGCCATATCGTAAAGCCTGCATCCGCACTGAGCATTTTTCTTTGTTTTTCATCATTTTTCTTCATTTTTTGCAAATTAAAACCAAACAAACGCAGTAACTTGATCCTAGGTGCATTCTATTCACTTTATATTCAAAATACAAGATATTTGATATTATTTCATAATAAAAATCAGATCGAATATGTATATAATTTAGGCCTATCAATGGTGGACACTGCACTACCAGAATTGTTTTCCAATCTGGATTGCTCATCATTTTCCCCTCCTTTCACCATATTTTTTTTTTCAGCCTTACTGTCTTTTGAGGAAGGTTACCCATGTAATATGGTTTTGGAGAGATATCAAAATTTCCAGCATTTGTGTTTGGAACAGTTAGCACCCTTCTATCAACTTGCATCTCGAGATTGTTCAAAGCACTATCTACAAAAGCATACAATTCTTCATAACCCGCTGCTTTCGCATATATCTTAGTAAACTTTTGGCAAAGTTCTCGGTTTCGTCTAGTCTCCTCCAACTTGGGATTAGAAACTGCCCTTCCATTTCTATTATAAATCACACCATCTCTTACTTCACGGGTCCACCTCTTGAGCACATACTTTTCCGACAATAACTTTATATTCATTGTATCAAGAACCTTTAGTGCGTGTTTACACAACACACCCCACCTCTCAAACTTTTTGCAACTACAAAAAACAGTTTGATCCATTGGATTCTAAAAAACTCTCCCACACCTTCTACTATCTTCTTCAACACTAATCATATCGGAAATTGTGACAATATACTTGTCAGTCACTAAACTTTCAACTGGAGCTGCCAGAGCCAATTCATATTCAGTTTGAAATATTTCCAAAAATGTTAGTGTATAATACCTCTCGCTTACTTGGAGAAGAATAAGAACTTTCACCTTGATCCTTGGTATTTTCTTTCTATATTCATACTCTGATGCAACTTCTTTTTCACATTCGTCAGCTAGCACTTTCTCAAATTGCTTAAAAAATCAATCGATATTCATGTCCGACTTCAAATAATCTTTTAAAAATTATTCATACTTTTCACTCAATTGTGTACTTCAGATTCCCAAACTAAAGATATTTTTTGTATAACAATATGCCCATTTTTCCTTCGGCTTTGGTTTGTATATAAAAGGTGACCAAGTCCCTTCCACCTTGCTTTCGAGATCACTAAAAGCTTTTTCAAACTCAGCTTCTTCTTCCAACCTAAATAGACAAATCTTAAACTCTTCCACAATATCCCTGCCATAACACATTAAGTTCTTCGTATCATTTTCAGAAATGTGCCAACTACCAAGTACACAATCCATGTGTTGTTTCTGACATTACATTAGCTATGGTTATTTCCATTGCCGCATCTTGATCGGTAACAATAGTTTTGGGATTTTTATTGTTATAGGCTTTTAGAAATGATTTGAATACCCATTCAAAAGACTCAATCGTTTGGTCGTATAAAAGCACATATCCAAAAATCACACTTTTCCTAAAATGATTTAAACCTAGAAATACACCAGAGGGTCTATGCTCCTTATTGATACCATGGGTTGTGTCAAATATAACTACATCACCAAATTGGACATAATCAATAACCATCTGTGCATCAGCCCAAAAAATATTACTAATCTCTTGTTGGTTATCTATTTGCTCTTCATGCTGGAAAGAAGGGTTATCTAAAGCTTGTTGACAAAAGTTCATCAGAATACAAACAACTTCACCATGAATTAGAGCACGTTTTCGCTTATTTCATAAATAATTATTCTGATCTCTGAGAGTATGACCAAGACTTTAAAGTCCATCAACTTGCTGACCCATGAGCACGTAGGTTTCTTTTGGCCGAATTCCAGAATCATCGGCCAAATCAATATCACAAGCTGCAACCTCAGTTACCTACAAATTTAGTTGTCCAACTTTTATTTAGAATTTATCAATTCAATATGCACATACTTTTTAATGTAATGCTATGGACAATAAACTTACTTTGCACTGGCAAGGCAATAGATAGCACGCTTGTGGCATTTGAAAGATGTGATTATGCTCATCGATGAACTCTCGAACCTCATATTTATCAGTTTTTCTATTTATATGTCGTACCAATTTAACCATACAACCACTACGTGTCTCCTGTCGAGGTTGTATTGTTCGATCATCTCGTTTATCCATTTTGCGATAACCCTTATTTGCACAAACAAATGCCCTTGAAGTAATTTTACCATCAATGGGACTACGATTGAGATAGTTCTTTCTAACGTGAAAATCCATTTTTCCATAATACTTAACCCAAAACTCCCATCCTTCTTATGTTGATTCGAATTCCATACTTTTTCAAGGAATCCACTCTGGTCCGCTGTTAGCTTTCATGCTTAACAACAAATAAAAGGTGAAATGAGGACAACAAAAAAACGAGGGTTCTCTTGGACGAGAGTACGGACCCAGGTTGTGATGAGGCAACGGTGATCGATATTCAAGGAGTCACGAAAGCGGGGTGAAGATGGTGTCCTCTCTCCAATAGAGAGGTTCTTGGTGGAGAAAAGAAAAAATTGGACGAAAAAAAATACGAAAATGAGAAGTCGCCATGTATTTTATTGGAAGGAAAGAGGAAATCAGTCCCTTTATTTATTTGAAATCCTAATTATTGAAATGTTGAATCACAATATCATAACTATTGAATTAAGTGAACGATTTAGATTTTTCAATTCTCTTGAGTAAGGTACCTGGGAGGATACAGATTCCCTCGACAACAGCTGGAGTTCGCATCGTCTGCATTAACTCAAAAGAATATCTTTTGAGTTAATACATATGGACCGTCCGATTGTAAACTGAGTTCATCTGGCTTCTGCCTAAAACATAGGAGGTCTTCAATATTAATACAGATTTAATTCGCACGAATTTTAAAGCTGATCGGACGGTGCAGATGTATTAACTCAAAAGATTCCTTTTTGAGTTAATGCAGAGGATACGAATTCCAACTGCTGCCGAATCAAACACAAGTTTCGCCTCTAGTAGTTGTAGACTTTGCACTTCATTGTTTCGGCCGAGAGAACGAGCGAGACAAGGCGACAAAACCTAACGCGCGTCACCTCCGTTGCTCTGCTTGTTCTATCCCCTTCCTCTCTCCTGCGCTACCACTCAACCACTAAATGGAAGGAGTTTTTGGCAAGAGTGCGGGTCCACGAGGAATTTTGTCTGGACCCTTACCCGTTTTTGGGAGTTCAGACTCTCATCCTTCGCACAAGTAAGATCTACCTGTTTCATTCTCTTGAATCAAATTGGTTTAATTTTGTACTTCCGTATATCTGTTTGTTTTTTATTTTTTGGTTTTTCGTTTGATCAGTGAGCCAATTTTCGGAAATAATACCTCAGTTAGTCCTGAGCGGATTAATCCTGGGAAGTCTGATTTGGTCTTTGAAAAAAATGTTTCTCCTGCTAAAAGGTGACTAACAACTTTACTTTTTCTTCTATTTAAGTTGTACTTTATATAAGAGGCAATTTATACATAGTATTCAGAACCCTCAATTTAAACTCGTTTAGAAGGTTTAGATTACAATGATACTGTTTTTTTTTAAGAATCAATTTTAAAATCAAAATGTCACCCTTATGAGGGATCATTCCCAGAGTTGACATATATAATTATAAAATTCATGGGTTTTTAGTGGTATCAGCAATACAAGTCCATTTTGCCAAAATTGTATATCTGTTTGCTTTCATATATTTGTTTGTTTTTCATTTTTTTTTGGCTTTCATTTTATCAGTGAGCCAATTTTCGGAAACGATACCTCATTTAATTCTCAGCGGACTAATCCCGGGAAGTCAGATTTGGCCTTTGGAAATAATGTTCCTTCTGCTAAGCTTGAAAGGTGGCTAAAAACTTTTTTCACTGATTAAGTTACACTTTATATAAGATGCGATTCATACATATTATTCAGAAGCCTCAATCTTTAAACTTTGCTTGGAAGGTTCAGATTACAGTGATACTGCCTTTATTTTTTGTAAAAGAATCCATTTTAAAACCAAAATGTCACTTTATAAGAGATCGTTTCTAGGAATCCAGATGTTAACATTTATAATTATAAGATCCATGGTTTTGTAGTGGTATCAGCTGTATATGATCTATTTTTGCCAAAATAGTGTTGTAAAATGATTATTTTTCCCTTGAGCTTTAAATTGTCAAGGATGCTCCAAAAAAATATAGTATGGAGTAGAGCAACTTTGGTTTATAAATTATAGGAGCATTATAAGTTAAAGAGATAAAGTCTTTTGCAAAAATAAAGTTAGCGTAACCCCTGTAGGAATTTTCTTCTTGGTAGGGTTGTTCTGGTAGGAGCCACAACACACAGGCCCATCTATATCGAAGTTTTATTTTTTCTAGTGTTTTTTAATTTTGTGTCTATCCAGGCCAGACACTCAATTTCCAACCAAGAACTCGTACTTACAAACTGCTCCTAGGCAAAACTTGTCGCCTCCATCACGACCAGACATCCATTCTCGTCTAACATACCTTGGAACCAACACCGAAAAGGTGGCTACTGATCCTGGCTTCTATGACATCAGTATGTCTAAGCTTTCCGAGCAAACGAGATCTCCAGCTCAAATTTTCCCAAGGTGGGTTTGATATCCTGCTTTCTTTCAAGGATAGTGTGCTAATTGCAAACTCTACCATACCAAGTGCCATATACCTATATAGTATTAGATTGTGCTCAAATTACAAATAGGAATTTATAGGTTTTCAAGTTCGTTTCTATTGATCAGGTTTATGGTTGTACTGGAATTTTGGAATAAATTAAAATTTTGTTGATGCATTGAACATTTAAGTTGTTGCTAGGGAAGTAATCTAAAAACACAATAGAGACTACCGTATCATACTTGTAATGCAAAGGAGACTGAAACTATACAAGTTCTTGAAATGGTCCTATTACCTGTACTATGTTACTCGTACTTGAATATGGATGTACTGCTACCCTTTGTTGTTTAAATATCCCTTTTATCATTTTTTTATGCATTGCTAATTTTGCCATGTGCATAATACAGTTTTCGTGAATGGATTGATGTTCAGCACATGACTATTTCTAACTTCTTTAATTCTTTTTAGGCCTGTCAGCACATCTGAAACCCAGACCTCTTACTCACATGCCACTGCTGCTAAGAGGAATAGATCGCATGATTTGGGTTCTCAGTCTGCATTTCAGGCCCCTGCTGGGGAGCTTTCAAAAGAGATGCGATTACCAATTCATGAAGTTTCGAGGTAGTTTCTTTTTTGAAGAAGTGTCGCGATACAAGGTCTTGATATCATTTCTGTTTTGTAATGAGCTCATGCTGCTGTTTGTTATTAAACCTTGCAAATGTGGTATTACTTCAGGCTAATTGCAAAATTTATGGTTTTTTAAAGTTGTTGGACATTTTCGAGGTAATATGGGTCGGCAGTTCTGCTTCATTTAATTGTTTATTTTCTGCTTTGTTGTTGTACAGTTTGGAGCCAATTGAGGCCAGTTTTGTGAAATTAAGTAAAGGCACATCTTTTTTAGGGTTATTTGCAGATTGTATATCTTTTTTTAGTTTTTTTCTCCCCATTCTTTGCAGGTCTGACAAACCATACCAAACTGATCCTGGGAAGAGTATGCCACCCACATTGGAACCAGATTTCATTCCTGGGTCGCAGATTCAGATTCAAAGTGGTAGAAGGCCAATTGCCTATACAGATTCGATTTTTTATGGGAACAGTGATGAACCCCCAAGAAGTCAAATTCCACCACCTGAAAATATTAGGTTAGTTATTTTTTGTAAGAATCAGTTTTAAGTGTTATCTTCTTTGAAATGTAAGAATGTTGTATAACAGTGCAATACATGTCATTATGTCAAATTATGTTGCCCATATATCGGTCTTGCAATTTCTGAATTGATGCCCATAGTACACTACTGCTTTGACTTCCCTATAGACAAGCATTGAGAAAGGAAAATGATGTTGGTTTGGGTATCATATTTTTTGCTATACAGGGGCATGCATAGTATTACCTGGGTTTAAGAGAGAATTTATGATAGTTGGTTGTGTTTTAAGGGCATGCGAATTTTTTTATAGTCGTGCTGTACTATGAGACCCACATCTCCCTGCTGTGGTACTTTTCAGTCTTTAGATTTAAAAAGCTTTATTTTCTGTACTGTTCTGGTCTGCTTTACATGTACTTCCTGAAATGACATGACCTGCCCTTTTTTTCTTTTGTATTTTCCTGATGCAAATTTCATCGTGTTTGATGTGACTGGATTTAAGTTCCTATGTGCTAGGACTCTATTGTAGTATTTGCTTTTGCTTTTCTCTAGGCCTGTTCGATCCATATATTATTGAAAATTCATACGAAGATATCCCTGCCCGTAACAGGAAGAGATTGCCTGGGCAAAATGAAAATTTGGGTTCTCGGTCAGCATATCTGGCCCCTAAAAGATCGGTTGCCAACTCAGACTTGCTTTCTGATGGTGCTGGGGAGTCCTCTAAACGAATTCGACCTGTTCATGAAATTCCAAGGTAATTTCTGTTTTTTATGTCTAGGACAATGAGTCAGATTAAAACTGGAGGAAAAACACTGGCATATACACTGATTTTATTTTTGTTGATACCAGTGTGGAACCTTCTAAAGGAAATCAACTTTCCAAAGATAATCAATCTCCGTGTCAGATTAGCACCGGAAGAAAACTAGTCGCTTACACTGATTCTATTTTTGATGATACCAGTGTGGAACCTTCTAGAGGAAATCAATTTTCCAAAGATAATCAATTTCCTCCTGTTGTGCAGCCGAGGTATGATATCTTGTATAATTTTTCGAACAATTTCGATATATATGAATTACTAAATACTGTTAATACTTAATATGGTATCATTTCAAGTTCTTTGAAGATTTCTACACAAGGGTTTTGGGTATTCTCTTGTATTCCTAATTTTTTTGACGAGCATGCATGATATTACAGTTTTGGAGATGTTGACCTGACTAATTCTAAGTTTTATTTTCTCCTATACTTCAAACCTCACAACTCTTTTGTGTGGTATTTTTTTTAAGGTTAAAACTTATTTTGTGTAGTATTTGGTTTGTAGGTTTTATTGTCTTACAGTATTACTAATTACTAATTACCATAATAACATTACTCGCAATTAATTTGCGTATAAATCGCGATTAATTCGTTTTTTTGACGTTTCCGAACCAAACACCGAATAAAACGCAAGAATCACAAATTATTCGCGAATAAAACACAAATTTAATCGCGAGTTATGTTACTATGGTAATTAGTAATACTGTAAGGCCGTAAAACCTACAAACCAAATACTACACAAAAATCAGAAAAACGAATTATACCCGAATTATTCGTGAGTTATGTTACATTTGTTTTTTTTGGTTTTTTTTTTTTTTTTTTTTGCTTCCTTGTGGTAATTACTTATACCCGAATCACAAATTTTTAATCCCGCCGAACCGAACCTGAGCTATTCATTTGTCACTATGCTAATTACTAGTGTATACCATGAATATAATGCTTTTATTCTCTTTGTATCAATTTCAGGAGAAATGTATTGCCTCAAACTTCACACAAGAAAAACATGGCTACACAAAAGTCTGGTAAACTTAGTGACCTTAAAGCGATGCCATCTCCTCTACATGCTGTTGACAATTCTGGGACTCCATCTCTACAGCTCCTGGCAGAGAGGTACCCTTTTACTGTTCGTTACTTGTGTATTAAGGATTATAGGACGGATTTGTATATCTGCTACCAAACTGAACTGAGTCTTTTGTTGGAGATGCCTAACTTCAAACATTTTCCAAACCGAGCTAAACCATGCTAAATTTCTGTCATGTGCGTGCGTGCTCATGCATGTTCAAATTAACACTTTCCTGTTAATAACCAAAAGTTGTCACAAATATACAGAGAAGAGGAAGCAAAGAAAAGGCGGCTGGCTCGGTTTGGGCCTGAACTGAGCCAACCAGTTGTTGAACTGGTTGAACCACCAGTTAGCTATGCTGAATCAAGCAAGCAGCAAGCTGACATTGATTTTTCAGAGGCAACTGCTATAGTTGGTCTTTGCCCTGACATGTGTCCAGGTAATCTGTTAACTTGTATCTCTTTTCTTTATCTTTTTACTCACTTTTTTTTTCGGAGGAAAGATGATGGATAAGGTAAAAAGTGACTGCATACTGTGTTGAATTGTCATTCCATGTGTTTTTGGTTTCTTTTATTGTTAATACAGGTATCTGATTACTTTAATCTGAGGATGGAGCATCAATTTCTTACCAAATGTCCACTTACATATACCTTATGGTGCTTATGCCAATTGTTGTCGTTGCCTGTATCTCTATACTGATATATGCTAGGCAAAATTGCTATCCTTGGTAATGTAGGTTATCCAAAAAAAAAAATGGTTATTTGCGGCATATTCATGTATGGATTAGAAGATAAGTCTCTATATTTCTTCCTTCGTGAAATGTTGACCTGATGCTTTTGTATTGGCTAGCACCTGAAAGAGGTGAGCGGGAGAGAAAAGGAGATCTTGATAAGCAGGAGCGGCTGGATGGAGATAGAAACCAAACCACTAAATTTCTTGCTGTTAAAAAGGTAACATACATGCTTCTTTTTATTCCTTCTATCATCATACTCAAAGGTAAACGTCATGTGCATCCCCTGCAAAAGTTCAGACAATGACATGTACCCCTGCAAAAAACTAATATCTATCTGCCCCCATTAAGTATCAGAAATAACGCTTTCATGCCTATCATCTTACATGACTCTATTTACAATGAAAATTAGTGAGGTAAGGAGTAATTTGACTAAATTTGGAGTAGATGGTGAACCCAGTGATACAGGATATTGAATTAATATATTTTTTACAGTTTGCAAGGTAATATGTCAATTTACCTATCTTTTGTGGGTAAATCCAGGGTATTTCAGATTCTTGGTTTTTTCCAGAGATGTTGTTTGCTTGGGTACACATGAAGTTGCTTTCAAAAACTCTTATTTAGCAGCAAGAAAAGGTGAAAAATTAGATTGGAAGTTTGAAAACTCGTGGATTGTTTTTCTTGTGTATGCAGTATACCAGGACAGCAGAGAGAGATCCTGATCTGATAAGGCCTCTTCCTGTTTTAATGAAAACCATGGATTATCTCCTTGAATTACTGAATAAGCCTTATGGCAATGATTTTCTGGGCTTGTACAATTTCTTGTGGGACCGTATGAGAGCAGTTCGAATGGATCTCAGGATGCAACACATATTCAATCTAGAGGCCATCTCTATGCTTGAGCAGATGGTACCATCTTATCCCTGAACTCTAATTAGAAATTTGTACCAATTTTTGGCTCTATGCTGGTCAGTTCCAGTACTGGTATGATATTCCACCTACCAAAAAGAATGGTGCTAGTTAATTTTTATTTCTCATTTTTTTGTTTTTCATGGTCAGTTGAGTTATAAGGTTTGGCCTTTTTTTTATTTTTTTAGTTTTTTACTTCTTGTTTTGCTTGTCAATTTAGCTGGCCTGTATCAGTGTTTAATTGCTTATTAAGGGTAGTCGAAGCTAAATTCAGTTAAATGGAAGTTTAAATTTGCAGTTGGGACGATCGGATGCTATATATGGTTGAATTGAAAAATCGGTTGATTTACATAACTTAATTTGAGGGCTACCTGCAAATGAACAGTAAAAATTAAATGGCGATGGAGTTTCTTTTATGTCAAAACTAGTAATTTGGGTCGAGTTGGTTATCTTACAATTTGAGGGTAAATTGGGTTGAAGTTTTGGCTCATTGCATATTTAAGATAACTCGTAGCAAGCATGTCCTGGCTGAAATAAATCTTACAGTTGAGGTTTTTGGGTGAAGGTTTGCCTTGTTGCATATTGAAGCTATTTCAAGCTGTCATATGACATTGACCTCCTTTTTTTTCTGTTGTTACCAGATAAGGCTACACATCATTGCTATGCACGAGCTGTGCGAGTACAACAAAGGACAGGGCTTTTCTGAGGGCTTTGATGCACACCTGAACATAGAACAGATGAACAAGGCATTGGTTGAGCTCTTCCAAATGTATGAAGACCACAGGAGAAAGGGAATTTCTGTCCCTACCGAAAGGGAGTTTCGTGGCTATTATGCGCTTCTCAAGCTGGACAAGCATCCTGGTTACAAGGCAAGTGCATTTTTTTTGTTTTCTTTTCTTTTGCTTTTGTTGTTGTAAAATAATGTGTGCCTCATGGACAAGGAGCATTTGCGATTCCCATACACGTATGACTAATGTGAGATGTCACCTGATCTCCTAATTTTTACTAAGGCAGAGAATCATCTGCTCTTGTAAATTGTGTTAATATCACATTCACCCCATATACAATGTCTTGAGAAGCACTAAAGCCCCTTTTTTTCTTCTTTGTTATGCTTGGAGAAAGGACAACCAAATTTAATTGGGACACAGTTTGCTACAAATGCAGAGGGAGATCTGTTGAGATTATTCATGTGTTCTAGGGATGCACTTACAGTTCTCGATATCCCATCTTCTGGGATTCAGAATGAAGTTAGCAGCATTAAGTCAAATTGCTATTGTTTGATCATTTTCTGCCCCTACTTTATTATAGGTAGAGCCTGCAGAGTTGTCGCTAGATCTTGCTAAGATGTCTCCTGATGTTCGGCGTAGCCCAGAGGTTGCATTTGCGAGGGATGTAGCAAAGTAAGTTGGTCTCATTTAAGGATTTGATTTTGGCTAGTCCATGCTAGCATGAGACAGGATGGTGATGCTTTTCCCAAATAATGTGGAAGCAAACCACATCTAGGCATGTAGCTAATTTCTGATGCAACCCAAATGTGAACTTTATCATAATTTAACCCCGATTATCTTTGTTATTTATGCAATTAGGGGTAATCTTGTTACTGTAGTTTTGCTAGGCAAGGAATTATACGTCATGTACCCTGAAGTTTTTAAGGCCTGAAAATTGTACCATATTCAACCTCATTGTACTCCCAGTATTTTGCAGCAAATTGGAAGAAGAAAGGGTTAAGGAAGTGCTAGTTAAATCATAGTAGATTTAATTACTTTTCCTAGTCTTAACTATATGTTTGATATTCCTTGAGTTCTCATGATGTACCTTGTTACAATTTTAGGGCTTCTAGAGCAGGAAATTACATTTCTTTCTTCAGACTCGCAAGGAAAGCTACTTATCTGCAAGCATGTTTGATGCATGCTCACTTCTTAAAGGTATGACACCACTGTTATTGCAACAAATGCTTCATGCAAACATAGATTGTTGAAAAGTATATTTTACTGCATCAGAAAGGGGATGTTCCTGTGGTCCCTTGCTAAATTTGAGAAATATGCATCTAATATTCTAGTACATTATGAAAAATATCCTTAAGCATGCTATGACTTCTTCAGTGACACTTGGAGTTTATGTTACAAGTTAGAATACCAAATATTGCTTATAAAACAGTACTTTACAGTAAGGTAGACATTGAAGTATAATTGAGATGTAGATCTAGGAAATTGCCACATTTTTCCTTAAAACCACAAGTATGTTAATTTCAAATTTACCAAGTGAAAACTAAAATGTATACAAAACTAAAAGATGTTATCTTAGTGTCTGACTTATGGGCCTAGATACAAATTTACAAACGCCTTATTTGTTCTGTTACTTCAGTTTCTAATCTGAATGGATGCTTAGTATCTTTTATAAGTGTTATGACTTAATTTCTTTTTTATTGTTTGTTTACAGTTAAGAACTGAGGCCCTTGCTTCCTTGCACAGCAGCTTCCCAAGCAATCAAGGGATACCTCTTGCTCGACTTGTAGACATGCTTGCTATGGAGGTATGACTTTTTATATGATCTCTCTTTTTTTGTACCGTATGCAGCTTTCAGATATGTTATTCTATACTTGAATATCTACCATTTCCATCATGTACCTTCTGTGCATAAAATTAGATTTTTCTTTGTGATGCCAATTTCATTACAAAATACATCTTTTGTTAATGGGATTCCAAGAAATTTTTTGTTGTGCAGGAACTGACATTTCCATCATCTACTAGTACTGGTTCAGTAGGAATTTTGACCAAGATTTTTTCTCTGATATAAGTTTCTTTTTGCTATTTAGGGGGAGGATGTTGAGAGCTTTGTAGAGAATTATGGCCTTGTGCTGAAAAGTTTTAATGAGATGTACATTGTGAAAGATGGTCCATTTCTCAGACAAGAAGGAGACCCTTTAAGCAAATGGTCCACACTTGTTGGCAACAAAAGGTCTCACATGATAAAATTAGATGTTTGTTTCACTCCTGGCTCAAGTACAACAAAAGAAGAGGTTTCTGATTCATTGAAGGTTGCTGAAACCAAAAGGGTCTCACCAAAGAAACCTGACATGGCTATATCTGATTCTCCAAGGCCAGTTAAGGTTTTAGATCAAACACAACGGGTACTGCTTCCTGCAAGAGGACCTCAGGAAGTGAACAAGCAAGCAGCCTTCATTCCAGAGAGGCTGATTGATGTGCAAGCTGTTCCACTTCTTCCTCTTCCATCGCCTCCAGTTTGTACTGGTTCTGTACCAGTAATGCAGGCAGCCAATGCTCATAGAGTTGTGATGCCAAAGTTATCTGCTCCTGTGAGTCTACCTCCTTCAAGCAACAGTGCAGTACATGCGACTTCCAATGTGAATGCATCCAGTGATGAAAAGGTTGCTTCTATAAAGGAATGTGAGATGGAGATGGCTCTAGCGGAGAAGAAGTCACGCGAAAAGATGGAGCTAATCAAAGAAAGACTAAAGCTAAAGCCAATAATCAGGTTGGTTATCTTTTGCGTACCTATGAAGAAATGTTATCAGCTAATGAATTTGTAATTGTGAGCTTTTCAGTGCTTGTGTAGCTTGCACAAGATCTATTTGTAGAAAGAATCATGGTTAAGTGGGGAAATAACTGTTTTTAATAGTCACTTTTTTGCATCGATGTGATGGATTCCGACAATTTGTACTGAATGTTGACTACCCAAACAGGGGTGGAACTAGAAAATTTAGATTTTTTTGTGTGGGTGGGTTGGGTTTCGGGGAGGGGGGGGGGTTCTAATATTTAAAATATATATTGCATGGCCGGGACCTGCACCCAAGTCTCCACAATAACAAATTGGAATTCTAACCACTAGGCTACAAGCACACAAGTGATCATTTATGAGGGGGGCTGGACTTTATAAAAACTTTTAAGAAAAATGAAATTCAATTAATATTCAATATATATGATTAAATTTTTTGAAATCAAGGGGTGGCTAAGCACCCCCTGGACTATACGTAGATCCACCCCTGTACTCAAATAGCAAATAAGCTGAAAGATAGGTTAACAAATTTGTTAGTTTCCAAGGATGTATTTTTTTACGGCAAAAACTCGAGAAATTTCCTAATAGTTACATTTAGGAACCAAATGAATATGGGCTGAAAAATTAAATGCACAGGAAATGGAGGAAGAGAGCCAAGGAGATGAGGTTACTTAGGGAGAAGAAAGAGAGGAAAAGGGCTTTGGTTCGAGAAGCCATGGAATCCCTCTCGGTTGGCCCACTTCTTCGATCCTCGGTGATTGAGGTGAGATTTTTTTTTTCCTTTTTTTTAATCTTTCTGTGTGGTGATGTGTGACTGAATTTTTTTAAAAATAAGCTTCAATTTCACCCAATGAGACACCTATCAACACTAAAAACTTGCAATTAAGCGTTGTTTAACATAATTTGTCTCGTTGAGTAAACACGCTTCAATGATACCTTAAGTTAGCTTTGGTTTAGAACAATCAGGATTGATAATCTCTCAATTGCCTAGTATAAAGAACCAATAAAGAGACTAACATGTTAAAGATTTTGTTACTCAGTACTGGACTGATAAGAACCATACCAAAATTCCCTTATATAATTATGTCAATAATTGTCTGCTCATAATCTATGTTTCTTCATATATTTGTTTTTCTGAAGGCACCAAGGAAAGAAACAGAATTGCTTAATATTGAACGCGCCATACGAACAAGATTGAGAAAGCAAGAGAAATCATGGTCTTTGCTAAATATGTCTGAATTGGTCACCCCTATCTTAGCAGAGCAAAATCCTGAAGCCAGGTGCCTCTGCTGGAAACTGTTTCTTTCTCTGCCTGCCGGCCCATCAGATATGTTCCCTACAAAGTGGCTACTTACCAAGTTCAATTTAAAAGAAGCGTCCTCATTCGTCTCTATATGTAAAACATGGAGTGGCCCCCACTTAAGCTTGTCTTTTGTACGGGCCGATATAACTGGGTCTGCTGAAAAGAACTCTGTTGCTGGTGCAAGTAGCATTCTGTTTCTGCTATCTGGAGATACCGCTTTGGAAGCACACAAGGCACGGCTTCATAATTTATTCAACCAGATACCTGCTAGGTCGAACCTACCCCTTCTAATAGTGATCGGGGATGGCTTCTACGGAGAGGAGGAGACTGCAATTATTGCTAAGTTAGGCATTGCCTATGTAGACCAAACAAAATTGAGGGGCATTTCGGTAATTTTCCTCAATCAGGACCCACAAAGTGAATCAGCTTCGAATGGATTGTTTGATGATGGAACGTTGAGAGGAGGAGTGAGGTGGCTTGCCGAGCACTCTCCTCTGCAAAGTGAGGTCTGTTTAGTAAATACGCGCACTATTCTGTTGTCATATTTAAAACCTAAACTTGAGGTCCTCGATGATGCATATGAAATGGGGCCTGACCAGTGTATTGCAGCAATTAACGAAAGCATAGACTGGTTAATTAGTGCGATTCTTGGCGCAGCCTCAGCAAACCCTAATTTTTGGCCATGTCCTGAGACAGACTTCCTCGAGAAGTCTTCCAGCGAGAAAAACTATGCAGAGATGACTTTACCAAGAGCTACCTGGAGTGATCCACAGAAAATTCAAGCACAGATAGATGCTTTAAATGGGTGCAAGTTACCGTGCTTTGGTTTTCACCTGTCTTGGCTAAGCCAGGGATCTAATTGTGCGGATAAGAAAAAGGTTCAAGATCAGAGAACACGCCTCGAAGAATGCCTCTTCAATTACCTAAAATTTGCTGGATCTCATCGAGCAATGGATGAGGCCCAGAACTTGGTGCGAAGGTGCACCTCGCTTGTGCTTCGAAATTCGTGCTTCTACGTTGCCCCTAGGTGGACAGCAATCTTTCGTCGACTTCTCAATCTGAGGCTTCTTGAAATTGTAAAAGACGCATCAGATGTCTATATCAATGAGGATATTGCAAATGTGCAATATTTTAATGCTCAATGGAGGGATCTTTTGGTAACTAATGAGCTTCCATTCAAAACTCTCGATGAGATGATTGAGAGTTGCTTCATTGTTGATGCTGATACCGCTGTACATACCATACCGGCCATGTCAGATGTGCACATTGAGGTTCATGAAGAGATGAGAGCTGATAAAGAGTATGGTGTGGTGCACAATGTTTATGAGGTTCCTGACAATGCGGGCATACCAGAGAAGGATAAGAAACGGAGTATGTTGCTAGGGGGTAAATTTGCTGCCTTGCTTGATCAGTGCACCACGGTACAAGATGACATAGACAAGAAGCTTTATATTTATTTTTGACTTCAGTAAAAACTAATTTAGTATATTCTTCAATTTTGTAATTATATTCTCATTAGTTTATAATCTCTAGTATTTTTGTAAATTTGTGCTTGGAGTGTAAACAATGTTCGCTTGTATTCATATATTATGGATGATCTTATATTCTTCTTTGATGACATGTCAAAATTACTTTTAGCTTATCTATTTCATTAAATACATTTTCTATATAGAAAGAACGTATGGTTCTATATAGAAAGAACGTATGGTAGTATATATTTCTGGTTGGCAGATGTTGAAATAATTTCTTATTTTAAGTCAAATCCCAGATGGAGCAAAGAAACATACAATTTTAAATTAAGAGCCTTCTAGATATATTTCCTATTAGTTTCATCTACAAGATTACTTATGTGACATACAGTCTATTTGTCATATAGATTTGTAATTAATAGTGATGAATAGATGTGACTAGTGACTACTATTGGTACCAAAAGCCTGTCTACCTGAATGATATTCAACAAGTTGCTTTCATTCTGCAAATGAAACAAAAATTACACTAATGAGTTGTACGTAGCTCTCTATGTACGCAGCAAGAAGAAAGGGGAAGAGATAGTAGTTAATTATGTTTTGTGAGTTTGGTTCTTATCTCTTTTCTTTGGTTTATTTACTACATTGGGAGATAATGTAAGATCTAAGTTTGAGGGAGAGATGCAACTTTGTATCTTACATTTATAGCATACATAGGAATTAGGTAGAGTAATAGTTAGAACTTACACACTCAAGAGAGATAACATAAATCTGTATAGAGAACATCAACAATTAGGCATTATAAGTCTAAAAAAATTCAAACAATCATTATGCTAAGGATTCAGCAGAGACTGGTTCTTTGAAATTTCTCTCGCACTTTCGTGCGGTTTGGAGCCAAATCACATGCTACTGAGAGCTGCACCAAAATCTATATCTCCCAACTTTAAATTGATAGCCTCCACTCGCACATGATTGACCCAATCCGCATGCGAATGATGCCTTGGAGAATCCCATATGATCAATGAAAACATACAATGTCTTTCAACCGTGCGGATCACCTGAGAACCGCATGCAACTGAACATGCCTATGTCAGTTGTTAAAAATTAGAAAAATTGCTAAGTGCATACGTTTCTCCTCAATCGCAAGCTAGCTCTCAAGAAGGTAAAACTAGTCGCACACGAACCCACCACAAACGCATGCTGGCTCTGAATAAGGTAAATCCAGTAGCATGCGGTTCAGCCCTAAATCGCATGCAATTCTAATATATGTGTGGATTGAAGAAGAAATCAAGGAGGAGATATTCTAAGTTATTAGTTCACATACTCATCTATATACATTTGTAGGGAACTACTAACAATAGTTTATTTTAGAAGTTTTTTATTTCTAGGATCTTCTAAGAAGGGAGCTTCATTTCTAGAAGTAACAACCTATTACTTCAAGCCCCACATGCCATCTCCGCTCATAAATTGAAGTTCATCACTCATTCATCCTCCTAACATAGCAATACAACACTCCTCGCTATGGCTTTTTTTACAAACTATCGCCACTATTGAAGAAGCAACCTTTTATGGCGCACCTCATCCCTTCTAAAGTATGTAAGTTCAATGGTTCTAACATTTCTCCTTTAAGTTTCTGAATTGATTAACATCACTATTGATGTAAAGGTTCAAGCTTGGGGGAGAAGGTGTAAACCTTGTATCTTTGCATTGCATGTTTACTTTTTGTACTTGTGAAAACTAGGATTTTACCTAACCATGAATAGGGTCTCTTGTTAGACTTGTTATGATGTTTATCTAGTCTTTGCGAATTGCATTTAGTTTTAAGGAGTCTATACTTGTTGAATTGTGGAAGAGAAAGATTTGAATGAAAATTGCCAAGTCAAATTTGAAATATCTATATCCTCCAAGACACTTGAATGATCTTTTTAGAATAAGAAAGACTATGGCTAACAACATGTTTTAGATTGAAAAGAAAATTTCAGAAATGAATTTATTAGAATTGTCACATATGAGGATTTTATAAAGTTGAAAAATATTCAATTTACACTCTTTTTAAGTTTTGACCCCGATAATTTGATGAAGTCTAAGGATAATTTCTAGATATGCATATTTAGGAATTGTGTGTATTCATAGTGAACATGACTCATACTTTGCATTTGTATATATTTTATTTACTTTTCCAAAAATGCAAGAAAAACACAAAAAAATCAGAAAAAAAATACAAAAAAAAAAAAATCAGAAAATACAAAAAATACAAAAATACAAATAAAGGGTGGCGATAGAAAAATGAGTACGGGCCCCTACGCAATGGTTGTCAATAGGCTCGAAAGATCTCCCATCCACTTGGCTTGATCTAGGGCTTGATGAAATCCTTAGGTGCATTCGGAACGCATAACCTCTCGTTTGTATCTATGCATTAGAAGGATGAAATCGGATCAATTGAGAAGGTGGATTTTATTTTACTTTTACTTTTTGCATTTAAAATTTTTACCCCTCTTTAAAATTTTTAGAATTTTTGCATTTGCATAAGTCATACTAACACACTTTGTCACTTAGCTTTATCCCAAATCCAAGGGTATGGTCGAAGAAGGGATCAAATCATAAAAGAAATTGTGAAATGAACATTTATCTTCTTTATAGGTATTCTCATAGTAATGGTTTTAGATTTCTGTTTTTAAAAGATTCTGATTAAATTCAAAAATGGTGTTGTAAATGCAAAGGTTTCTATTCTTAAAAGATATACATTCAAGTACAAAATTAGAGTTTGAGCAAGCAATTTCATGGCAAATCTAGATCTGAAATAATTTGACAAGTCTTGTAATTCGGTTTAGAGCAATGATTAGAGGTTTGAACCAAGGTAATATGACCCGGGAATGAATTATTTAGATTTTCTTGGGGACAATCAAATCTATCACATTCGTAAATCTTCGCATTTTATTCGGGGACGAACAAAATTCTCAGATTGTTTGTTCGGAACGAACAAAGGTTTAAGCTTGGTGATAGTGGTCAAATAAGTCGTTATTTTCCTTATCACTTAGCCTACATTATTGCCATTTATCTTATTACAATTACTCATTTTCTATAGAATTATATTACTTTTGTCATTTTACCCTAATTCTGGAGAAATGCAGATTTCTATTACTTTTAGGTCTAAAACAGGGGTAAAACGGCGTATTCTGGACAACAAGTATTTGCCGTATGATTTGAATGCAAATCGCATGCAAGTAAAGCAAGGAACTAGAGCAAGAATCCAAAGATTCTAGGTAGCACACGGATGAGCCGAACCGCACGCCCAACCGCATGCTACTAATGAAGCCATCTGCACAGAAATGACATAGTACACTGACTTTGGTTGCTTCCTGAGACCTGTACATTCCGAATCTGAACTCGAAACCTTCATGAAAGTTGTAGATCTCATTGTCTAGTTTCCAACCCAACTTGAATCAACTCAATTGGAGATCAGATGACGATTATGCAGCCATCCGTGTGTGTACCAGTATCCAGTAGCATTCGTTTTAGCATGCAATCGCATGTGGTTCAGCCAGATCCGCACGGAATGCAGTTTCCAGAAGGAATAGAACAACTTGAACTCTAAGTTACTTGCTCTCCAAGTACCAATAACTCAAGAAGATGTCCCCCTATGCTCTAATACGTCCAGGAAGCCTATAAATACCAATCCATTTGTATCAATCTCTCAGCTTTCAATTTAGCAAGTTAAGGTTAGTTATAAGGCATATTGGAGCGGCACGATTCTGCCTAAGGGTATAATTCGGCCAAGGACAGAGGCAAGGCAGCAGTAAGAAGGCAGATGAGACTCTTAAGGTGTACTCCTTCCATCTCTCTTTCTTCTCTTTTGTTGTATCATGTCTCTACTATCTATTTTCATTGTGTATTTACCTATAAGAGGCTAGATAGAACCTTTCTAGGGATTCTTATGAGTTTAATCTAGTTGTTTATTTATAATTATCTTTGCACTATGATCTGGATTATTGTCGAGCTTTTATGCCTTATGTTCTTGCTTATTGTGTGATTAAAGTGACCTCGTATGTGTGGAGTACGTAATCCATTCATACCATTAACTGGGAGGACTACCAATACTCTAAGAATATAAGTATCGTAGATACATCTTAGATACAAGTAGAATAGACCGAAAGAGTGCCCACTTGTATTCGAATTGCAGTAAGGAACCTATTAGGATATAGTTTAGCAGACGAATGTCGCATTCTATGACTAATAGTGGACTAATCTTGATTATTGGTATTGCAAAATATTAGTAATTAGGACTTATCATAAATCTTCATGCAACTGAACTAAGTACACCAGCAGGGGCTTACTCAGTTAGGGTGTTGGTTAGACTAACGGGCTGTCAACACTAGAACATGATTAGCAGCTCTCATATTGTATTGATACCAGTGCAGGGCATGTACGGTTCTGATCAAATTGTGTGCGATTTCGACTGGAGTTGAAACCAAACTTTGTACGATTTACCCAAACGTGTGCGAATGGTGATAGAGCAGCATGCTACTGAGTAACTTTACATTGACAGGTATTAGCAGTAGCATGCGGTTGGTGACAGACCGTATGCAATTGTTATGATATCTAGAACCTAGATTAGATGAATAAGAATGATTCTGATCCCTAGAATCATTTATTACCTTCAATCCTTTACTTTACTACTTTGATCGATCACCTTAAACACAACATAACTCAACCAAACAACCCTAGAATTAGTGAACAACTTAACCTTAATACACTATCCTTGTGGATCGACACCCCAATCTATACAATACGATATATTCATACACTTCTGAATCGACAGTAGATTAAATATTATTAGCGTTGATTTCCACCCTATCACACTACTCGAGTGCTCCAGACATATTCAACTGGAGTGTTGTATTACTGTTGTAAATGTCATATTATCTTGCTATATAGAAACACAACTCGAGAGCTCCAAACACCTTCAATTGGAGTGTTGTATTAGGGTTGTAAATACTTTATTATCTCGCAATATAGTTGTTATACTTAATGCACCTCTACTTGAACAAAAACTGAAAATAAATTGCAATTGAAAGTAAAAGAGATGAGTTTAGAGAAATTGACACGCGGGATGATAACGGAGTTCGGCAAAACAATGGCCTACGTCTCCGGGGCGTCGCAACCTCTTTCTAGGTGCGCCTTTCTATTACCCAATATGAAAGGATTACAATTGTGAACCGTGAGCCCTTACAAAACGGGAAGTCACGGCCAACGAGAGATGAGCGCCGGCGAGCCCTTACAACCAAGGGAAGTCACACGAGCTACTCAAGAACAAGAGAAACACTCAATAGATCACTCTAACCTAATCTAATTAGAGATTAGTGAAGTGGATTTGAGGTTGTTTGAGATTGATTGAGAGATATTGAAGTTTTAAGCTCAATCAACAATGGTGGAACCAAGCTCTCAGAAAATCGCCTCTTTTGAAGTTTAGGGACGGCTAGGTTAAGTGGGAAGAGAACCCCGCTGCTCTATTTATAGAGACAGCTCAAAACTGAGCAAATTGAGCTAAAACGTTACAACGTTTTCCAGAAACGTTGGTAACGTTTTACTAAACTTCAAAAGTCCGAGAGCTGCACCAAAACGTTACACAAACGTTTCAAAAACGTTACAACGTTTTAGCTTATAATGCGATTTTAGGTTTACACTTTTCTGACAGCTCAGCTAACTCATCCAAAACGTTACAACGTTTATAAACCGTTACATAACGTTTTGTTCTGTAAAATCTTGATCAAAAACAGGAATTGTTTGAAGGCTGAATTTAATTAAAACATTACATAACGTTTTAAAACGTTACAGAAAACGTTATAACTTTTTAAAACGTTACAGAAAACGTTGTAACTTTTTAAAATGTTACAGCATATTTTTTTGATTTCTTTGCCTTTGATCAAGTTGTTTCACAGCGTTTTCTTAAGGTATAATCGTTATAACGTTTTACAAACGTTACCAACGTTTTTATCCTGTTGAAACAACATCAAAAACACTTTACCAAGTTTAGATTTTACAATTTACATTCTTGATAAGTCTTCATGATTTCTTCAGTTCAAGTATTCCATATTGCAATTCCATTTGACTTAAACCTGCATAATTCTAAAATAGAAGAAATCGTAAAATTCAATAGTTGTATGTTTTTGCAAATTAGTCAAATAGACTAAAAAGATTATTGCTAGAACAACAATCTCCCCCTTTTGACGATTTGCAAAAACATACAATGCGAGTAAGTGCATAAATGAAATTTTTTTCTCAATTTGGTTTACCCAATTGTTATTTTGCACGTTTAGCAATTTCTCCCCCTTTTGGAAATCGACGAAAGAGAGAAAAATTAGCACAAATTAAAAGTGCTCTCCCTCAAAATATGCACTCCCCCTCAATTTAGTAATATGATACCGATAATTCACAAATGAGATAAAATTGAGGGATTACTCTAATACTTCATGTCAAACATTTTACAAATCCACTTAAATGTCGCAATTTTAAAGCAATGATTATTAATCAACAAATCAATTCAATGCATATCAATTCATATAAAATAATTCAATTCATGCATTTCAATATATCACACAACTTGTCAAGATTCTAAGATACACAATTTTACTCATTCAACAATTTTGCAATTTAACCCTTGACAAGTTATCAATTCACACAATTCAAATAATTCATACATCTCATACATATCAACAATAAATACCAAATTAACTAAGATGTAGCAATTCAAGCAATTAACATTTTTGCATTTAAACCATTAACAAGTTCACAATTCATGAGAACTCAACAATTCAAGGGTTTCGTGAGACTATTGACAATTTGGTTTTTGGTGTAGATATATATGAGTTCTTAGTTCTAGAGTGAAGAACCACATTTAAAAAAAAATCATTTTAGCACTAGTGTTGTCACACATAATTGGTGCGTTGCGGAAGCGTATTTCATAATTATGTAGAGTTTGGAATATCCATAATATTTGTGTGCAACAACTATCAATGATCCAAGTATTTTCTTTATAAGTTGCAATCAAACACATCTCGAAGAGTATATATTAATTATTTTTGGGTTAATAACTAACATATACCTTGTTTAATCTCCCCCTTTGTTTTTGGCAATTTGAATAAATTAGGGGAGATTTTGTATGAACTCAAGCTAGTTTAGATTTAGGAACCCAAACAACATTTGGATTGTTGTCTCCATTCCTAAACCTACACTCTAATGAGGTATGACCAATTTTGCAACAATAATTACAAAATGTAATTGATGACTTTTGAGCAATAGAACCTTGCTTGAAAGTGGATCGGTATTGATATTTCACTTCATGCAAATTACTCTTATGATTACCAATCGACTTATTTGCAACTCTAGATGAGACACTTTTGGTGTTGTTAGACTCGATTCTATTGTGATGTTGGGGAACATACTTTGTTAAATCATTTCTTTGAGTTTGATTTTGTAAAACATTTTTATTTTTGAGTTCATAAAACCATCCATCCGGTCCTTTGAAATAAGTTTTGTTTGACCCTTTTGGATTAAATGTGTTCCTATCACTATTTTGAAAATTTTTGTTCTTATAATTTTTATGATTATACTTATACCTAAATGCATGATTTGGTTTAGCATTTGAGGTTTGATAGGTATTCCCTTTGTTGGACTCTTTTTGCAAGGAAGTATTACCCTTTTTGGTAAAAAATTGATAAGTAGAATACTTATCACAATTAAAATTAAGTTTAAAATTTTTGTTGTTTGAAGTTTGAGTATGTTCCCCTTTTCCTTTCGGGCCTTGTATGTGGTTAGATTCAAATGAGGATTGACCATTCTCGAATCCAAGACCAATTTTATCCATTTTGCGATAAGATTGACCATTGATCAAACTATCCACATAGTAAGGATCTAGACTAGTGACATTTGAAAATTCACTAGGAGACCTTAATGCCCTATTTTCGGTCTCTAAGGTTTGAACTTTAACCTTTAATATGCCTATTTCACCTATGTGCAATGTTTTTAAATTCCTAACTTCACATTCTAACATGTCATTTTTAGCAATCAATTTTTGAATAATACCTTCCTTTTCAACCAAGATTCTATTGGACTCATCAATGAGAGATTGCCACCTAGGTTCATCATCATACCGTGTTAGAATCTCATTTGTGAAATTGCTTGTATCATTGGTTTCTAACCGATTGGCACACAAGTCATGTTTGGTCTCATCAATTGAATCATTATATTCTTCACCACTTTCTTCCTCATCGGTCAATTCATCTTCGGTATCAAGATCATTAAGACCAAAATTTAAATGTACCTCATTAGCGGAGCTAGTTGAGGCTTCAATTTCATCACCTTCCTTGTTGATATTTCTTGATTTGACAAGGTCTTTAAGGAATTCTATGGTGGTCTCATCGGTGATATTCTTGCTTGCAATAATCGAGTCGACATCTATTGCCGAGAGACCTTCATCTACACTTGCCATCAATGCAAGTTTTGTCTCTTGTTCATTTTCCGACTCCGTGTCGGATTGCTCCGCCTCGCTCTAATCCGAGAGTAAGGCTTGCAAGGCTTTAGCCTTTTTCTTGGCCTTGTACCCATCCAATTGGAAGCAAGTTTGAGTGGTGTGCCCTTTTCTATGACATGCGAAGCATGTCACTCTTTTGTTCTTCTCTTCTCGTTCCTTGTTGTAATTTATTTCGAGATCAAGCATGTCTTGAAACATTTTGGATAGGAGAATGGTATTTTTGGAGGTCTTATGATCAATTTTGTTTATAAATTGATCATTTGAGAGACAAGTGTTTGAGGAGCTAGAAGGTTTTCGGTTTTGAGCCGGAAATGCCATGGTTTTGAATTTTGAACTTTGCTTTGGGTTTCCGGATTGCCGAAGTTTCTCTTCGAAGCTTCGTAAGTGTGCATAGAGGTCATCCGGTGTGAGTGAGTCATGTGTGCCTTGAATTGCTTCTAGCACACTCACTAAGCCGGACCATTTGTCTCTCATGAGCATGATCCTCAATAGCTTCCCTACAATTTTATTGTTAGAAAGCGGTTCTCCCAACTCGGTAAATTCATTTTGGATATGCATAAGTCTATTATACATATCCTCAATGCTTTCGCCATCTTCAACCTTAAAGGTTTCAAATTTGGCTTCTAAACCGATTAATTTGGTTCGTTTAATTTGGGTATTTCCCTCATACCGGTTTACAAGAGCATCCCACATTTCTTTTGCGGTTGAAGAGCTACCAAAGATTAAGGCAACCGATTCACTAACCAAGTTAATTATGGCATTAATTGCAAGATCATTGTCTTTCTTGGTTTGTTTGGATTCGGGAGTCTCGATTTTAATGTCGGTGGTAGTGGTAGTGAATATTGGTGTATACCCCTTGTTAACCACATCCCATAACTCAAGAATGTTTAAATAATTGATCATGGTTTTCTTCCAATGCATAAAATTTTTGGTCGAATTGCCAAAAATTAGGGGTTCCTTCACGGGTCTATAGGGTGCCATTTGACAAGTTGATCTAACTCTAATTAAGTGTGTCTTAATTTGAGTAACTTGCTCTGATACCACTTTGTTATACTTAATGCACCTCTAATTGAACAAAAACTGAAAATAAATTGCAATTGAAAGTAAAAGAGATGAGTTTAGAGAAATTGACACGCGGGATGATAACGGAGTTCGGCAAAACAATGGCCTACGTCTCCGGGGCGTCGCAACCTCTTTCTAGGTGCGCCTTTCTATTACCCAATATGAAAGGATTACAATTGTGAACCGTGAGCCCTTA
The DNA here is from genome assembly GCF_964058835.1 of Carex rostrata. Classification (NCBI taxonomy): domain Eukaryota; kingdom Viridiplantae; phylum Streptophyta; class Magnoliopsida; order Poales; family Cyperaceae; genus Carex; species Carex rostrata. Next base: position 10,202,299 of record NC_135931.1, read on the forward strand.
CAAAACGGGAAGTCACGGCCAACGAGAGATGAGCGCCGGCGAGCCCTTACAACCAAGGGAAGTCACACGAGCTACTCAAGAACAAGAGAAACACTCAATAGATCACTCTAACCTAATCTAATTAGAGATTAGTGAAGTGGATTTGAGGTTGTTTGAGATTGATTGAGAGATATTGAAGTTTTAAGCTCAATCAACAATGGTGGAACCAAGCTCTCAGAAAATCGCCTCTTTTGAAGTTTAGGGACGGCTAGGTTAAGTGGGAAGAGAACCCCGCTGCTCTATTTATAGAGACAGCTCAAAACTGAGCAAATTGAGCTAAAACGTTACAACGTTTTTCAGAAACGTTGGTAACGTTTTGTTAGTTTGTAATAATCTAGAAGTCAATAATACGATAAATTAATCATAAAGCTTTGTTCATGAATTGAATGTTTATTTATATATCATTTTGTTGCCTTGAGTATTATTGCATTTGTGGATCATTTCGAGTTCATGACTGAAATTGTGAAACTCCATAATATAGATAATATATACTCTTAAAAAGTCACTGACCAGGGTAATTAGCAGGAACACTAATTACCGCGATAAGGTTAGCATGTGGATTAAAAGATGGTTAAGTTTTACAAACCACCTGACACGAGATGTCATTTTAATCACATGGATACATGTTCTAGGAACATGGTATTTGACAGACCCCGAATGAAACATTAAATAGAATTGTGTTCGTGTCATTAATGTTTTCATTCAGTGTCAAAGTTCTACAGTATGAGGTATTTATCGTTCCCACTAAGAAATATATATGAGTAAGTGTTATCTAACGCTGTCCGTAAAAAGCAGCCATAACGGTAGCATTTCCATATATATAACTTAGCTGAGGAAGTGATAGTCTGCCAAGAATACTACTTGTCCCTCGTATCTCTATACGAGCTATAGCATCACTGGGCCCCTTGATAGAGTTAGATTATCTGCATGCGGTATAATTACAAGAGTAATTATATTTGATAATCTACTCAATATCAAGAAAAGATACAGTTAACAAGGATGACACATATCTACCTTAAAACTGATCTGATAGCTATGAGACAGAAGAACTGACACAAGTAAATTGTTTACTGGATCGTGATATTGTGCAGTACAGCATCATCTGTGTAATTGGATGGTCATGATGTGTTGCCAAATGCCACCCATGACTAACAGAAGTTAAAACAGTTTTAACTCTGTTTACCAACATAACACAGATCCTATTGGGTCACACCATATAGGAGCTACTCGGAGAATCTTACTGATTAATTATAAATTGATTATAATTAATATTAAGATGGTTATAATTAATTATATGTGATATAATTAAATTATAAATGTCATTTAGAATGACAAGCAGAAACAACGGTTAATTTATAAACGTACACGTTACGTTGTATAAAAGTTACCGAACAATAACCGAAAAGAAATATAATTGTACATGACAATTATATATATATGATTTGGAATTTTAATTGTTAATTATGGATTTGAATTATGGGTTTAAAAGCCCAAAATAATCAAAGCCTTAATTAAAATTAAAGGCCCAAAGTCAAAGCCCAAAATCAAAGTCTTTTACTATTCATGCCTTAATGGGCCAAGGGCAAAATGGTCATTTCACACCTATGCCACCTTGCATGACACCTTAGGGGTGTAGAAACATGGAGAAGAGTGTGGAAAGGGTATTTTGGTCTTTTCACATATTAAAGGATGAGGTGTCAAGGGCTTTTGGTAAATAGATTTGTTTTGAGGGGTATTTTGGTCTTTTGCGAACCTCCTCAAAACACTATAAATAGAGGGGTGAGGGTAGAGAGAAAATTTGCTAATTCACATGTTAATCTGATTACTTTGTTAATCGGTTTTTCTCTCTTCCCTGATTTCGGTTATTACGAGATTCGGAAAAATATATTTTTGCAAACTCTGCGGTATTTCGTGTTTTGCTTTTTAAGTGAAACTGAATAACTTGGAGTCTTAAATATATTTAATCTGTCCCTATTTCGGTGAATAGTGTTTCTACAGAATTCCGCAGTTTACGGTATTTCTGGCAGAAGAAGTAAATCGCTCTCCGGTTAGTCCTGGTGGATAACCAATAGAGGTATCACACGTGTGATACTGCGAGTCGATTCCATCCCTGGTGAGGCTCTACTCGCTCGGTCTGCATTCCAACTGAGATTTGGAATCAAGGTATAAATTGTTATATTAATCTATTTAATTTGTAAATAGATTTAATGCTTTAGGAAATCAATTATGGAGTAGATCTGTAAATAGGATTAAACGAATCTTCTTGATTCATTTAATCCGTAGCTTAAGTTAGATGTAAAATTTTTTGTTTTACTCTTTCCGCAGCTTAAGCTAATTAAATGGGTTTGAACCGTTCCTCGAAACCCAACACGTTTTACTAAACTTCAAAAGTCCGAGAGCTGCACCAAAACGTTACACAAAAGTTTCAAAAACGTTACAACGTTTTAGTTTATAATGCGATTTTAGGTTTACACTTTTCTGACAGCTCAGCTAACTCATCCAAAACGTTACAACGTTTATAAACCGTTACATAACGTTTTGTTCTGTAAAATCTTGATCAAAAACAGGAATTGTTTGAAGGCTGAATTTAATTAAAACGTTACATAACGTTTTAAAACGTTACAGAAAACATTATAACTTTTTAAAACGTTACAGCACAATTTCTAAAACGTTACAGAAAACGTTGTAACTTTTTAAAACGTTACAGCATATTTTTTTGATTTCTTTGCCTTTGATCAAGTTGTTTCACAGCGTTTTCTTAAGGTATAATCGTTATAACGTTTTACAAACGTTACCAACGTTTTTATCCTGTTGAAACAACATCAAAAACACTTTACCAAGTTTAGATTTTACAATTTACATTCTTGATAAGTCTTAATGATTTCTTCAGTTCAAGTATTCCGTATTGCAATTCCATTTGACTTAAACCTGCATAATTCTAAAATAGAAGAAATCGTAAAATTCAATAGTTGTATGTTTTTGCAAATTAGTCAAATAGACTAAAAAGATTATTGCTAGAACAACAATAGTCACTACTAGAGTGCTCCAAACACCTTCAATTGGAGTATTGTATTAGGATTGTAAATGCCCTATTATACTGCTATCTGGAGACACTACTCGGGAGCTCCAAACACATTCAATTGGAGTGTTATATTAGGGTTGTAAATGCCCTATTATCTTGTCATCTTGAGACATTACTAGAGTGGTCCAAACATTATCAATTGGAGTGTTGTATTAGGATTGTAAATGCCCCATTATGTTGCTATACAGAGTTACTAATAAAGTGCTCCACACACCTTCAATTGGAGTTTTGTATTAGGGTTGTAAATGCCTTATTATCTTGCCATATGGATATACTAGTAGGGTGCTCCAAACACCTTTAATTGGAGTGTTGTATTAGGGTTGTAAATGCCCTATTATCTTGCTATATAATGTCTCTACTAGAGTGCTCCAAACACCTTCAATTGTAGTGTTGTATTTGGGCTATTAATGCCCAATTATCTAGCCATCTGGAGACACTACTCGAGTGATCAAAATACCTTCAATTGGAGTGTTGTATTAGAGTTGTATTTGGCATATTATCTTACCATTTAGAGACACAACTAGGGTGCTTCAAACATTGAAGTGTTGTATTAGGGTTGTAAATGCCCTATACCTTGCCATATCGAGATACTACTAGAGTGCTCCAAAGACCTTCAATGGGAGTGTTGTATTAGGATTGTAAATGCCCTATTATCTTGCTATATAGAGTCACTACTAGAGTGCTCCAAAAACCTTCAACTGGAGTATGGTATTAAGGTTGTAAATGCTCTATTATCTTGCCATCTGGAGACACAACAAGGGTGCACCAAACACCTTCAATTGGAGTGTTACATAAGGGTTGTAAACCCCCTTTTATCTGTTCATATAGAGACACTACTAGAGTGCTCCACACACCTTCAATTGGAGTCTTGTATAAGGGTTGCAAACACTCTTTTATCCGGACTTATAGAGAAACGACGAGAGTGCTCTAAACACCATCAATTGAAGTGTATTAGGGTTGTAAACACCCTTGTATCTTGCCATATAGAGACACGACTAGAGTGCTCCAAACTCCTTCAATTAGAATGTTTTATTAGGGTTGCAAATGCCCTATTATCTTGTCATTTGGAGACAATACTAGAGTGCTCCAAACAACTTTGAATGGAGTGTTGTATTAGGGTTGTAAATACCATATTATCTGGTCATCTGGAGACACTAATAGAGTGTTTCAAACACCTTAGATTGGAGTGTTGTTTTATGATTGCAAATGCCCTATTATCTTGCCATCTGGAGATATTACTAGAGTCCTTCAAACACCTTCAATTGGAGTATTGTATTAAGGTTGTAAATGCCCTATTATCTTGCCATATGGAGACACTACTAGAGTGCTCCAAACACCTTCAATTGGAGAGTTGTTTTAGGGTTGTAAATGCCCAATTATCTTGTTATCTAGAGACATTACTTTAGTGCTCCAAACATCCTTAATTGGGGTATTGTTAGGGTTGTAAATGCCCTATTATCTTGTCATCTAGACATACTTCTTGAGTGCTCCAAACACCTTCAATTAGAGTATTTTTTTGGGTTGTAAACGCCCTTTATCTGGTCATATAGAGACAAGACTAGAGTGCTCCAAACACCATCAATTGGAGTGTTGTATTAGGGTTGTAAACACCCTTTCACCTTGACACCATCAATTGGAGTGTTGTATTAGGGTTGTAAACACCCTTTTACCTTTTCATGTAGAGACACGACTAGAGTGCTCCCAACACCTTCAATTGGAGTGTTTTATTAGGGTTGTAAATGCTATATTATCTTGTCATCTGGAGATAATACTAGAGTGCTCCAAAAAACTTCGAATGGAGTGTTGTATTAGGGTTGTAAATGCCATATTATCTGGTCATCTAGAGACAATGTTTCAAACACCTTAGATTGGAGTGTTATTTATGATTGCAAATGCCCTATTATCTTGCCATCTTGAGTTATTACTAGAGTCCTCCAAACACCTTCAATTGGAGTATTGTATTAAGGTTGTAAATGCCCTATTATCTTGCCATATGGAGACACTACTAGAGTGCTCCAAACACCTTCAATTGGAGAGTTGTTTTAGAGTTGTAAATGCCATATTATCTTGTTATCTTTAGACATTACTTTAGTGCTCCAAACATCCTTAATTGGGGTATTGTTAGGGTTGTAAATGTCCTATTATCTTGCCATCTAGACATACTTCTTGAGTGCTCCAAACATCTTCAATTGGAGTGTTTTTTTGGGTTGTAAACGCCCTTTATCTGGTCATATAGAGACAAGACTAGAGTGCTCCAAACACCATTAATTGGAGTGTTGTATTAGGGTTGTAAACACCCTTTTACCTTGCCATGTAGAGACACGACTAGAGTGCTCCCAACACCTTCAATTGGAGTGTTTTAGTAGGGTTGTAAATGTCATATTATCTTGTCATCTGGAGACAATACTTGAGTGCTTCAAACACCTTAAATTGGAGTGTTGTTTTAGGGTTGCAAATGCCCTATTATCTTTCCATCTCGAGACATTACTAGAGTGCTTCAAACACCTTCAATTGAAGTGTTGTATTAGGTTTGTAAAAGCCATATTATTTTGCCATCTAGAGACACTACTAGAGTGATCGAAACACCTTCAATTGGAGTATTGTTTTAGAGTTGTATATGGCTTATTATCTTACCATCTAGAGACACAACTAAAGTGCTCCAAACATCTTCAATTGAAGTGTTGTATTAGGGTTGTAAATGTCCTATTACCTTGCCATAACGAGACAATACTAGAGTGCTCCAAACAACTTCAATTGGAGTGTTGTATTAATGTTGTAAATGCCCTATTATCTTGCCATCTAGAGACCCTACTTGATACCTCCAAACACCTTCAATTGGAGTGTTTTATTTGGGTTGTAAATACCATATTATCTTGCTATATAGAGTCGCTACTATTGTGCTCCAAACATCTTCAATTGGAGTGTTGTATTAGGGTTGTAAATGCCCTTTTATCTGGTCATATAGAGACACTACTAGAGTCCTCCACACATCTTCAATTGGAGTGTTGAATTAGGGTTATAAATACTCTATTATCTCGCTATATAGTTACTACTAGAGTGCTCCAAACACCTTCAATTGGAGTGTTGTATTAGGGTTGTAGATGCCCTATTATGTTTCCATCTGAAGACACTACTTGAGAGTTCCAAACACCTTCAATTGGAGTGTTGTATTAGGGTTGTAAATGCCCTATTATCTTGCTATATAGAGTCACTACTATTGTGCTCCAAACACCTTCAATTAGAGTGTTGTATTAGGGTTGTAAATGCCCTATTATAGGGCACGTTTGGAGATGCTAGTAGAATGCTTCAAACACCATAAATTGGAGTGTTGTTTTAGTGTTGTAAATGCCCTATTATTTTGCCATATGGAGACATTACTAGATTGCTCCAAACACCTTCAATTGGAGTGTTGTATTTCGATTGCAAATACCATATTACCTTGCCATATCGAGACACTACTAGAGTGCTCCAAAGACCTTCAATTGGAGTGTTGTATTAGGGTTGTAAATGCCCTATTATCATGCTATATAGTGTCACTACTAGAGTGCTCCAAAAACCTTCAATTAGAGTGTTGTATTAAGGTTGTAAATGCCATATTATCTTGTCATCTGGAGACACTACAATGGTGCACCAAACTCCTTCAATTGGAGTGCTATATAAGGGTTGTAAACGCCCTTTTATCTGGTCATATAGAGACACTACTAGAGTGCTCCACACACCTTCAATTGGAGTGTTGCATAAGGGTTGCAAACGCCCTTTTATTCGGACTTATAGAGACACAACGAGAGTGCTCCAAACACCATCAATTGGAGTGTTGTATTAGAGTTGTAAACACCATTTTATGTTGCCATATAGAGACACGACTAGAGTGCTCCAAACACCTTCAATTAGAATGTTTAATTAGGGTTGTAAATGCCTTATTATCTTGTCATTTGGAGTCACTACTATTGTGCTCCAAACAATATCGAATAAAGTTTTGTACTAGGGTTGTAAATGTCATTTTATCTTGTCATCTGGAGACACAAATAGAGTGCTTCAAACACCTTAGATTGGAGTCTTGTTTATGGTTTCAAATGCCCTATTATCTTGCCATCTAGAGACATTACTAGAGTCCTCCAAACACCTTCAATGAGAGTCTTGTATTAAGGTTGTATACGGCTTATTATCTTGCCATCTGGAGACACTACTAGAGTGCTCCAAACACCTTCAATTGGAGTGTTTTTTTAGGATTGTAAATGCCCTATTATCTTGTCATCTAGAGACATTACTTGAGTGCTCCAAACACCTATAATTGGAGTGTTGTTAGGGTTGTAAATGCCCTATTATCTTGCAATCTGGACACACTACTCAAGTGCTCCAAACACCTTCAATTGGAGTGTTGTTTTTGGGTTGTAAACGCCCTATTGTCTTGCCATATAAAGACAAGACTAGAGGGCTCCAAACACATTCAATTGGAGTGTTGTATTAGGGTTGTAAACGCCCTTTTATCTGGTCATATAGACACAAGACTAGAGTGCTCCATACACCATCAATTGTAGTGTTGTATTAGGGTTTTAAACACCATTTTACCTTGCCATGTGGAGACACGACTAAAGTGCTCCCAACACCTTTAATTGGAGTATTTTCTTAGGGTTGTAAATGCCATATTATCATGTCATCTGGAGACACTACTAGAGTGCTTCAAACACCTTAAATGGGAGTGTTGTTTTAGCGTTGAAAATGCCATATTATCTTGCCATCTCGAGACATTACTAGAGTGCTCCAAACACCTTCAATTGGAGTGTTGCATTAGGTTTGTAAATACCCAATTATCTTGCCATCTGGTGACACTACTAGAGTGATCGAAACACATTCAGTTGGAGTGTTGTATTAGGGTTGTAAATGCCCTATTATCTTATCTTCTGGAGACACTACTAGAGTGCTCCAAATACTTTCAATTGGAGTGTTTTATGAGGGTTGTAGATGTTATTATCTTGCCATCTGAAGACACTACTGGAGTGCTGCAAACACCTTCAATTGGAGTGTTGTTTTAGGGTTGTAAATGCCCTATTTTGTTGTCATATGGAGACATTACTAGCGTGCTCCAAGCACTTTCAATTAGAGTATTGTATTGGGTTGTAAATGTCCTATTATCTTGCCATCTGGAGACACTACTAGAGTGCTCCAAACACCTTCAATTGGAGTGTTGTATTAGGGTTGTAAATGCCTTATTATTTTGCCATCTAGAGACACGACTAGAGTGCTCAAAACACCTTCAATTAGAGTGTTTTATTAGGATTGTAAATGCCCTATTATCTTGTTTTATAGAGTCACTACTAGGGTCCTCCAATCACCTTCAATTGGAATATTTTTCAAAGTGTTGTAAATGATCTATTATCTTACAATCTAGAGACACAACTGGAGTGCTCCGACCACCTTTAATTGGAGTGTTGTATTAGGGTTGTAAACTCTTTTTTATCTGGCCTTATAGAGACACGACTAGAGTGCTCCAAACACCATCAATTGGTCTGTTTTATTAGGGTTGTAAACACCCTTTTATCTTGCCATATAGAGACTCGACCAGAGTGCTCCAAACACTTTCAATTGCGTTATTTTATTGGGGTTGTAAAGACCCTATTGTCTTGTCATCTAGAGCCAATATTAGAGTGCTCCAAACACCTTTAATTGGAGTGTTGTATTAATGTTGTAAATGACCTATTATCTTGTCATCTAGAGACACAACTAGAGTGCTCCAAACATCTTCAATGGGAGTGTTGTATTAGGGTTGTAATTGCCCTATTATTGTGCCATCTGGAGACACTACTAGAGTGCTCCAAACACATTCAATTGGAGTGTTGTATTTGGGTTGTAGATGCCCTATTATCTTGCTATATAGAGTCACTCCTATTGTGCTCCAAACAGCATCAATTAGAGTGTTGTATTAAGGTTATAAATGCCCTGTTGTCTTCTCGTCTGGAGAAACTACTATTGTCATTCAAACACCATATATTGGAGTGTTGCTTTACGGTTGTAAATGCCCTATTATATTGCCATCTGGAGACATTACTAGAGTGCTCCCAACACCTTCAATTGGAGTGTTGCATTTGGGTTGTAAATGCCGTATTATTTTGTCATCTAGAGACACAAGTAGAGTCTCCAAATACATTCAATTGAAGTGTTCTGCTAAGGTTGTAAATGCCCCATTATCTTGCTATATATATTCACTACTAGGGTGCTCCAAACACCTTCAATTGGAGTTTTGTATTACAGTTGTAAATGCCCTATTATCTTACCAATTTGAGACAATACTAGAGTGCTCCAAACACCTTCAATTGGAATGTTTTCATAGTGTTGTAAATGCCCTATTATCTTGCAATTTAGAGACACAACTAGAGTGCTTCAAACACCATTAATTGGAGACGTTACTAGAGTACTTCAAACGCCATAAATTGGAGTGTTGTTTTAGGGTTGTAAATGCCCTATTATCTTGCCAAATGGAGACATTGGTAGAGTGCTCTAAACACCTTCAATTGGAGTGTTGTATTTGGGTTGTAAATGCCCTATTATCTTGCCATCTAGAGACACTACTAGAGTGCTCCAAACACCTTCAATTGGAGTGTTGTATTTGGGTGGAAAATGCCCTATTATCTTGTCATCTAGAGACCCAACTAGAGTGCTCCAAATACCTTCAATTGAAGTGTTGTATTAAGGCTGTAAATGCCCTATTATCTTGCTATATAGAGTTACTACTAGGGTGCTCCAAACATCTTCAATTGGAGTGTTGTATTAGGGTTGTAATTGCCCTATTATCGTGCCATCTGGAGACACTACTAGAGTGCTCCAAACACCTTCAATTGGAGTGTTGTATTTTGGTTGTAAATGCCCTATTATCTTGCTATATGGAGTCACTCCTATTGTGCTCCAAACACCATCAATTAGAGTGTTGTATTAAGATTATAAATGCCCTATTATCTTCCCGTCTGGAGACAGTACTATTGTGCTTCAAACACCATAAATTGGAGTGTTGCTTTAGGGTTATAAATGCCCTATTATGTTGCCATCTGGAAACATTACTAGAGTCTTCCAAACACCTTCAATTGGAGTATTATATTTGGGTTGTAAATGCCCTATTATTTTGTCATCTAGAGACACAACTAGAGTGCTCCAAATACATTCAATTGAAGTGTTGTGCTAAGGTTGTAAATGCCCCATTATCTTGCTATATATAGTCACTACTAGGGTGCTCCAAACACATTCAATTGGAGTTTTGTATTATGGTTGTAAATGCCCTATTATCTTGCCAACTTGAGACACTACTAGAGTGCTCCAAACACCTTCAATTGGAATGTTTTCATAGGGTTGTAAATGCCCTATTATCTTGCAATCTAGAGACACAACTAGAAACACCATCAATTGGAGACGCTACTAGAGTGTTCTTCAAACGCCATAAATTGAAGTGTTGTTTTAGGGTTGTAAATGCCCTATTATCTTGCTATATAGAGTCACTACTAGGGTGGTCCAAACATGTTCAATTGGAGTGTTGTATTAGGATTGTAATTGCCCTATTATCTTGCCATCTAGAGACACTACTAGAGTGCTCCAAACACCTTCAATTGGAGTGATATATTTGGGTTCTAAATGCCCTATTATCTTGCTATATAGAGTCACTCCTATTGTGCTCCAAACACCATCAATTAGAGTGTTGTATTAAGGTTATAAATGCCCTATTATCTTCCCGTCTGGAGATACTACTATTGTAATTAAAACACCGTAAATTAGAGTGTTGCTTTAGGGTTGTAAATGCCCTATTATGTTGCCATCTGGAGACATTACTAGAGTGCTCCACACACCATCAATTGGAGTGTTGTATAACGGTTGTAACCGCGTTTTATCTGGTCTTATAGAGACACGACGAGAGTGCTCCAAACACCATCAATTAGAGTGTTGTATTAGGGCTGTAAACACCCTTTTATCTTGCCATATAAAGACACGAGTAGAGTGCTCGAAACACCTCTAATTAGAGTGTTTTATTAGGACTGTAAATGCCCTATTATCTTGCTCACTACTAGGGTCCTCCAATCACCTTCAATTGGAATATTTTTCAAAGGCTTGTAAATGATCTATTATCTTACAATCTAGAGACACGATTGGAGTGCTCCGAACACCTTTAATTGGAGTGTTGTATTAGGGTTGTAAACTTTTTTTTATCTGGCCTTATAGAGACACGACTAGAGTGCTTCAAACGCCATAAATTTGAGTGTTGTTTTAGGGTTGTAAATGCCCTATTATCTTGCCATAGGAAGACATTACTAGAGTTTTCCAAACACCGTCAATTGGAGTGTTGTATTTAGGTTGTAAATGCCCTGTTATCTTGCTATATAGAGTCACTCCTATAGTGCTCCATACACCATCAATTAGAGTGTTGTATTAAGGTTAGAAATGCCCAATTATCTTCCCGTTTGGAGACACTACTATTGTGCTCCAGACACCATAAATTAGAGCGTTTCTTTAAGGTTATAAATGCCCTATTATGTTGCCATCTGGAGACATTACTAGAGTGTTCCAAACAGGTTCAATTGGAGTGTTGTATTTGCGTTGTAAATACCCTGTTATCTTGTCATCTAGAGACACAACTAGAGTGCTCCAAATACCTTCAATTGAAGTGTTGTGTTAAGGTTGTAAATGCCACATTATCTTGCTATATATAGTCACTACTAGGGTGCTCCAAACACCTTCAATTGGAGTTTTGTATTATGATTGTAAATGCCTTATTATCTTGCCAACTTGAGACACTACTAGAGTGCTCCAAACACCTTCAATTGGAATGTTTTCATAGGGTTGTAAATGCCCTATTATCTTGCAATCTAGAGACACAACTAGAGTGCTTCAAACACCATCAATTGGAGACGCTACTAGAGTCCTTAAAACACCATAAATTGGAGTGTTGTTTTAGGGTTGTAAATGCCCTATTATCTTGCCATATGGAAACACTACTAGAGTGCTCTAAACATCTTCAATTGGAGTGTTGTATTTGGGTTGTAAATGCCCTGGTATCTTGCCATCTGGAGACACTACTAGAGTGCTCTAAACACCTTCAATTGGAGTGTTGTATTTGGGTTGTAAATGCCCTATTATTTTGCCAACTACAGACACTACTAGAGTGTTCCAAACACCTTCAATTGGAGTGTTGTATAACGGTTGTAAACGCGTTTTATCTGGTCTTATAGAGACACGACGAGAGTGCTCCAAACACCATCAATTGGAGTGTTGTATTAGGGATGTAAACACCCTTTTATCTTGTCATATAGAGACATGACTAGAGTGCTCGAAACACCTCCAATTAGAGTGTTTTATTAGGATTGTAAATGCCCTATTATTTTGCTCACTATTAGGGTCCTCCAATCACCTTCAATTGGAGTGTTGTATTAGGGCTGTAAACACTCTTTTATGTTGCCGTATAGAGAAACGACTAGAGTGCTCGAAACACCTCCAATTAGAATGTTTAATTAGGATTGTAAATGCCCTATTATCTTGCTCACTACTAGGGTCCTCCAATCACCTTCAATTAGAATATTTTTCAAAGGATTGTAAATGATCTATTATCTTACAATCTAGAGACACAATTGGAGTGCTCCGAACACCTTTAATTGGAGTGTTGTATTAGGGTTGTAAACTCTTTTTTATCTGGCCTTATAGAGACACGACTAGAGTGCTCCAAACACCATCAATTGGTTTGTTTTATTTGGGTGGTAAACACCATTTTATCTTGTCATATAGAGAATCGACCAGAGTGCTCAAAACACCTTCAATTGGAGTGTTTTATTGGGGTTGTAAACACCCAATTGTCTTGTCATTTACAAATACCTTCAATTGAAGTGTTGTATTAAGGTTGTAAATGCCCTATTATCTTGCTATATGGAGACATTACTAGGGTACTCCATACACCATAAATTGGAGTGTTGTATTTGGGTTGTAAATGCCCTATTATCTTGTTATGTAGAGTCACTCCTGTTGTGCTCCAAACACCATTAATTACAGTGTTGTATTAAGGTTATAAATGCCCTATTATCTTCCCGTCTGGAGACAGTACTATTGTGCTTCAAACACCATAAATTGGAGTGTTGCTTTAGGGTTGTAAATGCCCTATTATATTGCCATTTGGAGACATTACTAGAGTGCTCTAAACACCTTCAATTGGAGTGTTGTATTTGGGTTGTAAATGCCATATTATCTTGTCATCTAGAGACACAACTAGAATGCTCCAAATACCTTCAATTGAAGTGTTGTATTAAGGTTGTAAATGCCCTATTATCTTGCTATATGGAGACATTACTAGGGTACTCTATACACCATAAATTGGAGTGTTGCTTTAGGGTTGTAAATGCCCTATTATGTTGCCATCTGGAAACATTACTAGAGTGTTCCAAACATCTTCAATTGGAGTGTTGTATTTGGGTTGTAAATGCCCTATTATCTTGTTATGTAGAGTCACTCTTGTTGTGCTCCAAACACCATTAATTACAGTGTTGTATTAAGGTTATAAATGCCCTATTATCTTCCCGTCTGGAGACAGTACTATTGTGCTTCAAACACCATAAATTGGAGTGTTGCTTTAGGGTTGTAAATGCCCTATTATATTGCCATTTGGAGACATTACTAGTGTGTTCCAAACACCTTCAATTGGAGTGTTGTATTTGGGTTGTAAATGCCCTATTATCTTGTCATCTAAAGACACAACTAGAGTGCTCTAAATACCTTCAATTGAAGTGTTGTATTAAGGTTGTAAATACCCCATTATCTTGCTATATGGACTCACTACTAGGGTGCTCCAAACATGTTCAATTGGAGTGTTGTATTAGGATTGTAATTGCCCTATTATCTTGCCATCTAGAGACACTACTAGAGTGCTCCCAACACCTTCAATTGAATGTTATATTTGGGTTGTAAATGCCCTATTATCTTGCTATATAGAGTCACTCCTATTGTGCTCCAAACAGCATCAATTAGAGTGTTGCATTAAGGTTATAAATGCCCTGTTGTCTTCCCGTCTGGAGAAACTACTATTGTCATTCAAACACCATATATTGGAGTGTTGCTTTACGGTTGTAAATGCCCTATTATATTGCCATCTGGAGACATTACTAGAGTGTTCCAAACACATTCAATTAGAGTGTTGTATTTGGGTTGTAAATGTTCTGTTATCTTGTCATCTAGAGATACAACTAGAGTGCTCCAAATACATTCAATTGAAGTGTTGTGTTAAGGTTTTAAATGCCCCATTATCTTGCTATATATAGTTACTACTAGGGTGCTCCAAACACCTGCAATTGGAGTTTTTTATTATGGTTGTAAATGCCCTATTATCTTGCCAACTTGAGACACTACTTGAGTGCTCCAAACACCTTCAATTGGAAGGTTTCCATAGGGTTGTAAATGCCCTATTATCTTGCAATCTAGAGACACAACTATAGTGCTTCAAACACCAACAATTGGAGATGCTACTACAGTCCTTCAAACGCCATAAATTGGAGTGTTGTTTTAGGGTTGTAAATGCCCTATTATCTTTCCATATGGAGACGCTACTAGAGTGTGCTTCAAACACCATAAATTGGAGTGTTGCTTTAGGGTTGTAAATACCCTATTATGTTGCCATCTGGAGACATTACTAGAGTGCTCCCAACACCTTCAATTGGAGTGTTGTATTTAGGTTGTAAATGCCATGTTATCTTGCTATATAGAGTCACTCCTATTGTGCTCCAAACACCATCAATTAGAGTGTTGTATTAAGCTTAGAAATGCCATATTTTCTTCCCGTCTGGAGACACTACTATTGTGCTTCAAACACCATAAATTGGAGTGTTGCTTTAGGGTTGTAAATACCCTATTATGTTGCCATCTGGAGACATTACTAGAGTGCTCCCAACACCTTCAATTGGAGTGTTGTATTAGGATTGTAATTGCCCTATTATCTTGCCATCTAGAGACACTACTAGAGTGCTCCAAACACCTTCAATTGGAGTGTTATATTTGGGATGTAAACGCCCTATTATCTTGCTATATAGAGTCACTCCTATTGTGCTCCAAACAGTATCAATTAGAGTGTTGTATTAAGGTTATAAATGCCTTGTTGTCTTCCCGTCTGGAGACACTACTATTGTCATTCAAACACCATATATTGGAGTGTTGCTTTACAGTTGTAAATGCCCTATTATGTTGCCATCTGGAGACATTACTAGAGTGTTCCAAACACCTTCAATTGGAGTGTTGTATTTGGGTTGTAAATGTCCTGTTATCTTGTCATCCAGAGATACAACTAGAGTGCTCCAAATACATTCAATTAAAGTGTTGTGTAAGGTTTTAAATGCCCCATTATCTTGCCAACTTGAGACACTACTAGAGTGCTCCAAACACCTTCAATTGGAATGTTTCCATAGGGTTGTAAATGTCCTATTATCTTGCAATCTAGAGACACAACTAGAGTGCTTCAGACACCATCAATTGGAGATGCTACTAGAGTCCTTCAAACGCCATAAATTGGAGTGCTGTTTTAGGGTTGTAAATGCCCTATTATCTTGCCATATGGAGACATTACTAGAGTGCTCTAAACATCTTCAATTGGAGTGTTGTATTTGGGTTATAAATGCCCTGGTATATTGCCATCTAGAGACACTACTAGAGTGCTCCAAACACCTTCAATTGGAGTGTTGTATTTGGGTTGTAAATGCCCTATTATCTTGCTATATAGAGTCACTCATATTGTGCTCCAAACACCATCAATTAGAGTGTTGTATTAAGGTTAGAAATGCCATATTTTCTTCCCGTCTGGAGACACTACTATTGTGCTTCAAACACCATAAATTGGAGTGTTGCTTGAGGGTTGTAAATACCCTATTATGTTGCCATCTGGAGACATTACTAGAGTGCTCCCAACACCTTCAATTGGAGTGTTGTATTTGGGTTGTAAATGCCATATTATCTTGCTATATAGAGTCACTCCTATTGTGCTCCAAACACCATCAATTAGAGTGTTGTATTAAGGTTATAAATGCCCTATTATCTTCCCGTCTGGAGACAGTACTATTGTGCTTCAAACACCATAAATTGGAGTGTTGCTTTAGGGTTGTAAATGCCCTATTATGTTGCCATCTGGAAACATTACTAGAGTCTTCCAAACACCTTCAATTGGAGTATTATATTTGGGTTGTAAATGCCCTATTATTTTGTCATCTAGAGACACAAGTAGAGTCTCCAAATACATTCAATTGAAGTGTTGTGCTAGGTTGTAAATGCCCCATTATCTTGCTATATATAGTCACTACTAGGGTGCTCCAAACACCTTCAGTTGGAGTTTTGTTTTATGGTTGTAAATGCCATATTATCTTGCCAACTTGAGACACTACTAGAGTGCTCGAAACACCTTCAATTGGAATGTTTTCATAGGGTTGTAAATGCCCTATTATCTTGCAATCTAGAGACACAACTAGAGTGCTTCAAACACCATCAATTGGAGACGCTACTAGAGTGTGCTTCAAACACCATAAATTGGAGTGTTGCTTTAGGGTTGTAAATACCCTATTATGTTGCCATCTGGAGACATTACTAGAGTGCTCCCAACACCTTCAATTGGAGTGTTGTATTTAGGTTGTAAATGCCATGTTATCTTGCTATATAGAGTCACTCCTATTGTGCTCCAAACACCATCAATTAGAGTGTTGTATTAAGCTTAGAAATGCCATATTTTCTTCCCGTCTGGAGACACTACTATTGTGCTTCAAACACCATAAATTGGAGTGTTGCTTTACGGTTGTAAATACCCTATTATGTTGCCATCTGGAGACATTACTAGAGTGCTCCCAACACCTTCAATTGGAGTGTTGTATTTGGGTTGTAAATGCCATATTATTTTGTCATCTAGAGACACAAGTAGAGTCTCCAAATACATTCAATTGAAGTGTTGTGCTAAGGTTGTAAATGCCCCCATTATCTTGCTATATATAGTCACTACTAGGGTGCTCCAAACACCTTCAGTTGGAGTTTTGTATTATGGTTGTAAATGCCCTATTATCTTGCCAACTTGAGACACTACTAGAGTGCTCGAAACACCTTCAATTGGAATGTTTTCATAGGGTTGTAAATGCCCTATTATCTTGCAATCTAGAGACACAACTAGAGTGCTTCAAACACCATCAATTGGAGACGCTACTAGAGTGTGCTTCAAACACCATAAATTGGAGTGTTGCTTTAGGGTTGTAAATACCCTATTATGTTGCCATCTGGAGACATTACTAGAGTGCTCCCAACACCTTCAATTGGAGTGTTGTATTTAGGTTGTAAATGCCATGTTATCTTGCTATATAGAGTCACTCCTATTGTGCTCCAAACACCATCAATTAGAGTGTTGTATTAAGCTTAGAAATGCCATATTTTCTTCCCGTCTGGAGACACTACTATTGTGTTTCAAACACCATAAATTGGAGTGTTGCTTTACGGTTGTAAATACCCTATTATGTTGCCATCTGGAGACATTACTAGAGTGCTCCCAACACCTTCAATTGGAGTGTTGTATTTGGGTTGTAAATGCCATATTATTTTGTCATCTAGAGACACAAGTAGAGTCTCCAAATACATTCAATTGAAGTGTTGTGCTAAGGTTGTAAATGCCCCCATTATCTTGCTATATATAGTCACTACTAGGGTGCTCCAAACACCTTCAGTTGGAGTTTTGTATTATGGTTGTAAATGCCCTATTATCTTGCCAACTTGAGACACTACTAGAGTGCTCGAAACACCTTCAATTGGAATGTTTTCATAGGGTTGTAAATGCCCTATTATCTTGCAATCTAGAGACACAACTAGAGTGCTTCAAACACCATCAATTGGAGACGCTACTAGAGTGTGCTTCAAACACCATAAATTGGAGTGTTGCTTTAGGGTTGTAAATACCCTATTATGTTGCCATCTGGAGACATTACTAGAGTGCTCCCAACACCTTCAATTGGAGTGTTGTATTTAGGTTGTAAATGCCATGTTATCTTGCTATATAGAGTCACTCCTATTGTGCTCCAAACACCATCAATTAGAGTGTTGTATTAAGCTTAGAAATGCCATATTTTCTTCCCGTCTGGAGACACTACTATTGTGCTTCAAACACCATAAATTGGAGTGTTGCTTTACGGTTGTAAATACCCTATTATGTTGCCATCTGGAGACATTACTAGAGTGCTCCCAACACCTTCAATTGGAGTGTTGTATTTGGGTTGTAAATGCCATATTATTTTGTCATCTAGAGACACAAGTAGAGTCTCCAAATACATTCAATTGAAGTGTTGTGCTAAGGTTGTAAATGCCCCCATTATCTTGCTATATATAGTCACTACTAGGGTGCTCCAAACACCTTCAGTTGGAGTTTTGTATTATGGTTGTAAATGCCCTATTATCTTGCCAACTTGAGACACTACTAGAGTGCTCGAAACACCTTCAATTGGAATGTTTTCATAGGGTTGTAAATGCCCTATTATCTTGCAATCTAGAGACACAACTAGAGTGCTTCAAACACCATCAATTGGAGACGCTACTAGAGTGTGCTTCAAACGCCATAAATTGGAGTGTTGTTTTAGGGTTGTAAATGCCCTATTATCTTGCTACATAGAGTCACTACTAAAGTGCTCCAAACATGTTCAATTAGAGTGTTGTATTTGGGTTGTAAATGCCCTATTATCTTGCCATCTAGAGACACTACTAGAGTGCTCCAAACACCTTCAATTGGAGTGTTATATTTGGGTTGTAAATGCCCTATTATCTTGCTATATAGAGTCACTCCTATTGTGCTCCAAGCAACATCAATTAAAGTGTTGTATTAAGGTTAGAAATGCCCTATTATCTTCCCGTCTAGAGACACTACTATTGTTTTCCAAACACCATAAATTGGAGTGTTGCTTTAAGGTTATAAATGTCCTATTATGTTGCCATCTGGAGACATTACTAGAGTGCTCCAAACACCTTCAATTGGAGTGTTGTATTTGAGTTGTAAATGTCCTGTTATCTTGTCATCTAGAGACACAACTAGAGTGCTCCAAATACCTTCAATTGAAGTGTTGCATTAAGGTTGTAAATGCCCTATTATCTTGCTATATGGGGACATTAATAGGGTGCTCCAAATATCTTGAATTGGAGTGTTGTATTAGGGTTGTAATTGCCCTATTATCGTGCCATCTAGAGACACTACCAGAGTGCTCCAAACAACTTCAATTGGAGTGTTGTATTTGGGTTGTAAATGCCCTATTATCATGTTATATAGAGTCACTCCTATTGTGCTCCAAACACCATCAATTAGAGTGTTGTATTAAGATTATAAATGCCCTATTATCTTCCCATCTGGAGACACTACTTTTGTGCTTCAAACACCATAAATTGGAGTGTTGCTTTAGGGTTGTTAATGCCCTATTATGTTGCTATCTGGAGACATTACTAGAGTGTTCGAAAAACCTTCAATTGGAGTGTTGTATTTGGGTTGTAAATGCCCTATTATCTTGTCATCTAGAGACACAACTAGAGTGCTCCAAATACCTTGAATTGAAGTGTTGTATTAAGGTTGTAAATGCCCTATTATCTTGCTATATATAGTCACTACTAGGGTGCTCCAAACACCTTCAATTGGAGTTTTGTATTAGGGTTGTAAATGCCCTATTATCTTGCCAACTTGAGATACTACTAGAATGCTCCAAACACCATCAATTGGAGTGTTGTTTTAGGGTTGTAAACACCCTTTTATCTGGCCATATAGAGACACGACTAGAGTTCTCGAAACACCTTTAATTAGAGTGTTTTATTAGGGTTGTAAATGCCCTATTATCTTTCCATCTGGAGACACTACGCTCCAAATACTTTGAATTGGAGTGTTGTTTTAGGGTTGTAAATGCCCTATTTTCTTGTCATCTGGAGACATAACTAAAGTGCTTCAAGCACCTTCAATTGGAGTGTTGTATTAAAGTTGTAAATGACCTATTATCTTGTCATCTGGTGACACTACTAGAGTGCTCCAAAGACATTCAATTGGAGTGTTGTATGAAGGTTGTAAATGCACTATTATCTTGCCATATAGAGACACTACTAGAGTGCTCCAAACACCTTCAATTGGAGTGTTATATTATGGTTGTAAATGCCATATTATCGTGGACTCAGTTTCTGATTCCTTAATCCAGCCACTGTGATTTGGCAATATGGTTGAAGCTTGAAGTTCACCCAATCGCCTACCATGACTGCCTCTCACATCGATTTACATATGCATGTTGTTTCATTCTATTCTAAGCTTTGCTTAAATTCGCCTTCAATTGCTGCAGGGTTGTTTGTCTGTCTCGTAATAATCTACTGCTTCGACTTGGCTCCTGGGAGGATTGCCTAGTGGTAATTGAGAAGGGGGATAATCATGTAGAGCTTCGAAAGGTGGCATCTTTATGGCACCGTGATACGAAGAATTATATCACCATTGAGCTAATGTTAGGTAATTTGCCCAATTTTTCTGCTTGTCGAATGTCATACACCATAGATAGTTCTCTAAGCATTGGTTAACATGCTCGGTTTGTCCATCCGTCTGAGGGTGGTACATCGTGCTCATGTTAAGCTGAACTCCTATTTTTTGCATTAGTTCTTTCCAAAACTGGCTTGTGAATATGGGGTCTCGATCAGAGATAATGTTAATTAGTAATCCATGGTGCATTTAGACATTATCAAAGAAAGCTTGAGCTACAGTTGATGCTGTATAGGGATGAGATAATGCAATGAAATGAGCATATTTTGTAAAACGATCAACTAAAACCATTATCACATCTTTTCCTCCATATTTTGGTAATCTGGTAATAAAGTATAATCCAATACTAGTCCAAGCTTCAATTGGAATCGGAAGTGGTTGTAATAGTCCCAGTGGATGGTAGTGTTATGGTTTGTTTAGTTGACAAATTGCACAACTCCTCACAAATTCATGTACATCTTTCTTTAATTTTGGCCAATAAAAGGATCTTTTGATCCTGTGATAGGTAGCAGTTATTCCAAAATGTCCTATTTGGTTTGATGCATGCATTTCTCTAATTATAATCTTTCTCCAATCACCATTGCTTCCTACACATATACGTTGTTTGTATCTAATCAGCTGTTGGTGTTGTGTCAGGAGGTTTGTTTCAAATTCAACTTGATTCCACATCTTCTTTTTAGGTCTGTAATCCATGGATCTTCTTCATAGCTGCTTAGAATGTCAACTGTTCATTGAGGTATGATCTCACTCATCATATTTAAACCTACACATTCAACAAAATTCCTTTCTTGTCTGGATAGGGCATCAACAACAATATTTTCCACTCCTTTCTTATATTTTATGGAGTAATCTAGACCAAGTAATTTGCTAAGTCCTTTATGTTGGCTTGTTGTATTGATCATTTGCTCTAACAAGTACTTAAGGCTAATATGGTCAGTTTTGATTATAAACCTACTCCACATGAGGTAATGCTTCTATTTAGTTATGGCTATGAGAAGAGCCAAGAATTCTTTCTCATAAGTTGAGAGCAATTGATTCTTAACTCCCAAGTTTTTACTCAAAAATACAATAGGTCTTTTATTTTGAATTAGGACAACACCTATGCCATCTTTACTAGCATCAGTTTCGATTATAAATTGTTGGGTGAAATATGGTAAAGCTGGTATAGTAGCTCATGCCATGGCTGTTTTGAGTGTTTCAAAGGCTAATTGGGCTTCCTCATGTCATCTAAATGCGTCTTTCTTTAAAAGTTTAGTGAGTGGTTTAGAAATCAGTCCATATCCCTTAATAAATTTCCTATAGTAACATGTTACCCCTAAGAACCCTCTTAGAGCTTTAACATTTTTTAGTGTTGGCCATCCGTTCATAGCAGTAATTTTCTTGAGATATAATATGACCAAGGTATTCAATCTGGTTTAGAGCAAATTCACACTTGCTTTTCTTTAAAAAAAATTGATTTTCTCTAAGGATTTCAAGGGTTTTCTTCACATGGCTGATGTGTGAATTCATATCAGTGCTAAACACACGGATATCTTAAAAAATATATATAAAAAAATAAACTTCCTAAGATAGGGTTTAAAAATTGAATTCATAAGTGTTTGGAAAGTTACAGGTGCGTTAGTGAGGTCAAATGAGATCACTCTAAACTCATACAATCCTTCATGTGTGTGGAAGGCTATTTTGGGTATGTCCTCCTCACTCATCCTAATTTGATGGTATCTAGACCTCAGATCTAACTTTATGAAAACCCTAGCTTGTTTCAATTCATCCAATAAATCGTCTATGATTGGTATTGGGTACTTGTTTTTTTATTGTATTCTCATTTAGCTTTCTAAAATCAACACACATCCTCCAAGAGTTGTCTTTCTTTTTCACCAAGAACTTGAGCAGTTCCTCAATTATTTTATCGATCTCTAGCTTCTGGTAATGAGAGAACCTGTAAGGTATCAAGTTGACTTGTTTTGAGTTAGGTTTCAGTGGGATTTTGTGATCAATATCTCTTTTTGATGGTAAGACAGTTGGTTCAGCAAATAAATCAGAAAAATCATCTGAAATTAGTGATAAATAAGTACCTGTAAGCATCATAGGTTTCTTCACAAATTGAAGAAACCTCAATTTGTGATATCTGTGCTAGTAAAATTTGTCCTTCTTCATAGGTTTCTTTCATCATGCTTGAGGTTGTTCAGTGACTGTGAGCATCTTCAGTTCAGCCTGCACATCTTCGTCTTTCAGCTTAATAAACTTTTCATTCCTCTTCAATTTCATGCTTCCTTTGTTCTAGTCAACCAAAGTGAGTCCCAGATTGGTTAACCAGTTCATGCCTAGTAGCAAATCATGGCCTTGCACATCTAAAACTCTCAAGTCTGCATTAAATTCATTGCTAGTAATCCTTCTTTTGTAGGTCAATCTAGCTCTTGCTTGTAAAAAGTTGGTAATGTATACTTCCAATTGTCCATATTGATGCACCTTCTTAAATTTATTAACAGCATTCCCATCTTTTTGAGAGAAGAGACTGAGAACTTTCTTCTACCAGAATGGCCCACGGTGGAGAATTTGGATTTGCAATTTTAAAGCATCTGTACCAATCTTCAGCTGGCTTTGTGGAGTGCATAGTTGCCATCCTAGACTTATATTCCTCAGGAATTTAGTACATGTTGAAGTAGAAATTGCAACACTCTACCCAAGACATCAGTTTGATTCCTGAAAAGCTAGGGAAATCCATTCGAAGTAGATTTATTCTTTGTTCAGATTGCCTCCTTTCTTGATGGATTTCGCCCCTTCTTGGTTGCCTTGCTCCAAGATTACACCTTGGAGAGGAATCTCTTCTCTTCTCAGCTGTTCTGGAGGTATGACAGTGTAGTCCTGAATTGCTACTTTCAGGAGTCTCATGTGTAGCACCATTAAGTCTTTCCTTAAGCAATCGAGTGATCTCATTGAATTGCTGGGAATTAGCCTGAATCATCTCATTTAATTGCCTGGAGGTGGCATCTAACTATCGATCCATCGCAGCAATGGCATGAGTATTATTGCTGGTCGCTTGAGTGTTGGCATTGAGTTAATTGTTTATCGCTACTGCTTGATTCTCCAAGTGAATTAAACATTGCTCATTTCACACTGAACGATTTCTGAGTGCAACAGTCTACTCATCAGTGTTGCTAAGTCCAAATCTTCATCATTGTTTGAACTGTTACGAGTCTTCACCATTATTAGTTGTCTGATCTTCTTCATTTTCTTGCTTTTGTCTTTCCCAGATGCAATCTTAATGGCTCTGATACCACTCGGTCGTGTTCCCCTAATCAATTTGATAAAAGAAATGGAAGAACAAGAATTGAAACAATGAAACAGTCTAATTTTATTGATATCTCAGTAAGCTTCAAGAAACAATAAAGAGGAAGCTAAGTAAAATTTTACTAAATTGACAAATCATTTCATTTCATATCCCAACCCAGTATTCTAATCCTATATTTATAGGCAAACTCAATAGAGCTGGAGTTAATCCAAGACAACTCCCTTAACGATGGACTTCTCTTTTAAATAGTTGGACCCCAGTCGCAGTGACACAATATGTTATTTTTCCCTACCCGATACCTCTTTAGTTCTGACCATCTTGCCCTTATACCTTTTGTTGGGTTTCAGAGGTGCCAAAACCTGTTTAGGCTTAAGCTGTGGAAAGACCGTAAAACAAAAAAAATGTACTTCTAACTCAAGCCGTGGATTAAAGGGATATGACGAAAAGACCACCGAGAGTGTCCCTATCCAGTCTCTTATTGCAAAGACCATTTAATCCTTTACAGATATACTCCATGATTGATTTCTAAAAATTAAATCTATTTAACATTTAAATAAATTAATATAACATTTATACCTCGTTTCCAAATTCATATTGGAATGCAGATCAAGCGAGAAGAGCGACTCAGGGAATGACTCGTCTCAGAGCACCAGACGTCTGATGCCTCTATCGATTATCCACTAGGACTAACCTGAGAGCGGTTTATTTATTTTTCCAAAAATATCGTAAACCGCGAGATTTTGAGAAAACACTATTTACTAAGAAAAGACGAAAATACGTAAACACGAATCTGCAGTTATTCACATTCACTAATAAGCAAAATTGAAATACCGCAAAATTTAGGAAAACACTATTCACCAATACCGCAAATATACTTCTCAACAACCCGCAAGATTATACATGAATTACGTATAACTTCCTTTTCTAACCTGAAATACTATTTGGGAGAGAAACCGAGAAAAATAGAAAATACCGATTCGATTCGACACAAAATGATGCGAGTGAATTAACATGCCATAAGACTAGGGCTACAAACAAATCAAACAAAATCAAACTTACCCTAGTTTGAGTTTGAGTTTAAGATTCGAACCGAACTAACTTTATTTGTTTTGTTTCACAACAAACGTTTTTTTTTTTTAGAAAACAACAGGGGTCAAGCCCCTATTTCATTAACCGCAATTGGTTACATAAGTTGAGTTTCTGATTGGAAATCCTGATTCAAAAAAACAGAGAAATAAATAAAGAGAAAAAGTGCAGCAAAGAAAGAAAAAAGGAAAAAATCAAACAAAAAATTACAGAAGCCTACATAAAAAGTATAACTAATCAAAATTCTCTCAATCCATTATTTCGTCCATTGCTCTCGCTTCCTTGAGATAGCCTCCATTCTTCCCGAATTTCTTGTATCAGTACCTGAGAGTCTTTAGCTTGGCCTGCAAAGATCCTGCGGCGCCTCTCACGCCAAATTGCGAAGTGTGCTATTACCAGCATTGATCGAATGCTCTTTGGCACCTCTTTGTTTGTGATTGCATTGATTGCATTCTCCATGGCCTTTGCTCGAACTGTTGTTGTGGCGTCTCGAAGTATCACACTATAGATATCAGTGATGATGCAGCACTGACTGAACAAGTGTCCCACTGACTCGTCACTTCTTCGGCACATATAGCAGAGGCCCGGCATGCTATATCCTCTTCTTTTGAGGTTGTCTGTTGTTAGAATTCTCTTTGTTTGAAGCATCCATTCACACACTTTGTACCTTGGAGGAGCTTTGATTTTCCACAAGCGGTGTACGTCAGACTGGATTAGAGGTCCATTCTTCAAAGCTTCATAAGCTGATTTTACTATGAAAATCCCATCCTTAGTCGGCTTCCATTTAATTATGTCATGTGTTGGTACCAATTGTTGGATTGTTTGCTGGCGAAAATCAACAATGATTTGGTTGAGCTCCCGGAGCTCTTTTGAGGCTTGTTCTGATACTACTGGTTTGAAGAGAGTTGAGATGTCATGTACTTGGGCGAATTGCTGCAATGTGATGTCTGTTCTCTCTGCGAAGGTGTATAGTGTCGAAAATTGATGCTTCAGAATCCCTTGTCCCTAATTGTTTTTCCAGAGATGGATTGAGTCCCCCGTTCTTGGTTCCCATTGAGAAAAAGTGTTTAAGAAATTTTCAGTGGTTTTGAGTTGCTTGTCAAAAAGGAAAGAGTTTGTTATGTATTGTTCTCCATCTTCACAGTAGAGCGTTTCCATCAGCTGCTTCCATGCCTTGTGTTTTGGTTCGTGCCATTGCCATCTCCACTTTGTTAGAAGTGCCAGGTTGAAGTTCTTTATATCTATGACTCCCAAACCGCCTAGTTTCCTTGACATGCATGTAATGGACCAATTTGCTAAGTGAATTTTTCGTGTTTCTATGTCGGCCCCATGCCATAGAAAATTTCTCCGCATTTGATCTATTTCCTCTATGACCCATTGAGGCAGAAGCATAGCAGACATCAAAAATACTGGTATTGAAGATAGTACCGTGTTGATCAAGAGAATTCTACCAGCAATAGATAGAAACTTCACTGACCATCCCGCAAGACCCTTGTTGATCCTCTGGATTAGTGGCATGAATGCTGACATTGGTAGTGTTGAATCAATTGTTGAACGAGTTAATTGCAAATTCGTAATGAAAAACCGGAGAATTTGTTTCTGCAATTAATGAATTATACAATCGCATGTAATCACGTAAGCGTTCTTCCAAGAAATATTGAATTTGAAAGCTGCAATTAATTTGTTGGATTTTTTAGACCATTCGGAATCTTAAGCCATCTCTTAGGTCGCGTTGCCGCCTTCAGAAATATTACCATCTTGGCAAAGCTCGAGCAACAAATGCAGGAATACTTCGCCGTGCTTTTAATTTGAAAACTACAGCTAACCCAAAATACACATTATTTACTGGCAAAAATCAGTGGAAGAAAACCAGCAAAAACAAATTTAACAGCAGTTTGTTACGTACTATAAGAGCAAGAATGAAGAACGTACTATAGAAGTACACTGTATTTAATCTTTCCTTGCACCCAAGGATCAAATATGATTTGAATTGGATAAACAATATTTTATACAAAGCATACTAATTGAGTATTCAGATACGGTGAAACATGTTCCATTAAAAAAAAAAAACAATTTTACATGACATGATGATTAACATGAACTATAATCTAAAAAATTCAAATGCAATTACTCAACTAATCATAATATAAAACAAGCTATTGTTTAAAAATATATAAAAATGATAAGATATATTAGTTTTGTAGCGACAATACTGAATGCTAGTAAAATTAAGAACTAGTATTTGATCTAGCTAGTAACTAAATGCAGTTTACTTACGAAAGGTTGCATGTTCAAATTTGAATGAAAGTTTGATATGAATATTAAAAAGTGAGTAACTTGCCTCCTACTAACAAAGTAGGTAATTATGTAACAATATTTACCTTAAAAGGTGAAAAGCTTGCAGGTTCAAAATTCGGATAAATAATTTCTTGTGGATATTAAAATAGTTTGATGACTTGACTTTTAACTTTATTAAAAAAAATTATAAGAAAATAGTCCTAAACAAAAATGATACGTGTGGATCGGTCTCCAATTTTATTTAATTTATTAGTTTTATTAATTAAATTTTAATTTGTATCTAATTAAATAAAATCTATATATATACTTTTTTTGGATTAGATTATATAAATTGATTAAATTGGTCAAATTATTTGAATAACACTTATCAATCTAGTTCCAGTTAAGTTACGTGTCATTTCATTTTACTTACGAAAATACAAAAATTGGAAGATAATTAAAGGCTATATATCCAATGATTTCCGACCTACTTTTATTGTTTTTATTTGTCAATAGGTACACACAGATTTACAATTCATGTTTATTGGTCGTAGATTTGATTTAACCTCCTTAGTATCTTGAAAAAAATACAAGTTTTGTAGGACCAAGGTATAATGATAGATATCCAAATGATTATTACTAAAAACATTATAATTTATTTTTCATCTATTCTAACTAATTATATTTTTATGTATGGTAAAGATTAATTGTCATTCTATATCCTACAAAATGATCTTAAGTTCTAAGGTCAGAATAAATACAATAATAACAAATAAAAAAAAAGACAAAAATACTTTTCTTTAACTAGATAAGGGACATATCACATATGTATAGCCAAGTGGATCAAGATAGTGACTTATGGATCCACTATGTGCGAGTTTAATTCTCATCGTTCGCCCATCTCATTATTTTGAATTATGAAAAAGAAAAAACTTTATTTTTTTTACGGAAAAATGTTTTGATCAAATTTCTAGATTCTAACTAAATAATATCATTAACATGAGTAGAACTAGGGTGCTCTTAAGCTCACCAAAGTTTTGGTGAGCTTAACTCTAAAACTTATCAAATCGATTTCAAATGATGAATCCGAATCGTTGAAACCCGCCTACCTTACGTGTGATGCATCTACATGTGAAATTTTTAAACATTCGAATTAATTTAGTATAAAGTCAAGCGGTCAAAAAACGTTCAAAAATGAATGCACTAAAATTAATTTATTAACCTTCTAATTTTGACCGCTTGACTTTATACTAAATTAATTCGAATGTTTAAAAATTTCACATATAGATGCATCACACGTAAGGTAGGCGGGTTTCAACGGTTCGGATTCGTCATTTGAAATTGATTTTATGAGTTTTAGAGTTAAGCTCACCAAAACTTTGGTGAGCTTAAAAGCACCCTAGTTCTACTCTCATTAACATAATAAAACCACAAAACATCAAAAAGAGGTGGAAATAGAAATAGATTCAAATGTGGAACCAAGAACCTTATTGAACCTTGATATTTAACAAATTGAATATCTTCTTAATTAGCATAATCTCCTTCGTTTTCTGTTTTGATTTTGAGAAAAATAAAAGATATTGTGGAAGGCTAATAATTCACTAAAAACATCTTTTAATAAAAGGTTGTGCGGTGTAATATAATCCAATGAGCATAAATATTCTGCTCATCTCACACATCTAATTAAAAATATTTATAATCACTGTATAAAAAATACTAATTATATTTATTGAAGATAGTTATGATACTAATAAATACTAGTACGATCGAGGGTGGATGCAATCATTATCTCAATTTTGAAGCGGTGAGCAGTCAATTTTAAGTCTCTCAATATGATTCCGCTCCGAATTATCTTATATGTTATAATTTATATAATTTGTAATTTTATTATTTTTCATATGGTCAGAAAAATCATTATTATTGGACAATTCTGAATTAAGCAAAATCAAAGGGTTTTTCTAACAAAAAAAAAATACAAATTAAAAGATGGTTTCCCATAAGATTGATGCATATATTATATTGAGCAGTTCAATGGACAGTTCAAAATTGTAAAATCGAAATTTATACTACAATATTAGTCAATCGAATATTATGATAATAATGTAGTTTCCATCGCAGCTTAATGACTTCTAAATTCAACATTGAAGATAGACTTTTATGCATAGACAACACTTCTAACATAATAAGAGTCAAATAAAAACAGGAAGGAGATCTTTGTTTATCCTAATTTCGTGAATAATTCCAAACCTGTCAAGTTTAGAAGCTCGGATCAAATCAAATTGTAAGACCTTCTAGAAGTTGCTTAAAATTGATGCGTTCCTACCTCCATATTATAATAACTCGTACTTCCTATACAAAATCTAAACTGAATTTCCAGCTAAGCAAATTTGTTAAATAATATAATTATTATTAAATGATACAGGCTTTCAATTTAATAAAAAAATAAAAGGAACATAAAAGAAAAACATACAGACTGGCCGGACAAATAATGGAACAGGGCATTACAACTAGGGGTGAAAACGGATCGGATAGTGATAAAAATTATATTTGTACCCGTTCTTTTTTCCGGATACGGATACGAATTATATATTAGATGGATACATACGGATACGGATCGGGTATCGGATATCCATACATATATACATACATATTTTCATAATATATATTAAACTATGAGGAGGGTTCAAAATTTCAAATGCCTTCATCATGCCTCCATTTTTAAAAACTTAAACGTCAAAATAAAACCGTTAGATGTGATCTATGTTATTTTCTCTATGTGCTCATAAAAAATTATCACATTTCAATTTTGCTTTTATGTAAATCAATAAGTTTAAAAATCAACGTCTAGAAATTATCCACATTAGTATACATTTTTATAAGCTCAAGATGACAACCAAAACAAAGTTGAAATGCCATAATTTTTTACACATGCATAGATAAAATGATGTAGTTCATATCCAACGGTTTTATTTTGAATTTTAAGATTTAAATTTTGAGTTATTTAAATTTTTAAAAATGGAGGTATGATGGAGGCACAAAAAATGAAAGCATTTGAACCCTTCTCTTAAACTATATGATATATATCTACTATTCGATACGGATAATTAAAATTTAAAACCATATACGTACCACTATCTGCATGGATATTAGAATATCGGATATCAATATCTAATTTTCGAATACAGATCCGGATTTGGTGAGATAATATATGATCTGTTTTCATCCCTAATTACAATGCCAGCTAATGCCTGCAAGTTTTTGGGCGGTGTGTGTGGACGGAAAATATATCTACATATAAATAATATTTTTTAAATAATATATTAAATAACATATATATTTTTTAATCTTTTTAATATAATTTTATAGAAAATCTCAAATAAAATGTCATATTAAATGACAAATAACATTCATAAATTGATATATAACAAATAAAAAGAAATGAAGAAATGTCAATTAATTATCAATCAATTCAAAAAAAAAAATTAAATGACATTTAAGAAATAGAAAGAAATCATGATCAATCAGAAAGATGGTACAATTTTCATGTGAAGAGCACGTGTAAAAAATACGTGTCTAAATAAATTTAAACTTTTGTACATAAAAAAAACATTAAAAAGATGCATAGAATCAGAATATTTGATCAGAAGTTAATATTCAATTTGAAATTTCATCTTTTAATCAAAGTCGTTGGCAGTTAATATAAGAATGGAGATATCTATGTTGCTAATAAAATTGAAGGAGGTAACTAATACTTATTTCATAATATAAGAGGTTGCCTAAATTTCATATATGGAGGATGTTTGAACCCATATGATAAATTAATGCAGGTAGGTTTTTATGAATTTTTCATTATTTTAGTGGAAAAAAAACTCATTTCGAATTTTAAGATTAATCATATCTGGGGCTTTTTGTTCTTAAGTTTGCTAAACTAAACATCGGTTTACGTAGTAACGTGGGAATAAATAAACATTGAGCTGCTATTGGGGAATGAATTAATCATTGTGACAATATGTTGTGGAGGTCTAGTTCCATATTCCATTAATTAATCATTTGAACCCTCCTCTTCCATTAATTAATGTGACACAAAAAAAAGTGCCAGGAGTTTTACAAAAGACACATCAAATCGGTATTGTTGATCTCTTGCGATTTTCTCTTGCTCGATTTACCCTGCGTGATATTTTTCGATTTTCATTCTTTTTTGTGATTTTGGAGGTTTATGATATAGGATTAAATTTGTTTTTAATTTATTTGTTAATTCGATGTATGGTTATTAATTGTTGATTGTGGATTTTTTTTGTTACGGTTTTTTTAAAGATATACAGTAGAAAATTCAAATAATATTTTGGTTGATATTTAGGATGCACAACTAGGGCAGCTTTTGTTGAAAATTCAAAATAATAATGTTTTTTTAAAGATGTATGGTTACTAACTAGGGCAGCTTTTGTTGGATTATTCAAATCGAGACATGAAACTTTATTTTTATTACATGGAGAATTAATGTTGCTGTTGTTTGTTCCACAAGTTTCTCTCTTTGAAAAATAAATATATATCCGATTTCAAAAAGAAAAATAAATATACATCGAAACATTGTCAATAACAACGTGTTAGTTAGTTAGTTAGTTAGTTAGTTAGTTAAAAGAATGAAATAAAAAATGTGGTAATTTAATCTTTAAGGGTCTTGATTATGCGCCAGGACCCACAGACAAACTAAAAAAATATTACAACTGGAATGAATCTCTAATGTAATATATCCATCATTGGGCTAACCGCTAACGCAACAAAAAATCACAATAGCCAATTAAAGCTGCATGTACATACTAGTTTGCGTGACTTATTGGAAAATCTGAACCGTTCAAAGACGTTCTAGACTAATCTCAAAGCTCAAAAATACTGGGCCCACGCAAAATATGAGATATCTCAGGGGATGCGCACTCCTAGTCAAACCATACCTATTACGTAAGCAATGACCAAACAACAATACAGTTGACGGTTTATTTGCGTCCAGGTCCAGGAATTGAAGTTTTTCTTAATTCCACTTTCCCAGGGGCATATCAAATTTTTTGTAATATCGAGTTTATTAGTAAAAAATACACCATTTTGGACTCATTTTTATACCGTGAATTTTTCATCTCTTATATGAAAATAACAATTATATTAAATAACAATTAGTTTTAAATATAAATTTTGATCACTAAATAAATAACAATTATATTAAAAAAATATAATCAATAATATAATAATAAAACTTTATTACCCGAAGCTGTAAATGCTGAGTTAAGACAATCTCCCATCCTACGCGAAGCTAGATTGGCTAGGTTGCCTAGAAATAACAGACACGAATCTCGAAATACCATTTTTCTTCTACAAATAAAATGAATAACTATTTCATAAAGAACATTATTATTCATCAAGAGTTCAAGTTTCCATTCTGTATGGAAATAATCATGTAAGACAACTCTAAATTACGCTAGGATTCTCTGTGCTTGCAAGTGCGATCGTAATAGAAGTTGATGTAGCTTCTTTAAAAAATGATAACAAAATTATATTTTTATTATAAAGAGAATAATTTTGTTTGTGCGAGTATTAAAATTATTATTTTATGAATTATAAAACTAAAAGAAAGAGCAAGAGAAAAATATTATGTGAATTGTTGGATAATTTATTCTTCAATATCATCTGCTATTTATAGACAATTTCAATATATTAAAGTTCATTTAAATTGTGAATAAATGGAATGAGAACCAAAGAAATTAATAGTTCAATAATTCATAAAATTTTAAAGAAAGTTCATATAAAAATTAGAATTAATTTACTTAAATTTTGAGTTTTAAAATAAATTTCTATGCTCGAATGTTGCACATACATGCACACTCCAACGAAATTACAAACCCTACCAAATAAACTAGGAATATTTTCAGATTTTATAACATTTTTTTTGAGATATACTGACAGAAGCTGTCAGTGTTACTTTCTTATAATTAACAGAGGTTTGAGCCTCGTTTTACAAAATCGCTCTATCAGATTACACCAAACAGGAAAAAAGAAAAAAGAGAAAAACAGCTAAAAAGGAACTGAAACTAACAATTTGCAAACCACAAAATACCTTCTTGCCAAATTCGCTCTGCTAATATCTCCACTGGAACTGATCTGCCCCTGAAAATTCTCTCGTTTCTATGTTTCCATATTCCCCAGGTCACACAAATGAACCATGTAACCCATTTCCTAGCCACTTCTTTCCTTTTTCCTGACACGGATGTTTTAAATGCTTGGAGGGAAACCAGCCAAATTTGATCTACGGTCATTGCCGGTTTGAAAAGTGTAGCTCCCAGCATCTGTGAAATTAACCACCATATGTTGACCGCATAGGGACACAGGAAAAGTAGATGAAGTGCTGACTCGATTGGACAGGCATTGCACATAACACAGCCCAGGTTACATTGGATGTGCCTTTTACGCATGAGGTCCTGAGTCAAGGTTCTACCTCGCATCAGTAGATATCCAAAGATCTGAGGAGTGGGAGGGCATTTCGCTTTCCAAATCAGCTGGTATCCCCACTCAATCAATCCACCTGTCATTAGCATCTGATAGGTATGCTTGGCAGAGTAGTTATCATTCTGACCCCATCTCCACTGTAATGAGTCTTGACCATTTACCAGTACCGTATCAAGTTGTATATGCGGAGCCAATTCTCTGATACGGGGCATGGCCTCTGCAAGGGTGATTCTTCGTGCCTGAGGTGTTGGGCCCTCCCCTTGCCTCTTAAGGACCTCCTCCTTTTCACTCCATTTGTTATACCAAAAAGACACTGTGCTTCCATCACCGATAGTCCATGTACCGCACCACTGGAAAAGTTCCAGTAACTTCAAAATATTTGACCAGAAGAAGGAACCCTGCCCAAGCAGGATATATGGCGGTTCTTGTAATCCACCCAACGCTCTTAGCCTTGCTGCCCAGAATTTCCACAATGAATCCTGCCCATTGTAAATTCTCCACAGCCACCTGAGCAGCAGCGAGATGTTCTGTCTTTCCATATCTCTCAGTCCCAAACCTCCGTATCTCTTTGGTAGTATTGCTGTCCCCCAATTTATCAGAGAAATCCCTCTTCCTTCTCCCTCATTTTTGCCCCAAAGAAAAGATCTTCTCAATCTATCAATCTTTTGGATTACCCATTTTGGTAGCTTGAAACAACTCATGAAATAGATTGGAATTGAGTTCAACACCGAGCTAACTAATTGTGCCCTTCCCCCCCTTGAGATGAGTTTCTTTTTCCACCCTTGAAGTCTCCTTTCACATTTTTCAATTAGCGGCATAAAGCATTGCCTTGATGGTGTTGTCACTGTTAGGGGCATCCCCAAGTAGATAATCGGAAGAGATTTTTGGTTGCACTCCAAAATTATCCTTGCCAGTCGGGTTTTGTTCTGATTCAAGTTAAATTGTACAAATGAGCTCTTTGTATAATTTATCTTTAAACCCGAAATTTTGGAGAAGAGTCTGAGCATCAGTTTTTGGGTCACTAAGGTCTGAGGTTCTGCATTTGCCACAATGGCCGTGTCATCGGCGTATTGTAAGGCTAGGATTGACTCTTTGATTTTGTTGGAGATTGGGTTGAGCAAATTAGAATCTGCCACCCTAAGCATTTGCTGTAACACATCCACCGCAAGGAGGAATAGCATAGGCGAGAGGGGGTCACCCTGCCTTAGTCCCCGTTTATGCTTGAAGTACTCGGAGGGTTCGCCATTGATCACAACTCGCGAGGTAGCTGTTCCCAATAGGTTTCTGACCCATTTTAACCACCTTGCAGGGAAGCCCCTGTGTAAGAGGACTTTTTCCAAAAAGGTCCAATTGACAGAATCAAAGGCTTTGGAGAAATCGAGCTTAACTAGCACTGCTTGGGACTTTGTTTCATGGATGTGACTTAGAATCTCCCTCGTTGCAATGAAATTTTCTGAGATGTGGCGACCCCGAATGAAAGCCGTTTGGTGGTTTGAAATTAGACCCGATAACTCCAAGGAGAGTCTAGAAGCCATCAGCTTAGATAGGAGTTTTGGCACTATGTTTATAACACTAATTGGTCTAAAATCATGCACCTCAATTGCGTCCTCCTTTTTCGGGATCATAATGATGTTAGCCCGATTAATTTCCTCTAGATCCAGCTCATGCGAGTAGAAAGCGTTAATCATTCTCAGTATGTCATCCTTGATGAAATTCCAAAATTTCTTAAGGAACTCATTTGGGATCCCGTCAGGACCTGCTGACTTGTTTGTTGCCAAACTCCTCACTGCTTCCTCTACTTCTACCTCGGAGAAAGGGGCAGCAAGATAAGATAGATCAGTAGATTGTGTGTACAGATGCCTCGGGTCAAAGTCGGTTACCGGCCCAGCTTCTCCCAGAGTTGCCTTCATGTGTTGAAGGAAAATTTCCTTTATTGTGTGGCCATCTGTTACCTGCACTCCATCGTGATTCAACTTGGTGACAGCATTTCGTGCGGATCTTGCAGAGGCGAAGGCATGGAAGAACCTGGTGTTATTGTCCCCGTTCTTGAGCCAGTGGCACTTTGCTCTCTGTCGCCACTTTGCCTCTGTGTCAATAGCCAAGTCGAAAGCCTTCTGCCTCACTTTCTGTCTGAACCTGAACTCTCTTGAATCAAGACTTCTTTTTTTCTCAATTCGATCAAAAAAGATGATAACTTTTTTGCAGTAAAGCAGCTGTTCATCCATCTTAGCCATCCTTTCTCTATGGCATCTGACCATGGTTTCCTGCAATTGAGTGGTTTTGTCAAAAAAATCATTTTGGTTAGTAATTGTACCTGAATCCTGAACCCATAATTGGACCACCTCTTGCGCCATTTCTGGGTGACGGAACCAGAATAGTTCCATTCGTGGCTGTTTTTTGCTATGGCGGCGGTGTTTGCAAGTGAGGAGAAGTGGGATGTGGTCGGAAATGGACATCTCTTGCGCCTGCAAAGAAATTACAGGGAAGATTGACCCCCAGTCTGATGACAAGAAGCATCGATCAATTTTTGAGAGAATCGGGATGTGCCTTCTGTTGCACCATGTAAAGTCGCGATTTTTAAGTGGGATATCCATTAGTTGTAGATCAGAAATAGTTTCATTAAAGAGGTCCATCAGATTGAAGTTTCTATCCCCACCCGATCTATCCACCATCCACCTTACTAGATTAAAATCCCCCGTCAGGATCCACTTGGAGTGTATTAGCGGAGCGAGATTCCCCAGTTCTACCAGAAATTCTGTTTTGAATTGGTCCTCGCTTGGACCATAAACATTCGTGACTGTGAATTCCGCCCCTGACCCATCCTGCCTCAGCACAGCTGTGCATGTATTTCTTGTTGACCAAGAGTTTAAGATTGTATAATTTTTCCTCCAGGCGATAATGCACCCCCCAGAGTGTTCAATGGCATTAATGTACACACAGCGCTTCTCAAAATAAGATGGTAGAAAACAGGAAAAATAAGCGTAATTGTAATCATTCAGTTTGGACTCTTGAATACAAACCACATCACATCTTGCTAATCTAATAGCACTTCTTACCCCTGCACATTTATCCAAATTACCTAGACCCCTCGTATTCCATGAAATCATTTTAAATTGTTTCATCATTAGAAACCTGATGGACAGCTTCACGATTTACACCTGAGATGACTCATTGAGTCAGAGTCCCTCGGAGTCGGACTCATCGTCAGAGATCGGGTCCAGGCACACTTGGTCCTCATCCGAGTCCTCGAGATGGGTTGTTGCCTGTTTTAGATAAAGGTTCTCTTCGTTGATTGTCTCGTCCACATCCGATTCATGAAGCCCGCAGCCATGGGCCAACGCCGCGCACTGATCATACTGGACTCTTACTTGGTAGAACCCATCTGGAGTTCTTTCCAAGTCTATACCGCTATCTGGCCCAGATACACCTTTTTTGTGAGGTTCAGAGGGTCCTGATTGAGTTTGCTGACTCTTTGAAGGCCTTAAGTCTTGGGCTGCTTTTCTCTTAAGGCCCAGCTGAATTTCCTTCTTTCCACCCTGTTTTGGTCTTGAGATACCTTTTTGACAGTTATCTGTTGTTCGGTGGCTATCTATCTGGGTTGGTGCCCTAGAAGTTTCTCCATGCAGAAACTGATCCTGCCCTGCACTCCTTCCAGGGACCGTCTGCACCCCTTTGCCCTGTGGTTTCGTGTGTAACAAACCATACCTTGTTTTCCTTTCAACCCGCTTCCCTATCTTCTTCATCGGTATTTGTCTCGTCGCGCGTACTGTTTCCCCAATACCTCCTTTCTCCCGTTTCTTCAGTTTGTCTTTTGTTGGGACGCGCGTCCTACCTCCTTTGTCTACACATGGCGGTAGGCTGCCATCCTTATGTACGATTTTCGTACCCAGGTCAGCGGTCTCATCCATGCACGCCAGAGAAGATTTCATTCCCCCCCCGAATTGTTGTGGCTGCGGCATAGTAGCGGACCCGCTTCGAAGGTGATGTTGACCCACCACACCCATCAGTTCGGGGTGAAGGTGTTCGGATGTTCTACCACCATCCATGCTGTCAGTTTGATCTTCTGTGGCAGTTGGTTCATTTTCATGTTGCAGCAGAAAGGTGAGGAGATCTTCCTTGGAGAATCTCGGCCTTATTACTCCGGCAAGCATGTCCTGTACCATCAGCGGTATTGTTCTCATATCCCTGCCCCGGCAGATGTCATGGAGAACCCTCCGGGAGCAGTGAAATACATCATCTTCTTCCTCCGAGCTTGTAGTGTCATCCATGGTTTGTACCATAGCCGGCCTCCGATGCTTTGGTGGCATAACCGGAATCTCGTGAGGGCGGTATATAGGTCCTGTTGCTACTTTGATCACCTTTATAGGCAAGGTGACCTGTAGACCTCCTTCAACCATGGTGATGGTTGGTGGCACCCTCTCCAGGTTATCAGTTGCTATGACCGCCGTGTACACCGCCATGTTCGCCGGATCAATTTGGTCTATCGTGCCTAAATAGAGCCCAATTCCACTTGTTGCCCTGATAACGAATCTCTCATGATAGAGGTGTGGTGGCAGATCCCATATGTTGATCACAACGGTGTAGTTTGGTATATTGATGGAGGCATACTCCAATGGTGACCATCGTTGGAAGTCCAAGCCCCTCTCCCATGGTTCCGAGGGTAGCGCCCTTATCAGTGTATCAGGGTCTACCCTAACCGGCAAATGAATCAGGAACCTTCCTCGTGAAAGAGATGCAAAGGTGAGGTCTTCCTTGGTCACCAGACCTGTGTCGGCAAAGAGCTGAACGATCTTGTCAACTCCCAAGGGGTCTACCGTTTGAACCACTATTGCTTGTTTGAGGCGCTGCATCTCCTGGTAATAGGCAGCATCTCTGTCAATGAAGCATGTGTGCGTAGGGGAGGCACTTTCCGGCATTGTCGGGGGGACATGTGGGAAGGTCCCTGAAAGGAGGCTGTCAAAGTCCAGCTTTAGTCGCCTAACCTGAGTTGGGTTGAAGGGGGCCGTCGCCTGTGTTGGTTTGAAGGGAGCCGCCGCTGGGTTTAGGGTCTGTTGAACGAGAGGGGTCCCCTGCGGCAGTTTGTTGCATCTCGCTCCTATGTGGCCATCCGCCCAGCACTTACCGCACTTGGCCGGAAAGTGGCAAGCTGCTGCCGCGTGACCCATACGGCAGCACCTGAAGCATCTCCCCTTCCATTCCATGAAAAGAGGGGATGGAGGAAACCTTAGGGCCGTCGGACTGTGTGGGGAGATGTAGGTGGGAGAAGTAGGCCGATTTGTTGGAGAGGAGGGTCGGGTCTTGAGTGGGGCCAAATGTCCCTGGTTTCGCTGAGGTATCGTAGCTTTTGGCTGCTGGGGTGGCGGAGGAG
This sequence comes from Carex rostrata, assembly GCF_964058835.1. Classification (NCBI taxonomy): domain Eukaryota; kingdom Viridiplantae; phylum Streptophyta; class Magnoliopsida; order Poales; family Cyperaceae; genus Carex; species Carex rostrata. The sequence goes on from NC_135931.1 coordinate 10,241,438, forward strand.
CAGAGCTGGTTGGTGGTGACGGAGGAGTTGGTCGGGTGACCGCCTGCGCATAGGTCTGCTCATAGGGGATGAAGGGGCGGACCTGAGAAGGTGGTCGTAGTGGGGCCTCCGCTGTTGATCTCCAGCCTTCCGGGTACTTCTTACGTCGGGTGACTAGGTGCCATTGTCCTTGCTCCGCCATTGATCTTTCCTCTCAGGTATGATACTTTCCCAGATTTTATAACATAATGTACTATATCCGAGAACTACAAGGACCTCGCATGAATTGTACCTGAAGTTCATTTGTATAATTCAATTTACACTGATTCCCTGGGAAATTAAAGCCTGCAGCAAGTTTAGCATTTAATGCTCATAGTAGAACCACAATATTATTATGTACTAAAAAAAACACATCTTTACAATTTTTCTATGAATTATACAATAGAATCAATTTCATAAAATGTCGTCAATTTTCTTGAACTCATATACTTTTTTTTTTATTATTGTACATTCGTTTGCTTCAATGTCTTTGAGGTCATGCCACCTCATTTCCTCCTACCCGAAAGTTTCATTATGACAATCACCTTCTTACAATTTCAATTTTAATAAGCGAGAATTATTAATATATCCATTAAAATATTATAAATGGCTTATTTCCTCGTGAAAACACTCAAATGCCTTATCTCTCCAATTTAAATTTAAATACATTTCTATTTTTCCATCAAAATACTTAAATATTTTATTTTCTTATTTTACATTAAAATATTTTTTTACTCCTTATGTTATGTTGCGTGATTATATTATTAACTGAATCTTTAAGATTTCAACTTAGTTATATTATCAACATACGTTAATAAATACATATTTAAATCAAGAGTGTTCAAATGCATCCATTTTTGTGTGCCTCCATCATGCCTTCATTTTTAAAAACTTTAATAACTCAAAATTTAAATGTTAAAATTCAAAATAAAACCGTTGGATATGAACTACATCATTTTAACTATGTACATGTAAAAAATTATGGCATTTTAACTTTATTTTGATTGTCATATTGAGCTTGTAAAAATGTATACTAATGTGGATAATTTCTAAACGTTGATTTTTAAACTTATTGATTCACATAAAAGCAAAATCAAAATGTGATAATTTTTTATGGATACATAGAGAAAATAACATAGATCACACATCTAACATTTTATTTTGACATTTAAGTTTTAAACTTTGAGTTATTTAAGTTTCTAAAAATGGAGGCATTTGAACCCTCCTCTTATTTAAATAAAACTAAACGATTAATTATATTTAAAAAATAGATGTAATGAATATAAGAAGAAAAAGGAAAACATTGCATAAATTGGAAAAAATAGAGGTTTGAATGTTTTGATGGGTAAATAGAAATAATTTAATTTAAATGGGAGAGAACCAATTTAAAATGTTTCCATAAGTGTACCAACAAAATAAGTAATTACCTACTCAAATTTTTAATTTGTGACAATTAACCTCCAGCCGTCGATACCATTAACACTGTTAACTTAAGTTGATAAATGAGGATGAGGAGATTTTAAACAGAAAATTCTAGGGATAATAAAAAAATAAAATAGAGGATTTTAAACAGAAAACGAGAAGATGATTTCAATCTGGAAGCTGACAAAACAAACGCGTCAAAGGTGCAAGAGTAATTGTAGAACTGGTGCAACTGGCAATTGTGAACAGTATTCAAATTGAACAGCCAGGTATTGTGGGTCCGCATCCCTGATCTGGGAGGGTTAGGCATCTCGATTCTCGACGCGTTATAAGAAGGAAGTTTCATAATTGGAAAAATAACAATCATCAAGAAAAGATTTTCTCTAATCTTGCAACTTAAGCAAAGAAGAAGCTTTAAATCCATTTCCCCTTTACTCGACCATTTGAATATTAAATGGAAGCTACAAATAAAACTAATAACGTGGTGGTGATAGGAGGCGGTGTGGCCGGCTCACTTCTTGCCAAGTCGCTTCAGTTTGATTCCAACCTTGTGCTTATCGATCCGTATGATTCCTCAAAATTAACTTTGTTTTTTCTTTTGATAAATTGTTCGATTGGATGGTTTGGATTATGGTTGGAATTTAAATTGATCTCCTCTGGTCAATTTGAGACCTTTCCTTTGTTGAAGTGCAACTGTGCAAGCCTTCTTTTCAATATCTGCTTCTTTGGGACAGGTTGGAATGAGGTTTTTTCTGGCTTTTTTTAGTTTTGACATAGAAGCCATTGAAATTTGTTAATTGACATGTAAGTCCAAAAACCTTAGCCTTAATAATATTGCGGGAAGTTTTTTTGGTACTTAACTAATCATTGCAAACTAAACGTTATCCAATTTTAAAGGAAAAGCTTTATTTATAATTCAATACTTGTAACTTTCATGTTAAAATTGGTAAACAGCTTTATTAGTTTTGTCAGATAACCACACTAACTGTAACTGTAACTGTAACTGGGTGTTATATGTCTGCTATTAACTGATTGAGTCTTTGATTTATTATTGCTATTTAACCATCGGATTAATTGATCACACGTGTTAATATTATAGAGGTCCACTTGCTTCTTACCATTTTGATTTTGATATACTAGATATTTCTCTAAAAGAACTTAATGTTCATACTTTATTACTTTCATGCTTATCCATTACATGATGAAGTCATCGTAGGATATTTAACAGTTTTATCTTAACATGTGGTTGTTCTCCAGCTTCACTAAAAAATGGAGATGTCCTTTCCGGAGAAGTACCAATCAATAAATGTTGGAATTTTAGGCTCTCGACACCTTGTATGAATTTACTGATAGGAGTGTCTTGTTTGTTATTTCATTAAACAGAAAAGAGTATTATGACATCCCATGGACAGATCTACGGTCGATGGTGGAACCGACATTTGCTGAGAAAACACTTATTAAGCACTCAGAATACCTCAGCAACGGCACAATCATCAATTCACGTGCAATTGATATTACAGCAACTGAGGTGTTAACTGAGGAAGGCCGTGCTGTGCCATATGATTTTCTTGTTGTGGCTACTGGTCATGATGAGGCTTTGCCGCAAAGCAAGCCTGATAGGCTCGAGCAGTTTAAAAAAGGTATTGCCGTAAATCTGAAAATCCATATTTTACTTGACATATCAGTGATACTTCTAAATTGGAGTCTGATGTTTAATTTAGTAGTTTCTTTGTCGAGGCACGGCTAATTTGGTGGATGGATTTGGAATCGTAATGGGGTATTTCTGCCTAACCTAATATGATATTGTTCTGATTAATTCACCTGATCATATATTAAATTTTATCCTCCTTGTGTAAATTATTTTCTTCCTAATAAAGGAAGACTTGTTAGGAGCCAGGTCATTTGCATGATTACTTTCCTTTTTTTTTTTATAATCTTTTTGTTCTCTTTCCCTTAAATTACCTCCTTCATCATGAATCATATTTCAATTCCATAGAATGTTCTAATTAACACAGAGCAACTAGACCCTGTAAATAAGAATGCTGCTAAATATAAAAGAATATTAATGGTTTAGTTACTAACTGTAATTTAACTTGCAAAATTTAACAGATTATGAAAAGATAAAGTCTTCAAACTCAATCCTGATCATTGGAGGTGGCCCCACGGGAGTCGAACTAGCTGGGGAGATTGCAACCGACTTCCCCGATAAAAAGATCACGCTGGTTCACAAAGGACAGCGTTTGCTTGAATTCATAGGTCCCAAGGCCTCCACAAAGGCCATGAAATGGCTGAAATCTAAGAAAGTAGAGGTGCTTTTGGAGCAAACCGTAGACCTAGACTCTGTTTCAGAGGGCTCCAGCGAGTTTAAAACATCAACCGGTACAACTATTTCGGCAGACTGTCACTTTGTTGCTATAGGAAAGCCGCTAAGTTCGGGTTGGCTAAGGGAGACTATACTGAAGGATTACGTGGATCAACGTGGAAGACTGAAGGTTGATGATAAATTGAGGGTTATTGGCCATGAAAAAATATTTGCTGTTGGAGACATAACCGATGTTAAGGTACGGGATATATTATCAAGTTCTTTATGATATAAGAATATGTTTACAACTCAACATAAATTAAAGCAATTCAAGAGGAAAATTATTTTTTATTAAGAGTAATTCTATAGAATCTTCATTTTAATGATATGTGCATATGGTATCTTTAATAAACTAGAGTTAGAATTATAAATATATTGTTTGTCCTTTAGATAGTATATATCTAATTTGACCTTATTCTCCCGTCATTTGAAGTTATTTGACAATCCATCAAACTACCTTTAAAAGAAATAACATTTCAGTCTCAGTGACTTTCTGATATTATCAAATAAATCATAAATTGAATGAAATTGGATCATATACATTGTACTTAAAATGATGGAAGAAGATAAATCACTAATTTAATATTTTGATCCAAACAATTGAACAACTGTTGTAAAAAAGAATAGATAAATGGATATAAATTAAAAAAAAATATGTAAATTAAGAAAAACTCTCTGTTTAGTATTAGACACGTTTGTTTCCATCAGTCTTTTCAAAACATATTAAAATACATACTTGGAACCAAATATTAACTGACCTCTTGGTATTTGATTCGAGAGTAGGAAATGAAGCAAGGATACATAGCTCAAGGGCACGCCACACTGGTTGCCAAGAACATAAAGTTGCTAATGAAGGGAGAGAAAGAGTCGGCTTTATCCCCTTACAAGCCAGGTTCTGCAATAGCAATTGTTTCCTTGGGCCGCAAGAGCGCGGTTGCGGAGTTCCCGTTCATGACCATATCAGGTTGTTTCCCAGGCATGATCAAGTCCAAGGACTTGTTTCTAGGTAAGACCAGGAAAGTTATGGGGTTAGATTCTTAGAATTGTCCACAAAACATGATGCTTGATATTTAATTGGTATGTATTTTACTGTTGAAATAGGTGTGGTGCGTGTAAATATAATTTGCTTTTGATTGCATGTACTATTTTACTACTTTTTGCTTATTTCCTATTGATTGGGAGATAAGAACGGAGCGTTGCACATATTTCTTTTTTTGTGTGAGTGATTGTATATTTTTGTATGTTCGAACTTGAGAAAATAGCTGTCTCACATTTTATTCGATTTAATAAGTATAAACTACTATTTTATTACGATTATATTTGTTGAATTTTGGATTTCGATCGTTTTCGAAGGATTTGGATGGAAGTCGGATAAGTTGGATTAATTTTGGGAACATGAAATGACTGTTTTACTTTTAAGGCTGTTCAAAGTTCAAACCCTCTAAACTCTAAAGACTAAAGAGGTTTGAACAATTTGAATCAATATAAAAAGACACACACACAGGGCCCTGATTTGCACCTAAACCGGGCCGAACGAGCCATAGTCCATTCATGGTTCATGAACAAAACAATGCACGCCCTTGTCCTTGCACTGTTTCAAGTTTTTTTATAAATCGAACAGTAGCATTCAATTCTTATATCAATCAAGCTTCTCTCTCTTCTCAAGTCTCAACACATATAACATATCTAACTTCCAGATAGAGAAACATAAGAAATAAACAGCTCTCTTGTTTGATTTGAAGTGAGAAAATAAGTTATTGACGCGAGATATCTCGCTCCATTGCGAATGAAATTCGACTTGTGAAACTGCAAAACTTGTCCTATCTCATGAATTTCAACAAGAAGTTGTGAAAGACTTCGTAAACCACCACAACGCGAAAAGAACCACACAAGATCTTAAGACAATTTTGTGATAACTGATAAGATAGCTTTGCTCCAAATTAAATAGTTAATGAGCTTCTGTTGAAAACGTATCCATGACAAGTTTAATTAATTTCAAAATCAATTGATAAATCCAATCAATTGAATTCATTCTACATACTAGTCTTTCATAAAGAGAGAAAGAGAAGATCACGGCATCTCATATTGCAGTCTTTGACATGTAGCACATTGTTAGGAATGACTAAGTTACCCATAAATACAAATTAGCAATTTTACTTTTTACGTTTTATAATTTTTAGAAGTGTTTTTAATATCTCATCCCCTCATCAATTTTTAAATGTGTGGCTGTAATTTCATAGTTAGAATGTTTTTTTGTGATTGTAAAGACTTGAATTCAAATTTTAGTTGCCATAAGTTAGAATTTCATTTTGTATTTTCATAGTCAGAATTTCATTTTGTGATTGAATTTCACTTTCTAGCCCCGCCTCCTTTAAACATGCAGAACCTTGTGCACAGAGCCAAATAGGGCTCCATGCGACCCTCGTTTGCTAAGGGCTAGTCTCGGAGGATGACAAGTTTGATACTGATTTCCACAAAATAGAAATATAAAATGATTACTTGCCATTTAGAAGGCAAGATTATACCGGAATTTTTATTAATGATAAATAGGAAAAATAAAAATTAATAATGAAAAGACAAGATGCATTAGAGCATCTACATCTCTAAAACTATTAGAATTTTTAATGCAGTTTCTAATCCAGTTTTAGAGATGTGAGAGAGTTTTTTATTTAGAAACTATACAGTAGAGTTTCTTATTATATGGGCTATGGCATTTCTGTGGAACACCATACCATAAAGAAAAGAAAAAAAAAAAAAAAGTGGAACGCCACACCATTCAGATAATTGAAAAAAATAAAATAAATAAATTAAGTGGGACGCTATACAGTATGGTGTCCCACTATAGCAAAAAAAAAATAGATTTATGGTTTAAATTTATGTGATGTTGTGTCATGTTATATTATGCTATATGATGTTCATGTATTTCAGACTAGTCATGTTATATTATGTTATGCTATGCTATATTATGGTTATGTACTTTGAACTTGTTATTTTTATGTAATTCAAGTTTTTTATGTTATATCTCTAACTAATTCATATTACTTATTATGTGATGGTATTTTTATGTGATGTTATGTTTAAATCCAAGAGACAACAACTGATTTTAGTATGTATAAAGCTTTAAGAATTATTTTAGTAGAAGCTATACATACTAAAATAATCTAAAAACTTATACATACTAAAATCATAAAATCAGTTGTTGCTTCGTGGATTTGAACATAACATAATATTACATAAAAAAAGGGTAATTATATTTTCTCCCGTGCTTCCATCCCCCGTTCTGTCCCCCGTCAACTCCAGTCAACGCGCATAACTGTCAAACTCAAAATCGTAGCAATCTCGCTCATACGATCCCATCTCTCTAAAAAGAAAAAAAAAAGAAAAATACCAAAATCTGATCTCCTCTCTCAAAGTAGGAGCAAAATCACATCACGCTCTGCCGTCTCTACTCCACCTCTAGCTCCGTCGCTGACGATCTTCTCTCGCTTTCTCCATCGGAGCCCTCTGACTTCTCCACCCTCCTTCGTCTCCGGCTCAGCATCTCACTCCTCTCCGCCTCCTCCGCTCCTCTCACCTCGGTCTCCGGCTCGGGCGCCGATGAGTTGACCTACCTCTTGAATCACTATCTTCGGTCTGAAGGTGGAAAACACGGATTCGATCTGTCTGGATCAGCTTCGAACTTTCTAGCCTGAGCGAGAAGTGCAGAGGAAAGGAAGGTAGAGGTCAAGGTACTGATTCTATGTGATTAGAAGACTATCTTGTTGATTTTGCAAATACTCTAGTATCAAATCACTATTTTTGCACAGATTTGATATTGGTTATTGAAATCAGAGGTAAATCTGAATTAATGAAAAGGTTTTTTCATATTAGAAATTAATTAGAGATTCCTTTGAATTTTGCTTCATGCTTGTCAGACATTGAATCAATAACGAAAGATATAAGAGAAAAGAGTTGATTGATCCGTTTGATCAATCTGGTAAGAAGCTTGCAACTAATCTAAATAAGAGAAAAAAGTTGATTAATCAGAGACTTTATTACAATTTGTACGCATGCTATGCCAACATAGTTTCATTGGAGTGTTATTCACTATATTAGAGGGAATTTTTCGTGATTATTGACATTTAACCCTAGAGATAGGGGAATGAACAGTACTGGTGTACATAAACTAGTTCAACATAGTTTTGACATGATTTCTTTTGGTTAACTGTTTAATTAAGGCTTACCTTAGACATTGGACTTTTAAGCTTCTCGTTTTTCTTGCTGAATGTTGCATGTTTGTGCTATAGATCAAGTGATAGCTTTTCTATTTAATTTTGCTTTTTTTTTAGATTTGATAGTTATTATACATTGTGATCTCTTATACTACTTCCAAGCAGGTGTTGATCTGTAGAGGATGAAAGGAAAAAAAAACTACGTAAGGTGCTGAAGACAAAGATACTTATGGTTACACCCCTTATCTATTATTATCTTATTTGTTAATAATTTGGTACGATTGGTATAGCCATCAAGGAATTTAGTGAGATGCACTATATGTATCAAGTGCAATTTTTAATTATTTGTATGTGACAATTTCCTCTCTTGTCAGAGGAACCAAATGAGGATCTGATGATTGCTTTGAGGAAATGACCTGAAACTGAACCCAAATATCTTGTAACGTTTGTTCAAAATGACGCCTCTGACTTGAGACATCATTTTCCATGTGGTTTTGGTGCCACCTGTATTGTTCATGTGTTCTTTAGAATTCAAAATTAGTGTATTTTTGTTTATAAGGTGTACATATTTTATTTTTGAGGTGTGAATACTTGATAGTATTGATATGAATACCTAATATAATAGGCATAAGACAAAATGTACTTTCTGTTGTATGAGATGTACATGTTTAATTTGTGCAATGTAAATACTTGCTTTGTTTGATATGAATACTTGATATACTTGTTTGATCGAAGGTTGTACTACTCGTCTAGCAAAGACTAAAGTTTCAAGTACTGAGTTATTTGCAATGAATAAAGCTTCATTAATAGTGAATTAGGCCAATGCTACTAAGTACTAAGAAATGACAGAAAAATCAAAATTTGAAAAAATAGAGGCATGACTACTTAATATTTTAGTTATTAATACTTGATATCTTAGATATGAATAATTCAATATGTATGTGTGAATACTTGATATCTTAGATATGAATAGTTCAAAGTATATGTATGAATGTTAGATATTTTAGGTATGAATACTTCAACATATATGTATGAATACTTCAACATATATGGATGAATATTTTCCATATTACATGTTAATTTCATCAATTTTCAAAAAGAGATTTGTAACAAAGTACATTTATCTAACAATATGTTGAAATAAAATGCTCTACAACGTAAATATTCACACATCAATGCACAGGTGCGAATACTTTCTATTAAACTTGAAAAAAAATAGCTTGGCTTGGGGTGGGGCTGAGCAACCGGCTTTTTGTTTGGGCCTAACTCTCTAAAATCTGAATCCTCAGCGGATTGTGTGGTGAATGGTTTATTAACCAGGCCTTAGAATGTGTCACCCCGTTTCTGAAATAAGGGTTCAAAAAGATGTATGAATGAATAATTGATGTCTTATGGATAAATACTTCAACGTATATGGATGAATACTTCAATGAAGTATGTTTTGTTTATTTTAAATATTGTTTTTGTTCTCTATTTTGTAACATTTCAATTACATGATCTGTAAACTTTGATAGATTATTTTTGTTTCGACAGTGAAACATATATGGATAAGTGATATGTTCATTTTTTTTTTTACACTTGCACGACAAATATGAATACTTTCTCGATGAGGTATGAATACTTTGCAAAAATAAAATTGTGTAGAAAATATTCGTGGTTTTAGATTTGCAAAATTCTTCACAGATCGTCAGAAATATTAGTTAGATTGAACGAAGAAAAAAAATCACCTCTAAAAACGTGTAAAAGATGGATGAGTGATGTGTACAGTTTTTATATTTGCACTTGCACGGTGAGGATGAATACTTTCTCGATAATGATGAATACTTGTACAACGGACAACTCGAAAGTATATCATTATGGATCTCATTTTAAAGATAAAATTATGTCAAAAATATTCGTGGTTTTATATTTGCAAAATTCCTCACCGATCGTCAGAATTATTGATTAGATTGAACGAAGAAAAAAAAATCTCACCTCTAAAAACGTGTCCATTTTTTTTTTAAAATACTTGATATATTAGGTATGAATACTTGATGTGTTATAGATGAATACTTGATGCATTATAGATGAATACTTGCGCGCGCCAGTTGTAAAATCTTTCAAATATTATGTGGTCCCCAAATAGTAAGTGGTCCTCCTAGGTAGTTAGTAGTTATTGTAGTTAATGACTAGGGGATGAAATAGGAGATTGTTACGGGAAGATAGCTAGGTGCTCCAAAAAAAAAAATACCATCACATAACAAGTGATATGAATTAGTTACAGGCATAACATAAAAAAAATCTGAATTACATAAAAATAACATAATAAGTTCAAAGTACATGACCATAGCATAGCATAACTATCATAACATAGCCTAACATAACTAGTCCGAAATACACAAACATTACATAGCATAATATAACATAACACAACATATAAATTCAAACCATAAATCTTAAAAAAAAAAATGCTGCAGTGGCCAATGGAAAGCCACACCGTTTGACGCCCACTTAATTTTTTTTTTTTTTTTTTTTTTTTACGTTTTTCGATTTTCTAAATACTATGGCATTCCACTTTATTTTTTTTTTTGTCGGAGGCTGGATATGGTATGTCGTCTCTATCATAGATCTCTTCTCATTTTTAAAATTTCTCCATGTCTTTTCTTATTTTTTTTTAATTATCATAAATAAAAATTTCGGAAGATTCTACCATATTTTGGATAGTACCTTAGTTATCAATTCCCAGTTCCATGGTAATGTAGTTGTCTACAATCCTCGGAACCAATGTAATCGTCGATCACAACAAAACAACCCTAAAAAAAGAAGTCACAAAGTGGAAAGCAAAACCCACTAAATAAATTGTAAAACATTGTGAATGCCATAGAGATTTACAAAAAATAAATAAAATAAACATCTTATAGATAAACAAACAGACACGTTCGACACTCCGTCTATACATGCACTCAAAGGTAGCATTCCACTACCTTTAAACTCTATTTACCCTCATGAAGATATTCCCAGAAAAAAAAAAAAAAATGAAAAGTAATGCTGAAAAGAAAACGAGAGCTCACAACCAAATCTGTGGGCTTATAGACAAGAAAAATGTCCAAAAAATACTGTGAAATGACCCAAGCAACCCAAACTAAAATGTTAAAAAATTAATAAATTCCACCTAAAGAAAATCCTACAACGAACTGATTCAAAACCTAAGTCATGGCTCCCATGAACCACGAATGGAAATTGCTCAAGCATACCTAAGGAATCTGTCTTATGGACCTAAGTAGAGTATAAATTTTCAAGAACTCAGTTTAAAAGAGCTGAAGGGCTATCTTGATCCTGTTTTGCTTCCACTTTGGTAACTTTGCAAAAGCACCCTTTGTCATGCCAAATTTTTCCTTGAACTCTGCCACAGATAAGTAGGCCTGCAAGTTTGATAAAGCAAAATAAAACAATAAATTTAGGACACTTTCTGCTGCACCTCAGAGACCTGAAAATGCTGTCTCTCTGTTGACATAATAATGAAAAACTCATGCAGACAGGCTACTTACAAGCTATTAAGCCTACTACTAGAACCACTTCTCAAACTCACATGTTATAGTTTATGCATGCCCCTCCATTCTCACTTTATAGTGCGTATTTTAGGGTAACCATTGTAATTTTCTGTTTCTTTGCTCTGTCAAGCATATGCACTAGAATCATATATTATTGCATTCATTTAGCTATTAGAAAAATGGTCTCTCTGTACCCTGCTCTCTCTCTCTGCCCGTGTTACTGTCATAACAAACTGGTACCAGAGACAGCTGCTGTTGCTGGTGCTTGTGATGATTTGAGTTTCACTCAGAGACTGCCCCTTTGCTCAGATTTTTCATTTGTCTCTAAATTGTTGAATCACAGCAATGACTTTTTGGAGAGAAGACCTTCCTGTGTCGCAGAGTCAATGGTTCAATATAAATTCCCTTTCAAAGCAGGGAATTGAGTGGAGTAAAAAGCAAATAATACTGAAGGCATTGTTGCACTCCTCCAGTTGATATGGCAACATGTCTCCATGGCTGGTTTTTGCTATATCCACTGTAGATTGGTCAGATTGGTGATTGATGTCTTTGTGAGATTTGATTATCGCACTTGAAGACAAGTCGTAGCAATACAAGGCAGTTGCAGATAAGCCCACTGAAACCCCTCAAGACACACCCGGGTCTCTTTTTAATTCCAGAGTCTAATCACACCATGTCTCTACCTCAAGCCAGGCAATGCATCTCTACCGCATCTATGGTCAGCTTAGTAATTTCGGCAACTCTGGTTATTTGGACTCTTCTGGTTGGTTTTGGTGATTTGGGCAGAAGCTTTAGGAAGGATGAATTCAAATATGACAATATTTCCTGAGTTTTTATATTAAGTAGTACGGTAGCATCACTAGTTTAAAGAAATACTGAAGATGGCAAAAAGGAGGATGGCAAGAACAAAAGGCAACCATATGCTTCACTAAGATGGATCTAGAAGGGGAACTCCAAGATATAGGCATTTGGATGATACCTACTGAAATTATAAGTGATATCTCCTTCTGATGTGTCAAGGTGGAGAGCGACTGTGGAGATGATTTCAGTTGTCATAAGTTTGTTTTCTGTTTTTGGTGACAATTTGAGTTGTGATAGAGATCATCATGTATGTTTCTTCATTCTCACCACAATTAGTATGTATTTTAGGATTATCTTTGCAATTGTCCTGCTTATTTGTTGCCAGTTAAATGTGCCCTAAAAATGTCTCTAAATTGTGAATCACTAATTAGAAAGTTTGTATCTCTCTATCCCTTCCCCTCTCCCTGCTATGCTGTCATAACAAATATCATTCAAGTACCCAAACTACCCCCATGTCTCAGTCACGGAAAAATGAAGTTTGGACATTTTTGTAAGTAAACAGAGGGATAGGGAAACAAAAGGTGGTAAATCACTTTCAGCAATATTATTTCAAGGCCTTGAAGGAGTTGAAAGAAAAGGCTGCAGAACTTAAAAAGGTATGCTAACTAGTGTCAACTTGAATGTTCTTTTATAAATTTCAAATTGAGAAACCAATCAAATGATGCATATAAATTTTATGGGAAAATATTAAAATTAAATAACCTTCAATTATTCATAAACCAAAAGAAGAGAGAAAGGTATATGTAGACATTTCCTAATGAAAAATGATGAGCCAAGTACCACATGTAAATATCGTTGTAAATTTCTTTGATACTAGTGACAACACTGAAGTATTTTGGGTAAAATAAGAAGGCAATATTTGTACCTCACGCTTGGTGATGTCAATATCTGTGATAGGGTCATCAGAGCTGGTTTTGAGGCGGTCATAAGGGTACACCACCATCCCCTCTTCATCTTCTGCCCCCTCTTCTTCCTTCGCATCCTCCTTTATCGTCAGTGACTCCATTTTGTTGCTAACTTCTCCTTCCTTTGGTTTTCCTTCTGGGCTCATTTTTTATATTCAGAATAAAAACATAAATAGTCAACTAATGATTAACATTACTATGTTCTCGAGGATACCATGTAAACAAGGAAATATTGAATTGACCTAAACTATCACTTGCACAGAAAGAGGTAGGATGGTGTGCTTTAAGCAAATATCAAACTTAAGGGAATGAGACATAATGCATCCAAGCTTTGTGATCAAGGAATAGCCAAAAATAGCCCAAAACAGCACATCTCCAGTCCTGATGAGGTTACAGGACTAACTCACTACTTATCCGTCTCTTGTAATAAAGAAAGACAAGAATGGTTCCTCCAGTCTCAGACAAAGTAGGAAGGCAAAAGAAATGCATGGAGGGTTTTTGTCACATTAGAGAAAGGGTGCAGTAAGAATAACAACAAAATACCTTTTATTACTTTGGGTATCATAGTTGTCGTCGGCTTTTCAAAAGATGTAACTGAGGCAATGGATGCAGACTTTGGGCTCGCAGTCTTATCGGGTGTGACAGATTTCGGGTACAGCTTCTTGACCACAGGAGGTGGGGTTGACAGGTTACGGGTATCAGATTTCTCAAAGTTAGCAGCAAGAGCATTGAATGCAGGAGAGCGGCCTCGCACTCGAACCCTTTCAGGGCTAAATGACACACTTCTAGAGCGTTGAGAGGGCTTTTCTTGCGCACTCGACCTGCCACTTTGGGAAGTCACCGGGGCCCGCCTCTTCGGTTTCTGAAAAAGTAATAAGCAAATTAGTGCAGTTCTTTCTATTTTCTTTTGCAGTTGAGATCTACTGAAATTGCTATTTACGTAGCAGTTATTTAGATGTCTTACATCTATTGTTGGGGCAACACCATTTTTCAGAATAGCCAGTTTTCTCTGAAATGAATTTCCATGCATCTGCAACAACAGAACAATTGTAAAGGGCAAAAGTACCTTCATTAGTTAATTTCAAGATTAAAATAATTATAGAAAATTCATGTTTTCTAATAAAGGGAAGGTATCATCCAGTCTTCCAATACTTGCAGAAACTGTCAGAACAATTTCAATAATGCATTCAGATTATTTGTAGCTTGAATGGGCACTTTTAACATATACTTGTGTCATTTTAGAGAGGTACATGCACACTGCAGGATATTAGGAAGTACCAATGCTTTAGAAGAATCCCACTTGAAGAATCGGGTAAAGACGGACGGCTCGCATCCCTCAGTCATGACGAACAATGGGGTCTCTTTTGACACGTTCTCCATATTCAAATCAAGTCCTAGAAATTTCTGTTAAAAAGGTGACATTTAGAAAGACAAGAATCGAATTTCAAAAGAAAGAAGAAAAACATCAGTCCATGTTTCATCCACAAAACAAAATGGACCCACAGGAAACTCTGTGCATATAAGATACCCGGGATGAGAGAAAAAAGAGAGAGAAGAGAGCCATTTGGGAGTAAATTCAAAACCTGATTGCTGTAACTCTAACTACATTCAAAGCATTTGCAATTCATAAAAAACAATGATCGGGAACAAAGAGAAGAACTAATACCTCTCCAACAGTTAAAGCTTGGGATTTGATTTTTGCATCAACATTTTGACCTATCCAGACAAAGACATCTGTACGACAGTCCAAAATGAATATGTCTTCTGTCATGAGGTCATCTTGGCTAAAGTTGTGTATCTCTTTCACCTTCAAATCCCCTTGACAACAGAAATCAATACCAATTGACAAGTCAATAATGAGCATCAGTTAACAAGGTTCTACAAAAGGAAATTTCATGTTTAATCCTACAAATTTGCAAACTAACATGGAAAGCCTTGAGAAAGATAAATTTCATGCTCTTGCAGAAGAAATGTTTTATATAAACCTATAGAATGGCAAAATATCCTTTGTATGCTTCCCTTTGACCTTTCCCCATTTTTTTTCCAACAGATGCCCAAAAGTCCTATACTATTGCTCCATCTACACTGTTACACTGTTTTTTTACCAAGTAATTGCAAAAAAGAGGGGTAATTAAGGTACTTTTGCTATTTATAAGGAAACAGATGACATGAATCATATTTCAAGTTATTAGGGGGATATGGTACATTATCATTTTTAAAAATTGAGATACATATATTTAGCTCACTTGCGCAAGAATTAGCAATGTCATCTAAGATGCTAATACCTTCTATATTTAAATATAAAGGTAAAGAACAAAACTGAAACCTTTTGAGAAGGTACAAGAAAAGAGGCGCGGATCGCCTTCGTGTTCTTTGGCTATCTTTTGGCTCTGATAATCTGCTTTGCCCCCCAGCAAACTCCAGAACTGGTCAGTTTCTGTTCCTTCCCTTTGCGTCTTGGTTTGGAGATTGGGCTTTAAATAAAACCACAATGTTTCAAAGGTGAGGTTCTGTAGATAACTGAAAAAATAAATCAACGAAAAAGAGTATATTCCAGAACTCTACCTTAATCACATCCAATTGCCGCTCAGCAAGCTCTTGATCAAGGGTTGTGGCAAGGCCTCCTGACCATGTAAATACTGTATTTCCATCATGCAATATGTATGAATATGATGAATTAAGAGATGCCGCCACCTGATATGACAGGTCAACATATGATAATTATATTAGTCCAAACTGTCTAGCAGAATTGATGTGGTCTGTAATTCTAAACTCCTAAGTTTGAAATATTTCATATTTGTCAATTTTGGTTTTCGAAATGTTATAGTAGGATGAGACATGCAAACTAGGCAAATAATACTGATATAGATTATATTCAGGTACTTACTGGGTCGACTTGTATTGCTTGCATGTTTTCTGGTCCAGATCCCTGAATCCGGAACAGTGCCAACCCTTCTTCTGAGTAGGTGTCATCAGGAATGGCATTCTCTGTGATATAATTCTTGTACCCAGTGCTTAAACCCCCCTAAAGTAATAAATAGACGAGAAATTAATAATTAAATGTGACTTTCTTGATTAAAAAACAGCTTAAAAGAATAAAACAAACCTTGAACACAACAAGACTCTGGAATATGGCGAAGAACTGTATTGGCTCTTTACCTTCATAAAACCGGGCCTATGAAAGTTTTCAAATAATAAAAAAATGAATTAAATATATAAAGGCAAAAAAAATGATGAGACAACAAGAAATTCAAAAACAGAAATCTAAGAATTTAAACCTGTACGGCTTGTGATTTTAGGGCTTCGTTCATCTTAGTAGCAAGAGAAATTGCTGATGCTCTTTCGTCCTGAAATGACGTGATAACTCTTTCTATTCACTAATACACAAAGAGGGAGAGTAAAATAGAAGAAAAAGACTCGGATTAAAAATACCTCAATGCTCTTTCTCCCAAACCAAGTGCCAATCAGAATTTCATCAGTGTCATCACCAGGATAGGTGTATTGAAAGATATAGCAGTCTCCACTGTAGAATTTACTGTTGTCAGATCCTGACAATGGTGTCTTTTCTGTGCCATTTACTCGCCATACCTATCACAAAGCAGGAAAAAAATATTAGACAAATTGCAGCTTGGCCATTCGCAAATCTGGGATTTATCATGATTTTTGGTTTTGTTTTTCAAAAAAGAACTGATATATCTTCCATAATGTTATGTTTTGCCTAAACACTTTGAAGGAGATAAGAACAGATAATCACTTGTAAGTTGCCAGTGCAATCGATGAAAGGCTGAGGCTCTTCTTTTGAGGGAGCGGCCTTCATTAGACCCTTTACATTCAATCCTTGCTTCTTTAGAAGAGCTGAAATGTATGTTGCACACAAAATTTCAACAAAAATATTTATAGGGACTGACTTGACGACTCACAGATATATGATTGTATAACAAAGCACAGAAGTGTTTAGCTAAAAAGAGCAGACTTAAAAAATTAGCCCAAATTAGGATAGGTCTGTAGATCTTACCTGCAACTTTGCCTCTTCCTTCCTCAGATACAGCCACCTCAGTTGTTTGAGGCCATTTATCAAACTTTGATTTAAACATTACCGTCTCAAAGCCCTCTATTACTCTCGTAAGGTTTGATTTATGCCGATTTTCATCTTGGATCAACCCCTTTTCAATATTTTAAAAGGTATAAAAACAATTTTATTAGCTGAAAAAAAAAATTTGTTTAGTGGATCAGACCCCCAACTTTCCCATATACTACCATCCTCCAAAACTTTTTCTTTCCCCAAAAAATTTCCGGTCTCCTCTCACTCATCAATTATGGAAAATAGTGAAAACAAGAGGTAAGTCTGGAAGGATCTACAAGGAGTGTGCAAACTTAGGAGTACACGGTACATCTTTTTGAATGTTTCCTAAACCCTACCAGCCCACCCCTGATTTGCACCAAAAATGGCTAAAACAACTATCCTCTGGCTCATTTTTGGGTGATTGTGTAATGGTCATTTTTATAAAATTGAACTGGTTATTTTGTTGTTCTGCAAGTCATAACTAAAATATTCCAAAAAGGTGCATGCCTCAGCAGCAGCAATAGCAGCTTTTCTCTCTTCGAGTGAAGTGCTTCTACCCGTCCAGACATATAACTCGGCCCCACAATCCAGTAAGTAACAGTTGTTTGTTTCTAGCAATTCTCTTGACAAAGTCTCAGCACCAACCGGCTCCAACTTTCCACCCCGTATTCTAAGTTTCAAACCATTACAAACGAAAAAATGAATAAAAAATAATTTCACTTCAAGACGCAACTTCAGTCTGGTGCCATATGCATAAGATCATAACCATTACAAACCGGCTCCAACTTTCCACCCAGTATTCTAAGTTCCAAACCATTACAAACGAAAAAATGAATAAAAAAGAATTTCACTTCAAGACGCAACTTCAGTCTGGTGCCATATGCATAAGATCATAACAAAATGTCCAAAAAGACCATCAAAAACTTTACTCCCATCAGGGAAGCTCTATGAGATCACTTAATATGAATACCTTTGTGGTGACAGATGTCAAGTTCATAACCTTTACATTTTACTTTAACTTTGAAGCATGGAACTTGATTAGAGAAATGGAAAATGAATATCAAAGAAAAGTTTACCCAAGCAACTTTGCAGAGGTGACCTGGACCTTTCCACCATCATCTGAAACAGTCCTTCTTGGAAGAGGTGCAAAGCCACCAAAGAAGCCCCAAAATTCACCAGCATCAGCATCAGCCATGAGCTTACCATCATCTGTACCCAAAATCATTAGATAAATGATCAACCGAAG
Source organism: Carex rostrata (assembly GCF_964058835.1). Lineage (NCBI taxonomy): Eukaryota > Viridiplantae > Streptophyta > Magnoliopsida > Poales > Cyperaceae > Carex > Carex rostrata. The sequence continues at coordinate 10,260,056 of NC_135931.1, forward strand.
GATGTTTATTATGTGTAATATTAAATGTACCAGCTTGATCTTTAAACTCATTTATCAGGAATTGACATACCTACAGCTGCAACCTCACATTGTCCTCCATGGTACGTATCCTTGAGGTACTGCACCACCTCAAGAGCTTTGGCTCTCTCTTGGATAGAAGAGTTGGAGCCATTGAATTGAAATATCTTTGATTTTGTGTCGAGAATGAAAATATCATCATGATTTAGAGAAGACCGGGCAAAAGGAACCTGAATTTGAATTTACAAAAGAATCCAGTAATCAGATTCTTTTATAACTGAGTCCTGTCTAAAGTCCTTTCTTGTTTTGCATTTTAGTTTTTTTCACTATAACTGTTAGCCATAAATTTAGGTCAAGTGCCAGCTCTGATCCTAGTTAATGTTTATGGCTCTTTCTTATTTAATTGTGCATTCGGTGTGTATTAAAAATACTTTTTTGCAGATATGTCTAAACTATCCCTCCACCCATGTGATAGCAAAGCAAAAATCAGGCACACATCAGTTAAGCATAAATATCATCTATTCCCTCTTTCAAAGCCTAACCTATCCCTACAATTGTATTGAAATCCAATCATAGATTAGGAAAACGAGCCAATGAGGCGTAGCTTGGAACCTTTGAAAAGAGTAGAAGTGGAGGGACACAAATCATTTTAAAAAAAAAATTAAATGTTCTTGTCTTCTTGGTTGCTCCTTGACATGCACAACATGCGTTTTCAGCGCATGCATGATATCCTTTAAAAGAACAGAATATTGGAAGCAGTTATGCTAAGCTTGCCTCTTTGACATGCACCACATGCTTCCCCTTGCAGACATACAAGCGTGTGACATGCTCCTCGGCATTGACTTCAATGTGCTTGAATCCTGACGTAGCCCCACCAGGTTGAGGAAGGATGCAGGGCTTGAAGTAGGATAGGAACTTATCTGTCTCATTCCCCTGTACCTCTCTGTGTTGCACTGCACGCCCTCCAAGAGCAGCATCTAGCTCGACTGTTTTAACCGCTGCAGCACCAGCCTCATCCTAGAAAAGGAGATGACAGAATAAAAGCATCAATACTTTCGGCTTTAGGTTATGACAGTGACTCGTATTTTGGTACTTTGGTCATCCATTACCACTATTTAGTACAGGAATATGTGGTTGTCGGTTTGATTTAACTTAATTATTGTCGCAGCTTACTTGGCTTTCCCTGAATCCAATTGTTACCAGAAATAATGACTTTCTTTTGTCTTTGCTAATCTGTGCATATAGCAAGTCGGTTGAGATTTTAACTGCTTTTATTAAACTGTATTCCAACACGAAAAATATGTAAAAAAAATTTCAAATATCTACTGAGTTTTTTGGGCTTCAATGTAAAAAACTTTCTGATCATAAGTATGTTATGATAACATACCTGGCTGGTATCTTTGCCAAGCCAATAGTGAATTTCGTGGCGAAGAGACCCATTCTTCATGCCCGTTGTCTATCAACATAACACAAACTTAATTATGATACAGAACAATAACGAACACATTTAATGAAGTAATAACTAATTTTTCCAGATAAATAAGACGAATGAAAGTATTAAATTGTAATGGTAACGTGATCCATTTTCATTATATTCAACTACTTTTTACTACCTAGATCCATCAGCATGACCAACGGTCACCCAGGGTCTCAAACATATATTATCTCCCTATGCAAAAACCCCACTACTGATACCAGTCCTGACAATAAATTGATAGGTAAGTTAGGCCATTGCATCCTAATATTTGATGTACAAAGATAAGATTTCCCTTTAGAGGAGCTCCACGCTGATCCATCATCATGCATCTGTCACTGTTACACGGTTCGATCTCGGTAGGAACTAGCAAATTCCTCAACAATGCATAAGTAATGCAAAATTACCTTTAATACAATATACGAATCTCCCACAAAGAATTTTCCGTAAGAATCCTTTGGAACTGGTACAGGTTTGAAATTCTCTATGCGCCATATTTCCAATCCGCTAAAATAAATGTCAAGGTCAAAATCATATAAATCAACAATGTCTGACAGCACAATTGTATGCATCTTTCTTGTTAATATTTATAGAAAATACTACAGTCATTAATTAATTAGTTAAACATAAGAACAAAGGATACGCCTTCTGGCCAGCGCCTTGAAAAGCAGGGTCCAAATCCTTCAGAGAAACAGACATTCCTTTGGCTTTTGTAGAGGTGCCTTTTCCTTGTTTTGACCTCAGAAGAGACCCAAATGTGCTCTGGAGATAGTGTAAAAGGGGAAACAAAGAATAAAAAAACAAAGAACAGGGTTGATACAATTTCAAATCACAATAACAGCTGAAAATCGGAATTAACTTTCAATGCATACTGATTAAGAACATAAGACAAAATGCAATTCAAATTTTCAATATAAAACATAAATTTTGAAGAGAATAAAAAGGAATGAGGAATAATCCGAAAATGTACGATATAATATCATGTCAAATGCAAAACGATGATCCTTCTTTGCGTATCTGAGCACGGATCATGAAAAAAATTCAACAATACCAAACAAATCGCTTCAACCACGAGCTGGAGCCCACGACCTTGTCAAGATCGAGCCGACTCAAGTCTCACAAACTAAAGATCTCCATCACAGCACAGCTCAATTAAACTAATAATAATACCTTCATCGATGTAGAACTAGAAGTAGAATTGGAAGAAGAACCCGATCTGGTACTACCCATATCGATTCTCTTCAGGCCAGATGGACTATCTTTACGCTTCAAAATTGATAAGCAACCAGGTTTCATCCCAGTTACCCTTCTTTTTCTCTTTTTCTTAATTAATTATCAAAATTAAGGAACCCACGTCTCACCACGACCAATGCTGAATTATTATTAATGATCATGGTAATATAGAAATAATTAAAAATTAAAACCATGATTTGGTCTCACCTTGTGTTTTTCAAATGGGCAAGGAGGAAGAAAATTCGGTCGAAATTGATGGAAAGGGATGTAAGAGAAACGGATTGGAGGTTAAGAGAGAGGAGATGCCAGGCGCGAGAAAAGGGGGTGAGCTGTGAAAATATAAAATAATTTTAAGGGTATTTAAGGATAAAGAGAGCATGAGGAGCGCATCATCATGGAGATGGATGGGCTCATGGGAGTGACCGAGTGAGCGTGCTGGTCACTATAAGGCACAAAACTTTGCAACTTAACCGGAAGCCCCTCAACTTTTGCATATTTTTATTTACACACTAATTTTGGAGACGTATGCTTAGGATTTGAATTTATTCCCCAATTTTTTCTCTTGTCACATCGGTTGATCGTTCCTTAAACTGTTGCACATTATCCTGAATCGGATGAGAGCAGCAAAATTTGGACAGTTAAGTTTATATAAGTTAAGACTTAGTACACCTTTTATGGAATTGAAGTGATGTAATGTAAAGTAATTTTGTCCTTGGGAACAAGTTTCCGGCGTAAACATTATATAATCCAAGTTCCCATAAATAAAGCTTTGTTTGGAACGCTATCCTCTGCGGAGGTTTTACCTGCGGTGATTTTGATCTGGTCCGTTCGTTTCGGATCAGACGGGCTGGATTAAGGATTCACTAAATTTTGAGTTTTTTTAAAATTCGGGCAAGATCTGATCTGGTTCGTCCGATTCGAAACGAACGGCCAGATCAAAACCACCGCACAGCACCACAGGTAAAACCTCCGCAGAGGATACGCTCCCGCTTTGTTTATTGCCTGTGTCGAAACAACTTTGATGTGCTTAAGTTGGTTTCGCAAGTGGCCCCGGAATGTGGACCATAGATAATTATGTATTTATAATAAGTATGGCTAATATAGCATTAGTGTCATTTCAGTCTATATAATATCAACTCTGAAACCTATCAAATCGAGTTCAAATGGTGAATCCAAACCGTTCAAACCAATTTACTTTATAAGTGATGCGTTTACATGCAAACTTTTTTATATTTTCAAGTTATTTTAGTATCAAATCAAGCGGCAAAAAAATTGAAAAATGAATGTATTAAAATTAGGAAGCAGCTAACAGTCCCCCAACTCCAGTCCCCCAAAAATCCTCGGATATTTTCAACTAATTCTGTAAACATTAATACTAAATCCTGTAAACATCAATACTAAATCCTATAAACTAATTCAACAAACCTGTCAACATAAAAACGCGTTAAAGCTGTTAAAAACACGTGAAAACTGTTAAAAACGTGTGACAGTTGTTGAAAACGCGTGACAGCTGTTGGGGACCACCTTTTATGAACATACACACAGTATCCTGTAAATATACACATATTATTCTGTGAACATACACATATTATCATGTAAACATACACATATTATCGTGTAAACATACACATATTATTCTATGAACATACACATAGTATCATGTAAACATACACATATTATTCTGTGAACATACACATATTATCCTGTAAACATACACATATTATCATGTAAACATACATATTGTACTTGAAATTATGGCAGTTGTGGCAGTTGAAAGCGCGTCAGAACTAAGCTAAAAAGGGAAGACTTTTATACACGGGGATTTTCAGGGGACTGTAGCCCGGGGATGTTACATTTTCTCTTAAAATTAACTTAAAAACTCAAACATTTGACCGCTTGACTTGATATCAAATAAACTCAAAAACTTATAAATTTTACATGTAAACGCACAACTAATGAAGTAGATCGGTTTAAACGGTTTGGATTCACCATTTGAACTCGATTTAATATATTTTAGAGTTGGTGTTATATAGCCTGAAGTGGCACTGATGTTATATTAGTCATACTCATTTATAATTCTAGTTAAGATATGTTGGCATAAACAATACGATATCATTCGTATAAATTAGCGTCGTGGTCTGTATGTTGCGGCTGTTTTCTTTTAATTTTTCAAAATAATTATTTAGTATTTACAGGAGATTATGCTGCTTTGAATATATATCTAATTTTCTGCGTAAAAACAGGTGCATGAGTGCTACCATGTGCTACGTCTAACTCCTTACAAAATTATTTGTGCCACTGGCTGTGACATGTTGTTTAGAGCATTTTTATTTTTGAAGTCACGTTAGTTAATAATTATTTCTTAATCAATTTCAAATTATTTTCAATCCATGTAATTAATTTATTTCAATTGTAAAGTCTTACATTCTTACAATTGTTAATTATAAATTAATTGTAAAATGATGTGACACTTTTAATAATATTGTAACTATAACAAAATTGCTAATATAGTAAGTGCGTCGTATGTTTGAAATTGAAATTATAATTATCATATAAACATTATTAAATAATTCTTTCGAAAGTGGAATAGAGATACTCTCAACAAAGGAACTCTTTATCTGACGTTTCAGTAGACGCCAACTCAGCAACTCTGTTGCTTTGGAAAAGCGAAAAAAAGAAATAGTTGCGGAGGTTAGTTTATGATCTTGCGCGCATCGGAACGAAAATGAACCATAGACAACGCACATCCAGAATGATCCTTTCATGCCTTGAATTTTTCCTCAACTACATTATTTTTTTCGTTAACATAGGAGATCTGTTATCTATACAGTAATAATTAAAAATATAAATATATAATTTGTGAGTCTATGGTATTATGCATATTACGATTTGTTACCGTGCTACGGCTCTATATTCGAGTTTTCAAATTCTAACGGTCGATCCGAACCGTTCATCTTGTTCTCCATATTAATATGTGTTTGGAGACCAAATTTTACATTTTTTGAAATTTTTTTACTATTTTTTTAGATTTATTAAAAATCACTGTTTTTGGATGGTCCAGAATTTTCAGATCAAGTGATTTTCTAAATATCTAAAAAAATAGTAAAAAAATTTCAAAAAATGCAAAATTTGGTCTCCAAACACATATTAATATGGAGAACAAGATGAACGGTTCGGATCAACCGTTAGAATTTGAAAACTCAAATATAGAGCCGTAGCACGATGCCAAATCGTAATATGCATAGTAGCATAGACTCACTCTTTAATTTTTATAAATTTTGATGTACATTACCACTTTTAAATTTCTAGGCGGATGTGCATAGGTTCAGAGGAATCCGTACCACCAGGTACCTGAGGTGCAAGGTATAAATCTGAATCGTTCTTTTCATGTCCTCTATTGAGCTCAATTTTCCAGTGCAGCCAACATTTGTCCGAACTTCTTTTATATTATTTTTTGCGCACTCTTCTAAATTTTGTCAGTATTTTTTTTATTATTTTTGTTAACGCATCCCGCTGAAGCAAAATTGTGCAGTCTGGAAACCCTTGCCTAGTTCATTGTTCATGTGACTTGTCTCTATTTGACAAACAACATATATAACTCATAAGATGATTTCGCATTTTCAAAGTGCTGAAGGCTGCAAACACGCTCCCGACTCCCTCTCATGTCCTGCTCCTCCGCTGTGACACACTGGGCACTCACTCCTCCGCTGGTTGGTGCTCCTGGCTTGGTTAGAACTTGAAAGTTTGATTTTTTTTTTTTTTTTTTAGTTTTCTAAATAACTTATTGTGGTTGGTTACATTGGTACTTAGAAGTTCAAATATTGGAATCAATTAAATGTTACATTAGTTCATAGATTTGAATCCAATTAGCTATTTGAACCCGGTTACTTTTGTTATATCTTGATGGAAATCCGGAGTTTGCCCTGATCGACTTTAGTAATGTTTACCAATATTTGATAAGGATTATGTTTTTTTTTTTGAAGGTTGATAAGGATTATGTTGCTGATCAAAACTACTTAATTTAACATATCTTTCGATAATGACCTGTATAGCGACTTAATTAACTGTTGGTAAGTATTTTTAACGAAAATAGCATATTTTTACGGTACTTTAGCGTGGTTATTATTAAAATCCTGACTGAGTTTTAATATTCTAACCTAGGTTCTGGTCTAAGTATCTCAGGACATGTGCACGTCAAAAATTGAAGGAATAAAAAAGTCAAGAAATCAGAACTATAATAGTTTTGTTTTAATTTGACTAATAAAGTTCATCATTTCGGTGTAGCAATATAAACGAAATGGTCATGTTATAATTTTGTTATTTGAGATTTCTCTTTTATCTATGTACTCATGCCCCGTGAGATTAAAATTATTAATTTAAAAAGAGGTAAATTAAAGAGGGGTGTAAACGGATCGGATATTATCCGATTTCGTCCAGATCCGAATCCGGCAAATTACTTAAATTATCCGATTCGTATCCATATCTATTATCTAAAAAAATATAACGGAGAAGAATACGGTAAAACTTTTAGCTATCCGTATCCGACCGTTTACACTCTTAAACCACAACAAATGTACTATATGTTCTTAAATTAATTAATTAAATTGCATATTTATACCAACGATTTATTAAATTGCATATTTATACCAATGATTTATTAAATTGCATATAGATATATATTTTGATGAACAATATAACATTATGACATAATTAGTCACTAATATTTTAATAATATAATAGATGTCTTGTAACCAACAAACTAATTATGAAAAATATCCGTATCTGTCCAATATCCGATCCGTATCCATTGCATTTAATATCTGATCCTTATATGTATCCAAGACTATATGTATCCGTATCCATATCCGTATCCGAAAAATTATAATGGATAAGAATACGGTTTGACAACTATTCGATCCGTATCCGACTGTTGACACTTCTAATTTTTTTTTTTTTTTAAGGTTGGCTGAAAGCCAACATATATTAATCAAGAAAAAAGTTTATACACAAAAATGTAAAAAGATGAAAAAGTAAATTATTCACATATCATGCCATATTTAGAATAATCTCTAACTAGCATCTAGAACCGTCAATAGTGAAACAAATTCCCCTGCCTGGTCAATACCACCTTTGCCTCTTGAGTCGTTAAATATGGCGCAACCACCGCATGATATCATTGGTCGTATCATTGATTAACAAATACACCGGTTTTTGTTTATTGGAGAAAAGCCTTCTATTTCATTCTCTCCAAATTGCTCAGCTTCCTGCAGCCCAAACAATTCTTCGCAGCACCCTCTCTCTTGGCGTTAAGTTTGCCATGTCTATTAGCCATAGGTCTCTCGCGTCCGTTCGATTGTCCCACCTAATGTTATAGTGAGCACATAGCCCTCTCCAAAAAAAGTCTCGCATAGTTACACTCCCACATGATGTGGTTTGTTGTTTCCATCCCGTTAAGGTGACACAGGTGATAACCTGAAGCCACATTGCACCCTCTTACCTGTAAGATCTCTTGTGTCAAGATTTTATTTTCGAGCATTAGCCACAGGAATACTTGAACCTTCAATGGGACCCTCATTTTCCACAAGATTTTGTGGTTTGGCGCAATTTCCCCTGTGTTGTGCATCATCTAATATGCAGAAGCACAGGTATAAATATCCGATGTAGACCACCGCCATCTCCATTTGAGCATTACGGGATCAAAAATCTGCCGAGACATTAAAGAAAGGCAATAGTTTAGTCAGTTCTTTCAGGAAGGAAGATGTTGCATGTGTTCTTACCTGACCGGCGCTACTGATTTCATACAGCCTCCTAAGGGTTGAAGCCCATAACCCCTTCGGGTTGTTGTTAATTGACCATAACCACTTGATCAGTAAGGCATCATTTTGACACCCTAGGTCTATAATTCTCAAACACTTCTAAAATTAAATCAGTTATAGACTAATAGCACTCGCTAAATGTTAACTACTTGCTAAACAAACGGTCAGCGTTAAGATGGACCATATATATTTTATCTGTTGTCCGACCTTTTTTATTTTATGTGAAACATTATGAATTATTTTATAACGTTGAATGCTTAAAATTAGTGGTAGCTGAATGCTTATCATAATTAATATTTTATAATTAACGTTGAAGACTTGAAGTATTCATATACATTTTTTTATATATAAATATTGTATTATCCGTTTAATCAGCAAAGTTAACGTTGGTCAGGACAACACCTTTCGGAAAAAGCAAAGCAAAAGAAAATTTGACCAAAGTATTATATTAATAAATTGACTTAATTACATGTTAATGGGTATAATATTAACAACTCTTTGAAAGGGTAAAATACCTAATTAGGAACCCTATCTTTCCACGCAAAGAAGTTTAAACATATCATCTTGTTAATTAATTATGATTAAATCCAGGGGAATATGCAAAAAGGAAAAATAAAAAAAAATAAAAAGCAGAAATAGGAGAAAGCGATTTGATAGGTCGGCCACCGGCCACACAGAAAGGCGCTCAGGGGCTAGGAAGAAGATTGAACAGTAGGTCCCAGGAAGGGAATAATCGCAAATTTTCTAGAGATACACATTGTAGTTCTTCAAAAAATTATTTGCTGGTATATTTGTCAAAAGACTCAAAATTTATATCATATATAATATAACAGAAAGTTTAATTTTAGTATTTAATTTTGAACAAAATGTTTGTGACACATTGATATCGACAATCTAAGCATCCTAAACGAAAAGCTTTATTCACACTGATAACGACAATACTGATACTTAAATTGTTTCTCGGATTTCGCCCAAAAGAAATATATATTGTAAAGATCATTCATTTTTAAAAGAGTTTACATTCCAATTTTTTATCACAAATAAGTATTTTTTTTTTAAATATTAAAAACGTATACAGTGGTTAGTTTCACACTAATTAACATAAAACACAAAAAAAAATTACATCTTAAACACATCAGACACATAATTTTTAAATAAAGTAAAAGAAAATATTAAATAATAACCATTCGATCAAAAGATTAATATGAAGATTGAATCTGCCCTGATAAAAATATCGATGATTTGACGTAGCTTGGAGGAAAGTTTGGAGGCTTAAACATTCTTTACCAATATCAATTAAAGTGACATCTAATGAATTTTATTTGACTTTATTTGTATCGAGAAGGATTCTAATTGTAATTAAAATTATCCTATTTTTTGGTGCATCAATTACATTATTAAGAGAAATGAAAGATAGCACAGTCGACTAAGAAAAAGTCCTAGAATTATTGTACCCAAAGATCGATAGTTCGATTCTCCCTCACGATTTCGTAGTTTCTACGAAGGTTTAAAAAAAAAATTACATTATTAAAACTCTAGCCAATTCACAGCTGTCAGTGTTAAAATTATTATTAATTGTTAATCTTTATAAGAATTAGTCTAAAATTTAAACTTTTCAGTACATAAATAGAAGTATAATTTCTATGCTGGATTTTTATTTTATTTTTGTTTCTCATCTTTCGCAATAATTTGAATTCCGATGCCAAAGGTACTATAGTTTACATTAATAAGTTCGTTTGTCACGCAATTACGTAAGAATTCGGCATTTTCATTTACATTATTATACTGAAAATTAAAGTTGGTCATCAAATATTTTGACTTCATTTTTATATAAAAAACAGATACTATAAATTAAGCCAATTAAAAATAGACTAATTTAGTTGTAACAGAATTTTAAAACTGAAATTGAGATGAATCAACACAAAGGCATAAGTTTGGAAGAACAAGAAAATAGAAGAGAGAACGTCAATGCTTCCACTGTGAGAAAAGGATTCTGATAATTGTCCTCCACCTCCATTCTCCCATTTATTTCCGTATTTAATTTCTATAATTACCTTGAAGATCACAAAAATTACAGTATTTTTTTTTTTTCTAAAATATTAATCTCTATGCACGAAAGTATTTATAACTAAGAATATAAGTATTTATACCTATAAGTGAATAATTTTTACATAAATATTTGTCTCTCCAATCAAATCTCAAACTACATGCGGAGTCATACATGTTTTTAGAAGTGAGTTTTTTTTTAATTCATTCAATCTCGTCCACATTTCTAACGATCTATAAGAATTTTTGCAAATTTAAAACCATGAATACCTTCTACGTAATTTTCTCTTTCAAATGAGATCCATGATGACATACTTTTGGGTTCGTCATCACAAAGTATTTATACCTATACTTGCAAGTATTTTTTATATATGACACTAGTTAACATCTGAAAGTATTAATATAGATTATTACAAGTATTTATACCTATGTTGTCAACTATTTTTGTTAGAGAAATTTTAACGCAGTGACGAGAAAGATTGATGCGGGGTCCTCACTACTTCATTCGACGAAGGTTGACGCAAAACCATTGAGGCCTGAAAAAGGGTGGTCATATCGTTATGCATGCAAGTATTAATATTTTATTTTGTAAGGATTAATTTATTATATTTTAGTATTTATACTTATGAAAGTTAATGCAAGATGAGTATGTCAACTGGAAAAGAAAATCATATAATTAGTGAGAACCACAGTACAATTTTTTTTTAATGTTGTTGGGGGGTAGAGGAGGGACAAGAGTGCAGGGATAATTATAATTATTCAAAAATGAGGTTCAACTTGATATTTTCATTTTCCATCAATTTATACTAGAATGTAAAAAAAAAAAAAGTTGATTTTTTTTTTTAATCTCATCCCATACAAACTACCATCCAAACTGATCATGAAAATTAAATCCCCGTTAGCTTCAAATCCCATCCATTTTGATGAAAATTATTGACTGTATGTCAATCATCTCACACAAAACTGTAACATTGATTTGACTTTGTCCTTTTTTTTACCCCCATTAAATGATATAGATATGCTGCAACTCTAAGGTTAGATTATTTGATCTCATGTGAATATACATTACATAATATAAAATCTTCACTCTTATACTTAATAAAATAGTACTTGTATTAGAAATATTTAAGTTACAGCTTGAAGATGCGCTCTGGTCTTAGTAAACTTGATTTAAAAAGTACAAAAAAAATATAGCATTGAATTATAATTCAACGGTGTCATCTTAGATTTATGAGTAGCATCTGCCACCTGCATCCAAAGGATCTTTTAGTTATTACACACTACAGTTGATTTGAGAATGGAGCACAAATTAAATTTCTGAATTAATAAAGGTTTATTCATGAAATATTTTTTCGTGAATAGAAAACTAGAGCGCTCGACAGGAAATTAATGTCTCACTCGCGGGTCGCGGCTGCCTTGTCAGTTCTTGACACGGTCACCCAAAAATGCATCCGAGTGCGTGCTTAAATTCCTTTCTAGACATGGTGTGTCTTCTCTAGCAGCTGGGTTACAACTTACAAGGTTTTTGGAATCAAATCCGGCGCCTATTCTCTTTTCAGAAACATAAACAGTAATTCTACTATCTTTATTATTTTGAATTCAATTATTTAATTTTTTTGAGAATGAATCTCAAAGTAACTTTTTTTTAAAACTTTTCTATGCATATATGTTGAAACAATTCAATGATTGAATTTAAAAAAACAAGAATAGCAGGAACATTGTTCATGCACGAGAATAACAGTAGATTTTGATCCAGATTTTTGGATTTCTTTTAGAAACTATAAATAAAAAATAAATTATATCAAACCAACTTGTTTACTTTATTTTTTACAAAATCATAAAAACCGAGACGTCATTTCGGTCCTAGCTATTTTCACAGATTTCGAGAAAATAATACGTTGAAAAAAATTTGAAAATACCTCTTGAGACTGAAATGACATTTCGGTTCTTATGATTTTTATATAAAAAAAAATAATCATGTTGGTTTTATAAAAATCATTTTTATAATTATGATTTATAAAAAATATTCAGATTTTTTTACTTCAAATAAAAAACCATATACAAGGTTTTTTTTTCCTCTTTGGGGTATACCTTGTTGGGACTTGGGAGATACCATCTTTGCCTTAAAATGATGGGCCTTGTCTAACTTGAGACGATTGTGTCTGTGTCCGGAAACAAATCTGCTGAATTTACCAGAGATTTCAACGACTTCAAAATTCTCAATTTAACTGTCTATACGTTTTGAGATTCGTGCATAAAAACTGTCTATTTTGAGATTTGTGTATAAAAAAATTTAGACTATTAGATTTGAAATTTTAGGGTCTTGAAATCAACAAAGATTTCAGTAACGTTTGTGTCCAAAATTGAATAACCCAACTATTTATTTTATATCTCGAAAAAAAAAAAACAGAAAAATTACAGATTGAAATACGATGTGGCCTGAAGATGAAGATTTAACTAGATTTTTAAATTACCGAAGTCACTCAAACATAAATAGTGATAAATTTTGTAAAATTTTCATTATGAAAATGAGTGTCAATTTTATAGTATCTAATATCTATGACATTTTACTTCAAAGTATATAGAAGATTATATATATATATATATATACAAAAAAAATAAAAAAAAAATAAGAATCAATGTGCATAGGTATGCCCATGTTGTTGATTAAACATATTGTCACATGCTCATAGCCGAAGTTTGAATTTTTTTTTTTTTTTAATGGTTTGCGGCGAATTGCCGCCAACATATATATTAATACTAAAAAAGAGTTATTTACAAATCCAACAAATCAAAAAGATGAAGGTCCAGTTGGATCCTCCTAGAACCTAGGACCTAAAACCTACAATGCAATTCAACTTGCAAAAATAGCTGATAATAGAATGCAAAAAACACTTCTTTGGTCAATAAGAAATCATAAGATTGTAACTACAAATATAAAACACACAACATCATCACAATATCGTCCAAACAACACAACAAATATAAAATACACAACATCTAAATAACACAACCACTAACAAATCATAAGATTGTAACTACAAGGGTCAATAAGAATCTATTTTTTTTTAAACCTTGGCCGCAACTGTTAAGTATAATTTTTCATTAAATAAAAGTAAAATTACATCCATCACCGTAACTTCACAATATCATCACAATATCGTCCAAACAACACAACAAATATAAAACACACAACATCTAAATAACACAACCACTAACAACATAGCAATAACATCTAACGAATTGGCTTCAAATGATCGTCAATCTCCTCTCTCACCTTCTTGCTCTCCGCTGCACCAGCTAACAACACCAAGGTAGAGGCATCTAGATTTTTTTTTTTTAAATAAAGGAAAAAAGAAAAGGGGTTGGTGGCACCTCTGACTAGGATTCTGGTGTAGAGGTTTTAGAGATCGAAAACAAGGTTAGAAGCGGAGGGGCTACACCTCCTCTTCCTCGCTTTTTCTTTTAGATTTAGACTTTAGTGGTGGAAAAGAAGGAAGGAAGACTGGTGGCGGTCAGAGAAGACACTAACGGAGCAAGAAGATCGGAATTAATGCACACTTAAAAACGGAAGAGGGAGCTAACATGCAGCGGATTTATCGTGTTTTCATCTCTGTTTTTTTTTTATATATATTAATGAATTTCACCAAAAGAGATACATACAAAAGAAAAATACAGGAACTAGTACATAAAAAAAAATGAAAGACCAAATAATTAAATTATAATATGTATGATTAAGATTTTAAAGATCAATAGGGGTGCTTAATTAGCCGCTTCCAGAATTGTTGTGAAATCAACCACAGCGATAGGGCATGGATTACATATTCCAGCCTTCCTAATCGAATTTTTTTTTTTTAAGATTTAATTAAAAAAAAATATGTTCATTAAATAAAAAGTTCTGGCCCCAATAAAACTAGAAAGTCATTTGAGTCAGGATATTAAGATAATTTTAAATTCGTTATGTAATTTTTGTTCAGACGATTCTTTCCGTTTGACAAGTAACGAAAGAGTTAATTTACTTATTCCTTCCGGGCAAGTGGAAAGTGGAAATGGGGAATGGAGTAGAAGTACAGTAGTAATTAATTCACTTTCATTTTTTATTTGTTGAAGTTTGGTGTCAAGTCAAAGTTAGTATAAAGAACCAAATTATTTAGATCATTGCAAGTTAATTCTTAGCGAAGTTAATGCTACTTTTTTTTGTTTGGTAGAATAAAATTTAGCAGTCCAATCTTAGCAAATACCACGCTCTGTCGGTCTGGATCTTTTACAAAGGCAAACCGTATTTTTTTTTCACGTTCTTTTACAATTCCATTTAAATAGGGGCCTCCTTTATATTTCAACAAACTGCTATCTCATTCTCAGTCAGAAAATAAAATAAAAAAACAACAGAATAACCATACTGTAATTATATAAAAGAGACTTTTTGCGTGCGTCAGCGATATAACTGAAATGGTCGTGCATCAGTACATTTTGACGTTTCTTTCGTTTTGTAGTTTGGGCTCATTTTTAAAAATTAGTCCTGCAAAGTTCACAAAATTAGCCCGCAAATTATGCGTAGTTTACAAGGCCGCAAACTTGGGCCCAAAGTGTTAATTAAAATGTTGAAATGTTAATGCAAGTTGCAATAGCTCATCTGCTCCAGAGAGAATCGTCAGAACTCAGAAATAGAGCTTGAAGAAATGAAACTTGAAATTGTACTAAAACAAAAGATAAAATAGTTAGTCATGTATTGGCGCCAAACAGGTTTAAAATTTGTTTGTGATTAACTCATAATTCTTTTGGCTTGCTTCATCATTAAATCATTCGAGAAAGGGTATATTAGCTTCTTTTTTTGAGTGAATATAATAGCTTTTTAAATTTGATGAATCTCTACCGGGGGACGAAACCCATCCCAGAAGATAGATCCGATGTTGAATATCTCAAACGACTATTAAATTTATTGGTAAATACCAGAATCTATCAGATCGTATAAACATAAGAGCATACAGAGATTGTATACAAATGCCTACACCTAATCACGTCACAACATACACACAGTGATCGAACGACAGACATAAATCATATGCCAGCCAAACATTCGGGTGGTGGGACAGGATAGCGGGACTTGTCAGAGCAATAATCATACACCATATGATTTGTACGGACCCACCGATACAGCCGGGTTTGTATCGGACCCAATTGCTGGTATGAAGGCATGTCCCACCAGTTACTAGCAGTTGAGCTACAATGACTTAGCCAGCCTGAAGTTGAACACGCCTCTATGTCAAAATCTTTGTAGTAAGCATAGAAAGGAGCCCTCGACCAATCAATCTTCTCCAAGCCGCCACGTGTCGCCCAATCGTCAGCATTCCAAATTGTGGAGTAGATTCCCATTGGTTGTGAGTTGGGGTAGGCTACCCCTTTTACCTCGTTGTTTTTGTAGACCCTAATTGGTACAGCATCAACGAAAAAACTAGAGAGAACAAGTGAAAGAGAAGGAAAGTTTCTATTAGAAAATGATAGTTTAAAAAAAATATACATATATGTATTCTCTTTTCGTCGTAAACAGATTAAATATAACCTTCCATACCCAATAAACAGATTAGATCATAAGGAGTGTTTTCTGGTACAATAATTGATGCTCAGAGCTGGGAGCCTGGGATAAAAGATTCATGCTTTCATGTTGTAAAGTACCAAGAAGGAAAAAAGAAAGGAACAGAGATGATGGTATTTTTTTTTTCTCTACACTTTTGTCAGAATGCTCGTGCAGCAGGGGCCACAATAAGTCAATAAAGCATGCAAATCGATCCAGTTGCAGTAAGCCAGTAACTGGCTAGCTTTAAAGGCACACAACACAACCATCAGTGCAATAGTCAATGGATGGGCGATAATGGGGCTTGATGTGCACTTTGTACTACGCTTTAAATGGACCATTAAGAGGTAATAATAATGGATGTTATTGAAGCCAGACTGAAGCTTACTGTTCGGTAAGGAAAATAAATATAAGTTTTGACAGTACCACCTCCGACTTTTGTAAATTACCATGTCGGTTTTAACTTGTGACTTGTGAGAGCTCTTTTATTTGGTACTTGGGTCATCTTAATGCCGAGTTGGTTGATTTTTGAAGTGAAAAACTTTGAGGTAAAAATAAATATCAAGTCTTGCAACTTAAAATATACAAATAAATTCTCTCAACTATATTTTTGAGCCTACAGCCTCTCACTTGTCGAGTATTGTCTTAGCTACTATATAAAAAATCTATTCATTTGAAGTGAAAAATCATGTTATTTTGGAAGAGAAAGCAAATATATATATATATATTTGCAATTCCTTTTTAAGGTAATAGGAATAAATGTTATAGCCAAAGATTCTTAATTTATAACAAAACAATCATAAAAAATAATGTTTCCAGTTATAATTTAGTCTTATTGAATCCAAGAAGAAAGAGAAACGAATACAGTAAATCAACTGTAAATGGGGTGCACTTTTGATTGTGAAATGTTGGCATATGATTTGTTAGACATTTCATTAATATTTTTTATTAGAGTTTGTACTATTTGGCCTGTTCTGTTGTTATCTATAATGTATAATAACTACAACAGTCAAAATTTATAGTAGCAACCAAGCTACTGTTTGTATTGTACCATTGATGATATTGACCCCATTTGAAGTTCAATAGAAGCATATTTGACATATATATCCATTGGCATATACTATTTAACATCCTGTTAACTTCAAAAAAAAAAACTCTTCTTATGAGTTTATTTGGATATGTTCTCTCCCTTCGTACAAAGTACAGACACAACTTCATTTATGTACTATTGTTGGATTTGAACTTTTTTACTGTTTGCATTGTACCATTAATTGATGATATATTGTCCCCAATTCATGAGTTCAATAGTAGCATATTTGACATATGTCTATTAGCATAAACAATTTAACATCCTTATTTATCTGTTCTTAAGAGTTCATTTGGATGTATTCTCTCCCTTCGTACAAAGTAGAGACATACACAACTTCATTTATGTACTATTGTTGGTTTTGAGCTTCTTTTAGTTTGTTTGGTTCTATCGCCGTAAAAAAGTAAATAGATGTCTTGTGCTTTGGGGCACTATATCGATCAGCAATGAAAGAGAGAGGGTGCATGAAAGGGAGAGTGAGTTTGATGGAAATAGACTTACACAATGTGGTGGTGATTCCAAAGTATGGAATAGGTATGGAAATCAGAGGAGGGGTCAAACCAGAGATTGACTCTCTGTTCTCTGTCGCCTTTGCCATGAGAGAATACATTAGTCTGTACGGTATACGGATGGCCTGATCTGTTTCCCAGGAATTCAAAATCCAGCTCGTCTCTTACTGTATCTGTATCCGAATTCAACTGCATGTACAAACAAACATATTACATATTACAAGGGCACTTCATGCTACATTAAGTATATATATGAGATAAAAGGAGCTTTAAGACCAGTACTATTGCTATACATAGAAAACTTAAATGTACACACAACACAATTAGGGAAATCATGTTTAATTGGAAGATTAAACTATACATTGAAAAAAGTCTCCTGCAAAAAGGTATATGTTTAACATTTAATAAGAAAATGACATTTTCATCAAGCAAAACGTGAAAAAAAAAAATTATTTGTGCCAGCATCAATGAAATAGATTTGTGCCATCATAGATTATAAATTAAATTCACAATATCAGCACTAATATTTGTGACATCATAAATTATTTCAAAAATAATATTTACATATTTCTTATTATAAATGTTATTATGAAATAGATGCGAACTTGGGTTTTCTTAGTTTTGTTTACCAGTGATAACGGAAGGATTACTTTGTTACAAATTAAGAAATTTAAGGACCAAAATAGTTAACGAGCGACACTCTAAGGATCAAAATGTTACTTTTAAAACTTTAAGGATTAAAATATAAAATAAGCAATACTTTAAAACTAAATGATATTTGAAAATTTTGAGAAGTAAAATAATAAATGTGTGATTGTATTGAAACTCGTAATTTACTCCATTTATAATGCAGAAATGAAATTAAGAATCTTTCTTTCAAACTTTCAATCACGTGCCTCCAGTAGTAGTTTGTCCTTTATATTAGACAGTCTGCAGCTTTTTGGGACAAAATATTCCAAAATTTACTGTAAAGCTAATCTTTTTCTTTTTTTAATTCATTATTTCCTTCTTATTCTTTTTTTTATAAAAGCGTACATTGTCTTTTTTTCACAATTACTTTTCTTGTAGTACATCCGTTTGTCATATACTACACAGTACACACCTTTCGGGAAAAAAATCATATCTGTTTCCCAATTGGATATACAGAATTATTTTAATTGATGAGCTCAATACTCATTAGCAACCTTATAAATATTTGATTGCTCGTCAGTTAATAAAAAAATATAGGGATAGGTTATGACAAAATTTTATTCTTCATTTCAAAGTTCAAATAAAAAGCTCGCTACTGGCTAATATTTGGGTTGTTATTTAATTACCTTGTTTTATGTCATTTGTGCACAAATATAATAAGATGCTTTACCCAAACAGATGAGCTTATTAGATGTACTAATTTGAGGAATTGGTGTATACATACGTAAAATGCAGTAACAGTGCCAGCAGAATCTCCTGCAATCAGCTTGATTTTCATGCTTACTCGTCCGAACATAAATTTGTTTTTCGAAGCAAACCCACAACCTGTATAAATTTCATGTAATATATATCAGGATGTTATGTAGACAGATTGTTGTCATTTCAGTTCAAAATTAACAAATATTTGGATGTTATGTAGACAGATTTGGCAAACAATATTGTGAAAGAAAGTGGAATGGTACATTATTGATTTTTTTAGAAAATAAGAAATTGATTATATAAAAAGATGAAATCTTTGTGGCAACACAATGGATAAAAATGCATTTTTGTGCAAACCTGAGGATCGGTCAAGTAAGAGCTGTAAAGAGCTGCCATTGTTAAGCTCTTGGACGTGGGACCCAGCCCAAGTAACACTAAAATCTCTTGCAAAGTATGCTGGTTTTGCCATTGAGAGAGAAAGCATCTCGCAGAGGTAAAGTAGGGAGACAGAAAACAAGAGATGCAGTCTACTAGTGGCCATTTCCGCTTGATTGGTCATTATTTAGATTCTACGAGGAGAGAGAGAGAGAGAGAGAGTGTGTGTCAGTGTGTGAGAGTGGCGTGAGAAAATTGTTGAAATGTTTGGCTACTTAAATAGGTGGAGCAGGGGATTTCAATGTGGATGTTTTAAATTGCAGTTTGGCTTCCGAATTTAAATTATTGTTTGATGTGGAGAGTTCAGATGTCTTATCTTCAGTGTTGTAATAATAAATGTCTTAAAATTTATATATTAAAATAAACAGTTAGATGTAATTTATATTTTTTTTCTACACGTATATAAAAAAATTATTTTTTTATATGAATTAATAATTAATTAGTTGAGAATCAACATCCAGAATTTATCTATATTAATATATTTTTACAAATTCTCCATACTGATAAAAACAAAATTTATGTGTGCATAAATAAATAAAGACATTTAATTCAACTCTTTTCTTGTGTGAAATACAAGATGTTTAATTAGTCATTGATCAGTGGTCACATGTATCACTCAACAACGCATTGTGGCTTGTGTTGTGTCATGCTGTATTTTGTTTTGTAATTAAATCAGTTTGAGTTTCATGTGGTGTCATTTTTGCCACAAAATAATCGCGATAGGAAATAATACATAAATCACGGTATGTGACCAGAACGTGTATCGTATTGTACAGTAATGTGTCCGATCACGATGTATCGTGACTTTTATACTTCTGTATTCATAGTTAGGCTTCGCTGTTTATTTGATTTTATTCATAAGAAACACCGTGGATATTTTATATGGTAAATTAAATTATCTTATTCTCGTTGTTGCGTAAATTACTAAATATAAATATTATAGACAAAAAGATAATCAAATGATATATATTTGTTCATTAAGGATAATTCAAATGACAAATGTCTTCATTGTACGTTTATATTATAAATTATTATTAACAAACAAAAGTAAATTTAAATAAAAAAATATTTTAGTTTTATCTAGATGAGCTCAAGAAAATTATAAATAATAACTATATATAGAGTAGAATTAGGGTGTTCTTAAGTTCATCAAGTCCTTTTATGAACTTAACACTAAGATTTATTGAATTGGTTTTAAATGACAAATTTAAACTGTTCAATCTCATCTACCTTATAGGTGATGCGTCTACATGTGAAATTTGAAAATTTTGAGTTAATCTTGTATACGTCAAGTGGTAAAAAAAAACATTAATCGCATTAAAATTAATTTATAAATCTTCTAATTTTGACCAATTGATTTTGTACTTAATTAATTTGAAAGATTAAAATTTTTACATATAGATACATCGCTCGTAAGGTAGATGGGTTTTAAGTTTTAACAATTAAGATTCGTCGTTTGAAGTCAATATGATTTTCAACAGTTCAGATTAAAGTCAATATAATAAGTTTTAGAGTAAAGTTTACAAAGAGAGCTTAAAAAATTTAATAACACCCCAGATCTACTCACTATGGTCATGTTTGGTTGTAGAGTAAAGTTAAACTAGATTAAATTTCTTACTCCAAGCTAAACCGGAGTAAGTTAATCATGTTTGGTGGAGTAAGCTAAATTACCTCTCTAGGTGGTGTAAGTTACTCCGGTTTAGCTCAAATCTTACTCCATCTTAAACCGCCTATGTTACTCCTCGTTTGACTCCTTAAGCGTGGAGTAAAGAGTTTACTCCACCTCTTGCTCCACAACCAAACATGACCTATATACATAAAGTGATATGAAAAGTTGCTGGTCATTGATTTTTTATATGCTCCCGATATCCATCAAACTTACACTAGAATGCAACAATAATGAGGAAATATTATAAATCATCATCAAATATTTTTTTTTCATTTATTTTTTTATTAAGAAAAAAATAGTACATAATAATAGTGATATTCTACTCTTCTCTGATTTAATATAACATGATTTTATATTTTGTAATCAGTTCAGATATTACAAACGTGCTTTAAATTGACATACTCAGCGTACAAATTTCATATTGAAAAATATGAACCGTTCACCTTACTGTCCATCTCACTATCCATATATATATCAATGGACATCTTCAATTAATTAATAACTCACTAAATATTAATCATAATTAATTATATGTTAAGCAAAATTAGTTTTCAACCCCATCCCTCTTCTCTTAGAGCAAAGATTTGATCTTGCCTCTTTTTAACTGTTACTCCTCTTTTCTCGAACTAGCAATAGCTTATTTTTCTTATAACTATTAGTTGGTTGTAACCTAATAATGAGAATGTATTTTATCTAAATTAATTTATGAATTTAGTTGTAGCTTAATTTTTTTTCTTCTGATCGACTTTTTACTAATTGTTAATATGATGTTATCATCGATTAATACTTTGAAACAGTATTGTAAAAAAAATGTCCGTTTAGGTCAATTAATCGACCGATTAGTCGTTGGCGGTAATCAAGTTGTCATGGATTTTCCCGATTAATCGATCGATTGTCTCATATTATCTCCAAATATTTTTAATTAATTACTTGACGGTACTATATATATCTGATAACTGCATATCGTTATTTACAACACTGCTTTGAAGAATCATATACTAATATACTTGTGAAATTATTCTAATAATATAATTATTTTACTAAAGATTAGACAGCTGCTGAATTGGTTGTGTAGTATACTAGTATGTATTGTATTGTATTGTATTTATCAAACGACCTCTGAGATGTTATTCGGATTCAAAGTAATCGAATGCATATATTACCAATCTAGATCCGAGACAGAAGGCCCAAAAATTTGTGCGGCCATGCGGATCTCAAGTTCTGAATGCCAGCTAATGATGGGTCCTAGGCAGTTATTTGAGCAAACAGTCTTTCATTGACTTAATCATCACTTCGTACAGAGCTCTCCTGTTTCAAGAAAATAAATCTGGATTTTCAGTGGAAATTGCTGAATGCATACATGTGGGGTGAGCCACTGCAACAATTATGATGAAGACCTTTTTCTAATTGCCCTTCTTGTCCTCATTGTCAATTTGTATGAGGTTGTGTTACTCCGATACTTTATATACCCGTATTGATACGTATTTTATTGCCGTATCGTATTGTATCTCCCGATAATCAAATAATGTTGAAAATTGCCGTATACGATATTCGTATCCAGAGATGGAACTAGAAAATTTAGTTAGGGTACTGATATTTAAATGACATAAATATTAATTTGTAGTTAGTGTGATTTGAACCAAAAACCTTGATGAGTATTTTTGATATACGGAATTGTGTTTGGATTATACTCTTTTTGCCTTTAAATTTATTATCCACCCAAAGAAAGGTTTGTTGCAAGCGCACAACCAATCAATGTAGTACTTAGGGTGTCGAACCACAGAGAGTATGGTAAATACTTAGCTTAAACTTTAACAATTAATTTCAGACAATAAAAGAAAATAAAGTGCAAATAAAGTAAATTGGGGGGGGGGGGGGGGGGGGGGGGGTTGTTCTAATGATCCTAGACTTGGTTCAATACCCAGAAGAAAGGAGTTTTAAACAATAAATGAAAGTAAAATAAAGAAAAGAAAGGTTGGGTTGTTTTCAAGTTTAGGAGATTTAGGGGTATTCGGTCTACAATTCCTTGATAATTCTATCTATTCAGTATTGTTTAAATTCTTGTATGATTTGATGAGGTTTCTAACCTAATATGTCATTAAGGGTCACTTTCGTGAATTAATAACGTGTCTAAGTAATTCGGACTTCACAGTTACGTCCTTCACCCTAGCTACCTAGACCATAAGCTCTTGTTAGTCTCTCATCTCCTCGAATATTGGTACTTCACAATTACGTCATTCATACCAATATCCGATTCAATTTGAGATGTCCTAATTAGGGTTTGATTTCACAGTTACGCCCTTCACCAAGTCCCTAACCCTAATTTCGGTAGTTTCGGCTTAGATTACAAATTGGTTAGATCCTAATTCAAACCTAGGGTATTTGCGTTCATAATTTGGTACTCTCATCTCGTCCTACTACTATGGTTCTTTCGAATCTAAGGCGAGACTACATTGATTTCAAATATCAACTATATAGTTAACACAAATGATAAATCACAAAAATTAACAATCAAATCCCATAAAACAATCATAATAAAAATAAATATCCGAATTAAATAGAATTAAATAAGTTCATGCATTGACTTAAACCTCTAGAGAGAGATATACTCCCTCTTGGAGAGATCCATTAAAAAAATTGGCAATAATAAGAAGAAGAAATAGAATAAAGAAATGGTTACACCCTTTATCAAATTAAAAACCTCAATCTTGCCAAAATCTTGGAAAGATCTTCTCCTTCTCCTTCCTAGAAAAGCTTCTGGAACTCCGGAAATTGCTGCAAATTTATAGCTGTATTTTATGGAAATAGACATGCACCAAGGGTGAGAGAGAGATGAGAGTTGTCTTGAATGGGAATGAACCCCCTCTTTTATAGCCAAAGATCATGTCCAATTAAGAGGCTAGAAAAAGTTAGGTTAGTGGGTGCTATCTTTGGATTGTTTCCCAAATTGCCTTGTCCACATTTGGCAACACGTCCTTGGTGCACCAGAAATAGAAAAACTGTCAAACCGTGTAATTATGGCTGTCTATGGCTCCAGTGCATCCGCACTGGTGGTGAGTGCGGATGGATGACCCACACTGGCTCCAACTTTCCTTATTTAACTATCTGAATTTATGCGTAAATAACCTGAGTGCGTCCCCACTAGATATGAGTGCGGATGGATCACCCGCACTGTGAATTTTCTGTGTTGTTCCGAAGTTTTTGAAATCGGCTAAGTATTGAGTGCGGATGGATGACCCGCACTGGCTGATGAATGCGGACGCATTACGCTCGGACTTTTTCTTCTGAGGCGCTGCGATGCTGGAAATTTGGCTAAGTGCTGAGTGCGTCCGCACTGAGGAGTATTTTCTTCTGTTTTCAGGAGTCTTTTCCTGCATTTTAAAGTCAAACAACAGCACTAACTTGATTCTAGATGTATTCTATTCACTTTATATTCAAAATACATAATATTTTGTGTTATTTTATGATAAAAACTAGATCGAATGGGTATATAATTTATGCTTATCAAACATCCAAACACTAACATAAAGTCTTATCCACTAGACTACAAACACATATCTTATATCTAGCATCTTTTGAGGGGAATTATAATATATAAAAACTTAAGAAAATAAAAATTCAATTAAATTTCAATCTACATGATTATAAATTTCAAATTATGGAGTGATTTAGCACTCTTGAGTTAAGTGTAAATCCGCTCCTATCCGTACCTGTATCCATGCAACATAGGTACGAGGTCTCCGTCTGTGTCTCCTTCCAATGTATCACCTCAGGTGCGTCTATATTTCGCCACAGAAAATCTGTATCTAGACAATAAATGGAATGATTATGGAACCCTCATATCCATGGACCCCACGGTGTTTTATATTTACAACGTATGACTCCGACATTTTTATTTTTACCCATTAAAAAATTATTTTAATAATAATAACCAAAGTTTAGTAATAATTTTAAAAATATCCCATCCGTGAAATTTTTCCACGGGTTAGAATTATAATTCCAATTTTTTTTTTATAAAACAGAAATTTGTTTTTATTTTTTTATTTTTTTGTATTGAAATATTAGAAATGTTGGATATATTTCTTTGAAAATAGATGGAATACAATATAATTTGATTTATTAGAAAGACTGTAACAAATAACCTGGATCAATATTTTTCAAGCTGGATTTTTCGCGGCTGTAAGAAAAATTAATATATTTCTTTATGTGTTATTGGAAAAAAATAAAAATGCTTAGATTCTGAGTTATTGATCCCAGTTCAAAAGTCACTTCTATGTAATCTAGAAAATATTGTGATCCTTCTAGGACATTTAATTTATGAAAAGTTGTATCTATTTTTGAAAAAAAACAAAAACTTTAAGTTATTTAATAATTATTATTCAAAAAGAATTCTCAAAATAGATACAACTTTTTATAAATTAAATGTCCTAGAAGGATCACAATATTTTCTAGATTACATAGAAGTGACTTTTGAACCGAGATCAATAACTCAGAATCTAAGCATTTTTATTTTTTTCCAATAAAACATAAAGAAATATATTAATTTTTTTTACAGCCGCGAAAAATCCGGCCTGAAAAATATTGATCCGGGTTATTTGTTACAGTCTTTCTAATAAATCAAATTATATTGTATTCCATCTATTTCAAAGAAATATATCCAACATTTCTAATATTTCAATACAAAAAAATAAAAAATAAAAAATAAAAACAAATTTCTGTTTTATAAAAAAAAAATTGGAATTATAATTCTAACCCGTGGAAAAATTTCACGGGTGGGGTATTTTTAAAATTATTACTAAACTTTGGTTATTATTATTAAAATAATTTTTTAATGGGGTAAAAATAAAAATGTCGGCGTATGACTTGACTTGATTTATGAAACAAAACATGTTATGAACTTACGAAATAAAAATAAATAAATACGGGGGAATGGGGGATGGTCATTGAAATCTCTTGTTCCCATGACATACAATACAATACAATACAATACAATACAATACACAGGCGAATACAATACAATAGGCAGATTAATTGCATCGATTGATGCAGGATGATATCTACGGAGCAACTTATCCCTCCTTTAAGCCTCCTGATTAGGCATTGTTTTTGTAGTGTTTTAATTTGAGCTGCAATCATGTACTGATGTATCTCCCAAGTCGCAAGGGTTATCATTATGCTTGCTTTCTTTAATTAATGTTTTGTACCGTCTCAAATTCTCAAACCTTTGGGCTGATACTGAGTTTGTAACTTTGTATAATTGTATGACTATTTATTTTTTAAATTCAAGCATACGCGCAAGTATTGAGCCGATCAATAAAAAGTAACCGCAACTTAAAAGCATGCCTTTGTTTTAAACTTTTAATAAAAGGAGCTTTCATGAATGCAGGAGTACGAAGAAATATCAAAATAGTAAGTTGTTCTTTTTATATAAATCGAAAATTCATTCAAGTTGGGAATTTTAAATTATAGACGCATATTTAGATTATAATAATGCCTTTATACAAATAAAGTGGTCCATTTGACCCTTATTAAAGTTCCTGAAAAACATAATTCTATCCTAAATTTCTTCTTCTTGTTTCTGTATTAAATATTAATACTAGTTCTTTGTGAACTCAACTCTCAAACTTATCACATTGACTTCAAATAACGAATCCGAACTATTTAAATCCATCTATCTTACAAGTTATAGGTCTATATGTAAAAATTTTGAACTCTAAAATTAATTTAGTATAGAATCAAGCGGTCAAAATTATAAATTTTATAAAGTAATCTTAATGCATTCATTTTTTTAATGATTTTTGACCGCTTGACTTTATACTAAATTAATTCTAAATTTTAATTTTTTTTTCATATAGACGCATCACTCATAAGGTAGACGGGTTTCAATAATTCAAATTCGTCATTTAAAATTAATCCAATAAATTTTAGAGTTGAGTTCACAAACAAAACTTAGTGAACTTAGAAACACCCTAGTTCTACTCTTAATGCTTCCATAGATCCATTTGACAATATTCGTGCATCTCATCTGGCCCTTCTGTCAAAAGGACTTACCATATTGGGCTCACGTAACTAATTATTCAGCCCGTTATTAGGCTAGAGGCCCCCCATATCAGATCGGGAAGTCGCAAGAAGTAACAAAGGGACTCAGCTCAAGTAAGGGTCCAAGCCCGCGACTTTGTTAGTTCCCTAGAACTTCAATTCTCCTTGTTCAAGCAGAAAACCCTAGCCGCTTTGAGAGTCCATGGAAGAAAGACAATTCCTCTCCCCCATCCCCTTCAGTCAAGTCGGATCCCACCCCATCCACCTCCGTTCTCTTCTCTAATTCTCTACTCCGTTCAAACAGGTGTTTCTACTAGTTGATATGACTGCTCCTTTCTCATCTATCTCAATTCCGAGTTCGATTTAGGGTGTTGTGAATTCATTCCACTCCCGTAATATCTACTATAACTATATATGAATAAGGTATGCGTTTTGATGTTAAGATGTTGTCTTATTCTTTCTCTCCTCCTTCTTTTCTTGCTTCCAAGTTTCTCTTTTCTGGCATTCACACTGGTTGTTCCTTTGAGAGGCGATTGTCCCAGTCCGATTTTAGTTCCTGGTTCGGTTTGATTCAGTGCCTTCTCGGCTGCACATTCCTCTTAGCAGATGATTGTCCCAATTCGGTTAATTCAGTTCCCAGTTCAGTTTGATTTCAGTGCCTTTTCGGCTGCACATTCCTCTAAGCAGGTAACTGTCCCAATTCGGCTGATTCAATTCTCGGTTCGGTTTGATCTAGTGTATTCTTGGCTTGATTCGGTGTAGTATGCCAGAAGAAATAAGACAAATAAGCGCACAAAGAAAACAACCTATCACACCCCAGATTTTTACCATCTGGAGTGTGATTATATAAGTATCTTCACACTTTTCCTTGGCCCGTCAACCTACGTCGCCAACAAAAAGGAAAACAAAATAACAAAACGAAGTCAGCTACAAAGCTCAGTAACCGGTTATTTAACAATGCGCTTCTCTATAATTGGCTTAATTTAACAAACATTCAAATATGCTCGATTAATCCACACAAATTCACATCAAATTATGCATGCATATTTCATCGGCGATAGCACGTTGGTCTAGGTTATCCGTAAAACAAGTCACATCATTTTCAACCATCGAACCCGACTGCGACTAGCATTCCTCGCATATCAGTCCCGACCACGACTAGCAGCCCCCGTGTATCGGACAAATCAAATTCCAACCTCAGACTCGCTATCCCGTTAAATATGCCATCATAATCCAATATGCAATACCAATATTCAAATCAACCATACAAAATGAAAACACATATTATAGTGAAGTCCGGTTACCTGATAGCGAGATCTTCAGAACTTCAAATCAGATTTCAACACACAACTCAGAATCATTGCGACATAGTCAGAATACGAATCGGAAATTGATAATTAATATAAAAAGTTTTTAGAAAAAAGTTTTGTGCCAGTTTCTTTTTTTTTTCTTTTTCATTTTTGTTTTTACTCGGATATCAAACAGAGAGAAGAGGAAAGTGTATCGGATATAAAATAGTGAGAAGGAAACCGAGTTGATCGATTCAGTTATTTTAATATGTAGATATATATAATGAAAGTATAAATCGAAACAGTGCCTTAATTGAAGAGGTTTATCACGAGTTTTAAAAAAAAAAAACTGCTCTGAAACAGTGGATTTAAGATATTTATTAAATAATAGTTGTTATTAGAATCAGGGGTTTGCGCCTCTTTAATTAATCTTTTCTTTATTGAACGGTTATATAATAATAAATTCGTTAAAATGGTTTAATTAGATATTATAAATCTCATATTAGTCTTTAACTTTATAAAATATTATGAATAGATATTTCAATTGTCCTAATTCGTTGAATCTTTTTATCAAAAACCTATATATCATATTTATATTTTTACGAAATGTTATAAAAAATTATAATCTTGATTATATCATAAAAGAAATTTACAAGTATAAATAATAATAACTAAATTTTTCGGGATATTACACAACCACAAGGCTTCTATAATTCCAATTAAACAAATATTATCAAATTTGTATTTACATAATGCACATATTCCTGTGTGGTTTTTTTTATTTGTTTTATAGCTGAATGCTTTTAAAGACATTCATTATCATATATTATGTAGAGGAGGGTTCAAATGTATCATCATTTTTGTGTTTCAATATGCTTCACATAGACTACATCTTTTATCTCCATTTTCAAAGTCCGAACCGCTCAACATAATCTTCATAATAAAATATGCTTGGAGACCAAATTTTATATTTTTTAGAATTTTTTTACTACTTTTTAAGATAGATACAAAATCATTTTTTTAAGGAGATTCTGGACCATCCGATAAAGTCATATTGTACCTATCTAAAAAAATAGTAAAAAAATTCTAAAAAAAATATAAAATTTGATCTCCAAGCACATTTATTATGAATATCATGTTAAGCGGTTCTAATTGACTGTTCGAACTTTGAAAATGAAGATAAAGAACCTAAAGTATATCGAAGCATCAAAATAATGATGCATATGCAATTGTCTACGGACTTTTAACAACAATAAAAAAAAAATTCTCCCTCTCGTTCATGAACCCTCTGAATCAGCAGGAGCCTGCATCTTTTGCATTAACTCAATAGAGCATCTTTTGAGTTTAATGCATATAAGCCGTCTGATCAGAATTTAAGCCAAATCGGTCCATGTCTATAACGCACGGGGCCTTTAAAATTAGTGCAGATTTCAATCATACGGTTCAGATCTATTAACGCACGTTCCGTGAATGCAGAGGATACGAACTCGGCTCAGCAGTCGCCCTCGCGAGTTGTTAGTTGTTACCGAGGAAGTAAGTAGGAAGGCCTGGTGTTAGCACTAATATTAAGTTGTTAGCACTTTTTCAAATTCCAATTGATTTTCCGAGATTCCTTTTCATAAACCCGGTGCATGTTATTTTGGAATCAATGACAATTCTGTCTCGACATATTTCTACAAACTGTCAGTGATAACGGTGTAACATCACCGGTGTATGCACCAAAAGATAATCTCCCTTCTCCCTCCATTTTGGTTGGAAATCTTCCCCTCTCATTGATTCTCTATCGAAGGTTCAGAATGGAATCCATGGAAACCCTCATGGTCTCTCTCGACTCTCATTCTTCCTCTAGCTCCGCCGCATCCGACGCGGCACGCCTCGCCGATGTCCAGTCGTGGCTTTCTTCTCTCTTCGACCAAGCGAACCGCCAAGTCCCCGACCTAACCCTAACCCCTACCTCGATAAAGCTCTTGCATTCCCTCGCCTCACTCTCTCAATCCAGATCCCGGGCTGCCGCAATTGTGGCTCCTGATCTGCGTCAGAAAGCGTCAGAGTATCGAGCGGAGGCTGCCCGGATCAGGGAGATTCTCTCTTCAGCTGGGCTGGGACGCGAGCATCTCTCCCCCTCAGCCATGGGTTCAGCCCAGGCTGTCGCTGAGGTTGCTAATTTGCTTGGGATTAGAGATACTGAGACTAGCAGGTGAGAATTTGGGAGTTTCACTCCCTGCACTGTGGCTTATTATAATTTTTACCTCTTACTCGATGATACATTGATGCCTAAAGATCAAAATATGGCCCAACACCAATCTATCAAGTGCAAAAACTGGATAGGAGTAATCTTCCAGATTCTGGTCTGTGTCTGATGGGAATAATCAGTAATTGCTTAATTTATGGAAAGCCTAAATTTTTTAGAGAAATTAAGCAATTCCTAAATCCTATTAATTTTATATTTACATTTACAAGTTTGTAGTCCAGGTCTTCAACTTTATAGTTGAAGGATCTGATTTGTCTAAATTTTTCATATATGTATAGCTTTATTGTGGCTAACTCTGATTTGGTGCTGAGAAAGACTGAAGTAGCAGAAAAGAGAATAAATGTTCAAAGGGAATCTAAGATGCTTTTAGAATATACTAGAAAGGCCATCGCCAAGCTCGCTGAACTTAAAAAGTATGCTTCTTGTCCTACATTTTTTTTTTTTGATCAAACTTGTCCTACATTTCATATACTATGGAAGTTGTTATATATGTCCTGCTCACTTAGTTTATAATTGCCAAGATTACCCTGCTTTTTACATGATTTAAAAGGGGTAATTTGGGCAGTTGTATGAATGCATGCTTTTTCTCACCTCGTAGTAGCTATATATGAGACTTTGGAGTATAGCTGTGTATCTCAAGAAAATTTCTACCTTCGCAGGTTGCATTTCGACTGTAAAATGTTCAAAATTAATTGTTCAGGTTTGATTAAAATGTGAACACTGCAAGCATAATTTGCAACATTTTGTTTGTTTTGTAGACTGCTATCAAAATTTGAAAATGAAGCAGCATTGCATGAAGAGCAAATGTACCGATGGCAAAAGAATCTGGCAATGTTAGATGAGAAGGAGCGCCAGTACAATAGCCAACTTGCTAATTATAAGGTACTGTCTTTCCACCTGTCAGTACCTGTAGCAGTCAAGGGAACATTAAACCTTGTGTACCTGTTCGTCTGGAAGGATTAAGCCTCCTTAAGGGTCCTTGGGCTGTTAATTCAGCCGAACACAAGTTCCTTGGACAGGATTAAAGTACCTCCTTGACTTAAATTCTTAATCCAAGTGTGACCCTTCCTTAGCCTATTTGCTCCTTTAGAGCCTCCTTAGCTTTTTTTCACGGTCACTGATGCCCTTATAAAGTTGTGCTACTTAAGCACCACCGAGTTATTTATTATTTGTTACCCTTCTTCCTCCTTTTTGGTGCGTCTAATCCAATGAAGAAGGAAACAAAAACTCTCATTTTTTCAGCTTGAATCTCCAATAAACTCGTAAAATCGAAGGTATAGAAAGGTTGGGCATGAAATGCTCTTTCTATTGAGATCCATGATGACGTGTTTCTATTCTTTCCTTCTCATTTTGATTTTCTTGGTGAATCTGGTAGTTCCTATTTTGTTCCAAATTATTTGGTCGATATGTCTATGTATGATTGTATTAAGCTTTTTATTTTCACATTATGACTGGGGGTACATTTGGATAATTTTTCCATCATTTGACTAGTGACGGAGTTTCTCAAGTTTGCCCAAATTTTTACAATTGGGTGATTTTTTTATTGTTAGTTAGTTTACTAAATTTACTCAAATTGTGATAATTGTTGCGCCAGTGCATCAATCTATTGGAGAAGTTTCTTATAAAGTTCCTCCATATACTTTTTCTTCTTCTTTGATTTTTTTTCTTGCATTTAATTCCTTCGTCTTCGTCTTTGTTGTTGGTACCAGTACACTTTTCAGATCTTGGTATGCTTTTATGGAGTCTATCTGTGCATTGTAACTGTATAACAATTTCTAATCTTTTACCCGTATCATGGTACCAGTGCATCTGTCAAATCTTGGTATGCCAGTTGGTACCTGTGTACCAGTCAAATCTTGATATACCAGTTGGTACTAGTGCACCTGTCATGGTTCATTCTATAGTTGGTTTTGTTTAAAATATTGAAATTAAAGAATTACTGCTAAGGGCTTTACTAGTGCTTAATGGTATGTATCATGCTAGACCTTAGACCGGTAGCTTTATCTGACCTGCATTGGAGAGATTTTAATTATGATATATCTCGTTTGTCGCTCTATTTGTAAGAACCAAATGTTTGCAACATAAATAATTAGAATCTTGAATTTTAACTATAAGCAAGCTGAATAAATTCACAAAGAACCAAAAGGCCATACTGGTACTAAAACTGCAGGTGAGGTGTGTGTGCAACTGCATGTGAGGATATTCACTTTTCTAGATGAGTTTTGGGTTGGTATGATAAATTTGGAAAATGAAGATTTTGCAAAGCGAATGGGGTTTTAATTGTTGAACCTCTTGTAACAGAATTAGTATACAATCATAATTTGTCATTTCCTTATTAAATTTTGGAAAGTTTATTTTTCACTTTAAGAAATGTTGTGAATTGTAAATTATGGTGAAAATAAATTATAAGTAAAAATAAACTTATGATGTAATATAAAGCATCATTAATCATATTCTATGAGAAAAATAACACGAAGGTTATTTTGGTCTTTTACATTTTTTTTTCCATAATAAGACAATTTTTAATTGTATTGATCCAACTTTCTTAATCCACATATCTCCCCGAACAACTCCTTAGCAAAGATTAAATTTTTAATCCTGCCTCCCTTAAGGAGGGTTGCCGAACGGCCCTGTGTGTTATTGATAAAAGTAAAGCGTTTGGTTAGATTTTTGTCCTTCCAGTACTAAGTACTAATTGGACTTCTTTTTTCGGTACTTCTTAAAGTTCATATGCTGGGTTCCTAGTACATATGAATTAGTTGTTGGGAAGAGATTTTGGCAAGTTAATATTAAATGCCAGGTGCAATGTGTTCATTTTTGCATCCAACTTTGGTTTTAACTGTTAAATGTTTAGTGACATCTCCATTATGTCCAAAAAGGTATCTGAATATCAGGCCCAATTTATGTGAACACCCACATCACCAAAAATGTCCAATGAGATATCCAAATTTGTAGCTAGCCTACAGGTGTTTTACCACCCAGATACCAGTATCTGTTGCTGAAAATGCTTCCTCAAATGATTTGTAATTTCTAATTACTTCTGATATTCCAACAGGCACTTCTGAATCGAGCGGGTTATACTTCAGATATAAATCATGGTGTTTTAATGCAAATGGCAGAGGATAAGAAGGATTATGAGAAGAAAACCAAGCCTATTGTGGATACTCTCAGAAGCTATCAAGACTTGCCACCGGTATGTAAACTTGCATATTTTTCCCTCTATGTGATGAAACAATGTTCTAACTTACGGTCAGGGTTACTTGGCAGCCACTGCCAAGGTTTCAAAAAAAAACTAAGGTCAGGGCTGAAATGGATGTAGGTATTTGTGAACTGATTTTGTTCATATTAAGGGCAGTTTTTTTTTTATAAGTTAAATGTTGTTTTTGCATAGACTTAGAGAAACTGAGGTTATAATGGTTGATTGACACTCGTTTGTCTTTTGGACATTTCAAAAAGAGAAAAAAAAAAGTACCTCCCTGTTAAGAATTTGCAGTGTGCTCCCTGCTACATAAAATTTTGCAAAATTTCCTTTCATACCCCCAGAATAAAACAAGCCCATTGCCTACTGATTTCACAAAGAAAAAAGGAAAAGAATAGAGGTTCCTTGTCAATATTCCCTAGCAGATTATTGTTGCATTCCCGTAGCGATGTATTGATCGATTCATCACATTTTAAAGGGAAACACAAGGAAATAGCACTTTTGTGGATACATTTTTCTAACCATCTCTGACAAGAGTTCCAACTTAATGATGTATTGTTTTGTTGCAATTTTTGTTTCAAATCAGGATAAAACCCTAGCTGCATTAGCTATAGAGGATAAAAAGAGGCAGTATGCTGCAGCGGAGAAGTATCTTGAGGATGTCTTGGGCTTGTGCCTTAATGCTCCTCCGTTGTGATATCTATGATTCCTTGCATTTTGTACTTAGTCGTCTTTTCTTTTGTTTATATCAAAGTATCTAGTGTTTGGGTTGTTTATTTAATAGTTCAGTGGACAGTGCGTAATCTTATTTGACTTTGTGATAAGTTTCAAGTCACCAACTTCTGTATTAGTAATGGGGCACCATGGGTACCAGGGTACAAGTATAGTCTGGTACCAACCTGAAATCTGCTCCATTCTTAGAACATGTTCTTGGTGTATTCAGGCTAAATATGGGTTTCCTGTTCCCCTTCCTATTTAGTAAACATAAATACATAGTCGACAGTTTATGCTTTATTCAGATACTATCCACTTCTAGTAGGTCTGTGTATATGTCCGATACAACAATGACAGTGTAATCTTTTCTGAAAAATGGATAGACTTAAATGGTATATAAGTACGAAATGAGATAAAACACAATGCTATCCATAATAGAAAGGGACTAATTGGAAGGTCAACGTAATAACTCGCTGACAGACTGATAAATAGGTACCAGTGCTGATGCTGAGTGCCTATGTTCTGCGTTATTAGTATATACATGTTTAATTTCTCGGATTCCCATACGACATGCCAGCATGTATGTATTGAATTCTAAGCGGTGCATCAAAGTATTTAGTTCAACAAACAAGCGAATACTTGTTGAGATGCACTGGAAGGGTGAAATTCTTCTCCTGGACGGGCTGCTGTAGGCTTGTTCAATTTTTTTTTGGTACTCTGTAATGCATTTTTTTTTTTCCTTTTGGTTTTTACACTTAGTAATATTGCATGGATATTATTGAGTATACCGCATGGAAAATGACGATTTACATGCTTAGATTACGCATATTGACTACAGAAAAATGCCGAATAGAACTCAGATTTAGAACCGGGGCCACAGCTAGAAAATTCCATCACGAGAAACTAGTATCATCAGATCAGCTGGAGTACAACACTGGCTTCTTTGGAGTCGTATCTTTCCAAAAAGTTCGACTGTTAAGCTTGTACAGTAATTATAAATATCGATGTGATAATTATAAGTTTAATTATAAGACATGGAACAATTGCTAATTTATTAAAAAGAAAAAAGAAAAAAAAATACCGAAATCACAAAACAAAGATAGTCCAAAATTTCTTAACAAATAGTTGTTAAAATTCTCATAGAGCAAATTTTACATCTATGATTTGAGGAATGAGTCACCTAAAAAGAAAAAGTTATTTCAGATCAGCATTCAGTAATCAGTACTTCCCAACTGGGGGCCAGATCAGCATTGGTTTTCTCCATTCACACGTGGACTCCGATTATTGAAGTTGTGGGGGAATCTAACGGTCAAGAAGAGCTTGCCGACAGAAACACGTCAACGCTAGACATTTAAGTCGACAGTGGATCCAATGAGCATTATGCGGGCATGCACCGAAATTTTTATTAATAACAAAATAATTAAATAAATACGTTTTTTTTGACATCTAAGAAGAGAGTGTGGCTCAGTGTCTTTCCGTCTATGTAACACAAAATCCAAAATCTATTAAATCGAGTTCAAATGGTGAATTCAAACCATTTAAACCGATCTACTTCATTAGTTGTACGTTTACATGTAAAATTTACAAGTTTTTGTGTTTATTTGATATCAAGTCAAGCGGTCAAATATTTGAGTTTTTAAGTTAATTTTAATACATTCATTTTTCAATTTTTTTGCCGCTTAATTTGATACTAAAATAACTTGAAAATATAAAAAGTTTGCATGTAAACGTATCACTCATAAAGTAAATTAATTTGAACGGTTTGGATTCACCATTTAAACTCAATTTGATAGGTTTTGGAATCAGTGTTATATAGACTGAAATGACACTAATGTTATATTAGTCATACTTGTAAGAAGAACATGATTGTTTACAATGTCCTCTCTGGACGTTATAAATTATCAAGACCTGCTTAGCGAATCTAATTTCGGGGGGCATGCATCCTATCAGGGTCGCCACGAATACAAGACGAAGATTGCGTTTTGCGATGCCTTCGTCCTTTTATTTTATTTTATTTTATTATTTAATAGTAAATGTTATCCATTATTGCTTTTATGCTTTTCATAGTTGTTCCTCTCCATTGCATAAAGCAGAGCAGGTGTCCAACACCAACAGCTACAAGTCACCTCCCAAACACTAAAGATAACTTATTATTTTAAAATTTATGAACTTGAATGCTCCTATATTTACAAAATCTAAAACTATATTATTTTAGAGGAGATAGTTTTTTATGTCGATAATTTTGTTGTCCACGAAGAACTTTTTATTTTCAACATGAGATACAAGTGAAATATTTTTAAATCATATCTAATTACGCATATTAAATTAAAAACATATAATCTCCCACACAAAAGGAAAATACAATAGCTAATAATACAAAATTTCACTTGTTTGATCAACTACTAATAATAAGGTCTAAATCATAAAAACTTGAAAAATCAATAAAATTAATCACTTTAATTTTGGCGGATTAGAAAATTTAATCTAATAATTAACATGATATTTACATCAATTAATTATTACAGTGCTGAAAAAAATGGAGGCACTGCAGCTCTCAACTGATACCATCAATTATGGGAATTCTTTTTAAATAGAAAAACTTCGTTAAATTTTGATACTTAATTAAACTGCTAGTAAATATTTTGAAATATCAAAATAGCCAAAATTAATGCACTAGTTGATGTGTCTGTAAAACAGTGATTTTTCTTTCAAAATGATCATTCCGTTTGAATACATGTTGTTTGAAGGGGTCTTTGTGTGAATACTGAATACTAACAAGACTTGCAGTAAAAACTTTTTTCCTCACAGGACAATTGATCAATTTATATTGGGACAAGTTCCTCCTGCTTATTTTAGTTTAAATGAGTTGGTACTTCTGCAAATTTCAAGATATCAAAATATTTACTGATATTTTCGATAAGTACCAACATTTCAACTACAAGGTTGTTCCCAAGCTTTGCTTTGGAAAAAAAGTCAATCAAAGAAAAACAATTTTTAAAATTAAATATTTCTTTACAAAAAAAAGTGGCATTAAAAAGATTGAGTATAAATAACATTTTTTTTTTTTAAATGCTGAAGACATGCATGATATGATTAACTGTGTATATATTCAACACAAAAACATACATTACTTTGAGATTTACATGACAACTTAAACACATCAAATACATTTTTTAAAATCAGAAAAAATAATCAAAATAAAAAAGCAAAACAAAAAGACAAATTGGGCAATTTAATGACATATAATGTGAATAGTTTAAAATTTGAAGATTTAACATATCTTGTAGGTATCAATTTTTGGAACTGGATCACTTGCTCTTTAGAGGCAGGAAATTCTTGTCTTTAGAATCACTACTGGATAAATCCGAAATAATTTTTATTATTAAAATTTTTGATTCCGGGCCCATCTCAGACCCATCCGACAGTGGTTCTAGGAACAGGAATTTCCTGTCCCTAGAAGTGCAGGAGATTCGGTCTATCAGTTTCTTATATTATAAGAAAAAATTATCAATTTGTGTTATATTACTGTTGCCTCCAGTTTTGAGCAGGAATGGAGTGCATGTGGATCTCCTTCTTTAAATTTCACATCATTCCATCTTCTGCGGGGCTGACCTTGTCTAATTCTTTCCTCTTCTATATTGAGATTTGATTTGAGGTTGATCGAAGTCGATACTTGATTTGCGCTAATTTGTTATTTCTTTCCATCAATTGGAGCAGGGGGAGGTGAGATATAGACCTTCATTTGTGTAATTTTGTTTTCATTATTTATTTTTTAATCTATGTCAGCCAGCCTCTCGACAATTTCTGTCACTTTAATTCACTGAAAAAGTGTAGCGATTAACCTTCGTAAAAAAGAGAGACAAAATTTGGCAATGAGCTGCTTTTTATTGGGTCAACGGATATTATTTGTACTTGCGTAAGGTCATCCCTCCAATTTGAGACCGTTTGCATAACTTTTCTGTACACAATTAGACCTTAGTACTGTCAATTTGATATAAACTTTCTCGTTAGGCTGTTCAACCTGACAAGGTCATTGTATTTTAATTATGTTTTAAACTCATGATGAAATTTCTTCAGGCTTTAAGTTGAACAGAATGTCTACATCCACTGGAGAATTGGATCCTGCCTTTGAAGGAGCTGGAAAGGAGCCGTATCCTTTCAAATTTTTTATTTAAAAGAAAAATTGTTTAGCTATCACTTGAAGATATGATCAATGAATACAATTACTAAGGTTTCTTACTTCTCAGACTCAGTAAATCTGTTAGGCCTTAACTGATCTCAGAGGGTTGCAGATTTGGCGTGTTGAGAATTTTCATCCCGTACCTGTCCCAAAAGCCTCATATGGAAAATTTTTCATGGGGGATTCTTACATTGTACTGAAGGTGAACATTGATTTGTAATATAATTGCCCCTTGTGATTATACTATTAATGATTTGCCATCCATTATTTTGTTTGACGTAGGTCTTAATATATGATCCCAAATTCCCAATGTCTTCAATTGTTTCCGAAACTGTGCCGAAAATAAAGAATAACCAACCTATAGTCATTCCTCAGTTTTCTTCTTCAGTTTATCTCATAGTATCTCTGAATTGTTTGTTACATTTGACAGGAAATCAGCAATAATTGTATGATTTATGAACCCCCTAGATTTTAATTTTGTTCAATCAGGCCATGTATTAACTTTTTGAAAGCCAGAGCTCCTTCATTTAATTATTAACTAAACAGGAGAGTGGTTCATACTCCTGAACTAGTGAACTTTATTAAATTATTGAATTAACTTTTGGTAGGGCCACTTCAGAAAGAATAACAAAAGTTCAAGAATCTCATCAAGCAAACTTTAAATTAGGTGTCAGTATTGGGATTTTCTCTCAAATATGACCTACCCTTGTAAAGTGGCAGTGCTCATAAATCAATAAGGTTCCAATCAGTATTTGTTTCACCGGATGGCCGTTCTGATCAGGCCTGATCCTTCCATATATTATTTTTAACTTTTTGTTGTAAGAAGGTTAAACCCTCAAGTAGCCAATTAGAAGTATATAAGGAGGAGCAAAATATAATAAATTTGAAGATTTTCAATGTGAAACCAATAATATTTGTTGTCCAGCTGGAGTGTCAGTATAGATCCAACCCATTTCTTTATAAAAATTGCCTATCTGATGCAACCTCTTGCCACCCCTTTCCTTGATGATATTTACAGATGCATATTATAACACATATTTGATATCCATATAACATTTTTTTTCCTATTCAAGCAGACTACTGCCACAAAAAGTGGTGCACTTCGGCATGATATCCACTATTGGCTTGGAAAAGACACTAGCCAGGTCTGACTCAAGTTGTATAATCTATAATTTATTAAATTTTAGCTGTTTTGGTTTAATTATTCGTTAAACATCTTGAATTTTTAATACCAAAGAAATATGATAACGACATTTGAAAAGTGGATGAAATAAAGAACGGGAAACAGTCCACATGAACCAAAGGCAACAAAACATATTAGCACCAAGTATAAATGATTTTTCTCTTATCTTCAGTTAACTATTAAGTATTAACCAACAACTATAAAATCCCTTGTTCCTGTACTAGGTTGGTTGGGACTCATGATACTCATAAAATGCCAATGTTACACTTATAATGAATCCCAGTGTAACACAACATTTTGGTTCAGGATGAGGCAGGGAGTGTAGCTATTCTGACAGTTGAGCTTGATGAGGCACTAGGTGGTGGGCCCGTGCAGTACAGAGAGGTGCAGGGCGACGAGTCTGAGAAATTCCTATCTTATTTCAAGCCGTGCATCATTCCACAGCCTGGTGGCACCGCGTCAGGTTTTAAACACACCGAAATCAATGCCCATGAGCTTGTCACTCGATTATATCAGTGCAAGGGTGTCCGCGTCCAAGAGGCAAGTTTTGACTGTTTTCATTTTTATTGTTTTGCAAAAAGTCATCCATTATGATTATTGTTCACTAAACATAGCATGGCCAACATGAGCACTAACCGGGCACAAAAAAATTGACCACTTTGTCCTTAATTATATCCTGACACATCCTTAAATCCATTAATTCTGATTTGCTCAGCTTAGTTGGGTCCCTCTCATTATAATTTACTGTACTGGAAACTTTCTTTTATTGGATTTTTTTTGTTTCATATTGCGAACGAGTTATTTGCAATAACAACCCAATAATTAGGACCAGCTTTAAGTCAAGCATGCAATTACAAAATTAGCATTTTCAAGTTAACTTGCTGAACGCACTGCACTGAATGTGTTAATTTATTTGCATAAATCTTCTAGCATTTCTTTACTTCATTTGCACAGATGAGTGCATTTTGAGCAGAATCTATTTCAAGAAAAACAAATAAAACATAATGCGATTTAATCTAATTTGTTTTGTTAACTCGACCAATAAACTCTTTTCTTGAACAGACTATGTAAACTTGAAACCTAATGTCAAACGCTCTTGGTTTGGTTTCGTAGTTTACTTATGGTTAGAGGAAGGACCCATTGCTTTGTAAAATTGTCAACGTCTAATGGCGTACCTTTCTCCTCCTCTGGAAGTTTGGAACATTTAAAGATGAATATACTTTCATCCATGTTGAGATTGTGTATTAGTCCTGGACAAGTAACTATCTTTGTTGAATCAGCTTATTTCCTTTATGTGCCAGGTCCCGGTCGAGAAGTCTTCTCTGAACCATGGTGACATATTCATACTTGACACCCAGTCAAAGATATACCAATTCAATGGCTCCGATTCATCAATTCGGGAGAGAGGCAAGGCCATGGAGGTGGTTCAACACATCAAGGACTTGTACCATGAAGGCTCGTGTGACATTGTCACCATTGGTAAAATGCACAATTCCAATTCCAATACATACAATACTGCCGGTACCTGACCAGGCCATACTTTTAGTTGTTAACTTCTCTTTGTTGTTGTTTTTCAAAAGCGGATGCTGAGGTGGCTGACGATGCAGAGGCCAGTAAATTTTGGGAATATTTTGGAGGTTTTGGTACTATTTCAGCACAGACAAGTCATGAGGATAATTCAAAGGAGGAGGGCCCAAGTGCACAGTTGTACAAGTAAGTATTTACTTTGTCTTTATATGAACTTTATATTTATGTTTGTTTCACTACTCACTTATCTTAGGTTGGACTTGAAATTTATTTTGTTTTCAAATATACTAGACATAAAGAATCAACCTTTGGTGTAGTGGCAAAGGGCAATGCCCTCCATGTGGGAGGTTATAGGTTCGAAACCTGGATGGGGGATCCTTTATGGATATTAAATGGAAGTTGGTAGGCTAGACC
This sequence comes from Carex rostrata, assembly GCF_964058835.1. NCBI lineage: Eukaryota > Viridiplantae > Streptophyta > Magnoliopsida > Poales > Cyperaceae > Carex > Carex rostrata. Next base: position 10,302,100 of record NC_135931.1, read on the forward strand.
TCCACCTTTCTCTATATAAAAAAAATATACTAGACCTAGTTAAGGAGATCTAATGACAGCATGGGTTTTCTTTCTAGGGGCTGAATTTTTTTTGTGATAAGTTTTGTTGGTAGGGACAATTTTATAAATAGCTTGTTTCAGTAATGTAAGTGATAGCTTTGCTACCTTTATTGACAAAATAAAATTATAATAGATGTTGTCCTTTCTGTTTTGTACTTTGACTATTTGAAAATGCACATACTTTTGAAGCATAGATCCCCAACTTGCTTGCATAGGACAATTATTATGCATATACACTGAGTCTCCAATTCCTTTCAAAATTCTTCCTAATTTATATTAGGGAGGCCTTAAGCACATTCATGAATGAAGTTCAATCTCCAATTCTATTTACTAACAAATTTTCATCAGAAGCAGCACAAAGCACATTTGACAAAAAAAAAAAATTAGAGGCAAAACCAAAGCAAACAAATGCTGCCGGTGTATGGTATAAATTCTCATAATAATCAATGCTAATAATCAAATAGTAGACAAATAGATAACTCAAAATTAATAAAGAATGTTTCACTTGGTACTAGACAGGTACATGTCAGAAATCATCTGCATTGGAATTTTAATTGCTCCGTTTGTCTATTCAGTATTTGCATTGGTACTAAACCCTACAATTTACCTCTCAACCTTTTTTTGCGTGCCACTTTCCAGTGTACAGCAAGGGAAGCCAGTGCCTGTTGATACGGAAAGCTTAACAATGGACTTGCTGGAGACAAACAAGTGTTACTTGCTTGAGTCGGGACTTGAGATCTATGTTTGGATGGGTAAAGGCACATCTCTTGCTGACAAGAAAGGTGCTAGTAAGGCTGCTGAGGTATGTTTTCACTTTTACACAATTGGGATATGAGAGAGGCCTATGTTACCTTTCTAAGTTCTGTTATATGAGATATGATGTACACTTTTTAAATGGCATCGTGATGTCAATGTACCAGGAATTGCTTCATGACCCCAAGCGAAAGAAATCCCGTGTTGTTAGGGTAATAGAGGGATATGAGACTGGGTTGTTCAAATCAAAATTCACTGGATGGGCGCAAGGGGAAGAACCAGAGGATGATTGAAGCAGGTCGGCTGTGGTTGCATAAGTTATGAATTGACATATCTCATTATTTGAGTGGCTTGGGTTGCTTTTTTGTGTATTATTTAATTGCAAACTATAGTACCGATGTGCTGGGTTTTTTACTACTACTATGTTTGGTTTGCTGAAGTAATACCTATATATTGCTTATATTTTTTTTCTGTTTTATTTTTTCTTCCTATTGCTTTATTTCACGTGTACTTGTGAACAGCCCAATCTGGAAAAGGAAATAAGGGGCATAATATAGAATGGACATATCAGTTGTTCTGTTTTAATTTTTTTTGGTTTTGCCTGTAAACAATGTATTCTATTTTTTTTGAGAAAAAACCAAGGTCAAGCCTTGATTTGATATATTAAAACAGTCACAAGACAATGTGTTCTATTTGTTATTTCTCCTTTTTAATTTCGTTTAGTCTCTATCTTTCACTGCAATAATTTAGCCTTCCTAAGCAAATAATTGTTCTTTCAAAACAGCACCAACTTAAGTAGCAGTTCACAGAATGTATGCTGTTTGTCAATGTGAAATGTGAATGCAAGACTGATCCGGAGTCTGTTTAAGGACTAGGCTGAGCTTGAACCTTCCCATTCTTATTGGGCCGTAAATTATTGTTCTTGATCCATAATCTTGTGGGCCATTCTTAACCTTTTTGCTCAGGTCAATACCAAAAGTATTTCTACTTACAATGAGGAATAAATAAGCTCGCATCTTCAAATGAATAGAAGACTGCTAAAATCAATCCAGTATTTTTTATCAATGTTTTTCGCTATGAAAAATTAAGTTTCATAAATAATGCCTTTTCCATTAATTAAAAAATGACATACAAATAATTCCAGTATTATGCTATATATGATCACATGATGAAATACGTTCCTATCATCTATGCAAATGAAAGGAAGAAAATTAAAATAAACATCACATCTAATAAATCTTAATTTTCATACTAATATAGATCCGGCTTGCAAAGTGCAAGCACATCTAATATGAAACTTCTTTCTAAATACAAAAAGAATGCAAATGGTTATTGCAGAACAAAAACACAACAAATAGACGATCGATGCTTCTCATATGTGCATCTATGGAAGAGTACATTCCAAGGGGAGTCCTTCAGGGAACCTCCTGGAATCCTTACAGTAGTTATAGATCATCTTGTCCCTTTTAACCCAGTCTAAGACCCCTTGTTGTGTCCAGTCGGGTACTTGGTCGTACCAGTACGTGTAAGGGAAATCCCACTGGCATTTGCTATAATCATACTCCGGATAGCAAGCGTCCACATCAAAATCCTTGTAGTGGGCTGTGAATGGCACCAGAGACCAGTCGGTCTTGACACGGCCACCTTGTGTTGCCCAATCTTCGGCATCCCATATGCTGCTGTAGACCTGCATTGGCTGATCGTGTGGGAACGGCACGCCTGATGCCATGTTGTTTTTGAATACTCTGATCAGTTTACTATCTACAAAGAATCTGAAACGATAGAATGATAGACTGTTAAGTAACTATTCGGAATATATCATCATGATATGTTTTATTCATCATTATATAACCAATAATTAACTTTAGGTAATTAATGGGGTGATTTTTTTTACTTACAATAGGTTTTTAGGGTTCCAAACGAGGGTATAGTTGTGATAATCTGCAGTAGGATCAAACCAGAGGTAGAACTGCTGCTCCCTATTTCCTTCCCCTTGTGCAAATATGTTTGTGTGCAAAATGTAGGGTTGTCCACTGCTATTCCCCAAGAACTCGAAGTCTACCTCGTCGTGTTTCTCGCCCGATGATGCAAACTATTATGACAATTGATACTTGATTGTGAGCATGGGATCATAAAGAAACAGTACAGTATATAGGAAAAGCAATACCTCGTTAATTATATCTTACCTTCTTAATTATTTGCATTTTTTAAGGATTCCAAATTAAATAATACCATGCGCTTCGTCCAAATGCAGTTGGGATTGTAGTCAAACTATGAAGTTCAGTATCTTTCGTGCATCTAAATCCTCACCATATCGACAAAAAGAATCTCTCCATATCTCTCCATGTGTTTGGTATCTCCCTCTCAGAAGCATTAAACATGTTCAATCGTATAATTAATAGTAGGATTTTGTGTTCAGGGTGCATTCTAATAATTTTCTTAACCAATCGTATTGCAAAAGACAAATTAAGGAATTCTTTAAATTATCATTTCACAATTCGTAGAATGATTGAACATCATCAATCATTTTTTTTTCATAAACGAAAGTAAACTGTATTGTCACCTGGTTAGAACTATGAAAACAAAATCTTAAGTTGCATGTTATTAAATAACAGTGTCTCAGAAATGATTATAATAAGGGTATTTTACAGTACAACATAGGCTTCCAGGTAAAACAGATAATTAATTAAGAACATGACTTACATAGAAAGTGGTAACAACTCCAGCTGAGTTGCCTGATGGGAGCTTTATCTGCATAGTGAACCTCCCAAATAGATACTCACGAGATGATGCGATACCTGAACCAGTATTTAAGTCCATCGATAGCGCCAAATCTATACCACCATTTAGATATTGAACGTTATTTCCACCCCAAATAGTATTAACATAACTATAGAAGTTTGAACCACCAGCTGAGACAAATTTTGTTACAGAGGAAAGTGTAACTAGAGTTGCTAGAAGTTGGAAAAATAGTTTGAGGTTACCGCCACTGGGGAGCAATGCCATGGTTTATTTTGTTCTTTGAGAGATAGAACTTGAAAGGGTTTGGGTTTTGGCTTGCTACAAATCTGGTTGGAGAAAGTGCAGGGGAGTAGGGTTTATATAATTTTGGAAGGAGTGATAGAAGGAAATTTGACCGTTACTCATAGGGCATTGGGTTGGCATTGCATGAGATATGGAATATTATATTATGTACTACGAGTTGACGCGTTCATAGCGGATCAGGCAATTTTAATGAGAATTTTTATTTTTAGATAGGTTTGGTCCACACATTAGTGCTTAGAGCTTCAATATAATAATTATATGCACACATACTTATTTATTGCCTATTGGGCTTCAAAAATTATATGCGTACATAAGTGTGAGGAAAATGCACACAAAATTAAGGTCATGTTTAATTGTGGAGTAAATAGTGGATTAATTAAATTACCCTCTACTCTATCTTCAAGGAATCAAACGAGGAGTAAATTTGAAGAATATGGAATAATATTTGAAGTAATCCAGAGTAAGTTATTTCATATGTGGGTCCCGCAATTAGTGTAATATCATGTTGCAATTTTCTCCATCTTTATGAGCTTACTTCACCAAATTCCAATTAAATATAATTATTTTAATCTATCTTAATTCGAAATAAGCAATTTAATATAGAGTAATTTTACTTCACAAACCAAACATGACCTAAGTCTCTAAACTATAGAAATTAAGACATTAAATCCATTTTATATTAAAACATAGATACATAAATTTGAGAGAAATTGACATTTTATGAAGTAAATAAGAATACAATATTCTATTTCAGTCTTGACATGAGTTGTAAATTTATAGTAAGAAAAATAATAAATTTGTAGCGACTAGAGCACTAATTAATTGTTAACTTTGAAAATAACTCTGCTAGCTATGCACTAGCTTATTTAGTAATACAAGTTTTTGAAGTGACTATAATTCAACATGATGTCTTCATTATCAACTTGAATAGCAATAACTTTTATTTTTATACTCGAACTAGTTTTGAATTAAATATTTGAGTTATTCTTATACTCGAATTAGTTTTGAATTGAATATTTGAACAATTATTTTCCCGAAGACTAGATGATATATACCTAATTAGAGGGAAATTTTACAAATTATCCTACTTTCCAAAATTTCAATCAAAATATCCATCTTCTAAAATTATTAACAAAAAAAAACGCCAAAACTGATGAGAGTAAATATGAGGTAGGGGGAGAGAAAGAGAAATGAGGGTCCTACAAAAACAATTTGTTAATAATTTTAGGAGGGCATTTTGATTGAAAATCTTAAAAGGTAGGACAAATTAGTCTTTAAATTTATCTCTTGAAAGCTAAAATTTTGTATATAATTTTTTAATTTTGACCACAAAAAAATAAAAGTGTGAAATTATCCAAAGTAGTTATATATCTAAGTGACTAGGGTATATATATTGGAAAAAGTAATTGAGGGAAAGCAATATATCTGCAACCATCATTTGTCAAACATATATTACGAGGTATATATATGCTCTTCTTGTTTAGGAATGATTTTCATTTTTGAACAAATTTCATAGGAACTAATGTTGCACCAAGTCCACATAGAAGATATTATGCAGATCCGCAACCAAAGGGGGCCAGCTGATACTACAACGGTATAATCTCTAATTTGTAATTAAGGACGCAGAGTTGGAATGTATTAAGCAATTGATTAGCTTAAATGATAAACCATGTGCCAAGAAAGAGTTCAGAGTAGGTCCGATGCCCATCGGACCTACTTTGGTTCGATGGGTGTAGTGACCATTAGATTGCATTAAGATTCGTGCGCTCTGTATTAAAAACCGTGCGAGTCTGTATCAATTTCCGTGCGTACCTATCTTAATACTAATCTTACGATGTTAAAGTTAATTGAACCTAAAAGTAGGTCCAATGCCCATCGTACCTACTCCTATCTCGCCAAGAAAGGGATTTAGTCAAGCAATGTATCAAGCACCACTTTTCCACGTGCTAACATGCATACATTTGCCTTTTCTCTGAGCTAGAAATTTATGAATTGCAATTTTTTTTTTCTTTTCTTTTTTTGAATAGATAAATTTTCTAATTAAATGCATTAGCTTTGAAATTGAGAAGTACTTAACGGTCATTTATGTACCATTAGTTGTGGTTAACTAGATCACTATATTTGAATTATTGTGAAGAGTAATTCCAACAATTAAAATATAATTTTGATAAATATATTCCAACAAAATTAATTACGACACCATGCCTATTTTTCCGTGCACAAATATGTATATGCACATACATAAAATAGAGTGAGGCGGTACTATACATAGTCCACTTTGACCCATACTAAATCTATATCTTCATTTTTCAAAGTTTAAATAAGTTGATCCGAATTCATTATGATTTTCATATGAAAATATTCTCATAGACAAAATTTTATATTTTTTTAATAAATTATATATTTTTTTAAATAGATACAAAATAAAACTTTTGAACGGTCTAAATTATTTAGATTAAGTGGTTTTGTACATATTTTAAAAAAATAGTAAATGAATTCTAAAAAATAAAATTTGGCATTCAAGCACATTTTTATATTGAGATCATAATTTATGATTTATATCAACTATTTAGATTTATTTAAAAATAAATATATGAATTCATAGTACGGACGGAAGTGCACTATATATGTATAGTACAGTAACCTCACTCCAAAAAATATACTATGCATGTATATGCATGTTATGTAAGCGCATAGTTAACTGAGAAAAAACAAATAAGCTACAAATTTTTTTTTTTTTTTTGATAAAAGGCATATCAAATGCCCGTTTCATATATTGAAACGGGAGGTCAAATAAGCTATATATAATCATAACATCTTTTTTTTTTTAGAGTAAGGTGGCAAGTAGCCATTTTACGGTTTTTCATTAATAAAAATATAATTACAAGGCCCAACGGACCATATTTAATCTCAGAATATTAAAAGATAATAATAAGAGAAAGAAAATAAGAAAGGTATGTACAACTCAATTATTACTCAGTAACTAACTGTGTAGTCTATATTAACCATTGCAATATGCACCCCATTGTCTGACTTCAAAGGTGGTTTCACAGGCCAGGATTAATGCCGGTTTGGAAGTTTGAGGGATTAAATAATCATAACATCATAGTATCTGTATCAAGATCAGTTATTATGAGGGATTATGCATCACAACCAGCTTTTCACTGGATATAGGAGAATGTGCACTTCCAAATGCATGTGATAACATGTGAAATAACCTTCTAAATAGATAAAATTCATGATTAACTTATTAGAGAGAAATGTCAATTGGCAGGCTATTCAGTAATTGTCGTTGAGTGCTACTTTTTTATGATATTATACACTTGACTATATATATAAAGTATCTTCAATGCTTATAATCTTTCTGTAAGACCTCGTAAACTGCACAACGGTATTCTACTGTAGTTAAAATTACCTTTTTGACCTCGAAATAATATAACTGATGAACTGGCGCTAGCTATGTTAATTTAAGATATTTTGATCTCGTATGTGATCCTGATAATTAATAACTGCGCCAAAGATTAGCAGTGGAACATTATATCAAATTATAAGTGTGAACTTTATACAAATTTATCTTATCATAATAAGTGTAAAATTGGTAAAAAAAAAAAATTAAATTTGCACATTACTTATTTTTATTTTTTTTGCATATTTCACAATCTATCTTTATTAGCTGGCGCGTTGGAGGCAAAAGTTCAATGACAAACTAAATTATTTTCTAAGAAAATATATCCCAAAATACCAAAATTACTTTGCATCGGCGAAGTAGCATTCTTTAATTACTGCATGCAGGTTCACTCCAGAAGTGCTTTTCCTTTTATGACAAATGACATCACTAAAAAAAATTAAAAAGCGCTGTCGTTGCTAGTAAAAATATAAGGAAAAACTAAAAGATACAGTACATTAAAAAGATTTAATCTACTATACTGTACAGAAAAAGGTCGGGTACATGGAGTACCAAAGTACCAATTAACAGATAGTCAATTAATTAGAAGCCTTTGCGGCAAATGAAATCAATATTCCTCGTAAAAAAGAATCTCCAAAGAGAGAAGCTAGTTTAAGTAATTACATACATTCATACGTTACATGCAACCCTATAACATGATCCAGCTGGCAGTTGAAATTTGGTAACCTATTTTTTATTTTTTTTTATTTTATCTATCTATCTATCTATCTATCTAGTGGCAGCACGTACGACCACCAGGATAATAAAGTAACTGTTCCATGTCTCATGCACGTTTAGCCTGTACATTTAATTATATATATAACAATTGATTTACTAAGCTAGTGACATCGAAAATTTTAAGTAGTATACTGCTGGCTGTTTCTCTCTATATTAATTGCTTGTCCTGGCATAAAAATACAAATATATATAGCTAAAACATGATATAATAATTAATATATCATCTATTTTTAAATCTATTCAAAAGTTGAACTTGAATTCCTCTGAAAATGAAGAAGTTGATAGAATAAATTTGAAGGAATATTATGCTGCCTTGTCAGAAGTACTGATAGTTTTGCTTTTCTCACGATTGAGTACAACTAAGTAATAAAAGAGCAAAATTAGAGAAATATTTTCATATAAAGCTTAAAAACAATATGAACTTAAAACCATTTGAACCTGTACAGTTAGATTGTAGATTTGGCGTGGTCTTGAAAAAAGTATTATATATATATATAATAGCAGAAGTAATTATGATCAATATTTTTTAAATTTTATATAAAACATAAACCCAACAAATACTAACATAAATAAAAATTCAATAGGAATCTCAAATTAAAAGTATTCTTGCACTAGCATTTTATATAATTCAATACAACATATTTTAACTAACAACAAGAATATAATTCGTTAAACAATGTTATTAATATAACATTGAATAAACAATTTTTTTAAAGAAAAAAAAAATATAGACAACTTCAACGGCCATTTTTATTAATACCCTAAAAAAAGATTTTTTTAAAACTGCTCCGACCACCAGGCCCACGGGCGGCCCAGATCCTCTAGCAGACCTCCCGGGCAAGGGGCAGTCTGCTAGGGACCAGACCGCCTGGGGGCCGGGCGGTCCTCTATTTTTTTTTTATAGAGATCTTGATATTTTGATTTAAATAATTTTGTGAAGAACAAGTTTTCTTGTATGCCAAAAAATAAGACATTTGATATATTTATGAAGTGATGTCGTAACTCTTTATAACTTTGATTTGATTTGTTAGTTGGATATCACAAGTTTAAAGATAACACTAATTAAGGACTTGACCTTGATTCTTAATAATTTATTTTATTCAAATATACACAAGGAAATATGGTTAGATTGCATCAATAATGTCAACTTCTTTATTTTTTAGAGAATAATTGAATTATTTGATTATTGTTAACATATACCATTTGCTCGGAGATAGGCAAACAAACACAATAAATAGTAAATACATTTTAAAATAATTATATGGATAATTATTGAATAATCGCTTAGGCTTTTGACTAAACAAAATACCGATCGTTGTATGCCTACTGTTGAATGAAAACTTAAACTGAATTTTTGAGGCACTAAACGATATTTTTGTGAAATTATGATGTTTTGGATGCCCGGGGATTTCCCTCGGGCGATATTCGGATCCATCTCGTCCCCCCCTTTCTGAAAAGTGGTGATATGTGCAAATCTGACTTTCTTAGCCAAAGTTATGATTGTTTAAAGTTTTTTCGAAAGCTAAAATTTGGAAATTCATAACTAACTGTAGAAAAATCCAAATAAATTGAAATTTATGTCAATTCTGTGTATTTTTGAATGCTCTATATGCTGGTGTAATCACTTTTGCAGTTTGGTCCATGTATCAATCCATACTTGCTGATTTATCAGCAAATGTCAAATTTGATATTTTTAGTGCATTGCACTCTATACCAGTGGCCTTTGCCTAGTGGTTGGCTGCTGAGTTTGGACTTGATACCATACTAGAGGTCAATCTAGGGTGCTTTTGCATGAACATAGATCTAATTTGAGGTTCAAACATATTTTAGTAGCTCTAAACTACTGTTTTAGTACCAGAAATAAAGAGAAGAAGATCAACAAGCTGTCAGAGCTTGAAAATTTTGTAATCAAGGCCAAGTCCTTAATTAGTGTTATATTTAGACTTGTGATATCCAACTGACAAATCAAATCAAAGTTATAAAGAGTTACGACATCACTTCATAAATATATCAAATGTCTTAACTTTTGGCATACAATAAAACTTTTTCTTCACAAAATTATTTAAATCAAAATATCAAGATCTTTTAAAAAAAAAAAATAGAGGACCGCCCGGCCCCCAGGCAGTCTGTTAGAGGATCTGGGCCGCCCGTGAGCTTGGCGGTCGGGGCAATCTTTTTTTAGAGTATTAATAAAAATGGCCGCAACTTCAACGATGCATTTAATTTATTTTCAAAACTAAGTTGGTTCATAACATAATTTAGAGCTCTTCTAAAAAATATTTGACATATACATTCAACTAAAAATGCGGGGCGAATCAGTTTTCACCAAATTAAAAAAAAAATCCATATATAACATCTGCATTTGTCTAATTAATATCAAAATCCAACCCATATCTAACCGAATAAATTTTAAATCCATTATTATTTGGGTCAGTTTGATCTGATCGGACGGCCGGGTTGGTCAGGTCCGGTGAATTGCTTGTACTAATTAATCATGCTATTGGGAAAATAATGATAAATAGTGTCAATAATTGAGTGGGTCTATAATATTATGCACAGTACTGATCGATTGACAATATGATATTAAAGTTATCTTGAGTTTTGAGATTTTATTGGTTTATTTGATCCGCTTAATTAGATCTCTATATTGAAATCATGTAGGATAAAATAAAAAATTTATATATTGAGACTTTTTTGTCCACATTAAAATGATTTCTACCATAATTTTATGATCTATAATCAATAAGTTCAGTTCTTTTGCATTTACTTGATAGCTGCTATCAAGTCTTTAAAAAAAAAATATTATTCTTTCTAATTTTAAATATAAACATTTTTTTTTTCATTTTTTTAGGAGGAACTTCATTTGAACTCACATGCATGAGTGTTTCACATGGTTAGATGGTCTGAAGTAGATCTGTGGACCAATGCATGTCTGTCACCTAATGAGCAGGTTTCATTTAAATCTCCCAAGTCAATTATCGAAGAACCGTGTTCGATTTTGCCCAGGCAAACCGTTTTCCTTCATCTAATATTCAATGGATTTAATTAGCATGATTCTAAGAATATGACCATATTAGATGGAAATAGTTTCTATGGTAGTCCGATCGACGTCGGCTAATGATCGTAGATTCGTAGTGTCCTATTGGAAAACAAAGAGTATACTTACGTGTGTTTTTCTATATATATAGTTGATGTTGTTGGAAATATTCCGATAATTTTTTTATACAAACTAGGCTATATATTCTAGATTTGGGTCAAACAAAATACAGAAAATTAAATTAAGTATTTGTATAAAATTATTAGACAAAATTAAGTTCAAGAAAAGCTTCAATTGTAGATCAAATATTAAAATTGTTCTAAAAATAATATATATAGCTCCCTGGCATATAAAGTTATACTTTTATCCGTCCTATTTTGGACAAAAATTTATTCTTCTTTTTGGCGGCACATGCGGTCCCATATTTAGATGTTAATTGATTCGTAAAAATTAATACCGTAATCTGGAACCTGTAATTATCAAATAATATAACTAATATAGAAATTTGTAGGAGATTTCATGAAAATTAATAGAAGCTAGACAGACGCTCCTCCTTTCGTGTTACTCTTGTTTTTTTTTTTTTTTTTATCTATAAAAATCAAAATCAAAAGAATTATGTTCTTGTTTCTTCTGAACTATTAGTGTAAATTGCTAGAAAGATTGTGCTATGCATGCTAATTCATTTGAAAAATGTCAAAATTAATGGGGATAGCCACTAACGACATTAATAATTAATCTAAAAAAATATTGTTATAGAAGTTTTGAAGATTCATAATTAATTAAAATAAATTAACAATATACTTTCAATTTGATAAACTTATAACATTGTAACTAATCAAGAGTTTGGCTAATATAACATCAGTGTCATTTCAGCCTATATAACACCAACTCTAAAACCTATCAAATCGACTTCGAACGACTAATCCAAACCGTTCAAACCGATTTACAAAATGAATTAGCATGCATAGCACAATCTTTCAAACTACAGGAATGTTAAATACACTTACTATGTATTGTGATAGGGATCAATACACCATCTTTCTTGGGATGTTAGCTGGGAACATTGGTGCGGTACGAAGATACCTCCTCAATAAACTACAGGAATAATCGTACGGTCATCTGAAGTGGATTGTTGATTACAAATTTACAATTACCCCCCACTCCCCAGTGTGAGAAAAATATTTCCCAAGTATTACACTACTATCGAAAATTCACCTAGCTACAAAGTTGAAGTGGATTGTTTGTTTACACAAACAATGCAGCTATTGGAAGTTCACCTACAAATTTGAAATGGATTATTTGTTTATTCAAACAAACAATCCCTAAGTAGACAAGTAGTACTAGTTTTTTCAGTATATGAATCTATAAGTTACCTATGTTAGACTATAAATTTGACCTAGTATATATTAAACTAAAACCAGTAGATGTCCATTATTTATAATGGAGAGCTGAGAAAAACTTATTGCATGGTGAGAAGTCAAAACAATTAAAGTAGCTGGCGAACGAATTTGAATTTGAATTATTTAAAAGCTGTAAGCCTGGAATCATCCAACCACAGATCCAAATTGAGTACTTATAGTGTATTCCAATTGGGTTACTTTGTTGTTGTGATTTTCACGCAAAAAGTACCTACTTTGTTGTTGTGATTTTCAAGCACAGAATATAGTAATTGCATTCATGATATATAATCGATATAAAAACAAACATCAATGTAAGTAAATATTTTGACAAAATAGTATGAAATTTCTTAAGCACAAGGGCAAAATATATATCTCAAAATAACTGTGCCCTTAATTATCTAAACTTCATATCGAATTTGAATCCAATAAGACCCAATAAACTGACGAATGTAGTTTTCAACATTTAATTAGATCTATACATGGACTTTGTGGTGCTTGAGGTCCTAATTTCGATTCTCGGAATCGAATCAAAATCTGCTGTTATTCTAGAGGAATATCAGGAACCTGTTATTTCAATTCCAACAGTTGATTTTCAGTTAGATTAATTCACGCATGAAAAAATTTCTTTGTTGAGATTCGCATATAAAAAAATTTGAACGGTTGGGATCAGTAACAGGTTCCTGTTATTCCTCCATAATAACAACATATTTTGATTCCTCGGAATTCCCTTTACCAAAATATATTCCAGGCTTCCAAATTAGCTAACAACAAGTGGATATCCTCTGCCGTGCAGTACGCACGGACGGACGGATTAATTTCCAGTATGAAATTTCAAAGATTGATGCAGGTATATGGAGTCCAACAAGACAAACATATATTATATTTATATATTCATTGATCTGTTAATTGAAAGATATACACTTTATTTTACAATGTTGGATAAGCAAAAGTTTGTTGGAATTAAAGTTGCTTCTTAAAGAAGTGTTTTGGGAAAATAACTGTACAATATGTAATACAACATGCAACAAATGAATATTTATTTTTGCTATATATGAACGCTGCATATAGAAAAGGCAAACTCTCCGGCTCACTAAATAATGGGGTGGGAGTTTTGTCCAAACGGTTTTGGACAAAGTCTCATCTAAAGTCGGATTTGAACCGTTCGATATGCATCAAAATTTGTATAAAAATTCAAATTTAAGGAGCCATTTAAACTTTGTTCAAACTCATGCTTAGACGTCCGATTTATATTGATACGTTTAAGCATGACTTTGAATGACAATTTGGACAAAATCCAATCCCTAAATAATGGGCTTGTGCCGCCTATAATCAGAGAAAGGTCCAAGGGTGTGTTTCCTAGATGTAGTTTTGGAACAAAAGTCAGTCTAGGCCGAGACTTAAAGCCCATCTATTCTACCAATATCTGATTAATTTTTATTTTTTAGCAACGACGCTCTCGTAATCCCTTATTAGTTTATGACTTGTATGTAGGAGTGACAAAAAAATTCGTACTTCGTTATTCGATTTGAGTTTGATTTGAGTTTAATTCAATTCAAAATTAGTTCGTTCTGAAACAAATCAAACTAATTTTGTTCGAATCTTATTCAAATCAAACTCAAACTGGATATAATTTGTTTGAAATTGATTCACGAACTATTTAGGTTCGAATCTCAAATAATGCAAATAATGGATTCAACCATTAATATTTAATAATGCAAGAACCAAAATTATATCACAGCTCAAAATTATTAATATAATGATGACTTATAATAGAAAAATGTTTCAGCAGCGTAACAAATTAACGATGAAATAAGTTCCATTTGACTAGCTAGGTACATGCCATGATTTTAATCAATCCAACAACATAAAATGTAAGAAAATCTTGAACTGGCCCATAATCCATTAGTGTGAATTTGTGAAAGGTAAAAGAAAATTGTGTGAATTTTGTTCAGTGAGAAGAAAACTAATGCATAAACTACCGGTATAACTAGGGCTACCAAAAAAATTTGTAGTTCGTAATTCGATTGACTTCGTTTCAAAAAATTTGTAGTTCGCAATTAATTTGATTAAACAAATCAAATCAGTTTGTTTCGAATCTCATTCAAACTCAAACTCAAACTGGAATAAGTTTGATTCGTTGCCACCCCTACTATTGTATGTGATATATCAGATACACTTCAAAAAGAATAACAAATGAGTAGTAGTTAAATATATCAATTTTCTAAGTGTGCACTAATATTTAAATCTGCATATAACTGTTAGTAAAGATTCATCAGTAAAATCAATAATCAAATTTTAAATCAGAGAAATAGAAGGAAGAATTAAGACAAGCCTGAAACTGTAGCTGTGTGATTGTGTTGCGACTGTCCTAAAACTATATGAAATCAATAATCAAATTTAATGTATTGCTTAATAAGTTGTTGGAATGACAAGCTGACACGTGTAGTTGGTGCCACACCAGATCTAGAGGAGAAAATCAAGAAGGTGAATTCGGCCAAAGATTTCCTGGAGATAATTCAAGATACTATGCTGCATTTATGGGATCTACCAAATATTGCTAGCTGGAGATTTATTTCCTGATTGTGTGATTTGTTTCTTGATTGTGTGCACATGATTTCCTTCCTTTTGTATGCGTGTACAGCCCTATAAGTTCAGCCTCTCCAAACCAGAAAATTAAGAGAGAAAAATAATTATTTTGAAGTGTTGTGTGTAGGGGTGTTCAAACGGTCGGTTCGGTTTAAACCGAACTAAAATAATCAAACCGAACTTAAAACCGAAGTTTGAAAATCCAACCGAACCGACCGAACTAAAATAGCAAACCGAATTAAAACCGAACCATTTAAACCGATTTAAACTTCAGTTTGTTCGGTTGAACCGAACTTTCTCAAAAATCAAAACTCAATACATCTATAATACTCAATTTAAACTTTGGTTTTGATTAATGAACCAATTTAAACTTCGGTTTTGATTAATGAACCAAAATAATACTAGAAGTCTTGACCCTATCAATAAAATCGGTCGGTTCGGTTTAATCGGTTTTGAAAAATCAAAACCGAACCGAACCATTTAAACCGAACTAAGTCACAAAATCAACCGAACCGAACCAATTCAACCGAACAACCAAACCATTTAAACCGAATCTTACCGGTTCGGTTCAAAACCAAATAAACCGAACCATTTGAACACCCCTAGTTGTGTGTGTTGTAACAAAACTATCTTGAGATGAAATAAATATTGAGAGGGTGTGTGTGTCGTGGAGTGCGCTATAGGTGATACCACGTTAAAATCTCTGTGTTCGTTTGATTCTCTTTTCTGTGATGCTGCTATGATATTTTTGTCATGGTATCAGAGCAGGCGTGACCTGGTGGTATAACTTGAGAAATTGAAGTCCTTCTTGTCCCCTCTTCGATTTCTCAAATTATAACGCTCTAAGGAGTTACCCTGATGCTGTTGTTTTCCGCTGTTGATTTTTCCAAAACTCCTAGCAGCATACTCAATCTCTGTCATCATAAATAATGGCAGAGGTACCTCCTGAAAACCCTATCAAAACTATTGAAGTAGGAGAGACTTCAAATATCGCTGCTCTCCTAGAAAAGTTAACCCAACTCATCATCCTACAACAATCATCTCCTAACACCACACCATCACCCGAAGGATCTGCACCACCTATTTCCGTGAAACTAGATGGTACCAATTATGGGTTGTGGTCCCAGGTGGTAGAAATGTACATCAAAGGACGGGATAAGTTGAGACACATCACTGGGGTCCCTGGTCAACCGCTGCCAGCAGATCCTCTATTTCGAAAGTGGAGTATTGATGACTCAATTGTGAAGGGATGGCTAATTAATTCACTTGAACCGAGGCTAATTGGCAACTTCATCCGCTTTCCGACTGCAAAAGATGTGTGGGACACAATAGCTACTACATTCTTCGACGGCAACGATGCATCTCTAGTGTATGATTTAAACAAGAGAGTTGCAAAACTCAAGCAAGAGGGTAAACCGGTTGAAGAATATTACAGCAAGTTGCAAACTCTTTGGCGAGAGATTGACTTTCGACGCCCGAATCCAATGGAGCACACCAGCGACATAGAAAAGTTTAACTCTTATGTTCAAGAAAATAGAGTATACACCTTTCTAGACGGGCTTGACGATCGTCTCGACAATGTGAGAGCAGATGTCCTTCAAATGAATTCGTTCCCTACTGTCGAGCAGGCTTTTGCGCGGGTTCGAAGGGAAGAAATGCACCAGGTGGTGATGATGAAGGGAGATGAAGTAGGAAACAATCCGATGGCCTTGGTGTCTCGTGGGTATAAGCCGGCTGAGGTAAATCTGACTTTCACTAAACCTGGACCGAACCAAGAAAGAACTCAAACTAAATATAGTTGTACTCATTGTGGGGGTTCAAAACATACTAGAGAAAATTGTTTTAAGTTGATTGGTTATCCTGAATGGTGGAAAGACCAGAAAAAATGGAAACAAGATGGTCCAAAAGGGCGTGCAGCTATTGTCATGACTGGACCAGCAGAATCGAACCAGAAAGGCAGCAAGTTCGGGTCTGATCAGCTGATCAAACAGACCCAAACCAGCTCGGGTCAAGCCTCTGACTCGGGTCAGATTAATGGAGCAGCGCATGCCACAACTACAGTACCTTCGGACCGGTTAGTTTTGGGTTCTAACTCTGGGATAGCAGGTAAGCAATTGGCTCAAGGTAATATTTCAATCTCTGAAAATAATTGTGATGTCCAAAACGTGCAAAATTGGGTGATTGATTCTGGAGCAACCGATCACATGACCTTTTCAGAAAAAGACTTTGTAAATATTATTGAACCAAGGAAGAATGGGATTCTGAATGCAAATGGCATTTCTTATCCCGTGAAAGGAATGGGTGATGCACCTATTTCTTCATCGTTAACTCTTAAAAATACCCTATTTGTTTCGTCTTTATCTACTAGACTGATATTGGTTGGTCAGATTACGGAATAATTGAATTGTGCAGTCCCAATGTTTCCTGATTTTTCTATCTTCCAGGATATCTTGACAAGGGAGATTATTGGGCGTGGTACTAAGCGGGGAGGATTGTATTACTTGGACAACTTGAAGTTGGGTCATACATGCATTGCAAGAAGTGAATCTGAGAGTTCGAAGGAAAAAGTGTGGTTATGGCATAGGAGACTAGGGCATCCCTCATTTGGGTATATGAGAAAGTTATCCCCTACTTTATTTTCAGGTTTAAATAATGAAGACTTTGTGTGTGAAACCTGTATTAAGGCCAAGAGCCACCGTGCAACTTATCATCCTAGCTTGAATAAAAGTTTTTTTTCCTTTTGATTTGGTTCATACCGATGTTTGGGGCCCTTCTCCAGTTGTATCCAAATCTGGTTATAGATGGTTCATTCTTTTTACTGATGATTGTACGCGTATGACATGGCTTTACCTTCTTAAGTCCAAAGATGAAGTACCCAAAGTTTTTCAAATTTTTTACAAGATGGTAAAAACACAATTTGAGAAAGAAATAAAGGTGGTTAGAAGTGATAATGGTAAGGAATACATTAACAAAAATTTACAAGATTTTTTTAAAGATAACGGAATAGTGCATGAAACCTCGTGTGTAGGAACACCACAACAAAATGGAATTGCAAAACGAAAAAATAGACATATTCTTGAAACCGCTAGATCACTTCTATTTGAAAATCATGTACCACAAGTTTTTTGGGATAATGCTGTGTCCACTGTTGTATATTTGATCAATCGTGCTCCTACAAAAACCAATGAATTCAAAACTCCGTTACAAAGGCTAGCTAATCATGTAAACATTCCTTCCGTTCTAAATATGCCTCCTAAAATATTTGGATGTATCGTGTATGTTCATGTTCAAAAGAAGTTTCGTTCCAAAGTTGAACCTTGTGCAGAAAAGTGTGTATTTTTGGGTTTTGGATCACACCAGAAAGGATATAAATGTTACAACTCGTCAACTAGAAAATTTTACACAACAATGAATGTAACCTTTATTGAAAATGAACCATTTTTTAAACACCAAGTTCCTGTTCAGGGGGAGATGGAGAGTGAACCCGAACTGCTATTTAGTAGTTTAGTTGGTTCAGCGGGCCCATTTTTTGAAACAGTTGATCCAAACCCAGCAGACTCGAACGTAGTAGACCCTAATGCCACAGTTGATCCGAACCCGGCAATCCCGAATACCATAGCTGATCTAAACTCAGCAGACCCGAGTGTTATAGCCGATCCGAACTCAGAAACCCGAGTTCAACAGACCCGAGCCTAGTCAGAGAAGGGTATGAGAATGTTGAAGAATCAGGAATCAATTTCTGGATAGAAATGGATGTGAGTAATGGAGGAGTAATACAATCCAAACTGCAACCACATGGCTCAGAGTCTCCCAGGGATATTCATGAGGTAAGTTCACAGAACCCAAATTTTGTTATACAATCTAAATTACCACCAAGAACCAATCGAGGTAAACCACCAAAACGGTACATCCCTGAAGATGGAACAAGTAAAGAAATAAACTACCCTATTGCAAATTACACAACAACTGACCAACTAGCTGAACCCTTGAGAAGTTTTGCACATCAAGTCTCGTCAGAAGTTGTACCAGAAAGGGTAGAGGAAGCTATTAAAGATCCAAAATGGGTAAAAGCAATGGAAACTGAAATGGATGCACTTGAGAAAAACCAAACTTGGAAGATAGTGGATTTACCCAAGGGAAAGAAAACTGTAGGGTGTAAATGGGTCTATTCTATAAAATACAATGTAGAAGGAAAAATTGAGAGGTATAAAGCACGCCTCGTTGCCAAAGGATATACTCAGACTTATGGAATTGATTTCCAAGAAACTTTCTCACCTGTTGCAAAACTAAATACTGTGCGAGTCCTCTTATCCCTTGCAGCAAATTTTGATTGGCCACTACACCAATTTGATGTGAAGAATGCCTTTTTACATGGTGACCTAAAAGAAGAGATCTATATGGATCTTCCACCCGGGTACTAATGTTCCGAAACAAAGCGAAAGGTGTGCAAATTAGAGAGGTCCTTGTATGGCCTGAAACAATCTCCTAGAGCATGGTTTGGCAAGTTCTGTAGCGCAATGAAGGGGTATGAGTATGACCAAAGCAACTCCGATCACACCCTGTTCTTCAAACGGAATCAAGGTAAACTCACAGTACTAATCATATATGTGGATGATATGATTATTACAGGTAATGATCATGAGGAGATCAAATTGCTAACAACAAAACTGTCTAAAGAGTTTGAGATGAAAAATTTGGGTGGCTTGAAATACTTCCTAGGGATTGAAGTAGCTCGAAGTAGCAAAGATATTTTTCTTTCTCAAAGAAATTACATTATTGACTTACTTGCCGAGGTTGGGATGCTAGAATGTAAACCAGCTAACACACCCATGATACAAAATCACAAATTGGGGTTAGACCCGAATCAGAGTCCAGTAAACAGGGAAAGGTACCAAAGGTTAGTTGGAAAATTGATTTATTTATCTCATACTAGACCTGACATAACTTATGCAGTGAGTGTTGTTAGCCAATTCATGCACTCTCCAAGTGAAGAACACATGGAGGCGGTAATGAGAATTCTTAGGTACCTAAAAGGCGCTCCAGGAAGAGGGATAATGTTTAAGAAACATGGACATCTCGAAATAGCTGGTTATACTGATGCAGACTGGGCAGGAAGTGTGAGTGATCGCAAGTCAACAGCAGGTTACTTCACATTCGTGGGGGGAAATCTAGTTACTTGGAGAAGCAAGAAACAAAATGTGGTAACCTTGTCTAGTGCAGAAGCGGAGTTTAGGGGAATGGTAAAAGGTATTTGTGAATTATTGTGGTTATACTGATGCAGACTGGGCAGGAAGTGTGAGTGATCGCAAGTCAACAGCAGGTTACTTCACATTCGTGGGGGGAAATCTAGTTACTTGGAGAAGCAAGAAACAAAATGTGGTAACTTTGTCTAGTGCAGAAGCGGAGTTTAGGGGAATGGTAAAAGGTATTTGTGAATTATTATGGTTACGAAAACTTTTAACCGAACTAGGTTTTGAACCAACCAGTGAAATGCAATTGTTTTGTGATAACAAGGCTGCAATAGACATTTCCCATAACCCGGTACAGCATGACAGAACGAAACACATTGAAATAGATAGACACTTTATCAGAGAGAAAATAGACTCAAAGATTATTAAAATTCCGTTTGTAAGATCAGGTGAGCAGTTAGCGGACATGCTAACCAAAGCTGTGTCAAGCAAGGTGTTTAATGAGTCTCTTCTCAAACTAGGTATGATTGATATCTACGTGCCAACTTGAGGGGGATGTTGGAATGATAAGCTGACACGTGTAGTTGGTGCCACACCAGATCTAGAGGAGAAAATCAAGAAGGTAAATTCGGCCAAAGATTTCCTGGAGATAATTCAAGATACTATGCTACATTTATGGGATCTACCAAATATTGCTAGCTGGAGATTTATTTCCTGATTGTGTGATTTGTTTCTTGATTGTGTGCACATGATTTCCTTCCTTTTGTATGCGTGTACAGCCCTATAAGTTCGGCCTCTCCAAACCAGAAAATTAAGAGAGAAAAATAATTATTTTGAAGTGTTGTGTGTGTTGTAACAAAACTATCTTGAGATGAAATAAAATATTGAGAGGGTGTGTGTGTCGTGGAGTGCGCTATAGGCGATACCACGTTAAAATCTTTGTGTTCGTTTGATTCTCTTTTTTGTGATGCTACTATGATATTTTTGTCATAAGTAATACAACAAGATGAAATATTCCTCCTCTAGCTAGCTTCTCTTTTCGAAGATACTAGGAAATGGAAATCCTTGTAATTACGTTAACATCCAAAAAGAAAATTAAATAGAAATACTCGTGCATGCAAGTCTATATATTTATAGGGGTAAACCGTAAACGTTTACCTATTCAATGTAATAAGCAGGGTTACAATCAACAAATTAATAAGAATAATCACTTTTCTTTTCCAATAATGAATTTATTGTCTAGAGAAAGAATAAACCAATATATCAATGATAACGCCATGAATGAACTCCAACATCCTTCTCCTTTTGTCTATCCTTTATAGGTGCCACCGCAAGCTAGCTAGTCTATCCCAATTGGCACTCTAGCGGTAGCCCGTCAGGCCACCTATTATAATCGGTGCAGTAGTCGTACAACTTGAAATTGTCATGAACCCATTTCATCTTCTCCTGTTGCGATTCATCGAGCATCTTGTCAAGCCAGGAGTAGTCACCTTCATCAGGCAGGTTGCACACCATGGAGGCCTTTTGAGGCACGCATGCTTGCGGGTTGAAATTCTGATAGTGCACAGTGAAGGGGGCCTGGCTCCAATCTGTCTTATCGCGGCCGCCCCTCGTGGCCCACCCATCGCCGTCCCAGATGCTGCCGTAAACATTCATTGGTTGTCTGTCGGGAAAGAACAGCCCGTTGTCCTCATGATTCTTGTAGTCCCTTAACGGTATATCATCCACCAAAAATCTGAAAATTAAAATAGCATTTGAGACTTGTTAGGTTATATATATGGATATAGCTCAGTATTATAATTGCAAGTTAGACTACCGATTACCGTGTATGAGACCAATGGCTGGCATATACTTGTATTCATATATAGCAATCAAGTGCAATGCGAATTTATTAAGCCTATTAAAAATATATATATATATTAAGCCTAGAGAATTCAGGATTAAATTCAACGCAATCTTATTTATAACTAAAAACATTGAGACCCGCAAGTAGGGATGAAATAATATCTGATTCGTATTTAATTTTTTGAAAAAATAAATATCAATATATGATATTTAAATATTTGTGTATATTTAAATTATCCTTATATATAGGGTCTGTCTAAATTGCTGCTGGCAGCAGTTCTGCCCAGGTGCTGCCGGGGCTTTTTTTAGCCGTGTGATGTCCAAACAACAAATCCAAACCGTTAGATGTTTAATCTATAATATAATCTACTTGGAGACCAAATTTTACATTTTTTGGAATTTTTTTACTATTTATTAAGCTGGTTTGAAAACCGCTGATTTCAGTAATTTTCTGCAGCATTGAAATCAGCGGTTTTCAAACCAGCTTAATAAATAGTAAAAAAATTCCAAAAAATGTAAAATTTGGTCTCCAAGTAGATTATATTATAGATTAAACATCTAACGGTTTGGATTTGTTGTTTGGACATCACACGGCTAAAAAATGCCCCGGCAGCACCTGGGCAGAACTGCTGCCAGCAGCAATTTAGCCACAGCCTTATATATATATATATATATATGAGTAAAGCTAGGGTGTGATGTGCTCACCAAGAGAATTTGGTGAGCACAACTCCAAAAGTTCATCGGATTGACTTCAAACGCCGAATCCAAACGTTGAAATCTATGTGCTTCATGAGTGATGCATGTGCATGCAAAATTTTGAAAGTTTCGAGTTCATTTGCTACACGGTCAAGCGGTCAAAGAAATAAACATTTTATTAAGTTAATTTATAAGTTGTTTTATATAGTCAATTTTTATTATTTCTTTGACCGCTTGATCGTGTAGCAAATGAACTCAAAACTTTCAAAATTTTGCATGCACATGCATCACTCATGAAGCACATGGATTTCAACAGTTTGGATTTACCGTTTGAAGTCGATCCGATGAACTTTTGGAGTTGTGCTCACCAAACTCTCTTGGTGAGCACATCACACCCTAGCTTTACTCATGTATATATATACTAGTAATCGTGCCCGTACACAGCAACGGGAGCAAATTATGTAGTAGAAAACATTAAGCTCCTTAATAAGGAAGAGAGATAATTTAAATCAAATTTGTAGAGAAAAATAGTTAAATACTATATTTATCTACAAGATAACACATGTGAACTCTAGTGTAGTGGTAAGAATTTTGGCACCAACAGAACCTAACTGGGTTCAAATCACGCCTTCAACAGAAAAAAAGAAAAAGGGTGCGCGGTGCACATGAGATCATATGCGGCGCGACCAATGCATACTTAAGTGTTGAAGCTCATAATTTGGAAAATTCATCTATGTGCGATCTGGAAACTCAACGGCTAAGCATCATTTCAAAAAAAAACCAGTAAATCAAGACCCTTGTAGGATCTAGACATTAAGCTCCTTAATAAGGAGGATATATATATATAATATATATATATATATATATATATATATAGAGAGAGAGAGAGAGAGAGAGAGAGAGATGGGCTATGGTGCATTGCAATGCATGGAGGGGTTTGTGCATTGGACCATAAATCTAAAATTCAAAATCCAAATGACCGATCCAAACCGTTCATCTTGTTCTCCATATTAATATGTGCTTGGAGACCAAATTTTATATTTTTCTGAATTTTTTTACTATTTATTAAGTATTTTACAAAATTGTTGATCCAACGGTGGCTTAACAAAACAGTAAAATCAGCAGCCACCATTGGATCAACAATTTTGTAAAATACTTAATAAATAGTAAAAAAATTCAGAAAAATATATAATTTGGTCTCCAAGCACATATTAATATGGAGAACAAGATGAACGGTTTGGATCGGCCATTTGGATTTTGAATTTTAGATTTATGGTCCAATGCACAAACCCCTTCATGCATTGCAATGCACCATAGCCCATCTCTCTCTCTCTCTCTCTCTATATATATATATATATAGGAGGGATTGAGTTAC
This sequence comes from Carex rostrata, assembly GCF_964058835.1. Lineage (NCBI taxonomy): Eukaryota > Viridiplantae > Streptophyta > Magnoliopsida > Poales > Cyperaceae > Carex > Carex rostrata. Next base: position 10,326,269 of record NC_135931.1, read on the forward strand.
AACAAATTACCATAACTATTTTTTACATTTTTAAAGTTCAAATTGTTGATCCAAACCGTTAGATGTGATCTCCATAATAAAATGTGCTTGGAGACCAAATTTTACATTTTTTGAAACTTTTTTACTATTTATTAAGATGGGTACAAAATTCAAAGGTCTGAATCTGACTAGTTTTTGTACCCATCTTAATAAATAGTAAAAAAGTTTCAAAAAATGTAAAATTTGGTCTCCAAGCACATTTTATTATGGAGATCACATCTAACAGTTTGGATCAACAATTTGAATTTTTAAAATGTAGAAAATGATTGTGGTAACTTGTTGTAACTCAAAAATTATTGTAACTTATATATATATCGAACTTGCTACGGTGCTACGTGTAGCATAAAGGCCCTCCGTGCAACGGCTCAATATTCAACTTTTCAAAATTCTAACGGTCAATCCGAACCGTTCATCTTTTTCTCCATATTAATATATATTTGGAGACCAAATTTTACATTTTTTTGGAATTTTTTTACTATTTTTTTAGATTTATTGAAAATCGTTGTTTTTCTACATTTTCAAAGTCTCAATCGTCGATCCAAACCGTTAGATGTGATCTCTATAATAAAATGTGCTTGGAGACCAAATTTTACATTTTTTTTAATTTTTTTACTATTTATTAAGATGGGCACAAAAACTAGTCAAATTCAGACCATTGAATTTTGTACTCATCTTAATAAATAGTAAAAAATTCAAAAAAATGTAAAATTTGATATGGAAGCACATTTTATTGTGGAGATCACTTCTAACGGTTTGGATCGACAATTTGGACTTTAAAAATGTAGAAAATGGTTGTGGTAACTTGTTGTAACTCAAAAATTATTGTAACTTGATCCCTCCTCATATATATATATATATAGAGAGAGAGAGAGGAGGGATCCAATTACACCCTTTCTTGGTGACACCAAATTACACCCTATGTTTACAAAGTCCAAACAGTCTATCCAAACCGTTCAACTTGATGGATATGTTAAAATGTGCTTGCAGATCAAAAATTCAACGGTCTGAATATAACTATTTTGTTAAATACTTAATAAATAGTAAAAAAAATTCCAAAAAATATAAAATTTGATCTACAAGCACATTTTAACATATCCATTATATTGAACGGTTTGGATCGACTGTTTGGAATTTGAAAACTTTGAAAATGGAGAGTGTTATTTGGTGTCACAAAAAAAAGGGTGTAAATGGATCCCTCCATATATATATATATATATATATATATATATATATGAGGAGGGATCAAGTTACAACATTTTTTGAGTTACAACAAGTTACAACAAGCTTTTTCTACATTTTGAAAGTCCAAATCGTCAATCCAAACCATTAAATGTGATCTCTACAATAAAATGTGCTTGGAGACCAAATTTTATATTTTTTGAATTTTTTTTACTATTTATTAAGACGGGTACAAAATTCAATGGTCTGAATTTGACTAGTTTTTATACCCATCTTAATAAATAGTAAAAAAATTTCAAAAAATGTAAAATTTAGTCTCCAAGCACATTTTATTGTAGAGATCACATCTAACGGTTTGGATCGACGATTTGGACTTCGAAAATGTAGATAATGCTTGTTGTAACTTGATCCCTCCTCTATATATATATATAGAGAGAGAGAGAGAGAGTAAGGCTTGGGTGCTATGGATAGCATAGAGGGCTACGGTGCTACGGCTCAATATTCGAGTTTTAAAAATTCTAACGGTCGATCCGAACCGTTCAACTTGTTCTCCATATTAATATGTGTTTGGAGACTAAATTTTATATTTTTTGGAAATTTTTTGCTATTTTTTAAGATAGGTACAAAATCACTGTTTTTGAACCGTTCAAAAAATAGTGATTTTCTACCCATCTTAAAAAATAGTAAAAAAAATTCATCCCTAACTATATTTTAATATGGATATCATGTTGAACGGTTCGGATCGATAATTTGGACTTTGAATATGAAAAAAATGAAGATATAAAATATGAGGTATAAAAAAAATGAGGCATTGGAACCTTACTATATATATATATATATATATATATAGAGTACGGCTAACGCGCTTCCTCTAGCATATGGGCCGAAATGCTTCCGGTGGAAATTTGAAATTTCAAAATCCAAAAAGTCAATCTGAACCGTTCATCTTCTTCTCCATATTAATATCTGCTTGGGGACCAAATTTTACATTTTTTTGAAATTTTTTACTATTTATTAAGCCACTTTGAAAATCGCTGATCCAATGGTTTTACTGTTTTGTTAAGCCACCGTTGGATCAGCGATTTTCAAAGTGGCTTAATAAATAGTAAAAAATTTCAGAAAAATGTAAAATTTGGTCTCCAAGCAGATATTAATATGGAGAAGGAGATGAACGGTTCAGATCGACTTTTTGGATTTTGAAATTTCAAATTTCCACCGGAAGCATTTCGGCCCATATGCTAGAGGAAGCGCGTTAGCCGTACTCTATATATATATATATATATATATATATATATATATATATATATATTATTGAGTTGAGAAAGATAATATCGAGTTGAGAACTGAGCTCATGCTCAACTCGTTAAATGCTCGAGTTGACTCGTACTCATTAAGCGACTCGTTAAGATATCAAGTTTGTCAGTAATTTTGAATTTTGTTTAGAGTTTTTTTGTTGTTTCAGAACTAGACAAATTGATAAATTATAGCTAATTTATCCAATAAAAAATATTGACATATTGACTTGCGGATAATATTGTACAATCAGACTCGAGCATCACAATTACCTGTTATCAGTGTCTTATATATAAGTATCCAAATGAAACAAATATTTGCATATTATATTGAATTTGTTTTTGTTCATCAGCCCAAACATTGTGTCTTAATGTTGCAATATACACAACATGCTTTATACATAATTAATGAAACTATTTGATATTGGATGTGACATGATTTCATATAACTCACACTACAGCAAAACATATTTTCTGCGACCGGTATCAGCGACCGGTGCTGACGCCGGTCGCAGATAATCTATTTTTCAAATAAAAAAAATGAAATTTTATTTTGTCAGGCAACCACGACTATCAGCGACCGGGAATGATACCGGTCGCAGAAATTTTTTTTTTTTTTTTGATATCGCTGAAAATTAAAAAAGCGGCTAATGAAAAATAAAATGCGCACCACCCCCTCCGCCAAAATCAAAACGCAGCTCTCCGCCCTGATGCTAGGGTTCTGGTGCCAAGTGCCGCGCGCCTCCATCTCCTCCTCTCTCCTCCGCGCGCCTCCATCTCCTCCTCTCTCTTTCACGCGCCTCCATCTCCGCTCACCTCCATCTCCTCCTCTCTCCTCCGCGCACCTCAATCTCCTCTGTCAGCTACGGCTCAAGACAAGATGGCGAGGTTTCTCAAGCACCGCAATCGTGTGATTTTCGCTCGTCTCTTCTTAGGTACTTTTCCTTTTCTTTTTGTTTCTTTCTCTTTTGTCACCCGATTTAGGGTTTTGTTGATTTGCTCAAAAAATATGTGGAATCTAAAGCCAAATTTTGTCTCAAAATATGAGCTGAAATGTTGCTTAAAAATATCTTAACTTTATTTTCAGATTAACGAGACAGAAACTAGAAATTTGTGACTCATGTCAAAGTATGGAGCAAACTGGTACAATTTTAGTACCAAATGTAATTTTTAAACTTGAGAGATGAAAACAGGAAAGTAGATGATTTACTTAATTTCAATTTTGTCTAATTTACTTTCAAGTATATTCATACTCAAATGTTTCAATTTAGTATGCCGCTTTCCTATGGGAAAAAGTTGAAAAAATAGGAAAGTGAAAAGCATCTAGAGTTACTAATATGATTTTACATCTTTCCTCTAGTAAGAATTAAATAGATTACTGCTTCTTTCTAACCAAGTGCTTCATTTTTAACTTTTATCTTTCAATTAATTATATAATTTGAGGTTAAATAGTTGGTTGTCATGTGCTTTAAGATCTTTGGGCATCCTCACTGTCATATTCTGACACACATTCTTCAACTTGCTCATATTTTCCATGGATAGGATTCAATCTTATTGGCTGTGCAAGAAGTGAGAATTAAGCTTGTATGTGTTCTATTTCGGTGTATTTGACTGTTCTCTGCCGCAAGAAAGAAGCAATTCTTGTAAATGTTTTTCACTTTTTATTCTTTTGGTTTTGTTAGAGGATGCATTTACATCTTGTGTGTAGGCTCATTCCAAGCAGACATTGGTTTACTAAAGGAAACAAAATGATCCAGTATTATTGAATTTGGTTTTACCCCAAGAAAGTTCAATTAATTTCCATCTCATTTCCTTGTTTTGTACATACTTTGATCAAAGTTTATTTTCAGTTTGGTCCATACTAAAATATCTTAACTTTATTTTCAGATTAACTTTATTTTCGGATTAACGAGGCAGAAACTAGAAATTTGCTTCATGCAAGAAGGATTCAGGAGCTCGAATTGCAACTGGAGAAGGCCAAAAGGTGAATTGCAGGTTGATTATTACTTTTTCTTTTTCTTTTTCTTTTTTGGCAAAAGACCCTTTATTTATTGTAATAAAGTGGTTGATTATTACTTTAGCATATTTATATGTGGTATTGCAGGTTGGTGCTGTTGTGGTAGGATTTGACCATTAATTTAACTACTACAAAATTCAGTAAGCTCTTTACCCTTTGCAATTTTGCTTATTTGTACTTGCTTATTTGTAGATTGGTATTTTCATTTGTAGATTGCTCATGAGATAACTTCTGTTGAAAACTAGCAAATTAGAGAACATAAACTCTGATTCTGGTAAAATAAATAGGACAGATAGATAGAGGATTTAATTTCATGCAGTTTAGGCTTTAATTTTGATCAATTTGGATTTTTTTGCTATTTTTAATGAATTTTTGAAGTTCAGCCTTCGAAATGGGAAAAAACAGCAAAAATGACAGCACTGTTCCCAGTTTACCCCTGTGTTTAGGCTACTGTTTGGTATAGTTAGGGAGCCCCAAAATTTATGAAAAATTACCAGCATATAGAACACCATGTCTTGAGAATTTTCATATAAAGAACATTAAATTTGGCTTAGTAAAACTCTTGGAATGAATTTCTAAAGTTGGCTACGATCTTTTCTTGACCTCCTGTGACAGATCAGCCAGTGCAGGCTGATCAAAAGTCTAAATCCAAAATCCACTTACACAGTTAGATAGAGGACAGAAAAACAAGTGGTTTAGAGCCAAAGTTTTCTCCATTTGGATTTTTCTGCTATTTTCTAACCATTTTCAAAGTTAAGACTTTTCAAAAATATGAAAACAGCATATTATACAGAATTTAGCATGATGTAACAGATATAATTGCATCTTTTTTCAGACAGATCACCTACAGCTTGTCAACAAGAACCTTCATGACCAGGTTATCAATTAATTCTAGGTCACAAGAAGATTTTAGTGTTTGTGGATTAGCTCATGTAATTAGTATTGTCAAAATGTGATATTATGTTTGATCGATTTTGTTTGATTTAGCATGATGTAATATACTCTTGCTTTGATCGATTTTGTTTGATTTGAATGTTGTTTATATTTTGTATGTTTAGATGTTGTTATTTATGTTTGATCGATGTGAATGTTTGGTATGTGTGGTACCAATTAAATGGGGGAAAGTAAATAACTAAAAAAAAACCCAAAAAAATTGACAGAAGGTTATCAGCGACCGGTTTTTTACTATCAGCGACCGTTTATTTCGTCGCAGATATGTTTTTCTGACGTCAGCAAAAATTAACAGCGACAGAAAACAATTGGTCGCAGAAAAAGTATCAGCGACCGGCTGATGTCATTCAGTGACTGGTGACGTCAGCAGAAGAGTATCTGCGACAAGGCTTTCAGCGACCGGGGTATCAGAGACCGGAATTGACTTTCTGAGACCGGAATGACTATCAGCGACCGGCGACGTGACTATCAGAGACCGGTTTAACCGGTCTCTGAAAGTCTTTGTTGCTGTAGTGTCAGTTCTTAATGAGCAAACATAGTCACAAAATTCGCGAATAATTTATTTCTTTTGTGATGGAGAACAGAACGTCGAATTATTCAGTTGACCAAAACTTTGACCGAATTATTCGTGAATTTTACGATTTTTTTCCAAATTTTATGAATTTTTCACGAATAATTTGTTTTTTTTTTCTTTTGCTTCTTTGTGGAACTGAGATCTCTGATTCGAATAATTTTCGAATCATACTTGAATTATTTTCGAATCACAAACTTTTGATCTCGCCGAACCAAATCTAAATAATTCATTTGTCACTATATGAGCGAGTTGAAGTATGCTAGTATTCAATTCATTGAATTAACTAACGAGTTAATAATAATCAAGTTATTAATGAATTTTTAGCGAAGAAGTTACTAACGAGTCACAGAGTTACGAGGTTTCTCACCCTAATCGATCTTTCTTTATTGAAAAGGTGCATGTTAGCATGAAATCCGGTGTTTTTATTAATTAGTGCCTCGTAAATTGTTGAATAGCGTACATTTATGATTTATAACAGCTAGCGCTACAATTACGACTTTATATATAATTATTTAGGGTTTAGTAAGTGAACTTACGCGATGTGACGAGCATTCCAAAGGAAGGTGTAATTGTGGAAGTCGGCAGTTGGGTCAAACCATAGGTAGAACTGCTGCTCTCTCTCCCCATATCCATGTGCAAATAGATTTGTGTGCAGTATGTACGGTTGTCCGCTAAGGTTCCCCAGAAACTCGAAGTCCACCTCATCATGCTGGGCTCCCTCAGATGATATCTACAAATTAATTAACCATGAAATTAGATAAATATATACTCATAGGGGCTTTCAAAAAATGTATATATATTTCTCGGAGTCCATACAGCAGCAATATTTATCTCTGACTTTACATAATTATATGATTATGCCCAAGTACGCTATACAAATAGCAGATAAATATTAATAATAGAGTTTGAGATCTAATTTTTCTAGTTATAAATATCTATGATTATGATATATATATATATATGATTATCATTAATTTCAGCCCTTCAAACTCGATGTTTCTATAATTTAATTAAGAAGAAAGTTATATTAATTTTAGCCTCTCTATTTTTTGCTTCATTTTGCCATTAATAACAGTAATTAATAAGATGGGGGTAGTGATAAAAGAAGTTCAAATTAACTTTCCCAATACATATACAAAAAGTTATATTGATATTACAAGAATATGTTTTATCCATGCGGATACTCTCATCACTAATGATGATATACAATCAGGAATTAATAACAGATTTTGTCAGCTTGCCCTCAGCATATATATAGTTCATAAAAATCTCTCTGTGTCAAAGAAAAATGCATTCCATTTAAACAGTAATATTATATATATATATATACTTACATAAAATGTAGATACAGTGCCAGCTGAATTTCCCTCGACAAGTTTTATTTGCATGTCTATCCGTCCAAATAAGTATGCATCTTTCGATTTAAAACCAGAGCCAGAACGGGTGTCAAGAGATAACCTCAGTTGTGTTCCATCGTCGCTTTGTTTTGCGTTACCACTGCCCCAAATCATTTCTGTTTCCTTGTCAAAGGTATCAGCAAAAGAGGGGTTTAAAAAGAGAGAGAAGAACACAAGTAGAGCACCAAATATTGATACAAGCTTTGGGGTAGAAGAGAAAGAAGCCATTATTTACTGGCTTCTTTCAGAACAGGCCAAAGGGACACCAAGGCTAGGGTTAAGGCGAATAGGTGTAAGAGGTGCATGAAGCTAACAATAAGAGGTTTATATAGTGATTGGTGACTTGGTGTGACTTGTGAGAGTAGTTTTTAGGCCTTTTTAGGGATAGACTTATTGAGCGAGTCAAGCTTAGGTTTAAAGGAATATATTATGGATTATCGCTACTCTGCATCGAAACCTAAATGTTATATATATGATTCAAAAGATGCCACACTATGTGAGGAACCACAAATATATGCTAAAATTTAGTTAATTAATATAGAAAAATCGGATTTCACTGACACCAAAACCCCGAATGATAAAGCCGTGCTTAATATCCAATACACAAAGTTAATGGAAATAATGTCCATTGTTCAAATTACCTAGTTAGATCAACCCCCAATCATGTGTTTTTAGTGCTGTTGAGATGTGTTTCTGATCAAGGAACAACGATTGTCACTATACTTTGATAGCCATGCACCACTAAGCATTTTTTTTTTTAAAAAGAAAAAGACAAATGGTACAATTTTGAACTGAAAAGATTTGTTTGAGAAAAAAAAAATTCAAAATATGTTTTCACTGTCAAGCAGAGAAATTTAAGGTCAAAACTGAGACATGCACTGGTTTAGTAAATGAATAAGGCGCAGCCTAAACATCTAATGCAACTCCCACGCATATGTATCGGAAGAGAGTTAGAGCTTCACAGGAAATCCAAGATAAAATTGAGAAATATTGTACCGGCCCCAAAGGAAAAGGGCTGGCCATGCCTGGCTCGTGGGCTTCTGATCGAGATTTCGTCAAACCTGCGATTGATTTAATTTTTTTAATCAAAATTTGGAGTGCAAATCTAGGAACTAGGAAGGCATCTAACTATGATAATTAGTTCACACACTTGTTTCATGATACTCCCACGTGATTTCATGCCACGTACGGCTTTAAGTGAATTAAGTCGGTTAATTAATTAGTATGTAGTTTGTAAGAAACAAGTGTCATTATGACTTGTGATCACTTGTAAATTATTTCTGGGACAACTGTATTATAATTTCAACAGTATCGCTATTATAAGATTATATTGTGAAATTTTTGAAATTTTTTTTTCTTAAAAACCATAAAACAAAAATACTTCTTTTCCAAAATTATTAACAAAATATTATCTCAATTTTTCCCTCTCCTCCCATCAATCCCATCCATTTCCTCATTTATCTTTTTTTTTCTCCCTCGACAATAACAAATATAGAAAAATAGAGTAAGAAAAAAAATCAAATGTTGCGTGACAATAATAAAATTGTACATAATAAAGTCTAATAATAATGCAATATATAAGAGTCAAATATAGTATAAACTTTAGAACCAAGAATTTCAGAAGAAAGAAAAAAAAAACAATTGCAGAAAAAAGACATGCATATATATATGCTCTCCAAGAATATCATTCGGCTTCTCTTCAATTCTAAACACATTAATTTCTGAATCAACGTACAATTGCTATGAAATAAGCTATCTTAATATGAATGCTTTGAGTTATCAGTACGTGGTTGAAAAAACCCCATTTCTATTGGCTTAATGTGTGACTTGCAGTCATGCACGTAGCCATTCTATAAATTTCATATGCCCATGACAATTCAGATGCCTTGATATAATGATATTATTTGTTCTTTTTGGGTTTGCATTGTACTATCTTTATCCAACCCATGCAGAAACCGGAACAACATTGTCTCTCGAGAGGGGGGGGGGGGTTATTTCTTTTGATAGGTTACACGAGAAAGGGTATTTTATAAAATAAAAACATTTTAACTTCATTTTTAAATCCGTGAACTTAACATCAATCAGTTTTTAGAAACAGGCGAACATTAAGTTTGGAGACTCGGAGGGAGACTCACGAGCCCCATTCAGTTTGGAGGAACTGGGAGCAGATGAGGATGCATATATATGAGCCGAGTTATGCGTATCCACCATGTTTCAGTACCGAATCTATCATCGGTTCCAGCTCCGAGGCCTCCCAGACCCTACAACCTCGAGGCAGCGAGTTGAAAAGCCATGATTTGTGATCCAAGCAACGGATGCCTTCTTTTCGACACTCTCATCAGCCATGTACGTACCCCAACACCATACAAGAGGATGACGACGGTGCTTTTTCACATCGTCAAACATTACGGTCAATATAGTAAAAAAAAAAACAATTAATTAATATAACACAACAATAAAATCATACAAAAAAAAAACAAAATATAACAAAAAAGTGGTGCATTTAAATTTTTTTTTTTTTTTAAAAGTCGAGGACATTTGTGGAATTTTTTATTTAATGCTGGAGGATATGAGTAAAAAACTAAAAATTTCGGTACGTGATCTATTGGTCTACTTATTGCATAATGAATGTTGCTTGTGTTTGTGAAAATTAATGACGGGGGGTTAAATGTATTGTTATATACTTGTGTTATACTTTTTTTTTTTACAAGTACGTTATTATTGCTGCATTTATTATCTCTTATTTTTCTTAAGACTAATTAGCAAAGCAAAGTCGATCTAGATTCTCCCATTATTGCGATGAAATACATTTTTTATGTCACGAAGTAAAAAGATGAAGCTAAGTGTGTATACCGTAATAATGTGCTTTCCGCATTTTTTTTTTAAATAAAAATGATGTCCAAAATATTCACAATCATTCATGCATCTACGCCTCGCGTCTAATTAATTTTTTATTATGTAATATTTATACATAAATGCTTCGACCATTTGAAATTTAAACTTACATAATTAGATGTTTATCCATTATTAGTTTTTTTTTTATAATACTTCAAAATTAGTTTAAACTATGAAGTTAAACAAACTATAAACCTACCAATCGATTGACAAAATGAAATCTGTGGTCAACACATGCAATCAAGTTGGAAGTTACAATTAATGCAAGTCAAATTAACAGCCGAGTTCACATCAATGAACCTGTTTGATTTCGGGATCAAGTATCTAAACAATTGCATACAAACTTTCAACAAAAATAAAATAAAAAAGTTAATTAATTAATGTGAACTGAATTTGATCTGTTTATTGGAAACCGCACTCATATTAAAAAAATCTAGGCACTTGCTTCGTTTCCATAACAGTTTTCTATTAAGTTTAACACATGGTTTTAATTGCAAAACTGTGAGCTCTATTATCTTTTACACCTGTTCCAGTAGCGCATACCGTTGTACAGCAAGGAATAAAAATTGTTCCGATTTCGTCTCTGTTTAAAGTGAGAGTTTATCGTGTTGGGCGTGAATACTATGATAATTTTGACAATGTGTCACCATGTACATGTTATTTTAGTTAATTGATGAGTATATATATGGCGTTTGATCATGCATGTCTGATTGAAGTATAGTTAAAATACATCTTTTATTTTTAATTGTCGACGGTCTATGTATATCAACCATTTTTAAGTTCTAATAAGTAGTTGGTAGTAGCTACCAAGTGAGAGAGTTACATTAATTAAAGGAATGTGGTTAATTAATCCTTATTTATTTTTAAAAATTTGTACTTATATATAGGTTAATGTTATGAGTAGTATAAAATTAACTCTATTTGCAGCATAAAATTTTATATGATTGATTCAAATTTAATTCTAATAGCTTAAAAGTATGGTTTCGTCTCCGATTCTACTTATCAGTCTTAGTTCCTAAAACGTCGTCAAACAATATCTATTTCTTTTGAAATGTGGGGTGGTCCAATGAGTATCCAATCAAATTTGATTCGAGATCTAATCAGAGCTGTCTGGTTAGCTTAAAGTTTGCGATGTCAGTTTTAAGATTTAAATTTGCGATGTCAGTTTGGGAATAAGTGCGCATAAATCTTTAATGTGAATCAGATGACTTACCCGGACATCAAACTAAATTTGATCAAATTTGCTGAGATGATTAAATTAATTATATGCTCGGTAGATGTTGGCTTCCTCTTGTATTATTATATCTAAGGACCGAAATAGGGTACTTATTTGAGTAATGGACATCATGATATATTCTTCTTCATGTAATTGCTCCATGATTAGAAATCTAAATTCTCATTTATAGACAACATCAACCACTGGCGGTTGGATCCGTCCAATACTTTAAAACAGGCCCAATCTACAATAACTTTTTGGGGTTCGTTGGCCTGTAAGAAACTTGTGAGCCCAAATCCTAATTCCTGGTTCAACTATATGTTAAGGAAATATACATCATAAACTTTAAAAGATAATTCAGCCCTAAAGCCCAAATATTAATTTGTTAACAAAAAGAAAACGGTCATGTAAATAATTGATTTTATTTTATGATGCACTATACAGTTAAACGGAAATTACTGAAGAGTACACTAAATTTTAGCAGCCAATTACAAAATTAGGTGCATTAATCTGCGTGCTTCTGGTTGTTCCTTTTTTTTCTCTCTTTGTTTTGAATCACCAACCATTTGCTAATTTCAATTGAGCTACTATCGCTGCTCTGTGGGCTGATAAATCTTGAAGCAGCAGGAGACTCAAAGTTTCTGGCCTTTTATATAAAACTATAATAATAATAAGACTCAAAGTTTCTCATTGTGTCTATCTTAGAATGTATCCTGCAGCCATATCGTTATAATATTCTTGTTATGAGTACGAATCTGCTGTAATTCTGAGAGAATTACAGTATTATGAAATTCCGATATCAATCATTCAAACATTTCCCTGTGCAGATCTCGAAAACATTCTAAAAAAAATAAGTTTTTATGTACGTATATGTTAGTGTAATAATCTAGAAGTCAATAATACGATAATTTATCATAAAGTTTTGTTCATGAATTGGATGATTAATATCATTTTGTTGCCTTGAGTATTATTGCATTTATGGATCATTTCGAGTTCATGACTGAAATTGTGAAACTCCATAATATAGATGATATATACTCTTAAAAGGTCACTGACCAAGGTAATTAGCAGGAACATTAATTACCGCTGTAAGGTTAGTATGTGGGTTAAATGATGGTCAAGTTTTACAGACCATAGACAAGGAGTTGTCATTTTAATCACATAGATATATATTACAGGAACATGATATCTGACAGACCCCGAATGAAACATTATACGGAATTGTGTTCGTGTCATTAATGCTTTCATTCAGTGTTAAGTTCTAAAGTATGAGGTATTCATCTTTCCTACTAAGAAATGTATATGTGTGATTGTTATCAAACGATGTCGGTAAAATGCAGTTATAACGGTAGCTCTTTGGTATACATGGCTTAGCTGAGGTAGTGATGGTTTACCAAAAGTACTATTGTCCCTCGTATCTCTATACGAGCTATAGCATCACTGGGCCCCTTGATAGAGTAAGATTATCAGCGCGCGGTATGATTACAAGAGTAATCATATTTGATAATCTGCTCAAGATCAAGAAAAGATTAAGTTTACAAGGATGACACACACCTACCTTGAAACTAATCTGATAGCTATGTGACAAAAGAACTGACACAAGTAAATTGTTTACTGGATCGTGATATTGTACTGTACAGCATCATCTGTGTAATTGGATGGTCATAGTGTATACTGCCAGATGCCTCCTATGATTATAGAAGTTAAAACAGTTTTAATCCTATTTACCAACATAACACAGATCCTATTTGGTCACACCATATAGGAGTTAATCGGAGAATCTTATTGTGATTGATTATAAATTGGTTATGATCAATAGTAAGATGGTTATAATTAATTATACGTGTTATAATTAAATTATAAATGTTATGTAAAAATAACAAGCAAAAACATTGGTTAATTTATAAACGTGTGTGACACGTTGTATAAAAGTTAACCGGTTAATTTATAAATGTGCAGGACACGTTGTATAAATTACCGAAACAACAACCGCAAGAAAAATATATATAATTGTTCAGAATAATTATACGAATATTATTTGTATTCGGGCCGAGGGCATTCGGGTCTTTTCAGATTCGTCCTTATCCGCATGACATGTCATCGATCCTATCCAGATGACACGTCATCGATACCGAAACAAACAACCGCAGAAAAATATATATAATTGTTCAGAATAATTATATGGACATTATTTGTGTTCGGGCCGAGGGCATTCGGGTCTTTTCATATTCGTGCTTATCCGCATGACGTGTCATCGATCCTATCCAGATGACACGTCATCGATCTTATCCACATGTCATCATCTTTATCCATTCGATGACATATCTTGTAAATAGGCCGAACTTGGAGGGCATTTTGGTCTTTTGGCAACCGATCCTAAACCCTATAAATAGGGGTGGAGGGGTAGAGAGAAAAACCACTAATTCACTTGTATCGTTTTGTGCAGAATCGAATCGGTATTTTCTCTCTTTCTCGGTTTCTCTCCCAAATAGTGTTTCGGTTGAGAAAAGAAAGTTATACGTAGTTGACGTATAATCTTGCGGGTTGTTGTGGAGAATATTTACGGGATCGATGAATAGTGTTTTACCGAATTTTGCGGTATGTCAGTTTTGCTCATTTGATGAAACTGAGTAACCAAAAATTCGTGTTTACGGGTTTTCGTCTTTTTCCCTGTGAATAGTGTTTTTGCAGAATTCCGCGGTTTATAGTATTTCTGGCAAAAGAAATAAACCGCTCTCTAGTTAGTCCTGGTGGATAACCGATAGAGGTATCACACGTGTGATACTCCGAGTCGATTCCTTCCCTGGTGAGGCTCTACTCGCTCGATCTGCATTCCAACTGTGATTTGGAAACAAGGTATAAATATGTTATATTAATCTATTTAATTGGTAAGTAGATTAAAGTTTTAGAAATCAATCATGGAGTAGATCTGTAAAAGGATTAAATTGGGTTTTGATGTCAAAGGAATACTGAAGGTGGACCGCCTTGGAAAGTTTCCTGACATACCCCGTTTAATCCTGAGCTTAAGTTGGCTGTAGAAATTTTTGTTCTACGGTCATTCCGCATCTTAAGCCTAAACGGGTTTTGGTTACAGCACCGCCGAAACCCCAACAGTATCTCCAAAGACTAACGATTGGAATCAGGATTACAGAGTCCTGTAATTCTCCGAGAATTACAGCAGATTTATTTTCGTCTTGTTATTCCTATAAACACGTAGTTGTTTTTAACAATAAATTACCTGTATTTAAGAAATATTTATGAAAAATATGCGCAACTGTCTGTATTTAACAATAACAAGTTATTTGTAATAAAAAAAAATATTATTTTTAAGATATGTAGTTTTTTTTAGCTCTAAAATTTAATAGTGCCCTTAAACATTTATAACGTTACATATATATCTTAAGACATGTCTAGTAATTTTCTTTTTCTGTTCATAAGATTAAAAAAAAAAAAAAAATTGATGACCCATTCGTCAACTCACCACGCCGTTTATTCCTCTTGTTTGGATACAATAACATATCTCTGTTCTACAAATATCTCGCTAATTTTTTTTCTTAGATTGGCGCTATATTCTTAGCGATTACCATATTGTCCACACATGTATTGACTCATTGTCATATTTAGAATTTGAATAATTATATTGCTCCCCTCACGTCCATCTCCGTATTTTTTCCGCACTCTCTTTCTCTTTCTTAATTGTTATATATCTCCTCACTTATTTCGCTAAAAATTTTTATTTATCCCCGCATTAAATTAGACTGTCATTTAATACCAATCCCCGTATTAATTATGCTTTCCTCTAATAACAATTCCAGCATTAATTATTCCTTTAAAAATAATTTTCGCATTAATTATACTGTAATCTAATAACAATCCCTGTTAATAAATGTTTATTTGTTATTTCTGAGAAGTATTTATCCATATAACATAAAGTATTTATCATTATGTCTGAAAGTATTTATCATTGATGTTTACTGTAAGTTGCAATTATGTTTGAGAAGTATTTTATCTAGAGTGAGTCTATGGTACTATGCATATTACGATTTGGCACCGTGCTACGGCTCTATATTCGAGTTTTCAAATCCTAACGGTCGATCCGAACCATTCATCTTGTTCTCCATATTAATATGTGTTTGGAGACCAAATTTTACTATTTTTTTAGATATTTAGAAAATCACTTGATCTGAAAATTCTGGACCATCCAAAAATAGTGATTTTCAATAAATTTCAAAAAATAGTAAAAAAATTTCAAAAAATGTAAAATTTGGTCTCCAAACACATATTAATATGGAGAACAAGATGAACGGTTCGGATCGACCGTTAGGATTTGAAAACTCGAATATAGAGCCGTAGCACGGTGCCAATTCATAATATGCATAGTATCATAGACTCACTCTTTTATCT
The DNA here is from genome assembly GCF_964058835.1 of Carex rostrata. Taxonomy (NCBI): domain Eukaryota; kingdom Viridiplantae; phylum Streptophyta; class Magnoliopsida; order Poales; family Cyperaceae; genus Carex; species Carex rostrata. The sequence goes on from NC_135931.1 coordinate 10,342,233, forward strand.
ATGTAATATAAAGTATTTATCCATGTAACATAAAATATTTATCATTATGCATGAGAGTATTTATCATTGATGTTTTACTGTAAGTGCAATTATGTTTGAGAAGTATTTATCTATGTAACATAAAATATTTATCCTTGTAACATAGAGTATTTATCATTTATGTTTTACTGAAAATTGCAATTATATCTGAGAAGTATTTGTCTATGTAATATAAAGTATTTATCCATGTAACATAAAGTATTTATCATTATGTGTGAGAAGTATTTATCATTAGGTGAGGGAATTTTTTATTTAATGGTCCCCAGTTGTGCAGGGACAATCCAAAAAAAAGAAATTTTGTGCGGGGATAACTGACAAGTATTTATGAGGGAATTGTTTATTTAATGGTCCCTAGTTGTGCGGGGACAATTCAAAAAAAAAAAAAAATTGTGCGGAAACAATTAATGGATTGATTTATTCAGTCATAAATAGATATCATTGCAGGGAGTAATACTTTGCAAATCTACAATAAATACTTTGATGCTTCAAGTTAAATACTAACAGTTTCTGCGGAGTATTAATGATTTGGGCGGTCCCCCTCATGACTTTTTTGACAGTTTGTGCGGGGTTTTTTGCAAGGTTGAGACTGCGGGAATTGTTATCAGAATCCTTAGAATTTTAATATAATATTTAGAATTTTAATAAATCTGTTTAGTGGCGAGTATATTTATAGTCGTTACCAAATTTAACAATTTGATATCATTTATTTAATGACTATTATTTTGGTAACGACTATCAATAGCTTGCATCCCCAATATAAATATTACTCTCCGATGGTAGAGCATCACATCTTTCACTGTCTTTTGAACAATCGAAGGTACGGTTTTTTTTTTCTTCTAAAGCATTGATGTTTTATATTTCATGACAAAAATGTATGTTTCTTCCTAATACAAAGTTTCTCCAAGAAATTTTTTTTTTCTCTATTGATCTTATCTGTTTGCGGAGATTCCAAAATCAGGCAAATCTCATACTTTTCCCCTGCCTCCGGATCGTGTATAGTTAGAGAAATTTAATTAGAAAATGAAGTTTATTTGTAGGATTTTACTTGGGTGCGCAATATTAAATCACAATTAGGAACAACTCATCAATACAACAGTTGATGAGTAACAATTATATTTTAAATATCTGTTGGCTGCAGTCAGATATTACTTTATCTTAGAATTCTACCAGAATCGCTGTAATTATTCTTATTTTTTTCATTGTGTAAAGCAGGATAGATTGACATCCTTCCCCAGTTATTCTAATATGGCAAACGGGAAAATGACACATGTTGATGTAGAACGGTATTTTTCTATTTAATTAATACAATCTTTATTTATGTGATCCTTTGAAATTTTACTGATCATTCGGTATAATCGCAAAAATACTGAGAATAGTGCTATTTTCATAATAACAATGCTATTTTAAATTAGAATCATCCAAACAATCTTAGTTGCTATTCGGAATAGGCAGAATAGCGCTATTCTGTTGTTCCAACAAAAAGCAGGAATAGCTTCAAATCTTCTACTTTATTCATTTTCTCCAAATTCTATTCCAAAGAGTGCATCCAAATAATTTTTTTATTATTCCAAATAGTTTTGAGTTAGCACTATTCTCTTACCATCAAAGTTAGTGCTATTATTATATACTATTCTCAAATAGTAGCTATTCTAACTATTTTAGAGTGCATCCAAACGTACCAAAGTGGAAGGAATCTGAAGAGACAATAAGAGAACAAGAAGAGGTGATGTTTAAAAAACTAGATGCTATGTCTCATGCAAAGCCACTAAATGGAAAGCGTGTTTTACTAGTAGAAGACCATCTACATCTGAGGATTGCTATTGATAACATTTTGAGATATGCCGGAGCAGATGTTACAACAGCTACAAATGGAACGAAGGCATTCCAATTGATACAAGATGCAGTGCAAAAAACCGGTTCAACTTCTTATGATCTTATCCTAATGGATTCGGAAATAAATCACATTTTCCTTACTACCTTTCTAGACCAAATTTGGTAAACATTTCAAGTTTTTACTACCTTATTTTTACTGAGTTTACATCGACCAACATAATTTAATGATGATATTGTTGTGCCGCCATTATTCTCTTGAACATGTCCAACCAAAACTGGATGGTTTTGATGAGATCACAAACGACCCTCTACTGTTAATTACAGTAGATCACATTTTGTCAGGATATTAATTTCATTTGTGCCAATTGCATCAGTAGAAGGAACTCTCATTTTGTTGACATCCTTTTTTAATCGCTCTTAGAAAGACAAAATATATAACATGTCTACCAAAAATATTAACAACATGTTTTGTTTTACTTGTAGATGTCACCGATGGATGGTTCTTCATGCAGCAAGGAGTATTTTCTTAACGGAATGAACAATTAACATGCATGTGGCGTATTTATAATTCTTATAAGCTACTGCATTTCGTAATTGTTAGATACTAATAAATTCTAAATTGTAACTAACTTTGGACTATGATTAGAACTGGAGGTACCATTATTTGCTATCGTGTTTTTCAATTTATCAGAGACCCTCGCCATCTTGATTTCAGCTCTTATATATCGTATCTCTTTTAATCTCGTCGAAGTTTAAAATGCCGAGACTTGGGCCACATTAAATGCCCGGCATTCTTCAATCTTGATACACATGTGATCAAGTCTTGAAAAGTGATGATCTTAGCTATGCCTACAAATTCTGTCATCTAGACTTTAGTTGTCTGTATTCTAAATTTTATCATGGTAGGAAGATATTTTAAATTGTACGCACATTTAAAAAAAAATTCTTCCTAGTGTTGTCTCGGTTGAGAACTTGAGATGAACGTTTGGTTTATAAATAAATTTTATAAAAGGATGCTCTTTTTAAAGTACATTTGAGTTTAATTATACACTAAAATTCATAATCCATTCAACAACTATGTTTTATCATGAAAAATACTATTTTTTTTTTTTACTACTGTTTGATAATTCGCTAATTATGGATTTTTTTTAAATAGAATTCCTTTAAATTATTTTAACGGAACAAGCCTAGTTTGATCGGATTTTCGAAAACTAGCCTCCACCGATCCCTAGGATCGGTGGAGCAAAAAAATTGAATCCTACACCGATCCTACGGATCAGTGGAGCAATTTTGGAGCAATTTTCACACCTGAAGAGAGCCTGACCACATAAGATCCCATACTATGCCTACACCAATCCTAGGGATCGGTGGAGGCTTGATTTTCAAATTTTGCACATGGTGCGGTATTCAAAGATATCAATGAATTATATTGATCTTATGCGTTCAAAAATGTATGAAAACCATGCAATGATATACAGTTTTCATCAAACAATGACTCGCTACATACACTGTAATTCAAATAGTCACGCACCCGAAAGGAATTCACGCAAAGTTTGGGAAATAAATCTGCTGCGATCCAAAAATTCCTGCAATCTCTGCGATTTCAAATCCATTCGTTCATTTGTTTAGAGATTTGCACATAAAAAATAATTGCTCCTTGAGATTTGTGCATTGTAGAATGTGAAGGGAGGGATTTGGAATCGGAGCAGATTTATTTTCCAAAGTTTGAGATGTTTTTTGAACTCACGCAAACCCAAAAAGTCACGCAAATCAAGCTTCAGGATAGCAGAGGGGGTAGTATTATTTAATGCAAATTCAAACCTACACCGGTCCTGTGGACCGATGGAGATGTTTGGTGTGGTTTTGGTGCAGGATATCTGTGGCGGGGTAAATATTGACTCCACCGGTCCCTAGGACCGGTGCAGGTGGGATTTTTTTTTCTACGCCGATCCTAAGGATCGGTGGAGGCTAGTTTTCGAAAATCCGATCAAACTAGGCTTGTTCCGTTAAAATAATTTAAAGGAATTCTATTTAAAAAAAAAATCCTAATTATGGGTCTCCAAGATTGCATTTTCGAGAGTTCGGTTTAATGAAATGTAGAAATAATGTCACACCTAAAATTTATTTTTGGGCTAACAACTTATCGGGCCAAGTTAGGTAGATTTTTTTCTATTTCAACCAAGACTAAATAATATTCATTGGTGAGGCCCAGTATGAAGGATGATGGTTACCTCAGAACGAGATCTTGTCACATTGATTTAAGTTGGAACAATAAACACATCGGTCTCTCCCTAGTTTTTTTGTTATCTGTGTTCAATTCTATAATTGTTAGATCTCTGCTTTCGCCTACTGGCGACCTCTGGTTTTTATCGTCACTTTTTTCTTCCATCTGCAATTCAAAAATAAATATAAAAACTGCATGTATTGATTTGCCAGAAGCTAGAGAGAAAAACAAAAACAAAAACAGAGCAAAAAGGAATCAGGATAACCTACAAAATATCATTGTTCAAGCTTCTGTGCTTTGACATTCTTAAGTTGACTTTTGATATTCAAGATGAAATAATTTGTGGGTATCTAAATGATTCTTATCCAGTATGAACGCTAAATTTATACGATTCACATATTCTTATCCGGTGTCCGAGCTATGCGGATCCAATGTGCTTCTTTAAAGAGAAGTTAGATATTTGCCTTAAATTAAACTTAGTAGAGAAGCACCTTACATTAGCAGAGAAGCATCTTACATTAATTATAATGTTTTTTCTTAATTTTGAATTAAAAAAGTTCGTCAAGGCTTGCTCAAAATTAGAACAAGCTTTTGATAACTCAAATGCAACAACCTCTATTTAACATTTATAATATAAAATTCAAACATCTAGATCGCTAATCTTTAATAACTTTAACGAAATGTGTCCATGCATAGATTTTTCTAAATCCATTTATAAGAGTAGTTTGCAATTATTACAAAGGACGTCTTATTTTTTAGCAGGGAAATAGATACATTACCTTATGAAAATGTAACTATTTTCCTAACTAAGCAGTAAAATCAGAAATCACTGTTGGATCAGCGATTTTCAAAGTGACTTAATAAATAGTAAAAAAATTCATAAAAATGTAAAATTTGGTCTCCAAGCACATTTCAATATAGAGATCACATCTAACGGTTCAAATCGACTTTTTAGATATTGAAAACGAAAAAATGACTTATAAGCATATACCCTCATATGCTTATGTAAGTAGAGTAGCCAACCCCCCCCCCTCTCTCTCTCTCTTCGCATATATATATATATATATATATATATATATATAGGAATATGCTAGCATGCTATGCATAGCATAGAGCCCCTCCATGCAACGCCTTGGATTTTGACTTTTCAAAATCCTAACGGTTGATCCAAACCGTTCATCTTGTTCTCCATATTAATATGTGTTTGGGGACCAAATTTTATATTTTTTGAAATTTTTTTACTATTTCTTTAGATTTATTGAAAATCGCTGTTTTCAGCAAATCTGGACCATAAAAAAACAGCGATTTTCAATAAATCTAAAGAAATAGTAAAAAAATTCCAAAAAATGTAAAATTTGGTCTCCAAATACATATTAATATGGAGAACAAGATGAACGGTTCGGATCGACCGTTAGGATTTTGAAAAGTTAAAATTCAAAGCGTTGCATGGAGGGGCTCTATGCTATGCATAGCATGCTAACATATTCCTATATATATAGTAAAGCTACCATACATTGCAATGTATAGGCATCTTTGTGCATTGGACTATAAATCACCGAATTCAAAGTCCAAATGACCGATCCAGACCATTCATCTTGTTCTCCATATTAATATGTGCTTGGAGACCAAATTTTACATTTTTTGGAATTTTTTTTTACTATTCATTAAGTCACTTTGAAAATCGTTGATCCAATGGTGCCTTTTGATTTTACTGTTACCGTTGGATCAGTGATTTTCAAAGTAACTTAATAAATAGTAAAAAAATTCATTGACCATTGAACCATCCTAACCATTAATATTTAAGTATTTGAGGAATAATTAGTAAATTTTCATAGTTAATTATAACATTTCCACAAAAAGGTAAATCTTAGACAAATTGTTTGCTTTGAAATATAATAACATGATTTATTAAGTACCAACCGATCCTACGGGAAAAAGATTCAAAAGTCAAAATTTATCATGGCTGGCTTCGTGCTGAGGTTAATAAGATTTGAATACAATATGCTACAACAAAAATTTCGATTTATATTGACTAAATGTCCTTTTCATATCCCCACGTGGCCTTTTCAATATGATAGAATTAGGAATATTTATTGTTAGGTGTTATCTGGGGTGGGAAAGCCTGGACAACCTTATAATTAAATATTGAAATGATTTTCCTAGCGTTCTCTAAACACCTAAACAATAAATATTGTCTAACATCTAGAAGGAAAAAAGAAAAGAAGTCAATATTGCATTCTCTAAACCTTTGCACATGGTCATGATGCGTTGTGTTCTAAGTTTGACATTGGATATCAAGCTGTAAAATATTTTGAGTCCCGAAAAATAAGTTACGTTATTTCACAAATAATATTACGTGTAACATGTTTTTAAGGTGTTAATATATACGCCTATACAATCCGGGTGATTTTGAATTTTTGGAGAATCTCTAATCAACCCGAATTCAATTTTTTTTTTGAAGTAGAAATATGGGAATCAAGCTCCTAAATTCTATTAATAAGAAACAAAATGTGTCAAATGATATAAAATTTCAACTCTTATTGAGTTGAATGAAATAAATAAAATACATGAAACCACTAAACGGGTGATTGAGTCCCTATTGTTATAAACCATGAAATTTTAACTTAGTCAACATATAAATATTTAATCAATTTTAAAATTGTATTAAATTTGATTAACAAATTATGTAAATAATATGTACTATGTAACTATTTCAAACAATCAAATATGGACATGACCCCTATTTTTCCTCAAATTGTTTAATAAATTTACAATAAGTATAATCAATTTCTCCTCGAGTAGTATAGTTTATTTTTTTGGGATTTTACTATTTTAGAATACAAAAGCTAGTAAACACAGTATAAAAATCTTGTATTGTAATTTGAGGAGGAGAAAATGCATATATGTACGAAATTTGAATTCAAACGGCCGAGTAAAAAATGAATATATGTTATTTTCACCAAGTTTGCGCATGTCCAAGAGTCCTACTTGTCGATATTTTAAAATCACACTCTGTTTGAAAACACCTTCATAATCTTATACCAAAATCTGAGATCTAATCAACGCATAAAGCCAGAAAGGCGCTTAAATATATATAATATGATTGCCTGATTGGTCGTTGCTAGATTAATCGACTGCATTGACATTAGAAATTTGACATTTAGAAGTCATCTAGAAGAACCCAGGTTAACTGCGGCAAAAATAAATGTGACACATAATGTGGTGGATATGATAAAAACAAAAGAATTATGCGTCATGCTTTAGGGATGCTTGTGACTTGCTACACACTTTTTACTCCAGACCAACCACGGATATTCAGTGCTCCATCTAGAAGGTCCGAAAACCTCATATTATGCTCAAGAATTATCGCCCAAATCTTATTTTGTATTAGATAGCGTGATTAGTCAGGAATAATGAAAAATTATTCTATGTTTTTGTCCTATATAATGGGAGGCAGTATTTGACATTGTTTTTCAATCATAAAGTCAACTTCATTATACAGGAATTAAAAAATACGCTGTTTTTTTTAATGAACTTATATTTTCAGAATGATCGGTAGGACATTAAAGATCTAACTTGCTCATGAATCACGATGATGATAGTAGTTAAGAAATTTTATTTACTGAATAGTATTATTATTATTTACTGAATATTATTATTATTATTATTATTACTGTTATTAATATTTTGTGATCAGTAAATCATGTGAGATGATGTTTGACAACACCTCGTGCAAACCTTTATAAATCTCAATTAGTTTATATTAAAAAAACATCAATTTTTCTTACTGCGAATTAAGATTATTTTTGTAACCTCCTTTTTGTTCGGAACTCATTTATGTCCATTCCTTAATATAAAGTTTGTTTAGATTTAACTCTTTTTTGCTTCTATCTATATATTAGACAATTAAACTTGAAACTGTTTAACGTTAATTAAAGTTTAGTTTAATTTTTATTACGTACCAAACACAAAGATTTGAGAAATATAACGTTGAAATAAAGATCAATACAAATATGATTACGTAAGACAAAAAATTTACCTGTAATTGCAAACAATACAAAAATTACTAGCTTTTTTGTGAGAAAACACTGTCATGTATGCATAGAGACAATATATTATAACTAGTAATCGTGCCCGTGCACAGCAACGGGAACAAATTATGTAATAGAAAACATTAAGCTTTTTAATAAGAAGGAGAGATAATTTAAATCAAATTTGTAGAGAAAAATAGTTAAATACTATATTTATCTACAAGATAACACATGTGAACTCTAGTGTAGTGATAAGAATTTTGGCACCAACAGAATCCAACTGGGTTCGAATCCCCGCAGGTGCCGTGCATGGTTCAGAGGCGCGATCCACAGGTGCGGCGCGCGGTCTACGGGCACTGGGATCATATGCGGCGCAGCACTGGGATCATATGTGACTCAAAAAGTTTCAAGGAAAAAAAACAATATCTTTATAGTATATTATCATGAACGCAGACAACGAAATTAAGCGAGGACTAAAATCGTTTAGATTGAAGTTCAATATTAAATTAGATAAAAAAAAATAATATTAAGTTAAAAAAGTATTTAATCGCATATAATTCGAGTATGCTGTTGCCATTCTAACTCCATGAACTCGATTTGATTATTCCAACCTTCTCCTTCTCCTTCTCCATCTTCTCAACCTCACAAAAAGTCAAACCAAACCCTATTTTCCAAATCCACCTTGTTTGAGGTGATATTGGTTTTGGATCCAGCTAAGTCCTAAAATAGAAAAAAAAGAAAAAGAAAAAAAGTAGTGGTTGGACCCAATAAAAACACCGAATATTCAATCTAATGTGTTGAGAAAGAAAAAAAAAAAAAAAAAGGATTTAATTAGATGAATGGTATTAAATTTAGCATTCCAAAATAATTTTGCAACAGACGCTCAATATCCTGACGGAATATCAAAATTTAACCATTAAAATCAAATTATAAAAAAAAAAAAGAATGTTCTAATTTTGAACATGTAACCAAATCAGACCCTCTATTTAAGTGAACTCCATTACCCGCCATTGTAAAAGTCAAACCTTGGTCGAACAACAATATTCCTCTCCTACTGCTGCTTAGCACAGTTTGCCAATTTTTCTTTTAATATCTAACATTAAATAAAAATTAACACACATGACCATCTGGGTCGACCAGGTCTGGTATTTTTTTTTTCTTGAAATAGTATATAAATTTTTATCGGGCCGGTCAAACTTTAGTGGTATTTTTTTAAAATAGTATATAATTTTTTTATCGGACCGGTTAAGCAGCTTGGTATTTTTTTTATTCTGTGAAATAGTATATAATTTAACATTTTAATTCTATGATCTCTTTGACATATTACAATGTAGTTTTGAACGGATAATTGATTGTATAGGAAAAATAATCATGAATAAAGGTTAATCTAACGTAATTGATTTAGTATTTATTTTAATACAATTAGCATAATTTAGTTTATTTTAGTGTAAGTAGTATAATTTAGTATAATGTAGCATAATTTAGCATAATTTACTATAATTTAGTTCGTATAATTAGCTTAATATAGTATAATTTAGTATAATTAGCATAAAATTCGTATATTTTAGTATAATTTAGCATAATTTAGTACAATTTACTGTAATTTAGTATAATTAGCATAGTTTAGTTTATTTAAGTATAATATAGTATAATTAGCATAATTTAGTTTATTTAAGTAAAATATAGTGTAATTAGCATAATTTAGTTTAATTTAGTATAATTTAGTGTATTTTAGTATAATTTAGTATAGTTAACATAGTTTAGTGTAATATAGAATAACTTAGCATAATTAAGTATAATTTAGTATAATTTAGTTTATTTTTAAAATCCCTATTAGTGCATAATACGTTAAATTAACTTTCTTTATGGTTTTTTTTTCTATTAAATTAATTACCCGTTCAAAACTGCATTGATGTCTGTCAAAGAGAAAGAAAAATTACCAGGCCGCCGAAACTTTGGCCGGTCCGGTAAAAAAAATATATACTATTTCAATAAAAATAAATATCAAGCTGGCCAAAATTTGATCGGCCTGGAATTTTTTTTTCAAAAATGATAGTTATATGTGTTAATTTTTATTTAATGTTGGATATTAAAAAAAATCGGCAGAGTCTGTAAAACTTTTAATTTTGATCTTAAATAAAACGCTCTTTTATTGTATGAATGATCTCCAGTTAGATATAAATAGACAGCACGATATGAATTATTAAAGCACAACAACATCCAGTATTACTAATCACTGGAGAAAATAAGAATCTCGATAGAGACACCTCAAAGGCTCAAAGGCTCAAAGGCTGAAAGCTCGTATCCACTGTAGAAAAGTAAGCTAAAACATCAATAAAGTAAAGTAAAAGGGGAAAGCTAGAACAAGTCAAGTCTCGTTAAACCAACCGCCTAGATTATACTTGCAAGGAAATCAAACGATTCTAGCTTGGTAGTCCATAAAGTTGCCTCTGGCCCACTAGTACTGCAAACTACGACCTTTTCCAATCCCCAAACTAGCCGTTTCGAATATTTCAGATTAAAGCTCCACCAAAATTACCAAAACTTCTTATAACGGGTCAACTCTAAAGATTTACTCGACTCGCTACATGAAACAATAATATTTTCAACGCAGCTGACTTTGGGTTTGGTTATAATATCTTCATAAATAAGCTTGAGGGAATATTTGGTTCCCAAAAAGAAATAGATCCAAAGATTTGAAATCAGTACAATATATACATGATAAGATTTGATTTAGGTATACTTAATACGAGCAAAGGTATATTAAGGAATATGGACCATCTGATCTTTATTCCTCCAATAGGATTGGATCAAGTTGCGCCTCTAGTCAACTAAGCAGATAAATTAAATCAATAATTGTGTATTATATTATTCATTGGTGATTTACTTTCTTATTCAAATTATTCATGGAAGTCATTGTGTGTGATAAATTCTTATGAATTTCATCATTATTCAGTAGTGATTATTTTCTCTTCCTTCTCAATAGCATATATGGCTGTCACAATTTAGAATTTATTGTAAAAGATGGATTAAATAAATTTATCAATATACAAAAAAAATTCAGGCACATATAATTTTAACTATATTGCAAGATAGACTTATTGCTTCAAATTGAACTTGAATTATATATAAAAAAAAAGTAACACGTTTTCAAAACCCCTCATTTGATGAAAGCAGTAAAACAAATTAATGCAGCCCTAATTAAGACCAGAAAATTACAATAAAAAACAAATTATATATTACAGAACTTTCAACGATGGTACGCCAAAAATAGACATATACAAACAATCGTTGATTTTCACCAAAATACTAGTCTTCCGAAGGCAACAAAAAAAAAGAAAAAAAAAGAGAGCTTCAGCGAAGGCTCCCTGCCAATCATCGATGACAAACAAAATTGAAATTGAAATTTACAAGGTTATATAGGTTAAATGATTCGTGACAGCATTTAATAAGCCAGAAGATCTGAGAAAGATACAGAGAGTGGAAAAAGAAATAAAAAAGAATATTATGTAACCTATGGTTTCTTTCACATCCTATTAAAAAACGCGCCATTGATTTCATCATTGCTCCTGGACACATTTTCAAACCTTTGACTTTAAAGCCAAGCCACCTGTTCCTTCCCATCTCACCCTTTTCCTTTTGTGACTTTTCTTTTCTATAATTAAATTCGCGTACCTTCTCCCCAGAAAAGAAAACAGAAAACAAATCTCATCACAAAAGTCTACCCATCCAACGGTCTCGATCTAATCTACAAAAGCACACGGTTCTACCCCCGTGGACCAACGCCACGAGTCGTCCCCTTCACTACTCACACCAAATCTCAACCGTTGATCAACATCCTTCCTTTGACTAGAAAGATTTAACTCCCTCCATCCTATTGAAACCACCGGACGTACCCATTTAACAAGTAGTCAATTAATTGAAGTCAATACTCGTTTCCAACCGTTCGATCAAGATCAAGACAGTGCAGGAGTCATTTTAAATCTCCCTTTACCTTAACAAATGGAGAAGACTCAAAACTTGACTCCTATCTAACCAAGTCGTCCCTTCGGTTCTGTGTATATAAACCCCAGCATAGCCACCCTTTGAGAAAGAAATACAGAAGGGAGAAAAAGAATTCTACATCGAATAAGATATAAAACAGAAAAATATCAAGATTACCTCGATTCGTGAAAGGAGGCCACTAGTAACGGCGATGGCCGTGGATCTGATGGGGTACGCAAAGATCGACGAACAGATAGCAATCCAAGAGGCAGCGGCGGCTGGGCTGAGGAGCCTAGAGCGACTGGTGTCGCAGCTGACGTCACCTTCGATCCAGAAGCAATCCAAACCTTTGGATTGCCGGGAGATGGCCGATCAGACAGTCTCCAAGTTTCGCAAGGTGATCTCTATCCTTGACCGCACTGGCCACGCCCGCTTCAGGCGTGGTCCGGCAGTTACACAAAATAACAATACTGCCCCTGCACCGTCAGCCGAGATCACTACCCCACCCCCACCTCCACCTCTAACCCAGTCCCTGGGAACCTCCTCCCCGATAATCCCCCACGTGGGGCCTGCTCCTCAGTCTCTCACGCTGGACTTCACTAAACCCAACGGAAGTGGCTACGTGAACAAGGAGACCTACAGCGTATCGCCCCCTCTTTCTTCAGCGACTAATTCGAGTTTTTTTTCCTCCGTTACGGCTGGAGAGGGGAGCGTAACAAAGGGGAAGCCTTTACTCGGCGGAGGCGCCACCGTGCCTGCTGCCGGAGCTCCGGCGATCTCAGCCGGTAAACCGCCTCTTGCATCTGGTTACAAGAAGAGATGCCTGGAGCACTCCGATGTAACCGGTCGATGCCATTGTTCCAAGAGAAGGTATTATTTTTACTTAAAAAAGAAGTTTTTGTAATTTCAGATCTGTAATTAGTAATAAGTATAATAGAAATCCTTTTGACTTTCGAATTACTTTTTTTTTTTTTTTTCTAACGTTTGCTGTTTCCTTCGGTTGCTTTAGGAAAAACAGAGTGAAGAGGACGATAAGAGTTCCGGCGATAAGCTCAAAAATAGCGGACATACCGCCGGACGAGTACTCTTGGAGGAAGTATGGTCAGAAGCCCATCAAAGGATCTCCTTACCCTAGGTACTCATCTATTCTTAAAACTTTCATTTTTCGCCCTTTGAAAATTACATATTGAATATTGAACTTTACAACACCTCGGTCCACCTAAACCAGAACTGATTCTAACCAACAAGCTCGAGACAAGTAAACCAGAAAATTCAGTCAGTTCCAAGATTCTAACTTTCTCCTGTCCTTTACTACTTTTCCCTTCATTATTGTGAAACGCCTATTCTAGGGGAAACTTTCGGTGGGAAATTTTACTCTGTTTAGTCTAAAGGCATTTCAGAATCGATAGGAAATATAATTATTCTACTCCATAGTTCAATTAATCCTGACTTGCTGATTTGTTAATTTTTATCAGGGGTTACTACAAATGTAGTACAGTGCGTGGTTGCCCGGCCAGAAAGCACGTCGAGAGAGCGAAAGACGACCCGGCTATGCTTGTTGTGACATATGAGGGCGAACATAGGCACACCCCAAACGGCAATCCTCCACCTCCGTTACCTGACAGTCCTCCGGCCATGGTGGGACAGGCTTGATCCAAGCCGTCCATCTTGAGAGCCTTTTTAATTTTTCAATTTTAATTTATTTTTTGTTGTTTGTTGACTTGAGTAGTTTTTTGTTAGTGATGTAAAGATGAAAACTTGAGATGCAAAGAAGATAACAAATATTTAGTGATTTTTTTCTTGGTGGATGCTGATCTGTAGATTTTAGTATGTTTGGCGCATTGTTAGTTTCCCAAGGGATTTTTATTGACTGGAAATACTGATATTTGAGGGGCCGAATTGCAATTTTGTGGCTCGTATCGTATGATATCCTGAATAAAATGGTCCTATGCTAATTCAATTATTGTTCATTATTTCAAACTTCATAAAATTAAATCTTTCATGAAATATAACCAATCCAAATATTCATATTAGCCTAACGTGATTAGAGGGAATTGAACATCAGTACAATCACCCAAAAATAAAGATGTGGGAATTGGAACTTGAAAAAAGAACCAGAGTTTTGCAAGTTTTACTCGGGGGGAGAAAATGTTGCTTTTTTTCCTGGCTATATTAGAAAAAATGGACGGGCCACAGAAAAAAAGTAGTCAAAGCTATTTGGTGTGTAGTGTCAGTTGGAGATTTATTAGGTTGGATTTAAGAGATTGGGTTGGAATCCGGACGTTACGGTGTGCAAGAGTCAAAGGGGCACCATTTCTTTAATTGTTTCTTTGCCTCTGGTTGGGCGTGGGACCCACAATGTGAGTTGGGCGTCGGATTGGTCAAACCTATTGGTGGCTGGTGGGTCCGCTTCCTCCCTCTCTGTCTCGTTGACTGCTTATTCTCTCTCTTCTCTCTTTAATTGTGCTTTTGTCTTTTGGCGGAACTTTAGATTTCTCATCTCTCTATGGGATCTTTCATGTCCTAAACTTATATAGAAATCCCTGTGTCCGTTGTCAAAGTTGAAACTTCCAACTTCCAAGTAGATTGACCAGGTGCTCAATGTTTTTACATTTTCTTAATAATCTCTTTCATTGCCTTGAAAAACACAATTTGATTTCATTCTATTTAGAGGAGGTTTCAAATGCCTTCATTTTTTTTTTTTTTTTTTGTATAAATGGCACCAGGACAGCTGGACAACAATGCAAATTCTATTAATACAGTACGGAAAATCATACAAGAAATCGTACACTACTGACCAATAGCGATTTTTATTTTTATATTTGACAATTACCTCTTTATAATTCGACACAACTAACCTCTCAAATATAAATTTCGCTCGATAATTTTTAATTGGAATGGTAAATCTTATTATGTGATTATTGAAAAATAAAAATTTATCTCATAAAAAAAACAAAATAATTGTTTCCAATGACAAACAAACAAATTGAATAATATATCACATCAAATGTTTAACTTGTATGTTTACGATTTCATATTTCAATGCGTATGCTTTAATTTATTTTTATAAAAATTAATAATTTTATGAACATCCATAATTTAGCTACCCGTTATTTTTTCTAAATAATACTAGGAAAGAATATTAAATAAATTTATGATCATAGAATTTTAATATTGAAAATATACAGTGCTACAATTCATCAGGAATTCAAACAGGATAAATTAGACATTATAGTAATTTCATACTTAAATTAAGTGAGATTAGAAGAGGTTCTCTATCACAAAATAAAAGTCCAGGAGGTGTTCAATGATTTTTACCTCTAAAAAATATAACTTCTTTTTGTACAATATTGTAGACATCCATCTGGGCGATGCATTTTTTTCGATATTTTTAGTAATATCTAACATTAAATAGAAAATTACAAACTACTCACGTTTTTTGAGAAATTTTTAAAGATTGTGACAAATCACTCGAATCAACATTTTTCAGTCATAATTTTTTTTTCATTTGTAAGAAAGTTTAAAATATTTTTTTGTGCGTTACTAGAAAAATATTAAAAAATTTGGATCTGAGTTATTGATCCGGTTCAAAAGTAAATAAAGAAATTATCATGGTATTTATAGTACATTCAAATTCTAAAGTAGTTCATATATTTTTGAATATTTTTTTATTTGATATCATTCGACAAAGTCGTATTTTTATTTCTTTGTTAAATTTTGAAAATAGATGGAGGTATTTAGAATTGTCAAAGCGAATATTGTAGCCCAAAATTCAGATTCGTATGTAGCATTGAACTCATATATTTAACTATAAGCATATGTTTCGAAGCAATGCAATGTTCATAAGTAATCCAGAGTTGTTCGTTTCAATATGGCATGAATTTAAAGCGGATCTCTATATTTCAAATAGACTATGAAATAATTCTGTATTGACTAAAAATATTCTATCTACTGTGGTATTGTCGGAATACTCATATATTTATAGGACGTATTTTTCTAAATCTTAAAACGACACGTATCTCAAAGTAAAGTTAGTCGTCTAATTTGTGATGCCGAGGTGGAGCCACTCTCGTTTTAGTAAAGGTTAGAGATCAAGTCACTCAATCATTAAGGGCATGTTCCGTGCACCATCGGGAATGGGCATGGGCACAGAAATTGAATCTTGGAAAAAAGATTTCATGAATAATTGTAATTTAAAGAGTATATATCTTGTACAATTGTAAACCGCCCTTTGACATTTGAACGATTGTCTCCCATCAAATAAAAAATTACAACTCTTATTTAAAGTCCAAACTAGATCGAGAGGCGGCAAGATCATGAAATCTTTTTGCTTAATTCGTTTAATTTATTTTTTCAACATATTTGAAATTCCTTGTGCTAGCTTACTGGTTGCCTTCCGGATTTGCTTTGCCACGATACCAGAAAAATAGTGGTTAGCACAGCCATGACCAGAACCTTATCACTATTATTTCAACAAATAAAATATTCTTTCTACTTTCTACCGATGCATTTCCTGTTGTAATATACATCACAAAATCTTCTAAATGAAACAAAATATCCATGGTGGGGACTGGGGACTTATCTTGATTTCCTCTGTTTTGAAAGAAAATTATTAAATGACATTAAAAAATAGTGTTGTTAGGTATGATGCCACATATATAGCCGGTGTATGGCCCATGAACAGCTATTAACAATTTAAATCAAAATTATTGGTGTTACAATGTTTCTAATTGTCAAAGCGAATGTAGTGCACTTCTTATATTAAATTAAATCCATACGACTTGACTAAACACTAAGGTGATCTCTTGTTTAATTTAGCTTTCAAATTAAGCAACAATTGTGTGGGTGGCCGTTGTGAGCAGAATCGTAATTAATTCTAAAAGGAAAAGTTTAGATCAAAATGATAAAATCTCTAATGAAGCACGTTAATATCTGTAGAAAAAGAATGAGAAAAAAAAAATATGATTATTCAACGGAAACACCAATGTTGTGCATTCAAACCAACCCCTAGAAATTCTCTACTTGTTTCATTTTAAAAATTTGACTTTGATCAAGAGCAAAACAAAAGTGGAATAAAATAATACAAAGCATTAATGATGGCTCTCATTTTCTCCCACTTGAGCTTGTAATTTATTAGTCTTTAAATTAATCAAGTTGGTGGAGGTTGACAAAAACTAAAGCACTAATTAAAGGTATAGTGGGGTACCTTTTTTTTTAGTTGCTTCCCTGGTAAGAGTTTGCAATCCTTACTGGACACTGTGCTGATTTGGGACAAAATATTCTCAACAAATTTTGACCTATTTTTATTTTTTTATTTTTTTTTATCTTGCTAGATCAAATTTGAAGCAAACAAATTATCAAACTATATTATATGCACGTACGTACGTGAAGTATGAAATTTATTATTAATTTAAAAGCTAGCTGTATATGATCGATCTTATAAAATTTTATATACTTAACAAAGATGAGATATGTTGGAGCTTTAGGTGTCAGGTCTATGTTGTGATGTGTTTCTAAATTATTTGGATCATTTTCATTATTATTGTCTGAATTAAATAAATATTTAACAAATTTTGTGTTTGATCGGATGGAACGCCAAAAGATGCGGGTTCCAGGCAACAACTGCAACATGCATGCAGTGTCCTCAGGTTGACACAAATGCATTTCATGACCCTCCTTTAATTGTTTCCCTTTTATCTTGTCTAATCATTTTCAGATATCACCTCATTGTCTTAAAGAGATAAATAAAATTAGAGGGAATCACCAAGACTTCACTATTTCCACTCTAAATATTTTTACTCAATTTAAAGTGAAAATAAACAGACTTTGTACGAGATACTCAAATTTCATACGATTCTTAAATTGTGAAATAAAAAAAAATTATAAACGCTAGCTGAGGAGGTATAATTTCTCTTAGCGGTTTTGTACTAGAACCGATAGCTGAGAAAGTATGTTTTCTAGCAGTTTTGTACTAGAACCGATAGCTGAGAAAGTATGTTTTTTGAGCAGTTTTGTACTAGAACCGTAAGAAGAGTGTTGCTTTCTAGCTGCTCTGCAGTTGTAACCACTAGAAAATGCTGCTTTGTGCATAAAAAAAAAAAAAAAAAAAAAATCACAAAGAGGGTAATAGCTTTGACCAAACTTTGACCGGTGATAACTTTTTTATAAGAAGAAACTATGTTTCCAATGTTTTTGAACAATTCATAAAGCTCGTGAGGAGAATATATCAATTTTGCATCAAAATTGTAAAGCCCCTTGCAACAGAGGGTTGGCGCGGTCAAAATTACAAAAATCATTGTTAATTAGGGCCTCAAAATTGTAGTTGAAATTTCTAATTAATAACGGTGAGTTATAAAACTGATTTCAATAAAAAAAAAAGTATCTTTATTATGTCAACGAGCAACAATGCCACACTATTTTGAAAGAAAAACCAATTAGACCAATAATTCTTGTAAGATATAAAACTTATTTCAACAGAAAACAAAAATATCTTCATTATGCTAACGAGCAGCAATACCACACTATTAAAAAAAAAACAAATATACAAATAATACTTGTAAGTTATAAACCAACGCTCAAACCGACCTACATTTACCAAATTGTTGATAGACAAAAATTTGAGAGAAGCGACTAGGGTTTGAGAGAAATAGATATGGGAGAAACATTAGGTTGGGAGAATTAGATCTCGAAGAAGCAGCTAGGGTTTGAGAGAATCGGATTTGGGAAAAGAAAGGATGCACGATAGGACTGGTTGTCAAGATGAAGAAGCGAGAACGTGAAATCCGGAAGAAGAGACGATTCGGACGAGGAAAAGGCAGAGTGTTAGTGAGGAGCGGAAAATTAGTGAACAATGCATAATTTGTTGTATCTTGCAATAATCTTTTTTTATTTATTTGACTAATTTGCAAAACATACAATTATTGAATTTTATGATTTCTTCTATTTTAGAATTATGCAAGTTCAAGACAATTGGAATTGCAATGTAGATTGCTTGAACTGAAGAAATCATGAAGACATTTATTAAGAATTTAATTTGTAATATTTTAAACTTGGTAAAGTGTGTTTGATGTTGTTTCAATATGATACAAACGTTATAACGATTATACCTTAAGAAAACGCTGTGAAACAACTTGATCAAAGTCAAAAGAATCAAAAATATTGCCATAACGTTTTAAAAAGTTGGAAATGTCTTAATTAAATTTCCAAACTTCAGAAATTTCTGTTTTTGATCAAGTTTCCACAGAGTGTAATCGTTTGTAACGTTTTATAAACGTTGGTAACGTTTGAACTGAGCTCATAGAAAATTGAAAACCCTAAATCGTATTTTGAACTAAAACGTTATAACGTTTTAACAAACGTCTGTAACGTTTTAAGTCAAATTGCTCTTTCTGGAGCTGTCTCTATAAATAGAGCTGTGGGGTCTCTTCCCCCACTTAACCTAGCCGCCCTAACATTGCAAAAACCTATTTTCTGTGGGCTTGAGTCTCTTCATTGTTGTGAGAGCTTAGAACTTCAATATCCCTCAAACAACCTCAAATCTATTTCACTAATCTTGAGTTAGATTAGGTTAGAGTGAGCTTTTGAGTGTTTTTCTTGCGAACATTGATTTAGAGACTTCGTTCTCTTTTTGAGTTGTCCGTGTAACTTCCCTTGGTTGTAAGGGCTCACCGGTTCTCACCTCTATTTGGTTGTGTGACTTCCCTTGATTGTAAGGGCTCATCGGTTCACAAGTTGTAAACATTTATTGTTGGATATAGAAAGGCACACATAGAAGAGGTTGCGACGCTCCGGAGACGTAGGCATTTGTTTTGCCGAACTCCATTATCATCCAGCGTGTCAAGTTTCTCTAAACTCATCTATTTATTTTTAATCGTAATTACTTTTCAATTTTAAGCAATTAGTGCTGCATTTAGTAGAACAAAGTGGTATCAGAGCAAGTTACTCAAATTAAGACTCACTTAATTCGAGTTAGATCAACTTGACAAATGACACCCTATAAATGTGTGAGAGAACCCGTAATTTTTGGTAATACAACCAAAAACTTTAGTTATTGGAAGAAAACCATGATTAATTATTTAAACATTCTTGAGATATGGGATGTGGTTGATAAGGGGTATACACCAAAATTCAATACCCTTGTTACCGATAGTACCAATGTCATTAAAGTCGAGACTCCCAAATCCAAACAAGCAAATAAAGAAAATGATCTCGCAATTAATGTCATATATAATTTGGTTAATAAATCGATTGCCTTAATCTTTGGTAGCACCTCAAGTGCAAAAGAAATGTGGGATGCCTTTGTAAACCGGTATGAGGAAAATACCCAAATTAAAATAACCAAGATAATCGGTTTAGAAGCCAAATTCGAAACCTTTAAGGTAGAAGATGGTGAAAACATCGAGGATATGCATAATAGACTTATGCATATTCAAAATGAATTTTCTGAATTGGAAGAATCGCTTTCTAATGATAAAATTATAGGAAAGCTACTAAGAGTCATGCTTAGGAGGCATAGGTGGGAAGGTTTGGTGAGTGCCCTAGAAGCAATCCAAGGAACACACGAATCATTCACACCGGATAATCTCTATACATACTTTCGGAGTTTTGAAGAGAAACTTCGACAATCCAGAAAGCTAAAGCAAAATTCAAAATCAAAATCCATAGCCTTTCTGGCACAAAACTATAACCTTCCTAGCTATGCAAATACCCATCTATCAAATGACACATTTCTCAACAAAAATGACCATGAATCATTCAAAGATGTCATTCTCTTATCCAAAATATTCCAAGGCATGCTTGATTTCGAAAGAAAAAATACAATAAGGAACGTGAAGAGAAAAACAAACAAGTAATATGCTTTGCATGCCATAGAAAGGGGCACACTATCCAAACATATTTAGAACTATTTTCACACATGAAGAACATGGATGGTGAAGGAAAACAAGATCGAATGTCAAGACAAAAGTATGATGGGTACAAAGGGAGTAAAAAGGCGAAAGTAATGCAAGCCTTGTTTTTTGACGAGAGTGAGGTGGAGGAATCCGACACAGAGTCAGAAAATGAAGAAGAGATCAGCCTTACATTGATGACAAATGTAGATGAAGGTCCTTCAACAATTGGTGTCGAATCAATTATCACAAACAAGAGCATCACCAACAATAAAAACATTGAAGTCCTAACAAAGATTGCCACAACTAAGAACAAGAAGATGAAAATGATGATTTTGATTTAAAAATTGATGATACAAGTAGCTCTTTTGATAAGGGTCGAACACATAGGGATGAAATTAAATTGAGGTCTCTTCTTGATAATCAAAATGATAAACTTCAAGAAGTAAAATGCAATTATCTTGCTACTTGCACACAAGGTTTGATTAATTGAAAACAATCAATTACATTTTGTAATTATTGTTGTAAAATTGGTCATACCTCTTTAGAGTGTAGATTTAGGAATAGATACAACAACTCAAATGTTGTTTGGGTTCCTAAAGCTAAACTAGCTTAATTTCATAGATAATATCCCCAAAATTATTCAAATTGCCAAAAACAAAGGGGAGATTAAATAAGGTATATGTTAATTATTAATAAAAAAATAATTAATATATACTCTTGTAGATGTGTTTGACTGCAACTCATAAAGAAAATACTTGGATCACTGATAATTGTTGCACACAAATATTATAGATAATCCAAACTCTACATAATTATGAAATACGCTTCCGCAACGTACCAATTATGTGTGGCAACACTAGTGCCATAATGATTTTCAAAAATCCTTGATTTGCTATGGTATTAGTAATGAATTAATTGTTGCATGCTTTATTTGTCTTTATTGACAATCCTTGATTAAAATTGCAATTGTAATTGGATATGTCAATTTTTTTTTGATAAAGACATAAATGAATTTCTCAATTTTTTTTGGGTTTATAAATTAACTTTCATATATCTCAAAATTGAGGGGGAGTGCATATTGTGAGGGGCACTATGAAATTGTATTATTTTTCTCTCTTTCGTCGATTTCCAAAAGAGAGAGAAATTACTAGACATGCAAAATGACAATTGGTAAATCAAATTGGGAAAAAAAATTCAATTTATGCACTTACTCGCATTTTATATTTTGCAAATCGTCAAAAGGGGGAGATTGTTGTATCTTGCAATAATTTTTTTCGTCTATTTGACTAATTTGCAAAACATACAATTATTGAATTTTACGATTTCTTCTATTTTAGAATTATGCAGGTTCAAATCAATTGGAATTGCAATGTAGATTGCTTGAACTGAATAAATCATGAAGACATTTATCAAGAATTTAATTTGTAATATTTTAAACTTTATAAAGTGTGTTTGATGTTGTTTCAACATGATACAAACATTGATAACGTTTGTAAAATGTGATAACGATTATACCTTAAGAAAACCTTGTGAAACAACTTGATCAAAGTCAAAAGAATCAAAAACATTGCCATAACGTTTTAAAAGGTTACATAACATTTTAAAAAGTTGTGTAACGTTTTAATTAAATTTTCAAACTTCAGAAATTCATGTTTTTGATCAAGTTTTCACAGAGTGAAATCGTTGGTAATGTTTCAACTGAGCTCACAGAAAATTAAAAATCCTAAATCGTATTTTAAACTAAAACGTTGTAACGTTTTAACAAACGTCTGTAACGTTTTAAATCAAATTGCTCTTTCTGGAGCTGTCTCTATAAATAGAGCTGTGGGGTCTCTTTCCCCACTTAACCTAACCGCCCCTAACATTGTAAAAACCTATTTTTTGTGGGCTTGAGTTTCTCCATTGTTGTGAGAGCTTAAAACTTTAATATCCCTCAAACAACTTCAAATGCACTTCACTAATCTTGAGTTAGATTACGTTAGAGTGAGCTTTTGACTGTTTCTCTTGCGAACATTGATTTAGAGACTCCGTTCTCTTCTTGAGTTGTCTGTGTACTTCCTTTTGTTGTAAGGGCTTGCCAGCTCTTATCTCTAGTTGACAGTGTGTCTTTCCTTGGTTGTAAGGGCTCATTGGTTCACAAGTTATAAACATTTCTCGTTGGGTATAGAAAGACGCACCTAGAAGAGGTTGCGACTCTCCGGAGACGTAGGCTTTTGTTTTGCTGAACTCCGTTATCACCCCGCGTGTCAAGTTTCTCTAAACTCATCTATTTACTTTTAATCGCAATTACTTTTCAATTTTAAGCGATTAGCAGTGTATTTAGTATAACATAATTTTTGGTTTAGGTTAGAATTCAAAATGGTCTTCTTCTATCGGTTTCAAGTATAAACCCGATGTTAGAACTTGACAAAATTATTATATCGGTTATACACTAAAAAATCGATAAAATAAGGTTATTTTATTCTATCGGTTCTAAGTGTAGAACTGGTAGAAAAAATGTAATACTTATATATTGATTATACAGTAAAAAAATCAATAGAATAAATATGACACTTCTTTTATCGGTTCTAAAGAACAAATTGATAGAAGAAGTGGAACCTCTTGTAATAGTTTACAGTTCTTAACCGATAGAAGATACTGAATAATCTATTTTATCAGTTTTTTTACTGTAAAATCGATAGAATAAAAGTTGAATTAATTATGAAACTTATCACAATACCTCCGTACTTTAAATTTTGACCAAAAATGGTTCAAACTGTTAGAAACTTGAGAGTTGCAAGATTCCATTTTTGCAGTAGTGAGTTCTTTGAAATTTCAACAAAATCTACTTTTTGCAGTAGTGAGTTCTTTGAAATTTCAACAAAACGTAAAGAGTAGAGGACAAAACGTAAAATCGCAGAATATATATGGTGTCTACAATTCACTGCTATTAAGTTTATATACTATGAAATCTAGACAGGACAGGTTGGATCGCATGATTCAAGCCCTATAGGCTATACTGCTATAGCACATAATTGCTATCCATTTAAAAATGAAGATAATCCCACGGCACATAATTGCTATCCACTCAAAACGAATTCGCATCCTCTGAGATATCTCATATTTTACGTGACTTTCTTGAAAATTGCAACCTTTTAAATACCTTCTGTACGAATCTCAAAGTTGTAATAATACTGGCCCCCGCGCTATCCCCGAATAGGCACCGAACACGTCGGTCATGCAAAATATGAGATATCTGAGAGGATACGCACTCTTTAAAGAATTTTGTTTTTATAAACCATAAATAATTAAATTAAATTTACGATACCAATATGATTGCTTTTTTTTATTGAAAAATCATAAGGACTGTATGAACCCTATGGTCTCCAAAATTACATTTCTCCATATCTTAGGGACCATACAGTCTTACCTTTTTTTTTTTTTTTTCAGTTTTTTCAATTTCTCGTATGACCGATGGTGTAAATGGAGAAAACTGAAAAAGAAAAGAAAAAAGAAAGTAAGACCGTATGGTCCCTACGGTCTCCATATATATATATATATATATAGAGTACGGCTAACGCGCTTCCTCTAGCATATGGGCCGAAATGCTACCGGTGGAAATTTGAAATTTCAAAATCCAAAAAGTCGATCTGAACCGTTCATCTTCTTCTCCATATTAATATCTGCTTGGAGACCAAATTTTACATTTTTCTGAAATTTTTTACTATTTATTAAGCCACTTTGAAAATTGCTGATCCAACGGTGGCTTACCAAACAGTAAAAATCAGAAGCTACCGTTGGATCAGCGATTTTCAAAATGGCTTAATAAATAGTAAAAAATTTCAGAAAAATGTAAAATTTGGTCTCAAAGCAGATATTAATATGGAGAAGAAGATGAACGGTTCAGATCGACTTTTTGGATTTTGAAATTTCAACTTTTCACCGGAAGCATTTCGGCCCATATGCTAGAGGAAGCGCGTTAGCCGTACTCTCTCTCTCTCTATATATATATATATTCACTGTGCAAGTGAATTTGAATTGGAGACCGACATATATATATAATTTTTTGATATAAATATCCATCATCTTCCTTCCTCCAACCAATATATGATTGATTTCTTCTTCTCGATCATTTTCACCATTTTTTATACTACTAAAAATAATTACACATAAACTATTTATTTATACTACATGCAAATAAATTACTACATATACAATTTATTTATACTACAATTACTACATAAATTATTTATTTATATTACATGCAAACTATATACAAATAAATTACTACATGCAAATAAATTACTAGATAAACCATTTATTTATACTACAATTACTATATAAACTATTTATACTACTAAAAAAAAATTACACATCAACCATTTTTTTAATACTATATGCAAATAAATTACTACATAAACTATTTTTTTATACTACAATTACAACATTAACCATTTATGAAAAAAAATATATATAGAGACCGAACGGTGCGTCCAGTCTTGAGAAAAACAAACATTCTTGGGATCTTCTGTGGCAGAAATTGTGCAGCAATCGTGAAGAATTGAAAAAACTGGAAAAAAAAAAAGAGTAAGACCGTATGGTCCCTACGGTCTGAAGAAATGCAATTTTGGAGACCGTAGGGACCATACGGTCCTTATGGTTTTTCAAAAAAAAAAAAAGAATCATATTGATAACGTAAATTTCATTTAATTATTTATAGTTTATAAAAAAAATCAACTTTGAAAAACATAGTCGTATTGAGCTGTAGTTTGATCTTTTGCGGCATTGAGTACTTATTAGTAGTTATATTTCGTGTATCAACGCTAGCTCAAACCCGTTTATTGGCGTTTAGTCTACAACGCCAGACACAGTTAATAGCATATTCTAGTAACAGAAATATGGGAATAAAAGAAACATTTAATCCAGTATTAAATGATCAAATCGAACGGTTTGTTTCTGTTTCAATTATCCATTTCGAAAGATCGAATGGCCGGCCTTTGCTTCATCTCTCCAGTAATG
Source organism: Carex rostrata (assembly GCF_964058835.1). NCBI lineage: Eukaryota > Viridiplantae > Streptophyta > Magnoliopsida > Poales > Cyperaceae > Carex > Carex rostrata. The sequence continues at coordinate 10,368,233 of NC_135931.1, forward strand.
GTTACGTGTACGTTTCGAATTCGCGGGAAAACTGGCTGCTCACAGGTTGGATCTGCTGCGGCCTCTTAATAAGTGAGAGACGCTGCGGCTTAGTTATTTATATCCGTAAGCATAGTAACAATATTTTTGTACCCGCTGCACCTTCACCTACAAAAAGACAGACACTCTGTTAAAAAAATCAACTAAAAGAAAAGTGAATCGATACCGTAGATCTGTAATTCTGTATCCCTCGCGAATTTAATTACAAATCATTTCTCAGCAGAGAGAGAGCTTCTTCCAGTCCTACAAAAAGCGGATCCGGACCCTCTAAACTAACACAACTTTTTAGTTTAGATTCGGACTGTCCAATTCGAATTCGGACCAATTTAGTCCGAGATAGAGCGCACGGAACCCCTTTAATCTGACGATCCAGATCTAAACTCAAAAATTGAGTTACTCTAGGAGAGAGGTTCCAACACCTTAAAAGGACGAGAAATTTGGTGGGAAAGTGTAGTTGGAAAGGAATGTGCGACTCAATACAGATACAGACGTAAAAATTACTTGATTAGCAAATTCAAATAATCACAAAATTCAGAAACTTGAACAAGATATTATGAACCATGTGGTCAAATCGGCTTTGCACTAACTTGTGCATTTATGAGTTTGAAATATCGCCGATTTTTTTATTTATATCCAAAAATTAAATCAAATTATAAAAAATAACCGAAGCACCGTTCAATTTCGAAAATTACCCAATCCGGTTACCCAGTAACCGGATTTTTTTTTTCCGGTTACCCAATTCCCGGAATTGAAAAAAATGTCCGGTTATTGGATAACCGAAAATATGATTTTGGTCCGGTTATCCAATAACCGGTTTTTCTTTTTTAAACTCATTTTTTATAACCATATTTATATGTATATGTATATGTATATGTATATGGTTATAAAAAAATTCGTATTTAGATTTATCAAATTTACACAAAAAAATTTGTAAATCAAATCTGAAATTTAAAATTATAGAAAAATATACATACATATATACATATACATATACATATACATACACATACACATATACATACACATATACATATAAAATAAAATTCGTATTTAGATTTATCAAATTTACACAAAAAAAATTTGTAAATCAAATCTGAAATTTAAAATTATAGAAAAATATACATACACATATACATATACATACACATAGACATATACATATACATATACATATACATATACATATACATATACATATACATATACATATAAAATAAAATTCGTATTTAGATTTATCAAATTTATACAAAAAAAAATTGTAAATCAAATCTGAAATTTAAAATTATAGAAAAATATACATATACATATTTAAAATATGGTTATAAAAAAATGAGTTTAAAAAAAAAAAAAAGGTTATTGGATAACCGGACCAAAACCATATTTCCGGTTATCCAATAACCGGACATTTTTTCTAATTCTGGGAATTGGGTAACCGGAAAAAAAAAAATCTGGTTACTGGGTAACCGGATTGGGTAGTTTTCGAAATTCAACGGTGCTTCGGTTATTTTTTGTAATTTGATTTAATTTTTGGATATAAATAAAAAAATCGGGAAATATCGCGTAAAGATTTTCCTAAGCTGCATATAGTTTGGACTGGAGCTTTTAGTCAACAATAACTAAAATTTGTGTTAATTTAGTACATGCGTTTTTAAGTTTGAATATTCATTCACCGAATTTGGTACTGCTCATGGATTTGCGGACCAAATTTAATACACTGTACAAATAAAAAAATTGTGTACATATCAATAAAATCATACTTAACACATGTTCCAATTATATGAACGCTTATTACATCAAGTTCGGTAAATTAATATTTTGCATTTCTAATTGCAAGCGTAGAACCTATTGCGCTCACAGTATGTCAATATCTTCTGATCTGCTATGCTACATTCTTATCACAGTATTAAGAGCATTTTCATCCATGAAATAGTTTTGTAATGAAGACAGCTGTCATAGAGTAATTGAAATTAATTTCATTCTTTAATTTCATAAGTTTTACATTCATGCAATTGATTAGTAATTACTTTCGTATTTTTTTAGAAGCATGGTAAGAATTATTTTAATGTCATAGTAGTGAATTGATTGGCTGTGAGATAGTGAAAGTGAAGATCATTGGCTGTGAGATAGTGAAAGTGGACCCTAGGCAGCCTCTGCCAGGATTTAAAAAAAAAAGAGATAGTGAAAGTGAAGATAAATTATACTGCATCTATAAAAGTGAAATTGAAAGTACCAATAAGGATTTTCAAAATATCAACTAGGATTTTACAATTCAATATGGAAGCCTATGAAGATGCTCTAATCATACATATAGCCTCAACATATGGAGGATCTTACTATCATATAACTTAGAAAATTTTGATGTAATGAGAATTTTTTTATAGAAAATATTATAAAATTAGATTGAGAAAGAGAGATTACCTTAAATTTAGATGCATATGAACCTATAATATTTCTACTACAACTATTTTTTTTTTTTTTGGTTGTGTTGGATCCTGTGTGCAGATTTGGAGATTGTACAACATGTTGTACAATGACATTACAACAAGAATGAGAAGTACGACTTCCTTAATCCTTACTAGTGTGTGTGGTGAGTGGTGACCACAGAGGATACAAATCAATCTGAAAACAAAAAAATAACACTTTGGATCGACGTCCATCTTTGCATCTAAATTTTAAGACACTTTGGATCGACGTCCTTGTATTATTTTATAATATTTGTTCCAACAAACCAACGCAAAGTTAATATTTCTTCCTTGAAACGGCCTATATATATTGGGCCGAAATTCTTCTAGTTTGGTGTCGCGGGCCATGACTTTGTTAAGTCCAAGAAGGCTTCTTTCCTGTTGACACGGAATCTCGACTCCAGATGTCCAGTGCCAGTACTAAAACCACCAGTAGAAATGTAGAATTCTGTTTTGAGTACAGATGACGCTTTGCTTTGCAAGACCTACGGTTCCAGTAATTACAAAATTACCCTTCGGAAAATCCCTCGATTCCTATTCCTATAAACTCTTCTTCGCTAAACCCCCACCGACAAGGCGGTCCTACATGTCATCTCCCGCTGCTGCATCTCCGCCCGATCTGGGAACTGCGGATGAACCAACGTCTCAGTCTCGTACTGACAGTGGATCTTCCGATGACGTGCTTGTGCAGTACGTGGTGCTGCGACGCGACCTGATCGACACGTGGCCTCTCGGAAGCGTGGTCACGCAGGGCTGCCACGCATCAGTCGCTGCTGTGTGGACCCACCGGGACCACGCTGAGACGCTCAGCTATTGCTCCGATTCTAATCTGGATCACATGCACAAGGTCTGTTTGATGAAATCCCTGTCCCTTTTTTTTTTTTTTTTGGAAGTCAATAGCCTACTGTGTTTTATTAAACTAAAAAAAGTTTAAAGAGGATATATACAAGGTAATAAATTAAAAAGGAAACATTAAAAGTAGAGAAAACAAGAAAGAAAAGATAATTTCTACATCCCAGCAACAGGGATTAACTTTGTCACTGAAATCCTTGGCCTTTCTGTGTAGCATTCTGTCCACATTTCTTTGTGTTGAATTTTCTTTCCTAACTTAATCGTAAGATCTTATTCTTTGTTACCATCCCACTCTGTTGGTTGTGTACTGATTGTACCAGCATGATGGTACATGCCATACAGTAATGGGGTCACCTGACAAAGAGGGGGTTGAATATTGATAAGTAACAAATATAATAATACTGGTACTTATCAGAACCATGCAAATTCTAGAATTGAGCATTAAGTTCATGCCCAACAGGAAAAAAGGCAAGAATGGAGTCATCTACTACAGGCAGAAATAGACACACTCTCACTGCATAACTTACAAAACTAAAAATATATAATTAACTGAACCAATCAAAGTAGCCTGAGAAATGTATTTACATACAATGAGAAAGAATATGGATAGCCATAGTTTTGCAAAATGAGAAAAGAATCTGACTGTCAATATTGTGTCAATGGCTGATGACAAAAACTATTGGGAATGATATGTTTATTTTTTTCCTCAAAGTCTGTTATTTGTGGTGGTAGTAATCTCTAGCATTTACCATTTTGCAATGTGATACAACAGGTCACTTTGGAAGTCAAAGGGGAGACGCAGCTGAAAAACCTAGCTGAAAAATTGGAGGCTGCCAGTATACAACACAAATTGTGGATAGAACAACCAGAGAATATACCGACTTGCCTAGCAACAAGGCCATATCCGAAATCTAAAGTGGCCTCTTTCTTTAAGAAGCTAAAACTTTGCAAATGATTTGAGATTATTCTTTGCTTTTTTGACAGCATATTGATTCTTGTACTTGACAACAGTTTGAGTTTTTCAGTTATCTCAAGGCTTATTGCTCAGTTGTTGCCTTGTTGGCATATTCAAGGGAGAATTGCTCGAATTAATTGCTGGATTGACCTCTTTTTTCTTACTAGTATACATTATTTTTCACAAAATAGTTTCTACTGCAACTTTTTTTTATCAATAGTAACGGTAAGCATATGAAACAGTTAATTGCACACTGGCCAATGTGAACTTTAACTTTTTGTTTGTTATAAACCATTGTAAAACCTTATTACTGAATGAAGGATTGTATAAAAAATAAATTACATGTATTTAGATGAGTACTATCAACATTTCATGCAAACCTTACAAAAAATGGAAATAATATAGCAATTCAAAAGTTATCTGTGTCATCTTAGGAACCTAACAAGACACTTTTGCTTATACACACAAGCAAAAATAATTTACATCCCTAAGCAAATACTACGATCATCGCTATAAAGTAGTTGATTGATATTTACAACAATCTCACAAAAATAGATTGGCTTCCCTTTCTCTGAATTTGTAGTTTTCAAAAAGCAGCACTCTTTCTAGGGGACTCCCTCTTTGGAGAGAAGAAGAGTCGGCGTGGCGAGAGCATGCCCAGTGTAAAGTGTCTCGGTGAAGTGAGTCCGTCAATCGAACGATAGTGAGACATCAAAAGCCCATCATAGCTATGCCTAATCCGAGAATCGTTTTGTGTCATTCCCGAGTTAAATGTAGTGCACTTCACTAGCCGGCCAAACCATGAGTTGCCTCTCCTTTTGCTCCCATTTCCTGTCTCATTTATTCTTGCAGCCAGATACTCCCTGATAGTTAGAAATTTGGAAAGTGAAATCATCTTCTTTTTTTTTTTGAAAGTACTGGAAAGTGAAATCATCATTAGCTTGATTTCACTACTTAATTTGATTTAGGAAATGGTTCCCCCACCAAAATTAGTATTTTGAAACTGTCCATGATATGCATTTTCCACTCGGCAATATTGGTCTCACATATTAACTTTAGATATATTAAACTTTCTCCCAAATTAGACCTCACAAATGTGCAAGAAGACAGATGTTTTGCTGTAGTTTACCTTACAAAAGTAATAGGTTTGTAAAACTTTTTTTTTTTTTTTTTAACTTATTCCAGGTTTCAGCAGTGTTTTTGTTGATCTTCTGTGACCCTTATTATCTTCCACTAGTCTCAACTTTAAAAAATTGATGTAAAACCCACACATTAATACTACATTAATTGTTTAGTAGCTTGACCTGATTAGCAATAACAAACGTACCTAATAACCTGAATGCTCTGCTCCATCACATCCCTTGGGGGACAGACAAGTGGGTTCCCTTCAGCATTCAGCTTCTCCAGTTTCGTCAAGCAACCAATCGATGGAGGTAGTTCTGAAATATTGTTATAACTAATATCCAGCTCCTTCAACGATCCCAGAAGGCCAACGGCAAATGGCAGAGAGGTCAGGTGTCGGAAATTCTGGCTAACATTTAGGGTTTCGAGGGTGGTTAGGTTTTCTAAACCTTCAGGGAGAGCGGTGAGGCAGTTGAGGCGGGCGTCTAGAGAACGAAGGGCAGTTAAATGGGAAGTGGAGTAGGGGAGGGTTGAGAGCTTATTTGAGTTAACTGACAGCCTTGTAATGTTTACTAGCTCGAACCCAATTGTGTCTGGTAGCCTTGTCAGCTTGTTGAAGTTTGCATTTAGTTCCTCTAGTGCGCTGTTACAAATAGTAAGGGGAAAAATAAGATTAGATGGAGTTTTTAGTAGCTCTATTAAGCAAAGGATTGAGCTGTTATAGACTTTGACTAATAAAATCCATATTATGAGGATGATTCTTTGGGAACAATTGGGTTGAGAATATCCGAGTTGCATGAATTTAACTCGTCGCTTAATACAGAATGTTAAGGCTGTTATATACAAAACTAAGTTTTAAAAAAATTTCTGGTACTGTGATTCATTGATATAATAGATGTTTATTATGTGTTTAACATAGGAATGTAAGATTATAATTACCGGCAATTTTCGAAGGTTTTTGGGAAGGACTCGAGGAGGTTGCCAGAGACGTTGAGCACCTTCAATTTTGAGAGGCAACCAATTGAATTTGGTAGCGACTTCAGCTGGTTTGAATGCACGTCTAACGCAACCATGTTTAGCAGTCTTGCCGTGAGCGATTCTGGTATACTCTGCACTCAAATACAAATAAAAGGAGAGATATAAGTACCAATGAAGACTTTCATAAGCTGAAAATGATAAGAAAAGTATAAACTAATCTAAGAATTCAAACTTCAAATTTAAAAAGAATTGCTACTGTGTATATCTCAGGCCCAATAAGAGGCCCAAATAAGGCCCGTACTAGGGACTCCAATGTGCAGTAAAATTAAAATATTATAAATATCTCCAAAAAAATAATCTCAGCCGGGTGGAAGAAGTCCTCACCACTACTGGATTATAGATTTGTCCATCAATTTGAATTTAACTTAACAAATTGAGGCCATGACGTTAGTCCAGTGATTTATTGTCAAATCAGAACTCCAAAAATGATTTCGCAAATAGAATCGATTCTAAAAAATTTTCCATATAAAATAACGACGACGCACATGAAAACAAACAAGAAAATAATAAATAAATTGAAGATCGTGGCACGCACTCTGCAATGGCACTTATCAGTTGTCACAATAAAAGTGGTTGCTTCAGTTACAAAAAAAGAATAAAGGAGAAACAAACAGGCCGTTGTCTGATTAGAAAAATTACGTCATCCCTTCCAAGACATTTCGGCTTTTTTAGGGAACTAGAAGATTTTTTCTAATTTCTGGTTGGGAAGCAAGCGAGACAGATAAAGACAAAAGGACTTGAATTTAGTTATTATCTTTAGATCCTTTTACACCTTTTTACACTGAGGATGACGCCTTTAATAGTTATTGTTGTTTCCAGTTGGACTTTCTTTTTGAACTATTTGAGTATCTGGAAATTAAACTTAGCCTTCAGCCCTTCAGTCAATAAAACTTAAATGTGATTCACACTTCTCAAAGAAAAATCCTCCGCCCAGGACTTATCAAATCTCTAACACTTAATTACGCGGTTTAGCGGTTTAGCCCCCCACCACAATAAAATAAATAAATATACAAAAAAAAAAACAAAAAAAAAGAACTCGGTATCCTAACGGGATTCTTTAAAGTCATATACGACAGATCGACAACATGGGAAGAGAAATCTGGTGTGTGTTGAAAAGATTACTCTGCAAGTATATTAAGTTTTTATTTAAAATAAGTTTCAACAAACTCTTCTCTTTTTTGAAAAGAAAGTTTCAACAAACTCTTCATGAACTTTTTTTTATTTTTGAGCCTCAAGGTTGTGTATATTACCAAATTGTAGCTTTTAGTTTTATTTCAAAACTGAAAAATGAGTAGGCTGTAATAAATTTTTATCTTGACGGTGCCATGAAAAGACGAATGCATATATATCCTCTTAATTAACTCAAAAAGGAATTTTTTGAGTTAATGAATCTCAACTATCTGATTTTAAACGGAGCCAAGCCGACTTCTGCTTATGATATAGGGGTCCCTTAACATTAGTACAAATTTAGTCTGCACGAATTTTAAAATAGATCAGATGATCAATATTCTTTAACTCAAGAGATTCTCTTTTGAGTTAATGCGCGCAGAGGATACGAATTCATGAAAAGACAGATATGCAAAGAAATATTCTCAGGCACACATTTTTTGCAGTTAAATCTTGTGATGTGATATCAAAAGATCAGATGTAAAGCATGATGCCAAGTGATATAAAGCTGTTATGCCTGTACCTTCTCTCTTTTCAAGCATATATAGAAGATCTTTCGCATGCAATGTATCTAATAGCTACTTTTATTTTGGTAAATCTAATAGAACATCTTTAGCAATCTGTCGTTAAACAATATATTTTTGGAAGGATATCCATGCAAAGACACCTGAGAGCATTAATTAGATGAAATATATATGTTTGTTGTATCATGTATGGATCAGTGTGTGTGAGCGCGCGTGCGCACGTATTGTCGTGTGCAAAACTTTTTCTTTCGCATACAAATTAATCTTTTGAAACAATGGATAATTATAAGTTATAAGAGAAATTACCTCGAGATTATTATTGGAGAGATCCACTTTGGTCACTAAACTAAGATTAATTATAGGGTTCGGAATTGAATCCAGAGACATGCCACTCATGTCTAACTTCTCTCCATGTTTTTCGTCTACTTCTGTTTGTTTTCCAAACCTCGTTCTCTTTCCCTCAATTCTCATCTCTCTACACAAGCAAGACAAATTTATTGTTAATTATAATAACAGTAGTAGTAGTAATAATAATAATAATAGCAGTGAAAACACTAATTTTTGAAACAATTAAACACGTGTGGAAAAGCTTATAGAGATAGAAAACAAACTAAATCTATTACAGAGGAATCAGAAAAGAAAAGAAAAATCAACTAGATATGATGCATGAACTCAGTTGTACCCTAAATTATACGTATGAATGTAGATGTAGCAAAAAATATAACTAGCTCTAAAACTTAAATGGCCACGGTTGACTAGCTAGATATTTATTTTACACAAAAAATGAAGATAAAAGTGATAATTATATTAAAAGAAATTAAAACAAAGAAGAAGAAGAAGAGGTGCAAATCTTACCCTTTTTTTAGGATTATAAAGTAACTTTAGAAAAACAGCCGGGCTTATAGCTAGGTTGCTAATTGAAGAATATAATTAAGGTGGAGCTGTAAAGAGGTACTTATCGTCTCTTGGATAGAAGCACGGAAGATGAAGGTGAAGAGGCAGAAAGGTTCTTTAATAAGAGAGAGAGAGAGAGAGAGAGAGAGAGAGAGGGAAGGAAACACCGATCGAAACAGTTGACTTTTCAAGTGAGGTACAATAATGTAAGTCCTTGAGGGTTTCCTTGGTACATCCGTACGTACTTCATATTGTTCCAGCCCCTACGGCATCACCTGCCAGAGACTTCTTCCGCTTTTGATTTTATATTTTTAAACCTCCGATTTCTAATCACATGGATGGCTATGGTTGACTGTTAATTTTTAATCCGTTTGTTTATTTGCCATTGGGGCGGCTATGAAATATCTACACGGATTTCTTTTTCTTTTTTGGTTTTAAATTAGACATCTAAGCATGTTCAATGTATGTATATATGTGCATTGCTTATTTGCTTTATATATATGTCACTATATAGTTCAAACTAAAACTGATTTGAGTACCAATGAACTACAAGGGATCCTGCCTTGGATAAAAAGTTCATTAATCGTTAATTTCCTAAATTATTCTACTATAAAAGTAGCTTTCTATTAACTACATGCAATTAATATTGCCTTGAAAATTAAGTTTCAAGAATTATTTAATTAGTACACTTTTGTTCTTTTACCTTTTTATTATGAGCGAAGGGGTTTAAACTTTCTCATGATATATATCTTTTCCTTATTTGAAAAAGAATATATATGCTTGTATTTCTCTTTAAAAAAATTATATGGGTAAGCATGCTATTTTTATTACTAGTAGTATTGTGCTCATGCATTGCAACAACAGCATATTATAAGAGAACAAAAAGATCTCTTGCAAAATTACATATTTGTATAAAAAAATTAGACTAAATGATAAATAATATATCTTAAATGACATATTAAATAACATATTAAATGACACTTTTTTATATTTTTGACATATTTTCACAAAAAAAATCTCAAACAAAATGACATAATAAATAACAAATAACATTCTATAAATGATATTAAAAAAACATAATGAAATGAAGACATGACCAATCAATTATCAATTAATTTAAAATTTTCTTAAATGATATTTAAAATATAGAAAGAAATCATGACCAATAAAAAAGGAAAAACAATTTGCACGTGAATAGTACTTGTGGTTAGTACGTGTCTAAATAAATTTAGACTTTTACACAAAAAAATCCATAGAATCAGATTTTTTTTTAATCGGAGGACTGATATTTAATTCAAAATTTCATCTTTTAATCAAAGTCATCGACGGATCAGAACATCTACGTGCTTAATATAAGAACAGAGATATAGAACGACATTAAAAGAAAAGAAAAAACTATTTATTATATCCATGTTTTATTTAACTATAAGATATTCATAAATATTATCATTATGAGAAAATTTGTTCTGAAAAGGATATTATTACTTTGGAAACGAAACCCAAAACAATTTTAGTAGATATAATAAGGTAAAGAGCACATGAAAGCAAAAAAAATGTACACAATGCCTAATTATTACAAGTGCTGATCACAAGTTCCAATTAACTCTTGTATAAATCTGTATCCCTTCAGAAAACTTGAAGATGTAATTAAAAAATTCAGATATTTTTTTAAGTGTGACACAAATTTCAAAACGAATCCCTGTATTTACAATAGACATCAAATTTATTTAATTGGTTGAGCTGGATATAAATCCAGACGTACCGATTTTTTCTAAATGTACTCTCAGGTACGAGAGGATACGTACGGATCCAATTACAGACGATGTTATCGTGTTCTATGTTAAAATATATATATATATATATATATATTAAATTCATGAGCTGTATTATTAACTTCAGGACGGCCGCACGAAATAATTTTTAATTGATTTACATTTGACTAAGACAACTTGCTCACGTTGCAAATGACAGCAAGCATCTTGAATTTGTTAATTACGAGAAAAAAAAAAGTTTTGTTTGTTATCGTTTAGCTTCGGTGCATGGTTATTGTATCATTATAATTAATAATATCTCTTATAATTTAAACTCCAAGATAGCAACACGCAATCTACCCCAAATGCCGGGATTATAAACATGTCTTACTCGACATTTTGTCAGACAGGATAATTTCACATGCGCTATAAAATATGTTAACCGTACAACCGAAGTTCATAATCAAGCATGCATATATAATATATACGTCATATATATATCCTATTTTTGTACCAATATATATGTAATACATGATATGACATGGGATTTGTCATTTACAATATATATAAGTAGGCATCATACATCTTATTTCAGTACCATATATATAAACCGAGAATACGCATCCTGTACAATTATTATTGGATTCGGACTGTTCTTTTAACGAAGCACGAATCTTAAAGGAACCCCTACAGTCTAATTAAATAGACATCAAATTGATCAGTTTGACCCTACTAAGAATAAATATAAAACGTAAAATTGTAGACCTCACCATACGGTATTGCAGAGGATATTGATCCATAAATCGAAGTTCATATGTCTAATTAAATTGCTTGTTTTACTGGCGAGCTTGATTTGAAAATCTGGAGTCTGGACTATCCAAAAACAGTTATTTTCTACCCATTTTAAAAAAATATATATATAATAAAGATAAAATTTAGTTTACAATTACATATTTATATGGGGACCACCTTGAACAGTTCAGATCGATCGTGAGAATTTTGAAAAAAATTCAAATCAAGTGATTTTCTACCCATCTAAGGTTTCTAAAAATATATAAAATTTAGTTTACATATACATAATACATATTCATATGGAGGCCATATTGAATGGTTCAGATCAACCTTGAGAATTTTGAAAATAAAAATATTAATCCGTAGTAGGGACAAATTCACGCTATGCATAGTATCATAGGCTCACTCTTGTACAATAAGAACAATATTTACTATTAATGTTCAAGTAAGAATCAATATTTTATCTAGTTGCAGAGGCACATGTTTTCTGATGTGATAGCTAATGGGATTGAAATCTGAATGAAGAAAATCTTTTATTGTATGATAGAGGTATGGAATTTGAAGGCTTGATCTTCATTTTTTATAAAATATATATATATATATAGAGAGAGAGAGAGAGAGAGAGATGGGCTATGGTGCATTGCAATGCATAGGCTATGGTGTGCATTGGACCATAAATTACCGATTCAAAGTTCAAATGACCGATCCAAACCGTTCATCTTGTTCTCCATATTAATATGTGCTTGGAGACCAAATTTTACATTTTTTGGAATTTTTTTACTATTTATTAAGCCACTTTGAAAATCGCTGATCCAACGGTGACTGTTTGGAACAGTAAAATCAGAAGCCACCGTTGGATCAGCGATTTTCAAAGTGGCTTAATAAATAGTAAATAAATTCCAAAAAATGTAAAATTTGGTCCCCAAGCACATATTAATATGAAGAACAAGATGAACGGTTCAGATTGGTCGTTTGGACTTTAAATCCATAATTAATAGTGCAATGCATAAGAGGGTTCATGCATTGCAATGCACCATAGCCCATCTCTATATATATATATATATATATTCATGTTCAAGTAATATATGGTGATAAAATTCAAGTACAGATTCAGTATATAGAGATCAATCAATTTAACATAAAAAAAAGGTAATTAAGGTTTCAAGTAATATATGGTAATTAAGGTTCATCCAGTCCTTAACGAATTTAATTATAAATTTCTGGTTTGACGCAAATGTACTTCATTAAATTAGAGTTGAAGCTGGTAGCCGACTGCAGTTGAAAGCACTTGAAAGAATATTTAAATGATTTTAGCTGATTTAAAGCCAGACAGCCAGCTGGTTCTTGTTGAGTCTGTGTGCGCGCGCCCGTATTTCGTGAATTCCTTTGTCGTAATGAATTGTGTATTACTTTTTATGGTTGGATGCAGCACCCTCAAAAAATTTGAGCGTTTTCATTTTTAAAATAAAAAATAAAAAAGAAAAAAGAAAAAGAAAGAAAGACCAACCTCCTATTATCATTTTCCGTCTTTCTTATGAACGGATAAAGTCGCTCAAGACATGCATGCATGTCAATTTATATCGAAACATAAATTTGAGATAATCTATATGCCTTTCAAACTAATTAATTAGGCTTCAATCTGAAGCTTGTTGAACATGTGTAGTTTGCTGATTGACGTGATGTTATATCGTTTTTTTTCATTTTTCACATGTTGAACATGATACATCTCAATTGTTTGATTCAAATGAACGGTCCAAATTACTGTTTTATGGTTTATACTAAGTATCCGCTGATTTACAAATGGACCATCTGATCCAAAACGTTTTAGTTTAGATGTCCGAATTTTAATATCCAAAATATAATGACAACGAGACTCAGTCTAATCCAAAATCTAGCTAGCGAACGCTTCACGACGTTACTGTTTTACTTTTCCTTTGCGGTTCATACACTTTTGAGACATTTTAATTTTACCTTGTGTTATATATCTTGGGATGGGCTACGCTACTCCATGGAGTAAAATGAGTTGGTACTCCACGCCGTTATATTTTTATTTTGAAAATCCAAACGACTGATCTGAACCGTTAGATGTGATCTCCATATTGAAATGTGCTTGGAGACCAAATTTTATATTTTTTGGAATTTTTTTACTATTTATTAAGTATTTTTGAAAATTGCTGATCCGATGGTTCAGAAAATTTTACTGGTTTTTACTGTTCACAGCAAAGCAGAAATTTTGAAAAATGCTTAATAAATAGTAAAAAAATTTCAAAAAATGTAAAATTTGTTCTAAGCACATTTAAATATGGAGATCACATCTAATGGTTCGGATCGGTCGTTTGGATTTTCAAAATGAAAATATGGCGTGGAGTACAAACGCGTTTTACTCCATGGAGTAGCGTAGCCCATCCCATATATCTTTGTCTAGTGATAAAGGCATATGATTTTTACGTATGATCAGTCATGGGGTTTGAAATCCGGATGGAGGAAATCATTTGTTGTATTACAAGAATATTAAATAGTATGGTGGTTTCACCTCCAATCTTTACTCAAAAAATATATCTTTGTTATCAATATATCTGTTAGCAGCAATTTTTGTCACTAATCATCAAAAAAAAGTATGGACTATTTTTTTTATTTTTGAAGGTTAATGGCTTATATGGACTAATTTTCACTCGCACATTTTTATTTTGAGTAAAGATTGAAAGTTAAGTCACAAAGAATTAGAAGTCAAACCACCCAACTATTTAACATTCACGGAAAATTGTCTTTTCTAGATTCTGAACCTATTCACTCACACATTAATTTGATCCTAACATGTGTATTGTGTCACCTTTTTTTGGAATTTCATAATTATGTGGTCAATTTTGTGCTCTAGTTCATATCTTGAGTAAAATAAACAAAACCGCACGCTAGAAGAATTATATATTTTGTTTTGCTGGTTGTTAATTCAATAATTTGTAATTATATTGTCGTTCAATTGTCAGATTCGATAGAATCATAAATCATATTTTAGAAAGAAAAAAATTTCAAATCTAATACGTCACTCAAACTACTACATATCACTTCAAATTAATAAACTTTTCTGGAAGAAAGAATTGTACATTGTGAGCATGCAGCTTAGGCCATGCTTACTAGTAACATGGACAATGACAACCATTGTTTTTTTCTATAATATCATGCTTTCCTCCTTGAAATTAGTAAAGAAAACATATATATATATATTTAGATGGTTGAAACTTGAAAGTTGACATTTCATGGGACATGAGCCTGATACTATAAGATTGGATCACACTAAATTTGACGTTTTTAATTCGTACACCCAAGGACAAGTCCAGATCTTTTGTTGCATCACGCCATTTAAGTATGTGTTCTATGACTAATTTAAGTAGGCCGTTGTAATCTGATATCAAGATTTTAACAACAGTTCTGTTGGGAACAAAAATAGAGATAAACAAATAAATGGAGAATCAAGAGAAACTAAAACAATAAGCAAGCAAGTACAAGAAATTAGAGATGACATAAGATTTTATGTGGAAACTCTTTCAGAATAAAAATCATGAAAGCGCACGGTACAAATCCACTAAATCAAAGAGTCTTACAAGTACAGAAAATTAAAATTCTCCATAGCACTCTCTCACACACTCTCTTACAAGTTTCAAAAAAAAGAAAACAAACTCTAGACAAAGTTAAGTGGAGAAGCAACAGAAACAGCCAGAGAAGCAGCGGCTCAATTTATCAAGCAGCGGCTGTAGCCTTTTAAGTTTTAATCAAGGGTTCAATGCCAACGGTTTTACCTGTTGACCGATATAGGAACCAATAGCAATCCAGGTGGTTCAATTGAAAAAACCTTAAGAAGCAGCTACCATCGGCTACATGAATTGTCCAATACAACATATATCAAACAGTTGCTTTAATTAAGCAAGCAAAACCATTGGTCCATTACCAACGATTTGACCAAAAACCTACCGATAGCAGATGGTTTAATTACCATCGGTCCAAATTTCTGCCGATAGGAAAGATCACCAAATAGCATATATCAGTTCTTGTCTTCTATCCGATGACAAAAGTAAAACGGGCTGGAGCCGTTAATTGTCTTCAACTCCAACAAGTTTTGACTTCATGCAAAATCAGAACATCACTGCATATGTTTTATGTTTCGTGTTAGGGCTGCACACGAATCAAATTTGAGTAAGCTGAGGCCAACTCAAACTCAACTTGTGAACGTATGAGCCGAGTCAACTCAAGCTACCAATTCGAGATCAAGTTGAAAAACCAACTCATTGACTCAATTCGAGATCGAGTTGAAAAACCAACTCAAAATCAATTCATTAGTAGCTCGAGTCAGCTTGTAGCTCGTGAGCTAACTCGCAAAAAAATATAGTGATTTTTTATTATAGTGATATATTGATACTGAGGAAGTTATTCGTAAAAAGAAATAATATTGACAAAGTTTGAGACTGTAATTAATAAAATTAACTATTCATAATCAGTTATAAGTGATTTCGATTTTGCAAACATCGTATAAAACAAGTAGACAACTTCTAAAAAATTAACAAAATTAACAATTCATTAAAATATATATAGAGAGAGAGAGATAGAGAGATAGATGGGCTACGGTGAGTTGCGAAGTAAAACGCGTTTTTACTTTACACCGTTTTTTTATTTTGAAAGTCCAAACGACTGATCTGAACCGTTAGATATTTAATCCATATTGAAATGTGCTTGGAGACCCAATTTTATATTTTTTGAAAAATTTTTACTAATTATTAAGTATTTTTTTAAATTGCTGTTTTGCTGTGAACAGTAAAAACAGTAAAATTTTCTGGACCATTAGATCAGCGACTTTCAAAATTTCTTAATAAATAGTAAACAAATTCCAAAAAATGTAAAATTTGGTCTCCAAGCACATTTCAACATGGAGAACAAGATGAACAGTTCGGATCGATGTTTTGAACTTTACAATCACAAAATATGAGCGTGAAGTAAAATAGTCGCTTTACTTCGCAACTCACCGTAGCCCATCTATATATATATATACTAGTATCGTACCCGTGCGTTGCAACGGTTACATATTATAAGATTGAATATAATATGAAGAGACTTTTTTATTTGACATTCACACAAAATTAAAAGAAATATTTAAATAAAAATAATAGACAAATTGAAAAAAACGGAAATCCAAATAATAAATAACAATAAAAGAAACAATAGCAAATGAAAAAAAAAGGATCAAATATAACATGATTTTTTTTAAAAGTAACATTGTTATTTAATATCTAATTTTCTCCACAAGTGAGACAGTTCATTAAACGGTTTAGAGGAGATGATATGTTAAGAAACACATTTGAAAAAAGATATAATTAAATGATTCAAATAAGGATTTTCTCTACATATATATTCTTGATGAAAATTATTTTAATATTAGAAATTTCTCTACACGAAAGTTCTAGATGTTCTTCATTTTCTCTTCAAATCAGAAAGATTTATTGCTTTTGTCAGCACAAAATCTACTATTCATTTATTTACAAAAATACAATAACCTTAAACAAAATACGAAAAGATATGATTGTTTCCATTTTTATTATCGAAACTATAGGAGAAGAGGAGAAATGAAGGAATCAAATCCTTTGCCCACCGGTGTGCAGAACTTTTGTACCATCTATGAAAACTAACCAATCTTGTTCTGCCACGTTTTGGACCTCTCAATGATGGTTTTCACAATAATTGAATACTTGATCCGTCATTAATATTTCTAAGTATATAAAAATTGACTCACATGGTCAACAAAAATAGAAAAAAAAAATTCAGTTTGTCATTATGAAATCTCCATTCTTATATTATGATACCACAAGTAAAATAAATTTATAACAAATTACCACAAGATTTTTTTATGCAAAAAGGGTAAGTTATACTGAAAAGAGTTCCAATACAATAAATTTATGTGCAATTCGAGTTATAAATTTTCAAATATAAATGAAAAGGTAAACTTTGAACATTTTATAGCACAAAAATTTTGTCAGAGAATTTTTCAATTTTAAAAATTATTATTAAATAATTTAGGAAAATAGATTGAATACGTTGGATTTTCAATGGTCTAGAAGGCTCTGAGTTAGTGGTTTCAATTAAAATTTTTGAATCAAGTTAGTAGTTCGGATTAAAACTTTGAAGTCAAATTAGTGGTTCGGATTTAAACTTTGGACCCAGACTACAAACTCAATTCCAAAATTGAAATCCAAGTTACCTACTCGGTGCCTTCTAAGCCATAAAAAAGTTCACGTGCTAAATCTATATTCTTATATTATTTAATAATAATTTCTAAAAATAAAAAATTCTCTATAATGCTATGACATTTTGTAGCAAATTTTTTTTTTTTATATTTGAAAATTTATAACCCAAATTACACATTAAATTTGTTATATTGAAACTCTCTCCTAGATAACTTCATATGGCCATGTTCGGCGGGCCTTAGAGGAATAGGAATGGGAATAGGAATCAAAAGTTTTTAACTGATTTTTACTGTTCACGTGGCAAAAAAAAAATTCAGTCTGAGTGAATTTTTTTTCCCACGTGAACAGTAACCTTTCACTCTTCTGCCGAACAGGGCCATAAAGAATACCTTATGATATTCTTATTATTAATTTTTTTATATTCATTATAATGATTATTCTCTAGATAAATTGTGGTATTATTAATTATTTTGACATTATAAAGAGCTAAATTTTTGGTATTTAAAAAACTTTCTATATAAATTAGTCTACACATATTAATGACAATTGATTATTGTAAAAATCTTCATTGAGAGTTAACAAAAAATGTGACATATGCAAATTAATTAGTTTTTATAGATGGCAGGGAAATGAAACATATGAAATGGAGAAATAAGAAAATAATTTAATTGCAAGAATAGAAATAATTTAATTGTAAGGAGAAATAAGGAAATGAATTGTTAAGGATTTATTCAATTTTAATGTGATAAACCATATAGCAGTCTGTGTGGCGAGCATGTTTTTAACTAAATTTAAACTTCCACACATAAAATAGATGTATTTAATCAAAAGAATACAGATTATGTGATTGGAGGGTTGATATTCAATTTGAAAATTCATCTTTCAATCTCAGCCGTTGGCGGATCAGGACAACTACGTGCATAATATAAGAATGGAGATATATGAAATAGGCTAATGTGTTTTCGGTAGTATATGGGTCGAAATACACACGGTCCAAATTTGAAATTTCAAAAAGTCAATCTGAACCGTTCATCTTGTTCTCCATATTAATATGTGCTTGGAGACCAAATTTTACATTTTTCTGAATTTTTTTACTATTTATTAAGCCACTTTGAAAATCGCTAATCCAACGGTTTTACTGTTTTGTTAAGCCACCGTTGGATCAGTAATTTTCAAAGTGGCTTAATAAATAGTAAAAAAAATCAGAAAAATGTAAAATTTGGTCTTCAAGCACATATTAATATGGAGAACAAGATGAACGGTTCAGATCGACTTTTTGAATTTTAAAATTTCAAATTTGGACCGTGTGTATTTCAGCCCATATGCTACCGAAAGCACATTAGCCTATCTCTCTATATATATATACTGCTATCATACCCGTGCGTTGTAACGGGGACATATTATAAGAAACAAATATATCAATGAAAATAATAATTATCTAAAAATGAAAACATATGTTAATAGAAAATTTATATGATTCTGTATTTTTAATTAACTTTAATCGTGATCAATTTGATGATGTGATGATTTTTTATTTTTAAGTACCAATGATATCAAATAATAGCTCGATTCGAATCTAATAATATCAAATATCATACAACAATTAAATATCAACATATGATATGATATCAAAAAACATAAATAAAAAGGGTTATCGTGTGTATGTATATGATATATATACAAACACACACATATTATAAGAAAAATATATATTCACACACACACGTTCCAATTTATATTCTTCTTTGTTTCTAATTTAGAATACACACACACCCACACACATTGATATATTATATATCGGAAATATATTCTAAATTGCCCACACCAATATGTATAGAAACAAAGAAAGAGAAATAAGGAAATAAAAAAAATGATTTCTATTGTGATCCGTATAGAAACGAAGAAGTAAGGAAACAATAAATAAGAAAATGAAAGGTGGAGTCTTCTCAATTGATGAGGAGAAATATAGAAATAAAAAAAAAAAAAGGAAACAGATAAATATATCGCTAAATTTCAGAATTTATTCAATTTTAATTATAACGTATCGTGTGACATCATATGTAATTGATATGTTTTTAACTAAATTTAGACTTCTATACATAAAACGGATGCATTTAATCAAAAGAAAACAAATTATGTAATTGGAGAGCTGAGATGAAATATGAAGTTTCATCTCTCAATCATAGCCGTTGGCGGATCGGACACCCAACGTGCTTAATAATAGAATAGAGAAATAGAGATATATTACTATAACAATCCACAATACATCATGAAAATTCTACTAATTATCAAATTGTTAAAACAATCAACGGACTACACAATCTACAAAACAATCAAGTAAGTCAACTCAAGCCAATGACTACTCGAGTTGTTTTCAATCCTAATTCGTGCACTGCTCGAAACCAAAATTGCTCTGTTAATTACCCGTAATCTGCAATAGGCAATAGCTCTGTTTTATGCTTTATAGAGATTGTGTGTGACACTTTCTACATACAGTGTCAGTGCAAATGTGCAATACAAAATCCAGCACTAGAAATATTGGAGCTTGATATTTTAACTCGGGATAATTAATTTAAACAGCTGCGCAATTTGTACGCATGCATGTTAGCCCCAACCCCCAAGTCCCAACTGACAAAAAAGTGGCAGCTATAGAGCCTATGATTGACTATTAAATTTCGTCAAAATGACGATATAGAGATATTTCTTTCCAATCCGTACCCGCAATAGTTATAATTTTGTAAAATGTAAAATATATTGTACACAAATAGAAACATGATCATCCACCGAAATATGAATAAATATACTGGCTCGAAAGTTGTAGTATGCAATTAAAAAAATATTAATTAATGTCATGAAAAGATACATTGATCTCAAATTTTATTAAATTTTCGTCAAAAAGATGCATGTGTTTACATACAAATGAGTTATGTACCGCATCAACGCATGTGTTCAAACTTCAAACGCACAATATATTTCAAGCGTAATTTTGTTGTTCATTTAGAATTGAAAATATATATGGAAAGGGATGCATGTACATATCTAGTCTTTATATTAATGTACTTCTGCAATGAGGACTAATTCGTAAATTTTGTATATTTTCATGGTAACAAAGCAAAGGTTTTTTGCTTTCTATATTGGTTACTTTTTTTATTGATGTTGACCCAAAAGAAAAATAAGCAGATTAAATAACGATTCGCGATGCCCATGTGGATGGTGCTTAATTAATCCAAATTAATTACTTTCTTGTTCAAGTAATCATGTAGCAACAATAATTAATACTGATTGATGTCTCACCGAAGTTCAGATTTAATGTGGATGGCATCGTGCTTCACAAAATGTATCTATCTGTCTAATGCGAATAGCAGTTATTTAAAGGAGATTCTCGTTTAATTTATCCTATAATTTTTTTTTATTTTTCCGAAAATCTTGACAGAAGCTGCCAAATTTATCCTTTAAAATTCATTATATCAATTTCAAGATTGTTATAACAATTGACAATTGAATATATCCATAATAAAAAATTATCTTTCCAACACTTGACAATTGAATAGCAATTAGTTGTTGGCATTTTTAAAAATGAAGGAAGAAAAAAAACTTGACAATTGTCTTCTTCTTTTTAGAGAAAAAATAAGTTGGAGCGAGTTGGATGTTTTTGGAGCTAGTTGAAAGAAATACCAAATATATATTTAGTTAGTGCTGAAAAAATGAGGTAAACTTCATCAAAGGCACATCTAATATTGAAGGGAATATTCCTTGATTTCTGAAAAACAAAAAGAAATGCATCATTTTGTCCGTTTTCATTTCTAAAAGGATAAGAACAGCAGTCTGCGGTGCCACATTATTTCCAAACTTGACCTATTCATTTCAGTGTATTCACCAACTGGAGGCTAACAATTGTTAATTCAGCCACTTAAATAGACTACAATAATTATTATCATTTTAGCAAGTCCTAAAGCAAAAGGAAAACAAATAGCAAATTAAGACTGCTACCGCTTCCCTATATTAATTTATAGGGTAAATTTCGCTGTAGGTCACTAAACTTTGTTATTTGTCACGAATTGGTCACTCAAGTTTGATTTGTCCCTTTTAAGTCACTCAACTTTGTTATTTGTTCCAATCAAGTCCTTCTATTTTTTCCATCCAAAATTTTAACGGAATATACTAATTCCGTTAGTATTTTGGATGGAATATGCTCATTCCGTTAATATTTTGGATGGAATGAGTATATTCCGTTAATTTTTTGGACGGAATAGGAATATTCCGTTAAAATTTTGGATGGAAAAGTGTAAAGTGACTTAATTGAGACAAATAACAAAATTGAGTGACTCAAAAGAGACAAATCAAACTTGAGTGACTAGTTCGTGACAAATAACAAAGTTTAATGACCTACAGCGAAATTTACCCTAATTTATAGACTCAATTTTTTTCAAGGGAAATTTCATATGTATCTCTCAATTATTTTAAAATTACATATTGCTCTTTCTAAAATTCATAATATCATATTTGTCCTGAAATTTAAAACTTACAAATTTGCTCAATTTTTTTTCTTTCTTTAGTATTAAAACTCATTTTAAATTTATAAAGTACCTAATTCATCCTTTATTAATAAAATAAAAAAATTATGTACCAAGTGTAAAATATATAATTGGATAGTTTGTAAGAGCATATGATATTATAAATTTTAGAAGGAAAATACATAATTTTGAGGCTTTGATGTAATATTCATCCTTCATTCAAGTAGATATAAAAAAAATTAGTATAAAATCAACTGGTAAAAATATGATAAAAAATTAATGTATTGTAACTTATGAATATTTTCTTTTTACTGCTTGACTTTATAATACGTTAATTTAAAAATTATAAAGTTGGCATGTAAAGACATCACTCTTGAAGTAGATTGGTTTCAACAGTACGGATTCGTCATTTGAAGTCATCCGATAGGTTTTAGAGTTAAATTCACCCAAAAAATATAGGTTTATGAGTTA
Source organism: Carex rostrata (assembly GCF_964058835.1). NCBI lineage: Eukaryota > Viridiplantae > Streptophyta > Magnoliopsida > Poales > Cyperaceae > Carex > Carex rostrata. The sequence goes on from NC_135931.1 coordinate 10,391,041, forward strand.
TTTTAATACATTCATTTTTCATTATTTTTTTACCGCTTGACTTTGTACTAAATGAATTCGAAAATTTGAAAATTGTATATGTATACGTATCACTTGTGGAGTAGATCAGTTTAAACGGTTTGGATTCGTCATTTAAAACTAATATGATAGATTTTAAAGTTATGTTCATCAAATCTTCTTGATAAGTATAGTGCACGCTAGCTTTACTCAAGAACAACTTAGTACTACTCATTTATAATAAAACAAAATGTTTATGTAATATTTGTTTCATAGAAATATTCTGAAAATTATCCAGAAGTTATATATTTTTTAATCACGCATGAAGAATTATATGTTATCAAATCGATCATATTAATTTTATCTTATGACAAATTCACATATTTTTGACGTTTATGACTCTATTTTCATCTACTTTTGAAGCCCTTGATAATGACAATTTAAAAACTCAAATAACACAAGGATCACAAGACGTGATGTCGTGATCCACTGTATAAATTTTATTTGGAGGTGGAAATTTCTAACTGGCTTGAAGGATCTGTCCTATCCAATATAAACTCGAATAGTTTGAAAAGCCAATTGGTATATTGACACGTCTATTTATAATTTTCTATATACACATAAAAATTATCATATTTCAACCTCCTTTTAGTGGAAACTAAAAACTTTAGAAACCGAAACTTTTTTAGTTACCACCCTAAGATTTCAAATTTCTCACTTTACTGTTGTTTTTTTTTTTTTTTTTTAAATTCACTTCTTACCATCCACGTCCAGTTTGCGCATCAAATATATGTTTTATATTTAAAATTATGTTTTGTCTCAACTTCAATATATGACCACTTTTCGAAAAACTTGCGATAAGAAGATATCAATTTATAACGCATAGCGTTCATCGGAATTTCAGAATTGAAAAAAAAAAAAACAAAGAAAAGAGCCTCAAAACTTGAGTTGAAGTTTTTGATTAAGTTTTTTTCAGTCTAATTTTTTTATTTTCTTGTCCTTTACTAATACTTTTTCTTAGACATTATTTATGTATATGTATGAAATCTCAGATCTTGAGTTTATTTTTGTTATATTTTCATTTTTTGATTTCAAATGTTATTCATGTAAATGTTTTCATTTTGAAATTTAATTTAACGTTTTTGATATTCAAACCTAGGTTATGCTACCCAAAAAAGCAACAATAGCTAAGGTTTAGTTTAGTGTTTTTGTCTGAGATTTACAAAAAAATTAAAATTAGTATGCCAATCTGGTCTGCGCACCACATTGACGCACCAGTCAAATTTGGTGCGTAAGCCCAGCTTGCGTGGGTGGTAATATATGAATTTTGAAATTTTTAGTGGTAAAGTGAGAATTTTAAAGTTTTAGAGTGGTAATTAAAAAAATTCCGACTTCAGAAACAATATCTCCAAATAAATTTTTACAAATTCTTGATGACAATTAAAGTAATATCAAAATATTATAATTAGTTTTTGTGCACATTAAAAAGTGATATACTCATATTTAACAATTTATCTTTATTTAGATATTGAAGTTTTTGAAGTACAACATAGTAAGTTTATTCGTATTCCCCCTTTTTTTCCCTCTTCGCCGCTAGTATCTTGCTTGAAATTTGGTCAAGAAACACTGCTAGAGACTTCTCTTTTCTAATTGATTTCTTGAACATTTTTCCTTAGGTGGGCATTCCACGTGTTTCATTTTACTGAAATAACTATTTTTAACGAATTTTTAAACATTCAAACTTATCTTTATAATACTTATTGATGATATCACCGTCTGCAGCTCTTCGACCAAACACAATTGCAATATAATCAATAGCTAAATATTGTAATAGTTTAGTTTAATGGTAGATCGCCGCACGCATCCATGAAGAATTTATTTGACCAATTCAATTTATACGAATATACGATCAAGTACAAATTAACAATGCTCCAGAAGTCATCAGTCAGTACTCAGCAATTACTTAATTATACAAGTCTTGCTGAACATAGAGGAACAGAAAATATAACCTCATCACTCAGTATTATTCAAAAATGACCCTCAAACTTACATAACTTTTATTAATATATACAGGTTGATTTTGATATTTTAACGATTATATCTTCTACTAGGAACATTCGATTGAGTTAAAAAAAAAAATCATAATATTCCCCAATTCATTTATACAAGTAAAGTCTAACTTGGAATATATTTAAACATATTTTTGTTACTTTCATCACTTTAATCCCTGTAAATTTGAGTGTTCTTATAGATATTGTTTGAAAAATATATGTGCATCATTTTTCGGAACTTTTTCCAATCTTGAAGTTTCAAATTAATGCATGTTCTTTGAATAAAAACTATTTGCTATTTTAAGATACAAAAAATATATATTACATAAGATTACGAAGTTTAGCAAACTATAAAATTTCAGTTTGATTTATATTATCAAGTCATTTCAAATTTTGCAATATGCTGCATAACTAAAAGAGTTTTGTATTAATTTAGAAAATATACCCAAATTTTCATTAGCCTCTTCTAGACTTGTTGCTATCATTCTTCTGTTTTAAAATATCTAATTTTTGGCATTGTGTGTGTTGCACTAATGCTAGCTTATCATTATTTTTGATGTTTGTGCCTTTTAAGTATAATTTAAAAGATGAGGGTTCAAATGCACCCAAATGCACTCTATCCTTTTGCTCCGTTTTTAAAGTCCGAATAGTCAATCCAAACCGTTAGATGCGATCTATATATTAAGATGTGCTTGGAGATCAAATTTTATATTTTTTGGAATTTTTTTACTATTTATTAAGCTACTTTGAAAATCGCTGATCCAATGGTCCAGAAAATGTAAAATATAAATAGTAAAAAAAATCAGCAATTTTCAAAGTGGCTTAATAAATGTTAAAAAAAATCCAAAAAATATAAAATTTGGTCTCCAATCACATCTTAATATATAGATCGCATCTAATGGTTCGGATTGACTATTCAGACTTTGAAAACGGAGAAAAAGAATTTGAAAGACATGATGCATTTGGGTGCATTTGAATCCTCCTCAATTTAAAATTACTGAAATAAGTTTTACTCTGAATTTTAGGAGTAAGAGGCGAAGTAAACTTCTAACTCCACACTTAAGTAGTCAAATGGAGAGTAAAATAGGAGTAAGATGGGAGTTAATCCAAAGTAACATACTTCACCTCTGTAGGTGGATTAACTTAATCCACTTGTATGGCCAACTATAGTAAGTAAAGACACATTTTTCAACACATTACTCTTCCAAGTAAATTAATTAAAACTATGACTTAAACTATCAAACAAGATATGAAATATGAAAAATAACATGAAGTAAGCAATTTAATCTTATTAACTAATTTATTCAAACACTTTAGAGCTCTATCAAAATTGATCTTCATACCCCGTCTTTTCAGGCTAATTTCAAATCTGTAACGGTCAGTGCATTAATGCTGTACCTTTCAAATCTGTAACGGTCAGGCTAATTTTCACATCCTTTCGGAACATCAAAATCACAAGAGGTTTGGTAATGCTCAATTTTTATAGAATGTTGAACCAATGAATCAATTAATGAGTCCGGCTAGTATAACATCGGTGTCACATGACATTAATTTCAAAATTGATTGAATAGACTTCAAATTACTAATTCAAATCGTTCAAACTAATTTACTTTATGAGTGATGCATTTACATGCAAACTTTTTTATATTTTCGAGTTATTTTAGTATCAAATCAAGCGGTTTTAAAATTGAAAAATGAATGTATTAAAATTAACTTAAAAACTCACACATTTGACCGCTTGACTTGATACCAAATAAATTCAAAAGGTTATAAATTTTACATGTAAATGCACAACTAATGAAGTAGATCAATTTGAATGGTTTGGATTCATCGTTTGAAGTCAATTCGATAGGTTTTGGAATTAGTGTTATATAAACTGAAATGACACTGATGTTATAGTAGCCATACTTCAAATTAATCCCAATTTTCGTTAAAAAAATGTTTTTTTTTCTCAGAAATGTTGTACTCATAATTTAGAACCTCACATTATTACCAACTCTCACTGCAATGCTAATGATGGTGCTAGAAAGGGTTTGACAAACCTATTATAATTCTTTGCGTGGCTTGATAACTTTCTAAATTGCATTTATCAATTTTAAAACAACTAAATCTTTATTTATTACAATTCATAATAGTATTCGTGTATTCCAGAAGATCATAGCACGATAAAGTAGTAACCAGCATACAATGATGTCAGGTGCTTTAATTTTACATTAATTTACTTTCACAATCATAAATTAATTATATCCACGTCTAATCTTTCCAATCAAAAGCATCTCTAGTGGACAGGGCACAGCCACATAGCCGACATCTCGGGCTCAAGATTGTTGCGCTTTCAATTTCAAGCGTAATACCAAATTCACAGCAATAAATTATGAATTCATTAGAAAATGATAGATTAAAGACTTTTTGCTCGACCTGTCGCCGTTATGAAAAGAAAATGATAGAATAAAGACTTTTTGTTTAAACGGGATGAATGATAGATCATGTACCTTTTCCTTGTCAAAATGGTTAGTAGGAAGCAACTTCAATTTGAATTGACAGATACATGAAAGTATAACTCACAGTACTACAATCTCGCCAGATTCAGAGAACAAAAAATCAGAAGGATAAACACAACATCTTTAAACTTTGAAACAGACCAGAATTAAAGAATATTGAAACACGCACAAACAAAACGATTAGTTAGAAATGATACAACTAGGCATGATGCTGCTCCTCAAAATGACTAGCTAAGACTGCATATAACAAGTATCATATGTACCATAAATTCTAGAGCCCTCTCTCCAAAATTTTACAAGACAGGACTTCTGTTGCTGTTCAAACTGTTCCGTTATGACTAGACCCCTTTGCCTCCATTTCAACATGATCTGCAGGTAGAGAAGTAATACACAATGTTATAAATAATAACAAATATAAACTCAAAATTAAACGAAAAAAGTTTTATGGGTACACTCGTTCAAAACACCCCAAAGATAAAATGAGTCATCGTCAGTCAATGTCCCTTCTCTGTTTATTCAAGCAATTTCCAAACACCGCCTTTCAATTAAATGACAACCAAAGGAAGGGCAGTTTGGGCATATCTTTCAATGCAGGACAAGGTAAGCATTCATCAAATTATTCAAGTTTCTCCGGAGTACATGAAATTGAAACTGGCTACTAAAAATAATTGAGGCCTGCTAACATTCACCCAAATGTCACCCTCAGCTAGCCCACCAACGCAGGCTTCATGTCATCCACCTTTCCATAGTGCGAACCATGCACGAAAGGTAAACTTTTATAGGGTTCACACTCACCAAAACTGAACAGAGTTCACGCATGGCAAACAAGGATGGTGAGTACCGGGAAATTTGCCCAGACAAGTAAAATCAATTTCCAAAAGAACTCTCAAGTATGAAATACAAGGGAAGAAATCTTACTGACCTTTTTTCTTATAAAAGCAAGAACAGAGTATATCTTGAAGTGGTTTCTTTGGGACTGGAATCAGCTTTCCCACAGCAGCTAAAACCCAACTATCCAAAAGAAAGTAAAAAAAATAACATCAGTGTTAAGAAAAACCAGCCACAATTTGTTTGATTATAGCAGCATCAAGAGGAGAACAACAAATTAATAGGTACATAACTTAGTAATGAAGAGTGGAAGTCTGTGGTCAGGTACCAAGGAATTCATATCACTAGAGTTAATTCAAATTTTAAGTAGTTCCAGACCTTTCTGATCTGCTTTAGCACGGATATTAAAGGGTCCCTGTGCATTCCACATTGGGCCGGATTGGCCCAGATTCTGACCGGACGGTCCGGATTTAAACTCAAAATTTGAGTTACTTCAGTGGATCTGGACTCAAAATTTGAGAACCATGCCTGACTGGTATCATACCGCAGACAATAATTGCAAATCCTTTAATATGAGGATAAATCTACTGAAAGGTCTGCAGTCAGTGAAATCTACATGTATATGTGCAATGGTACTATACCAGTAATTGCTATTACAGTAAAGATATGACCATGTAGAAGCCAATAGCAATAGAAAGAAGGGAAGTTGATACACATATACAGAGAGAGATGGAGACCTGAAGAAGGCAATAGCAATAGAAACCAACCAAAGCTTCCAGCTCAGTTTCACCGTTGATGCGAATTTTCCAAGAAACTCAATAATTAAAGCCTTCAAGAAGAACAATAGTTAATACATGAAAATCAAGGGAGAATAGGTACCCATGTATAACATGTACATTTCATTATGGCACCTGAAGAATGACAGTTATCCCAATGATCCCAATGAAGAGACGGTTTTTCATAATCCCCTCAAAAATATTCAGTTCCTCTGGCTTCCTAGAGTTAAACTCATTGAACACCTAATAATGAGAAAAATCTTATGAATTTATCTTTTAATTGGTCCTTGTAAAGGACATTTGCAAATCTAAAATAGAACGGTGAAAGAGTAATGGAACATACCTGACAAAACACAAAGGTATTGAAAATGAATGTGTTCTTCACTTTCTCAGCGTGTGCTGCATTGTCTTTCTCCAAGCCGAGAATGCTTCGGCCTCTAAAATTGAGTGTGAGAAGCACAACAATTTGATAAAATGCCTGAAATTAACCAAAGATTACTCAAATAAAAAGAACACATTTCATACATTATTGACATAAAATAATTGGTTCAGGAGTATGTATAATGTACCTGCACAAACAAGTTCCTCCACATGATATTTGTTACCAGAGGCTCCCTATTATAAAACACAACGAAAAGAAATTATAAAAAACAAATAGAAGCTTTTAAATTGAAATCCCATGCCTTATACATGGCAAATATCATATCATGCCTGAACATAGTAAGAAGACAAATATCAACCTCTGGACCTGTCTTTAGTTTGCTGCTACTATCTACATAAAGTAACATCTTTTAAATAATTCAGAGAGGGGTATATGCCACGTGCACGCCCTTTATAGAGAAAAAATTCATCTCGCGATGTCATGATCATTGTATTGTTATGTAAACCATGCATGAAATTCTTCCAACCCAAATATAAAGAATAAAAAATAACTATACAAGTAACAAATAGATAAACAAACCTGCGACCAACAGGAGGCCGGTTCATAAGGCTGTCAGTAGGAGGCTCCGTTGCCAAAGCAAGAGCTCCTAGTGTATCCATTATCAGATTAACCCAAAGCAGCTGTTTAAACATAACTAAGTCATGAATGAAAAGCAAATATAGAAAAGTATTAATCCTAGTTACAAGAAAGGTTGGGATTTGGAAACTAGTGCTCAATCAACCTGAACAGCATTTAATGGGACATTGCCAGTTGAAACAGCTGCCACAACATTTATCACAAGAGCTGCCACATTTACAGTAAGTTGAAACTGAATAAACTTCTGGATATTTGCATAAACAGATCGGCCCCATCTCACAACCTATATATTTACATAGGACAATAAACTAACATCAATTAAAAAATATTAAGATATCAAATAGCTGTAATAATCACTAGAGATCACTGTACAAGAACTTACTTTAACAACTGATGAGAAGTTATCATCAAGGATTATGATGTCAGAGCTCTCTTTTGCTACCTCTGTTCCTTGAATGCCCATTGAGAGCCCAATATCAGCCTAAAAAAAAATTGTTAGAAAATTCAGAACATGATGAAGAATTCATAAATTCCAAAATTACATTCTTTAACCTCATGTAAAGCAGGGGCATCATTGGTTCCATCTCCAGTTACAGCAACAACATGGCCTCGGTTTCTCAGAGCTTTTACCAACAGCAACTTATCATTTGGTGATGACCGACCCATTACCTAAAGAACGTTGATAATCAGAAATACAAAAAAAAAAAAATGTTCTTCATTTTGTAAGCCAGCTTGCCTGGGAAAACATCCAAGTTGAATTTGTGTCAGCCTATTTGTCTTCTAAAATGTAGAAAATACTGTCCTCTACTACTTGCCTAAGAAAGAAACCCATGTAACCTCTATTCCATTCTGATCTTTTAAGAAAAACAGTGAGGAAGAAGAGTTGGTATAGACGACTTCACAAAATTTCCAATATTTTCTATGTACAGTAAGAATAACCATAATATCTGCTGTTTCACAAGACTATACATGATACCTTTGACGTTAACAGGGGTATATATGACCTCCATCCATTATATTTTGCATTTTCTTCTGTTATTATTTTATATTTTTTTTATTTATATTGTTTTTTTCCAATAGTCTCCAGGAAATAAATTGAACATACAGATATTTTCTCGGCAACCTCCTCTCTCTCTGCATCAGAGAGAACACGAAAAACCGTGCCTTCGATAAGGGTCGGCTCGGTCGCCTCCGGATCTGTGAGAATTCCACATTCCAAAGCGATAGCTTTGGCTGTTTTAATATTGTCTCCAGTGACCATGCGCACCTGTTTTTTTTATATGAAAGTTGCTAAATTAGTTGCAAACTACTTGACACATAGTTTAGTTATTCTAGATTTGTTGACTTACCTTCACACCAGCACGAAAACACAGCTCAACAGCATCTTTTACTCCAGGCCGGCATGGATCCTAGAGAAATTATGAGTTGACAATAAATTAAGGAAAGAATACTTTCTAATAACCATTATTGTCTTCCTGTAAAATGATAGCCGCTTTGCATTCTGAAATATCACTAGAAAATGCTCACTTCCATTTTCAAAAATTTACCCAAATCACTCCTTGATTCTTGTTTATTTAAGTTGAATAGAATGTAATTAGTGAGACTTCAGCAACTTTGATAAAAATTACAAAGACAAGGACAAAGTAGTACAGAGTTTAAATTTTTATAGTTGCATAATACACAATGATTCTTGAAGTATTGTGACAAAGTAGAGCAATTTTGAAGTTTCCAAAAAGTTTACCCACTCTAAGCACTTTATTCACGACATAAGAAGTTAACCATTCTTACCTTAATACCAACTATACCAAGTAACACCAGCTCGTTTTCAGGTATGGCCCAATCAGATCTCTGGTCCTCTTTTGGCACATTTTCAATCTCGAAGGGCCTATATGCAAAAGCAATACACCGGAGGCTAGCTTCCGCCATTCCTTCAATCATCTTCTTGACCTCTTCCATCTAAATTTTTGCCATCCATAATAATTAAGTTACATAGTACAAGGAACAATGAACTTTTACTGAAACCCAAGGTATCAGACAAAGTAGAGCAGTAAAAGTGAGGTTTGCTTGACCTTTTCAGGTGTCATAGGCTGTGCTGAACCACTGGAATCAAGCCAACTTGTACAACAGGAAAGAACAATTTCAGCTGCTCCTTTCCAGTGCAAATGCACCTCTGAACCTTCCTGCATTGACAAAAGATAAACTCATATCCATGTAGAAGTTGTCATGGTACAGATATATAGAGATAACATCTCATATGATGTAAATAAAGCAAAATTTCCCAGAAGACCTACTGTATGCTGGCAATATATACGTTATCTCTTATTAATTTTCTAGGTCTGAAGTAGAATGCTTGAATAACTATATACCGGATGACAAATACTGTGTACAACTAACAACAAAGGAGGAAAACAAATCATTCAAACAGAGATGAAATACCCTGTTCAGAAATGAGTTCATTATTCCATAAAGAGAAAATCACAATATTTATATCACATTTCTGGACAGACGTTGTATCCAACCGAATACTCACTAGTTTATTTTTTTTCCTGCACTGACTAGACAAATAAAGTATCTTGTACAGCAACATTGAATAAAAAAGTATCATAATTACATGGTTTGGAAAAAAAATTGAAAGTACTAATGTAAGAAGAGCCTATTACCACTTGAACAGCAACCCCGCCACGCTTTTTTTCGGAGTTGAAAGGGAAGACCTGTAGGATTGATGATTTTCCCCTAGCTTCATTGAATATCATCCCAAGCTATGTTGGACATTGGAAAACAAAACCATACAAAGATGAGCATCTCTCTTGACTATAGGAAAGGATGACGAGAGTTTTAGGTTTATTTTACTTTCACTTTATATAATGTTAAATTTAACATCATTATTTGCTGGTTTCAACATATTTACCTGTAGTCCCCAAGAAAGAATTGCCTTCTCTGTAGGTGACCCAGTTATCTCGGTTTCTTTACCATCCTGTCAAACAAGCCAGCAACTTTTAAGTACATTCTATTACCAACTTCCATGAAATCTGGAACATTGCACACATGAAATCTTCCATGTTTTTAGGGTGTATAAGATGTTCCTTACAGAATCAACATTTTAGTTTATTATCCTTTTTCGAAGGGAAACCAGCTCACAAAAAAATCCCTTTTATCTTATTTTATTTTAATTTAAAACTTTACCTCTGGTATAAACACACTTCCAGATGTATTCTGAGCTATCCCTTCAACAAGGAGAGAAACTAATATGTCAGAAACGTGACTTGACTTCTTCTTCGAGAAATCTATTTTCTCTCCTCCAACATAGGCTTCCACAACTGTCATCTAAAATTTTAACCAAGAGAATAAAATTAAATCAAGTCTTATATACTCACAATCAAATGAGAAAACCTCAATTTACCTCGTTTAATGTTAATGTGCCCGTTTTGTCACTACAAATGGTTGTGGCGGAGCCCATAGTTTCACAAGCTGAAAGCCTCCGCACCTGCAATGTAAGTCATGTAGAATTATTATCTGTGTTTTGGGTTTTGGATATGGTAAGTTCATACTTAAAACGAAGACATACCAGAGCCTTGTCAACCATCATTTTTCTCATGGAGTAAGCTAGGCTACATCAATAGAAGAAGATAGTAGTATAAATATTAGAAAAACAGAAGCAGCAATAACCATAAGCAGTGATAATAATAAAAAATGAACATTTAGTGTCTATGAATCAGAAATATTTAATAAAAAGGGTAGCTTATATACGTCAAGGTGACAGCAAGTGGTAGCCCTTCTGGCACAGCAACTACAACAATTGTTACCTGTTGATAAAAAACAGTTAAAAGTGCATACGGGAAGAAGCAATGATAACAAACAATAATTGAAACAATATAAACCTATATTTTTTAACAATTTTATTATAATTCAATTCATTATATGAAACATTGCATCGACAAATCCTGATTCTCCTGAATAAGGCCATAATTACTCCTGTGCTACTACTTTTTTCCCTACCTACCTGTTCATCAAATTATTAATTATGCATTTAAATAGGTTAGAAAGATCAAAGGTACTCTCGGTGGTAGCTGACTTTGTTTTTCAAAACTCTCCGCAAGCAGGCTTCTTGCAATTTCTCAATAGTGTTGTCGATATATGTTGAAATAACTGCATTTGATTCGAAATTGTAAAATTAAAATGCTTACCGCAACTGTTAGAATTTTAACCACCCCATTTATAGTCTGCTTTGTATTTGTCTGTCCTTTTATATATTGGACGGTTCCATCAGCATTCTCTGTGCGCCCCAAAAAGTATCTACAGAGCAAAAGAAATATTTAGCAGCAAGCAGAATACAAGAAAGTATCTACATTCATCTGCAAGATCGTAATGTGTGATACCTTACTATAAGAACAACTAAAACAGCAGCCGCAACAGAGAGGCCAACCGCACCAATGAAAGTGGCGACTCCATTTAACCGCACCTATGGTTCAAATAATAACACCAGAACATAATTACATACATACAAACCATAGAATTTCTTCAAATTATAGCCCCAAATGAAATATCCATCAGCATTTTAACTGATTATTTACACATGATAACCAACACATAGACTAATGTGATGGGGTTACTACTCAAAATTTTGACAATGCTGAAACTTCAAACACTGAGCTGCTTTTTTCCTCCCGAGAAATATAATTGAGCTAAGAAGATTATTGCCTTGTAAGTTCCAAACTTCCAATTGACAGGTTTTAAAAATAGTCAAGTAAATTTTTTTTGTTTAAGTCTTTTTTCTGCAAATAACCCAGAAAAAATTTGGGTTATGTGCATATGTGAGAAACATATGTTTATACTTGCTGAAGTGAAAAATAAATGGGAAAAATTAAAACCTGAAGAGGAGTCTCTTCACCGTTGTCTTCTGATATGCTCGCCATCAACAGACCCCATTCAGTGTTAACACCAACAGCTGTAACCTGAAAATAGTGTTTAAAATATGAAATCATAGAAACTAAACTGCAATTGGAAGTCTACCCCCCACCCAAACCCGCACTCCCCTTTCTCCCTAGTATATTGAAAACAAATAAATTTTCAACTCCAATGAAAGCAAGTGTGCTTGGTACAATTCATTTATTTACCAGCATGGTGCCAAAACCATCAGCCACTTTGCATCCAGACATCAAGAATGGCGACTTCTGGTCCTTCCGAACCTACAAAAAGGAAATTAAAGAGAAGGTTTAGTCTCAAGCAGAACTAGTTTAGACATAGAGTAGATGCATAATACTCACTAGTTTACTCTCTCCTGTCATGCTAGACTCATCAATAGAGAGAGAATGACCACTTATCAATACACCGTCAGCCGGAACCTGGTACAGTTTAAACTCTGTTAAAACATATATGAAATATATATTGACAATTGACAATACTCTCAATAGATTTTATACCTGATCACCAATTTTTAATGGCACAACATCACCTACTACGAGGTCATATATTGAGACTGCCATCCTTCTACCACCTCGGATTACCTAACATTCAAAGACATAAAGCTACTAAAGCATGCAAATCCTAAAATTTCATCAAATGAAAATGTAAATATAAAAATAAACCAATACCTCTAAATGTATATTTTGCTTTTCCTCATTTAGATTTTGGAATTGAAGAGACTGTTTATAATCGCTGGTAGCTAATTGAAAATTAAAATAAGTAAACAACAAGTGAAATTTGCTGATGCAATAGAATTTGCAAAAAGAAAAGAATGGTCATAAAATTTATTGAAAATCAGTAATCAAGTGCATGTACCAGTAACAACTATGACCAAAATAACAGCAAAGGCTATGCTTGCACCATCATACCAGCCCTCTTTGATACCCTACATTCAACAACACAAGAAACGGTACAAGGTTTGGAAAACGTACTTCAAAATAAAACGAGACCAGGAATATGCTCAGGAGAAATAACATCAAAACAGATCAGAAGTGCCTACATCCAATTACAAAAAATAAGATACCTCAGTCTTGATGCCTAATACAAGAGAAATCACAGCAGCCACCATTAAGATAACAAGAGTCAGGTCTTGGCATGCTTCCCACAGGAAAACCTAAAGAAGTAAGATCAGAAAATGCCTAAAACAACGGGAAATGATTAAGAAGTATACTCATTTGTATTAACAAAGAAGAACTTACCAAAATGTTTTTTCCCTTCTTACGTGGGTAAGTATTTGAACCAAATGCAGCTTTCCTGTTTGACACATCTGACTCATCTCCACTAATTCCCTTCTCAATGTCGGTTTTCAGCATAGTTTCTAGCCCTTTAATCTATATATAAAAAAACAAAGTAAATTAATAAGAGCTAAAGAAATTTGAGGTATTGATGGAATAAGAAGCTATAAAGGGAGAATAAGCACTTACCCCACCATATTCCTCCATAGCAGAATAGTTATGCTCTCTGGTCATTAAGGTGAGTTGCTCTTCTCCAATTTCAAAGCCATTTTCACCCCCATATCCCTCTAAACAAAAATGATATAAGACAAATGCTTTTAAGGTAATTGCCATTGACAACAAAAACAAAATTTCATGTCAAAAAAAGATTAAATATGAAATTAGATGGAGTTAGTACCTGGCAAAGACTTTGGTCTAACATGTTTTTTTCCAGCCTCTTGAAATCGAAAAGCAGCCTGATCAAATGAAAAGGCCAATATTATAAGTAGGATTCAGAAATTTTTAACAAGGTGATTAATATTACAAGGTTTATGAGAAAAATATACCCTTATGACATGAATATTGGCACGAATCTTCGTTCTGAGCTCTTCTTTTTGTATTTCCCTTTTCAAGTCTAGAGTGTATCTAAACCGACGTGATGCATTCAGAACTATTGCCATTCTCTACAAATAAAAAAAAATTATGGTATATAAAACAAGTATTAAGCAACTGCTCAATTTTGCAACATTTTACATAATCACAAACCAACATCAGCGTGAAATCTAACAAAAATGACTTATTTTGCCAAACATAGGTATAAATTTTTAGCTTGTACTTTTTAAATTTTTAGTACTTCACAACATGGTATCAAATCCACTGGCCACTGGATTATATTCACTCAAGAGCCAATTGCTAAGGACAGTTGCTATTGAGATGTTACAAACTAGGTAAAACCAATTACATGGCAGAGTCCAATAATGCTCAATACATTTGCAATTGGAACCGGTAACCGCCATAAAAAGTATAAAATAAAGCTCAATACATTTGAGCCAAAATTAAAAGATGAAATAAGAAATAAAACAATCAAAACTTTGCAAAAAAAGAAAAGGAGATTGCGTCCAGTGGAGTACTGATCGGAATCCTCTTGCTGGTATGCTACTGGTGCTGTTGCGCCAAGTACCCATCCTTGTCAGTAATTCGCTTGATACAATTATTCACTTTAGTCCCTGATTTTTTTTTTTTGTTTGCGTCACCCTTGCGGTAATGGAGCTGCCACAAGACCTCATTCTTGATTTCTTATACCTCCTTGTTGCTATCACTAAACGTCCGTGAACATCGTTCTCTCAATACCTATTGGCGCTCTCATTTTTAGATCTATGAGTATTAGACATATCTAACTTTGTAATGGAACGGAGATGAGTTTTATTTATACAAGGTTTGTATGTAAAAGACCATGCATAATGTGTGTGATTCAAACTTATTGACAGTGTATGACATGCAGCACGGTCTATTTAGTTGCCAATGGATCCTCATCAAGGTCGTAAACTCGTAATGTATATAATTCAAACAATTAATTTTTTCTTGTTATTTTGAATCTTCTATCTCTCAACAAGGCTAATTAATTCATATTATATTTGATGATGCCCGTACGAAAATGACCTAATTCAATTTTAATTTCAAGTCTTATTAATTCATGTTTCTTTTTCTGTTAAGTGTTATTAAAACTTTTTTTTTATTGTGGGAGGGAGAAAGACGAAAAGAAAGGGAATAACTTAGAAGAAGTAGAAGGGAGGGAAAATGAGGGGAGAATTGGGGCCCACAAGGTCATTTTGTCAATAATTTTAGAGAGAGGGTATTTAGTTTGATCATTTTGCAAAGAAGGGCATTTTATAAAATTTCACTAAGTCCTAGTCCTGCCATTATTGCTCTAAAATGACATACCCCAAGAAAGTGTAGAATCAAGATGAAGTACACGCTTCACTAAACAGTACACGATTACAACCTTAAGAATGTTGCATTTATGCAATTCTGTCCACTTAATTAGACAGGAAAAACAAGCATCCAAAAAGTAAAGTATTGCTTGTGCTTAAGGTACTAAAGTAAATATCCTTTTTACACTGGATAAAAATGGGAATGAAATCTGCTCCTTTTCTTGAGAAAAGGAGGACCCTCCTATTCTCCATCCGAACCGTTTAAAATCGATCAAACGGCTTCAATTACATTTGATTTATTTGTGCTTTGAGATTCGCGCCATGTTAAAAAGAAATTGAAGCCGTTTGATCGATGTTGAACGGTTCGGATTGAAGAATAGGAGGGTCCTCCTTTTCTCAAGAAAAGGAGCAGATTGGCTTCCATAAAAATGTATGACGGGCCTCTTTATTGGTACTAGTGGTTGATGCACTATTCTATCCAAACTGTTGTAATAAAAACAAAGGGGAAATTGATTTGAGAAAATATTGCTCCTCGAACTCGTAGTGAAGCAGTAAGTGAATCTGTTTCAACTGCCGTAGAATGTTAGGTAGGATTTTGGCAACTAAAAATATATTTAATTTTCTTCATTCTTAGTAAAATTAAATTGTTGGGAGCTGGATACAATTCAAAAAAGGATATTATAATGTCAACAAAAATTAGTCAATTTCACATTGAAATGATAAATAACTTATCATAGAGTAATTAGTTTAAGTGAGGGGTTTCTTCTATATAAAAAAAATTAATTAAATGTTATAGATCCAGAAAACAGAGAAATCCAGAGTTTTGCTGTATTCATTACAGAGAAATTAGGAAGAAGCAAGAGACTAAGGTGACAGGTACCCGTAGCTACATAAAACAAAAATTATAAATAAATTAATGCAAAAGAAGAGCTTTCAACAACAGTGAGCTATTGTGAATACCATGACACACAAAATTTATCAAGCGGCGGATAATTTAGAAGGAAAAAAAAAAAAGTTAATACCAAAAAATGAACAAAAATGTATCTTTTGACGCCTCTGGTGTCTATTTAATGGAATCTGGGGGCTAGACTCCCATGTTTCTCTTTCAAAAAAAAAAATGAACAAAAATAGAAACAGAACTTACTCGCCACCGTTTCAAGTGGTCTATGGTAGCCCCCTTGGGAGGAATATCGAAGATACTTCCAGAGCATCTCCGACGATCGACGGTACCCTCGCCGTTGGACCGGCGGCTATCCATTTTCTCTTCTCACAGGAGAGATGACACCTCGCGTAGATGGAATCTGCTCCGTTCAAAAGTTGAAAGAAAAACGACACGAAATGGGATAAAGCAAGCAAGAGAGGTGTGACTTGTGAGTGTTTTAATGAGTAGTCTCAGTATTAACTTTTGGACAAATAAGGCAATTACTTGAGATTGCGAAACCGAAAAGGATTGCAATCCACCGATACACGTACACCAATGGAGAATTTGTTCTCTAACTTTCCGTATCTATTTCTTTAATCTGGGAATATTTTTGATCTTGTCTAAAAAACTTTCCCGCGTCTTTTCGCTATTTCCAAATCCTGGACGAGTAATATAGTACTTTGTACGGCTTGTCGACGGAGTGCATACTGAGATATCTTACTTTTGCGTGACAGACGTGTACGGTGATGATTGGGGGAGCGCAGGGGACCAGTATTATTTTTACTTTTAGATTCGTGTAGAATGTATTTCACCGGTTGAGATTTTTCAGAAAAACACTTGAAGTTTGAGATATCTCAGAGGATGGGAAATCCTGTCGACGTTCACTTTATGTGCTGACCAAGAAGTGTTCTCACTTCTCACGCACCGAGAATTTCTACGCTAGTTTGCAAACTACACGTCAAATCTGGACGAGTAATCTTAAGAGCATCTACATCGGTTACTATTATCTGATTTCTAAATCGACGTTGCAATTGCTATTTGATTTCAGCGTTATGCGTTCATTTCTTATAAAACGATGTTTGCTTGACGACAGCATGGCAAAATACTTCACTCCTATTCGCTTTCTGCTTATCATGAGTGTCGGAAACGATAAAAGAAATTAAAACTATAATTGTTGGAATGCAGGTGAGCATAAATTAAATTTCAATTAATTGTTTTTCGAGCCTATTCAGCCATAGTATTAGTTATTTTTTATTGCAGCGTTGCAGATGCTCTAAACCTCGTCATCTTTTTTCAAAACAATTGCAGCGTGATTTAGCGAATTCCAATTGAACGGTTTCGGTTTGTATATGAATATGATAGTATGTCACTGTTACAACTACGAATATGTGTGTGTGTAGACGGATTACGATCTCACGTTTTTTTAAACTTCGTTTGTATGTATATTTATTTATGTGGAATAGAAAATTGAATGGCCTGTGAAACTCCGTCAAACCGCTATATTCATGTTTTCCAAAATACTAAACATCACTAACGGGTCAAACTCCGTCAAACCCGTCAATTCCGTTAATCTGATATGGATCCAAAATACTAAACATCACTAATGGATCAAACGCATCATTGATTGTTTTTAATCCGACCTAAATAGGTTTAGATGTCACGTTCGCTCCCAAATAAATCAATTTCATCCATTCAAAGATGATTTAGATTGCTAAGGACAGAATTGAGATTAATTTAAGGATTTGATCCGTCTCACTCTCATGATTAAATTGGCAATTTAAGACGGAATGTTATTAGTCGAGTTTCCAAGCTTGTATAGTTGTATATTACTTAAAAAAGGGAATAATAATAATAATAGACAAGGAAACAAAAGTCCTTGAAAAATTGATGTAACACCTGGACACGTGTTCAGGATCCAATTCTAATATGTATCCAAAGTACACCTGGACTCATTCTATAAAATATTACAAGTAAAATTATAACCGTTCATATAATAAGTGTCACTTAAAATTTAAAATGATAATATTAACTATTAAGCGTGATTATTAAAATAAAATTCATAAATGCTATCGTGTCCTTAGATTGCTTTCGTGGCGGTAGCTGAGCTGATAAGGTGGAGACAGAACCGAGTGAAGAGAGTGGAATTTTTAAAAAGGGGGATTCGAAATGTCGAAATCAAAATCAGAAATGGTGGGTAGGATGGTGGATTGCATGTTGGACACCTAATCGTCCTTATTCTCCGAATAAAATTTAGAAATAATCGGAGTATTTTTGGAAGGACCTACGTACGTACACGGTAGTTGAAAACTTGAATCCGATTCTAATATATATAGATACGAATTTATTGATATTTTGTGTCCACAAACGGTTTAATATTTATTATTCGATACGAATTTTAAATTTTAAAGATGGGTCCACTCTCCACATCAATTGTCCTACAAAATTCGAATTAAATTATACAATAAGAGATAATAAATAAAGTGTTTGAATATCAAGATATTAATATCGTGTTGGTCCATTACAACGGAAAATATATTATAAGAGAAAAAAAAATAATCACACACAAAATAACATACTTTTATAAAAAATAAAAAAAATACACCAATGAAAAAAATAATTCTTCAATATTGTTCATTAATAATATTAAAATAGATTGTTCTAAATTTAAACTATAAATAAAAATCAATTAGTATAATAAAGTTCAAATAATGTCGGTTTAGTGTCAAATGAAGATATCATAGTAATAGATATATTATACACGTTGCATCTGTCAAATAAAAAAATAAATATTTAATTGTTACAATTTATACTTCTACATATAAAAAAACATTAAAAATATGTAGAGAATAAATTGCAGAATATTTAATTAGATGGCTGATATTCAATCCGAAGTTTTATCTTTTAATCAAAATAGTTGACGGATCAGGAAATCTACGTGCTTAATATAAACATAGAGATATGTATTAATCAAGTGAGAAAATCGTTTATGTCAACAAAAATATTATTTAAATGAGCGAGGCTATGATACTATGCATAATCTACATTGATATGTACTGTGAATTCATATTTTTTATTTTCAAAATCAAAATAATCAATATGAATAGCTTGATACCCTCTTCGTTTGAAAATATAGTTGGATGCAAAATTTTATATTTTCCATAATTTTTACAAGTAAAAAAATCACTTGATCTAAAGACTGCGGAGCATATAAAAGTAGTATTTTTTATCTATCTAACAAAATAGTAAATAAATTTTAAAATATGTAAAAGTTATCCTCTAGACAGTGGCAGATTCCAAAAATTCAAAAAAAAAAAGACGCGGTTTGATTCATTAGTCCACTTTGAAAAATTACTGATTTGTCAGGAGAAAAAGGAGGTCCAATGCTCCGCTCTAATCAAGGTTCTAAATAGCGATTATAGCGGCATAGCAGGGAGACATAAAAAAAACTATTGTGAATAGCGTAGCTATAGCGGAAACTATTATATATAGCATTTTTTTTCTTTTCAAATTTTATATTATGTATTTCTACTAATTATCAATATGATCAATATTGGAGAATTAAGGTAACAACTAATTGACAACTAATCTAAGTCTATATTTTTTATCAATTACGCAAATAAGAAGGAAAAAAAATATGAAAAGTAACACTATTTAATAGTTCATACTTCATAATATTATATATTATAAGAGACGAAGAGAAATTAATTTTATAAGGAAAATGAAGTAAGTATACCTATTTAAACATTTTATATATTATATAATAATTAAAATCAGCTTTCAATTGAAATGAACAATAATAATTTTACAAGTGAATACTATACGAAGAGTAATCAAAAGGAAGAATTAATATTTGAATATTTCTCGATATAGAATGAGAGAATAAATCACAAATAAGAACAGAAGCACATAGTTCGATTTAGCATACTTATTGTAGAAGACCATGTAGCGTTAGAAATAGGAATAGAAGCACAGAAGCCCATATAAATTGCAAAAAAAAAACCGTGTAGCATAGCGGTAGCAATAGCGCGTCACGCATAGCGGTAATAGAGATAAGTTATTACAGCTATAGAGGTCATAGCTGAGTTAGCGCATTTTTATCTCATAGCTTAGCATTTATGGTCCGAAAAAGATATAACGCCACTATAGCTAGTTATTTAGAACACTGGCTTTAATTGATCAGGAGAGAAAAATAATATTTGCGTCGCGAGAAAAAAAGACAATGTGTATTGCGTCGCCACTCGCTAGAAGAGAGAAAAAGATGATTTGCATCGCCACCTCTCATTTCTCTTCTCTTTTTCCTTCCTCGACCTCGACTCTCTCTTTTTCAATTCTTCTTTGATAAGTGATGGAATTCTACTTTTTTTTCTCTCTTTTTTATCTATGAATTAAGATTAATTTGGTAATTGACTAAGGATTTTAATATGATAATTAGGTAATATATATTAATTTTGTCAAGGCCTTTAATTTGGTTATATTTTAATTGGGTAATTTGGTTATTGAAGACATCCAACTATCAAAGAAGGCATCCGATTTATAAAAATTTGGGTATTTTAGGAAGGCATCTAAATCTCTAACTGGTTCAACTTTACAAAGACCAAGACAAATCGAATCTAATTTAGACTCCAGACTCCAGTTACTCTCATCACTCATGAGGTTAATAGTGCCGAACAAGTCCTCCTTCTAATCCTGGTTTAAGGCCACTATTATGTCAATACAATCCAAATGAGCAAGTATTACTGAATTATGGAAAGAGTTCAAAATACGAAGACCCGTAGCCGTAGAGGCATGCTCGGTTTACTGTTATCAACTTGACTTGACTAGCCAAGTATTGCTATATTTGCTGTTCTTTATACGTTAAAGAATACAATTTATAACAACTTTTAATATTTTGAACAAATTTTGTACCTTGATTGAAAACTTGGATTTGCCGCTACCTTTATATACATTTTCATATGAATATCGTGTTGAACAGTTCATATTGGCTATTTGAATTTTAAAAACGAAAGTATAAAAAGACGGAGATATTTTATGCAAAATACCGTAACCTGCCTCGATTTAAAAATCTGACTTCATTTAAATCAATTGAATTACTAAATTGCCTTCGAAAAAACATTTTTCGTTAATATATGCATATTAGGGGAACTGATCGATCTATCAAGGCGTATATTTTTTTTTTTTTTGTGCTAGCCTGCAAATAAGTCCTTCCTACATCGGATCCGTATTTATTTTTTCTAGAACCTCAAACCGTGAAATGATCAACAAAACGATACGGATGGTTCATTTCACATTCGGATAGATTATAGAATGCTATCTGCTCTGAGATTGGTACCAACCAATCCGAATTCTTTTTTTATATATAAGATCCATTTGAGCCATGTGTACCTTTCGAGTACAATCACAAGACTTGTGAATAATTCGTTTTTTGATGATGGCAAACTAAATAGTGAATTATTTGGTTGACCGAAATTTGATTGAATTATTCACGAATTTTTTCCAATTTTTTTTGTTTTACTAATTTAGATTGAACTA
This sequence comes from Carex rostrata, assembly GCF_964058835.1. NCBI lineage: Eukaryota > Viridiplantae > Streptophyta > Magnoliopsida > Poales > Cyperaceae > Carex > Carex rostrata. The sequence goes on from NC_135931.1 coordinate 10,412,770, forward strand.
GTGAGAACGAAGCAATTTTTTTTATTATTCTTTTTGGCTTTTTTTGCTCTCTTGTGGGATTGAGATCTTCGGTCCGAAAAATTCCGAATTATTTTCGAATTATACCTAAATTATTCTCGAATTATAAATTTTTGACTCTGCCAAACTGAATCCAAATAATTAATTTGTCACTGTGCTTTTGAGTGCGGTTAAAAACCTAATGAACTCTATGTGCCTATTTCAATAGTGAAAATGTTATCAATAAAAATAAGATCTGAGCATCCTTTTTATTTTTATAAAAATTCTCGAGTTAATTATTAATTTTTATTATTCTTTATTTCGCCAACCGCTGATACAATCGGAAAAATTTATAAAATATCCTTCCTTATTAAATCATCAAACAAAATACCTCTTTTTAAACCTTTGACAAAATGCTCTGTAGATTATACTTTTCCCTACCTCCTACTCCTCCCTAGAGTCTTTGATTAAAACACATTTCTATTTTAAATTAGCATATTTAAAGAAACTGTTCATACATATCAGTTTCTTAATTGTTACGTATGATTTTTTTTTTTTTTTTGCATAATTACATACAAAAATTTTACGCAACTTTGAATAGAAGCTATTTTTATACATGATCGATAATTACAATCCTTATTATTATAAGAATGTAAAATATTTTTGAAATTACATATTTAACGCACATTTCTATTTTCGTCACAATCGAATCAACAAAATTGCTGTAGCGCAAAATGATCAAGAAACATAAACAAGGTATACCTTCAGTTACACGTCGTGAGCGCAGAGGTTTCTAGAAAGATCGAGAAGACAATCTCTCTCTATTTATCTCGGTCTCGATCTCGACAGGTGTCTAGTCTCTGCCTCTCGATTCTTTCTCAACTTGCACGGATTATTTATACCTGGCTATTCTCTTACCTTTCGGTCTCTTTTTGAATTATAGGGGGAAAAGTTACATTTTCAATATCCATGCCTTGCAGGTGAATGCAGCATATATTAGACTGCAATCGGTTAAAACAAACTAACAAAAAAGGTCAAATCTTATTGAGAGTTAAGGCAAATAAAAAGTTTTGTGAAAGTCGAATTTGTTGGAAAAAATAAAAGATTCGAAAACGATATGATATCACAAGTAATAATCAATTGCTGGTGGTTATTGCAGAAGTTTAGGTTACAACCAATTGGGCAGTTGCATTAGATAAATGTTCTGGTTCTTCGAGCCATCATACTCAAGTGCGTCCTCCAAATAATTTAACAGAAAAAGTTTTTCAATGTTGTCTAATTTTCATTTCTAACGCTAATATTCAAACATTTAAAGTTATGTTTATAATATTTTAAAATGTTACTTGCAAACATATAAATATCTGTCTCAAAACATTTCTAGATAGTTTTAACTCTTAACTACTTTTGTCTTCAAGCCAAAAAAATAAATATTATTTTCACCCACTCTTTTCTTATTTTTTCTCTAATCATTCTAATCCATTTTCCTAAGGATCCATGATGAATTTTACGAATATAAAAATACGAATGTTTTCTATTTGATTTTATATTTCAAATAAGATCCATGAAAAAATACTTTTGAGTAATTTTGAAGTCATTTATTTTTTTTAAGTAAAACTCATGAGCACTTTAAATTTTCAAGTTTTTAAATCTCAGTCTACAAACATTAAAACTTTCAAGGCTTTGTAAATGGGGTTTATATGCTTTGTACATGAGCATTGTAAATGCAGTGTTATTGTTGAGGTTTATACGCTTTGAAGTGTTGTTATTGAGGTTTGAATTCTTTGTACATGAGGTTTATACGCTTTATTCTAGAGATTTAAAGTGTTATTAATGAGATTTATACGCTTGTACATGAGGTTTATACGGAAGATTTGAATGTTTGTAAATAGAGGTTTAAATTATTTTGAAGCAAAATAGAAAAATGAAAGTCGTAGAGATTTAAAGTTGTAAAAAAAATTACGACATAAATATAACTCGAAAATTATTTTCTCATTTGAAAGAGAAAATCGAGTAAAAAACATTCGTATTTTTAGATTCGCAAAATTCATCACGGATCGTCGGAAAAATGGACGAGAATGATCAGAGAAAAACAAAAAAAAAGTGGATGAAAGAAATCTTTCAGTTTTTTGCTTGAAAACAAAAGTAATTAGGAGTTAAAACTATACAGATTTATAATTTTAATGCTTGCAGATAGATGCTTAAATGCTTGCGAGTAGCATTGTAAAATATTATAAACAAATATTTAAATGTTTGAATATCAGCTCTGAAAATGAAAGTTAAATAACATTGAAAGTTTTTTCTATTAAATTATTTGGAGGACGCTGATACGGATCAAGTCCCGGAGGACGAGGCCGTAATATCTTAGTGATTTCGTCGGCTCGACTCGTCCCGGCTAGGGATGGCAATGGGCCGAGCCCACGGGTATTTTGTCAAGCCCAGGCCTGGCCTGCCCGTTAAAAATCAATGGCCCGCCTGCCTGGCCCAAACTGGCGGGCTTAAAATTTTAGGCCCGACCTGCCCATGGGCTTTTCTTCTAGGCCCAGGCCTGCCCGTGCCTGCCTGCTTATGCCCATGGGCTACCTTACCCGGCCCGGCCCTACCATGCCCAACCAAACCAACAACAATTTTTTGTACAATCAACAGTTCAACATAAGCATAAATTAATACCAAGCATATATTAAAAAAATATATATATCCAAGGTGATATGGTAGCAAAGCCCTAAACAAAACAACACTAAGCATAATTAATACTATGCAAAACAGCACGGCAACAAAAGTTCCAATACAGCAAAACAACACAACAACAAAAGTTCCAGCATAACAAAACAACAACACAACAAAGTATAATTTAGCACAAATATAATTTAATACTAAGCTAAAAATAAAAATTTAACAGTTACACAAATATTATTTAGCAAAAGGAAACATAAATCATTTATTATTGTGAAGGAAGCAAATGTCAAGTATCAATAATTAAAGCAACAGTGAAGGTCCCAGTTATTACCAGTATCAGATTTCTCTTAACAGTATCTTGTCAATACAGCACCTATCATCTCATTTACTCAACTTTAATTTTATCAACATATAAATCTTTTTATGAAAACATTGTATCAGAAATAAATAACTTTCATTATACTTGCAGCTTGGGATGGAATTTCTCATGTGGTACAAGTTGAATCTGAAGATTAAGCTCAAATAGCAAGCAATCGTTCATCTCATCAGCCACAACCTTTGCCACCTACAATACAGAATATTTCAGACAACCTATTTTTTTTTAACAAAGTTAAGTTGAAGGAAGAAAAACACAAAAAAGGTCCTAATTTCTATTCTAACCTTTGATTCGAGGGAATTGAGAGCTTGGGATGGACTTGATTTTTTTTGTTATATCATCATTCATATTTGATGGGGTCATCATAACTACAAATAATAGGATCCACAAATATGGTTAATTTATAGAAACATCAATTATAGAAACATAATAATATTTCTTAAAATTTACTTGATCAGGAAAAATAACATTTTTTTTCCTTCATTTTGTTTTCTTTTACATACCAAGTGCCCAGAGGTTGGTTCAGTATTTATAAAGATGCCAACTCTTTGCAAATTCTTATCACTCCATGAAACTTTGGTATTCCTGCAAAATCAAAGAAATCATCGATTTTAAGCAAAGTACCTAATTCATCACAATAGTTCAAAATCATCGATTTCAACGACTTCAAGCAATCAAATCTGTGTTAAGTACTTAAATTATGACATATATAGGAGAGGGAGGAAACTAATATCTAACCTGATGGAAGAGCCGAGAGCGAGGTAGATTGGTGCCGTGGTGCGAGGAAGAGCGAAGTAGGTCGGCTGTGAAGGCGGAAGACTGGTGCATCGTGGCGGATGTGGAAAGAGAGGGAGAAGAGCGGCGAAGAGAGAGATAAGGCGGAGGCGCCGCGGCTGTGAAGGCGGAGCCGAGAGCGAAGTAGATCTTGGCAGTGGTGGCGGAGTGAGTGACAGAGAGATCGAGAGAGAGAACCAAAGAGGCGCGGAGAGAGCAAGAGAGCCAAAGAGACGGAGAGAGTGACAAAGAGGAGCGGCTGTACATTGATAAAACCCTAAATGAATTTGTTGTATTAATATAAAAGCCCAACGGGCTGCCTGTGGGCTTAGATCCAAGCCCAGGCCTGGCCTGGCCTATCTTTAGGCCCGGCCTAACCTGGCCCATCACAGTGCCGGGCTGACCGGGTAAAGGCCGGGCCGGGCGGATATGACCGGGCCTCCGGGCCAACTGGGCTTTTTTGCCATCCCTAGTCCCGGCTCGGGAAGCCGGGTTCGAGTCTCGCGGTATGGGCTTAGGGGAATTGTAAAGATACTCGTACTCTAATCTATTGGTACCTTTTATTGTTAAGAATGTCCAGCCCCCAATACCTCGGGATTTGGGGCTCATATAGATTATTCTCTGACAATCATTCCGTGTTGTCAGAATTGTCAGAGTCCGCATATTGTCCTTCGTGGCGTCCCTGCGGACGCCCGTAGGGTGATCCAGCCGAAGAGGCCTTCCGACCGGATCAGTTTTGGGCTCGTCTCGCTTTATTTGGGATCACCCTGGATAGGCCTCGGGCCTTGGTTATGCCGAGCAGGCTTGATTGGGGATGAGGGTCTTATTCTTAGTCCCGGCCTGGCTCATTTCGGGATCCGAGACCGGGTTATTCATGACCCAAATCCATTCTTCTAAGGCCTTGTTTACATGGGCCTATCATTAGCCCCCTAAGCCGAGATGCATTTGAGCGAGATGCATTTTGGCTTGATTACCTTAGATATATCGGCATTTCGTACCTGCGAGATACTGAATGCTCCATGGCTTGTCAAAGAGAGTGTACTATTTGGTAAAATAATGTAAAACAAACGACATAAAAATACATAACATGATACACGGTTCTTCACACGATACAACTCATGATCCATTCATAACGTTACACGCTTCGACACGAATCTTATGAATCTCTCGTAATACATAATGCTTATAATATGCGAAAACGCTGCTGGTTATCTTACGGGATTGTTGAGTGCGTTTCTCGTCGGAATCAGAATACCATTGCTGCGGGCGCTTTCTTGTGTAAGTTTCTCGTCTGTATTTCTCGATGGCGCACGTTGGGCATGTAAAATGCTTAAACCTTAGATCATCGCCTGTTTTTTGGGGGAAATCCGAGATGCAGGATGGGTGGAACGCTTCTATGCATTCGACACATGTGAACATTAAGCGTCGTTTACCATACTCCTTGCATTTTGGACAAAAGTCAATTTCTTCCTTCACGCGAGACGTGGGGTTGGCTATGTGTCTCGCTTGTGATGGTGTCGGACCGTTGTTCATGTTTTGAGATTGGATCTTTGATGGAGGAGAATGGGAGAGCCCCATTTTATCCTGTGTGACTTATATATAGTCGTTTGCTGGTACTATGGGTTTTTTTTTTTTTTTTTTTTTTTTTGACATGATATTCGTGGGGGGAATAGCGTGAAATTGTGCGACACATGTCATTTACGTCATTTGGTCGTTTTGTATTAACTCATCAAGAACGTAGGGACTCTCCTTGTTTTTAGGTAACGAGGAGTAAAACTATCAAATGACGCATGGCGAAAGTGTATGGACGTGGGCGGAAGCAATAACGAGCTGATGGGGATTGTAAATAATACAAAACAATACTAGTCCATGGAAGAAAAATTATAAAGAGTTTCGAGACAACCTTAATCTATCAAAAACATAGTCATTTGGACATTCATACAAAATAAGAGAATCTAAAGCGGGAAACTGGAATGATCTTTAGCAAAGTATTTATGGCGTCGGTGTGGGATGCTAGATGGGAGGGGCACGTCTCGTTAAGTCGGAATCTTGTAGTCCGGTTCCATGTCGGAGTCTGTATCTTCGTAATGGTTGTCCTGCTCGATGGCGGCTTTGGACCTGTAAGTGAACTCATAGCCGGGGTCTATTTTTGGATCAGGTTTGCACTGTGGGCAGAGCCAGAAACTGAAGTATGGGTCTCTGCGGCCATCTCGCTCAGGCTCGTCTGCACACCAGGTGTGGTACCAGTATCCGCATTTGCGGCATTTGACCATGTCATCCTTGTGGCCAAAGTTGTTGCAAGTGATGCAGTGACGGATGGAAGCGGTTTCCTCCTCGATGTCGTCATCGGTCGGTGGTTGGGAGTCTTCACGGAGGAGATCGTCGAAGCAATGGTCTGGGAGAGATTTCTTTGGGGTAGGTGGCCTGGCGGCTTCTTCCGCTAGGATCCTGTCAACGAAGTCGCCAACTTTGGTCTCATTGTTGTGCATAAACCAGTAGATTTCTGAGGCGGAGAATTGCCGGGCGAGGCGATGCCATTCTTCCGGGGTGAACTCGCGCATGGGCTTTACGTCTTGTGGTACGGGTGGGTTACTGGGTTCGCCTCTGGCGAGACGGGGTTTTTTGCCTTTGGAAACAACGCGTTTGAAATATTTGGGAGGCATGCTTGAATTATGTTTGATGGATCCCCCTTTACGGTATGCCTGTGCGTGTATTTATAGTAAAAATTGCTGACATTTGTGGGCCCCAGGTGATTGCAAAGTGGTGGGGATGGTGTTATGGTGGTTTCGTGTTAGTAAAGGATAACAGGCTTGAAACAACGCTTTCAAGTATCTGGGCAATATGCATTATATTTACCTTAATAAAAAACATGGACAATGGTGTTTTCGAAGTTTTTTAACTTGTGTAGATCGAAGGACTGGTTAAATGTCAAGAAGAAAATGGAATATACATTGTTCGATATTGAGAACACCCCTTCGCTGAAGAAAATTACGGACTGGAACAGAGGTTGGGTTTATGTGTCGGGTTACCGGGACATCCCTTCATTGAAGGATCTGCGCGTCACGTGGCTATGCTTGGAAGCCGACAAATATCCCAATTTATCAGGCTATAAATTGAGCGCAGTGGACGAGTTAGCATCGGAGAGATTATTACATTTGATTGGTATATTTTCGCCTCTTTTCCCATTATATTCCATTTGACTTACCCTTACTCGTGTTATGTTGGTATTCTTTGCAGGAGAAAGACACATCATGTCGTTCAACTACAAAGGTACAAAGGCTGCTAGTGAGCCGATCGCCTTGATCGAAAAAAAGATGCCGACGGCGAAGCCAAAACCTACGAAGTCGGATCAGGGAGTACCGGAGACATCAGATGCCGAGAGGACGCGAAAGAAACTGAAAATCAGCGCGGTGGAGAAAGCAAGCAAAGACATACCAACAGGGGCCGACGAAGGAGTGTCGGCGGAAAAAGCCGAGACGGTCTTACTCGTTGGTGTAGGTCCTGCTGGTCCCGAGAATGAAGGGGTTTCGTCAGATGTGGTGATGACGGATGTTCATACCGAGATAATCCCCATCTTGGCATCTGTGGGGGAACAGAGGTTGTCGGTTGCCGACATCCCTCCGGAGGCCAAGGGGAAGAATGTACCGACGAGTGTCATGTCGCTGGAGCAAAGTGCACAAGACGCGAATGTGCGCGTGATTGAGCAAGGAGATGCGCAGGCAGGGACTTTCAAGTTTTAGTGTGATGCAGTGGATGAGGATGCGAGGGTGTTCGCCGAACCTTCCAAAGGTATTATTTGGAAATCTCCCTTTCCTGGGAACGACCCGGATACCTTTGCGGCCTATCTTCCGCATGCTGCTGCGGGTATGTATGCAGAAGAAAGGAATGTTGAATGGGACTTGATGGCTCAGGAATTGGGCAACTTGGTTTGTTCCGACTTCCTCATAAAAGACTTCGAGGAGGACCATCACGCAGCTTTGAATAAAGTATGTGGGCATTTGTTGTATGCCCTGTGTGGTATGTCTCGTGCCCGCTATCAGTCCAATAAATCAACGACCAGGAGGGAAATCAAGAAGGCCACTGCGGCGAAAGAAAAAGAGTTGGAGGGCCAGCTGGAGGAATATGTGTTAAACCATGGCAAACTGAAGGTGGCAGAGTTAGAGAAGGAGAGGGATGAGTACAGCCAAGACTTGCGAAGCGCGATAGTGAAGATTCACGAGCTGGAAGCGGAATTGGGTGCCAAAGAGGTTGATGTCGCTTCCCTGATAGGCGATTTAGGGGATGCGAATGTCAAAGTTATGGCGTTGACGGAAGAGGTATCTCGACTGGAAAAAGAGAAGAAAGCTTTGGCTGAGAATAACAGCGACTTGTCTAAAAATGTGGCGGCGATGCGGGCCGAGGCATCCCAAGCGAAAGAGGAGTCTGCCCGAATGAAGGAGGAAATGGTGCGTATAGAGGAGGCGTCGGGGAAGTTGTTGAACCGATTTTTGGGTAGCGAAGCATTTAAACATGCCGCATTCTTGTCAATGAAAAATGCATTGAAATCTTTCGTGTATGACCAACTGAAGATTATCGGTAATTACTACCCCTTCACTCCCGAGAAATTTGGTTTTACTGCTCTTAGGAAAGGCGAGAAGGGTGTTCCCATGGGGATGTCGTGCTATCGGTGGGATGAGAAAGTCGACGTACTACCGGACTCGCACGGTAAGGTGCCGCCGAATGACGCAGAATTAGCCGACGGCAAGATGGTTGATGTGCTTCCGCATGCCTGGCAGTACGTGGCCCCATGGCCCGAGGATGTAAACGTGACGAATCCGGATTACACGTTTTATCCGAAACCAGTGAAAGAGCAGGTAGCTGGGGAGGGTGACGCCGCAGTGGTGGTAGACAAGTCGTCATCGAGTACAAGTACTGCATCAAGCGATACTACGAATTCCGAGAAGAGTGGTGATGGTGGTGACGGAGGTGCCGGGAATACCGAGGGCGCTGCCACTGAATGAGGTGAGTCGGTTGCATTTTTACTGTACTGGATGATTATAATGTGTTATGTATAACGGAAATTTCCTTCGATTGACAGATACGGGGTCGCGGAAATGGTGTCGGATAATGGGAAATGCTGCTTCATGCGATATTGTAGGAAATAATGTTTTTACAGTAATGTGTTGTAAGTGTTGACATTAACAGTAAGCCCTCCATGTGTGAGGGTAAAACAGAGAATTTGTGTACCTTGGAAGTGGGTGATTTGTCGGGGAATGTTCCTCGGCCACCCTTTGAACAGATGTCGCCTTTGTAGTTTAAGTTCAACTGTATTTTGATGCCGATCTCTCTTTTTTTTTTTTTTTTTTTTTTTTTTTTTTTTTTTTTTTTTTGCGTGCTTCGTATAATCTTTTTGGTTAATGGAAGCCATTCGTATTTCGAAGGACTTGGGCAGAGATTCATAGGTCTGACAGAGGCATGCGTTGCCTGGAGGCTTTCGTTTGTTCCTCTGTCGACACTTTATTTGGTGGTAATCGTAAAGGCACATAACCCCGTGTGAACCACCCATAACATCTCGTCGCGTCTTTCGAAAAGACTTATGTTGATTACGAGATAACAAGAGGCGTGCGTTGTTCTCGAGACTCATGGTATGAGCCTCGAGAATATGCGTATTGCCTGATGTGAATACATTGTTACGTAATGTTATTCATGATCCTGCAGGATATTCGTTCACCTTTATTCATCCATTCATCCGATAACACGTAGTCATAACAAATATTCATGAAGTAATGTGCTTATATCTTTGCACAAATAAAGTGTTGTAGGTAAATAAAACTTGCACCTGACTCAGGCACGACAAAGACATGCATAAAACATAAGTAAGATACAATGATGGTAATTTTTTTTTTGAAACAGCAGTCTCAGGTGTAGAATTTGCGGAGATGCTCAATGTTCCAAGGTCTCGGTAGAGTTATCCCTGTGGAGTCTTCCAGTTCGTACGATCCTACTCCACGGGTGCGGACGACTCTGTATGGTCCGTCCCAGACCCGCTGCAGTTTACCAACCGACAGCCCCGCAGCGGTCACTTTCCGTAAAACTAAATCGCCTGGCTGGAAGTGCTTCGGTGCAACATGCTTGTCGAAAGCACGTTTAACACGCCTCTGATACTCCATTGTACGGATTCTTGCTTTGTCGCGTACTTCTGCCACTAAATCCAATTCCAACCGGCGTGCCTCATCATTGTTTTCTTCGGAGTATGCTTCGATCCGCAAAGATGGGGAGACAAGTTCTAACGGGGTGACGACTTCCATCCCGAATACTAGCGAGTACGGTGTCTGTTGAGTGGCTTCGCGTGGCGTAGTGCGATATGCCCACAGGACTTCATCTAGCATGTCGGGCCAGTGTTTCCTGTTCTCGGCAACCTTTTTCTTGAGGCCGTCAACGATCGTTCTGTTACTGACCTCGGCTAGACCATTGCTCTGTAGATGGCTGACGGAGGCAAAGTTATTACGAATGCCTAAACCCTGTAAAAAGGATAGCGTACTGGTCGCGTTGAACGGGTACCATTGTCCGAAACCAGCGCTCTTGGGAGGCCGAAACGGCAAATGATGTTTTTCCAAATGAACTTTTGAATGGCGGTAGCCGTGATGGTTGCCGAGGCTTCGGCTTCAACCCATTTGGTGAAATACTCCACCGCCACTACCAACCACCGTCTCTGCCTGACTGCCGTGGGAAAAGGGCCGACAAGATCAATTCCCCATAAATCGAACGGCCATGCACTGGAGATGGATACCTGGTCGTAAGCCGGGGTGTTGCTTATCTTGCAGTGGAACTGGCATCGTTCGCACTTGCGAACTAGGTTGGTTGCATCCTGATGTATTGTTGGCCAGTAGAACCCGGCACGGAGTATTCGTTTGGCGAGAGTCTTGGCGCCTTGATGGCTGCCACATATTCCTTCATGTGTTTCAGCCAATATTTCTTGTTCCTTGTCCTCGCGGAGGCATTTTAACCAAGGGCGAAGATAGCCTCGTTTGTAGAGATGATTGTTAAAGATTGAGTAAAGGGGGGCGATCTTCCGCAGTCGACGCGCCTCGGTTGCGTCCTCTGGTAGGTGACCGGTAGTAAGGAAAGTCCACATTGGCGTGAACCACGCGCTTCCGGTGTCGCCGACTACAGATACATGCCCGATACCTGTGTCGATACTGGATGTCGGGACTTCCATTACGATAACGGGCTTATCTTTGTCGAGGTTTCCTGCTGCGCCGAGTTTAGATAGGGCGTCAGCTTGACAATTCCTGTTGCGGGGAATGTGGACAATTTTGACTTTATTGAATAGCTGCATTAGGGACCGTAGTTGATCATGGTATTTGCGTAGCCTTTCATTGTCAACCCGGATCTCGGCATTGATTTGCTTCACAGCTAATTCTGAATCACTGTGAAGATGAATTTCCTTCGCTCCCAATTCCTGGGCCAACTTGAGCCCTGCTATCATAGCTTCATACTCCGCTGTGTTATTAGTGACAGGGAAAAGGAAATGTAAAGCGTAGTTCAAGGTCTCGCCCATGGGCCCTGTCAAGGAGATGCCCGCCCCGGCACCTTGGATGGAGGCGGCGCCATCAACATAGATAGTCCATTTTCCGTTGGTTGGATCCGGGGTGCCAGAATACTCTGCTATGAAGTCGGCGAAAATCTGCGATTTGATAGCTGTCTGTGGGATAAATGAGATATCGAATTCGGATAACTCCAAGGCCCAAGACAACAGTCGGCCAGAGGAATCAAAATTGGTGAAAACCTTCTTGAGTGGAATGCTGGTGTAAACATTGATGGGATGTGACTGAAAATACGGGCGCAGCTTTCTTGCTGCCGTTACCAGCGCATATGCAGCCTTTTCCAATTGGGAATATCTGGTTTCGACGTCCCGGAGGACGTGGGAGACGAAATAAATTGGTCGTTGTTCACTTTTTTCTTCACGGACGAGGGCTGCACTGACCGCATGACAGGTAGTAGCAATATAGAGCACCAATGTTTCTCCATCGGCAGGTCGGCTGAGGCAAGGGGGCTTGGCGAGATACTGTTTTACTTGCTCAAACGCATCGGCACATTCCTGTGTCCACTCAAAACGGGCCGACTTGCGCATAGCCTTGAAGAAAGGGAAACAGACGTCGCCTAATCGGGCTATGAACCTGTTCAGGGCGACTAGTCGTCCCGTGAGGGTTTGTAACTCCTTCAAGTTTTTCGGGGGAGTCATGTCTAAGATTGCTTGGGACTTGGAAGGGTGGATTTCTATTCCCCTCAAGGAGACCATGAATCCCAGGAACTTGCCCCCGGTAAGGCCAAAGAAGCTCTTCTTTGGATTCAACTTCATACGGGCCCCATTTAAGGTGTTGAAAGTCTCTCTCAAATCCTCGATATGTCCCATGTCGGTCATACTTTTGACCAAAAGGTCATCCATGTATGCTTCTAGGTTGCGCCCAAGTTGTGGTTTGCAGACTGTGTTGATCATCCGTTGGAATGTGGCTCCGGCATTTTTCAGTCCGAATGACATGACCCTGTAACAATAAAGACCAAAGTTAGTGATAAACGAAGTTTTCTCCTCGTCAGCCTCATGCATCATTATCTGGTTATAGCCAGAAAAAGCATCCAGAAAACTGAGGAACGCGTGTCCCGAAGTGGAGTCCACTAGTTGGTCGATTTTTGGCATGGGAAAAGGGTCCATTGGGCAAGCTTTGTTGAGGTATGTGTAATCGATGCACATCCGCCAATCACCGTTAGATTTTTTAACCAGCACCGGGTTGGCGGTCCACTCAGGGTGTTGGACAGGACGGATGAAACCTGCCTCTAGTAATTTCTCCACTTCTCGTTGGATAGCCAACCTTCGTTCAGGACCCATGTTCCGTTTCTTTTGTCGGACGGGCTTGGCGTCGGGCCTGATGCACAGTCTATGCTCGGCAATGTTTCGCGGAATGCCTGGCATGTCGGCTGGGGACCATGCGAAGATGGACAGGTTCGCACAGAGGAACTCGAGTAGGGCATCTCTTGCCTTGCCTGTGATTGCTTGGCCAACATTCAGCAACTTGCCAGGCGAGACCTCTACCTGGTCGACTTCATCAGCGGGTTCCGCAGACCGCAGAGGACTCTGGTCTTTGGGATCTAGGACTAATATGGTGTCGGGCGGCATGAACTCGTTCTTTTGGCCCTTGCCCTTATGTTTACTCGCACTGCCTCTATCGACTTGATGCACGGTACCACCTATTTCGCGGATGGAAGTCATGTAGCATTCCCGTGCAACATCCTGTTGCCCGCACTCTTCACCAACTCCAGTCGGTGTATGGAACTTTACTTTTAGATGCGGGGATGACACTATTGCGCCAATCTTATTCAGAGTACTCCGCCCAATAATGGCGTTATACGTTGATGGGGCATTGACGACAAGAAAGTCGACCAGCACCTCTACGATTCTTGGAGGAGTGCCGAAAATGACCTTGAACTGGGTGATACCGCGCGGTTGTAAGGTATCGCCCGTGAATCCCACTAGGGGAGAATCGCCCCCTTGTAGGTCCATCATTTTACCCCCCATTTGCTTGAACGTGGACCAGTACAAAATATCTGCCGAACTTCCCGTATCAATCAAGATGCGCTTTACCCGGTGTATTCCTATCTTGAGCGATAGGACGATCGGATCCTCGTGAGGCCATGTCACGTGTTTCATATCTTTTTCTGAGAAAGAGATGACCTCGTCATGTCGAGGTCGTTTCCGGTATATTTCTTGCTCGACCGTCATGACTGTCGGAAATGGTTTGACGCCATGATGAGCTTTTGGCTTGTAAGCAGTATCTTGGTGTCCCCCACTAATAACATGTATCACGGGACTACGCGGCGGACTTTGCTGCCGCTGTTCCGTACGATGGTTATCACGGGTGTTCGGTAACGGATGTCTTGGCCCTGCGTAATCGTCCCGGTAAGGAATCTTCTTTCGGTAGTCTTGTCCTGTCCCGTCATACCTTCTTTTGTATTGCTGAAAAAATCTCGGGTCTAGAAATTCGGGCAATTTTTCTTCCCTAGCTAGACGCTCCAGGATATCTCGCAGCTGCTGACAGTCTTCTGTGGAATGCCCGTAAAATCCATGGAACAAACACTTCGCATTGCTGTTTTTTACCTCAAAAATGGCCTTTGGCAAGGGGCGAGGCATGCGGAATCTTTCGAGAGCGATATGATATAGCTCGGGTGCGGTAGTGTTAAACTTCGCGTAATTAGTGTAGTGTTGTCGGTACTCATTGTTACGCGGTCGGATTTCCTGCTTATCACGATTGTTCTGGCGAGTATCATCTGGTCGCCGAAGAAGATCAAGCTTGTTTGAAAAGATGTTCTCCTGCCGCCCTTCCCCACGGTTGCTCTGCAAACCCATGTTCCGCCCTTGCCAGCCACTACTAGGTTGTCGGGGCGACCGAGACCTTGATTGTATCGTATCTCGGGCATCGTTCTCTGCTCTAATATACCCTTCTACTAGTTTTAGGAATTCCCCGAGGGTGTGTATCTCTTTGAGGTGAGCGTCATGCCTTAACGTCCCGACCCCGCCTCGTCGGAGTCCTTTTCGCAAAGCTGCGATTGCAACCTCTTCATTCAAATCATGTACTTTCCTGGAAGCATGCATGAACCGTTCCAAAAATTTGCCGGTTCCTTCTTTCGGTCCTTGTTCTATGTCGAACAGCATTTCACAAGTGACTCTAGGCTGGCGGACTGCCAAGTACCTGGTCAGGAAGGCCTTGACCAAATCGTCAAACCTGTTGATGAATTTGCGTGGTAGTCGCATGTACCACTCCCAAGCTTCGCCTTCCAGACATGTGGTAAAAACGCGACACATTATTGAGTCTGAAGCCCCTTGGAGGCGAAGTCGCTCTCGGAAGCCGAAAATGAAACTTTGCGGATCTTGAGAGTCCCCACTCCCCCGAAAAGAAGGAAGGTGGTTGGGGTACTTGAAGTCAACCATCGACTCGGCATACACCCCAGGTGCTAAGGGGTCATCTTCCTCATTCATGGTATAGGTATATCGTCCCGACTTCTTCGATTCGTATTCCTCAAGCTTAGCTGCCACTCGTACCTGGATCATCTCCTCTATTTGCGTCAAACTCAGCCTTCCAGTTGGGCTCCCGGACTGGCGTTTCTCCTGTCGTCCGTGTTTATCACGAAATCTCCTTCTTTCTTGGGAATTCTGTCGCTTTCGCCTGTTAGTCCCGTGACGTTCCCGCCTGTCCCTATCTTTGGGAGGGGAACGTTCCTTGTTCCTTCGGGGAGATATTTCGGCGTCGTGACGAGAGGCTTCCCTTCGTAGAGAATGTGGCCGACGATCTCGCCTATCGACAACGTCCTCATTTGGGGGGGACCGCTGGCGTCTATCTTCCTCATCCCGTTGGATTTCGGCGTTATCTCCCGCATTCTCTCTTCTGTTGCCTCCCGCTGATGCTAGCCCTGTTTCCTCGGGATTGTTCAAGGGGTGTTCTGGTTGCGACCGTTCCGCATGTCCTGTTTCTCGAGCAGTGGAACTTTCGCCACTCCTTTCGGTTCTGACATTATAGAATTCTTCATCCAGGTTACAGACCGGAAGGCCGGGACCTATTCTGTCACGGTCTGGATTGTTAAGTTGGAGACCTAGATGAGAAATAGTTGGGCGAATCGGCGCTACGGGCTCTCGTTGGCCAGCTGGTGAGGGATGTGGGATGTAAGCGAGGGCAGGAGCGGAGTATTGGCCCTGCATTGTTGGATGGGTCTGATAAGCGTATTGGGTGTGCGGATAGGTAAGGTGCGCATAAGCGTATGATGGGGGATATGAAAATATTTGTGGAGCATAGGAATACGAGAACATTTGGCTGTATGGATCCGATGGCGGCTGTTGCCCTACTTGGGGAGTGTAAAGGGGGGGAAGTTGCCCTCCCGACAGAGACGGGATGACTGGTCTCGGATTGACCGAGAAGTCGGCATTAGGCGGGACGACATTCCCCCCTCTCGACGGTGGGGCAATAGGTCTCGGATTGGTCGAAACATCGGCAAAAGGCCGAGTATTGTTGCCCGTTGGTGGGTTAGGAAGAGTTTCGGAAGGGTCTAAAGGCATTCCTAGAGGTAATGTCCCCAGGTTTCCTCCCGTCCCTTCTTGCGTCATCTAAAACTCAGAAGGTAAAACTTAGTGTGGCCCCACGGTGGTTGATACGGATCAAGTCCCGGAGGACGAGGCCGTAATATCTTAGTGATTTCGTCGGCTCGACTCGTCCCGGCTCGGGAAGCCGGGTTCGAGTCTCGCGGTATGGGCTTAGGGGAATTGTAAAGATACTCGTACTCTAACCTATTGGTACCTTTTATTGTTAAGAATGTCCAGCCCCCAATACCTCGGGATTTGGGGCTTATATAGATTATTCTCTGACAATCATTCCGTGTTGTCAGAATTGTCAGAGTCCGCATATTGTCCTTCGTGGCGTCCCTGCGGACGCCCGTAGGGTGATCCAGCCGAAGAGGCCTTCCGACCGGATCAGTTTTGGGCTCGTCTCGCTTTATTTGGGATCACCCTGGATAGGCCTCGGGCCTTGGTTATGCCGAGCAGGCTTGATTGGGGATGAGGGTCTTATTCTTAGTCCCGGCCTGGCTCATTTCGGGATCCGAGATCGGGTTATTCATGACCCAAATCCATTCTTCTAAGGCCTTGTTTACATGGGCCTATCAGACGCGTTCGGAAATTTTATTTGAGGTACAATTATCATGCTCCATTGTATTAATTGTAATTTAATTTTTGTAAGATGCTTTAATTGAGTAAGATTAAAGCAGCCTTAAAATTATGTTCGTTTAAACATAGAGCATCTGATTTTTAACGCTGGAACATTATCTTTAAAACGAGATCATTTCTATAAAACTTTTTACATTTAATTGAGTAAGGTTGTTCTCCAAGTAGGGGTGTCAATGAATATGGTAAGAGTCGGATGAAAATATTTACATATCCGTATTCGTTATAAATTATTTTTATGTGTATTTTGTCTTTATCCGTTATGAATTATTTTATATATTATATACTTTATCGATATTCATTATGATTGTTGAATAATAGCGGATAAATAACTGGTAATGTTATTATTATATAATAAAAAAAAGAACGAATGCGGAAACTTCAAAAGACAAGAAAGAAAAGGGTAAAGTAAAAAGGAAGATTATGTTAATAGAGAAACTTCAAAAGACAAGAAAAAAAGGGTAAAGTAAAAGGAAGATTATGTTCTTTTTGACTGGTCAATTAGCAGTTTCGACTTCAGGATTTTGTGGCAACAGTTACAGTACACACCGTCGGCAGTAACAAAGTTTAAAATAAAAGATTTCTTTAACACGTCAATATCACTTTTTGAATAAAAATGGCTAAATATCTGCTATCCAGAAGAATTCGAGAAATTGCCATGAAAGAAAGCCCGATCGTTTGCAGTAAGCAGCTGTGTGATACTGCGTGAGGCGAAGAGCTGATACTGTGAGATATTATTAATAAGGGCGAAGTTAGATTTTTAAACTACGATAGTTAGATGTAAATAGAGGTCAATTTTATAAATTTTCAAACTCAATTTTACAATACTTGTAACATTTTTTAAAATTAAATAAAAAATAAAAAATTGAAGTCAATTGACTCTATTCACACTACATGATTTCGCCTCAAATGTTAACTATTTAACTGCTTTGTTCGGCAACTTCTTTCTTTCCGGTTGTACATCAAAACTTCTAAAGATGTGATTACAAATTTACAATGAGTAGGGTTTCAAATGCTTAATGTCTTTCGTACATCACATTTTTATCTCCATTTTTAATATTTAAATAGTCGATTCGAATTATTTAATATTATTTTCATATTAAAATATATTGGAATACCAAATTTTATATTTTTAAAAAATATTTACTTTTTTAAAATAAATACCAAATTATTGTTTTAAGAAATTATGAACTTAATAACAATAATTTTACAGCTATCTAAAAAATAGTATAAAGTTAAAAAAAATATTTCATCTCCAAGTACATTATTATATAATAATTATACTGAACAGTTAAAAATAACTATTTAGATTTTAAAACAAAAATATAAATATGAAACATAAAAAATACGAGACATTTCAATCCTACTAAATTACAATTACATGAATATTATGTGAACTGTAACTCTCTAACTGATACTCAACTTGCAATAAATTATCTTAATCGAATGTTTAGTTGCGTTATATGTCTGGACCTAAGAAAAGCTGATTACGATTTATAGCTTGCGAAAGACATAAATCAATTTGAACCGCATCTTTCAAAGGAATTCCAGCAAAATATATAACAAATTTATTTCGGACCTTCTAACTGCTAACAACTGTCTATAATTTTTTCTAAAAATTATTCCGTTAATAGCGTGTCGTCAGATCCACCACCCAATCTTTAATATATACCAACTTTATTATTTTTAATTGTTTCGAGAGAAATATTTTTTTTTGAGAGAAAAATATATAAAAAATTTAGTGAGAAAATTTTACAAATTACTCTACTTATAAAAAATTTCAAACAAAATGCTTCTCCTCTAAAATAAATAACAAAATGTTCTTATGGGACCCTCATTCCCCTCTCTTCCCCTCTCCATCCCTACACTCTATTTACCTTCTATTTGATGGGCTAACATTCTATTTTTTTTATTCATATTCATCCTATTAAATACAAGATCTATAAACCATCTATTTTATCAAAATTTGTGTCGGACCACTTTTCAAAAACTACCCCTAAAAATTAAGAGTTACAACGCACAACACATAATACTGCGATTAAAATGGGTGTAAATCTACACGACACTAGTCAGATAAAAAAATAAAGAAATTAATTGACATTTCTCTTTCTCCCTCTCAAAGATCCGCAGTTCATACTCTGGCTTCCAAACTTAACGAATTATAATCTCTTTAAATGTACACAGTCGTAAGACCTTGGCGTGTGTTTATTGCTTGCGGTTTGCAATATACGTGATGGGAAATGGGCCGAAAGAGCGTGGGACGGTGTTACCGCTTACCGGGCTCGCTGCTGAGATCTCATACCAAGCCGGATTATTTAATTAAAAGAAAACACACTAGACAGATCTAAAGCATTATTTATACATGTGATTAAGCCTCTAATCGAAGCAACCTTAACAATGATTACAGGTGGCGAAAAAACGGTTCCTATCGATAATTAATTGTACATCCAGGATAAGACCGTTGGACGCGTGGCGTTGCGTCGCAGTGACGCGTGTCGACTTATCCTTTCTTTGTCGGCACCTTGAACTCTGAATCAGTGGTTAGCTTTATTGTGATCTCCAGTTAAATAAATGGACATCTCCAGTTATTTCTCTGAATTGAAATCAAGGTCTCGTTTCCTTTTCCAAGAGGTCAGTACTCAGTTGTTGTATCTAGTGGGCTTTGAAAGGAAATTATACCTTACATTTTGTATCGCTGTGTAATCATCCTAGTCCGATTTGGGATGGAAACATCTTGATAAGGCCAATATGGGCCGTACCAGTCTATTTTTGAAATCAATTTAGTAACTGCCAATCCAGAGACTTTTCATCTCCTGGTATTCTCCACCGACCATACCCCACTCAACAAACAGACTCGAACCGTTCATCTCGGATTTTAGAGCTAATTAGCTTCTAAAGAACTGCATTAGTAATAATTTGTGAAATGAGATTGAATGCAATGCACTTAAGTATGGTACCTAATGAAATAAGAACTCTTATATCAGTCTCTAGTTTATGAGTCCATAAAAAAATAACTCTATGAAGATTTAACTTCTGTAATAATTTGTTTGATATACACTAATACGCACATGAAAATCAACCGCCATAATTAGATGTTAGTATGAAAGACATAACTTAGATGTATTTGAAATTATAAAAATTTCATCCCCATACTCATGGAATCAATTATATCCCGTGAGACCAAATATGATCGCAAAAGTTTCTATATTAGATCGGATCGGCAGGGGCGGATCAAGGATTTTCGTTAGAAGAGCAAAAAAATATCGAATCAGATTTAAATCCATTAATTAATTGGATATTCGATAAAAAAAATAATGCTTTAACTTATACTTTTTATTACTATGACTTGTAATTTCTAATGTTCTAACTTATAATTCTGATTATCAATCATAATTCAAAAAAATTATTTTAATTTTAACTCTAAATCTATGATTTTAAAATTTTAGTTATGTGTACTAAAATTTAATTGAATTTTATTTATTTGGAATATATTATATACAGCTAGTCTCCTTCATAAATATCACATATCTACTTGTAATCTAATGATCAGAGCTTAGTTTATGTTGGTGAAAAATTTAAATTCAATTCTCACTAATCACAATTTGCACATTTTAAGTTTTAGCTCCATTATTAAAATTTTATAGTTCCGCCCTGTCACTGCGGATCCAGCACATCTCGTTCTTATTTCTCAAGGCGACACATTATTCAGGAATGAGATTTCAGTTATTTTGCGAGTAAATACCAAGGTTCTAAATAGTGATTATAGCGGCATAGCGGGGAGACAAAAAAAAAAGCTATTGCGAATAGCATAGCTATAGCGGAAGCTATCACACATTGTGATTTTTCCTTTTCAAACTTTATATTCTATATTTCTACTAATTATCAACATAATCAATATTAGATAATTGATGTAACAACTAAATGACAACTAATCTAAGTCTATACTTTTTATCAATTACGCAAATAAGAATGAAAAGAAATCTAAAAAGTAACATTATTTAATAGTTTATACTTCATAGTATTACATATTATAATAGACAAAAAATAATTAATTTTATAAGGTAAATGAAGTCAATATACATATTTAAACATTTTATAATTATAATAATAATCAAAATCAGCTTTTAATTGAAACGAGCGATAATAATTTTACAAATGAATACTATAAAAAGAGTAATCAAAATGAATAATTAGTATTTGAATATTTCTCGATATAGAATGATAGAACAAATCACAAATAAAAATAGAAGCATATAGTTTGGTTTAGTATACTTATCGTAGAAGACCATGTAGCATTAGAAATAAGAATAGAAGTACAGAAGTCCATATAAATTGCAAAAAAAAAATCATGTAGCATAGCGGTAGCTATAGCGAGTCTCATATAGCAATAATAGCGGCAAACTATTATAACTATAGCAGTCGTAGCTGAGTTAGTGCAATTTTATCTCATAACTTAACGTTTACGGTCCAAAAAAGCTATAGCATAGCTATTTAGAAGCCTGGTAAATACTAAACCCATGCTGAGATTTCAGCTAAATTGGCGTGGCAGGCTCAAAGGGACCAGTGTCTCAGTGCGTGGACCTGTGGGGACAAAAGCGTTGCATGACAGAAGCCTGTCGATTGTTTTGGACATGGTACGTACTGCGGTCCTCCTCTTGCTTTTATTGTATCCGTACGGACGTCAGAAAATAGCCTTTTTATCTACTCTACAACACTGGAGGTGTCCGTTTCCTCTTTGGTTTCGGAAACTTGCATACTTACCTACAAATAAAAGGACTCGTAGGCTATAGTTGCATGTATATCCGATATAGCTGCATTGAACGCATCAGCTATTATTATTTTATTTATTATTTATTTATAGGTTGGAGGAGGGCGAGTGCGTATCCGTTCGGCACCTAAGGTGCAATTAAAAGAACGAACCGTGTAGATTATTTGGAATGCAGATAATCAATATTAATATTATTGTGTTTTGATATTCGTACAAAAATTCAAAATATGAGATATCTCGAGAGATGCGAATTCTGAATGATAAGACATGTTAATTAGCCACGTCGGGATCAATTCATGTGTATTGTGTCAGTATTTTTGAAGAATAGTTATGACACGTCAGTACGCGTGTTTACGATCTTTCTTACTATTATTAAATTTAGAAGTTAGATGAAATTATTATGAAATAATTACAAAATAGCATAAGATGAAGAAAATATTAAAATAAAACAAGACACTTCTTTACATAACTCTTATATGAACAAACCTAAAATTTGACACGGTGAAAACCATCTTCTTTAAGCTCCGCTTCCCCGATAAAGTCCAATCCAAATACAATGTCACTGCTTGAGTCGCTTATGATGCAAAATTAATTAATTTTGCCACTAAGCATCTTGCAATTAATGTGGAAAAGTTAACAACGTTATTCACATTGAATTGATTCGCACGAACAATCCAGAGACTCAATGACCGATCACCTATGGGCCCCAAACATAGACAAGTCTAGACCCGTGCCGATGCTTAAATTCCAACATTTATTATAGTTTATGACTTCTGACTATTGATTTAATAAATATAACTTATTTGTATTAGTGCACCTCAAGTTATATCCATCAGCATCCAATAAATTTAGCACAATAATATCATTTCTTTAAGATTGTACTTTTTATCTAAATTTGTACGTCTGCCTACCGTTGTAAAGCTTTTGGAAAAGGTGCATGTCAAAGCATAATTAGAAGGAAAAAGAGCACCTTTACTTATAACGACGTCTTAGTTTTTCATATTTAATAACCTTTTGAAGGAACTCAAATCGGAATCATACATATAACCAATGTTGTCAGAATTGAACCGATTCTATTAATTTGGGAGGAAAACCGATTCTATTAATTATAATAATACAAGGTTAAACCTTTTACCTTCTGTACCCTTCACCTCCAACATAATTTAATCAATCAAACACGATTCAACGAATTTTTTTTGTTCCTTTCCATTCCCTCCCTTCCTCTACACTCCATCCAAACAAGGTGTCTTGAGGCTTTATCTGTAAGTTTAATAATATAAAATAGATTATAGTTGTAACTTAACAAGTTCACATGTTGCAAGATACCGATCTATTATAGCTTAGTGACTAATAGTCATTCCCTACATGATTACATTTCTCTCTCATTTAAAGCAAGAAAATTACAAAAAACTGAATTCATGTAAAAACTTGGGTCTTTTTAGAGAATGAGCTGGTTTTTTTGTTTAAAAAACCGATCAAATAAATCGGTTTTTACTAGTTCAATAGCACATACGATTTTCTACTACAAATTAAACAGGCAAGAAGTCCAGATCCGGTTTATTTTGGTCCCACCATCCGGTCCGATCCTGTTATAATATAAAAGGTGTGAGCGAATGTTTTGGAGAGAACTTGAAACGGAGCTTCTCGTTTGTTCAAATGGAATCACGTCGATTGTGGCATAAAATATTTGAATAATATACAGTTGTTATTTTTTTTTTTTTGATATACAGTTATCCATGATGTCCAGTTTAATCATAAAAACTACCTCCATTTATGGAACAAAGCAATAAATTGCAAAGTTCTATGCAAGGGGATCATTTCAACTTAATTACATCCACCGAAATTCATCTTACGTACGTCCGATCTAAACCGTCTAATATGAAATTTGTACAAGTAAATTTAAAAATGCACAAATCTCTACCATTCCGTGAATCTAAACTATATACATGAATATCAACACAGATCAAACAATTTAGATCGAATATCAAGCAAATTTAGGTCCAATACATGTTGTAAGTCATATTCTTCCGGGAAAAAATTACATAGAAAATATCATAAAAGACGAAAGAAAGACAAAACGTATATTGCTAAAAAATTTATGAGTAGAAGAATCGGTAGAAATTATAACGATCCAAATTCCAACTATATATATTTTTTCTTCAGAAAAAATTGAGATGTATCCGGATTCTTTGTGACTTCATCATACGAAGAGCATAAAATAAATCAAGAAGTCATAAATAATGGAGCCATATAAAATCCAAACACATGTAAACATATATAAAAAAAAAAAAAAACTAATTTGGATTAGTAGAATTTCTACCAATCCTTATATGCATAAATTAGCGGTGTGCTTTTTCTCTCTCTCTCTACTTTTTCAATATTTTCTATAGAAAAAAAATCTCTTTCTTCTACATGCAAGACACTAATGTCCCAATTTTTTTTTTTAAGAGCACATTTCATGCAATGTATCAAATAATGCTCACATTTCCTATTTTTTTATTAAAATATTTAGCATGAGCAGGGTAGAAAGTTAAAATTTAAAATGCACAATGCAGACTGTACCAAATTAAAATTCTAATCATTATATTATTATTTTTCAATATCATCCCCTGAACATGAAATCGGAGAATTCAATTTCAATATAATTATTTCTTAACCTTGTAATTAGTATGAAAAGAAGGAATAAAAACGATGGTTTTATCTTTTATGTGTGAACTCGCTTAATTAATATTTGCCGCTAATGTTACAAGAATTAGTCATGGAAGCCTAATAAATGGCTTTGAATGCAACTGAATCCAAGAGTGAAGACAGCAATAAAGGAGGAAACTGTTCTAAAAATAGCTATTATATTGTTCGTGCGATGCATGAAGTTAAAACTACTCTGTTAAAATATCTTTTCCTCTATTCTGTTTTGAAACAGTGATTAAGTCGGTTAGTATTACTTGAAAAACTTTTCAACTACTGCCTTATATATATAGTTCAACGGACAGCGGCAGCAATTTTTCTCAATTGACTATAACTATTGTCGGATGACTCGGATAGGTTCAACAATACACAGCATGTTTGTTCTAACAAGATTGTAAAAACGCCTACGGGCTTTCCCATCAAAAAAAAAAAAAAAAAAAGATTGTAAAATAATACGTATCTACTGTTAAATTAAGAATACTTGGTTACTTTCATGATTTTTTCAAATATGTTTATTAAAATTTAATTATTTTGAAAATATTTTATGTAAAAATGTTAAAGATGTATTTGTGATTTCGCAATTAGAATTTCACTTTGTATTTGTATTTTGTAGAGACTTGGTACATTATGTTTTTAACATCTCAAACTCTCTCAATCTAAATTTTCTAGTTTTGTTTTGATATAAAATACTACTGAACATACAAACTATATATTATGCGAAATATATAATTAAATTTACGTAGAAACCGGAAAGAGTTGCTAAACTCACTCTTAATTTCTGTCTTTCGCTTTATTTTCGCGCGCACAACATATGATATTGTTACTAATTTTTAGAACATGTTCATATACGTAGTCCATACTCCATAATGAACAGACCAATACCGACAATACCTGTGCTAGATATATATATATATATATATATATATATATATATATATATATATATATATATATATATATATTTATCGATGATTTAAAAGTTTTAATTTAAATAGCAAATCTAAACAGTTCATCGTGATTGGATTTGAGTTTGATTCGGAAAAAATTTGTAATTAATTAGATTCGAAATTAGCTCGTTCTGAGACAAATTAAACTGGTTCAATTCGAATTTTAAACTCAAACTCAAACTAGATATAGTTTGTTCGAATTTGATTCGTGAACTATTTAGATTTGAATCTCAAATAATGTAATTAATGACTTCAACCATCAACCTTTAATAATGCAAGAACTAAACTTATATGAGAGCTTAAAATTGTTAATATAATGATAACTTATAATAGAAAAATACTTCAGTAGCGTAACAAATTAATAATGGAAATAAGTTGTTACATTCCGAAATTTTAAAACTTGATTAAAATTGATAAATCGATCAATTTTGCTTAAATAAAAAGTTTAATTAACTTAACGATCGTTCAGAAATTTTCTGACCGACTAAAACGAAACTAAAATTTCGAAATAGAAATGAATCATAAAATTATGTACATTAAAATTTAGAGGGTTAAAACATAAAATAAATAGTTGTATTGAGTTCTAATTAAGAGAATAAATATACAAAATTATTGTACCAGTAAGATTAATATAAAACTTACAATTTCATTCAATTATGAATTTTAGATATTCGATTTGATATTTATATATACACACTATTTGATATCAAATTTTCCGGGTTCTAAAATTGAATTATCAACACTTGAAAATATTCGTACGACATTATGGAAATTTTATGAAGCCTCGATTCGAGTCATGAAATGAAGGAATGATTTGTGGATAATTACATGATATGAATTATTAAACTTTAGAACTCATTTAGAAGAAAAAAATAAAACTTATAACAAAGGTAATTGAAAATTTATAACTTCTGATTTTCGTCAGATTTAATTCGCACCCTATAGGTATCAATTAATTTAAACTTTGTTTCTTTTGGAAAGTCTCAACCATTCAAACCTTGTAGCACGAATCTTGAAGCATCAATTAAGAAAACCTCCCTATTTCTTTTCCTCTCCTCCTCTGTCTCTGTCCGTGACCCATCCCCAACCCCCCCCCTTTCCTTTCCTCTTGCTACGCCAAAGAAACAGAGGGGCTCCGCCCCCTCTTCCCTCCTCCGTCGCCGGCGAGCCGCGCCGCGCCACAGCCCCATCTCCCTCTCCTCCTCTTCTTGGTCCGACCCGCCTGACCCGCCAGAAATTCTACGCCCAAAAACAGGGGCTCCGCCCCTCTTCCCTTGCGTTGATGCCACAGCCACACCACCGGCCGCCACCCGACCCTCTTCTCTCTCTCTTTCTCGGTTCGGAAAACCCCAGCCCGCCCCCATTCTCTCTCGGTTTCTGCCTCCCCTCCTCTCCCATGAAACCCTAGTTTCTAGGGTTGAGGTGTGTGCCGTCTCGGTTTGATTTGGTGCTGTCCCAGTGTTAAATTGGTGCTCGAAGACGCATAAAAGTGGTGGTGTTGATCTGTTCCGACGGCCGTGAGACGGGGCAATATCCTTGGAACCGACCACTTTCTTTCGACATTTCCTCTTGCGGTTAATTTCTAAAATTCATGAATTGTGTGTATTGATGAATTAATTAATGTCGTAGGATATGAATTTGTTAAGTTTCGAGTACGGGTTGTTGATTTTCCCGACTCGATCGAATTGCTCGAATAAATTAAGTATAAGGGGTTATATTGCAAAATGATTTTATTAATGGTCGGAATGGTAAAATATATGAACATAGTGATTGTATGAATTAAAGGGAATTGTAGTTAGGATTTTGTAAAGGGAATTATAGTTAATTACACCTTTGCTCGGGTTGTTGATTTTCCCGGTAAATGGTGCTGATTTTGTGTGTGTACCAGTTCTTGACTTGACAGGGACCAAAAATGTAAATAAATTAAATAAGTAGGCCATTGGATTAAAATGTAAGACATGCATGAGAATTTTATACATGGGATTTGAAAGTGAAAATAGTTATAATGAACTTGAAATGAATTGTAAATTTTAAATAGGAGGCTTAAACCTTTACTAAATTATGGGTCTTTAATTAAATTGAATTGGAAATAAATAATTGATCCGTAAATGGGCCAAAGTGAAATAATTGAGTAAATTGGGCCTTTGAGTGTTTAATTGGATAAATAAGGTGAATTGGGCTTGAAATTTCATAAGCCCTGAAATATTGAAATGAATATGACATGAGGTGTATATGTAAATTTGGAATTGGACTTGAATTAAAATGATTATAAATGAGCCGAAAGGTATAAAAGAATTGACGAATTGAAAGACGGCATTTGGAATTTAAGTTTTGAGAATGTAACCGAACTAAACCAAGTAATCGTATAATACAGGTGTAGGCTCAGTCGAGCCAGATTTCGCGAGGCAAATCGAGACGCCTAATCTTTAAATTAAGCGGTATGCTCGTCATAATAAGGTGCGGGATTCTTGGACTTGTTTGATACTTTATTTTCAGGAATTAAACTGTGTTTTCGTTTGTCATGTTGAATATCATTGATTGCATCACTGAATTGCGTAGAGCATTTGCATAGCCCAATCAAATTAAACTCGAATTGATCTGAATTGAGTGATTTGCATGCTGGTATGGTTGTAGGTTGTGTCGATCTATTATGATCTGATTTGATTGAAAGTCACCACGATTGATTTGATTTGATTTGATATGTATGTGAATGGATTTACGAAGTTAAGCACTTGGATCCAATTAATTTGCCAAGTCGGGCTGTATGCTGACTTGGATTCCCAGGATCCTAAATGGCCTTAGGTGAACGGCCCTCGATATTCCCAGTACCGGTTGGGACGAGGGAGGGTGATTATGTTATGAGATGTGATTGGAAATCGTGGGTGACATGTGTAACGTCTATGGCTCGGTGGCATTTTCCTACGTGTTAATGCATTTGAAAGGTCAATTGAATATTACGACTATTGGAATGATTCCAAATAGGATTTTCTTTATATGATTCGAACCAGACCTTAATAAACTGTTAAGCCAAGCGATTGCAGATGGGTGTCAGATAAAGGGTCCAGCGGTTGGCCATCTGTAGGTGTCAGTAACCCTACAGATGTGGGTTTGATAAAGGTTCAGCTCGAAAGAACATCTGTAATTGCTACAAGTCCTAATGAACTGAGTTATGAATCGAGTTAAGCCAAAATATATGTTGTGTTTGAAATTCATCTTGGAAATTCCGTAAACTGTGTTGCAGGTTGATTTAACTGTTGTCGTGCATTGGCATTCTGTTATTTATGTTTATGATTATATGTATCTGTTTGCATTGTTTATTGTTTGGGTTTCATTTTTGAATATAGAGTTTGATTGCAAGTCCAATAGTCTAAACTGTGGCAAAATTCGCACTGAGAATTTATTCTCACCCCCACCCTCCCGATTATTTTCAGGTTTGTTACTCGGACGCAGCGAGTGAGGATATTGGCAATGCATATAAAAGATCCACTGCCTTGCGTGTATATGTGACGCTTGATTTATACACGCGGCAGGCTGTCAGACCCGGTGGATTTGGGGTGTGACAGTTAAGATGGTATCAGAGCATGAATATGCAGTGCCAATAACTCATTTGCTGTCGAGTGAACGTCTATGAGATCCTATCGTACTATTAGTATCGTTTATGAATTGATTATCTGGTCTATTAACATAGTTCTTAATTACTGGCGTGGAACAATAAACTATAGACTGAAATTATGTATAAATAAATGACTGGTTAATGATAGATTAAAGGTTATGATCTTAAGTTATTTTGAATTGATACAACCGTTAACAAACTAGTTAAAAACAAATTGTAAATTTAGTTTTAGTATTGACCTATTATAGAAATTTTATTGATATAAATACAACATAAGCATGATATTATTTTTATTGTTCATTTTATTAAAAGCAAACAGAAATAAGGTGATAGATACATGGGCACAAATTAAATGTAGAACATATTGATAACAATATCTTCTCTGTTCACTTGAGCATGATCGATTTTTATGAAAATATAATAGTGATTCTTGAAGTGTTAGTTAAGGAAAATTTTTGTTTATGGTTATGCAATTAATTGATTGAGTGAGTGGAATTGAGTTCGTATTTGCATTGGTATTGGACAGTAGTGGCTATCAGCTAATTGAAAATAGAGTTGTCAATACGTACTAAAGATATAAATATGCTTACGAATTGTTAAAGTAAATTGTTACATATATTGAGAATGAATATAAACAAAATTTAGTTTTGACGATTGCTTATAACTATCAATGACATAGGTATATTTCTATGAAAATATATTATAGGCTAGATAGCATTATGGTCCGCCGTATTAAATCTAAATAGAAGGGAAATCGATAGATTTGTATGTGCATAAGAAATAATTGATTTTCAAGGTATATTGAATATATAAGTACACAAGCTGATAATATATATTAATGGTATTTATCTGCTCTTTTATTCTACATATGGTCGTCTATATCTTTAGAGTTGTTTCTATAAAATTGTTAATGCCACTATATCATTTGACATATTTAAGGAGTTAATTTGACAACATAGAACTATAGCAATTTATGTAGTACTCGGTATGTTGTTTATGCAATATTGATAGAAACACATTAACGTATCGGGAGATATAACAATTACATTGCATGTTCATAGTAATAAATTATTATTCTTATTTATTTAAATGTAAAGACCAGTATAAAGATCACTGAGATTCGATCGAGTCATTATTATCGTTTATGAAATTCCCTTGTTTATTAACGACATATCTTAATGGAAGTCGAATAGGGTATTATATTTTTAATACACTCATGTACAGATATAAAAGAAGAGTTTAAGATATAATGGTAACCCTTTGAAAATATGATCCAAACTCTAACATATAAATTTCCATGATAGTTATAGTACCGAGACGTTGTGACTGTGAACCAATTTAAGTAAACATCTATTAAGAATATCTAACTAAATTATTCAGTGATATTTTGTATGAACTTGGTAACATTGTCAGAAATATATATATCGTTTTCTAATATAGTTACGTATAAATGTTGAGTGACAAAAGTAAGTTAAAAATATATGATCCTTCTGTAATTAGTAATTAAAGTGACGCCAAACAATTATGAGAGTGATATGAATTTGTTATCAGGTGTACGCAATATATTATATTGTTTTATAATTGTGATAAACTTGTACTAATAAATTAACAAATAATTATGTTAGAATAATCTTAATGTTGTGGTACCAGCTAAATAATTTTTGAATGAAATCATAATTCTTGTCGAATGGCAATCATTAGTAATTATTTTGAAAGTACTTGATGGAATTTTCGTACAAAATAGTTCGATCAGAGTAGCGCAGCGGAAGCGTGGTGAAATTATACGATTAATTAAATTGGTTAAACTATGCATCTTAATTTTTGGTCTAACTATTTTAGAGTAAGAAAGATACTATTTTCTATTTTGATTTTTAATTTCGAGGACGAAATCTATTTTAAGGGGGGAAGAATGTTACATTCCGAAATTTTAAAACTTGATTAAAATTGATAAATCGATCAATTTTGCTTAAATAAAAAGTTTAATTAACTTAACGATCGTTCAGAAATTTTCTGACCGACTAAAACGAAACTAAAATTTCGAAATAGAAATGAATCATAAAATTATGTACATTAAAATTTAGAGGGTTAAAACATAAAATAAATAGTTGTATTGAGTTCTAATTAAGAGAATAAATATACAAAATTATTGTACCAGTAAGATTAATATAAAACTTACAATTTCATTCAATTATGAATTTTAGATATTCGATTTGATATTTATATATACACACTATTTGATATCAAATTTTTCGGGTTCTAAAATTGAATTATCAACACTTGAAAATATTCGTACGACATTATGGAAATTTTATGAAGCCTCGATTCGAGTCATGAAATGAAGGAATGATTTGTGGATAATTACATGATATGAATTATTAAACTTTAGAACTCATTTAGAAGAAAAAAATAAAACTTATAACAAAGGTAATTGAAAATTTATAACTTCTGATTTTCGTCAGATTTAATTCGCACCCTATAGGTATCAATTAATTTAAACTTTGTTTCTTTTGGAAAGTCTCAACCATTCAAACCTTGTAGCACGAATCTTGAAGCATCAATTAAGAAAACCTCCCTATTTCTTTTCCTCTCCTCCTCTGTCTCTGTCCGTGACCCATCCCCAACCCCCCCCCTTTCCTTTCCTCTTGCTACGCCAAAGAAACAGAGGGGCTCCGCCCCCTCTTCCCTCCTCCGTCGCCGGCGAGCCGCGCCGCGCCACAGCCCCATCTCCCTCTCCTCCTCTTCTTGGTCCGACCCGCCTGACCCGCCAGAAATTCTACGCCCAAAAACAGGGGCTCCGCCCCTCTTCCCTTGCGTTGCTGCCACAGCCACACCACCGGCCGCCACCCGACCCTCTTCTCTCTCTCTTTCTCGGTTCGGAAAACCCCAGCCCGCCCCCATTCTCTCTCGGTTTCTGCCTCCCCTCCTCTCCCATGAAACCCTAGTTTCTAGGGTTGAGGTGTGTGCCGTCTCGGTTTGATTTGGTGCTGTCCCAGTGTTAAATTGGTGCTCGAAGACGCATAAAAGTGGTGGTGTTGATCTGTTCCGACGGCCGTGAGACGGGGCAATATCCTTGGAACCGACCACTTTCTTTCGACATTTCCTCTTGCGGTTAATTTCTAAAATTCATGAATTGTGTGTATTGATGAATTGATTAATGTCGTAGGATATGAATTTGTTAAGTTTCGAGTACGGGTTGTTGATTTTCCCGACTCGATCGAATTGCTCGAATAAATTAAGTATAAGGGGTTATATTGCAAAATGATTTTATTAATGGTCGGAATGGTAAAATATATGAACATAGTGATTGTATGAATTAAAGGGAATTGTAGTTAGGATTTTGTAAAGGGAATTATAGTTAATTACACCTTTGCTCGGGTTGTTGATTTTCCCGGTAAATGGTGCTGATTTTGTGTGTGTACCAGTTCTTGACTTGACAGGGACCAAAAATGTAAATAAATTAAATAAGTAGGCCATTGGATTAAAATGTAAGACATGCATGAGAATTTTATACATGGGATTTGAAAGTGAAAATAGTTATAATGAACTTGAAATGAATTGTAAATTTTAAATAGGAGGCTTAAACCTTTACTAAATTATGGGTCTTTAATTAAATTGAATTGGAAATAAATAATTGATCCGTAAATGGGCCAAAGTGAAATAATTGAGTAAATTGGGCCTTTGAGTGTTTAATTGGATAAATAAGGTGAATTGGGCTTGAAATTTCATAAGCCCTGAAATATTGAAATGAATATGACATGAGGTGTATATGTAAATTTGGAATTGGACTTGAATTAAAATGATTATAAATGAGCCGAAAGGTATAAAAGAATTGACGAATTGAAAGACGGCATTTGGAATTTAAGTTTTGAGAATGTAACCGAACTAAACCAAGTAATCGTATAATACAGGTGTAGGCTCAGTCGAGCCAGATTTCGCGAGGCAAATCGAGACGCCTAATCTTTAAATTAAGCGGTATGCTCGTCATAATAAGGTGCGGGATTCTTGGACTTGTTTGATACTTTATTTTCAGGAATTAAACTGTGTTTTCGTTTGTCATGTTGAATATCATTGATTGCATCACTGAATTGCGTAGAGCATTTGCATAGCCCAATCAAATTAAACTCGAATTGATCTGAATTGAGTGATTTGCATGCTGGTATGGTTGTAGGTTGTGTCGATCTATTATGATCTGATTTGATTGAAAGTCACCACGATTGATTTGATTTGATTTGATATGTATGTGAATGGATTTACGAAGTTAAGCACTTGGATCCAATTAATTTGCCAAGTCGGGCTGTATGCTGACTTGGATTCCCAGGATCCTAAATGGCCTTAGGTGAACGGCCCTCGATATTCCCAGTACCGGTTGGGACGAGGGAGGGTGATTATGTTATGAGATGTGATTGGAAATCGTGGGTGACATGTGTAACGTCTATGGCTCGGTGGCATTTTCCTACGTGTTAATGCATTTGAAAGGTCAATTGAATATTACGACTATTGGAATGATTCCAAATAGGATTTTCTTTATATGATTCGAACCAGACCTTAATAAACTGTTAAGCCAAGCGATTGCAGATGGGTGTCAGATAAAGGGTCCAGCGGTTGGCCATCTGTAGGTGTCAGTAACCCTACAGATGTGGGTTTGATAAAGGTTCAGCTCGAAAGAACATCTGTAATTGCTACAAGTCCTAATGAACTGAGTTATGAATCGAGTTAAGCCAAAATATATGTTGTGTTTGAAATTCATCTTGGAAATTCCGTAAACTGTGTTGCAGGTTGATTTAACTGTTGTCGTGCATTGGCATTCTGTTATTTATGTTTATGATTATATGTATCTGTTTGCATTGTTTATTGTTTGGGTTTCATTTTTGAATATAGAGTTTGATTGCAAGTCCAATAGTCTAAACTGTGGCAAAATTCGCACTGAGAATTTATTCTCACCCCCACCCTCCCGATTATTTTCAGGTTTGTTACTCGGACGCAGCGAGTGAGGATATTGGCAATGCATATAAAAGATCCACTGCCTTGCGTGTATATGTGACGCTTGATTTATACACGCGGCAGGCTGTCAGACCCGGTGGATTTGGGGTGTGACATAAGTTCTATTGACTAGGTCCATGCCGTGATTTTAATCAATCCAGCAGCGTAAAAGATAAAAGGTAAAAGGAATCCGCGTGAAGAAAACTAATGCATAAAGTATCGGTGGCTGCTAAAAAAAACTATAGTTCGTGATTCGATTTGAAAAAAAATCTCAATTAATTCATTCTGAAACAAATCAAACCAGTTCGGTTCGAATCTTGTTCAAACTCAAACTGAAACTGAGGTAAGTTTGATTTAGTTCGATTTGTTTGTAGTCCTACCTCCGTGTAATGGTTGGATAATGGATAGCACCTACCCGAGTCATTACATGATTACGGCTATATAACCGCTTGCCTCAGCTAAAACCATGAGATAGACGAGTGCGTATCCTCTGAGATATCTCATATTTTGCGTGACTGACGTGTCCTGTGCCTATTTGAGAATTGCGTAGTGGGCCAATATTATCTGAGCTTTCAGATTCGTGCATAACGATTTGAACAGTTGAGATTTTCCAAAAAATCACGCAAAATATGAGATATCTGATATCTCAGAGGATGCGAATTAGAGATTAATTTGCATCCTCTGAGACATCTCAAAACTGTGATATGTGAGTTTTTTTGTATAAAATCTGAACCGTTCAAATACGTTCCATACGAATCTCAAAGCAAAAATAATAGTGGCCCCCACGCGCTATCCCCGAATGGGCACCGTACACGTCGGTCACGCAAAAGTTGAGATTTCAGAGGATAGGCACTCCTATTTTGTGGTCCTGTGATCCTGTCGAATTCGCATCCTCAGATATCTCAAACTTAGTGATTTTTTGGAAAATCTCAACTGTTAAAAAACGTTCTGCACCAATCTCAAAGAACAAATAATACTGGCCCCTGCGCTGTACTTGAATAGGCACCGCACACGTCGGTCACGCAAAAGTTGAGATATGTCAGAGGAAACTCCCACGCCCCTAGAATCCTAGATCCTGTCCAGTGTCCACCCTAGAGGCCTAGAAGCCTTGTTGGTGTTTGATTTTCTGTGAATGTGTGTATGTTAATACGGTGCAGATTAGACATGAATTTTGTCAAAAAAGAGGTACTGACCGTTTGACAATTCTGATCAAGCAAAATAAAATATCGTGTTAAATGTATGATGTTCATTTGTAATGAGTATCACGTAATTAAATTTTAATGCAAAATCTTCCTGTTAAATTTTTGACAATTTGATGTACACACATTGCAAATATCATACAGTTTGACCTAAATTTTTTTATTGAAATATAAAAATAAAAATTGTGGCATAATATTATGCAACAAAAGAACTCGAATCAGGATGGACATTGAAGTTGGCATTCTCTTAAAAAATCTCAACTTTTTTGTTAATACTTGGAGAATCCGGACTGTTCGAAATTCTTAAAGCACGAAATTTCTAATACGCTCGAATTAAATAAAGAATAAAATAGGTTGATTTTGAATGAATTGAAATTTTGACTTATCACTTAAGATCATTCTAGAAATAGAAACTGAAACAGTGGCGGCCGTGGCCTCGCAGAGAATTTACCGTGCCCCTCCAGTTAAGTTGAGAAGGGGGGAGAAATGTTTATTTGGTGCTCTTTAGTCCCTCAAAATTATTTCGGCCATGTCAGCTGGATTATATTTTTTTTGTCGGCTTTCTCAAATTTTTTATTTCTAACAGCAGGCCTAAGCCGCTAGTAATTCTGCTATTTTTATTCTTGTTAATAAAAATTTTGGTACTTAACCCTTATATAATGTATCAGAAAAATTATAAAACCAAAATTGATAATTTTTTTTTAACAATAGAATACTAACGAGTAATTGTTTCCACAGTACCAAAATCCACCTGACAGAAGCTCCCTTATTTGAGCCTTCTCTGTTTTCCTAAAGAGAGATTGAAATGTCCATCAAAATTGAAACAGAGACAATAAAAAAAAAAAAACGCAAACAAAAAAGAAGAGAAAACGGCGGCCATCATAAGCAGGAGGGAAATCTCACCTAACACTATTAGACGAAAAATCCAAAGCTAAGAAAAGAGTTATGTCATAGCTAGACTAATTAATTAAAAAAAATTGATTATAGGAATTCAGAACCATGTTGAATTTGAGGCTACACAAAGGGCACCAAGCGTTTATTACATGTCTCACAGGAGAACTTCTTCTTGTTCTTGAGGCATATAGGGAGGCAAAAGAACCTCCGTGCCGTCTCGACATCAGTGACCACCACCGTACCGCTGCAGAAAGGGCAGATACCCGGCGCCTTCTGCGTCCCAAGCACCTTCACCACCTTCTCTCCGCAAATTAGGACCAATGGCATTCTCTCTCTTTCTCCTTGGACTTAGTGTTCTGTTGGTGCAGTTACAACTAACAAGAGGTTGTTGCGATCTGTCAATCCCCGTCTCTATCTGTGTACGAGTATGTGTTGGGGGTCGATGACGTGGTAAGCCGATCTTTTAATCTGGATGTTAGCTAGTCAAGTTATAAGTCCCGTGGCCCGTGTGTCGAGTCGAGATTAAAGAAGATAGGATTGTAGAAAGGGTTGGTGTATGACACTATGGCTATGAGATATGAACGTGTATATATACACGGTAACACGGAAGTGTGTGACCCAGAAGGTTTTGGTGCGTATTCTCTCCTAGTCTTAATTGCTGGCTGTTAGCCTGTTAGTGCTAGAGACTAGAGACCGAGAGAGGGTAGACCGCCTTAGGCGCATTAAATAAGCTCCAATTAAGGAGCCTTCCGTTATAGATAAAATTAAGTAATCAGGTCAAGAGGGAATTCGGATCCTCTGTTAGTCTAACTCATTCGACTCATTCAGTTGTTGGGACAAACCGATCACGAGCACCCCTACTAAAATGGATAATAAGGAGATGGATAAAGCTCCTCATGTCATA
Organism: Carex rostrata; assembly: GCF_964058835.1. Lineage (NCBI taxonomy): Eukaryota > Viridiplantae > Streptophyta > Magnoliopsida > Poales > Cyperaceae > Carex > Carex rostrata. The sequence goes on from NC_135931.1 coordinate 10,449,322, forward strand.
TACACATGCTGTTACTGTAGCCAAAATAATCAAATGCATTCATCAGATTGGAACGGACCAGTTTACTGGTCAAATTAGAATAAATAAATCAATTTATCTATGAATTTTAAAACTTCATGACATTATTATTTATTAACACTAAACCGGAATGTACATTTGATTCAATTTGTATGGTTTTAAACCGAGCTAATTAATCTCGGAATAAATAGTTTATTTTTTCAGTTTAAATGGTTCAGTTGAAAATTCAATTTCTCCATTTTAGTTATTTAGTTCGGTTTTTGTTATTGAGTCAAGTCAAGTCAAGTCAAGAGAAAAGTTAACAAGTCAAGTCATTCTTGCATTTTCTTTTAATAATATTTAATATTTGCTTTCTACATGTTTAATACAAAGTAATTAAGTTAGTATCATAATTATACTATAAGATTTCAAACATCTAAATTCATTTATAGTTTATGCTCGACGCATAAAATTTTGATGTCTGTACTTCGACTCTTAAATTAACAACGTTCCATAGATTTCTTTTAAAGAAAATGCTAACCTAAGTCATTTTTACATTCTCTTTCAATGACATTTAATAAAATTTGTTACATATTTGATACAAGCTTATTAAGCTCCTATCGTAATTAAAAAATAATAAATTAGATATAAAAAGAGAAAAAAAAAATCTTACACTCAATAATTCAACTGTTACTCTCAAAATAACACTCCGCATTATTTTTTTCAAAACGAGGACGAACAACCACATCTGTGGTGATAGAAAGGAGATTAAAGATATATATTGATTTCACCGATCGAACAAGTTCCATTAAATCTTTTTTTATATATTTATCACGTAAATTAAATATGCGTCATTATGTAAAAAGATGTTCGTTGTCATTTGTGCTAAGCATACTAATCGAATTAGCAAATTAATGAAACATAAAAAAAAAAAACGAACGGCATAAAGACACTTCGCCTGATGAAATAATACAGCATTGTGGCTTAGTTAATAAACTTTTTTTTTATATAAATAAAAGTTTAGTTCATAAAGTGATATGCACATTTTCTTAGCACATCCAATATTATTATAAACCCACTAAAAACGGCTAAGTTTCTTGCCCACTTGGAAAAAAAAAACTATCTTTTGTCCACATGGTAGTATGGGACGATGGAAGAATCTTTCAAATGAATTGGATTCATTTTGACGGCTGTTGTAATGTTAAAAAAAAAAATGGATGGGATTGTTATACGATTAGAATTAAGATATTAAGTATTCAAACATTTAGGTACATATACGGACGGGTATAGATATAATTTTAAATATTTAATGTGGATAAAGATATTAATATTAATAATTATTTATATTTGAGAGGGATCTAATTAAATTATTTTATGGTGATATATTTTGATGCTATATGTTTATAAGTTATTTTTGCGATTTTAAAATCCAAACAGTCAATCCGGACCGTTCAATATGATATCCATATTAAAATGTGCTTGGAGACCAAATTTTACATTTTTTTTTACAATATATTTAGAATTTTTGAAAATCGTTGTTTTTTAATCGTACATAATTATTTGAAAACAACAATTTTGTACACAACTTAATAAATACTAGAAAAAATTCAAAAAAATAATATAGTTTTTTTTCTCCAAGTACATTTTAATATGAAGATCATGTTGAATGGTGTAGATCAACTATTTGAACTTTGAAATCTCAAAAATGACTTACAAAAATACAGTGTCAAGATGTGTCACAATAAAATGATGTAATTAGATCCTCCTCTTTATATTTATATATTTTTTTAAATGTGTATATCGAATTAGCAAGATATATATTTATTAGCTTATAATTGTTGCGAAAAAAGTTTATATTGATCACAATTATGATTGGACGTAAAATATAAATTTGGAAACTTGGTAGTGAAAAATTATTTTATTAATAATATTAAGGTTTTTTTTATATATTAGTATGAAAAAAATATTCCATAATAAATTTAATAAAATTTGAGTAAGGTTTTTTTTTCCAATATATGAATTGATATATATTCAATACTAATACACTTGTACACATATTCATTTAACTGCTGTCCATATTAAATTTCAAAAAATTAAAACGAATACTATTTTTTACTATCTCCCGACTTCCGAGTCCCTGACTGCGATATTTTGATGTGATCCGTTTTTACCTCCATAGACCATAACCGCACGGGGACCAAGTAGTACCCGATGGGTCCCCCAGAGTGCATGCACCAGGACCAGGTTCGTCGTAGCAATATCAAATGGTACGGAATCCGGACGACAAAGTTACCTCGAGCCTCGAGCCTCGCGCGTAGCACAGGGTGCCTAGCAGTAGGCTATAGGCAGTCTAGCAGTCTAGCAGTAGGCTATAGGCAGTAGACTACTAGTCTACTAGGCTCCCCTCCAGTAAAAATGGATATCACCGGGCCGTACCATAGTACCATACATTGCTGAACCGTCGTCTATTTTGATCGGACAGTTTAGAATGAGGCTGATGCGTCACTGGCAGTTTATACAGTCCTATTCACGGGCTGCCCAGGACCTGACCTGCCCTGACTTCTCTCCAGAAAAGGTCGATCAAATTACCTTACAAAAAAAAAATTGGATAGTTAGCGAGCTTGTTTTCAAAGATTGGCGGTGATTTGCGTGATATCTGTACAAAGGTTGGAAGAGTGTGTATCTATGTTACTCGGATACGGCTATTCAGGCACCGTACCCGTATCGGATACGTATCGGATACCGATACGCGTCCGATACGGCCACGATACGTATCCGATACGCCAACTGGCGTATCGGCTGACGTGGCGTATCTCTAGAACTTCTGATACGGTCGCGATACGCGTTGAATCGTATCCGATACGGCTGTTTCAGCGAGATACGGGCGGGATACACCGCTGTAGACCGAGTGAAGTGTAGACCGCGCTGTAAACCGCGCGAAGCTGTAGACCGCGCCGTAAACCGCGCCAAAAAATGCCTTCTTTTAGCGCCTAGACGGAATCGAACTCAGCTCCTTCCCTCTAGTGACATACAACCTTACCACTACACTCGATCAACTTTGATGTTTAAGTCTAGTAGCTATTATATTTAATGTATACCTACAATTTTTAATATTTAATTTATATAATACAAGTGTTGAATTAAAATATAATAATATAATAATATATATATAATAGACGTATCGTATCCTAGATTTTTGAAAATTGCCGTATCGCCGTATCCGTATCGTATCCGATACGATACTCGTATCCGTATCCATGCAACATAGGTGTGTATCCTCTGCATTAACTCAAAAAAGAATTTTTTGAGTTAATAAATTTCAACCGTCTGATTTTAAACAGACTCAATTCGATTCCTGCTTATGATATAGAGGTCCTTTAATATTAGTGCGGATTTAGTTTGTACGAATCTTAAAATAAATCGAATGATCAAGATTCATTAACTCAAAATATTCTCTTTTGAGTTAATGCAGAAGATACGAATTCGGGTTGGAATGGGGGTGTCAATTAAATTTGCATCCTCTGAGATATCTCATATTTTGCGTGACTTTTTGGAAAATCTCAACCGTTGAAAGACGTTCTACATGAATCTCAAAGCTCAAACAATACTGGGCCTCTGCGCTATCCCCGAATAGGCACCGGACACATAGGTCATGCAAAAATGTGAGATATCTCAGGGGATGTGCACTCGTGTCAATTGGTGATAGGATGGAAGCATTTTCATACTCATATCCACTAATAATTGATCTTACCTATACTTTATTCATATCCACCAAGAATTGACTATCCTTACCCTATCCTTACCATTCAAATTATTGGGTAACAAAACAGTTGCATATGCATAATGAATAATAGTAATAATTAGTTTTATTATATTTTACAAATAGAACAGAAAAAATAATTGAATTCACACATATATAATCACATTACTAATAAAAAAAAATTACAATCAATTCTAACTAATTTGTTTTTAATAAAACAAGAGAATTCAAAAGTCCATCACTAGTATTTTTAATATTTTTTATAGTAAAACACTACATAACAAAAGTCCATCACTAATTATTACTCAAACTATATTATATGAAATATTTCGCAACCATCACTAATTATTACTCAAACATTATTATAAAATTTTATTTTATACAATTACCTTATAGGCTAATGGATACAAAATATACTTTACCTGTACCCTTATCTGTTTAGCTAACGGAAAAAAATCCTTACCTGTATCCATACCCGATTAGCTAACGAAATTTTTTTTTATCCATAACTGTCTTATCAAATACGGTGCGAATATAGTAAACAGTTAAAAGAATAACATTGACACCCCTAAGTTGGATGTCGAAAGATGTTGCAAATTGTTCTTCCAGTTGGGCTTCGGTGAAAAATATGATATTATATTGTCGAACTAGCATTTTATGGTGATTTTGATTTAAGGGAGATCAATGTTGTTTCTTGTGCTAAATTGTATTGCTCTAATAGCGCATAATGAAATGTTTGGATTACAAATGATTTAATTTTGGGGCTATTTTACGTCAAATTTGGTGTTGTGAATTACAATTGATTTAATTTTAGATTTATTTTAGGTCAAATTTGGTGTTGTGTACATTGGCATAGTCAAAAATTTGATCAGAGGTAAACAAATATATATATATATATATATATATATATATATATATAGAGAGAGAGAGAGAGAGAGAGAGAGAGAGGCTAATATGCATTCGGTTGCATATGGACCGAAGTGCTTACGGTCCAAATTTGATTTTTCAAAATCCAAACGGTCGATCTGAACCGTTCATCTTGTTCTCCATATTAATATGTGCCTGGAGACCAAATTTTATATTTTTCTGAATTTTTGTACTATTTATTAAGTATTTTACCAAATTGTTGATCCAACGGTAGCTGCTGATTTTACTGTTTTGTTAAGCTACCGTTGGATTAACAATTTTGTAAAATACTTAATAAATAGTAAAAAAATTCAGAAAAATATAAAATTTGGTCTCCAGGCACATATTAATATGGAGAACAAGATGAACGGTTCAGATCGACCGTTTGGATTTTAAAAAATCAAATTTGGACCGTAAGCACTTCGGTCCATATGCAACCGAATGCATATTAGCCACTCTCTCTCTCTCTCTCTATATATATATAGAGGAGGGTTCAAATGCCTCCATGTTTTTGTGCCTCCATCTCTCTCCATCATTTTCAAAGTTCAAACAGTCGATCCGAACCGCTCAATCTAACATCCATACTAAAATATATTTGGAGATCAAATTTTATATTTTTAGGAATTTTTTTACTATTTTTTTAGATAGGTACAAAATCAGTAAATCTGAACCATCTAAAAACAGTATTTTTGTACCTATCTAAAAAATAGTAAAAAAATTCCTAAAAATATAAAATTTGGTTTCCAAACATATTTTAGTATGGAGGTTAGGTTGAGCGGTTCGGATCGACTGTTTGAACTTTGAAAATGATGGAGAGAGATGGAGGCACAAAAATATGGAGGCATTTGAACCCTCCTCATATATATATATATAGAGTCCAACTAGTATGACATCGATATTACATGACACTAACTTCAAAATTGATCGAATAAACTTCAAACGACTAATCCAAACCGTTCAAACCAATTTACTTTATGAGTGATGCGTTTACATGCAATTTTTTTTTTATATTTTCGAGTTATTTAGTATCAAATCAAGCGATAAAAATATTGAAAAATGAATGTATTAAAATTAATTTAAAAACTTACACATTTGACAGCTTGAGTTGATATCAAATAAATTAAAAAAAAAATACAAATTTTACATGTAAACGCACAACTAATAAAGTAGAATGGTTTGAATTCACCGTTTGAAGTCGATTCGATAGGTTTTGGAGTTTGTGTTATATACACTGAAATGACACTAATGTTATACTAGTCAGACTCATATATATACATAAATACTGACTAATATGTTTTGTCCAAATTTCAAAAAATTGTATTCGAAACTTCGAACTAAATAGCTCAGTAAATTAGTTATATATTGAAGTGCTACCGAAAACATATTAATGATTCTCTCTCTCTATATATGTAGAAAAAATTTCAACAAAATGACCTAGTTACTAATTTATCTCCCAAAATGACTTGTCATTATATGGTTATTCTAAGCTAAACAAAAAAGAGTAGGAAAGCAACAATTTAACCATTAATTATGTTTTATTATTTCCAACCAACCAATTTCTTGAATTTCTTAGTCATTGCCCACAACATAACTGATCAAGCTTGTAGTATCCAAGACTATATGTTACAGCTTTTAGTTAGCCATCGTATTACTTCAGCATTTCCAATATCAACACCTCAAACTTCTGAAGAATTGTCTGGTGCTGATGCGCGACAGAAACAACTAAAGAAGAAAGTGAGACATCAAAGATTGTGTTCTCCTTTGTCGTATGGCAATAACTCATAAGTACCTACATTAACAACAGAAACAACAATAATCAATTTCTACATGATACTATGAATAGTTAAAATCAGTGAAAGACATCAGCTCAAAGCAAAAAAGAAAAAGAAAACAAAAACAAAAATCAAAGATTCAAACAATGCAAGTTCATCATCCTCCTCACGTCTCTGATCAGTTTACTTTTCTAAATGTTGTATCCTTGTCTTGTTTGTTTTGAGGCAAAATTATGCAATTGAAAAACTTTTTTGTTGGGTTATATTTGCCTATAATGCTGAACTGAAAATGACATAACCAATGTGAACCACTTTATGAAAAAAATCAAATCAAATTAAATTAAAAATATATAATTAGTCATGAAACTTTATGAGAATTCTAGTGCTTAATATCTTTGAAGTTCTTATAATAGTTATGGTTTGGCTGATTAACATGGATTTAGGTTTTAATTCTAGTGCTTAATTTTGTTAATTATTGTTGGTTGATTAAGTATAGTAGGGATGCGTATGTTGCGGTGGAGCTGTGGTCATACAAGATGGGACCGAAGTAGAAATAAAGACATACGTGACAAACTTGGGGTAGCATCGATTGAAGAGAAGCTCGTCCAACACCGCTTGAGATGGTTTGGGCATCTCCAACGGAGGCCTCTCGAGGCACCAGTGCGTATTGGAATTATAAACCGTATCGACAACACAAGGAGAGGCAGAGGTCAGCCACAATTGACATTAGACGAAGCAGTGAAAAGGGACTTGAAGGAATGTAATGTATCCAAGGAGTTGGCCTCGGACAAGAGCGCTTGAAAATTAGCGATCCACGTTTTAGAACCATGACTTAGGAAATATTGTTTATGGATGGTATAGGCATAGTATTATAGGCCTTAGTCATAGAACTAGTGATTTGGAGCAAAGGCATAGATACAATGATACTTATAAGCAGTACTACTATTATTATCACTACTACTATTATTATTTTTATTACTATCAACCTTGATTTCTGATTATGATTGGGTTTCATTTTTAGCCTACTCTAACTTGTTTAGGACTAAAGGCTTGATTGTAATTGTTGTTGTTGTATTGTTGGCTGATTAACTTTAGTCAAAATTCTAGTGCTTAATGATACAATGAATAGAATCAATCTCCTTAAACAATACTCGTACTAAAAATTGGTTTAAGAAATTAGTACCGTATTAGTAGCCAATCCTTCTCCTCTACGGGCACAGGCGCACAACAGGGATCGGCGCACTCCTCCTCCACGTTCTTCTCAGGCGGCCGCCAATCTCAGCGTACTCAACACTATTCTTTTCTCCTCCACGCGGTCTCAACAATCAGTGATCACTCTGTAAATACTTTTATTGCCCCTAGGGGTGTTCATTGGATCGGGTTTAATTGGTTCTGAACCGAACCGGATTAATTTGGATCAAACGGTTTGGTTTGGAATTTTTAAAACCGAAATAACCGAACCAACCAAACTTATATATATTATGAATTTGATCCGGACCGTCCTGGTTTATTTTTTAATACCCCGGTTTATTTCTTACTTAATTGCTTTAAATACTTTGGTTTATTATAAATCAATTGTTTTAAATAAAAAAAAAATATATATATATTTCGGTTTGAACCAAAAAACCAAACAAACCGAAATAAAACTTTGGTTTGGTTTGATTCGGTTGTAATGCTAATTCGGTTCGGTTCGGTTCTATTTTTAAAACCGAATTATAACTTTGGTTTGCTTAGTTACCAAACCGAACCAATGAACACCCCTAATTTCCCCAGTGCATTTGAGCTGAGCGCCTTTTTTTTTTTTTTTTTTTTGTCTCCGCTCTGGTCTGAAAATGAGAAAAGTAGCGGGTCAGGAGTCAGGACTAGGCAACCCAAATTATAACTGGATCCAAAAAAACAGAAATTTCAACGGTAGACAAATACCTACCTCTTTACCATGCTGTCTGCCTGTCTCCGCCTTTGATTTGATTGTGTATGATAATTGGATTGGATGTGAAGAATGTATGATGCAATTGTTGGCTAATTAGGGTTGGTATTATAGGCATAGCTTGTAAGTTACAACATATTACAGATTTATTTCCAGGAATACGCCTACCCTACCCTTCTCGGTTGCTACTAATTACCTGTGTCGTGTCGTGTATATAAATCAAATTGGTAAGAAATTATGGATCGCGGAACAACGGGGAGGGATTGGAGCATGTTAACAATGCTATGGTAACCGTACCGGATATTCAACCGTTATAGTTTTGGATTAATAGTTTACTGATTGGACTGGTGAATTAACTGGTTGGATTGCTAATTTATTTAAGTACTTTCAATTACACGAATATGATAATTATTATAAATTAATGAGTAGAACTAGGGTGTTCTTAAGTTCACCAAGTCTAAAACTCATCGAATCGGTTTTAAACGACCAATTTGAACTCTTGAAACCGTCTACTTTACGAATGATGCGTCTACATGTAAAATAAAAAAATTGAAATTAATTTTGCATAGAGTCAAGTGGTCAAAAAATGAATGCACTAAAATTAATTTATTAACCTTCTAATTTTAACCGTTTGACTTTATACTAAATTAATTCGAATGTTTAAAATTTTCACATATAGACGCTTCACTCGTAAGGTAGGCCGGTTTCAACGATTTGGAGGACAGATTTTAGACTTAAGTTCACCAAAGAACTTGGTGAACTTAAGAACACCCCAGTTCTACTCTAAATTAATCATATTTTTATATAATATATGTGAAAATTTACACTTCCATATAATGTGATGAAAGATCGAATTTATAGATATATTTTTAAAATTTAACATCCAAATAGAATTACTGTTTTTTTTATGGAATACCTATCAATAGACATTTTTGAATGACAACAAATTATATTTTATGACTTTGACAAAAAAATTATAAAAATTAGAATGAATACTAAAATAATAACAATTGTTACATTGAAGAGAAAAAAAATTACCAATGATTTTTTTTTTCTGAAATATTGAGGTCTTATATGCACGGTCCGGTCCGATCTGTACGGGTCCACGGGTCTTTTAAAAAAAAAAAAATTAGATTCAAAATTCAATTTAGAAAAAATAGCTACATGGATTTTTGTGTTCTTTATATCAAAATAAAGGTATGGAAGTCTAGTTTTCAAATAATATAATTACATATTGGTACAATTTTATACAAAAATATTACATATTGGTACAATTTTAATGATTAATTGACAGAGGTCAGAAATAAAAAAAAAGCTGAAATTCCAATGAGTAGTCCCAATTTTTTACCAAATTCAAAATTCAATTTAGAGAAAATGGCTCTATGGATTTTTGTGTTCATTATATCAAAATAAAGATATGAAAATCTAGTTTTCAGATAATATAATTTCTCTATACAAAAAAAATATTACAGATTTGTACAGTTTTAATGATTGATTGACAAATGTTAGAAATCAAAAAAGCTAAAATTCTAGTGAGCAGTCCCAGTTTTTGACAAGATTTAAAATTCAATTCAAGGAAAATGGCGACATTAAATTTTTGTGTTCTTTATATCAAAATAAAGGTATTAAAGTCTAGTTTCTAGATAATATAATATCACTATACAAATATTACAGATTGATACGTTTTTATGATTAATTGACATAGGTCAGAAATCAGAAAAGCTGAAATTTTAGTAAGCAGTCCCAGTTTTTTATTAGATTCAAAATTCAATTTAGAGAAAATCACTACATGAATTTTTGCGTTCTTTATATCAAAATAAAGGTATGAAAATGTAATTTCCAAATAATATAATTTCTCTACACAAAAATATTACAGATTGGTACAATTTTAATGATTAATTGACATAGATTATAATAACTTGAAAGGAGGAATATTTAAAATCCGAATTCTAGCTACAGGTTAGTCCGGTCGGGTTCTACATGATTCCACAGGTTAGTCCGGTCCGATTCTACACGGTTCTATGGATTAGTTAGGTCTAGTGAAAAAATTCGATCCAAATCCTTGCTAGATCCGTTTCTAACCATGGTTTGGTCCGATCCGGGTTTGAGGCATAGTCCGAGGCGGTCCGGGTCCGAACCACGGGTGATCCGTCCGGTTCTGAACCGTGAGTTCGTTCCAATCCGATTTTTTTATTAATAGAAAATAAAATAATAAAATATCGAAAAAGGGTATAGATTTTGGATTTTGTCGAAAAATAAGTAGAACGGGTTTAATAAACCTGTCCAGCGGGACGGGTCTAATTATCCCTTTTAGGTCTCAGTATCAATTAATTTAATGACGACGCTAATCAAACTCAGCGGAAAAAAAATAGAAAAACCCGGACGGTACAAGCAGACCCGTCAGGAGGGAAAAAAAATCTCGGACGGAATAATATAACTCGTCCGGCGTTTTTCTTTATTAGATGTCCCTTTTCTGTATGATTGGCTCATCACAAAGCCCCACAAATCCAGTACAACGGAGGTAACACCAAAAGTATGCTCCAATTCATACAATAACCGTTTGATCAAAATCAAACGTATCAATCTATAAATGTTAAATCTATAAATGTTATTTATATAAATCATATAAAAAAATTAAATCAATAAAATTTAACCCAAATTAAATATACCTAATGAAATTTTAAAATTATATAAAAATTTCAAACACATGCAGATACGAGCATAAAATGCAAACACAAAGAAGAAACTACAAAATTTTAATTTTAAATTGTAAAATGCATAATAGGTGATAGATGAAATTTGAATTCAAATTTTAAACTATAAAGTGAAATTCTAATCATTTAAATTATAAATACATATTTTATATTTTATGAAAAAAATAAATCATACAAAAAAATTAAATCAATAAAATTTAACCCAAATTAAAATACCAAATGAAAACTTAAAATTATATACTTATCTCTTACTTGGATGCGGTGCATGATCATCTGCATCTCTTGTCAAGGGCGGATGTACAATCAAAGTTATTTATATAATTTTAAAATTTCATTAGGTATATTTAATTTGGGTTAAATTTTATTGATTTAATTTTTTTATATGATTTATATAAATAACATTTATAGATTGATATGTTTGATTTTGATCAAACGGCTATTGTATGAATTGGAGCATATTTTTGGTGTTACCTCCGTAGTACCGGATTTGTAATGAGCCAACAATACAGAAAAGGGAAAGAAAAACGCTGGACGGGTTATATTATCTCGTTCGAATTTTTTTTTTTTTTACTCCGGACGGGTCTGCTTGTACAGTCCGAGCAGACCCGTCCGGATTTTTCTGTTTTTTCGCTAAGTTTGATTAGCGTCGTCATTAAATTAATTGATACTTAGACCCGTCCTGCTGGACGGGTTTATTAAACCTGTTCTACTTATTTTTTTGACAAAACCCAAAACCCAAAATCTATATTCTTTTTCGATATTTTATTATTTTATTTTCTATTAATAAAAAAATTGGGTTCCAATTCAATACACTAGAAAATACTAAAATTTGCAGTTATGGCATACCGCCAACATATTCTATACAAAAAGGAAAAATTCTTGCTTGTTATTCAAAAGTAAATAACAACCTCGACACAAAATTTCAGATTCATTACATATCTCTTAATTTTTACTCAGGTTTCTAATAATTTTTTTAATAAAATAATCTTACACCATAATACAACAATGAACTACTCTAATAATTATACTTTCTCTCTTTATTTTTAAAAAAGCGAACTTTAATACCACTAATTTCAAAATGTCCGAATTAGCTTCCTATTTTTCCTTGCTTCCTTCCAAACGGCCGAACAACTGGATTGGATGTTGTTCTTGAGTTGACTTGGCCATCCTGTCTGGATACAATTTTAAGGGGATGTGCTTCTGTGTTGAAAACCCATTCGTCAAAGGAAATAAGAGAAGATGGTGAAAAGAGGAGGTAGAGATATTTTAGGGTTTCGGCGAGGAAGAAACTTTGCATCATGTTGTCTTTTTCACCTGAATTGACCTACAAAACAAGTATTTCTTACATGTCAACTGAAATTATAATAACATTTGATACATATGATAATCAGTATAGGCCTTTTACAAATAACACTTGTCCTGTATTTGCAAATAGTTCAAATTATTTCTCATATATAATGCTCAACTATTGCAGCAAAGCAAACACTAAATTTCCCTAAACAGCTGGGCCTAATTTCAATTCAATTGGGCTAAAGAAAAGAAGGGTTATAAAAAACTGCAGGAAAAATTGTCAGTTTAATAAAATATAGTCTCTGTTTCTTTAAACTAACAATTCAGAGATCTTGTGAATATCTTGATATGGGAAATCTTTTGTTCAATTTCAAGAAGGCTAAATTAAATGATGCCAAATTGTTTATGTACCAAAGATCAAGTATACTTACATCTCTGAGGCCAACATAACCCGATTCAATGCGAGAGTTCTTCTCAAAAGCTTGAAATATATTCCAGCCCCATTCCTGGTACATTTTGTTACCAGTGAACCGCCAAAGGTACACAAGCGATTCTATTGTCTCTGGTCTCAGTATATTCCATGATGTACCAACTGACATATCCTGTAATTTTGTATTGAGAAAGAATCTGTAAAACAGAAGTACCAACAATGGCCCACACATACTAAAATATTTTTGGTTTCTTATTGGATGCCTTTCAAGTTTAGATGTTGGTAGAACCAAACAGGAAGGTAAAGGGATGGACCAAACAGAAAAGCAATTCTAAAGTGAGAGACAGTTAGGTTGTTTACCTGGCCAGACGAGAAGTAGTAGTTTTCTCCAGCTAACTTTGTTGGTGTAGATTCGTAAAAATTATAACAAGTCCTGGCAAGCTTCATGCAAACACAGACAATATTTTTGTGAGATTTTACATGGCAGATACATTATAAGAGTATAATATACACACACTTTACTGTTTTGGTCATACTATAGTTTTCTAATATGTCATCGTTAAACAAATTCTCTATACCATTTTGTTAAGTGGTACTATTTTGTCAGTCACAGTCTAGTATACACTTAAACATTTTGAGCCATGAATATCAATACTACAGGAACTTTCTTTTTAAAAAGTGCATTTCAAATCAGAAACATATTAGAAATGTGAAGATCAAGTTTATTTATCATGATAAGAGGAATGAAAGAGAAAGCTATCTTATTTTTAATACCTCTTCTGCCAATGTTAGAATTAGTTTTGATTTTTCAGGGCCATAGCCAGAGGAACCCAAGGCTAGCATACCAGGTGCAAAGCAAGCCAATTCATCCATCTACAATTCAATGAAAAATATAATGCATAAATCCAGGTTTTAATAATTGTATTTTATGGATTTGCAGGTAGGCAGGTTATTACCTTGTCATGCAAACTATCTCCATTTTTCTCACAGATATATGTGAAAGAAGAAGGGGTGGTTCTTCTGACCAAACTTTGGAGGCCTTCCATTGATGTCTCCCACATTTTTCTAAAAGTACAAAAGAAAAAACAACTGATCAAAACCAAACAAGCACACACACACACACACACACACACACACAAGTAGATATACATGAGATTTTGTAAGACTAACCGGTAATGCTTCACATTTTCAGTTTTGTTCCCTTGAATCCATGCCTTGAGCAAATATTCATAGAAGCTGCATGAAAAATAAGTACTTTATAATTGTCTGATCTTTCTCAAGCAAATATAACTTTTTTTTGACGGAAATCAACAAAAGAATATTTGAGAGGTATTTGTAATTAATATTATACATAAGAGTAGCAAATTCACCTATCGCCCATTGCACCGAAAGTGATTGTAGAATAAGAGGCAGTTCCTGTGTGAGGATTTATGTATATCGGGAGCAAGCCATCACTTGGTAATATCTTCTTAAATTGCTTGATTGAGTTCTCTACCTAAATTTAGTAACATGATTAAATGTAGAAATAAGAATTGAATATTCTAATCAACTTCTATGCAAAGTCTATGACATTAAATTTGGGAATTTTTAATCCTTCATTTTCTCTGGTACAATATTATTTATCCAACTTACAAGAAGATTTCTCTATCTTTATGTGTAGAGAGAGTTAGTAAACAAAGGAAAAAAAATGGACAGAAGACATTTGAAATGCCATTAAAATTATGATCTCTTTTACAAGATTATTTTTTTCTCTTATCATCTGTTCACCCAATAAGTTTCTCTTTTGAAATTTATACAACAAAAAGAGATAAAGACAATTAAACTTTGTAGAACGTCAAAAATTATTACAGTGAAATCAAAGATGTGAAAAATACAGGTACCTTTTCTTGGTACTTTGGGTCTCCTGTTCGTTGTGATAGAGCAATAAACTCGAGTTGCTCTGTGCCTGAATCTGCCAATATACTATCTCCCTATATAAGCATATGAAATATAGGTGTTATACAGTATCTAGAAATGTACAGGCATTTAAACATAAGAAAGATGAGCAACCAAAAGAATATGGAAAAAGGACAAGAACATATCTGTACATTGCATTAAAAAAAATATACAAGTAAGAAGTTAAAACATCAAAGCATTCTTTGTGAACATGATAGATGGCTTTATGCACCTATAACCTCAAGAGAACTTATTTGGCTCTATAATTACATCAATAAGGATAAGCATAATATATAATTGAAATTATAATATGAAGAAAAGAATGAACATGAACTCACATTAGTCCATCCTTGATTGTGGGGTCGACCATGCATCAAATTAATTCTGTTAAAAGGTATTCCAGAAGAAGTATCCCATGCCGGTAGTAACCTGTCTGCTATATCTTTTGCCTTGTCAAGAAATATTTTGTCACCAGATAGGTCATATGTACTAAGTAAGCCACCTACAACTCTAAATAACCGGAAAGAAGAAAGAGAGAGAGAGAGAGATCTTAGCAAGGAGAGTGATATAATGTTAATGACTGCAACAAATGGAGAGGCAGCAAATAGAAAAATAAAAACTAAATGAAAATGAACCTTCAAAGTAACCTTATGGTTGTTTCAAAAACACTTGCTTCATAGTCTTTGTTGAAGTCTAAAGAGTTTGCAACCCAACTGCCATAAGAAAAGAATAAAATAAAGACAAACAAAAAAGATAGAAAAGTCAAGCTAAGCAAGTACACACCTGGGTTTACATTCCTAATTTAAATAAAAATGCATGTCCAAAATAAATTCTCTGAAATATTACTATTTGCATTCTGCTTCATTTTACTTTAATATAACATATGGGGAAAGACTGGGAATTTTGAAATTCCAATGTCCATTGAGAATGAATGATACTTAAAGCACTCATCGAGAGAAAAAAAAATTATTCTTTATTCGATAAATTAAGAGATGGAATTAATATATGGCCAAATTCCACTAGTGCATCTCTTTTCTTCTTTCCCCATTAAGTTGTCATGCTTTCTCCATTTTTGAGTGCCAACACTTTAATTTCTTATAGTAACCCTATAAAATGAATTTCCATAATAATTTTGGACTTCTGTGAAATTATTTTAATTGCAAATCACCTCAACTCAAATCATGCTAATTAAATTATGAAATTGTAGAAAAATTGAAAAATTTCATTGTCAAAACCAAATGTAAGCTAAATTTCAAAAGTCAAAAGCAAATTTGAATTTTTTTTGTAAAATTAGATATCCCCCAAACTTTGAGTGTGGCCCACAAATTAACGAATAGTAATGTCCACTCTTTCTGTGAGAGGTTCTAAACCACTAATGGCGCCATTATCAAACTGCACCTGTCACCAGTTCATCAAAGGCCACGTCTAAAGCCTGACATCATTTTCTGAGCTGCTATCTTACGAATTCATATCACCTAAGGTAACTCAAATTTTGAGTTTGGATCCAAACTGTGGATCTGTTTTGGCACGAATATTAAAGGGGGCCAGTACATTCCACCTCGGACCGGATTGATCCGGATTCTGATCGGACGTTTTGGATCCAAACTCAAAATTTGAGTTACCTCAGAGGATCTGGACTCCTATCTTACAGTGTGGGATTACTACGAATATTATCCAGTTTGGTTTTTTACAATAGATTAATTCAATAGCATGTTTGCGGTTTAATTTTACAGTTCTAAAAAATACAAAAATTTCCCACGACAATTGGTCGTGATATACTGAGTGAATTATTCATTTGAGTGATAAGAATTATCAGAGTGATTTACTCTATAAAAAAGAAAAGTTAGCATAGAAACTCACTCTCTAGCCTTGCGAAATTCGTCTTCTAGGCCCATAATATACAGTGTATCTAAAGAGTCGATTAAGGTCGCACCAAGACCACCAAAGCTGTTTACACCATTTTTCGTTTGGGGCTGGTACAAAAAACAAAAACAAAAAATCAGAAGGGCCTTTCAGAAAATTTTACTAATCCTCATCAAAATGTGCAAAGATCTGCTTCGCCATTATACTATTTTCTATAACCCAAAATAAAAAGAGATGGGATGAGAAGATTATTTAGTAGTGTCCTAAAACCATTGAAAGAGGTGCACTTTGGTACAATGTACCTACTAGTACAGTTCATTTGCCTTCGCAATGTTAGGTAATAAAAGCTTTAAACAAGCGCCTAGGAGTAAGTGCTTAATATATGACAAACCTGAAGCTCGTCCTGGCCCCACGCGTACGTGACATAAGAGCTCCAGGCATGACGCATGGCATCCTTGACCTTTTCTCTCCTTTCTTTATTTATGGGGTCAATCTCTACAGCATCCCGAGTCATCATTTTATCACTCGTATAGTACTGTTGCTGCCCTGTGGTTTGCTTCTTTGGCTTTTCATCAACGTTTCTCAACTATAGGATGGATAGGAAGATAGTAATAATGCAGAAATAAACAAGGAACTTGTATAGAATACAAAAGAGCAATAGAAACAAAGGATGAATATATTCTAACTGCGTAGTGTTATACCTGGTCTTGAAGCCGGTTAACTTTGTCTGTCAATTTGGCCACTTCAGACTGTAACATTTTTAGTTAGTTGATTAATTATTTTCTCATTCAATGAGCAGTTTATTAGCACATGGTATGAAAGAAGAGAAGCATGCAATTTCTTCGCAGATAAGTATAAGGAATTAGGGGAAAAACAATTTTCCAAGGACAAAATGTCAGTAGATCAGCGTGATAATGGGAATACTAAAGCAATGGATGAACTCCAGAGAGGGAATTGTGTACAATAAATATGGCATGATTACCCATGAATATCCTGGCATCCGAACTGGATTAATATATACACTGTAGCAATTGGTCGTACAGGTCTATATATTGACCACTCCACCAATAGGTGTCAGATTTCCTCACAAAAAATAAAAAGATTTGCCGGAAAATCATGTAAAAAAATTTCAATCCAATTAAGCACAAATTAAATCGTAATTTGCACAAGACCAACCGGTTATTAAGAAAATCTAAAAAAAATAATCGAACTAATCTTGAATTCAGTAAATCTGAGGAAGGCTTCACACAACAGATCGTACCTCGTATTCACGAACCAATGATTGTCGATCCCAAAATAAAAAGGAAACGACAACAAACACCACGAACAGCAAAGCGAGTCGTTTCGGTCGCTTCAAGTAGTAAGCTGGGTTCAGGTACCGCCAGAGACCAGAAGTCGACGACCTACCCCGCGCCATCGCCGGAACCCTATTTACCTCCGAGGAACGTGAAGCTCGATCCGGATCCAATGGACGACCTAGTTCATGGTCCTTTTATTATGCGAGTCGAATTTAGCTCGATAAATTTGAATGTTATCTCTCGTCGTGACTGCGAGGAGGCAAAGATCTGTCTTTCGCATCAAGCGACTAGAAATAGAGTATGGATTTTATTTGAACTTGGTTCAACGTTTACTGGTACACTTGTCAAAGGTGTGTCCGGAGATGAAGATATTTTTTTTTGTCTGTGTTGACGGTGTTATCGTGCCGTTCTGGGTCCATGTGTATATATCAAAGCTAATGGAGAAGCGACTTTCTGATTCTCTCAATTGTTGGTCGTCCCTGATAGGTGCCCACTTCACTAGGACACCAGCCCACGAATTCCACGAATAAATCCTCTGAAATTTCCTCGTACCCAAATTTAAGTAAAGGATGAATATAATATTTTTATTTCCTCTATTCATAACAAAAATGTACAAAATTTAAACTATTTAAATAGTAATGATAAGTTGATAACCTGGAAAAATTACCTCGGTCTGTTGCCTCTTATGGACGTTTCAAATTAAATTAATATGAATATGAAATATCATAATAGAAAAAATGATACGGTCATAACTAAAATTAGAATTGTTTCAAATTAAACTAATATGAATATGAAATATCATAATTGAAAAAATGATATGGTCATAACTAAAATTAGAATTGTGCACATACGTTACAACAAAAATATATTATTAAAAAAAGAAAACAAATTCATACAAAATAATATATTTTCATATAAAAAAAATTAGATTAAATAACTAATAGCATTACTTAAATAACATATTAATAACATCTACATGTAAATAACATATTAGATGACATATATATTCTTTTGACATATTTTTATAAAAAAATATCATACAAAATGATATATTAAATAACAAATAATATTCTTTAAATGATATAAAAGATAAAAAGAATATAGGCATGATCAATCAATTAAAAAAAAAATCTTAAATGACATTTAACAAATAGAATAAAATCAAGACCAGTTAGAAAAAATAATACAGTTTGCATGTGGCAAGCATAGTAACAATTGAATAATTCGGGTTCGATTTGATGGGGTCAAAAATTTGTGGTTCAGGAATAATTCGGGTGTAATTCGGGAATGATTTGGAATTATCTAGATCAGAGATCCCGGTCCCACAAAGGAGCAGAAATAAAAATAAAAAACCAAAAAAAATATGTTATAGGAAAAATTTGGGAAAGATTCAAGAATAATTCGTATAAATAGAGAAAAATTCATAAAATTTGCAAATTATTCGCGAATAATTTAGTCAAAGTTCGGTCAACCGAATAATTTGACGTTCGATTCGCCATCACCAAAAAAACAAATTATACACGAATAATTCGCGAATCTTATAACTATGGTGGCAAGTACGTGTTTTGCAATATATACCTATTTAGTATGCTTCGATAGAGTAGATGTCCGATTTGTGTAATGATACGCGTTGGATGAAAATCAAAGTACATCCAACAATTATTATATCAAAACACATTCGATAGGTGTACATTGCAAAACATTATAGTCTCACTCATATCGCACATAGGATGAATTTTTCAAATTATGAGCTTCAACACTTAAATATGCATTAGTCGCGTCGCATATGATCCCAGTGTTGCGCCGCATATGATCCCAGTGCCCATAGGCCGCGCGCCGCATCCGTGGACCGCGCTTCTGAACTACGCACGGCACCTACGGACCGAACCTGTGCACCGTGCACCCTTTTTCTTTTTTTTCTGCTGAAGGCGGGATTCGAATCCAGTTGGGTTATGTTGGTGCCAAAATTCTTACCACTACACTAGAGTTCACATGTGTTATCTTGTAGATAAATATAATATTTAACTATTTTTCTCTACAAATTTGATTTAAATTATCTCTCCTCCTTATTAAGGAGCTTAATGTTTTCTACTACATAATTTGCTCCCGTTGCTGTGCACGGGCATGATTACTAGTATATATATATAGAGAGAGAGGGGCTATGGTGCATTGCAATGCATGGAGGGAGTTGTGCATTAGACCATAAATCTAAAATTCAAAATTCAAATGGTCGATCCAAACAGTTCATCTTGTTCTCCATATTAATATGTGCTTGGAGAACAAATTTTATATTTTTCTGAATTTTTTATTTATTTATTAAGTATTTTACAAAATTGTTGATCCAACGGTGGCTTAACAAAACAGTAAAATCAGCAGCCACCGTTGGATCGACAATTTTGTAAAATACTTAATAAATAGTAAAAAAATTCAGAAAAATGTAAAATTTGGTCTCCAAGCACATATTAATATGGAGAACAAGATGAACGGTTTGGATTGGCCATTTCGATTTTAAATTTTAGATTTATGGTCCAATGCACAAACCCCTCCATGTATTGCAATGCACCATAGTCCATCTCATATATATATATATATAGAGAGAGAGAGAGAGAGAGAGAGAGAACATAATCGAGGTACTAAATAGTGGGAAAATAACTTTGTTCGCCGAGAGTAATTTTAAGATATTTTGCCATCAAGCAATTAATCTGTAACATATGTACGTAGCTTGGCGGTGGATCAACCTATGATGCATTAGTTGGTACAATAGCATTAAAAGTAATTATGAGACGCAAGAAGATGAGACCAATTTGACGGACAGAGTTGGTACAACAACAAAATCAACCTATGATGCATAAGTTTTATTGGTTTTGTTTTAATAACTACATGTTGTATATGCTTAATTTTTGTTGTTAGAAGCAACGACATGTGGATTGCTGGTGTGTGTCAAGTCGGATACCATGTGACATGTGTTGTATTAGTCAGATAATTACCATGTATATACATAATTATAAATATATACAATTATGAGAGCGACCAATGATACCGGGTATCATTCGGGAGCTTTACTGACCCTGTCTAACTCTTGTACCAGTTGGTACTAACATTCTTGTACCTACTTGTATGTACTATGAAATAATTCTTAGTCTGTATTAATTTTCTAGTGCTAGAAAGAAAAAATATGACGATTATATAGGAGAAAACAATTTGAAACTGATGAAGCGTCTTTCTTTTACTTATTCAATTATCTTCGAATCGAATCATGTTACAAAACGCAAGAGACACCTCTATTTTATTTTTTAATGAAAGGATATATTTATCATTTAATTTTTAAAATAATCAAATAAAATATAAATAAGTAAAAGAGGATAGAAACAAAAATGTTAAGATTTTAGAGAGATAGTGAAAATTGACTATTTTAAAAATTTGCATGAGCACACTACAAATTCTCTATTAAATTTATTTCATTGAAATATATGAATTCATGTGCCAGAACTTATTTCGATCCAAGTGAATCTCTTTTAAAATAGAGAAAAGGTTTTTGTCCACAGCCTTCTGTCCACCATTTGTCCACAGCGCTATCCATCCCGTGTTTAACTAAATTTAACGGACACCGGTCCCCACTTCTAACCACTTACTCCGCCTATTTAGCCTTCCTTCCGTGCCTCTATTCTCATTTTTAAAATATTTCTTCTCCGATCAACTTGTTTTCTTTTCTTTCTGAGGCGATTTCTTTCCGATTTCTGAGGCGATTTCTTTCCTACGGAGATAAAAATTTCTGAATCAAAAAATCGATCGATATCTGAAAAAGGATTTCTTCTCCGATATCTTAAATTTCTGAGGCGATTTCTTCTCCGTAAAGCGGCTAAAAATTTCTGAGGCGATTTCCTTGTTTTCGTTGTTTCTCCGATTTCCTTGTTTTCATTTGAAAATTTCTGAGGATTGGACCGATTGATATCTTCCGATATCTTAAATCGATCGAAAAAGGATTGGACCGATTTCCTTGTTTTCATTTGAAAATTTCTTCCGATATCTTCCGATTGATATCTTCCGATATCTATTCCGATTTCAATAAATTCTTGGTGGGCTTCTCATCTCGTCTGTTATTCTTCAATAAATCATTGAACAAGCGATATTGTTTTCATCAGTTCTTCTTATCTGTCTGCTCGTCTACTCCTGTCTTACTGGTGTCAGTTGACTTCCAGGTTTGATCTTACCATGCTCTAACTCATATCTTGGCCAGTGAATGAAGGAGACAGCTTCCACAAAGGAATGTAGGTATGACTCGGAACTCTTCTTTTTGAAATGAAAGGTGCCAGTATGGTAAGAGGCGATTGGACCGATTGATCGTGGAGCGCGATCGAATAGAAGTTATTTTTGTTGAAGAGCACGGCAAAATTCAAATCTAGTAAGTTATTTCTGTTGAATTTGTTGTTTTCGTTATATGCAGTAAGAGATCTAGCATTTCAAATGAAATCTAGAGGAAAGAGATGATAGAGATGAGATATGGAGTATTGATATGTTAATTTTACTGTATTGCCCCGTTAATTTTACAGTATTCATCTGTCATTTTACAGTATTCATCTTGTGAAAATCTGGAGGAAATAGATGATAGAGAGACGATATGGAGTATTAATCTGTTAATTTTACAGTATGTCCTTGTTAATTTTACAGTATTCATCTTGTGAAAGTCTGGAAGAAAGAGATGATAGAGAGACGATATGGAGTATTGATCTGTTAATTTTATAGTATTGCCCCGTTAATTTTACAGTATTCATCTTGTCATTTTATAGTATTCATCTTGTGAAAATTTGGAGGAAAGAGATGATAGAAAGGCGATATGGAGTATTGATTTGTTAATTTTACAGTATTTATCTTGTAATTTTACAGTATTCATCTTGTGAAAATCTAGGAAGAAAAAGATGATAGAAAGGCTTCTTACTCATCCGAACAATATTCAATTGAAAATTCTACTGTATACAAGATTCAATTTTACAGTTCTGCTGATTCAATTTTACAGTATACAAGATTTAATTGTAAATTTTACTGTGTAAAAGATTCAATTTTACAGTATACAAGATTCAATTGAAAATTTTACAGTATACAAGATTCAATTTTACAGTATACAATATTCAATTTTACAGTATACAATATTCAATTTTACAGTATACAAGATTCAACCCAGTGTTAATAACAGCTAATAACTAACTCTAACTGCCTATAACTACCTATAACTGTAATTTCCGAAAGTACAGTTTGAAAGTACATTTATTTTGTCATGTTGTTCAAGTTGCAATCTTTTTCTAACTATCATGGGACCACTTCAAATAGTTGCTGGATTTTTTGTGATTAAGTGATATATTTTATGTGATATATTATATAATTATACAGCATGTAGAAGTAATTTTACAGTATTCGCGCAAGTCAAAGCTGTGGACAAATGGTGGACAAAAGGCTGTGGACAATTAGACGCCTCCTTTAAAATAGCCCCACTATAATAACCTAATTTGGGCGACCAAGGTCCAACGAACTCCCCTCAGTTGGATCAGTTGGATCCGTACCCTTTACACAGTACTGTAGACGATTTTTCTCACTTTACGGTTTGAGATTAAATCTCAGTCGCTTTGAGATTCGGACTAGCACTGGGACAGTTATTATTGGGCTTTGAGAGTGATGCTAAATTTAAAAGAACGGTCCAGATCCACTAATTTTAAAAGATTCCCTTTTGGGATGATAGAGAGTATGTGAATTCCGCTGACAGTAGGGACAGATCTGAAACGCTTATCGTAAGTACTCACCAACCGTCCGATCTGAGACGGCTCCTACAGATCATCTCTCTCTCTCTCTCTCTCTCTCTCTCTCTCTTCCCCGCTCGCTGTGCTGCTATGGATTCTCTGTTGGCCAACTACGCCTCCTCCGACGATGAAGGAGACGATAATCCAAGCTCTGAATTAGGAAGCAAAACCTCCCCTTCTCTCACATCTCCTAACAAACCCTCTTCGTCACTGTCTGCCCTGCCTCCGCCTAAATCTCTCTTCTCCAACCCCCCTCCAGCGCCCAAAGCTTCCCTCTTTTCCTCCCTCCCCCCTCCTAAAACCAGTAATTCGACTAAAGGATCTATTTTTTCTTCACTTCCTCCCCCCAAATCAAAGGAACCTACCAAGCTGCGGGTTTTTGATGCAAACCCTAATCGACCTGTTAAAGAGGAGGATCCGTTTGAAGAGATAGGAGAAGTTGGTACAGATTCTTCTTTAACCTCTTCGACTTCTATCTTCTCCTCCCTCCCACCTCCTAAATCAAGTGGTACAACAATTTTTGTGCAACAAGGCGGTGAATTTTACAAGCAGAAAGAGAAAAAGTCAACTAAAGGTTCGGTTTTCTCTTCGATTCCAGCTCCAAAATTGGAATCAACAAATTCACTCCGGTTGGAGGCAAATCCTAAGAAGGTTGTCCATTTCACACCTCCAATTAATCCCAGCTATGTTGATGACAAAGATGATGAAGAAGAAGAGAGCAAAAAGAACAATTCTATTGTTGAACCTTCCTTCAATGCCTCAAGTAACCTTTCTTCCATGTTACCAGCTCCTAAAAATTCCCTGTGTTTAGCACCTCAATCAAACTCTTCTAATATGTTTTCATCAAGAAAATCAAATTTAGATACCCAATTGCCTCCAATTAGCACTGCACCAGTACAACAACCAATCCAAGATGAGCCAAACCAAAGCTATGATTCAAACTGGGTCGGTAACGTAGCGCAAACTGCGTATGTGGAGACATCAAGCTCTGGATACACCATGGACCATGGCAATGTGGAAAATTATGTTGGTTATGAAGGGTTTAATTGGAGTACTGACGTTTCTGTGGGTACTAGTACTGGTACTTCTGTTCCAACGGAGGTACATGATTTGGGGAGGGCTAGGGGCAAAAGAGGAAGAAACGAAATTCCACCAGAAATAGTAGAGGTGAACCAACATGAGCTAATGAAAAATAGACCAAGACCAGATCAGGGCAGGTTAACAGGGAGTACATTTGGACCATCTTATCAGGTTAGTTTTGCTAATTTTACTTTGAAATATTTTTCTAGTTGTAATATGGTTTGCTGCTGTAGGTCAGTTAGAGAGAACAAATAACAGACTGAAAAATGTAGAGTTACATGACTACTATTGCTTGTGAATGAAATATTAACTTTATTCTGTATTACATCTGTAATTTTTTTTCTCTTAATTGATCAGACAGTGATGGCTGGTTTAGGGTATTTTTTTTTTTCAAATTAATGCTCATTTTAATTTGTTTGCTAATAAACCCAACAATATTTCTTTTGTGCTTTTGCAATTATAATTTGCCGTTAAATTTTAACAACAAAACAGTTTGTTTTCTTTTCCAATGCTAGACAGTGAGTAAATTAGTTGAGTCCGTATGGAAAGTTTATAGCAGCGTCAGCTGTTAAATTTGTCTGAATTCAACATTGGTTTTAAATGGCAGTATGTTATTTATTTGAAATAATGCTGGTAATAATTTGCTGTCAATGTAATGTCTTTTGTACTTTGTTGGTGCTTGCAGTCAGCTCCTTCGGCAAAGGAGAAGCCTACTAAGCTACACAAGAGAAAGCATCAAATTGGGTCGCTTTTATATGACATGAGACAAAAAGAGATGGAGCTTGCTGAGAGGCGTGCCAAGGGTTTCCTTACCAAAGCCGAGACACACGCCAAGTATGGCTGGTGACCCTAGTATTTATGCCAGCTAATGCCTTTAAATAATTAGTAATAGCAATGTTGATGTGAGCTCAGCTCTAGACTTGACCTAATTTTGAGGTGGGCAAGGATTGTGTTGGATTGAAGTTGAAAGGAGTGTTTCCATCTTTGATATTATTTCCTACTCTCTTTTTTTTTATTAATGTTTCATGTCTTAGCTTCGGTGATGTTTCCTTCGATCTATTATGTAACTTCATGTATATCTTAAAAAAATCTATAAACTTGTGGGAAATGCTTTCACAGTTTTACATGCTTCAAAAACTGAAATAGTTTGAACTTCTTTTTTTTCTTTTTTCCTGAGTATTCATGAAATATAGTTTTGTTTGACGGGCATAGTTTTGTGTGATGGGTTCATATCAATCCACCTGTGGTTCTGGGTCTATAGAAACCTTTCTTGACTCAATGCAGGTGTCTATTGCCCTAGTTTTTACCAAGCTGGCCTTGCTTGATGAAAATGTCATAAGAGAAATGGTTTAATTTAGGGATCATTTGATGTGATGGAAACGGTTCTTTAAAAATGTTAGAAGTTACATTCTAGAAACATAGTTGTTTATATTTTCTTGCATCCTACTTGTTTAGTTCCACTTCAGAGTAGGTCCGATGCCCATTGGACCTACTTTGGTTCGATGGGTGATCTGGCTATCCAATTGCATCAAGAATCGTGCACTCTGTATTAAAATCCGTATGAGTTTTTATCAATTTCCATGTGTACAGATTTTAATGCTAATCGTACGGTGATAGAGCTAATTGAACCTAAAAGTAAGTCCAATGCCCATCGGACCTACTCTTGTCTCATTTAGTTCATACCAGAAAGGGCAAGATTACCAAGGAGAAGAAAAAGTGAGGGAAGAAATGTGTTACTAAGCAAATTTTAGGGAAAACAAAATAAAAGATAGGGGATACAAAAATTAAAGACTCAATAAGATTGAACTTTTTTTTGGCATACTAAAAAAGTTTTTTTTTTTTTTTTTTTTTTGGGGACATTTGAAAATTAAACTGCTTAAAGAAAAGTGCTTTTCAGACAATTTACTGTTTTTCTCCATATTCTAACTCCAGATTTTAGTACATCAGCGGACCCTTAGACGAACATTTTATTGGTACAAGGACTTATATGGGAAGGTCTTATGTTGTTTTTTAATTTAATTAATTGCGCTAATTTAACCAATTGATCTTGCAGGAAATTCTATTTAGGTACATATTGTATTCATGAATAACTTATTTTAAACAAATGAAGAACTGACATATATGCCAGGGCGAAACTAAAAAATTTAGTTAGGGGGTTAAAACTTAAAATGCATAATTATTAATTTGTGATTAATGGAATTTGAACTAAAGACATTTCAAGCACAAAATAGAGTCTTAACCATTAGACTACAAGCACATATCTATTTTTTTATGAGAGAGACTGAACTATATAAAAAAACTTTGAAAAAAAATTCAATTCAATTAAATTTTAACATATATGATTAAAAATTTCTGCTGGATTTGTTGTTCTTAGGTTTCATTGACTAATATATTCAGTAGACAAAAAATAATAAAAGTGTAAGCTGGCCAGATAATATTAGCATGAACCTACGTGCCTGAGAAAATCTTGGAAACAAAATATTAACAATCGTTCGGACACAATAATTCTCAGAAGCCGCTACAAAGGAGAAACATCAAAGGCAAATCTATTCAACACAACTGGTTTCAAAATACATATTACTAGATTGAACAAGCCATCAAAAGTTAATGACTTCCAATCAACCTATACCAATCAATCAATACCGACTCGATCTCATGATTGCTCCATAAAGTGATATAAATTAATAGTATATTTTAATTGGTTTAGTTTGCAGCCTTGGCAAGTTCAAACAAGGCAATTGTTGTCCAACTTGCAAGTTTGTATCTAAATAAATTCATGCCAGCAAATGTCTTCTTCTAAATTTGTATACTAGGAACTAATGATCATTTTTTTATTTTACTTGCAAGTTTCATTTCATTACATAAATTTAGAAAGATGACTCAATAAAAAACAGGCAGTAGAAATGTACGTAGGATGTTTCATAAATTTGTCAGTGAGAAGTTAAATATGTGTTCGCATAAAGCAACCGCTGCCCAAAGCAACACTTCAAACTTCAAAGAATTAAAGTTGACTTGTGCATCAAAATTAATAAGCATCTTAATCGTTAAAGCAAAGCGTGTGCTAAAGATTTTACTAATTATCGAATAGCAACATAGGTGCTATAGCTATTATTGTTCATTGATTTGGGGGACATTTTTTTTATTAATATTGATTATATTTTACAAATAGAATACGGATAAGATTAATTTAGACAAGTATGAATATAAAAATATTTTTACTCATCCATAATGTATTCAACTATTCATTAAACACTTCTTGATGTTGGATGAACAAAAATGTTTTATTAGTATTTTCTTTCAAATATTTTCCATCTTTGCCTCATACTCTACATATTCTTCCTTCCACATTTTGCCACAGTGATTGAATGCTATTTTATTGAGATTTTTTTCTTTATTGAAATTTGAAAAGTGACCTCCAGATAAAATATTCTGGTGGTTATTGATAGTTGGCAATAGACTTTCTTTCTGGGCGGAATTAATTACACATATTGAACATTTTATTCTTTAAAAATTATAATATCATTTTTATCCTTTTAAATTTGAAAGACTGTTATATTTACTCAGTATAATTTAAAAAAAAAAAATAGAAATATCTAAATCTCAAACTACTTATTTTTTTTTAACTAAAATAACCTTTTATTAATAAATTATAGATTTCCCTTCTAACTTTCTCTCACATTCTATCACCAAGCAAAAAGACAGACTTCTTATTTTCCTCCCACCTGTTCCTTTTCTGATTCAGTGTAAATAAGTGTGACAAGGCACTTGCTCTAATAGATCAAGTAAAAGGGACTAGTATGAAGACAACTGAAAAGTTCTCCTATTATTAAACCGATGTCAAACATACACAGAACTGCTTAAGCTATTGTAACATATCAGAATATTAAATGACAAGGGGACATAAAACCGAAATGAGTTTCGATTCTACTGTACATGCTGCTGCTTCTATTGACACGCGAGGTGGTCCTATTTTACCATCAATATTTTCTTTATTTGTCACGATAACAAAATGAATGTTTATGATTTTAAAACTAGTTTTAGTAAAAAAGGATGTTAACTTGGATAAATATGAGAGCTTTTCTAATTTAGAAGGATAAGTATGATATAGGAAAGTATATAAAATATTGAAGTTTTTGACGGGCATAGGTGAAATTCTTATTGAACTTACACCAAACCAACAAGCACACTATTACAACACTCGGACGAAATCCATCACAAAACCTGGTAAATTATACTGAAGTTACATGAAGCAGTCAGAAAATAAGGATGGGTATGGTCCCTGTACAGCCACACAGAATACTACAACACAAAATTAGAATCTGACCGCATTTACCCTCAAAAACCATAAAGGTTCTATATAAAGGTGTGGGGATCACAAATAAACACCCAGTACCCTACCTGAAGCCACTGACTATTTTTTTATTTTTTTATGAGATGAAGCCCGTAGGCACACTCACCAATCTTTCAAGAGCTGGCCAGCTACATCCTTGTAGCTCACTTTTTTCTTTGGTGTACTGATGCTCGGCCCTGGCTGAGCTGGTAGTTTCTCAGTCTCAGTGTTGCTGTTTTTATTACCGGAACTGGTACCAGTTTCCTCTTTCCTCTGGCTCAGGCTTGGAATCATATCAAGTAGCATAGCATGGATTGGATCCACCATTTGTTCCAATTTATTGACACCTTTACTCACATTTTCTTCAATTACTTCATCATGTGGTTTGTCAAATATCTCTCCCCTTGGAGTATCATCCTTCAGGTTATTTGTGTTTTCAATTTCCAAATCCATAGATTCATCTTCAGATTTGACAAACTGCACGCCAATTGTCGGTTCTTGATCCTCCGTTGGCTTTGCTTTTGATTCTGGTTCTTGATCCTCCCTTGGTTTCACTTCTGATTCTGATTCTGTTTCTGACTTCGATTCTGCTGATTCAGATTTTTCTTGACCTATTTTCGTGCGTCGGGTCCCAATTCTGGCACGTGTTCTTCTTGGGGCTGGTTTAGGGGCTCTTTTGGGTTTCCTTGACCTCGGGCCTTCAGGTCGGCCTCTTTTCCTCTTTGTGTTTGTATCCAGAGGGATGGGGGCATTAGGGTCGTTATGGTCAATTGTGTCAATTGGAGGCTTTTGTTCTTCCTCTCTGAAATGAAATATAAATGGAAATTAAACCTAACATTTACAAAATTAAGAATTGACAAGATGATCACATAGAACATTTACCTTTCCTCAACCTCAATTTCCTCAAATGTAATTGGTTTCAAATTGTAGGAATCCTCATGCAACCTCCTCTGGTTGGCTAAAGAATCCTCAACCCATGTGTGAGTCACTACTTTAACCCTTTTGTAATGCACCAGCTGCCGCTCACCAGATGGAACACTAAATTTTGTTGTTGTAGTAAAAAAATAAATAAATACAAATATAGTACTAAAGATGATCTGGAAATTGCAATGCTATTAAAAGTCATAAATTATGATATTAATGGATACAGAGAGAGAGAGAGAGAGAGTTAAACTAAACCTGTTGTATACTGCATCAAAATTATATGACCCAACAAGAGAATGAGCAACCAAATGGGTAGCGAGCATAAGACTAGTACAAACTTCACCCCCATGCATGGTCAACTCGAGCTCCAATCTCTTCAATGCAAGATTTGATATTACATTGTAACCATGATTCCTTAAAAAAAAAAAAAAAAAAAAAAAGGTTATCAAAAAGGCAAGAGGACCTTGCAGGAAGAGGAGAATGAAATTAAGAGGAAATGTACTTGAGAGGTGTAGGCCTGTAGAAATAAATGCGACAACCCTGAAAGAAACAGAATTTCTCCTCTGTGCAATATTTTTTTTTGTAATATTGCAATTTGTCGTCGGGGGTTTTCAGTTCAGAGATATTGCTGAAAATCTTAAAAAAAATATAAAAAATCAAAGAAGAATAATGAACAAAATATTAGTATACAATTACTCTCTCCAAATTAAAGTACTTTAATGAGTCCACAGTTTCAGTGAAGAGCAAATATTTTTTTTATTTTGTAAAACAATTATGCCCTTCTCACCTGTTTGAGATCAGCTACATCAATATCCCAGAAATAGTAGTCAGAGAAATGGTCAATCTCTTCTCGTAATTTATATTTTGAAGAATCAGCAAGAAAGAGGATGTACCTACATCATAAGAGCCATCAATAATCAAATCTCAATAAATGTTTACAGAAAGGAAGGGGTCAAAGAGTATCTTAAGATTACTTAGGTTCCAGGTGTAAAAGGCACTTTTCTTTGCAGGAGTCCAATATCCATGAGTAGTGCATCACATCTCCTTGGCGCACTGCTGCTTGGTATTTTATCCCTAAATAGTATGATTAAGAATGAATTTAAGTACTAGTAGAAATTATTCCTATTAAGTACTATCACAAATTATCCCAATATCCATGAGAAGTGTATCACTCCTCCTTTGCTGGGTTAAAATGCACCATTGGTTTTGTATCCCAACCATACCCCGCATCTTTATATCCATTTTCAAAGTTCAAACAGTCGATCCAATCCGCTCAGCATGATATCTATTTAAAATGTGCTTAGAGACCAAATTTTTTCCTATTTGTTTAGATAGGTACAAAATCACTGTTTTTGGATGGTCCAAAAGCAGTGATTTTGTGCCTATCTAAAAAAATAGTAAAAAATTTCCAAAAAATATAAAATTTGGTCTCTAAGCACATTTGAATATGTAGATCATGTTGAGCAATCCAGATTGACTGTTTGAACTTTGAGAACAGAGATAAAGATGGGGTCCGGATCCCCTAAAGTAACCCAACTTTTGGGTTTTGGATCAGGACCGTCTGATTCGAATTTGTTGCTCGAAATCATTTCGGGAGTCGGATTCATTACTTGGGATGTGTGTGCTCCACTTCGGATGGATTATCACGGATTTGAATCGGACGGTCCTGATCCAAAACCCAAAAGTTAGGTTACTTTACTGGATCTCAACTCATAAATATGTGGGGTATGATTGGGGCACAAAACCAATGGTACATTTTAACCCTACTCATCTAAAATCAAGATTACTGTGACAATTTGATAATAGATAAATTAGATACTGATCAGTAACAATAAAAAAGAAGGATATTTAAGTACTTGACTATTTCAATTTCATATGCCACAAGATATAATTAGCTTATGACAAAACTTGTAAAAGTTCCTATAGTTCAACTTCATCATAAAGCTATATATTTATAATTAAGGCACATGATTAAAGTTTCAGGTCTGGCACTAGATAAATTATCTGGTTTAGCACAATATTTTAAAAACACAAGGTGATCTTTCAGTGAATAGCAGATATCTAAAAGATCAGGAAAAAAAGGTGACCTTTCAGTGAATACAAGACATTAAGCATTTAAATAATAATTTTCAAAATATTAATATAAAGAGTAACCTTTCTTCTCAGAGGCAATGCAATGGGTAACAGAGGGATTGATATTCATGGCGAAAGTGCCTCCATTTTCAACCACCAGCTTGTGAAAATATTCCAAATTATATGATGGGGGTATATTTGCGAAGTCTTAATAAGATCAAAATAGCACCAGGTCAAGGGAACATATTTTATTCAACTTTTGGAAGAAAAAAAAATTGAAACACTTTTAATGAAAATACTACAAGTACCCATACAATAATCGAATATACCAGAACGTCCCCTGCCGTACTTCTTTAAAAAAAAATGCCCAAAGTACTGTCCTTTCTCACTATTTTTTTATAGGAAAAGAGCAGTGTGTTGTTTTGACCATCTCTTTTAATAAAAAGGCAGATAAAACTAGCATAAAACATATCATGATATCTGAAAGGGTCCAAGGGTGATTTTAGTATTCTTTTTAAGAATGATTTTTTGCTCATTAACTATAATTTACTTTCCCTTTTTGCAAAGGATACAAAAAATCATGTTAGCGAAGATTAGGGTTTCTTCCTTGAGACTGGAGACATCTGTCTTGACAAGATGTGAAGGAACTATTGACAGAGTCATCTTGTCCCCCTTCTTCGTTGGCTTCACACGCTTTGCTTCACGATCTGTTGTCTCGTTTGTCGCCTTGTTTGTAGTGCCATTACTTGACCGTACAATCTCCACAAAATCTAAGAATGGTTAGAAAAAGGAAGTTAAATATTTTATTATGCACAATTAGATATCTATAAATGAAAGATTGTTAAGTCCCTAATAAAAAAATTCTAGCATAACCAAGAAATTCACACAAAACTGATGAAAATATAAGCTCCAAATGTACCCTGGACATCAAGGCACTCATGCCAGGGCTTGTCATATCTCACACGGTGTATACGAGGAAATCTTAAACTGTATGGTGCCGCAAAAACCTAAGATAATTTTAGGAAAAAAATAATAAACCAAACTTGATAATATGTAGCAACAATGCGACAAATCAATTGAAAAAAATGAAATAGGACTTACCTCAGATTTGATTGTTCGGATATCACTAGTTATAGATACCAAAACTGACCTATGAATAATGAATTAAATACATAAATTGTCGAAATAAAAAAAAAAAAAAAAATTGAAGAGACAAAATTAAAGAAAAAGGAGGAAGCCAACTTATCAGGGCTCTCAATCCAAACGTCAGGCCTCTCTTTCGAGTTATTTGTTACTTCATAAAAACGTGGTGTTCTTTTTGGGTACTCATTTTTCCTGTTATGTAACAAAAATGGGTCAATTCTTGCACCCAGAAAACCAAAATACCTTGAGATGTTGGGTCGATCATAGAGAGAAAAGGAAAACAAAACATATACACAAAATAGGGCTTCAATTTGTTAACAAGTGTATTGAGCTCCTCATCAGATAAGCCAGTGCCGACTCGGCAAAAAGAGAGAAATCTGGAGTGACAAGGCGAAATAATAACAATCAATTATTCGACAATTAGACAAAATATAACCAATTTATATTTCTATCTAAAGAAATAGAAATAAGGAAATTGAGTGAAAAGGAAGAAACAAATAACCGCTTCGGATAAGTAATTGGATCAGGGCGCTCTGCCAGACCCACTAAAAATTGTGCGACCTGAAAAAAGTGAATAATGAAAGACTACCACAGCTGCATTCTTAGAGCGAAATAATTTACTAGATCAGAGAAACTTTACCTCACCTCCATGTCGACCAGATCCAAAGTATCCTCCTGAAAACATGCACATTTTCTGTTAACAACAAAAATGTGTACTAAACCCTTTTTACTTATATCACCAAAATGTTTTTGCAAATATAGCCCTCCAAACCAAAAGGCTTTTTTCACCATGATATAGAAAACCATCAAGAACCACTTTTCCCTTTCTCTATTGTGTTCTTTCCTATTTACCTATTATAATAACATCTAGATCAGATCCAGCATGAATATAGTCCGGCTTTAATTTTAGCCACTTGCCGCTTCTGTCACCTGGTTCCCATTTGGAACTTAAATCCTTCACTACTATCCCCTCGTCCCTAGTCAATTAAGAAAATAAGTATGCATAAACAATAAAGGAAAAGGAGAAAAACAGAACTTTGCAACAGTACCCGATAAGTTAAGATACCAAGTGCAAGAACTAAGATTATGTTAGGCAAAAGATTGTCCAATTTGCCCCATTTTTTCATATTAAGTCTAGAAAGTAGCTTTTAGAGCCGACTCATTTAATTTCAAATCCCTCATTTTACTTACATGACTTGATTTTAGTTCCATTAGGCCATGGCTGCCCGCATTAGGGTTACAATTAAATTTTCTGATCCCTATTGAGCACACCTTTTCAGAAACTAATCTACCCAGTTCACTGCTATTTGCAAATAAGATAAAGCACGGGGCATATTTTGCAAAAGAACCTTAAGTAAGGCACTATAAGTAGGGGATAGGTTAAATTGACAACAAACTTATTTGACAACCATGGCGACCTACAACAAGCTTATAAAAATAAAAATAAAAAGGATTGCAAATATATTATTTATAGTTTAGGTAGGCCGTACATCAAATCTGGAGCAATTTGTAAACCAATTGGTCACCCATCAAATGATTTGAAAATTAGCAGTTGAGTTTTATTGCACTTGATAGCTAACCAAATGACCAAATGATTCACAAATTGTACCAAATTTAATACACAACCTTATCTAAACTACAGAGAATATTTCTAGAACTTTTTTATTTTGACTAGTATTTTGTCAGTTGTCACGGTTGTCAAATGAGTATGTTAGTCAATAGAAGATTTAAAAATAATATATCCAACCTGTTCTCTATTGTCTCTTTGAAGAATTTCTCTATATCTTCTTGGCTACGTGCAATAATAGACCAGCATGGTTCTCCTTCAAATTCAAACAGAGACAATTAGACCAGTACAATATAAAACTTGTACTGTACTATATCAGAAGACAGAAATCTTAGGTGCCTCTTTATGAAAATATTTCAACAGAAAGTATAGAATATTTTACTGTTCCAGTGTTCTCTTATGACTTACCCGGTTTGCAATTTTCATTAAGGCCCACATTAGGAAGTAAAAGTTCAAATTGACCCTTGATAGGTTTTATTATTTTCTGAAGAATTTCATGCCTTTCAGCAAGGGTATGATGGATTACACTTGTGTCCCCTGCATACAGTACATCAAAAGCCACATCTATATTTTTTGGTCAAGATATACAAGTTTCAGATAAGACTGAAAAACTGAGTAACTGGTAATATTATAGAAAGATGCAAAAAGTTAACCAGTAGCACAAAATTTAGAGATGAAGAAGAAAGGATACAACACAACTGCAAGAAGAAGAAGAAAAAATAGTTAAATCAAACTATTCTATTTATGAGACTAAAATATAGTTGGTAAAGCTTCAATCCAGATGAGCACCTGGCGATCACTTTCAAATCCTTCCCTTGCTGCCTTTGCTGTCCAAAACAAAAATAAAAAGGTGGTTGCTATAATTGCACTTTAAAAACAAGGAAAATTAGCTGAAGGGAAAAAGTAATTATTAGTCAAATGACCTATTTCTTGGTTTGAACCAAAATCTGCAAATCGGTTGGCAGTTGTGTCCCAAACGAGCATCTCACCGTCTAATATGCACCTTTGAATTGTAACATATATTCAAATTAGAGCTTGCAATACAAACATTAGATAAAAAATATTGGGACAAGTTTTGCCAAAAGAAAAAGCAGAGAGAGAGAGAGAGAAGCATACAAGGAGCATAACATTTTGTGAAACAGTACCAACAGGAGCCAGAGGCTATCTGAATTGGGACTTTTATACTTTCTGTGTATGTGGCTGACTGTTATTTTGGATGCCGAGGGGGTTGTCTGGGGTGTTTGGTTTGGCTGTATGTTCAAGGAAAAGGTCTGCATACTGGGTGGTACCAGGATTAGTTAGGGGGTACAATATCGTTAGATTTAACTAAACTGTTTGTAATTTTTAAGCTTTTGTGGTAATGGTAATGGTAATGGAAGCTGGTTGGATCTATTCCACTCTTACCTCCCCTGCCCCTCCGAAATAAAAAGAAAGAAAGAAGATAACTAAAAGAGGATATATGAACTGGTCCCATGTTGCAGTATTTTCAGCATCTCTTTTAATTCATATTTGTTTCAACTTGTACTTGTCATCGTAGTGGTATAATAAAGGCCAATTGTATTATGTTGGTGAAAGGCTGAGATTTATAAGCTGCAAATTTAACAAAGGGAGTTTCAACATACCTGTCAACGAGGATATTTTCTTTAATAATCTTCGACATACCAGGGGCATACTCAGGGTGATCAATAAAATTTCTGGTACATCATGTAATTGACTAACATAAGATTTCAGGATTGCACTCCTGATTGATCTAAGAACAGAAGGAAAAAAGATCAACAATAAGAAATAGAGTATTGGATAGAACTTTTTTGAGTTACCGTGAGAAAAAATGGATTTCATCGCCATTCTTGTGTATTTGAATTCTGTCACCATCAAATTTGCACTCTGCTACAACTTGCTTTCCATGTAACTGCAAAATAAAGAAAAGCAAGGACTAAAACTTGGAAATTTGCAAAGGTCAACATATCTAAAATGCAGAAATATATAACAAATGGCAACAAGCGGAATACTTCAATATACTTCAACACCCTTTCCTTTCCTTTTCTTTCTAACTCGGGAGCAGACCTTATGTGCTCAAGTGACCAAGTGATGGCATTAGGCCCATGTTTGATAGCATCACTTAATCACACAAAAAGGGTATTAATACAAGAGTTACCTTTTTCCAAGCAGCTGAAGCATCACTAATCCTCATAGCCAGCTGCGCTCTGACAGCTTTTCCCACCTCTATGTCCTAGACATCCATAATGAGATATAAATGCAAAAAGTAAATGAAAAAAAAATAGCGCTTTTTGTCTTAAAGTATGAAACCTATGACACTAGTCTATCAACCAACTAGTTTGAAAAAGTTTCTCCCCAAATAAGCATCTGAGTTTAGATACTAAAAGTAATCATTTGTTCAGTTGTTCACATCAGATTTAAGATCCATGTAATCACAGCAAGACGTCAGTATGAGATGAAGTTATGAACAGTTGGTATAGAAGATAGAGGCATAGTAATTGCACCTGTCTTTTATGCCTCTGGCCTCTATCTTTCAATTTTTCACAAACCAATTTTAAGTCACAAGTGACATTAAACAAATCTTCTGCATCAGGATGGAATTCATGAAAGATGCTCTTCTCACTTATTCCCAACTTCAAATCTACACCAATCAGAGGTATAAGCTTACTCAAATAAGCAAGCGTGTTCACGAAAATAAATAAATAAATTTATCAGATAAGTTTGAAATTCAATCAAGAGGTAAGCATTAAACCTTTAAGGATTATCATGAGAATCCATTTCATTTCTAAAGCATTTGTCTTTTTTATAAGGCCAGCAAGCACGGATGCCTTCTCTGACCTGACAAATACAAGAAGCCTTATGTATACATTTGAATATTTGATCATAATTGATCCGAGTTACTGACGCTTGCTAAAATTAACTCAAGCACTAAAACGGAGTATTACATCGTATCATCAATTGCTTACACAATAAAGGCGAGGTTAACCCACAAAATGAATAAAATAATATTAAGAAAGCTCAAAAGAAACCTATTTTCTGTTGTGGCTAGGTGATCAAGTGCATCATTAAGCTCCTTAATTGTTAACCCCCCTGATGACATGCCTTGCCTACTTTGTAACACCTGATCAAGTTCCAAGCAAATGTTTTAGCCTACACAATACCAACAAAAGCAACAAAGAACAAAGAAAAACAGAGAAATGATGGACGATACCACATGTATTGGAATTTCTGTTTCAAAGTCATTACCTTTCATAAACGAAATTGTATGTCTGACCAATATTTAGCTAATGATCATATCAAGTTAACCATGCTTAATCCTTAAATAACATCCAGCGGCATAACCGATACACAGAAAGATCTACAGTGCATCCCTCACATCAGCAATACTGCCACAAAATTACAGGCATTATACAAGTAACCTTTCCCAGAATTCACGTCAGACAGGTTACATAACACAAGTGAAAAAAAATTAACTCATCAACTAACTGGTCCAGTTATTTACACGGCCCCACTTGAATATTTGATGGTGACCAGTCGAGACTCGAGAGGTGATCCATCTTACACAAGTGAGGCCCACATCGGCACATCACATACATTCAGAGCGGGAGCAAGAGACAGAGAGAAAGATAGCAGGGCCACACCTCAGCAGCAATCATGGAAAAATTGCCAGCATTCTGGCCAGCTCGGGACCCGGCCTTCCTCCAATTGAGCAACCTCACCGCATCTGGCGAGTCCTTAGCTAGACCCAGCGCTTCCACCAGGCACTGCGCCAAAGAGGCCTCCTTCAATCCATACGACCCCCTCTCCCGGTCCAGACTGGGCAGAATCAGCCGCACGGCGCTGAAGTATTCGCGACCCGTGTAGACTCGATCGAGGAACTTGCGGAAGAACCGTCGCTTCTTTGGCGACGAGCGCTCGCGGAGCATGGCCTGGAACATGCTAACTAGAAGACCAAACCGGACGGTCTGGTCCGTCATGGCGAGGAGAGTAGGATTGGCTCGGGAAAGGGTTCGATCAATGCTGCGACTACGTTTATAAAATCGTCGCGAGGAAGGTTTGACGGAGCCACGGAGGGGTATGGGTTAGGAACTTTGAGATTTTAAGAATGGACCGCTCTCCTTGCATAGCATAGTTTGACGCCTTTCTCCAATATTGCGTTGCGTCCTTCAGTTCGGAGCTCATACCCTATGAGGTAACATAATATTTCTGTTTAGATACAGTCCGATTAAAATTCCAATTAATTCGCTCCAAAGACGAAACGTGTTAAACAAAAAAAAAAACCTTTTTTTTATGGTTGGCATAAATCATGCCAACAAATGCATTGATAACAAAATTTATATACATAGCTCTAATTATCTCATCTAAAAAATTAAATATTTACATGAATGAAAATTATATATAATAATTAAAATACAAGTCTTCCTTCTCCTTAGATTGAGCTCATCCAGAGAATAATTTTTATAGCCGTATCATTATTCATTAATCAGACTACGCACCTGTTTTCCGAAAAGAAAAAACCCTTTAATACTCGTGCAGATTGGTACTGAACATTCTGGATCTAAACAGAAATATTATAATATTATATCATTTTTGGTGATATGAATTTCTTTATAGGTCCTCAACTTTTTGTATATATAATATTTTTCTTTTACGATGGTTAATAAGTTCTAAACACTCGCATGTTTATCTACCCTATTCTTATACATGTAAGATTTGAATCTTTATATTTTCGTAAAATGACTTATGTCAATATATTCATATTATAGGCACGGAATAATAAAATTTAGATAGAAGGGACTAAAAAATAATATTTAAAAATATAACGTGGTAAGTAAGATTTGAAACAAAATTCTTGTACAATCACAATAAATAACTTTAACCACTAAATTACAAGTAAAACGTGTAATATTTTATAAAGAGAGTTGAATTATATAAAAACTAAAGTAGAAAGAAATTTAGTTAAATTTTAATATACATAATTAAAAGTTTTAGAATTATGAAAGTGACTTGGTGCATTTTGGAGTACACTAAGATTAAGCTTCAGAAGAGGGTACGTGGAGAAAGGGGAAGAGGAAAATACTGTGCGGAAGTTATGACGTTGACAGGTCGCATATGACCAATGATGACATCAAATTATATAGCGGAAATCACTTTTAAGTACCAAAAATGGCGAAAAAGTGAATGCAAAGCAGTCATTTTTCCGAATTATTTACCGCAAATGTTTTTATAGGCTATTTTGACAGGTTTTGTAGAAATTTGAGTATTTAGGCCAAAAACGGAGCAAAAATGTCATATTTTGGCAATTTCTGAAAATGATATCAAAATAGAGCATCACATGGAGCATGCAACACCTCACACAAAGTGCACAACATGCAAAATGGTGCAAAACGCAAAAAATCCGCTAAGTCAGGAGCCGTACAACCTTAGCCATACGGGTTCCCCCCCAAGAGGCCGCACGAGTCCACGAATTCATTTCATGAACTGTCTTAATTGGATTAAATCTCAACCGTTGACGAGAATTTCGAGCAGAATCCTTCTAAAAGGATGCACATACTTCACCTCCAAGATCGTCGAGCTATTTTTGGCAAAATCTACACATCATGGGTGGGCCCGTGCCCCCCATGATCTCCACCACCTCCAACATCACTACACCTCTTTAGGAATACTATAAAAACCCCTCTTGTAATAGGACATAGTGTGCGTGTTTAATTGTGTTAAGTCCAGAAATTAGGCTAGATCAGAGAGTAAACTATGGAGAAGGAAAGTGCAACCATCGAAGCCTAAGGCGGGAGAAGAAGGCGTTATCTAAGGTGGCAAGAGTTCTTCAATCTTCAAGGGTTGTAGTTTATGTCTTTCTTATTTTATTTCTTTTATTTTGTCATGGCTATGAGAAGCTAATATTCTCATCTCT
The DNA here is from genome assembly GCF_964058835.1 of Carex rostrata. Taxonomy (NCBI): domain Eukaryota; kingdom Viridiplantae; phylum Streptophyta; class Magnoliopsida; order Poales; family Cyperaceae; genus Carex; species Carex rostrata. Next base: position 10,490,028 of record NC_135931.1, read on the forward strand.
AGAGCTAAGGTTTTATCGGATTCTTTATTATGTTTTAGTATAATTTATATTTTGTTTATGTTGATTTGAGATTTCTTTATATTTTGAATAGTTTTTTATCATATCCTTACATACATAGTTATGTCTACTATATGCCAATGCCCTCCACACATCAATAGGTGTAAAGTCTTTGTATCTTGGTGTGAGTAAGATTACATGTAAGAACTTTGAACACTTCGGCTAATGAAGCTTGACAGCGGTTCAAAGACTAGAGTTAGAACCTAGTGGGCTCCCTTAGCAGGATATTGTAAATCGTATCTTTAATTTATATTAGAAATTACTTAGAAATAAGTAAGGTCTTTGGAATATTAATTTGGGGTAAGATAGGATATGATCAGTTGTGTTGGTGTGAGGAAGACAATTGCATACTTATAACATTCTGAATTGCTAGCCCAAAAGCTGATCGAAAGATCGGAAAACCTTTCAAATCGCATAAGCACAAAAACCCTAAGCGCCTGCTGGTAGTGACAGTGACATATGTGGGTTGCCTTGTGGGACAATCTATATCGCACGTGACAGTGACAGCGTCGCATACGAGATAGAGAGACGTCGAAATTATACTCTACGTAATTTAAAAGGAGATGACTTGAACCCTAGAGGCTCTCTATTATCTGTTTACACCTGTATCTTAATTATAATTAGCGCCACCACCTCAAACTATTATAAACCCGAGAATCTAGACTAGTATATGTTGTTAAATATTTTAATATATTTATCCATGTGGATCAACACCCAACATTACTACACGGTAGCATAATGAGCTTGTGATCCAAACGAAAGTAAAATAATGGTATAAAAGGTATATTAATTTATACTAAAAGTAGTATACTCATTTAGAGTCATCAACCAAGCGTATGCACCTACTCTAGAAGGAGAGAATCGAAGAGGGAGTGGAGGGTATGCGCTACTGTGCGGAGGAGAAGAGACGGAAGCGCTATGTTTTGTTTTGACAAGATCTGTACCTTTCAAATCGAGGTGTAAATTTACTGTGCGGAGGATTCGTCCCCCCCTCTTCGCTGTCCCCTTCCTTTTCTTTAATGAGGATTTTCCCTTGCATTCTGGAGCACAACCTAAGATCTACTCCTAGGTCTATTGCCAATTACACAGAGCAGCTAGCATGTCCCTAATCCGTTAAAGCGTTGTATGACATTCTTGAGCTTTTTTTAGGCTTAGTTGCAGCCCTATATCTAGGGCGGGTTTAAGATTTTTGTAAGGGGCAAAAAAGTAGCGAATCGGGTTCAAACCTATTAGCTAATCGGGTACTAGATTAAAAAAAAAAATTACTCTAACTTGTAATTTCTAATACTCTGACTTTTGTTTCTAATTACCAAGAATTACCAATCCAAATTCAAGATATTTATTATAATTTGAACTCTAAATTTAACCCAAATTGCATATCAAAATTTCATATTTACAGAGGTTAAAAAAATTCCAAGAGAAACAAAGTTGATTCAGCCTATATGTTATCTTCTCAGATGTATAAAATAGCATGGTCAGAAGACTCAGAACACCGACGCAGCTTCTTGCTTTTTCAAACTTCAATATAGTGTTTCCTCAAGACTATAGGCCTTCAAAAAATGTGGTGCTTCTTCAGCGGGAAAAGTCTGTAGCCTGGTCTAGGGGTGTACAACGGGCGGGTCGATGATATTTTGTTAAAATTTGAATCCAACCCGATTACACCGGGTTAAAATAATTCTTTACTTGACCCACCCATAACCTAACCCAACCCATCTATTTTTTTATATACTGGTTATTACGGGTTATATAGGTTAGACGGGTTAAACGGGTTATAATTTTGATCGAAAATATATTATATATCTTTTTACTATTTTTATTAAAACTAGGTACAAATAAAAGTGACAAACATAAATAAAATAGAAATAATTTAGCATATAACATCCATAACAAAAAAATATATATCTAAAATGTAACATCCTAAAAAAAAAGTAGCGACATATAACAATCGCATGTAAAATCCATGAAATAAAAAAGCATAACAATTCAAATTCAAATTAAACTTAAAACTCTTAAATATCCTCAAATTGGGTAGAAATAAATGGTGCTTTAAACGTGAGAGGAGGAGTAAATAGAAAGAGAAGTAATAGAGGTCATTTATATAATTAGGCAAATTAGATTGTACCAATATGTAAAATAGCAGTTAGGGAATCATGTAATAACAATTGACTACTGAACCTATATATGCGAACTCTCTCTCTCTAAAATCATTCAATCAAGATAATAAAAAAATTGATTCATTAATTCTCCTCTTTCTCTTCTCTGAATACAAATCTATTAACAAGTTATGTAAAAATGTAAAAACATAGATTTGAGACCGGGTCCGGGTATAAACGGGTTGTTAAGAGCAAATTCATAACCCAACCCAAAGTAACGGGTTTGTCAAAATCCAACCCGTACCCGACCCAATAACATCTCAACCCGGTAAAATACGGATCGGGTCGGACGGGTCGGACGGGTCGGACGGGTCGGATGGGTCGACAGTATTTTTGTACACCCCTAGCCTGGTCCAAGGAACAAGGAGCAATCTGATGGATATCGGATCGAATTGTCTGATGGATATTGGATCGAACTTGATTGGTGTTGTTCGATTCATATCAAAATCTGAACTGCTAGTTTTAAAATTTGTGTAGATCAAATACACATGATTGATTGATACAGATTAAACGATTTCAACCGAATATTAAACTGAATTAGATCTTGTACCCATATATCTAACCTCCAATTCCTGTTAAATCTGATTTGATTAGAATATTAATATAAAAAAAGGAAATCACTTAAAAAAATAGTTTAATAATTTAACGATTTAGAATATGTTTAAATACATCCGTTGACACTAACTCAAAAGGGTAACACTATTTTAAGCTGGGGCACCATTCGAATAAATTTTTGCTATGTCAAACCATAAGATAGTAAGATTAGCGCTATGCTCCGTATCCGTATCCATTTAAGACAAATTTAATTTTAAATTTTGATATATATTTACTATCCATATCTATATCCGTATTCTCTCATTGAAAGAGGAATACCGATATGATATTAGCATTATTCACTCTGAATTCACGTACTCCGTCTACACCCTACATACCATACATCTTTATTAATTATTCCGTGTAACACAATATTAATATATTTTTTATATTGTTCACGTAGCACTTTTCTTGCACTATTCTTATACACTAATGTGAATAGCACCGTTCTTATATGATCCTAACATAACATTAAAAATAAAACTTAAATTTGAAATCCGACATTGTAGACACGATTTATATTATACACATATTATGTCTGTCATATAAGAATAGTTAAGTGTATATATATTTCACTATGCAACAAATGACTTGAAATTTCAACATTTAAAAATTAGCAATTCTCAATGTATTATCAAACAATATTTAAACTGAATGGAGTTTAATTGCTAGAATATTTGTATATCCAATAACATATGTATAATTTACCTTTTAAGGTTTTAATTTTATTTAATCTTTTTTAATTCATTGATAAAATTGTCAAAATAACCATTGTCAAGTGATCCCTCGTCATCAAGGAATAAGATGAGTGTAATGTATTGTTCAAATAGTAAAAAGGTATAACTAATAACTAATTATGTTATGTGATAAAGGATATTTTTTGTGCCCATCATGTCTTCATTTTATAATTTTCAAATAACACAAATTATAAAATTTATATGTCAGATTAAAACTATTAGATGTGATCTATATTATCTTCTCTACATGCACATAAAATATTTATATGTCAAATTTTAACGCGTTTCGACTTAGAATCGAAATCATTTGACTTGAACTCAATTCGAACAGGGGTCACTGGTCGACCTGACCTAACCCATGTAACTTTGATTTTTTTTATTAATACCCTCAATTAAATAAAAATTAACAAAAATGCCCTCAGTTTTTTTTTTTTTATCCTGCCCCAACCGCCCCACAGTGGGTGGTTCTCTTCTAAAGTGGACCGTTTCACTGTGGAGCGGTTATTTTTTTTTGTTGTTGGAAAAATCTTAAAATGAAAATAGTAAACTAAATAATTGTAAATAACCAAAAATTAAATTAGAAATGAAAAACTTAATAAAAAACACCGCACTCATCACCATCATCATCTTATTGTTATTACATTGTTATCAGTCAAATTATATTGGTATTATTATTATTATTTATTTTCTATCATCCTTTTTATCATAATAATATTACTATTATTATCACCATTATTTATTATTTGTTATCATCATTATTTATTATTTGTTATCATCATGATTTGTCACTCTCATTATATTATTATATCTGGATGCGCAACAATAAAGATGTTATTTTTGTATACTTTCAACTACACAACCAAACAAAAAAAAAATAGGGTGATACAATACAACATAACTTAGTATAAACAGTTGTTCTCCAAAAAAAAAAAAAATGTTTATTTAAACATGGGCTTAAGTTTTCATCTTGATTGATTTACCTTCTTTAATTAATGATCTTTGTATTACAACGGTAATGTTGCGGTAGTGAATGAATTTGAACTTGTGATATTATGGTTAGTATTTTCATACTTTGAGGTGTGCCCTTCAAGGAAGAAGGTTCTCAATAACTTAATGGATCGAGTTTTAAAATTTAAAAATGACTGCCCATAATAGTTTGAAGATTTTTGTGCCGGATTGTCAGAGACTAGCTTCAGAGAAAAAGAATGAATTACATGATAATGAGCCTTTAGAAATGCCCGTGGACTGGCCCAAGATTTATTTTGGTTAAAAAGGCCTTATTAGGCCCTGTTTCATTAAAAACGAAACATAAAACGGCAGTAGAAGTGTAGAAGAAGTCAGGGAGTCAATCCTTATCGGTTGGCGGAGTGATATGTCAACTGAAACAGCACGTAGTTTTATCTTATTGGTCCAATATCCATTCACTCACGTGAACAAGGACGCTAAAACGGCGACTGTTCTTTCACAGTACGAGCTTTGTCCGTTTAAAACATCGTCATCTTTCCAGATTGCTGCGGCAGCCTGCAGCTGAAATAAAAGGGTGCTGATATTAGTAACATAGTTTTTTTTTTTTTTTACCGACGCAATATCTCTAATGTTTTTAAGTATTTAGAACAGATTTGACTCTACCTACTTCTAAATGTCAAATTTTCCATTTCAATCCAAACCCGCTTGCAAGGATTAGTGCAAGTAGACCATATGTTAGAGAAGATCATACGAAATGAGCAATACGTCAAATTTATCTTAAAAAATTAGTCTTTAAAATGTAAGGATTAGTGCAAGTAGATTTCTTTAGCAGTTTGGGTTCATTATTTAAATCGTGTACAGATTAATACAAAAATAACAATATTCGGATTAGAAGTTCAAAATAATGTTATCCGGAGTGGTACGAGAATAGTGTTATTTTTTTATTATTCAAATTGATAAAAATATTGTTTTGAATGTATATTTAAAATGGTAATAGAGGGAATGAATAAAGTGGTGACTTTTATGAGTTAGCAAACTTTTTAAGAGCTTGCAAATTAATTCGCTAACTCAATATTCCTATGAGTTAGCAGAATACGATTGTGTTTGTTGTTGTTTTTTTTTACTAATTTGTATTTAGAGCACAGCTTTTCATGAGCTTTTTTTTAGATATACTTACTGTAAGAAAAGGTTTAATTTAAAAGAAATGTAATATTTCGAAAAATATTGTTTTTGAAATAGTGGAGCTATTCTTAAATTAGCTCTACTAACAATATTTCATTTTATTTAAATTAAAAAAAATTCTTACACTAACTATATTTATCAATTTTCCTAAAAGCCAATCGTGTCTGAGGATATTTTTTATAGTAGATGTTTCCTGTTTCTCAATTCTATAATGTAAACTATAAGTAGAACTAAGTGTTCTAAAGTTTAGCAATTTTTTGTAAGCTTAACTTTAAAATTTATCGGAATAATTTTAATTGACGAATTCAAACTGTTGAAATTAATCTACTTCAACAGTGATGCGTTTACATGTCAAATTTATTATTTTTCAAATTAATTTAGTATAAAGTCAAGCAGTAAAAAAAAGGGTCTATAAGTTAATTATAATATATATATATATATATATATATATATATATTAACTGCTTAACTTTATACTAAATTAATTCGAAAATTTAAAAATTTGACAATAAATGCATCAGTCGTGAAATAGATCAATTTCAACAATTTAGATTTAACATTAAAAATCATTTTGATAGGTTTTAAAGTTAAACTCACCAATGGATGGGTGAACTTAAGAACACCCTAATTCTACTCCTTTATAGAAGTCTTAGTTTGAAAAACAAACGTAGAACAAAACTAGAAAGTTTAGATGAGGGGGTTAAAATTTAAAATGTTGGCCAGGGCTTGAATCCAATTCTCCATAGATAATAAATTAAAATTCTAACTACTAGGTTACAAACACACATGTAATAAATTAGAATTCTAACTACTAGATTACAAGCACACATGCGATAAATTATTATGGAGGCTAAACTATATAATTTTCTTAAGAAAAATAAACATTCATTTAAATTTCATTACACATGATTAAAAATTTTGAAATCATGGAGTGATTGAGCACCTCTTGACTTATACATAGATCTACTTGTGAGCAAATAATATAATATTTTGATTCTTAAAATGAAAATTTTATTTTGTTTATCATAATTTTAAATAGCTAGCTATAGCACTATCAATCATTTTTTAAGTTAGAGTTGTTTTTTAGCCTTTCCGTGATGACATGATAATCGCTATTTCGAATCTTGTTTTTTATGCGTGAGTTATTCTAGCTCTTTGCTCATTACTGGAGATTAGTTTTACTTCAACTTTGTTTTTGAACCTACTTGATTATAAATAAAGTAAAATTTAACAAATCTGTATATTAAAGTGATGAATATGTTGAATATAAAAGTATAAAAGATAATTACAAAACTAAACTAGAAAATGTGTTATTTAAGAAACCAAACATGGGTATAATTGTTCACCAGCGAATATCTATACAGATATTTAAATATTGAATATCCAAAACAAAATAAATAAGAAACCAATTAACCAAAATTTGGAAATAAATGGAATGAAAAGTAAAACAAAAAAACTTGAAAGATGATTTTTTGCAAGAGTAAGTTCATGGAAAAAGTTAGGAAAAAAATATTTATAACGGTATCCGTACAAATACTTAATATTTGTGTTGAAGGCCGCATCTAATTTTTCAAAATACGGTATTATCCTTAGACAGTACCGTTTTCACCCCTAAATGGCCCCTCTATTCGAAGATATAAATTCAACACTTTAAAAGCACGTTTGAAAATTGTTAAAATATCACTACTCCTGAGTCCTGAGTCCTGAGTCCTGACTTGGATTTAAAAATAGGCATTTTTTTCAAGTCTTCTTAATTTGTTATGTCTCCATCACCATCAGCACAACTAGTCTCCAGGGCTCCAGAGACTTGAGAGTGGAGACCACACTCATCAACACTTGTACAAACCACCGAGAAGGCGAGAACGAACAAAACCTCTCAATCTCATCACCCATCTTACGCCCCTCTGAAATTACCCAACTATCCTCTTGTCTCCCTTCTTCCTCAAATGAGAAACCAAAGTCATTCCTCAAACTGCTCAAAGAAGCATCTTCATTCCACGTCCATGGCATCGCCTTCCTACGCTCAAACCCTAACTTCAACCCTTGAGCACCTCGATCACGACCACATCACCTCCGTCCTTCTCCTCCTCCCGTTCGATTCCATCCTCGCCTTCGCTCTAACCTGTAAGAAGTTCAGGTCTCTGGCTTTGTCAGTATCACTTTGGGAATTGGTTTGTAGGAGGGATTGGGGAAATGGAACAATTGATTCGTTTTTGGCAACCTTGTCAGACAAAGAAAGGACTGACCTTTCTTATAGGAAGCTTTACGAGAAGGTCTCTATGCTGGGATCTCTATCTTGTAGGAGACTAGCATGCAAGGATGGTGCCTTTCCAAAGCCGAGAGCTTCTCACTCGCTCAATTTAGTATCTGACTGGTTAGTTCTTTTTGGTGGCGGTTGTGAAGGAGGTCGGTAAATGCTTTTAATCTTTTTTAGCTATTACTTGCTGTTGAAATAAGAAGTTCGAGTTCACTTGCATGTGTCACAAAAAAAAAAAAAAAAAAAGAAAAGATTATCAATCATAAACCGATAGGAAAGCTAAGATATTTAATAATAAAGAACCACTCCTAACACCGTTTGTTTAGCCATTGTGATATGCGTGGGAGGTCCCGGATTTAAAATTCTGTATCCGAACTGGGATGATTTGAGAGCTTTTACCCTCATATCATTCCAAAAAGAAAAGGATATTCAATAAATGATTGCAATTTGATTGGTATAGAACTGGAATTGTGTACCATCAGCCAGTCTGTTACCAATGAGGGCTGGAATGGTAATTTATTTTCCGCATTCATCTCTCTGGTCGAAGCATCTTTAAGATCATCTGCAAGGATCATTGTACCAGTTAGCTATTTTAGTACCAGTTGGTACTTGCTGGTATCATCTATGGTAATAGACTAATTCAACTGATGCTTGTCTTTTTCTATAAAAATCACCACAGTGGTAAACTAACAACAATTATGGATATAAGATCAGTAAAATCCAAAACTGGTGCCAGCGTCCAGTACAGTTCAGTTGCTTGTTATTTGAATTCTTTATTACTATTTATTTTCAGGCCGCCACCTGGATGACACATGGGTGGCATATGTTGGAAGTGGCAGAACAATTCCCATGCTGACATGGCGGAACGTTAGTTCAGGCCATCCCGGGGGACGTTTCGGTCATTCCTGCACTCTGGTCGGCACCAACTCTCTGATCCTCTTTGGAGGAATAAATGACAGTGGATCTCGTCTTAACGACACCTGGATTGGTCAGATCCTTCGTGAAAGTCCATATAATATAAAAATATTATGGAAGCCTCTAGAAGTGGGCCAATACATGCCACCTGCCCGTGGGGCTCATGCAGCTTGCTGTATCGGAGATTGCATGGTTTTGGTGCATGGTGGGATCGGGTTTGACGGGCTGAGGGTGGGAGATACCTGGGTTCTTGATTTGTCAGGCCCTGCTTGCTGGCAACAGGTGAGGACTGCCAACAGGTCAGCTCCGACACCACGGTCAGGACACACGCTGACATGGATTGGAGGGACACGCATGGCTATTCTGTTTGGCGGCAGGGGCGCGGGCTACGAGGCGCTCAATGATGTCTGGCTTTTTGATGTTGCAGGGTAATTTTAAAACCTCAAATTTAGTGATTTGGCGCTGGTACTAATATACCAACTGATGGTTGCCATACCACCGGATATTTTTTAAGTACATAGTGTGATTTTAGTTGATTAATTGTTTTATTTTTATTTTTGTTTACTTAATTGTATGGGCTAAAACAGTGAATATAAGCAATTGGGCCAGAAAACTGTGTACCAGGATTCTTGCAATTATAATCATTTAGGCAATGAGAAGGCGCCATATGTCGGCCCCATGCTACCTTTCAATAGTTTTTTATGCTTAATTTGAACATATTTCTTGTATTCTGAACTGTTAGCAGACTATTTTTTGCATTGATCAAGACTGGTAGTGTTATTTCAATGCTGGTTTGAACCTGTACAGAAAAAAGATAAAGCAAGCAGGTTACTAATTTATAACATTCACAACAGTCAGCCTAGGTGGAAGGAGCTAAAATTCAATATTGCACCAAACTTGCTTGATAGAATGCCACCCCCTCGTGTGGGCCACTCAGCTTCCCTAACATTGGGCAACAAAATCCTCATTTATGGAGGTGAAGACTCACAGAGGCGCCGAAAAAATGACTTCTGGGTTTTAGATGTACCAGGCCTCCTCCAATATCAGGCGGGCTTGAAGACTGATACGAAGGGCATTTGGAAGCATCTTAGTTTAGTGGGGGAGTCCCCTAGTTTTAGGGCATTTCATGGCGCTTGTGCTGACTTGTCAGGCCGGTTCTTATACGTGTTTGGTGGTATGGTTGATGGATTTCTACAACCGCCCGAGGCAAATGGTTTGAGGTTTGATGGGGAATCGTATCAGGTGGATCTTATTTTAAATTTGTAAAGTTTATGTGGAGTTTTAGGTTAGTTGGAATTTTCTTGTACGTTCTTATGTTAATTAGCACTGGACGTTAAAATAAGCACCAATAGCGTCTTCGCTTATTTCGTTTAGTTCTATCTTGGTATATATTTGTCAGCTTTCGTAGGAGCACTTATCTATATAGTATCGTTTAGTTCTATCTCGGTATATTTTTGTTCTCAAATGGTTTGAGAAGGAATTGAGAGAATACTGCACTCCCTTAATCAAGGAGAGTGCTATTTTCAGTCAATTAAGTTATTACAATATTGAGCAGGAGAGAAACTTTTATTACCAAATACCTATTTTACTCTTCTTCTCTCTTGAAGTCAATTTAGCATTGGGCGTGATGAAAAACCATCTAAGACAGATTGGCAGAATGAAAAAAAGCGGCAGCAAGCTGAACATGGCCTCAATCGCAGAGTGTTACAAGGGCAAAATTAACCAAAGAAGATTTCTTTCTTTGCTACTGCTAGACTGCTAGTTGCTCAGGTATTTAATCAGATTTCTGATCTCATTTGATGCTTCAAGCGTGCAACTATTTTGTGCAATCTCAGGCCGGTGCCCCGGCCCGCCCCCCTGAAAATTTAATATCAATTTGATGCAAAATGTTATATTTGCATAGTCTCAATATCTAAAACTAAAAGAAAAACATCTTCTAATTTGTGTCTATCCTTGTTTGGTTCTCTAGATCCACCACTGGTCTTAGTGCATGGTAGGATTGGGCTTTAGGGGCTGAGGTTGGGGACCCAGCTGCAGTGTTCTTGATTTGCCGGCTCCTGCCAGCTGGTACAAACTTTGAAGGCAAATTTAGACGGACCAGTCACTGGCCACTGGGTCAGACGAAATCAATACACAAATCGTTTGTCAGAGAGTGAATAAAGCAAGACAAACAGTACCTTTCAATGTCACAACATTCCTTCACCCTCCTTAAATAAAACCAAAGAATATTTGTTACATTGCTATGTTAATCCGCTGTATACTCATTAACTGCTCTGAGATGATGAGATCTGCATCATGTATCATATCATCATTACATACTGCCGCTAGAGCTAGTTGCTACAAGCATTTAATGACAAGTATGGTCTCCTTTGATTCTTCCCGCGACCAGTTTGTGGTCGCCACTCGCCAGAGAATTAACGCTTGCTTCCTGGATTTCACCATATCCAAACTGACAGTGACAGGTAGTCCTTCTCGGGTTAAAATACAATCGGGTCAGGTCAGAATGTCAGATCCGAGTTGATATAAGAACTGTCACTTTTACTTCCTTTTGCTTTACCGGAATAATTGGAGAACAGTCCCACCTTTAATTGAAAAGCCATATTGCATAGCTTTTCCTCAAAAGGCATATTCTTATCATGGGCATTGGGCAGTCATAAATAATTACTATACACTTGTGCCGCCTTTACAGCAGAAAGTGCTGTAAATGAGTTAATGCTGTTCTTTGGCCAGAACAATCAAGTCTGATCAGGTAGTATTAGTTAATGTTATGTACCTTTCACTTGTTTTCGGTTTAAATTGTTAGTTAATGCTATATAAGAGTAAGACTCTGAACACTAATGTAAGTAATTTCCAAACGGGCTTCTCCTAAAAGAAAAAAAAAAAACTGATCAGGTAGAAATGTAACCGGGGCGGATCCAGGATTTTCGCTCCATCATATCAGAAGGATAAATAATACAAAAAAATTGGCACATAACTGCTCCATCACGTGATACAGAATTTTTCACTGAATTGGTGTGCTTTTACTAAAGTGCAAAGTTGATTACGGAAAAAGACAGCGAACACGATATAACAACTTTGTCTGTAGCACGGGCACGGGGCACCCAGCAAGTATATGTATCGGGGTGTCATGTGCGATTAAATGCACACAGATTATGTAATGGGGACCATTTGGGGGCTCTAATTAGTAATTCCCCGTATTTGCGGTCCCTAATGCTCTTCTTCATAATTTCATTAAACATCACCCAATATGCATGCGTTATATATATTCACAACGGCACAAGTAATTAAGAACGAAATGTTGATTATGTAAAGATATACCTGTTTTTTATGCTTTTTTTTTTTTTTTGGGAAATTAACGCTTAATTTTGTATAGAGGTGCAAGTCTAATCCGATTAATCCGACCAACTTGACCAACCCGACCTGGCCGTTTAACGTTATTTTCTTAATAAAAAATTATTTATATTGCAATATCATTTCAGAAATGATGTGGTATCATCTAGTTTTTTAAGCAAAACTCCCTCTTGTTATTGTTAGTTAGAATATGTTGTATTTTTATTTGTATTTTTTGCACGATAACTAGCTACTTATGGTTACATTATTTTTATAACAAGTTTTTTTTCTAAATGAAACCGTCGAATCCGTAAAATCTAATCGCCTGGATATAAAGCTCAAATTGAATGATTCTTATCTTGATTGGTTAGTCACGGATTAAAAAAACAAATTTAACCTGACTATGATAAATTGGATTGACAGCTTAGATGAAATGAGACTTACTCGATCAATTTACACCCATATTTTTGTCTCTTTAGAGCATGTTCGTTTTTCACGGAATTACACGGAATAGGATTTGACAGAGATGAAAACTCATTTTTGAAAAAGTAAGAACCCATAGATATGCATGAGATTAATTGTAAAAATATGTTGAAATGAGTGTTTGGTTGTATCACGAAATTAGTTGCGGGTAATCTTAATTTATTTCAAAAATATATATTTTTATTTAAATTTCTCATTTATTTAAAATTATATATATAAAGGTTGGCTAAGCTCAAAACGTTTTTTTCCTAGCCCCGAGAACAAACGACTTAGTTTTTTCATTTTCAAAGTCTAAACAGTCAATCCAAACCGTTAGATGTTTAATCTATATTAAAATGTGCTTGAATACCAAATTTTACATTTTTTGAATTTTTTTTTACTATTTATTAAGATGGTTTCAAAATTGTTGTTTTTATTAAAATTCTGCACCATTGAAAAATAGCAATTTTCAAACTATCTTAATAAATAGTAAAAAATTCCCAAAAAATATAAAATTTGATCTCCAAACACATTTTAATATAGATTGAATATCTAATGATTTGGATCGACTGTTTGAACTTTGAAAATTAGAAAACCGAATCGTTTGTTCCGGAGGCTAGAAAAAAATAATTTGAACTTAGCCAACTTCTCTCTCTCTCTCTATATATATATGAAATCTGAACCTCGAGATAAAAAAATAACAAATATAGGCTCACTTTTTAAATTTTTAGTATAATTTATAAAAAAAAAATAGTAGTCCGGATCTCCATATTGTATTTAGTCCCACAACTAATAATATATATAACAATAGATGGTTATATGATACCTCTCTTAAGACAAGAGAATGGATACTTGAGATGGGAATTAATTAAATTAGATTAGATAGAATGCTACGGGGTTCGGTGGTTGGCATGGGCAGCTATAACCTCCCAAAAAAACCAATGTTATCAGAACCGGACCGGACATCAACCCGGTAAAACTTTGGGTCAACGGTTTACTGGTCGGACCGGTGAGTCAACCGGTTCAATTACTGGTTTATTTAAATACTCACATATATATGATTATTTAAATACTCACATATATATGAGATACCAAGATTGTTATAAATTATGTATTCAAAATTTCAAATAATATAATATAAGACCAAATTTATAGATATATTTCAAAATTAACATTTAGTAATAAATTATATCCTAATGAAAGATAAAGCACTTCAACAAAAAATAACAATTAGAATACAAATATAATAAGTAACAATTGTTAGTTTTCAAGGAAATATACATACACAAAATTTTATACTATACAAAATTGATACTTTAGAATATATAAAATTTAAGGCTTTATGTGTAAATTTCAAAACGATAAATTAAAATATACCGAAAGAATAAAGTTTGAACTACAGAGATGTACATTTATTTTTCTAGTTCATAGTTCAAACACAGGGAACACAGATGCACCTTAGGTTACAGAGATGTACATGTCTTACATGTCATTCATTTTCGTACTCTCTCATTTAATGCATAACAGTATAAAAGTGGAACTTTGAAGTTTGAACCGTTTAAATCCGCTTTTTCTACCTAAACCGAGTAACTGGTTTTTGAAAAACCAGTCTATTAAACCGGATTTTACCGGTTCACCAACACAAACGGTCTTTTAAACGAACCAAACCGGACATCCGGATCCGATTTTTTTCGGTTAAACCGTCGGTCCGGTCCGGTTCTGATAACACTGAAAAAAACAAACAAACAATGGCCCACCACGTGACAAGAAGAGAACTGGGTTTTTATTTTTAAAACTTTGCACTGAGTTGGGATTAATTGTAGTAAATTTTTTTGGGAAATATTACAAACTCTTTTTACCATATGAACAGCATTCGCCCTTCGGGAATTAAATTGGGAATTACCTCAAATTCCATCAATTTCCAGTGGAAATGCACCTGCCGAACAGGACCTTAAATTGAGCTCTAGAGAGGAGGATAATTTCTTCATTGAAGGAAAGGAACAAAAACGAAGAGAAACTCTGTGTGCACCCGGGCTACCCACGTCGTTCATCTGCTCCAGAAGAAGATAATCAGAGAGAAAAATAAAGGAACGCGCTATACAAACTTTTCAAATTTGTACCTCCCAAATTGGAGGGTAAGTTTCACTGTAATGAGGAGAACTGCGCTGCTTCTTCCTTTCTCCTCCTCGTTCCTCTCCGCGTGGGTGTTGTGGAACACAGCCTTAAGGATAAATTTCGTCGGAAATCACTAAATTTTGTCCTTTATTACGAATTAGTTACTTTTTTTATTTGCCTCTCTATAACTGCTGAACTTTTCATTTGTCCCAATTAAATCAATCTGTAATTTTTCCATTCAAAAATTTAGTGGAATATAACTTTTTCGTTATTATTTTAGATGAAATGAGCATATTTCATTAGTATTTTGGACGTAATGAGCATATTATGTTTTTTTTTTTGGATGAAAAAATTAGAAAATGATTTAATTGAGACAAATAAAAAGTTTGGTGGCTATAAAGAGACAAATAAAATTTGAGTATCAATTCGGAACAAAGAATAAGTTTAGTGACATCCAACAAAAATTACTCTATTTTTAAGTTGGTATTATTTTAAAGTCAGTAATTGAGTATGGAAAGATAGTTGGCTCTGTATTTATACAACTCTTTGACTTAATTAGTTTACAGTTAGATTTTTTAGAGTAACATAATCATGATTTAATAAGTAACGAGAAAAGAAGTATATATAATATTTTCTACCGGTCATTTTTCTTCTCATTCCTCATTCGATATTTCAATAAGAATATTAACTCTTTAGTACTAGATCATACTAACATAAGCTTAGCTTATTTTATCAAGCTTCCTGATAAAAATAAAACGTCTGAATAACATTTATCCTACAAACAATTTTTGTGTCGCTGAATCAAATTGCTTTGAGGAAATAGTTAAAGGGAGTTTTGAAAAAGTAATGAAGGAAGAAATAAAATGATTGAGAAAAGTGAATTTGAGAGTTGATTGAAAAAGTAATGAAGTAAGAAATGTCCTACGGGCCCAATAATTTGGGTTGAATTAATATTTTAAATATGGATTAAGACCTTGGGTTGAATAAATTATGGGTCTGATGATCTGATATTTATGTGTGGTTCACTGTATTTGGATAAGAATTTTTGAAGAGGCTCAACTGAATTGGTGCCATTGAATATGCCCAAACGAATGGTGCATGTTATTTATAAATTTGCATCAGCAGGCCAGATTTCGTCTTGATCATTTTAATCACAATTCCTACTTATTCAGAAACTATGAGAGAGAAAGGAAGAGAAACAGAAGGGGTTATCTATTCATTACAAGCATACTGATTGATAGTTGTTTCTCAATCTATTCGTAAAGATACCGGTAGAGACTCAACTGTTGTTATTAGTACGTATATCTCAAGTATCACTAGATTGAAGGAGTTGTTGGATATCAAAAGATCCTTGTTAAGTATGTCAAAGTGTTGAATCTTTTCATCAAAACACTTTTATATGAAAAAAAATATAATTTATCTTAAAAACTTATTTAATGTGACAAATAGAAGTATAAAAAATAATTTTATAATTACGGAGGGAGGATTCAAATATTTAAACTTTTGTATCACTATCAGTGTTGTAAATAACGGTATGCGGTCATTGGACAGGGTACTGCCAAGCGACTAATCGGGAATAATCGGCCATAATCGAAAATAATCGGTTGATTAGTCAGAAAAATTCATGACAGTTTGGTCACCGCCAATGACTTATCGGCCAATTAACCGGCCTAAACGGACGTTTTTTACAACACTGATCACTACTATGTCTTTATTTTTTTTAATTTATTAATAATAAAAATTCTAAAGTTCAAATGCCAAATAAAATTATTAGATATGATCTCTATTTTTTCACTAGAAGCGTATAAAAATATTATCGTTTTTTTATACGAATCAATAAATTGAAATATCAACGTCAAAAAAAATTATTCACATCGGTATATATAAGAAACTCTTGATACAAATAAAAATGTCGTAATCTTCTAGCATACATTAAGTTATTAAAATTTTAAAAAATAGAAGGATAATATAGACACACAAAATGGGAGACATTTGAAGCTTCTCATTATAATTAATTATTTTGTCAATATACTTAGTTTTGAATAAATATTTGTGATATTGTATGTTAAAATAATAGGTTAATGATTTGTATAATCATTGGATTTAGTTTTAAAATGTTTAAATAAGTTACATTGAAAATGGTTCATTAGATCTAGTATAAATTTACCTTTACATGTAACAAAACTATTAACTACTAAAAAGTTAAAAAGAATCTAGAACTTTCTACCAACCTCCTTTCTTCTATTTATTGAAACTCTTTTTATTAAAAACACAGACTTAAAATACAAAAGCAAATCAAAATATACGTAGACCAACAATATCAGACGAAATTCTATTCAACGAAGAAAAAGTAGGTCCATAAACCGGATCAAAATTTACTTCTATTCTAAAATAAAAATAAAAGGATGTTCCTTTTTCTCATTTTGTCTCTCCTAAAAGAGAGAAAGAGAGAACAGAGAACAGAGAACAGAGAACAAATAAAGTTCTCCTATTCTAAAGAAATAGAAGCCCCTGAACCAATAAAACAAGGAAAAATTGTGAAAATGCCACTACAAAACTTTGAAAATGTGAAAATGCCATTCCAAAATTAAAAATCTTCAAATTGCCACTTTAAACTTACTTAAATTGTGAAAATGTCATTTATATTGTATTCTTACACTATTTTTAATTAAAAATTAACTAAAAAAAATACTATTTTGGTATACATATTTCTGTATTTTCGATTATACCCTCCATACAATTAATTGGTTATTTGCCCCCTTCATGAAACAAAGATGCCCTTCTAATCAATCTAAATTGGGATTCAAGTTGTATCGGCCCAATGACTGTCTGAACTCATTTCGTAGATCCACATGTATTGGCGGCTTGGCGCACATATATTGGGCCCATGAATTATTATACTAAATCCATTGAAAATGTTTACCGCTTAAATGAGGTCCTTTTTCTCCATTGAAAATGATTTATGCTAAAAAAAAAGTGAAGATATGCTATGTTAAAAAAAGACGTGTTAGCATACAAAAACTATGCCGAGTAAAATGTACATTTATACTGTACTAAGATGCAAAAAATGGCGCATTTATACTGGACATTTTTTAATGGTTCTAAAAAAATATATATACTGGACATTTGTAATGGTTCTAAAAAAATTGGCGGATTTACGCTACAAGATACAGTATAAATATTTCTCTTGATCTTACCGTATTCCATTATGAGGCCTGCACAATGAACCCGGCCCAAAAACAGCCTTTCTGCCAACGTGTCAAGGAAAAAATAATTTTATAATATATTAATGTCAGAAAGTAAATTAGGAGAATATTTCAGCGTCATTTTAAGGCATTTTACATGTTAACTTTTTAGAGGAAAGTATACATGTTTACTTTAGAATAAAGGAGTCCAATTGTTAGCATGGATAAAGTACTCTACCGTCTCTACATCTTTATTCTTTTAGGGTAAGGCTACGGTGCTATGGGTTGCATAGAGGGCTACGGTGATACGGCTCAATATTTGAGTTTTCAAAATCCTAACGGTCGATCCGAACCGTTCATCTTGTTCTCCATATTAATATGTGTTCGGAGATCAAATTTTATATTTTTTGGAAATTTTTTACTTTTATTTTAGATAGGTAGAAAATCACTTAATCTAAAAAAATTATGCACCATTCAGATATTTGATTTTCTACCTAACTAAAAAAATAGTAAAAAATTTTCAAAAAATGTAAAATTTGGTCTCCAAACACATATTAATATGGAGAACAAGATGAACGGTTCGAATCGACCGTTAAAATTTTGAAAACTCGAATATTGAGCCGTAGCACCGTAGCCCTCTATGCAACCCATAGCACCGTAGCCTTAGCCATTCTTTTATAAAAGCTTTTGTTTGTAAAGAATCAACAAATATCTTACATGCTAATCAAGCTTTGGATTAGGTTAAAAATGTTCATCTTCTCTCACTTCAATAAAAGAAATATTCATCTCTCAATCATGTCTCATCTCTTTATCTTCAATTTTAAAATTTAAATAGTTAATCTAAATTATTCAACATGATATTCATATTAAAATTTGTTTCCAGATCAATTTTTATATTTTTTTTATTAATATTTTACTATTTTTCTAGATAAGTACAAAATTACTGTATTTGAATAGTCCAAAAACAGTGATTTTCTACCTATCTAGAAACAAAAATGCCCCATAGATGTAAAGAGGTCTATTCTAATGTCAGGCCACCTGTCCATATATACTACATATGTCACGAGTTATGACCTGATTGTGATTTGTGAGAGAAAAACAACTGGGAAAAAAATGGGTTCGAATATCTAAAATCACCAATTCAACAAAATTTAAATTATATTAGAGAAATAATATTAATAAACTAAAGATCATACTCTGAAATCCTAGTCTAGATTCAAAACTATGAACGCGTATCGTATCCTCTGCGTTAATAGATTTGGACCGTCCGATTGAGATCTGAACTATTATTAAAGGTACCCGTGCATCATAGGCGAGGGCCAGATTGGCTTCGATCTTGATCCGACGGCTGACATGCATTAAATTAAACTCAACAGATTCTCTTTTGAGTTTCGAAACTATGACTTTGTTTCAAAATGGGCTAATATGATTAAAAACATACCTTTCCTTTCTGTAATAACCAAAAGCAAAAGGTACGACGCTTTCTTTAAACGTTAAAGCAGGATCTTTATAATTTGTGATTTTATTTAATATAATTTAGTCCATGTTAATTGGTGGATTTGGGTTTTGAGAGTTCCATACTAACTACCCCATACCCATACTCAGTTCATGACATCAATTTTCTATATAATAATAATGAAAATTTGCACTGATTGATATTTAATTAAGTTTCAAGTTTCAACCAAACCAACCTTATCAGCACAATCTCCAAGAATTAATATATACAATCTCATCATTACCTTAACGAATGGCCAGCATGTTGGCTTTCTGTTAGCTTCCATTGCAACACTGCACTACTTGACTACTTACATCAAAGGTTGAAAGTAGACAGAATAAAGGGAATGCGCATCGTTTACCTTTTCAAACTACCATCCTCTGTTCAATTTTAAAAATCTACACCATCCTCTGTTCAATTTTAAAAATCTACAGAACGGTAAATACACACACACATGATGCATCCTTAATTACTGGTGGACGAGTATGAAGCGAAATAAAAACCATTTAATAATGATTAATTTCCCTATAAAATAATCTGTATTCTGTCTTTCTCAAAATGAATAATTCAAAGAGTGAGCATGCTTAATAAAAGTGGGTCACGTCACGGGTTGTTGAAATCTTAGATGCCAAGCTCAGTTGATTTCTAGCTTTTCTGTTGTTAATAAAAGTGGATAAATTGTTTGGCTGCTTGTTAATAAAGCAAACTTCTTCCTTCCCTTCAACGAATCAATCCTCTAATTTGGTTGGCAATCCTTAATCATTGAATTGGTGAAAATTAGTTAGGTCTTATTTGCTAGGTTTTATATAGATTAACAGTGGAGAAGGTAAAATCATTTAATTCTACTGAGTCAACCCCCTCAATCCTCATCCTTTTACAATATCAAAGATAATTTATTTTCATGGGAACAGTGGTTAAAGACAAAACCAAAAGATTATTTTAGAGAATGAGAATGAATTTATTATATGACAAGTATGATACCACAACCACAGCTATGCACTCAAAAGGCACAGATATAGACCTAAAACGTGTGCCATGTGTAGGTAGTGGATGAAGGGACAAAACTGGGGTCCATGACAATTATCAAATCTACTATATGTTTTTAAATTTAAATTTAATACCAAACTTTTTAAGCCAGCAACATGGAAGGTGTGTGATTGTACCAGTGAAACACAAGGCACCAACTCCACCAACCTTTCACACCCCTGCCAGTGCCAGATCAACCACCCACCCCAAAATATCACATAGTTAGCATCTTCCCTAGGCCACAATTTATTAAATTCCTTATTTTCCACGGACCAAAAAGAAAAACATTCAATTAAATTCTATATTGAGTGTCGTTAATAAATAGAGAAATAACTGCAGACTGGGCATGTGATTATGAGTGAGATAAATAGGTAGCTTAAAAATCAAATATACTGAAGCCATGAAGGGATAAAATAAGTATAACAGGGCGATGCTCAGTATTTTTAATACGATACGAGCATAATAATACAAATTTGGAATGAACATTTCAAAATAAACATTCACAGAAGAAAAAAAATAAACAGGGAGAGACAACCATCTGAAAATATTTGGCAGGTTCGAACCCAAATTCCACGAGTATACATCATAACCTTAACAAAAACAAAAAATAATAATAAAAAAACAAAACAAAAAAGAGAAAAAAGAAAGAAAAAAAAGAAAACAACATCAGGCTATACAAGCAAACCCCACTTTAGGTAATCATCCATCCATGCATGCAATGCATCCATTATATTCTAAAGAAAGGCCACATCATAATCACAAACCACATCATGTTTTCTCACGCATCTCTCTAACCCTAAATCATCCAAGATGATTTTAAACGAAACCCAACACGAGCCAAGTCTAAACAGATCTAACAGAGTTTAGACAGGTATGACATCTATGTTCGAGGTATCTTCACATCTTAATACGATGCCCTCGAGACTGACAGGTAACACGCATTGGACCCACTGGCAGCCAGTAGAGAATGGCTCAGATGGTGGTACAATCATTAGCACATTATCATTTCGTTGTACCACACCCATCACACTTACTGTACTTCCTTCTTTAATGTACCTGAAGAGGTAAAAATAACATGTCTTATTAAATAAAAGACAGTTTTATTAAATAAAATATCTCTTCATACGTGAAATGTCAGTGTATAAAATTTATTATAAGTATCCAACATTTTTCCTGCATACCCTGCAGAATGAAAAGTATCTTCTATACACCTCATATCGCAAGCTAAGTTATACAAGGGGTCAGAAAATAAGGTCTGAATGTGCATTTGCTGAAAAAACAAAAGAACAAAGGAGCATAGAAGATACTCCTCACGTTTTGTGAAGTGTATGTACAAACTATTGTTTTGCAGAATATCAATGGTGTTTCAAATTGGAGCCGCCTGATGTATTGAGTTCTTGCTGGAGTACACTGGAACCGATGAAATAGCCTCGAATAAATTTCATTTGTTTAGTTATATGCTTCTTTACCCACTACCAGTGCGTCGCTAGAAAGACCCCTTCCAAGAACTACCGGTCAAAATCACCAACAAGCAAAAAGTAAAAAAAGAGAAAGAACAAAAAAATTTAAATCAGGACAACTATACCCTTCTTTGAGACGCATGATGCGATCGTCACTAGATAAGTTTCTCTCAAGTAACCATCGGTGAAATTCTGGAGACATATCCTTGTTTTCTGGTTTTACATCTATTACAATCGACTCATCTACATATGGTGTAACCCTCGCTCCATAACCAGTCTTGACAAGAGCCCTCAATCCTGATTGGAAATCTGATATGTAAAAATCAACCACATGCCGCTGGAGAAAAAAATATACCAAATGTGAGAATTTACATAGAAGGTTTGTGCAGGAAAATTATATTGGCTTTTTTATAAACTGTTCTTGGTTGAGGATTAATACATTGCAATACTGAGGATAAATTGGCTTAATGACAGTTGTTGATAGATATTTCTTTGAGTTAGATAAAGGGATAGTTGCAAACTTGGATTGAATTTTTGCTGCATAATCAGACACTATTGCAAATAATGACAAACCAGATGCACGCTGGATAAAAAAGAAGCGAATCTAATTAGCATGAAACACCAAAGCCTAACCTCCATAGAACGCATGCCCCACGTGAAGCGACGGTGCTTTGCATTTGCCGCCTTAGAGTCCCAACCTCTGTACTCAAACAGGCTTGTAGAAGTGTAAACACACCTTGGGACCTTTTGAAATGACGACTCCAATGGAAAATTACCACATGTCACCACCTACTCTCACAAATAAATTCAATCAGCCTTTTATAATTCAAATAATATTTATTTTTTGTTCCCTCTATTCTTTTGTGAAAAACACAGTACATTTTCTGTATGCAACTACATCTAGCATCATACGAGTTATATGCCAGAATCATTCAAAACATTTAGATAAGTGGACCGACAAAGTAAATTAAATCTTGATAGCTATAACCTTAGCACCAATAGTTCCAGGTCTTCAAATTCAGACAAAATTAAATCAAGATAACCAAGCTAATGAATGTGAGTTTAGTGGGTCATCTGGAACGATCGATGTTAATCCGAAAAAAAAGTACCAGGAATTTAGACATTTTGTTACCGAGCCTAATCATGATTTTCATATATAATTGTTTGCCCATTGCAAAAATAATCTAATTAGCAAAACCAAATATAAACATACGCAAGTCTAACACAGTTTGCCAGGGTAACGGATTTGTAAAATCATCAGAAAAAGATGTACAGACTGCTATTTTCTAACGCAACAAAACCCCAGGTGTACTTCTCAAAACACCAATACACACATGCATGCACAAATATATATTCTGAGACACTTACCCCAGTAACCTTGACATATTGTCCATCCTTGGCAGTTCTGAGATCAGCATCAGCATATCGCCCAACAAACCCAATAACTGCCCTCTTACCCCAGCAAATATTCCACACCAATAGAGCTGCCACTGCACCGAATATAATTACCACGACTATCAACAATACTGGGTTGTGGACCGCACCAAGAATAAACCCACCTGCTATAAATCCCATCACAAATAGAAGGATCACAGACCACATTATCGGCTTCGGGAAGCTGCCAGCTATCGAGTAACCCTCGTCGGGGCTTAGGTTGGTTACTGCCTGGTTATGCGCGAACGAAGTGGTGCGCATTTTGATGGACCCAGTTGGGTCAAGTGGGCCAGAGATCTTCCGCGGGGC
Source organism: Carex rostrata (assembly GCF_964058835.1). Taxonomy (NCBI): domain Eukaryota; kingdom Viridiplantae; phylum Streptophyta; class Magnoliopsida; order Poales; family Cyperaceae; genus Carex; species Carex rostrata. Next base: position 10,513,704 of record NC_135931.1, read on the forward strand.
CCCTGAGGAGTTTAGCGGACCAGAGGATATTGGGCCTGAGGTAATTAGACCTGTCGTGGGAAGAACCGGGGCCAGGGGCCCTGAGTTCTGGCGGGCCATGGGAGTGACACCACCAGACTGGGGACCTGATGATTTTTTGGTCGGCTCACCGTGCTTGTTTAGTGGGCCCGAGTTGGATTTAGTACGGGCAACAGGTACCCCCGAGGAGGAGAGGTTACCAGAGTAAGTACGGGAGGTGACAGGACCGCCAGTTATTGGGCCCGAGATGGGACCTGATTTACGGGACTTTTCGACGTGCAGCTCAAACATCTTACCCAGCTCGCCTGATTTTTTAATGTCACCCCCTGTGTAGGGCATTGCAGTGCTGCTCATGGTCGGTGGTTTCTCTTTTGGCTGCTCAGGCCGGCCCGAAACATAGAGCCCATTGCTGAGCTGGTGGGATGGAAAGCGTGAACCCATGCTTCGTTCCGTTTAATTTCTAGATGGTTTGGTCTGATTTGGTTTGGCGTTCTTTTGGGGTTTGGGGGGCTATGCTTGGATGAGTGAAAATTTAAGAGGAAACATGGAGGCGATGCAAACCCTAAAAATAAAATGAAAAAATTAATTCAAAATTCCAATTAATGTGGATGGTGATGTATGAGTTGCGAAAATTGGGTTCCTACTTGGCATTTGTTGTATGCTTACCAAGCTACTGCATTTAATTGTATTTGCATATATTTCCATTATAGAAAATGCCACCTATGGTAATAAGACAACTATTACAAAAAAAAAAAAAAAAAAAAAACAGCAACTAAATGATAATTTATATGCCATCGAGTTAAAATACTCAGCCTAGTTCTCTTTTACAAAATCAATATGCAAATATATATATATATATAGAATTTGGCTAATATGCTATGGGTAGCTAAGAAGCCTCCCGTGCTACGGCTCAATATTCGACTTTTCAAAATCCTAACGGTCGATCCGAACCGTTCATCTTGTTCTCCATATTAATATGTGTTTGGAGACCAAATTTTACATTTTTTGGAAATTTTTTACTATTTTTTTAGATTTATTGAATATCGCTGTTTTTTATGGTTCAGATTTGTCTGAAAAACAGTGATTTTCAATAAATCTAAAAAAATAGTAAAAAATTTCCAAAAAATGTAAAATTTGGTCTCCAAACACATATTAATATGGAGAACAAGATGAACGGTTCGGATCGACCGTTAGAATTTTGAAAAGTCGAATATTGAGCCGTAGCACGGGAGGCTACCCATAGCACCGTAGCCAAGTCCTATATATATATATATATATATTGTTTTCCAAATAAAAGTTCATCGATGAAATCTCACAAATTATCAAGTTCATGCTTCTTTTACAAAAAATACAATTCCAAAACACTACAACAGGGCATATTTGGAGTAATTATGCAAAAGGAAATCCATCATCAACAATTTATGATTCTTTACTTAAGTAAATTTTACTATAAATTTAGTCGCTGATTCCCTAATTACTAAATTAAAATCAATCCAGGAGTATTAAAGCTTGAACGAAAAGAGAAAAATTACATGGTAAACCATCAAATAAAAAATTTATGTATTGCAAATTTGCAATAGAGATTTTTTGGCTGGAAACTGCTCATGGTCAACTAATATAAAAGGATAAATATATATATAAAAAAAAAATACCAATCAGTTTTTGGATGCCGTAGAGAAAACATGCACAATTACCGCTAATGCTTGTTTCAGTCAAAAGCATTATAATATGAAAAAAAAATATACAAGCTCCCTAAGACGAAAAAAAAAACCCACCACAAACCCCCCATAATGCAGAAGTCGAATACATAAGACCTCCACCTAAATTCTCAATTTTAAAGTTAGGCTCTTACGAAATATCACTATCAGAGAAAAATACCAAAACTTAGATCTAGGCCAGAACTCAAAAGTAAGTTTGGAGAAGTAACTATACAGGGAAATTGCAAATTTTCGAGAAAATGCTTAAAACTTTTAGACGCATTTTACCAAATTAACCCAGATCTGTAGTGGAGAGATCTGCAATTTAACATAACCAAGTCTAAATTTGAGATTATTAGAGAACATGCATTAAGTGAAGATCCAATTACATGAAACAAACCACACTGAACTGTTTAACTAAAAAATAACGAGGGAAAAATATCAAGATAAAAATAAAAGTTTCTTACCAATCCCTTAACCAGATCCTGAATCAGAAATGAAGAAAAAAACTGACATTGTCAATACTAAATCTCTTTTGTCAAAAAATAGAATAGCCTAATTGAGATAAATCACTATTTGTTTATGCTTTTCCTTTTTTGATAGACTCAGATCTCAGATCAGAGAAAAATAGGAAAAAGAATCACGCATTCGCATTTCTAAATCAACAAAGAGTTAGTTCGGCATTCAGAGGCTCCAAGAGTAAAGATGAAAGATTTAAAACCATAAATGATTTTAGAAGGGAGATTTGATTTACTATGTACCTAATAGCGCCGATTTCAGTGCGAAAGAGACGCACCTTGATCTAGAGAGAGAGAGAGAGAGAGAAACCGAGAGAGATTTTTATTTGGTTAACACAAGGGGGGTGCGTGTGTGGGCGTTGGTGTGTCTCGAAGGAGAGCTTCCAAAGAAGCACAGAGACAGAGGTGGAAGAGAGAGAGACTATGGAAGAGAGAGTAAAGAGTGAAAATAGAAAATTAGTACCATCAGTTTTCTCTTTATTTAAATATAGAAAGATATCATGTGAGAAGAATTATATTTCACTAATAACCTTCGAAAGCTGCGGCCTTACCATTTCTATTTCTATAAAACAAATCTTATTAGATCTAAAAACAATTTACGCCATCCTAATAATTTCAAAATATTACTTTATACTATGTCTGAAATTATTCCCTCTCATTTTCATTTGTTTCTGAATTAACATAGTTTATCAAATCTTTTATGTTTAATATAAATCACTGCATTATCGTAACAAACTTGGAAAGTTTGCCTTTGTTATTTTTTTCAAATGAAAATAATTATGCAATGCCAACCCCCTCTCTCCTAAAATAACCTTATTATACCATTTTAATATCCATTTGTACGAGTATATTCTAAAGTAGGATTAACAAAATTGATGAGTTTCTTTAATGAAAAATATTTAACGGCGGCAGTTTTACAATTTGCAAATTTAAAGTTTTATAGGGTTGTATTGAAATATATATTTGGATTCCATAGAGGCATAGTCGCATAGATAGATGCAAAAGGGTTAAGAACCCCTGGCACATTTGCATGGACCAGGACTATACCGTCGATATATGTGACGCTATTTTTTACGTAAATATATATATAATCTTCAGTTCTTCACGGACTCCAGTCTCCACACAAACTATGTGATTACATTTTGTATCAGATTGTGCCTTGTGCTAACATAAACCTTGTGTATTTAAACTTTTTCTCTGAAGGTCGACACAGAAACGCACCTTTCAGCTACCCCTAACCCCTCTCTCTCTCGGTTACGGCTTACGGGAAGTGGAATTACATTAGCAACCCTCAGTCTCGAATAAAATCATTTGATTTCGAATTTTTGCTTCGTTCCGAAGACCAATTTCTTCGAGGGTTCAAATGTTTTCGTTCTCCTTTTTTTTTTCCTCCTACCATTCCTCTATTTTTTTTTAACTTTAATAATTTAAAATTTAAAATTTAAAAATCAAAATAAAACCGTTAAATGTGATCTATGTTATTTTCTCTGTGTTCATAAAAAATTATCACATTTTAATTTTATTTTTATGTGAATCAATAATTTCAAAAATCAACGTCTATAAATCATCCACATTATTGCATTTTTTACAAGCTCTTGGTGACAATCAAAATAAAATTAAAATATTATAATTTTTTACACGTGCATAAATAAAATAATGTAAATCATATTCAACGGTCTTATTTTGACATTTAAGTTTTAAATTTTGAATTATTAAAGTTTTAAAAAATAAAAACATAATGAAGACACAAAAAATAGAGGCATTTAAACTTTCCTTCTCTACTTTTTATAATAAGGAGAACAAGGGTTTGCAAATTGCAAATCATACTATCCCTCTTATAAAAAAGTTTACTGATTTGACTGTTTATTTTGTACTAAAAATTATGCGTCAATAATATCGTGACACTCTAATTTTTTTTTTAATTCGTGATAAATATAAAATGCGTGATATTTACTTCCTAATTCTTAATATTAATTAAAGTTGTTAGTAATATCGAACGTAAGTCTTTAAGATGACTATTCTCAATAATTTTATTAAATTCAGAGTTCGGACTAATGTCATAATGTTAGAATGATAGTTTAACTTATAAAGAGAAAGTTTTTGTTATTTCAATGTTCAAATAATCAATTTGAAGTGCTCAATATATTACTCATATTAAAATGTATTTAAAAATCAAATTTTATATTTTTTAATCCTTTAAAATAATTATTTAACAAGACACAACAACAAGTGCTTGGACCCTGGTGAGTGGTGAGGCTACCATGAAGACTCCACTTGTCATGTATTTTTTTTTTTCTTTTCCCTTTTACTCCAAAATTTCTTTTTTTCTTGGAATGTATAATTCGCAGGGCACATTTTTGTCATGCGATTTGTCCCCTGAAAAATATAACTTTAATTTAATAATTTTAATGAAATAGCTGCCTTATGCATTTGGTAAAATCCAGAAAATTAGACTCCGGGTATTTTCATGAAATTAATTTGGTGAATCTAAATTTAGTTGGCTTTTTTTCATAAAATTAATTTGGTAAATTCCATATTGTATGTGATGGTATTTATTATTGAGTGAGTCTATGGTACTATGCATATCACGGGTTGTTACCGTGCTACGGCTCTATATTTGAGTTTTCAAATTCTAACGGTCAATCCGAACCGTTCATCTTGTTCTCCATATTAACATGTGTTTGGAGACCAAATTTTACATTTTTTGAAATTTTTTTACTATTTTTTTAGATATTTAGAAAATCACTTGATCTGAAAATTCTGGACCATCCAAAAACAGTGATTTTCAATAAATCTAAAAAAATAGTAAAAAAATTTCAAAAAATGTAAAATTTGGTCTCCAAACACATATTAATATGGAGAACAAGATGAACGGTTCGGATCGACCGTTAGGATTTGAAAACTCGAATATAGAGCCGTAGCACGGTGCCAAATCGTAATATGCATAGTACCATAGACTCACTCTTTATTATTTAAACAAAAAGAAAAAAGAGTTCAAGACATAATTCTCTTTATTTTTTTTCCTGAACCCTAAAAAAAATGGGGGAGCCGTGGTAATTATGCCTATTGGATATTATTCAACCTAGGGCTGTAAATGAGCCGAGTTTGAGCGAGTTACCCCCAACTCGAACTCGGCTCGTTTAATAAACAAGCGAGCCAACTCGAGTTGAGATGATAATAACGAGTTGTAGAGCCAACTCGAACTCAGCTCGTTATCAACTCGAGTTGGCTCACAACTCGTTTGTAACTCGTTTAACCAATGATAGTATTACAATACAAGTTCAAACATATTTTACACGAATCTCAAAGCACAAATAACAGTCTAGAGATTTGGGTTTGATTATTTTGAGATTTATTATGACCAATACTATGTAACTTTATGTAACTCGAGTTATAAATGAGCGAGTTGGGGCCAACTCGAACTCAGCTCCTTTATTAAACGAGTTGGCCAACTCGAGTTGTAAATGAGCTGAGTTGTAAATGAGTCAAGTTAAACGAGCTGTAAATGAGCAAGTTACGAGTTCAAGTTTTTTTTGCCCAGCCCTAATTCAACCCCCCTGGCCCCTATTGGTTAATGTCTCTGTATTCATCACTCGATTTAATTTAGTCAGTCCTCTTTTAGTTGACACTATTTAACTCCGGTCGTGACTCGTGAAAGAACTATATATATTCCGTTGCATTTTTTTTATGATTTTCGGTTGTTTTCACAGCTGCATTCTAAAAAGTGCAAGTTTTGAGTTATTTCAATGACGATTTTTTTTTTAGTAAAAATCAGGGTCACGCCCTCATTTCATTAAACAGCAGAGTTACATGAGACATATATCTCCTTTGAATGATAAAGATACAATTAGCTCAATATGTTTGAGCCTAATAAAAAGAAAGGAAAAATAGAAAATCCATCTAAGTGATGAAGGGTAAAAATGGAAAAGTGAAAAGTAAGGAAGATACATAAGCAGGTGTGACAGTAGGCATAACAATCGGCCTTTTTACAGGTATAGCTATTCATACCAGTATACCGATTGTGCCTTTACTGTTGCTCGGTATTGTTGCAGGCCTATGTTAATGTCTGTCCTTCCCTCTGCATTATTATACTCCACTGATCCCGCACTTGTTGTATGAGGATGTCATTACTATTTGATTTATCTGTAAAAACTCTTGAACACCTCTCTCTCCAAATAATAAATTGTGTGATCTGTAGCAATGATCTTTCCTCCTTGTTGAGTTCATTGTTGAGTAGTGCCTTCCTTGCTTGTTGAGTTGGCACCTTCATCCTCGATTATAGATATTTGCCTGTATATTTCCTTTGTCACTGTGCATTTCTCAAAGAGGTGTGGCACTGTTTCTAATTGCGATTTACACATGATGCATCTGTTTACCATATTCCATCCTCGTTTCATTAGATTGTCTATTGTTAATATCTTGTTTAACACCATTAGCCATGAAAAAACTTGCATTCTAGGGGGTGCCTTGCTTTTCCATACCTTACTTACCTCTGACTTGAAGGTTGGGGCATGTTTGTAGGCTTGGTAATATGATTTGACACTGAATTGTTCGGATGGTGACCATTTCCATAGTGCTTTGTCTGGGGTGTTAGTTAGGGGAATGGTTTGCTGCTCCAGTGTAACATTTAATTGTACTAGTTGCTCTGTTGCTTCTTGAGATAGCACTTCCCTGAACAGTTCTCTTGTACTTCTTGCATTTAAAACTTGTGCTACCGACAGCTCTTGGTCAATAGCATACGTGTACAGTATTTAGTATTCATGCTTGAGAGTCCCTACTCCCCAATTGTGGCTCCAAAATAGAATTAAGTCCTCTTTTCCCACTATTTTCAACATTGATGCGTCCATGAAGCTGTATACTTCTTTTAGGGTAGTATTGAAAAAGTAAGATTTGGGTACTGGACATAGGGTGTAATTTGTCTGTTGGAATATTGTCTTCCATATTTTTTTTTTTCTAGATTTACCCATTGCCAGTACCATTTGGCTAGCATGGCATTGTTGAAGGCGGTTAGGTCCATAACACCTAAACCTCCGAGTTTCTTTGGTTTGCAAACCATTTCCCAGTTGGCTAGGTTGAGCTTTTTCTTTTGTTGTGTGATACCATGCCATAAGAAGTGTCTCCTGATCTTGTCTATATCATGAATGACCCAAACCGGCAGCTTAAGGCACAACATGTAATAAGTTGGTAGTGCTGATAGGACGGCATTGAGTAGTGTCAACCTGCCAGCAATTGACAGGTTTGTCGCTGCCCAGCCTTCTAGTCTATTGTTGAACCTTTCTAATAGGGGCAGGAAGGCAGTTTTGGTTAGTTTGGTATTTGATAAAGGGAGGCCAAGATATGTGAATGGGAATTGACCTAGTTTACACCCCATTACCAAGGCTAGTTCTTGTCCCATGTCCTGATGTGTAATGGTTCTCACTAGTTCTGATTTATTCAGGTTTACTGACAGCCCTGAGATGTTTTCAAAAGCTGTCAGAACTATCTTTAGTATTTGTATCTGACGCATTTATGGCTTTAGAAAGAATAAGGTGTCGTCCGCATATAGCAAGTACGAGGACATACCAGGGAAAGGCATTCTGATTGCTCCTGTTGCTTTTAATTTTGAGACCCATCTATTGATAAAATCCATGGCAATTATGAACAAGAAGGGTGATAGCGGGTCCCCTTGCCGCACTCCTCGTTTGAATATTATTTTCTTTCATAGAAGTCCATTAACAAGGATTTGTGAAGTGCCCTTTAATACCAAATTCTCAATCCATTGTAACCAATTGCTCGGAAATTTGAGGTTTGTAAGAACCCTGATTAAATACTCCCAACTAATTGTGTCGAATGCTTTATGTATATCCGCTTTGAATATCGCTAAAGGGAATTGTGTATTGCTTGCTGAGCATAAATGAACCCTTCAGCTATTTGCCTATTCTTGATGAATCCTGTTTGTTCTTTGCTCACTAATTGTGGTATGTATTGCTGTACCCTATTTGCTAGGATTTTGGAGAAAATCCTTTGTATCCCATGAATTAAACTAATAGGTCTGTAGTCTTGGGGATGAAGAGAGTTTGTTTTTTTTGAGATAAGGATGACGTGGGATGTGTTTAGAGGGTGTAATGAGCCTCCTTCTGCTGTGATGTTGGATAGAACTGCATGTATGTCCCTTATTAGGATATGTTGATATTTGATGTAGAACTCACCCGTAAATCCGTCAGGACCCGGGCTTTTATTTCTTGGCCATGCCTGTATGACCTGTTGCACCTCTTGAACTGTTATGGAGTCTTGCAGCGCCTATAGATCATGCTGGTCTTGACTATATAAATTTTCTCAACAGATTGGGGGTGTCGGCTGTGAAGGCTTTCCCATCAGTCCCTTGTAAAACTCGAAAAATGCCTCTGTTTTGGCTCTTTGATCCGAGTATTGTTGTCCATTCCACTCAATTTACAATATTGTGTTGTTCCTTTTAGAGCTTGATGCTAGTGCATGGAAATATCGCGTATTTCTGTCTCCTTGTAATTCCCACCTCAGTTTTGCCCTTTGCCTCCATATGTCTTCTTCTATAATTGCTAAGTCTGTGTATCTTTTCTTTATTTGACAAGTCACAAACTGTTAGTGTAATAATCTAGAAGTCAATAATACGATAATTTATCATAAAACTTTGTTCATGAATTGGATGATTAATATCATTTTGTTGCCTTGAGTATTATTGAATTTATGGATCATTTCGAGTTCATGACTGAAATTGTGAAACTCCATAATATAGATAATATATACTCTTAAAAAGTCACTGACCAAGGTAATTAGCAGGAACACTAATTACCGCGATAAGGTTAGTATGTGGATTAAAAGATGGTTAAGTTTTACAAACCACCTGACACGAGATGTCATTTTAATCACATAGATACATGTTCTAGGAACATGGTATTTGACAGACCCCGAATGGAACATTAAATAGAATTGTGTTCGTGTCATTTATGTTTTCATTCAGTGTCAAGTTCTACAGTATGAGGTATTCATCTTTCCTACTAAGAAATGTATATGTGTGATTGTTATCAAACGCTGTCGGTAAAATGCAGTTATAACGGTAGCTCTTCGGTATACATGGCTTAGCTAAGGTAGTGATGGTTTACCAAGAATACTATTTGTCCCTCGTATCTCTATACGAGCTATAGCATCACTGGGCCCCTTGATAGAGTAAGATTATATGCTAGCGGTATAATTACAAGAGTAATTATATTTGATAATCTGCTCAAGATCAAGGAAAGATTCAGTTAGCAAGGATGACACACATCTACCTTAAAACTAATCTGATAGCTATGAGACAGAAGAACAGACACAAGTAAATTGTTTACTGGATCGTGATATTGTACTGTACAGCATCATCTGTGTAATTGGATGGTCATGATGTGTTGCCAGATGCCACTCATGATTATAGAAGTTAAAACAGTTTTAACTCTGTTTACCAACATAACACAGATCCTATTGGGTCACACCATATAGGAGTTAATCGGAGAATCTTATTGTGATTGATTATAAATTGGTTATGATCAATAGTAAGATGGTTATAATTAATTATACGTGTTATAATTAAATTATAAATGTTATGTAAAAATAACAAGCAAAAACATTGGTTAATTTATAAACGTGTGTGACACGTTGTATAAAAGTTAATCGGTTAATTTATAAATGTGCAGGACACATTGTATAAATTACCGAAACAACAACCGCAAGAAAAATATATATAATTGTTCAGAATAATTATACGAATATTATTTGTATTCGGGCCGAGGGCATTCGGGTCTTTTCAGATTCGTTCTTATCCGCATGACATGTCATCGATCCTATCCAGATGACACGTCATCGATACCGAAACGAACAACCGAAGAAAAATATATATAATTGTTAAGAATAATTATACGAATATTATTTGTATTCGGGCCGAGGGCATTCAGGTCTTTTCAGATTCGTGCTTATCCGCATGACATGTCATCGATCATATCCAGATGACACGTCATCGATCTTATCCACATGACATGTCATCCTTATCCATTCAATGACATATCTTGTAAATAGGCTGAACTTGGAGGGCATTTTGGTCTTTTGGCAACCGACCCTAAACCCTATAAATAGGGGTGGAGGGGTGGAGAGAAATTTGCTAATTCACTCATACCGTTTCGTGTCGAAACGGATCGGTATTTTCTCTCTTTCTCGGTTTCTCTCCCAAATAGTGTTTCGGTTGAGAAAAGAAAGTTATACGTAGTTGACATATAATCTTGCGAGTTGTTGTGAGGTATATTTACGGGATCGATGAATAGTGTTTTACCGAATTTCGCGGTATGTCAGTTTTGCATATTGATGAAACTGAGCAATCGAAAATTCGTGTTTACGGGTTTTCATCTTTTTCCCATGAATAGTGTTTTTGCAGAATTCCGCAGTTTACGGTATTTCTGGCAGAAGAAATAAACCGCTCTCCGGTTAGTCCTGGTGGATAACCGATAGAGGTATCACACGTGTGATACTCCGAGTCGATTCCTTCCCTGGTGAGGCTCTACTCGCTCGGTCTGCATTCCAACTGTGATTTGGAAACAAGGTATAAATATGTTATATTAATCTATTTAATTGGTAAGTAGATTAAAGTTTTAGAAATCAATCATGGAGTAGATCTGTAAAAGGATTAAATTGGGTTTTGATGCCAAAGGAATACTGAAGGTGGACCGCCTTGAAAAGTTTCCTGACATACCCCGTTTAATCCTGAGCTTATGTTGGCCGTAGAATTTTTGTTCTACGGTCATTCCGCAACTTAAGCCTAAATGGGTTTTTGGTTAGCACCGTAAAACCCCAACACAAACTTTTCTAGATGGGTGGCATTTCTTGTTTCTTTGACTTTGTATATCCAACCCAGGAACTCTCCACAAGTTTTTATTTGTAGTTTGACTGAACCCACCCTCTTTGTTGCCCAAAGTTTGATCGCTTTTTGCAATGCATGAAGTTTAGCTTGTAATTGGTTTGGTGTGTTCGCCGCTCCGCTGATGTCCCATTGCTGTGTAACCACTTCATCTAACTGTCTGAATTTAAGCCAACAGTTCTCAAACCGAAATAAATTGGTTTTCTGGAATTGTGTTTGTGCGGTGTATAGGATGGGACAATGATCGGATGAGGTGTTAGGTAGTGACTGTTGTTGTGAATTTGGGAATCGATTGTTTCAATTAGACGAGATTAAAAATCTATCTAATTGGGCAATGGATGGATTATCTCTTTCGCTGGACCAAGTGAATTGCCTACCTTGTAGTGTAATGTTCAAGAGATCCAAGGCAGATATTAGTCTTGCAAATTTACGTGTCCCCCTCTAATCTGAATTTGGATTGCTTCTTTCTTCTTACCTCACTGTTACATTGAAATCCCCGCTCAATATCCAAGGTGTGTTATTGGTTGGTTTAATACTTGATATTTCTTCAAAGAAGCTTGCTCTATCTACTCTTATGGATGGACCATATACCCCAGTATATAGGAATGTGGATGAGTCTTGTTGATTTTTGAACAACAATGATAATGCATATGTTCCTACTGTTGTGCTTATAATTGAGAATTTCCTTGTGTCCCATGCTATGAGTATGCCACCCCGAGTGCCTTCTGCATCTCGAGTTTCAAATTGGGCTAATTTCCTACCACATAGTTCTTTTACCATTCTGCTAGTCATGACTGAAATCTTTGTTTCCTGCAAGCACACTATATCCGGATTCTCCAAAATGATTGTTTGTCTAATTGCTAACCTTTTTTCCCTTTGATTGGCTCCCCTCACATTCTAGGAGATAAATTTGTAGGATGTCTTATAATTCATTTAGCACATGTGGGTCTCTGTGTGAATCCGAATTCACTTGTGTCATTATGTTATTGCAAGATATAGACACAGAGCTCAACAAAGAACACATAATATAAAGGGAAAAACAAGTTTTCATTATCACTAAATTCGGAACCATACATCTTGCCTCTCGCATGCATTCAGAGGCCATCAATTGCAATACAAAATTAGCCGACTCCATTCTTTCCTTTCGGCTGAACTGGCATTGACTCCAACCAGCAAAGGAAGACCATGGTACTAGGCTTAGTGTCTCCAAACCTTACATCTAAAGCTACAATTACTACTAAAAAGCAAGAATTTAATACTACTGTAGTGTTTAATTGGGCACTACTCCCTTTCTGATACACTGAGTCACTAATCATAAGACCAAAAGATGACTCCACTTGCACTTCACACAGGTGCTGCTCTTCAGGCATTGCCCAGATTCTGACCCGCTGGGTCAGCATCAACTAGCTTGCTCAACTCTTCCTCCATATTCTCATCCATCTTGATGCCTGCAGTAGCGACCACTAGTTGTGCTTGTATCTCCGATAACGGGTCCAGGTGTTGGAGATAGGTGAGATCAGCTTGGTTGTACTGTCTCTTCGGCTGGTTCCTCTTTTTTGGCGTGGTGAACTGCTGGTTTGCCTTGAGGCGGCTGGCCCTGTCTACAGCGGCAATGTATGGTCCCTTGTTTTTTTTATGACAGACGGGGGCTGCACCTAACTTGATCCCCCTGAGTATCAACCTCTGTCTCAAACATAGGCCCTTTCTCAAGACCAGGCGGTGGGCCAGATAACTCCTCTTCCTTTCTCATGAACAACGGGCCGTTCTCAAAGCTAGGTGGTGGGCCCAAGAGTACCTCTTCATCTTGCTCAAAAGACGGACCATTCTCAAAGCCAGGTGGCGGGCCCGAGAACTCCTCTTCGGGTTGGGGAGTTTGGAAGGAAACTAATTCCTCAGGCCCAGTGTATTCGAGCCCATTTATAGGCCCGTTAGTGTTAAATGTCTGGGAATCTGTTATGGCTTGCCTTATTTTTTTTTTGAGAGAAGTGGCATTGCCACCGATTTTCATTAACATGAAAACCAAAGTTTTACAGAGAATCACCGGTACCTCTAAGATGTAACCGTACAGACCACAAAATTCTTACAAAAATACCCTAGCAGCGAAACCCACAGAGAGACCAATATTATATCAAAACCTACAAACAACAAAACAGAAAAACACACAAAACAAAATATAACAACAAACTATAAAAGTAGAAAATAGCAGTTAAGACTCTCCATCTTCCATAGACGCCCAAGGCACCAACTGCAGTCCATAGTTATCATCCAAAGCTGTCCCTCCTCCATTCGTAAGGATTGTAACCTGTGTATCCCCCATGGAAATAGCCCGCGTTGTACCTAATAGGTCCTTCACACCACAAGGCATAATAAGCTTTAGTTGCGCAGTTAAATCTGATTTCTGTTGGGAAGCCCAAAAGAAAGCAAGTGAAATAATCTTTGAACCTAAAGCTTGAATATTTAAAATATTGCCATTACGAAACACAATTCTGTTGCAATCCAACCAAAGAGACCATAGAACTGCTCCACGTATCATTTCTACAAGATTAGCATCCTTCAATGGTATACAGTAATCAAGTTCCCATAACTGACCTACAGTAGTACTATCAAACACAAAATTATTAAAAGTAGCTATCCAAGACCAAATTGAGTGTGCCACCGGACATGTAACGAAAAGATGATCAACCGACTCCAACTCAGGAGAATAGACACATCGCTGATCACCTTGCCAACCACGATTACCTAAATTAACCTTGGTCAAAACTCTGTTCTGCTTGAGAAGCCACAAAAAGATTTTTATTTTTAAAGGAATATGAGCTTTCCAGATACCATCAAAACTGTCACATAGTACCCCACCAAATTCTAACCATATGTATAATGAATTGACAGTAAACTGACCATGCGAAGTCCATCGCCACCTAATATGATCCAAATTATCTCCTAAAGGAAAATTATGAAATTGATTTACTAAGGAAACCCATTCCGTAAGAGATGAACCATTCAATTGTCTACAAAAAGGAATAAAGATCCCATTATTACGAAACACCTGAGAAACCAAAATATCTCGATCATACACAAGCTGAAATAAATGAAGATAAGTATCAGCTAAAGGAATGTCACCTGCCCATCGATCCAACCAAAAACGCACAACAGTACCTGATCCAATATTCCAATCAGAACTTACTCTCACAATTGGTATAAGTGTGAGAACAGCTTTCCATAAGGCGGACTTAATTCCTACCTCACCTGTTAACGAATGTTTATCAATTAAAATCCTTTTCCAAGTACCCTGTTCCCGAGACTCATAGAATCTCCACAACCATTTAGCAATCAAAGCCAAATTCATTTTATAGAGATCTAAAACACCAAGACCCCCCTGTTTCTTACTACAGCATACTCGATCCCACGCTATAAGGGAATATTTTTTCCGAACAGTATTCCCTCCATACCATAAAAATTTACGACGAAGCCTATCAATTCTGTATCTAATTTTACTAGGCATCTTATACAAGGACAGCCAATATAAAGGTATAGCAGATACTACAGCATTCAAAAGAGTAACCTTCCCCCCCATAGACAATAGTTTACCCTTCCAAGTTTGTAACCTTTTTTCAATTTTCTCAACCAAAGGTAACCAATCGCTAACCTGTAATTTTTTCCAGTGTAAAGGAACCCCTAAATAAGTAATAGGTAATTTGACAAGTTTACATCCTAATTCATTGGCCAATAAATGTCCTACTGCCTCACTAATATGTAATGGGACCATCTCACTTTTATCAAAGTTCACCTTCAAACCTGACAAATTTTCAAAGCAAAGCAACAGCCACTTTAAAGTAATAATCATTTTCCTGTCAGCACGTAAAAACAAAAGCGTATCATCAGCGAATTGTAAATTTAATACCTAACCAACACTTGTAAAATCCCCCAAACCTTGTAAAAGACCTGCTGTTTGAAGGTTTTGTAACATTCTATTTAATACGTCAGCCACTAAATTAAAAAAGAGTGGTGAAAGTGGATCCCCTTGTCGTAACCCCCGTTTGCAGGGAAAATAAGCACCCAGGTCCCCATTAATATTAATGCAAGTCTTACTACTAACAAGTAATGCCTTAATCCAGGATATAAATCTCTCCCCAAAACCCCTTAAGTGTAACACCTCCAACAAAAAGTCCTAATTGACCATGTCATAGGCCTTTTCAAAATCAAGTTTGAAAAGAACCCCTTGCACTTTAGCAATCTTAACCGAGTGTAAAACCTCATTAGCAACCAGAATATTATCCATGATTAACCTACCTTTGATAAATGCAGTTTGAGTACAATCAATTAAGTCATCCATACATAAAGCCAACCTATCAGTCAAACATTTAGTGATAATCTTCAAACTACAATTAATTAAACTTATCGGCCTAAAATTCTTAATCTCAGATGCATTTTCCTTTTTTGGAATCAGGCAGATTGATGCCATGTTCAACCTAGTTAGATCTAACGAATTATTATAAAACGCATGAACAAGTTGCATAAAATCATCCTTGATAATTTCCCAAAAATGTTGATAAAACAGGAAAGAAAACCCATCTGGCCCTGGTGCCTTAGAAGGGTTACAAGAAAAAACTGTTTTTCTAACTTCATCTATAGTAAAAGGCCTCTCTAAGGCGACTCTCTGTTCCAAACTCAAATTTCTGGAGTTATCCCATAATGAAGACTGAATGCCAACCATCCTAGAAGTGGAAGTACCTAACAACTGTTTATAAAAATTAGTCACATGAGCCTTAATGACACTCATATCCTGAACTAGCACCCCATTAACAATCATAGAAAAAATAGAATTCTTTTTCTTCCTAACAAATGCTTGAATATGAAAAAATTTCGTATTAGCATCACCTTCTACAAACCATTTAGCTTTTGCCCTAGCTTGCCAATAAGCCTCCTCATCTTTAAATATTTGTTTCAAATTCATTTGACAGTCGAGCCACTGTTGTTGATCATTATCATCTAATTCATCCAATTCAACTAACCTTTCAAACCTATCTAATTTATGTAATAAATCCTTTTTAACCCTCTTTTGTTCAGCCTGAAAATTGTTATTCCACCCTCTTAGTTTCTGTCGCAAAAACTGTAATTTTAATCGCCAACTATTACCTAATTCACCTTGTAATTCAAAAGCACACCACCATGTAATTAATAAATCAGAAAAACCAGGTTGACTAAGCCACACTTTCTCAAACTTAATTGGTTTTGGACCAGTGAAAGACACAGCCATAGTGTTTAAAATAATAGGGTTGTGATCAGATTGAATCCTAGGCAAAGAATAGACCCCTGAATTTCGAAAATGAGAATTCCACGAAGTTGAACAAAAAAATATGTCCAATAAAGCATATGAATTTGAAAAAATGGATCTAGACCATATAAACTGACGATCACCTAGCACAAGTTCTATCAATTCCAGATCAGCTATACAAGTATTAAACCTACTACTCAAAGCATAATTGTAAGTTGTCCCAATTTTTTCTGTCCGTCGTCTTATTAAATTAAAATCTCCACACAATAAAACAGCATCAGTACCTAAGGAACAAATATCCCGAAGTTCTGCTAAAAAATCTCCCCTCAAAGTAGCCACAGTAGGACCATATACTACGGAAAAAATCCACTCAAAAGAATCTGATTTATTTTTTAAAAGACAAGACACTGAAAAGTCCTTAATCCAAACATTTAAAACCTCATACTTATCATCATTTATACCTACTAATATACCCCCAGAACGACCAACAGATGGTTTGAAGTGCCAAGAATTAATAGAGGTACTAAGAGTAGAAAAAAAACGAGAAGGATATTCTGTCATTTTAGTTTCTTGTATGCCTAAAATATCAATTTTATTATCAAAAACCAGTTCCTTTAAAATACTTTTTGCTAATGGGTTACCCAACCCTCGAATATTCCAACTTAATATTTTACTCATTAAAAACAGTCAAAAACCCTATAGATTCTCCAACATTACTCGAGAGATGATATCCAGCACTTCAGCCTCTCCTAATGCCTGTTTAGTCTGTATCAAATCTGCTATAACAGTCTCAAAACGATCTTTATGTAACCCACACAAGAAATTGATTACTATCAATTTACCATCATAACACGAGCCCAAAACAAAACCTGCTAACTCAAACATCCGAATAAGATCATCATCTGTAAATTTGACAAATGGAAAATCCTGTAAAAAGTCGAGTGTACCTGGACCAGCAGAGGGCTGACGGCCACCACGTCCTCGGCGCCCACCTCGACCTCCGCAACCTCTCATGTTGAAAACCTGAGTAGGCGGAATTCCCCTCTGGCGATCACTGTGACGAGTCGGCTCAGGCACAGAAATTGCACGCGCTGGTGCAGGAGCCACAGGAGGTTTTGGAGCCCCCCTGATCCTGAATCCACCCTTGGAATGACCTCATCCTGTATCACCGCATCTGTTGTACCCTTGCTTGGAGACTTGTCCCATTTATCCCACTGGTTGCCCCCCTCGGGCACCTTATCCTGGTCAGTTAAACTAGCCAAAAGATCAAACCTATTAGCACTAGGTGGACCGAAATCCCCCTGAGCACCGTTAGCCGTGAGAACCTCTGCCTCCTTATCACCAATAACCATAGTACTAGAAACCGTAGCACCAGTACCCATAACACCCGTAACCTTAACCCCCATATTCTGAACACCAGTTTCTATAGTGCCAGAAACCGGATCCCCAGTAGCTGTCGCACCAAGGACATTCGGTGATCCCGACCCGAGATCCTTTCTTTTCCGAACCTCCTGCCAGTATAATTTGCCTTTAACCTCACCCGTAGGCACAAGAGGCGGTTCAACAGCTATTGTCAGAGGATAGAACCGATGCCTCCCGTGTTCATCAATGAACGATATATCCCTGTTAGATGGAAGTACTTTCTGACTGGGAAACCCCAAACACATACGCACTGTTGTAAGCTCCTCAGTCGCCCGAGGATCAACATCGATCACAATACCCCCTAACTCATCTGCCACCCTCTTGAACTCATACTCAGAACGCAAATGAGGAGGAATGCCATCAATCAAAAGCCACACTGGAATCGGATCAAAACCCCCATCATGCTTATATGGATCATAGGTTTCAACCAGAAAACTAACATCACCTAACCAAACCTCACCTTTAGCGACCACCATCTTACGCCATCCAAGATCTGGAGGTTCCACCAAGAAAATCGAACCTGGCATCGGTTTCACCACCCAAGGCTTAGTAACCTCAAGAAAAGCTCGAGCAAGATGCGTCTTGATGTAAGAAGAGCCAAGGCCATAAGTATCCTGAAAGATCAAACAATCCATCAAATGGTCATGAAGGCGCTGGTTCTCTCTATTTGGAAACATCTGAATCAAGGGAGCAGGTCCAGATGTAGCCATCGTAGGTAAAACCACAGATTTCTGAGAAGAGGGAAGGGCTGGAATGGATTTACAATTCTTAGCTCGGTGCCCTAATCTGTTGCAAGTGAAATAGACTAAGGCATTACGACAAACATTCGCCTTGTGACCTCTATTGCCGCATCTGTAGCAAAAAATAGATCTAGGGTTGGAAGAAAGAAAATCCCTCAAATGAAAGCGTCGACGAAACGATCGATCTTGACTGCCACCCTGTGCAATACCTTGTGAAACAGGTCGGCCAACGGTTGGTAGAGATGGAACCCGCTGAATAGAAGACTTGACGACTTCAACAAGGGATCGCGTCTCTGCTTGTGCTGTAGATCCAGAGTGAGGTGGTTGCAAAATGACACCCTGGGTAATCTGACCGGACCCGGTATCCGGACTACTCGGAGGGACCTGTCCCAAGGAAACGTCGAGAGGCAACCCCAATTGCAGCACATGTTGTGTACACGCCATCAGTTGTTGTATGGATGTCGCAAACGCACCCAGTGCCTCGGTAAAAGAGGCCCCCGCCATTAACGGGCCAGAGCAAGAAAGAAAAATCGAAGATCTTGAAAAGCCGATCAGTTTCTTGACTTTCTGCCTTATAGGATGACCGTTAATTTGCAGGGTCAAATTAGTTTGAATGTGAGGTGGATACAGCTGTCCCTGTAGTGCGCTTTTAATGCGCATGCTTGTACCCCTTATCCCCTGTAGCAAATTAAATTTTGCTCCCTGCAAAACGGCTTCCCACTCTCCATAGATGCCAGAACAATTAAAACCTAGGATTTCTCTGACTTGTGACAATCCTGGGTACGGATTAAACTGTATTTTGGAGATAGTGTATGTTCCCCAGGACACAAGTACAATTCCTAATTCTTTCGGATTCAATGTGAGCACCAGTTGTATTACCTTTGATGAGGCTGTTGTCACCCTGCCTGCCACAATTGATCCCCTGACCGGTATGGCTGTTGGTACGAGCGTCTTCCTCTTCACCACCTCAACCCACTGCTTTTCTTGAGCTTGAGCTGCATGTCTCTCCCTTTGCTTTGCTCGAATTCTGGGTTTCCAAATGGGTTTGGATTTCACTCTAGTTGGTTTTTCCCCTTTAACCCTCTTATGCCCGTTGCCCATTGAGAACCACCACCTGAGTCATTGTTGTTCCTTGACTCTTCAGATATGGTGGTGGCTGGTGACGGCCTACGGCGGTGAGCTTCCTGGTATGGGACGTACCTTAATTGTGACGGCCGAGTCTGGTTTGGTGGTACATGTGGTGGGAAATAGCCGTCGTGACCTTCTCTCCAACCCAGTAGTTGAACTCGGACTCTCCTTGAGAAGTCCCCAATTCTCACTCTCAGGAAGCGTGTGATGTTCCTGGGGTGTTTATGTAGGGTTTTCGGATACCACTTTTGGGGTTTCGCGGTAACCAAAACCCGTTTAAGCTTAAGGTGCGGAATGACCGTAGAACAAAAATTTCTACAGCCAACTTAAGCTCAGGATTAAACGGGGTATGTCAGGAAACTTTCCAAGGCGGTCCACCTTCAGTATTCCTTTGGCATCAAAACCCAATTTAATCCTTTTACAGATCTACTCCATGATTGATTTCTAAAACTTTAATCTACTTACAAATTAAATAGATTAATATAACATATTTATACCTTGTTTCCAAATCACAGTTGGAATGCAGACCGAGCGAGTAGAGCCTCACCAGGGAAGGAATCGACTCGAAACGGAGCATCAGACGTCTGATGCCTCTATCGGTTGTCCACCAGGAATAACCGGAGAGCGGTTTATTTCTTCTGCCAGAAGTACCGTAAACCGCGGAATTCTGCAAAAACACTATTCACAGGGAAAAGACGAAAACCCGTAAACACGAATTTTCGGTTGCTCAGTTTCATCAATATGCAAAACTGACATACCGCGAAATTCGGTAAAACACTATTCATCGATCCCGTAAATATTCTCCACAACAACCCGCAAGATTATACGTTAACTACGTATAACTTTCTTTTCTCAACCGAAACACTATTTGGGAGAGAAACCGAGAAATAGAGAAAATACCGATCCGATTCTGCACGAAACGGTATGTGTGAATTGGTGAATTTCTCTCTACCCCTCCACCCCTATTTATAGGGTTTAGGGTCGGTTGCCAAAGGACCAAAATGCCCTCCAAGTTCAGCCTATTTACAGGATATGCCATTGAATGGATAAGGATGACATGTCATGTGGATAAGATCGATGACGTGTCATCTGGATAGGATCGATGACATGTCATGCGGATAAGCACGAATCTGAAAAGACCCGAATGCCCTCGGCCCGAACACAAATAATATTCGTATAATTATTCTGAACAATTATATATATATTTTTCTTTCGGTTATTTGTTTCGGTATCGATGACATGTCATCTGGATAGAATCAATGACGTGTCATGCGGATAAGCTCGAATCTGAAAAGATCCGAATGCCCTCGGCCCGAACACAAATAATATTCGTATAATTATTCTGAATAATTATATATATTTTTCTTGCGGTTGTTGTTTCGGCAATTTATACAATGTGTCCTGCACATTTATAAATTAACCGGTTAACTTTTATACAACGTGTCAAACACGTTTATAAATTAACCAATGTTTTTGCTTGTTATTTTTACATAACATTTATAATTTAATTATAACACGTATAATTAATTATAACCATCTTATCATTGATCATAACCAATTTATAATCAATCAAAATAAGATTCTCCGATTAACTCCTATATGGTGTGACCCAATAGGATCTGTGTTATGTTGGTAAACAGAGTTAAAACTGTTTTAACTTCTGTTAGTCATGGGTGGCGTCTGGCAACACATCATGACCATCCAATTACACAGATGATGCTGTACTGTACAATATCACGATCCAGTAAACAATTTACTTGTGTCTGTTCTTCTGTCTCATAGCTATCAGATCAGTTTCAAGGTAGATGTGTGTCATCCTTGCTAACTGAATCTTTTCTTGATCTTGAGCAGATTATCAAATATGATTACTCTTGTAATCATACCGCGCGCTGATAATCTTACTCTATCAAGGGGCCCAGTGATGCTATAACTCGTATAGAGATACGAGGGACAAGTAGTACTTTTGGTAGACTATCACTTCCTCAGCTAAGCTATATATATCAAAAAGCTACCGTTATGACTGCTTTTTACGGACAGTGTTAGATAGCAATCACACATATATATTTCTTAGTGGGAACGATAAATACCTCATACTTTAGAACTTTGACACTGAATGAAAAACATAAATGACACGAACACAATTCTATTTAATGTTTTCATTCGGGGTCTGTCAAATACCATGTTCCTAGAACATGTATCTATGTGATTAAAATGACATCTCGTGTCAAATGGTTTGTAAAACTTAACCATCTTTTAATCCACATACTAACCTTATAGCGGTAATCAGTGTTCCTGCTAATTACCTTGGTTAGTGACCTTTTAAGATTAAGAGTATATATCATCTATATTATGGAGTTTCACAATTTCAGTCATGAACTCGAAATGATCCATAAATTCAATAATACTCAAGGCAACAAAATGATATTAATCATCCAATTCATGAACAAAGCTTTATGATAAATTATCGTATTATTGACTGCTAGATTATTACAAACTAACAATCTCCCACTTAAGCTAGGAGTCAATCATCGTAGACCCTACTTATATACAAAACTCTATATTCTCTAAGATCTCGCAGATCCTGAGAAAATCTCACAGCCAATCTTCTATGTGTTCCAAACTCATAGAAGCATTAAGCATCTAGTGCTTGGCTTGAGGAAGAGATTTTGTGAGTGGATCAGCTGTGTTGCTGACTGTGTCAATTCTACTTATCTTTACATCACCTTTATATTAATTATATCTTTTATAATTAATTATAAACATCTTATGATGTTTATGATCTTTCGTATTAGGTGATAACGTTGTAGACGAGAAACATATCCTTAGTTCTTCTCAAGAACTTAAGGACATTCTTTACTGCATTCCAGTGCTTTATGCCTGGATTAGCCTGATATCTACTCGTCACACTCAAAGCGTACGAGACATCAGGGTGAGTGCACAACATGGTGTTTATGATAGAGCCAATAGCCGAAGCGTATGGTACTCTACTCATAGTGCTTTGCTCATCAGTTGTCGAAAGACACTGAGTCTTGCTAAGCTGTGCACCATGATTCATTGGCAGGAATTCTCTCTTAGAATCCTGCATGCTGAACCGATTCAGCACTTTGTCAATGTACGTGCTTTGACTTAATCCTATAAGTCTCTTTGATCTACCTCGGTAGATCTTTATGCCTAGTATATAGACATCCTCGCCCAAGTCCTTCATCGAGAAAACTTTTCTTTAATGAAGACTTGGCTAATTGCAATAGAGGAATATCGTTTCCTATTAAGAGTATGTTATCTACATATAAGATTAAGAAAGGCGATGACACTCCCACTAGTTTTTCTTTACACATAAGATTCTTCTTCGCATTTGATGAAGTCAAGCTTTTGACTTCTTCGCCAAATCGAAGATTCCAACTCCGTGATGCATGCTTCAATCCATAAATGGATTCAAGAAGCTTGCATACCTTCCCAGCATTCTCTGGATCTTCAAAACCCGTAGGCTGTGTCATGTACACATCCTCTTCTTAAATTTCCATTTAAGAAGGCGGTTTTGACATCCATTTGCCATATTTCATCATCATGAAATGCAGCAATTGCTAGGAATATCCGAATTGACTTAAACATAGCCACGGGTGGAAAAAGTTTCATCAATTCTCAGAATTTGTTTGAAACCTTTTCGCTACTAGCCGTGCTTTGTAAATAGTCATATTGTCATCCATGTCTGTTTTCCTTTGAAAACCCACTTGTTAGCTATGGGCTTCACCCATCAAGTGGTACAACTAGGTTCCAAACCGTGTTGTCATACATGGACTGTATTTCGGATCTCATGGCCTCCAGCCATTTATCAGAGTTAGGCCTATCCATTGCTTCCGCATAGGTCAGAGGATCTTCAGTTTCAAAAACTGAGATCTCGTGCAGTCCCAAGTACCTCTCGGGTGCATGGACTGTTCTTATTGACCTACGTAGCACTTGTTCTTCAGGCTGTCGAACTTGATCCACAACTGTCTGCGGATCCAGTTCTACTTCAACTTGCGTTGAAGCACTTGAGCTCGAGACTAGAACCTTATCCACAGCTACTTGTGGACTTGGTACTTCCAGATGCTCATCAGCCAAAAAATCAAGAGGTGGGTTAATCTGATCTAGTTCAGATATTGTATTGTGTGATGTATCTTGAATTTTTTCAAGTATTACATTACTCCCACTACTTCCTTTTGCGAGAAACTCGTTCTCCAAAAGTATACCATGACGAGCAACAACTAATTTGTTCTCGGACTGGTAATAGAAGTAATATCCTTTCGTTTCCTTAGGATACTCTACGAAAAAGCACTTGTCAGATTTGGGATCAAGTTTGTCAGACGTCAGGCGTTTGACAAATACTTCGCAACCCCATTTTTAAGATAAGACATATTTGGGATTTCCCAAACCATAACTCGTATGGAGTCTTTTCAACTGACTTGGATGGAACCATATTTATAGTTAGTGCGGCAGTATCTAGTGCGTGTCCCCAAAATGATTTTGGAAGGGTGGCGTCACTCATCATGGAACGAATCATGTCCAGCATGGTTTGTTTCATTTTCTTGGCAACACTGTAACATTGCAGTGTTCCTAGAGGTGTGAGTTATGAGACTATCTCACATTCCTTTAAGTACATTTTGAAAACCATAACTCAAGTATTCGCCTCCACGGTCCTACCGTAATGCCTTAATACTTTTGTTCAGTTGATTTTCTACTTTAGTCTTAAATTCCTTGAACTCGTCAAAGAATTCAGACTTATGTCTCATGTAAGTCAATACTTTCATGAAACGTTTTGAGTCTTTTGTTATTGATGTTAAACACGGGGTTTTCCATTTCTAGCATATAAAGACCATTTAACAAGTAAGATGGTCCATAATATGTCTCATTTTTATAAATAGAACATCTATTGTCCTTTTATAACAAACGAGAAACCATTCATCTCTAAACACGAGATTGATATGATATTTCTAGAAATGGTAGGAACAAAATAGACATTTTCTAGTTCCAGAATAAACCCGCTAAGCAAGTACAATTCTATCCTACCGACTGTAACGGCTGCAACTTGTGCTCCGTTTCCAACTCGGAGTTGTACTTCCTTATTGCGTAACTTCCTCTTAGTGCGTGCATATTCGTGCAAATATGAGCACATGATCCAGTAGCCAGTACCCAATCATTAACAGAGGTCGCAACATTAATTTCAATAACATAAATACTTGAGACTGAGACTTTTGAGACATTCTCAAAATTCATATCTCCAAGACACTCCGGGCAGTTTCTCTTCCAGTGACATTTGCTATTGCTAAAATAGCAGTCAGAGTTAGCAGAAACATTTATCTTGGGAGAGTTCGTTCCTGGAACCAACTTCCCTTTGCCTTTGTACTTAATCGCTGTTTTTCCCTTTTGCTTTCTTGATCTTCCTCCCACCTTCTTGGATCATGAGGACATGAGAGCTATTCTCAATGTCTTTATCAGTGATCCTCAGCATCCCTTGGAGCTCCTGCAAGCTCTTATCCAACTCTTGCTTATGGGAGTTCACAATGAACTCCGAATAGCTGGGAGGAAATGAGTTCAGGATAACTTCCGTGGCCAACTCGTGGCTCCACGGACAGTTAAGCTTCTCCAGTTTCTCATCATCGCTTGTCATACGAAGCGTGTGAGTACTGACAGAGCTGCTCTCTACTATTTCAGCAGGGACCGGTGTATTTAGGATATATTCCCTTTTCTCACGCATGTCTACTTTTTCGAGTAAGGAGCGTAAAGAAAAAGACGTTTCTTTAGCCATATTTCTACAACGTTTAAAGTAAAGATTTTAGCTTTGTTCATGTAATGTTTTATTCAATGAATAAAACTCCCACTGCAAATTTGTTCTATTCCCGTTTGCAGTAGGACCAAGATCCATGTTTTCACCAATAACCAAGGCAGTGTATGCATATCATGGCTATCAGTTATCTTAGGTAAGCAAACATGCTAATCACATCTCTTTGTGATTCTTAGTTTCGTTAAAACATCACGTGTATTTAACGAAGACTTTGCCCCGAGCCTAAAACTCTTTTAGAAATCATCGGTAAGTAACCTCACTCTATTTTGTTTTGTTATGTCTCACATAACCCTCGACCACCAAAGGTAAAAGGCGATGCCCACTGAGCAGGTTAATCATCAACCAATGAACAATAGTTTGAGGAGGATAGAGTGGGAAGGGCATACTACTTAATATTTAATGGGTTGGTGTTTATGCTTAACAGTGCCAGCAATATTTAAAAGGAGGTTTGCCAGAAAGAACGACTAATGTGATTTTATTCATATCTAAAGAGACCTCTTTCATATGCTTCATTAAGCAGTCGTGGAAAGGAAGTCTAGAAAGAATACCGAATGTGATCCCCATTACTTTCTATCCTTAGCAATACCATTTCGCCAGAAAGAACGACTAATGTGATTCTATTCGTATTTAAAGAGACCTCTTTCATATGCTTCATTAAGCAGTCGTGGAAAGGAAGTCTAGAAAGAATACTGAATATGATCCCCATTACTTTCTATTCTTAGCAGTACCTTTTCCATATGCTTTGACTTGATTAAGCAGTCAGTTCTTGTAACTAACTTTAGCTACCGTCTATCTTGTAGAGGTAGTTTTTATGGTTTCTTATAAAAATGATAGATCTAATCTATACGTTTTTATATGATAGCAGTAAATCTAATTTACCTATATATGTGACCGAGTCACGTATATTTCTTTCAGTTCGTAATGTTGACCTTGGTCAGCGTTACGGACACGTGAAAGTTGCTTGTCAGAAAAAATACCGATTGTGATCCACTTCCTATCTTCCTCAAAGACCTCTTTCATATGCTTCAGTAAGCAGTCGTGGAAAGGAAGTCAGACAGAAAGAATAGTGAATACGATCTCATTTACATTTTCCTAAAAGACCTCTTTCATATGCTTCAGTAAGCAGTCGTGGAAAGGAAGTCAGAAAGAAACAATGTCAAATGTGATCTCACATTCATATTTTTCTTCAAAGAAAATTTTCTTTCACGGTTCCCTGGAAAGATGGTAAATATAGTTTTACCCATTTTCATTTTAAAGCAGTAAATCTAATTTACTCTAAGCTGTAAATCTAATTTACTTATATACAGGACCAAGTCGGGTATATAATATATCAGTTACCAATTCTTTGTTTTGCAGCTATGCTCAGTTCTTATTTATACCATTTAAAGCACATAAACAATTTATATGTTTTAAAATCAGATATTCTTTTCGGTCCATAAAGCAATTTGGTAATGTGACAAAGTTCCTTTTGGGCCAGCCATTAGGACACGTGAAAGGGGCTCCCAGGAAAGATCGGGGTCACAAGGACCGCTAAGACTCAATCTTTCCTAGACAGAACCATCTCTTTCTTGTGTGGAAATGACAGCTCTTACTCAGGTACTTTATTGCTTCATCACATTCTTCGATGAACTTTACTTATCCGAAGTTGAAAGTTTTGAAAACGAAAACATAAAGAAAGCATAAAATCCTATTTTATCTTTCTCGGTCGGAAAACCGATCCAAGAAATGTAAAAGTTTACATTTCATAAGAAAGCATAAAGAAAGCTTAAATCTAATTTAACTTTCTTAGTCGGTAGAACCGATCCAAGAAAATCTCATTTCTAATCGGTTTTGGACTTAAGCTGCAAATGTAAGAATTAAACTGATATACGGTATATGCACCTAATTTGCATAAGTTATAACTTTTAGAAAATCAATCAGCGGGAGAGCCTTGTGCTCTGATACCACTGTAGGGTTTTCGGATACCACTTTTGGGGTTTCGCGGTAACCAAAACCCGTTTAAGCTTAAGGTGCGGAATGACCGTAGAACAAAAATTTCTACAGCCAACTTAAGCTCAGGATTAAACGGGGTATGTCAGGAAACTTTCCAAGGCGGTCCACCTTCAGTATTCCTTTGGCATCAAAACCCAATTTAATCCTTTTACAGATCTACTCCATGATTGATTTCTAAAACTTTAATCTACTTACAAATTAAATAGATTAATATAACATATTTATACCTTGTTTCCAAATCACAGTTGGAATGCAGACCGAGCGAGTAGAGCCTCACCAGGGAAGGAATCGACTCGAAACGGAGCATCAGACGTCTGATGCCTCTATCGGTTGTCCACCAGGAATAACCGGAGAGCGGTTTATTTCTTCTGCCAGAAGTACCGTAAACCGCGGAATTCTGCAAAAACACTATTCACAGGGAAAAGACGAAAACCCGTAAACACGAATTTTCGGTTGCTCAGTTTCATCAATATGCAAAACTGACATACCGCGAAATTCGGTAAAACACTATTCATCGATCCCGTAAATATTCTCCACAACAACCCGCAAGATTATACGTTAACTACGTATAACTTTCTTTTCTCAACCGAAACACTATTTGGGAGAGAAACCGAGAAATAGAGAAAATACCGATCCGATTCTGCACGAAACGGTATGTGTGAATTGGTGAATTTCTCTCTACCCCTCCACCCCTATTTATAGGGTTTAGGGTCGGTTGCCAAAGGACCAAAATGCCCTCCAAGTTCAGCCTATTTACAGGATATGCCATTGAATGGATAAGGATGACATGTCATGTGGATAAGATCGATGACGTGTCATCTGGATAGGATCGATGACATGTCATGCGGATAAGCACGAATCTGAAAAGACCCGAATGCCCTCGGCCCGAACACAAATAATATTCGTATAATTATTCTGAACAATTATATATATATTTTTCTTTCGGTTATTTGTTTCGGTATCGATGACATGTCATCTGGATAGAATCAATGACGTGTCATGCGGATAAGCTCGAATCTGAAAAGATCCGAATGCCCTCGGCCCGAACACAAATAATATTCGTATAATTATTCTGAATAATTATATATATTTTTCTTGCGGTTGTTGTTTCGGCAATTTATACAATGTGTCCTGCACATTTATAAATTAACCGGTTAACTTTTATACAACGTGTCAAACACGTTTATAAATTAACCAATGTTTTTGCTTGTTATTTTTACATAACATTTATAATTTAATTATAACACGTATAATTAATTATAACCATCTTATCATTGATCATAACCAATTTATAATCAATCAAAATAAGATTCTCCGATTAACTCCTATATGGTGTGACCCAATAGGATCTGTGTTATGTTGGTAAACAGAGTTAAAACTGTTTTAACTTCTGTTAGTCATGGGTGGCGTCTGGCAACACATCATGACCATCCAATTACACAGATGATGCTGTACTGTACAATATCACGATCCAGTAAACAATTTACTTGTGTCTGTTCTTCTGTCTCATAGCTATCAGATCAGTTTCAAGGTAGATGTGTGTCATCCTTGCTAACTGAATCTTTTCTTGATCTTGAGCAGATTATCAAATATGATTACTCTTGTAATCATACCGCGCGCTGATAATCTTACTCTATCAAGGGGCCCAGTGATGCTATAACTCGTATAGAGATACGAGGGACAAGTAGTACTTTTGGTAGACTATCACTTCCTCAGCTAAGCTATATATATCAAAAAGCTACCGTTATGACTGCTTTTTACGGACAGTGTTAGATAGCAATCACACATATATATTTCTTAGTGGGAACGATAAATACCTCATACTTTAGAACTTTGACACTGAATGAAAAACATAAATGACACGAACACAATTCTATTTAATGTTTTCATTCGGGGTCTGTCAAATACCATGTTCCTAGAACATGTATCTATGTGATTAAAATGACATCTCGTGTCAAATGGTTTGTAAAACTTAACCATCTTTTAATCCACATACTAACCTTATAGCGGTAATCAGTGTTCCTGCTAATTACCTTGGTTAGTGACCTTTTAAGATTAAGAGTATATATCATCTATATTATGGAGTTTCACAATTTCAGTCATGAACTCGAAATGATCCATAAATTCAATAATACTCAAGGCAACAAAATGATATTAATCATCCAATTCATGAACAAAGCTTTATGATAAATTATCGTATTATTGACTGCTAGATTATTACAAACTAACAGTTTAGTATCAATTTGTAGTGTGATATGCTCAAATTGACCTGAGTGTAGGCCATAAGGCATGGCATACCTTATCTTACCTATCCTTGCAACAACTTTGCTTAGCTGTTCATCATTCCACAGCTGATATGGCAAGCTGATCAGTTTGATCCATGCTTCATATGCATTCAGGGTGAAAGACATACCCGATGTGCGAGTCCATTTGGTGAGATTTAGTTTTACCCCTGCTTGCGGAATTTCATAGGGCGCCCCTCGAATGACCGCCTGCAGTGTCTGTTCGTTGACGCATACTAGGAGGTACTCGGTATCGTCTATCTTGAACAGTTTGTAGTGTTCTGGCAAGCCCCCGTGAATTTGTGCTAGTTTTCGTTTGATGGCCATGTAAGTTCAACATTTGTCTGTCCCATTTCGAGAGAGACATATGCTGCGCTTTCCAGGAATTCATTGTTGGGGTTTAGGACATGAGTTGAGGTGAGGAAAACATCCTCTTCCTCAGGCCGCTCATTCCAGAATTCCTCTATCAATTCCATTTGTGGTTTTCTTTTCACAGTCTGCGTAAGTTTTGTATGTGTTTCTAGGTTGCTCTGTTTGGTGTGTGTTTGGCTTTGCAGTGGCCTTTGGTTTTATAGGGGGTTTGCAGTTAGAGGAGTAATGTCCTAAGTGATGGCATTTAAAGCATTTTGGTGGATCTCTGCACTGTGCTCTCTGGTGCTCTATTGCCAAGCATCGAAAGCACCTATTTTCTCTAATGGCCTTGTTAAAAGCTGGGTGTACTTGTGTAGAGAACCTCCTTGGTGCTTGGTGAGAAGTCTTGTCTCTTAACTTTCTGCTCCTTTTCGATGTTACCTGCTGCCATTCACCATTAAGGTGAGCTTCATCGGTGGTTAAAGAATTGAAGTTCGCCTCTCCCTGCTGAAATCGCCCTGGATTTGCTGAAATTGCCTTTGCCTCGGTCATTGCGCCGTGTGTGCCCCAATTACCAGATTTCTCTCCATACTGTTAAATTTTATTTCAATGACGATTTTACAAATCTAGCAGGATAAAGACAAAATATGTGTCGAAGGTATTGACATCACAATTTGGATAATGCAATTTTAATTTGATTCATGAGGATAATTTTAAATGTCTTCGTTTCTTTTTGGGTTTTGTTATGTCTCTATTTTTTCTAATATTCTAATAACAACAATTATAAAATTGATATGCTAAAATAAAAATCGTTAGATGCATATAAAAATTGACGTACATTTGTATGCCAAAAAAAAATGACGCCTCCATTGCATTTTCTTCATATACATATAAAAAATAATCAAATCTCCTTTTTTTTATCACTGCCCATAGGCTACACACTCACCTCACAACTCACTCCCTAATTACCTGCGGACTGCAGGGTTCGATCCTATGCCCTTCTGAATGAAGAGCTGTACCACTTCCAACTGTGTTACCACAGCGGTGGTAATAATCAAATCTCCTACTCATATGTGCAGAGACGAAGACAATAATAGTCAGTGGGGGTCAATGGACCCCATTGTTTTTCAAAAACTTTGTATTTATACCCAGTTTTCTATATAATCTAGAGTAAAATGCTACAGATACGATAAATTGACCCTCATTTGCAGTATACAAAATTTATATGATTGACTCCAATAGTTAGAAAGTCTGGCTTCGCCCTTGCATATGTGGATAGGAAAATCATGCCAACATGTCAATATGCTCATCTATTCATGATCTGGATGATCACAATTAAAGTAGGAGAGTATATAATTTTAAAGTGACATTCGTGAGAGCCAGTAAAAATTCAAGTGATAGCAATAAGACATTCGACCACGCAACAATACAAGGATTTTGTTAACATTTCGGCCGCCCAAGCAACAAAACAATGTCAGCAGTGCAAAGTGCAAACACATATCCACATTAATTAGTATATATTTGCAAGCTCTTAATAATAATAATTAAAACAAAGTTGAAATATCATAATATGATATATGTGCACAAGAAAAAAATAATGTACGTAGATTATATCTAACAATTTTATTTGACATTTAAATTTGGAATTATTAAAATTTTAAAAATAAAAATACGATGAATGCACAAAAATAGAAGTATTGAAATCCTTTTAATTTATTTAAAATAATTTCTTGCATTTGAATTTTCTTAAATTTCTTACTGAACGACTCAACGTAACTTTAGATCAAACAATGAGAATCGGCAGGTGTTGGGAAACATGTTTTTAGGGTTCCATAATTGTCACCAAAATCTCGATTTAAATTAATCGGTTAAATTGTTCTTGTCCTAGGAACCTAGCTAGGTACCAGATAGGTGTGATTTATTTATATTTTATAACTTTGTTTCTTTTGTTAGAGTTACAACTTACAAGAAGTGCGTGTCTTGTCCCTGTAATAATTTGGTCTTATCTTGTATTTTTTTTATTTTCATTTTTTTTCTCTCTAGTAACTTGGTCCCAAAATCACACATGGCACCTGGCAATTGGTCCTGACGATTAATTTTCCACGGCGTGTTTATACTTTATACATAGCGTGCGTGTATTGTGTCGGCTGGAACTAGGATTCGGGGAAGCGATTCTAATCATCCGTCTAATTAAAATCTGACGGTTAGAATTGGATATAAACCTTTTGATACAGATCTTGCTATCTTGCTATCTCAGTAACAGCAACAGATACGCCTCAGTCGCGATTAATCGTATAGTCGGCTGGTCAACTCTTCCGGCTCCGTTCAGACTTCAGACAGTTTATCAAATTATACCAATGACGTCTTTTTGTTTTTGTAAAAAAAAAATAATTATCATGAAATCGGATACTGAATTGTAAAATTTTAGAGCAAAAAAAGTATTAAATAGTATAAATTACAAAGGTATTAAATAGTTGGCTAAGTGTAAATTAAAATATTCTAGTTTCATCTTTTAAACATTTTTAATTTTTACAAAAAAATACTATTATTTCTCTTTTTAAAATAAATTTAGATAACAATTATTTATAGCTCCTCTATCTCATTTTTTTTTTCTTTTGCTCTGATAATAAGTACAAAAAATTAAAGAAAAAATCAGGTTCATAGAATCCGGTCTATATAAATTACATACCAGAGGAAAGACCAAGTTAGAGATATATATTTTTTTTTGTAAAGTTGGAGGTAAAACTATCCAACTTGTTTAATATCCACAAGGAATGCTCCATGTGTGTTTCAAATATGCGATCTCTCACATAGAGGACACTATATTTGCCACTATACCAAATGCTCTCCAAATAAGAGATATTTAATTGTAAGAAGAGATTGTCGTAGTGAGATTTTTCTCCTTCAACTTCTATACTCGTCACCCTTACACCCTGTTTGGATGGAGAGTAGGGGAAGAAAGGGGAGGTGAAAAATAGAAAGGAATAGAATGGAATAGAAAAGAAGATTAATATATTTAACCTCTTTGTGTTTGGATGATTAATGAGAGAAAATAAATTTAACTTTCTTTTCGTTTTATTTCTTGTTTGATTGATTAAAATTTAGAAGGTTAACAATAAATTCAGTGGCCGTCGTAGGTTTGTGCCAAAAAAATTGTATGAAATTTATATTATTAAGATATAGAGTTGGATATTTGTATTATATATTTTTAAAAATATTTGCAATAATTTTTTTTTTTATCCGTTACACCTCAAATTGAGAAAAAAAAATCAATTATATTAATTACAATGATACATGATTAAATCTATCACTTCGGACATAATTTTGTATTCGACGGAAAATTTTATTTTCTTTCCATTCTCTCTCTTCCTCTACTCTCCATCCAAACAAGGTGTTACTCGCTGAACTAAATCCGCCGTTATTCTAGTTGGAATAGCAGGGCTCTGTTTTCTCCTTATCTCTTTTTTTTTCTTCTTTCTCATCCGTTGCTTTTCTCTCTTTCTCTTTCTAAAAGCAGAATCCTGTTGTTCCAGTAGAAACAACAACGGATTTGATTCTCTTGCTCGCATATAAAAAAATGGAAGGTCGGATTTTCAGTATGACCTTTTCTTTTTTTTCTATATTCGTAATTCTCATCTGCAATAAAATAAAAAAGTATTTGGATTTCCAGGATCCGGGTTATATTTTTGTTAAAAGTCACTCTGAACCCGTTCTTTCCATTTTGCAAATTTATGATTTACAATCCTGTTTTATAATTTTTTATTTTTTTATTTTTCCCGAAAAGAAACCCGAAAGAGAACGATCAAATATGGGCTGCATTACGTACGTACAGGTCATCTGACAATCTTCTGCATACAAAGAGTATCAATCGAAATTCCAAGATACCAACAAATTGTCTACAAAAGTTTAAAAGTTTACATTCTTTTTTCCAAATGTCCTCTTTCCAGTTTCCAACATGTCTCATTAAATTTACTATTACCAGAATTTGAAATCAAATATTGGCAATAAAAATATAAATCTCAAATTATCTTTGGAACAGTAATTGAAAACATTTGACAAGAGTTCCTGACTAACACGTGTTAGCTTTTTAACTTGCTTGTAACGTTCATATCATTTATTATTGTACTAGATGAAGCCAAGTTTCTAAGACCACAAACTAGTAGATATATCATTTTAAGAGTAAGGTTACGGCGAGTTGCGAAGTAAAACACGTTTTTATTTCATGCAATCTTTTTATTTTCAAAGTTTAAATAGCCGATTTAAACCATTAGATATTTAATTTATAATAAAATATGCTTGGAAACTAAATTTTACGTTTTTTGAAATTTTTTATTTATTTATTAAGCCACTTTGAAAATCTGGAAATCCGGATGAACAGTAAAAACAGTAAAAGTTTCTGAACCACTGGATCGGCGATTTTCAAAGTGGCTTAATAAATAGTAAAAAAATTTCAAAAAATGTAAAATTTGGTCTCCAAGCACATTTCAATATGGAGATCATGTTGAGCGGTTCGGATCGACGTTTTAAACTTCAAAATCGCAAAATATGAACGTGAAATAAAATAGTCGCTTTACTTCGCAACTCACCGTAGCCCAACTCATCATTTTAATCTAACATATTAAAATATATACTCACTCTTCATATTTTTTCTAAGTTTCAATATCATTACCGATACCTATTTGTCCTATTATCGCATTGTTCCATCATCCATGTATGTTCTACGAGGCAAGCATGCTAATTTCATTCCCAAGTAAGAGATAATATGGTACTTGTTGAGTACTGGTACATCCCAATGTTAATACCATTGCAGATATTTAAAGATTTTCAAAGCCATCACAAATATGAATGTTTACTATTTATACTAGTAATATATGTTTTATGATAATGTAACATGCTTTATTTGTATGTTTACTATTTGTACAAGTAATATATATTTTATGATAGTGTAACATGCCACTTCCTGTGGCAGATAGATTTTATTACTGGCATTGCCAATTGTGCTATAGCAGAAGCTAATTCAGCTACAGAAAAAAGTGCTGATAGCTTCATACGAGAGTAACAATGCTGTTAACCTTCTTTAAAAATGCTAGATGCATGAAGACATAATCAACTGCTGCTGATACTCAAGACATACTGGTAAATACATGCTCTATATTACTGTCACTTGAAAGCTTTAAATATCCTGTTACTGATATAGTTTCAATTTCATTTCCAATACTCATTTGTATTATATAAATTCAAAGGATCTGAATCCTGTAGAAGTAACAGAATGAAAATGCAGATGCAGGATCAGATAATAACCCTATTTGGATCCATAACAGAATCCAATTTAGTGCTGAAAACAAAATATAGCAACAAAAAGAAAATTATCAATGCAAATTTGAGTTTTAATTTATGCGATATAAGGCTATGATCAGAACCATATCTTGACAAGAATTCAATAGAATTAAGTAGAATAGAGTTCAATAGAACAGATTTGAATTGAATTTTGATGATCAAATAAAAATTGGGATGAGAAAGAATTCAATTGAAAAATAAATAAACAGTCATAAATTTGACTCTATTTATGATGAATGCCACTTCCTAGGCCTTATTTTATATTGAGAAATTCACTGGGTAATATTGAAAGAGTATATCAACTAGCGACGATAAAGAGGAGAACGAAATTATGTGCTTACTGGTGGGTTTAGAGAATGTATTTTGGTGTCGTTGTTGCCTTGTTTCCCTAATGAAACAAGAAGGGCAACGAAAAAAAGGAGAGGGCAAAGAACGAACTTCATGGTCGCCAGATCGTTTCTCCCCAAATCCCATCATTTTTCTGAAGAATTCACGTCACGATTTGAAGAGAAAAAAGTTGCACCAAATTGTTTCTTCTCTGTTTGCCTTTTTCTCCCGATCAGTGAATTTGTAAAAATGCAAATTCTGTTTCGCATTCGAGAGAGAAAGATTTGGTTCCGATCATAGGGTAAAACTTCCAAAGGATATCAAATTAGGACTCAGATCCTACCATACACAATCAAATATGCTAGGCAGACCCATCTTATAAGATTCACATGGATATCCAGATATGCGCTAGTTCGTGCTAATTATGAGCTAGCAAATGAAATCAATTGGCATCAGAATCAGAAAAGAAAATCAATTAGCACAACATCTCTGCAACCAGCTAATACTGACCATGCCATGTGATAAACTAAACTAGATATCAAAAGCCAAAAGGTTAAATATAAATAAAACTAGAACAAGCATTAGCAACATAACACCTTGAGGCCTACATGACATTATTGAATTACTCAACCAAGAACTTCCAATATACACTGATAGACTCACATAGGTACTGTTTTTTTGCAAGAAGGGGAGAAAAGTGGGGAGGGGAGGTTTAATCCCTTTTGTTGTCTATGTACAAGCTCCCCCGCAGAATAGAGCTAGGCACAATCCAAGGTTAATCCACTTGAAACCTACAAATCAGACATGACAAAAGAAAGTTATAAAGAAGCTCCAATTCAACATTTAATGTGCATAAACCCCTTTGCTCGGAAAACACTTCCAAGGTATCAACAAAAAAAATACTGACAAGCACTTCAAGTATCTTGCCAGCTTATCAGGTAAGTTCAGTACCGACATAAATGGCCTAGTACAAAAAATGCCACTACCGTAATTCAGACCATCTTTGATGAAAAAAATCAAAATGAAATCAAAAGGGAATGTATACCGGCCTTGTAGCACCCTTCCTTGAGGCCAGACAAGGAATTAACTTTCCTCATCGTCTGTTTGGGAGGCAATCTTCCTTGATATCTTTTTCACTGGATGTGGGGGTCCTCCTATCAGTTGAACAATTTAATATGTAACTCAATCCAGGCATTCTAAACTAATGTTAATTACATCTTACATCAATGGAGAAAGTAATTCAATCTAAACCAATATTAATTACAGCTTTCTTCCATTGAGAAAGTAATTCAAGACTATTTTAGCTGGTATTATGGTTATGTATATACTGTATAATATAATGCGCACATTAGTAAGTACCACGGATCATATGGGAAGTAAAGAGGTGACTTGAGTGTCTTTCCTTGGCACTTAAGGAGGGAAACAAATCTGCAGTGATTCTTCAAAGAATCACAGGACCCTGTTATTCCAAATAGAGGAATGGATTTGGAATAACAGGGTCCTGTGATTCTTAAGGAGACAGTTGTATGATCTTATAACAATAGATGTATATGTTGTTGATTGAGTCCATCATAAAATTTAGACACCATTGGTATTGTAAACAGTATTTCTAACAACAATTCAATAGAACTAGTACCTATTCAGAAAATCATCAGTTTGTTAAGAAAATTCTTAACATACTTTCGAAAGGAATCTGCACATGATGATGAATGGAATTAAACAAGTACTGAAAGTTCAAGGTAGGGGCTAACTGGGCATGGAAACTTTCAGGGGCTTTTACTGAACCAAGTGCAATTGTTGCGACCCCAAAATCAGACTTACCTCTCTAAAATTCGCATAGTAAATCCCAACGCATACAAGAACTTCTTATCTAGAACTTTATTTCTAGCAAATTCTACCCAAAACGAGGGGAAAAGCCACCATAATTATCATTGATATAGAAAAAAAAAAAATCAGATCTTGCATACCTTCGAGAAAGTAGGTAGAGCTAGGATATCCATTAGCAGAACTAAAAGAGAGTGACTCTTCTTCACTCATCACCACGATCTCTCCTCTCTCGTTGGCGACTCGACTCACCAATTCCATAACTCCAATCGGTTTTTTGAAAGGTGGGACCCAGTACGATGCACCTGGTACGAAAGGGAGCCAATCCGGCGCGGATCTCTTGACAATCACTCCCTGTATCGCTTCCTCCAGCCGTTTGATGCCGATCAGAGTTGACCTCGTGTCGGAATCGGTATCCGAGTCGGACGCGGGGTTGCCTTGATCTTCTTCGGATAAATTCGATCGGATTTCTATTTCGATGAGTTCGCCTTCGATGAGTTCGCCTTTGTTCTTCCCAGATCGGCTGGATTGCGCTCGGCGGAGGAGGAGAGATGAGGGGACTAAAGCTTTTTGAGCTAAATTTTGGGTTCTTTTCTGAACTAGGGTTAGGGCTTGTGAGAGGATCCTGGCCATGGCGAGAGAGGTGAATTCGGAAGAAAGAAGAAGATTACAGAGAGGGTAGAGATGGATATGGGATTTTTTTTCAATAGATTACGATAATACATGTTTCACCGGGCTTCTGAATATACAAACATTTTACCTAAGATTACGTCGCCTAACGTCAAATAATATATCCTGAAAATTAAAGGCCGACATGAAACTGAGTTATTTTTTTTATTTTAGAAATACATTAAATATTTTGTCTTAAAGGATAAAAATATATCTTTTTTACAATTTTTCTCAAGGAATCGAATTGATTATTTGATTCGGTCCCTTAGTTCAATTCAATTATATATAGAACCACCCGAAATTTTTATTAATAGCCAAAAAAAAAAACATTTCCGTTTTAGAGGGAATTCTATGAATACCGAGATCGTATATTGATCCAGCGGCCTCAATTAACCGGGTCCGCATAACCAATCTGAGTCTCCAGAGAAAAATCCGCGGATTGGTCCAACAGCCCCTACGCCGCACAGTGGATCTGTGACCCACCAATTTTTCTTTTCAAACAAAAAGATAGATTTTGTTGAGTTTTTTTTAAGGTTATTTTTGTTAATTTTGTTGTACTTAAATAAAAGGTATACAAGTTTATTTCTTCGTTAATGTTAATGTGTTGAAAATAAATATAAAGAAGCCATAAATAGAATAATATAATGTTAATGTTATGACGAGTACACTAAAAATACGTCTAATAAATATAAAGGAAACAATGTTCTTATGAATAGGATTGCATAAAAAGTTCATAGTTTATTATTCGATTTTAGTTTGATTCGGAAAAAGTTCATAACTAATTTGATTCGAAATTAGTTCATTCTGAAACAAATCAAACCATTGCGGTTCGAATCTTATTCAAACTCAAACTGGGTATAGTTCGTTCAAAATTGGCTCGTAAACTATTTAGATTTGAATCTCAAATAATGCAACTAATGGCTTCAACCATCAATCTTTAATAATGCAGGAACCAAACTTATATCAGAGCTCCAAATTGTTAATATATTGGTAACTTATAATAGGAAAATGCTTTAGTAGCGTAACAAATTAACAATAGAAATAAGTTCTATTTTACTAGGTTCATGCCGTGATTTTAATCAATCCAGCAGCGTAAAAGGTAAGGGAACTTTGGACTGGCCCATAATTCACTAGTGTGAATTCGTGCAAGGTAAAAGGGTAAAGAAAATTGCATGAATTTTGTTCCGCGTGAAAAAAACTAATGCATAAACTATCAGTGGCTGCCAAAAAAATTTGTAGTTCGTGATTCAATTGACTTCAATTTGATTCGAAAAAAATCACAATTAATTCGTTCGATTGAAGTTCATTCTAAAACATATCAAATCAATTCGGTTCGAATCTTATTCAAACTCAAACTCAAACTAGGGTAAATTTGATTTGGTTCAATTTGTTTATAGCCCTACTTACGAATACAATTAAAACATCTAATACAATAGAAACATAAATTTAGCTCCTAAATATACTATCTATCTTTTTTCTATTCAAAATAACATAAACATCATGGCATAAAGTATATCATTTCCTATTAAGAAAAACTAAGCATCATGGCATAAACTATTCTTTTCTATTTAAAAACAAAAGTAATCTGAATTTTGAAAAACATTGATTCTTGAAATAAATTTTTAGTTTGGACTTTCAAATAAAAATCTATATAGCAAAGCATGTAGCGCAAATAGCGGACCTCTATTACCACTATAGCGGTCGTAACTGAGATAGTGTACTTTTATTCCATAGCTTAGTGTTTAAGGTTCAAAAATGCTATAGCACTGCTATTTCGTTGCTATAGCGTGCTATTTAGAATACTGATTTATTTTTTTAACCCTTTTGTTAACATTTCGGGATAGTTTGAAAATAATATTTGAGTTAGATTCTAAATTTG
Source organism: Carex rostrata (assembly GCF_964058835.1). Lineage (NCBI taxonomy): Eukaryota > Viridiplantae > Streptophyta > Magnoliopsida > Poales > Cyperaceae > Carex > Carex rostrata. The sequence continues at coordinate 10,553,871 of NC_135931.1, forward strand.
TATTCAGAAAAAAAAATTGCAATCAACGTGTACTGCGGAGATAACAATTCTCAATGGACATGTGAAATCAGTTATTATCATGTTTCGTAATTAAAATAATTCTGTTTTAGTCCTGGTTCCGTCCCTGAAAGACCCTATCCCGTTAAATAATTCTTTCTAGAAAAAGAAATATATGCTTGGACACTGCCGCCTATTAATCTTTTCGGTGGGAAGATGTAGCACGAAGGCGTCACCAAACATTTCTCCAAGCTAGTTACCAAATTCGATGCGATAAAGTAGTAGAATAGGAGGTCTGCTTTGAGATTCGTATCAGGTAAAAAAGAACGATTCAGATTTGACACTTGCACCTCAGGTACCTGGGGTGATACGGATTCTATTTTGCGTGAGATACGTGTTCAGTGCCTGCTCAGGGACAGTGCATGGGCCAGTATTATTTGAGCTTTAAAATTCGTGCAGAACATATTTGAATGATTGAGATTTTCCAAAAAGTCATGCAAAATATGAGATATCTCGTAGGATGTGAATTCCAGATAGGGAGATAAGAGTGTGGCTGCGTGAGGGACGAGGGGGCGTAAATTTCAGGGAAAAGTATTCTCTCAGGTACTGTACCTGTAAAAGATTCTTCTCATTTAATGGTTTGAGATTAATTATCAGCCATTTTGAGATTTGAACTAGCCTAGAGGGCAATATTATTGGGCTTTGAGATTCGTGCCAAGTTAAAAATAACGTTCCAGATCTACTAATTGTTACTTTACATTTTTTGTTGTTGTAAAATTCAGAGATCTTATAAGAAACAAAATTGAAATATGTTCCCATATTAATATCATCAATTACCTTCCTTCGTACCATCAAATCAGCAACCATTTTAAGGAAAAAAACATAAAAATTTAGTATTTGATAAAAGATAATTCAACAGAAAAACAACACTTATCACTTATATCGGATTTGTCTTGTTTGTCACCAATACAATCGTACAATCACTATTAAAAAAATATCTTAATCCGACACTTACAAGAGAAGATACGGACATTTAGATTACAACCATATTTTAAAGACAAATATTAGTAATTAAAAAGTTATTAGGGTTTCATGCATCCATCGTGGCGCAACACATTGTCGGGGCCAATCAAGATCATATGACTCCTGCTATTCATTCGCTCATTCCTGTGTTTAGATTATTATGGGGTTAGTATTGTTTTTGATAAAACACAATAAATTTTTATTTATTTAATAAAATAGTAATATTTTTTTCAAAAATTATAAAATTTTTAGTAGATATCATACTGGGCGAATTTGAATTAACGGTTAGGATTTTGAAAACAAAATATTAAATAGGAGATAAAAATGTATGAGGTAACCCTCTGCATAACACATATGTTATGACCGGCATTTTTGAAAATTCCTCTTGATTGATCGATCAAATTCTCTTCTTTTAGCATTGAGTTCAGTCAAGCGCCCTTTATTCAGAGGAATTAATCCTAGGAATCTCTCCCGTTTCATTTATCGAAGTTGGAGTACGAATTTTCATCGTTTATTTTTTACGTTATCAGATTTTATCCAAACGTGGAGCAACGTGCTTTCTTGTGGAATGTGGATAAGAGGAATAAATCCGCTTTCGAGACCTCAAATTCTCGACAATTTTCTAGTTTTAAGGATCAATTCTAGACAATTTTATGGTACTAAAGAAACAAAAAAACATATAGAAATCATCACTTGTAATGTTTTTGTTTCATATCAATGAAACATCTGCCCTTTTAACCTTTTGCTACCTTTTTTTCCATTTATCTCTCTCAGTGAAGCCAATTGCAAATGGTCGAGAGGTGTATGATTTCTTAATAGAATCTATCACCAATTGATTGCAATCATGGCAAGGTAAAATGTTGAGCCAAGCGGGAAGGTTAACTGTAATAAAGGCGGTTTTGCAATTGATACCCGTCTACCATATGTCTACAGCAAAACACCCAGTGTTGGTCACAAATACATTCACAAACCTTATGAGAAGGTTTTACTGGGGGAAGATGGAAAAGACTAGGTATTTAGCATATGTCTCTTGTGAGAGAATATGCAAGCCGATGATGGAGGGCGGACTGGGTGTTAGAGACTTGAAAATAGTTAACGATGCTTTGCTGCTCAAAGCACTATGGAAGGTAGCGGTAGGTTCCACTGTGCAGTGGGTTCAATTGGCAAAAGTAAAGTACTATCAGAGGTTGTTACTGTGGCTATCCGGTAGAACGTATAATTGTACACCCTGTGGAGATCGCTAATGAAGTTGAGGGAGAAATTGTCATCGTTGGTTACATGGGAGTCCCATAGGGGAGGCAAGCTGTACTGTATTTGGTGAGCCATGGCACCCCCAAGCATTAATGGTAAGGTCGGTTAACTATTAACAGTCTTCAGTTCAAATAGCGGACCTAATCTTGGAGGATGAGGGGGCTGTTAGAGCATGGGATGCAGAGAAAATGATAGAACTATTGTGTTATACACAAACTATGAGCATCATCTCAACAGTTCAACCACCACCAGGGCATGGGAGTGATCAATTAGTGTTCCAATTGACCACAAACGGAGGTTTCAAAGTAGGCAATGCCTATGATGCACTCAGGAAGGAAGCCCAACCACCAAACGAAGTTCACTCACCACTCTGGAAACACATTTGGAAGGATGGACACTCACCACCGCGTCTTAGGCTATTTATCTGGAAATTTTTGAAAAATGCCTTACCGCTGGGATCCACTCTAGCATCAAGAGGAATAGTCATCAACCCGACATATGCAATGTGCAGCTCTGCGGAGGAGGATACTCAACATCTGTTATTCTCCTGTCCTTTTTCTCGCCCATGCTAGTGTATCTTCCCTATCTCAATTAGATCAGAGGGAATCTCATGTGATATTCACGAAATTCTTTCTCATTTCTCAACTGAACTGACAACTGATCAATGGGATCAATTTCTGAGTACCGCTTAGGCAATCTGGAGATGCCGAAATGAGATGACATATGAGGCTAAGGGACCCACTGCTGAAAGGTTCCTTAAAATATATGCTGACATCTTTGAGGAAATCATGCTAGCATCTGCAGGATCGAAGAGGGGGCAAACAAGTCACTAAGGGGGGAATCAGACTGTGCATCAGTTTTCTTGTGAGGCAGATGGCTCGTGGAAAGAGGGATGGATTGGTGGGGCAGGATGGGTGTTGCAAGAGGGACCAAATCTGGTTAAATATGGATCCATAAGGATAAAGGCATGTTGTGCAAGTCAATCCGAGGCAAGGGCACTCAGATTGGCAGTTGATTGCGTCACAAGGGAAGGAATAGGTGATTGTGTCTTTTTTACAGACTGCTTACAACTGACTGAGGCTACCTCTATTCTAAGTCCCCCAAAATAGATGGATTGGTGAGTTTTCGAGGATGCCATGTACCTTTGGAAGTTTTTCAAAAAGAACCTTGGTTGCAAGTGTCTGCATAGAAGTCGGGATCAAAATGCTCTGGCAGACTACTTGGCAAAGAAGGGTAGAATAGAAGGGTGAGATGTAACAGAGCACATTTATCATATGTTTAGAATCTGAGATAGGGCAATGATTAGATTAATACGATATCAATGTAACTGCTGAAAATACTAATATGTAAGAATGTTGCCTACGAGTAGTGTTTTGAAAAAGACCAGTGGGTTTGAACCCGGTCCGGTCCGCCTGTGCCTATTACCCGACCAGACCGTGCCCGGGTATATGGTTGCGGGTTTGAAACAGACCGGTCATGAAGTTTAGGGACCAAACTCGCCTTTACCTGGACCGAGCTATATCCGTGCCCGTTCGGACCGGTCCGTGTACCCGTGAACCTGGCCGGGTTTACCCGTGATACCTGTGCCCGTTGTACCCCTGCCGCTTAAAAATTTTCAATTTTTTTTGAAAAATTTGGATTAGTTTCCCCCTTATTGGTTTACAAAGAAAAAAAACCCGGCCCGGACCGGCACCTGAACTGAAAGATATGTGTTTTAAAAGTTATTATTTTTGTAATGATTTATGTATTGTTCATGATTTTTGAATATTATTATTATGTATTCATGTTTATTGAGATTAATATGTTATATTTTAGAAGTGTTCAAGAAGATGAACTTGGTCTTAAACCATAGAACTCTTAGAAATGAGAAACATATAATCACTAAATAAGTTCACGATTGTGGTAATTAAGAAGGAACATTAATTACCGAAGAAAATTGTCATGTAGATTAAAGTACATTGAAGTTCTATAAATGTTAATAAATAATTATCATTTAATTACATGAATATATATAAAAATGTGTATTTTATATATTGAACATGACTTAAATGAATGAAACATTATATGGATTGTGTTTTGTGTCATTAATATTTCCATTGTGTCTTTAGAATCTTAGATATGAGATGTGTAGGTTTTTCACATGAGAAGTATATAATATGATTGTTATTTAAATATTATCTTATGATAGGAATAAAATAGTAGTCCGTTGTGTACAACTTGTGCGGGAGAAATCTATATGTTGATATTATCATTGTTCCTCAATTTGAGTTATGATATTATTGGGCCACTTGGTAAAGTGGAATTATATCGCATGCAATATAACTAGTGTAGTTATAATTATAGTTCACTTGAGAGACCAATAAAACAAATATAATGCAAAAATGACACGATCCTATTTTTGCATATTATTCATAATATTATGTGATAAGGATAGACACAAATTAAGTGGATCAAGAAAATAATTACTATGTCATTTGGATAACTATAATGTAATGATAGAACCTCTTATAGTCAATAATATAAAGTTGTATATTATTGCCAAGATGACATAGATACTCTATACGATCATACCAACTAAATAGAAACAACGAGTATTTTACATTTTGTATGATGTATTTAATCTCATGGAATATGAGATAAAATAGTAAAATAAAATGTCATAATATGACATGCTTAGATCATAAATAAATTTGTGAAATTATGCAAATATTATTTGGTATAATATTTGAATGCATTATAAGAATAATAGATACATTGTATAATAGAATAATATGACTAATATTATTTGTTCATAAATTAATTTATTAAACCAATTGCAAGATGAGATTAAAGAGAGCATGAGATGGCTAAATAAAGCTAGTGACATTTGTGTAATTGATTCAAACCTTATACAAAGAGTTGCCCTAACCCTTGCCTATTTAAGGAGACATAATTAAGGAAAATTTACACTAATTTTCTGCCAAAAACTCTAGCTAAAAATCCCCTCATTGAGCAGCCACGTTTTTCTCTTTCTCCTTGGCCGAAATTTGTGGGGATTGCTTCTAGGCCGAAAATTGTGAACTCTCATCTCTCATCTCATCTTGTTAGGTTTAGCCACCAAAAAATCAAATAGTTTATTGATTTGAAGATCAAGAGGTGGTTGGATCTAAGCTTTGAACTTCACATCCATCTATCTAAGATGTGTGTTAGTTCGTTGTTTAGGTTCAAGGTGAACCAAGAGGTGCTTCCAAGAGAACGACGGTTTCAAGAGATCTAAAAGAGAAATCGATTTTCCTCTAACAAGAGATTTGACAATCTCTTTAAGTATGAATTCTTATCTCATCTTATGTGAGAAATAAATTTATTTAATTTTATTTGAAGCACATGAGATACTAGAAGAATTTATTTAACGTAATATTGCTTGCAATTGTCATACAAATGAGATTCGTTATGTATTGAGTTAAATTTTTTTAATTTTTTCTCTCTTGACATACACATGAAATTCCTACATGAACCCGAGACGGGTACGGATTTGAAACGGGTAGGACAAGGGTTTTCAAAATTAAACCCGTGATACCCTTGTACCCATTTGACCTGTGCCTGTTCTACCTGTGGCCCGCCCAGGGTTTTGCCCGGTTCGACCGGACCGGCCCGTTTGCAAAACACTACCAACGGACTTGAAATCACAAAAAAAAAAAAAAAAAAACTTTTTTCCACAAAATAAAATAAAAGAAGCTCTTCGAGAAGTACGCTACAAAACATAATGTATGCGTCGTAAGAAATCTGTAGACCAAAAGGTCCAGAATGGACGGACGATATTAGTAGAATGACGTGCATCTTGAAATTTCAGACGTTTGATCTTTTCCACGCGGATCTTCCCGTAACCATTTCGTCAAATTTCCTAGAACGGTACCATCTCCGGTGTTTGTAATTATATAATATTTTTGAGGTATTTCAATAGCACGCCAGTGCCATCACTCTATATAAGGATAGTCCGTATTTATCTAGATATAATAACAAAAGATTTTTTTTTCATTTTTATTCTTTAAAATAAGATATATATATTTTTTTTCATGTGATCGGTCCATAGAAGATTTAATTGAAAGGTAAATTTAAGGGATAACAATTTTACTAGTTAAAGTATGTTTGTTTAGGATTCATCATCCAATCGTATTACTAATCAACAGTAATACGAGTGGTGCATTATTTTTAGAAGTGTCAAATATTCATCTTATAAATATAAAATAAAATAAAATAAAATAAAATATTCAATTAAACAATAATACTAATTGGCTGACAAACTTAAAACAAAAACATTCTTAACTCTTATTAGCGATTTATTTTTTCCATTGATACGAGTAACTCAATTGAAAAAGAATAATACTATTAAGTCTTAAATTCTAATATCTTTGTTAAATAAATTATATGTATGTAATTAAAATTGAAAATGTATAAAGTGCGAAACTTAGTATCTGACTAATTTATAACTGTATTAGAATAAATTAAAATAAAATGTGTATTAAAGTGCATAATTTGATGTTTTAAATAGTGTGAAGATAAAATATCATCAATGAATAACTTAAATTCGTGTTTAAATAATTTGCTCCTTTATGGTGTATAGATTGACATGGACCGAGTCCAATCACATCTTGTCTGACGATTAATATATCACCAGTTTTAATGTAGGTCGTACATTTCTTTCCGGTTTATTTTTGTTTAGGCACAAAGCTTCCGAGTCTCTGTAATGGCGGAAACCACAATTACTGGCGCTCCAAGTACCACCGGTTCTTATCCTGAGGCTAACAAAGGCGCTGCTGGGGATACTCAGGTGCTGTACGACCGCTAAATCTCCCTAATATTTTTTCTTCTCTTAAGCTCCTAATTCAGTAGTTAGCTTTCTGTCAAGGAATAAATTCGTACAAATTTGGAGTTCAATAAAATAATTGGGCCCTTGCGGGTGATGTAATTTCAATTGTAAATTGCACTGTTTCATGGATCTTTTTCTTGGGGCTTCCGATTGATCCCGGCTGGTTATGTTTTTCTTTTCTTCTTAATTTCTTTTTAGTCTTTTAAAAAATGGGATTCAAATTGCTCCAATATGGATTTATAATTAATGGCAATTCAAATTCTCAAGTGAAACAAGCTCAGACCGGAGTCCTGTTGTAAAGTGGATTTCAGATCTCAAATTCATGCATAAAGGTGCCAGCCCTGGTGAAGTCTCCACTTTTTACTACAACGCTTTAGTACGGTACCAGTAAGGGGTTTCCCACCAGTAAAATCAGGCAGGTGGCATAAACACCGGTTAAATAATCATCTACTAAGTATAATCTCTAACTTTTTTCTGTTATTATGTTTTCCTTGTGTTTTTTTTCTTTGATTCAGGTGCCTGGTGTCCAAACCTTTCCTGATTTTCCGTACCAGAGGTATCCAGTACTGTACCATCCACTCGTTCCTTTGCAAAATGAAGAACAAGATCTTGGTCCTGGTATCTATGCTATTCCATCCAACCCGTTTATGGGTATGATGGCTGGTTATGCACCTAATGCTCTTATTCCGTTGAAGTATTACATTCCCAGGTAGGTTTCTAGTCTTACCATGATTAATTTATAGATTTTGTAACCCACACCCCTAATAGTTTGTTTGTTATCTCTGTTTTAAATAGAGAAAGCACTTCTCTCTCTAGGATTGCAATCAGAACTTTACATGGTCGGAGTTTTCACAAATCCAATTAAAAAATAGGAACTCTAATTTTTTTTCGAAATTAAATGGGAATTTAATAGTCCTGAACTCTGTATCTGGAATTTCCCAATAGTTAAATAGATGTCACATCTGAAGAACACATTTCTAGATGAATTTCTTTTTAAATCAGACCTGTATTTGCGAGATTAATTTATTTTTTCAGTCATACTATCAATTTGAAATATCAAATTGCTTAATTCTTATCAATTGCAGGAGGGAGGATCAAAATGTGGGGGGAGGGGAAGGGCAAGGAGTGGGGCAACCACAGCAAGGACCGCACAGACAGCAGCCACAGCAAGTGATGGTGCGGCGTTTCCAGTTCCAGTTCCAGCTGGATCTGGCTCTAATTATTAAATTAGCAGCTGTTGTGTTTCTCTTCAGTCAGGAGGGTTCTAAACAAAGGCTCTTCCTTCTCACATTTTTTGCCTTTCTTATATATTTGTAAGCTCAATCTCTCTCTCTCTCTCTCTCTCTCTATAAATTTTAGATGTAGATATTTTTTTCTGGTACCACGCTATATGTATTTGTTTTGTATTCACGTGACCTTACTGTTTACTATGTGTGCTATTACAAATTGGGTTGTTTCCTCATCATTTTTAAATCTTTTGGTTCATTGTTATCGAGTAAAATAGTTTTGTTTCTAATAAAAGTGTGGCTGTTTGGCAGATATCAGACTGGTACACTTGCACCTCTGCTGAGGTGGCTGAAACAAGCTGCTGCCCCAAGGCCCCCGCATCCTGCTGTCCGAGTGGAGAATCAGCTTTTAGTACCAGCAGCAAACGATGTGAATGATCAAAGACCTGGTACATAGTACTTTTTTTCATTGTTTTCCTCATCTCCTTTCTGATTTTAGCTGTTATAAAGTATTGGTGATTTTAAATTTCTTACTACCCACCTTTCCAATACCAATTCATTAATAATAATTTTCCCAGTTATAATGTCTCTCTCACAATTTTTGAGACTACTGGTGACAAATGTGTTTATGGCTAAATTTTTTTAATCAACTAAAAGTTCTTGGCATTTTCTTACAGAAGGAAATGCTGCAGCAGAAAATCCAAATCCAAACCCTTACCCTAATCCTGATCAGGGTGGAGAAATGCAAGAACATCTAGCTCAAATCAACCCTAATCCTAACCCTAACCCTAACCCTAATCAAGGAGGTAACAACAATGGCTTGTGGGGTATCATCAAAGAAATACAAATGATCGTTGTTGGATTTATTGCGTCTCTTCTTCCCGGCTTTCAACACAATGATTAGCTTTTCATTTTTTTTTCTTTTTTTCTTTCTTTTGTAGTTTATGTTGAGAAACATCTGCCTTTTTCATCATGTATTGTGCAAAGCAAGGGAAAAGGATGAAATATTTTGTTATTTAAGTTAAATAAATCATGTCAACACAGGCTGCCTATTTTTATTTTTTTGAAGGATGCTTCAGCATTTACATCAAATATCCATTTAAAAATTGTAAATGATTCAATAGCTACTTGAAATGACTAAACATAAATAGAAGGTATAATTGTGACAATTTGATAAATTTAATAACTTTAGAGTGGCAAATAACTAATTTCATGTTTTGGAGTGGCAATTTCCTAATTTCCATATTTTAGAGTGGCATAAAAATAATTTTCCCTAGAAATTATTGTATGGAACTTGAATAACAATCCAAATTAAAATAAGAGGATTAAAGGGACGAATATGTATAGGTTTTTGGCTTTCTTTCTCATTCACTTTACACGTTAGTCAAGTTTGGTCTTTTGGTTATTTGTAGTCCCATTTGATCATGTTTAACAATTTTTTTTTTCTTTTCAAATTTTAAGTTTGTTAAAGAAAATAAATGTGGAAAAATTATAAAATTCCAACAATATTGTAAAGAAATTTACGTTGAATTGTTATTTGAATTAAATAATGGTATAAACAATGCCGGCAGGCACATGATAATTTTTTATGTGCCTGCGTTTCTCATGTGAGAAAAACACAAGCACATGTTACACTTGGGGTATGATTCGACATATTTTCAATTCCACTATATAGATATATAGAGTTAATTATTTTTGGAAGTGCTAAAAGGAAAACCTGCTCTGAGAGTTATGTAACAATTGTTGTAGCAAACCTAGCGCATCCAAAGATCCATTGCTGATCACTTGGAAATTATGCAATAGAATAACTAAACATAAAAATAAAGATCATTGTTGATCCAGTCTTTGATCTAGTGGTAAATTTGGAAGGGACAATTCTTTATAGACATTAAATAATTGAGTGATTTGATCTCCAATCTTACTTAAAAAAGAAAACAGCCTACTTTTGGGTCCAACGAGCTTCATGACCGTCCGATTCGTCTTCAGATCTGTGCACATGAAAATTAAAGCAGAAACACACGACCTTTGAAGCGGAGTGCATGAATATTAAGCAGAGCGAACGGTGTTTGAACTCGTCGAACCAAAGTAGGTCCTCAAAAAAAAACATAAAGCAAAGCTATTACTAATTACTTAAAAAAAATAGCATGCCAATCCAAAACAAATAAACAAACAAACAAAACTTCCAGCTTTCTTTATCCCTTGGGCTTTCTAAGCGACTAAGACAACCATGCCTAACACTAATAGAAAAGGATAAAATTAACAGAAAAGAAAAATAGTAGTTTCTATTACCACTAACTTTTTGCATAATCCTGCATTCTTCTTCTCTTCCAAAAATCCTGGAAGTCAGAAACAAAATGAACAAAATAAAAAAGAAAAAAGAGTGGTTCTTTTGTAGCTCGCCATGGTGGCTTTTAAAAGCATCTTGGATAGGATTGAAATAATACGATAAAGAAGTTGGAAATTTATTTAATGATGGTACATTAGACATTAGTACCTGAGAGATGAAAGCGTGACTATACTAATGATGATATTTTTGGCCCTTTATAATAGTCCATGCCCTACAAGAAAAACGCACATAAACATTCAAGGTATTGTGCCTGGCATGAGGGATTAGTCACAAATTTAAGATTAAAAAAAAAGGCATTATATGCATTGATACAGATTCTACACAAGGAATTGATTATGGAGGAGAGCTCAAGTTTCTTCTTCCTATTTTTTTTTTTTTTTTTTAAATAGTTAAGTACCCCTAAGGTTAGAGTTGTTAGACTGATACAAACTCCCAAACTCCAAAAAAGAAAAACAGAAAAAGAGAGAAAATAAAAATTGCCTGATATAAGTTGTGTACTGAGCTAAAGTTGAGCTAGGAGGATAGGGATTTGACAAATAACAGTACCGATTACAAAACCAAAAAAAAGCAACCGGAATAAATTAATAATAGACAAATTAGCATATTGAACAAAAAAGAGAGAATAACAAATAACAACCAAGCCTTTACTCCCAAACAAGTAGGGGTAGGCGAAAGAGATAATAACAAAAACAAAAGAAAATATCATCTCAATAGTATGTTTCTGAGCTCACTATTGACTGGTGACTGGTCTTACAAGGAAAAATACCAGTGCAAAAGAATATAGAATAGAGATACAGTCTGAACCTGTAGATTTGTTCTAGAAGAACAATTAACGCAACTTGATGATTCAAGACCAAAGAAGAAAGACTGATTGCCACGTCAGCACGCTCTCTTACAAGGGGGCCGTGACCATATGGTCCTCCGATACAAAATGTCAGCCTTGTTGAACCCTGGGTGATAAGCAACACTTTTTTGTTAGCTTGATAAACATCAAAATTTAATTAGTATGATTCAATGTCAGGGAATTGGAAAAGCAAAAAAGAGAAAAAGAGGGAAGCTACATGCACGTCTCTTGAAAACCTCAAATGCTGACAATACCCCCTTCAAAACAAGAAACATCACCCATACCATTCATTACAGCCCTTCATAAGTAGCCAAAATATCTTCAATTATTTCTCAATGTATAAAGGGGCATTGAGGACATAATTTTGAGAAAATGGCAAGTACGGAGGCATAAAAGGATAGACAAAAATTGCTTTGTTGGGGAGGGAGGGAAGGAACGATAGATTTAATTTCTCTTTTTGTAAGGGTATATGTCATATTTTACAGTTTTGCAATAGAATGTATGAAAATTCACACAGAAAAGAAAAATGAACAATGAAATTGATTATATCGTATTTACTTTGTTAGCAGCGTCTCCGATTAAATCGGCCATTTCCTCTGATATTATATCTTTCCCATTCTCATCCATCATAACTACCTTGCAGAAGCAAGAAAAAAAAAAAATTAGAAAAAGCTTTCGAGTTGGGATAAACAAACAAAAAATAAATTAAATAAAAAATACTGCCATTAAGAGCATACAAAATCATCAGGTCGGATATGTTGCACCATAACCATGTCTTCTGCTTGAATTTGAGACCTCACATCACTACTAAAGGTTAAACACTCCATTAAGAAATTGAAAATGAAAGAAAAAATTTCAGCAATTAATCAATAGATGAAGTGACAATTCAAAACTCAGTATCTTTTAGTTAGTTCTCTCTATATTAACTCTTTGTTGGCAATTAATACGAATTCGGTGCCAGCTATGTACCAGTAAAATACCCTTTTTTCCACTTGCAAAATAAACAAACAAAGTACCTAGTGTCTTTGGGATTGTTTTTTATTAGCGTATCTTCTATGTTGCAATAGTACTTTATTTTCTGAGCGTACTCTTCAACAAGTAGCTGAGTTCCTTTAAACCTCCTCTTTCCAACTGTTAATACTCGGATTGGTATTGCTTTCTAAAACAACACAAAATCACATACATTTATTGAGTTTCATAGTATATGGGCAATTATAGTACTATTATGTACACCCCACAAGAATGTGATCCGTCTCTCATGAATTCCTGCCCACGATTTTTTTTTTTTTTTTCAAAATAAAGCCCATTCAAAAAAGAAATTGGAACTTACTATAGCCTGGCCTGCGTATTTGGATTTTCTAGCTGCTACAGCGAAAGAGAGATAATTAGACTCGATAAGCAGAAATAGATGCTCAAGGAAGCGACAAAGAGAAAAGATGACGAAAGAAATTGGAAGTATACTTTGTGAAGGAGCGATTTTCTTTTTAAGAGAGAAACAGGAGCTGGAATGACAACAAGCAATCGCCATTAAATCAGGGACACCGAGAGAGAGAGAGAGAGAGAGAGAGAGCTCACCGGCGATCTTACAGAAATCTTATCTAAATTCACTTCAATTAAATACGAACGGTTTAACTTTAACAGAGTTGATTTGGAAGAGTCCGCATCGTCTGCATTACCTCCCTCAGAAGAGCATCTTTTGAGTTAATATATATGGGCCGTCCGATTGTAAACGGACCTCATCCGGCCCGCCCAAAACATAGGGCTCTTCAAATACTAGTGCGAAATTCGCACGAATCTTAAAGCTGTTCGGACAGTCCAGATGTATTAACTCAAAAGATTCCTTTTTGAGTTAATGCAGAGGATACGAATTTGATTTGGAACGGGGCCAAGGAGATTGCAATGAGGTACTGAGAAAAGTTGAAAAAAGCCCATAAACTTAATTTAATTTACTTCATATGTTATGAAAATTTCGGAACACACTCAGAAAAATGACAGAATATACAATTGAAATTGATTGATGTGAGCAAGTCAGATGTTTACTTGCTGTGAACAAATAACACGTTAGTCACGCCTAATTAGTGACATTTGGTCACATTTAATTCCTTTTTTTGCATAATTTAAATTAATTTATTCGAGATTCATCATTTAATCAAGATTTAATGATCCTGATCACGGAACTTGTGTAACCAAGTGTTGTATCGTGATTAGACTGATTCGCATGCCGCACCGAACAGGGGCGAAAGGATGTCGAGCTAAAAGATGCTAAATACCCCATATTAATTGAATATTTTAGTTTCACCTTTGAATTTTTTTGATTTCTACAAAAAGTTGTACAATAGTCTCCTTCACAACACTTATTTATCTAGTCTTTTATCTCATTTCTAATTTTGCTCCTGTTCACAACGTATTTTTTTTAATAACTTGAAATATTTATAACGCATTATCCATTTTATACGAAATAGTATTATCTTAATTACTATATTAAAAACTAATTTCTAAATTTTGAATAAAATTTATCGAATCAGCTTAGTGAATAGCTCAAATAATGAATAGTTTAATACGGAATAGTATTATCTTGGTTGCAGTTTGAGTAAAGTTGAATTAAAAAAGAAAATTACGCTCTTAGATTCTGTAATACACTTTAACCCACCGTGTTACAAAATAAGAAAACAACCCAGTGCATCACAGCCATTCATTAAGCATCATATAGCCAACAAATCAATATCAATTAACAGCTTAATTTATTAGCCGTTATATTTACTGTATTTAGAGAATAACAATTCTAGTAAATTAAGAAACCAGGAAACGGTAACATATTTTGAGTTTAGATCCGGTCTGTCGATCAGAATCCAGATCAATCTGTCCAATGTATCTTCCTTTTTGCATTAGTTAAGAAGGTGAAGAAAAAAATTAACTGACAGTTACATGAAACTGGTGGTATACTGGTATCAGTTTAAAAGCCCCTAATCGGACAGGACATATTTCTGGATATCAACTAAAGACAAAAACACAGGTTTATACTGCTAGCAGTGGTATATCAGCACGGTTCTGGAATGTCCCTAAATGTTGCTGATTTTTTATTAATACTGGTTGTACATGGTAACAGGTTGACAATGATTGGCACAGATCTGATTGATCCTGGTTGTACTGGTTGACAATGATTGGCACAGATCTGATTGATCCTGGTTGTACTGGTCGACAATGATTGGCACAGATCTGATTGATCCTGGTTGTACTGGTCGACAATGATTGGCACAGATCTGATGGATTCACAAGTGTCTAGCATTATCATTCATAGTAAGATCTCTGTTATCCCTTGCAGAATTGAAGGTTAATTATGTTCAATTTGGCTACCACAAACTGGTAAATATTAATTTGCCAAATAGTTGAGGTAATATCAGTGCTGATGTGCCAGTTTGAGTCTGTTTCTTAATTCAATGAAACTATTCTGCTTCTTTTCTTTAAGCTTTAAAAGTTTGAGCACGTACGGCAACTCAAGGAGACGATTAAGATTCACACCACTAAAATAAAAACATGATTATATCTGATATCATAATACTTTAACCTTGCAAGCCAGTATTGGCCATGGCTCTTTCGGAAATTTGCAAGGAGAATTAATTATAACATAAACTGAAATGCAATATAGAAAATCTAAGTAGGTCGAAGTTCGTAAGCTGCTTAAGTCATTTAATAGTCTAGATTTGATATCAACTAACTTCCCATCTTATGTTTAATTCCAGCAAATTCAGACTTGAGTTTTTTCTCTTCTAACAGCCCTGACGAGTCAGGCACAAACTCTCCAGCCAAGGTTCTTGACCTTCACTGCAACCCAGATAAAAAGATGCAAAGAGATTTGATATGCATATTTTCATTGATAAGACTTGATTTTGCCCCGGTGTTAGAAGTGTGAATTTCAAAGATATAGAGAAATGAAGGGGGCTTATTGGTCCATCAAAAATATAAATATGAATTAACTAAAGTTTGTTAGCCTAAATAAATTTGAGTGCACATCCCCTGAGATATCTCATATATTACGTGACCTATGTGTCCGGTGCCTATGCAGAACATCTTTGAACGGTTGAGATTTTCCAAAAAGTCATGCAAAATATAAGATATCTCAGAGGATGCGAATTCAATAAATTTGATGGTTGAATATCAAAGATAACAATTTGTAATGGGTAAATATCTAATTTTCATAATTAGATGGGGAAATATCTAAATACATAAATTTTGATGGATATGTAGTTAATTTTGCGCACATTTATTTCACAAACCGAATCTAACAACAATCAGTCTATCAAATGAGAGAGAGAAAACAATCAAAAATCAAAAGCTACCAAAACGACTGCTCCTTACCTTTATTCTCCACAAAGATATCTCAAAAGCATAGCATAACTTATTTTTGCCTCAGGAAGACAAAAAGAGAACCTCTCGATCCTTTACCTAGTCTAATTTTCTCATCAATGTAGGTTATCTCCAACTTCACCTCGCTCTCACCACCGTACTGAAATCCAAGAGATCCTATTTTCAACTCAGGCGGTTCAAATATAACCTGAATCCATTTTTCATCCAATATTTTCAATTTCCCTACAAAGAAAGGATGAGAAAAAAATTAAATCACAGTCAGCAAAATGTACCTACTTTTGTGATTTATGAAATGGTTTTTGTACCATATGGATAATTTGGCAAAAAATGAAAAAGAAAAAAAAAGAAATGATGTTTAAAAATATACCAATCATTTAATGGGGTAAATTTTAATTTTTAAGGCGGCCCCTCCAACTCTATTCTCTATTTGTTTATTGAATTTATCCAATTTGTAGTCATCAAACTTTAATTTATCCAAATTGCATCACTCCTTCAATATTATATTGAAATTACGCACACATAATGAACTAATTCATAAAAAAATTCAACTGTTCAACTATAACATGTCAAATTATCATTTTGATAATCTTTGAGAAAATATGTTTTGTGTGATTATATGAGTTTTAAAGAAAAGAACAGAAAAAGAAAAGAAAAATCTAGTAGTTGGTGATACTTGCAAATATTCATAAAATTCTGGGATTTAAATGCAATCAGAGAACCCAGTATTCAGCATGTGACCTTGCAATAATAAAACAACACCAGATATTGTGAAAGACCCTAAAATGTAGCTCATGAGTCCGATGAGAATTTACCTTTCAAAGAAACTTCACCATCAATAAATCCAAAGAGAGAGAAAGAAACTCGGTTTCTCACAATGTCAGGTGCTTCTACAGCTTGTATCATATCATTTGTTTTGAAGATAAGCCGACCTATAGCAGTGCGGTAACCACCACCAGGTGATGTTGGTACCGAGCAATATATCACGTCCCACTCTGAATCCCGCACACCCAAAAATAGAAATTTTTATTAAAAATAGTACCTGCTCAGTCAGCAGGGCTTGGACCCAAAAGAGTACTCGTACTGGAAAAATAGGTATGCAGTGCCAACTGGCTTTTACTGGTATGACCAATATGGGTCTGGTACAATTGTTCTGTAATGACAATGATAACAGGCTCAGTGACAACCAAATTGTGCTTGCCCAGAACTAAACTAGTTCCACACGTTAACCAGATTGAAACGGTAAATGAATAATACGTTGTAATATCAAAATGATCGAACTTAATGTGGCACCTTTACCGTCAGAAAGACCACTCCCCCACACGACACTACAAAATAAAACCCTAACTCAGAGTCTCAGACCGTTTATTTGCATCATTTATAAAGGTAAATATCAGCATTGTGAAAAACTTTGCAACTTTGGGTAAATAAGAAGATAATCATATAAGTTTACTTGTACTAACCACCAAAAATAAGAGGGCATTTCACTGGTGCATCAACGCAGAACTTTGCAAGTTGTAACGCCACGTCAGAAACCTCTTGGTGCTCTTCTTTGGTAAGTTTAACTCCTCTATCGGTTCCTTTGACCTATACAGGATTTTGAGAAAATCAATTTTGTTCCTTAATTATTTGCACTCAAACCCCGGAACCATTCAGACTTGAGAAAAAAAAAATGGAACCTTGGAGAGGATAGACTCAATAAGGTCCGAAGGAGCAGTGCTGACAGACACAGACTGAGCAGCTAGAGAGGAACGAACGGTGGAAATCAGGCGGTGATGTGAGCGAAGGAAGATGGACGGCGGAGATGAGGTGATGGTAAGAGAGCGTAGAGAGCGTAGAGAGCGTAGAGAGCGAGGCGTTGGGAGGGGAGCAAGTAGAGAAAGAGAGGCGGGGCACGAAGCCATCTTTGGCTTTGAGTGGTCGTTGGCTCACTGCACTGGTACTTCCTCTGGCTCTGGAGAGTGCATCTGATTTTTCTTTGGGATAATTGTTCATATGCCCTTAAAAACTTGACCGATTTATTAAATATCCCTAATAATTTTAATCTTAAGCCAACTCTAATTATTAAATTATAAAAAATCGTTGTTTTACTTTTGGTAAATTTTTATTTATTTATTACCAAGTACGTAACAACCTCTTAAAATTCTTATTTTCCTGCATCCTCTTTCGCTTGCTGTTGTTCTCTCTCCTCTTTTTTATTTTTTATTTTTTAAAATTAGTGACTTTAAATGCCAACTAACAATTTCATTGATAAAAAAAAAATGAAATTATAACGAGTCAAATGATTCTCCAATACAAAATCTAATATTTTATTCTCACAAAATTCACAAAATTACTCAAAATAACTCTAATATTCTAATCTCACTTATATATACTCATAATTACTCTATTACCTTAAACCCTATCGCTCTCTACGATCGGATCCGCTCTTTCGACCGCCGTCGCGCTTCGACATCCGGATCTACTCACCCGCGCTCCGATCGAGAGGAAGTAGAGATTAATATTCCGAGTTCCGACGATACCGCATTTTCGGCTCCGATCGACTCCAATCCCTTCCCTCTCTCTCATTTTTCTCTCCACTCAAGAAAATAGAGCTGAAAGAGAGGGAAGAAGCTATGTGAGAGGTGAAATCTAGAAGAGTGAGAATAACGAACTATAAAAAAAAAGTAGGAAGAAGAAAATGGTAACGGTAGCAGTTAGAGTTTTGAAATCACCATTTTCTGTTCTCTCCTTGTTGCCCTCTTGTTTGTGCACAACTCATAAGATGTTATGCAACACCAAATTTCAAGATAGGACGAGTTCTCTCTCTTCTCTCTCTCCATGTCCCCCTCTCGATATCAATAAGCATTCATTAACTTAGCATCATGGAAGGAGATGGAATCGATATATTCTCCCCGTTTGAGATACATTATTCACGCGTTTAATATGCTATTTTGAAGTGCAAATCAAATTTATCATGTCACAAACGTTGAAGTAGAGAAATTTGTCGGGATGAGACTCAATTTGATTTAATTATACTTACAAAAACTGAATAGAAGTAATCAGGAGTAGATTTAAAATTCTGGTCAGAAATAGACACATAATATTAACAAGTGTACAATATTTTTTTCTCATGATAAGTCGGAGCGGAATAGCAGATAGGGATCTAAAAAAAGTAATGGCACGACCGAATATGTCATGGCACGTGTATTCATCATGTGCCGTGACTTGTGCGTCTTACGCTATGACCATTCAAGCGGCGTGACCTGTGTGTTTTGTGTTGTGACCATTCAAGTAACGTGACTCGTGTGTCTAGTGTTGTGATCATTTAAGTGATGTGATCATCTTTCGAAAATTTAGCATGACATGAGGATACTAATCAAACCGCTAAATATGAAAAATTATCATTTTTTGAGGTAATATTACTTGGGACTATCAAATTATTTATTGGCCCTTAATATTTAAAATAACTTGTATGTTTTTTCTTTTACTTCATTTAAATAAAATAAAATGAGAAGTATGAGACTTGTTTGGAAAATGTTACATCTGGATAAATAAAACCTAATGTGAGAAAATTATTTATTGAAAGTTAAATTTATCTTAATTCATTTACTTTCTTCATTTCCGAGTTTTGAACCACAGATAACCGTATGATATAAGGAACAGAAAACTATCGTTGATTGTTGACCAGTCATTCCCTCCAGCCTCCAGGTCTCCAGTCTGAGATATCTCATATTTTGCGTGACAAACGTGTCCGGTGCCTATTCAAGGATAGAGCGGGGACCACTATTATTAGAGCTTTAAGATTCGTGCATAACGTATTTCAACGATTGGGATTTCCGATAAAGTCAAGAAAAATATGAGATATCTCAGAGAATGTGAATAAAGGTGCGTGCAGGTCTTACTTTTGTGGACTGGACTGGACTGGACTGGACTGGAGCTTATCAACTTTTCTTCGCGAGTAAGTTACTTTTGTGGGCTGGACTGGGCTGGAGCTGCTGATGTGAATAAGAATTTGTTAAAGCCTGTTATTTATGGGCTGGAGCTCCCAACCCATGAGTTTTGTACTCGAGGGCTGTATAAAATTGAACGAGTTTGGTACATATTGAATTAGAGTTAGAGGGACAGGACATTTCCCGAAATTTTTATTAATAAAAATATATATATATATATATATATATATATATATATATATATATATATATATATATATATATATATATATATATATATATATATATATATATATATATATATATATATATATATATATATATATATATATATCAACAATAGTAAAGGAAATGGGGGAATTTTGACATCTAGAAAAAACGTAATAGTTTGTAACATACAGAGGACATTATAAACAATCACGATCTGCTTAGCGAAATCTAATTACTTTCTAACTAAACAGCAGAAAAAAAAAGTCTGGACTTCATAGTCCATCACGGCCAGAGGGGCAGAAAAAAGAAAAAAAAAAAACCAAGCTCTCTGGCATATGAAATTTGATTTTCAAATTATATATTTCTCCTAAAATTGTGGGATAAAAGATGAAGAGGGAACTCCAGCACATGATTATACGCTCTGAAGTTTGCTTTTCATTATAATTTAATTATGTAGGAGGAGAGAGTCCGTATATGTTGCTATAAATGTGTTTGCTTTAACTGTTATATATCATGATCGCCAAATCAAAATTAAATGGCTTCAAATATATATCCGGCTAATAAATATTACCGAAGGGTACTTTAGAGATAAATTTTTTGGCTTCTTTTTTATTGAAGATCAGAATTAAAACCTCAAAACTAAGACAATAAAAAAATATATGTTCATATATAACTCATATAGATTGAAGCTATAATTCACAATGTAGGGCTGCTAATGAGTCGAGCCAGCTCGCGAATCAATGAGTTGAGCGGCTCAATATTTCATAATGAATGAGACTTGAAATTGAAAATGTCCGAACTCAACTCGGCTCGCTTTTGAAAGAAAAAAGCTTGGCTTGATTCGACTCGGCTCGTGAGCTTGTGAGCCAGCTCATATTTTTACTTATTAATTTCTACAAGTTCTGTAATAACCCCTTGTTAAGAGGGCTTAGCTATCAATCAAATAACATGAAAATGGGCTTCGGCTGGAATTTCAAAATTTTTTCATATTTTAATTTTTTTTCTAAATTTCAATTTTTTTTCAAATTTCAATTTTTTTTCAAATTAGAGTCAAAGGCATCATCTGTTATCTATGATCTATCTATCTGTATGTGTTTCTTGTTTTCTCAAGGGCCCTTCAGCAAAATGGCCTATTGATTCACATGTTTTTACCTGCTGGATCCTGCCGAGACTTGTTTGTTGAAATCAAACGCCTTCGGCCCAGTTGAGAGTCAAATGAGCTTCAACTAGCCTATCCCCCTATCCCTATTTTCAAGTTAGATCTCGTGCCCCGTTTTGCGGGTCCCACATATCAGCGTCTGAAAATAAATCGAGCCAAGTGTTTATATTTTTTGTTGATGTGATGATACGCTAGCTAATTACGGTATGTGATTAATACTTTGTAAATCCCGAGCTAGTTACAAATTTGTTTTCTTCTGAAAGAACAAATTAAAAGATAACCGGCGGCCGGCCATTCCCAACCATTTCTTAATTTCTTATAAATTATGCAAACTAAATGATGCGCCAATCAAATAAATAAAAGCTTATGATCTTCATGTTTCCAAATTAGCTAGTCAAAATTGAATAAGTTTTATTTATGAACTTTGTGAATTTAATTAATCTCTCGGTAGTAGCAAGACTCTGCATAGAGACTTGAACAATTTACTCTCTCGGTACAATGGTACATGGCACGACCACATTATCAACTTTTTTTACTTAATTTTTTTTTTTTTTCAAAATATGTCTTTTATAATATTTATTTAAAAAAATTATGGTAGTTTTGCATATGATGCACTGTAAAAATATTGTTGTATAACCAACATTCGTACAAAAATCTTTTCACAGTTAAAAAGTTAAGATTGTTTTACATTTTTTTTTTATAATAGCCGAAAAATCTGAGTCGATAATTTTTCATGCAACAAGTTATATATATCAGTGCAAGCAAATTTACTTAGAAATAGTTTGAAATATTTTGAGGATCGCTATTAGTGTTTGATGACTCCGTGAATGGAAAGCAAGTAGTTCAATATTGAAAAAAATAAACAATAAATGTACCAAACATGTAACATTAGATCCTTATAAACAATTTAAATGTCTTGTCATATGGAGGGAGAGATGTGCAAGGACCTTCAGAGACTCCACCAAAACACCCACGGACCTATTAGAGGAAGTGGCACAACTCTGTCAAAGATGCGACCGACAGCCAGAAGAAGAGTGAATCAACCATTTACATATTATATATGACGCTTTTAGCTTACTTAATTTGCAGAATTTTGTTAGCTTATTTTTCTTTATCCTTTAATTAGTTTTTACTTTCATGCATTATTTCTCTTTCTAGCTCAATTGTTTTTGAGCAATTTGTTTTTTAATTTCTGCACAGCAGTTGCAATCGTATTGTAACCGCGACTATCAATCAAATATGGGCGTGACCATTATTTTTCTTAAAAAAAAATTAAAATGTCTTATGTACTATAATCCATCAATTTAATTATAAATAACAAATAGAAAAATATTTGTTGACGCCAATAAAAGGACTGTACAACTTTGATGCTTCGTTTAGTTCATTCCGTTGCAATATTATTTTACAACATTATTTGAAGACTAGAGAGGCGGTTGCAGTATTTTGGAACAGAACACATGAGTAAAATGGATTCTAATAGTGTTCTAAATAGCATATTGTAGCAAAACTAAGTTCACCTCACGTCAACTGTAGCTTCAGTCCAGTCCACATGGACTTCTTTGTAATAAAAATAATTACAAACTAAAATAAAATAATTACAAAATAATTATAAAATAAAATAAAATAATATATATGTTATTGGACTTCTTTGTAATAAAAATAAATTCAGGAATATTTTTGCAAATAAACTCCTAGGGTCTCGAGTGAAAAATAATCACAAAATAAAAAAAAAATACTATATATGTTATTGGACTTCTTTGTAATAAAAAATAATTTAGGACTATCGGCGAATAAAATTTTACGGTTTTCGGTGAAAAATAACCATAAAATAAAATAATATATATGTAATTGGACTTCTTTGTAATAAAAATTAATTTAGGCTATCGGCGAATAAATCTTTAGAGTCTTCGGTGAAAAATGATCAAAAATTAAAATACAATAATATATATGTTATTAGACTTCTTTGTAATAAAAATAAATTTAGGTATATCGGCGAATAAACTTCTAAAGTATTCGGTGAAAAATAACTATAAAATAAAATAATATATATCTAAGTAGACTTTTTTATGTAATAAAAATTAATTTAGGACTATCGGCGAATAAATTTTTAAAATCTTCTGTGAAAAATAATTATAAAATAAAATATCCATTTAATTTATAAGATCTTAAAACAGGAATTCGTATCCTCTGAGAATCTTTCAAATTCCGAAGTTTGAAAAAGAAAAAAAATAATGGGGCCGCATCCTCTAGACGTGGTCTCCAGAAAATCGGGTTGCATTCTCTAAATGCGGCTATGATAGATTTGAAATTGTACAAAAAGAATAGTTTTTTAGTTTATTTTTCTTAAAAAATGGTATTATTAAAAATTTCGGCTTTTTGACCGCTTGAGAATATTTTCCATCTGACGTCAAATTCTCATATTGTTAATGTTAAGAAAACAAAAAGGAATAATCAACATAGACTTTTTTTTCAAACCATTTAATACATTTGCTATTTACCACTCATTGTAATTGTCATAAACTGAAATTAATGTTGTCGTTACTCTAATATATATTTTGAAACTAACATGCAGGGAAGATATATATTTTGAAACTAATTAACATCCTGACCGTCAATCAAAATTAATATTATGATTCATCGATTATATAGATGAACTGAAGAAGGCCAACTTCACTTGCTTTTGTGCTGTTTCAATCTTACACAAATTTTCAAATTGAGGCCTCAATAAATCCTACGCATGCAGTCCCTAAAAATATGAATTCAATCATCACAGCGTAAAAGAAGATATTTTCGGCCCAAATGAGAACTCTTCTCGATCGTCTTGTTCATTTCCTCCAGCCCAATTCATAAATTAAAAAAAAAAAAAAAAAAAAAATTGGCGGGTCGCTTGGTCTTATTGAACTCTACTTTGTCTGCAATTCCGATTTTCTTCATGTCAGCATTCATGCTACCTTCATGGGTAATTGTTGAGATGGATAAAATACGCAGAACTTTCTTTTGGCACGGCTCAGCTCAAAGAACCGGGAAATTTAATCTAGCTAATTGGGAGCTCATATGTAGACCAAAGAAAGTTGGAGGATTGGGCATTAGAGATTTAAAGACCGTAAATCTTTCGTTGCAAGCTAAGTGGTTGTGGCAATGGTTCCAACCAACCGTCTACCTATGGAAGCAAGCATTTTTGTCTACTGGTACTTCCCTCACTGATGGCAATCTTTTGCAAACAACAACATTCATGCGAGGATTGAGGCGCATTCTAACAGTATTCCTTTCAAATGTTACATTTCATCCTGGAAATGGCCATGTAATTTTGTTCTGGCATCACAATTGGGGACATGGTATTTTGAAACACTCATATCCTAATCTCTACTCTTTCTCACTCTGCCAAGATGCGACCCTACAGCAAGCTCTCTCTCAAGATAATTGGTATCTTAATATAAGGCCGAATCTGTCCCTTGAAGCCGAGCAAGAGCAAAATTCTCTGTTACATCTTTTTTCTCATGGGGCCTTTGTTCTTAACTCATTAGCTGACATGATCACTTGGAACCTCAATTCCAACGGATTATTTACTTCTAATTCTCTTTACAATTTCATTCAGGAAGGAGTTTGCCCATGCACAGAGATAAAAAATATTTGGAAGGTGAGAATACCACCTAGGATGCAAATCTTTGCTTGGCTGGCAATTCAAAATAAAATTCTAACAACCGACAACTTGATGAAACGAGGGTGGTCCCTTCCAAGCATCTGCTACCTCTGCAAACAAAGTGTAGAGACGGTGTCACACTTATTTAATGAATGCCCCTTCTCCTTATCTCTCTACCAATCCTTACAAACCGTGATTTTACCATTGCTCTCACACAGATATGGTGAAATGATAAATGCAACACCATTGTGTGTTATTCTTCAAAATAAGTACCCTATGCAGTTGAGAAGAGTCTTCATGATTGCCATCTTTATATTATGGAGAGAGCGATGCAATCGAATCTTTAGAGACAAATTTTGCACTATTTTCAGTTGGTTGGTCAAGTGGTACAAGAAATGTAATTTTTATTTTATCTTTGCTCAATACTTATTGAGCAATTTCTTGCTTTTTGACTCTTTTGATTGTATCTATATTTAATTTATCAATAAAATATAAGATTAGGGGCTTGACCCCTGTCTTATTTTCAAAAAAAAAAAATTAAAAAAATTTGTAAAGCTTATACCAGCATTAATTAATTTCCACAACCAAAGCCCAAAAAGAAAGTTGTAAACATTCTAGCTCCAATTATTGTTCTGTGTTTAATAATTAAGAAATCTAAATTTACAGATATGAACTGACTTGTGCCAACTATAACTAAGCATGCATGGTCTGATTTTACTTGTTTGAAATAGTATGCATGCATGAGTTATTCTCTTTAGAGCAGTATTGGATGCATATATTCTACTAACAATTGGTCATAACGAATTCAATGCTGAAGCCATATATAGATCTTCTAATATAACAATTGATCAGTCAGATTTCACAGTTCAAATCCTTAAAAACGGGGCCGACTTCCTCTCATTTGCACGTACAATTAATATATATATCAATGTGCTGGGTCCTGTCTACCTTCTTTCTGACGTGCAACAATATCAGATTGACAAAGTCAAATTAAGGAGACCTGATTGATTCGGACGGGATCACGTTGAACAGTTCATATTTGATTATTTGGACTTTGCAAACAGAGATATTGATCCATAATACATACCACTATGGGCTATGCACATATATATAGTACCATAGCCTAACGTACTCATATACTTTATACACAGAGGCGGAGCCAAACTTTCGGATAATGGGGGTCAAATTTGTTCTTTAGGTTTTTATTTTTTTGAGCTCTTTAGGACAGTTTGCTCAAATTTGCTCAATATCAGGGTCTCTTAGAATTATCAGGGAATCTTTTAAGAGAATCGACGACCTAAAGAGCAGGTCACATAGAAAAATTAAGGGTCTCCATTCTTGAGTCCCTTTCAGAGGTGCGGTTGTGTATCATAATGCTTGACCTCAGATTGAAATTGGATGACTTAATATTAATTGAAAATGTTCCAATGTTTTTTTACGGAGAATTGTTAATTACAACAGTACCAAATTATATAGATTGTTACATCCTAATTGATATCAGTAGGGGAATTTTAAAATTTGAATATCTTAGAAGGAGCACGATAATTTCTTTATTTACCAAGAAATGACTTTTGAACAGGATTCTATAACTCAGATCCAAAAATATTTTTTTTTCAGTAACACACAAATAATTATTTTAAATTTTCTTAGAGCTGCAAAAAATCCTGACTGAAAAATATTGATTATGATTATTTGTTGCAGTCTTTCTAGTAAATTCAATTCTATTGTATTCCATCTATTGTCAAAAAAAATATAAAAATATTTCTAATATGTTAATAGAAAACATTAAAAAGTTCTAATTAAATAAAAAATTACAAATGTCAAACCATTTGACCAAAAAAATGAATTTATGACTAAACAATCGAGATTTTTGGCGGTCCACTTTTTTTTTGGACTGTCGAGAATCTAACAGTCTAAAAAAAAGTGGACTGTCGAGTTTCTTGGCGGTTTGGACATTTTTAAAAAATTTCAAATATCATGAGTATTTATGTTATTTTCCATTTAACATTGAATATTAATAAAAAAATCAGCGATTAAAACAACAGCAGCTGATTATATATATATATATATAGAGAGAGAGAGAGAGAGAGAGAGAGAGAGAGAGATAGGCTAATATACAATCGATTGTTTCTAGCCTCCCGTACAACCAAGTCATTTTTCTATTAATTTTGTTGTATATTATATTCAAACATATTTGATTAAATTATTTTATATTCCATCAAATGTGTTAAATATGGACCGTAGTAGATTATTATGTCATTTGATCAAAGGTCTGTATAAAATTTCATCATTTCTTATTAGATGATGTG
This sequence comes from Carex rostrata, assembly GCF_964058835.1. NCBI lineage: Eukaryota > Viridiplantae > Streptophyta > Magnoliopsida > Poales > Cyperaceae > Carex > Carex rostrata. The sequence continues at coordinate 10,581,017 of NC_135931.1, forward strand.
TATAAACTAAAGATTATATTTTAGTAGTTTGATTTCAAAATATGTGTTATTTTTTATAGTTTTTAAGGTTCTCAAATTAACTCGTTGGCAATGACCTAGATAATTATATATAGATAAAGTAAAATATATTCCATCATAACTTCAATCAACATGAAAATGAAAGTGATTAAGAGAATCATAAAAAAACGTGTTCAATGTTGGATCCTCTTAGTGTGGGAATTTGAGGTCTCGTTGTCGCTAATTGATGCTATGGCTGCTCATGAGAATCGAGGGATTCGATTGCACTACTATGGGAGGGGAGGCGGGGGGGGGGGGGGGGGGGGGGGTCGAATAAAAGAGATTTTCTAATGATTGACCTAATTAGTTATATAATTCAAAGTTAGGGACAAAAACGTCAATTTGTTTTATCAGTATTAATTAATATTTTTAAATGATTCAATCACTAAAGTGAGATATAAATAAATATGATGAGTTTAAATGGGAAAATAACTAAATTTAAAGTTTTAATAGATAAATATCTAATTAATGGAGATATATATCTAAATTTCTATTATATATAATAGTTTTAATAGTTATATTTTAAGTTTCACAATCTTTGTTATTAGTCATTTAAAAGGGTGATATATAAAAAAACATAAAAGTTCTGTATAATTTTATAAAGACATTTGAATTTTATTTGTATTAGTCTATACATTCATTATGGTTACTCACACTATTTTTATTTATGCTCATGTATTCTGTTGCTTTAGAAATAACTCAACTATATATAAAAGCCATATGAATAAAATGAATTTCGCGTGATGAACTTCTCTCTCTTTAAAAACACTTTGCTTTTCAATTTTATTTGAGCAATAAATGAAAATTATTTCTATAATACAAGTGTACACATTACTTAATTTTTTGTCTAAGATATTAGAGAAAACTAAATTAATGGAACAAAATAAAAGGGGAATTAATGCATGAGAAAAAAATGAAATAAAGCAATTATAAAATGAAAAAACTAATTTAAAAAATATATATATAAGGAATGAAAAAAAAACAAAAATGAAATACTAAATTGATCCTTCTCATCTAAAAAAACAGGTGCACTGATCTTTATAACTAGAACTTTGTGATGAACGCATCCAAAATATAATCAACATCCATTGACGCCATTTCTATTGTCCCTTCCGCTCTGCTTTTTTTCTCCTTTTATTTGCTGCTTTTTTGCCACTTTGGTGAAAGGTTTAAGTTGAAATAACGAATGAAATTAAAAATCGAACATTGGGCCAAAGTTTTGCCGTTTTGATAAAAGCTATTCCTTTCGGGATTTTGAATTTCAAATCCCTTTCTATAAAGAGTTTATTTGTTGGATCCCTTTTGTCCGGAATGCGTGGTCAGTAGCATAGGTAGTTTGCTTCGATTTTTTTTGTTGGATTTGATTAGAACTTTATTAAAAAAAATCTTGAAAATTAAGATTTTTTGTAAAATATAAATTAATAAATGAAGTAACCATGTTATTTTTCTTCTTCTTATATTTAGCAACTCATGCCGATGGTTGACTTAATTTTTCCACCAAAAATGCATATTGAACCCAAAGGGGGGGGGGGGGGGGGATATTTATTTGCTTGCCATATGTTATAATATATCATTTTCACTTAATAAATGACAAAGTTGGAATATGAAGCGTGAATTGGAACATAATTAAATGGACATGTCTTGAGTCAAGGAGTAATAGCAAAATTAAAAACTTAATTTCTGGTAAAGTCACTATACCAAAAGTCATAACGTATGATTACCATGCTTAAAAGAATGTACAAAATTGTTTAATTATAAATAAATAAAGGTGATTGACTTTTGTAATATCTTTCATTTAACATAGCATATATACTCTGCTCTGTCACTGTTCCACTCTCACTCCAACTGCAAACACATTTTGATTTGAGAACTACTTGTTTAAAACTATGCAAATATATATATATATAGAGATGGGCTATGATGCATTGCAATGCATAGGCCCCTTGTGCATTGAACCATATATCACCGATTCAAAGTTCAAATGACCGATCCAAGCCGTTCATCTTGTTCTCCATATTAATATGTGCTTGGAGATCAAATTTTACATTTTTGGAATATTTTTACTATTTTTTTAGATTTATTGAAAATATGAAAATCTGGGCAAACAGTAAAAAACAGTAAAAATTTCTGGACCACCAGATCAGCGATTTTCAAAGTGGCTTAATAAATAGTAAAAAAATTTCAAAAAAATATAAAATTTGGTCTCCAAGCACATATTAATATGGAGAACAAGATGAACGGTTTGGATCGGTCATTTGGACTTTGAATCGGTAATTTATGGTCCAATGCACAAGGGTGCCTATGCATTGCAATGCACCATAGCCCATCTCTCTCTCTCTCTATATATATATAGATATATATATATATATATATATATATATATATATATATATATATATATATATATACAAAACATAAAATTCCTATGTGGTTGTCGATTTTCGCAATTCATAGTCACATACATATATAGAATCTAGAAATTACAATCGACAATTAATTTGATCAAAAGATGGAACGTACGTACTCAACATGTGGTATTTCCGTATTTGTGTGTAAGCAACAATCTGATATTTATCTCCGGATTTGAAACGTAGACATAGACCGCATATTTGGAGCATTTGGCAACTGGGAATACGCACGATGCATACACATTAATTACATGTAAATTAGTTTTTATCCACAGAAGCTTCATGCTTGTTTTAATTAAGTTAGGTGTAAAATTAGAAACATATTGTGCCATACAACAACTGCAATTTGCCCATAAAATTAAATATGATGTTTTATATGCATACCATATCAGATACTGGTATCGTGCCCGTGCGTTGCAATGAGGATATATTATAAGATTGAATAGAATATGTGAAGACTTTTTTGTTTGCATTCACACAAAAAAAATTATTTAAATAAAAATAAAAGACAAATGAAAAAAAAACGAAAATTCAAATAATAAATAACAATAAAAGAAATAACAACAAATGAAAAAAAAATGATCAAATATAACATGAGATTTTTTCTTGAAGTATCATTGCAATTTAATATCTAATTTTCTCCACAAACAAAACATGTCATTAAACGATTTAGAGGAGAAATGATATGTAAAGAAAAAAAATTGAAAAAAATATAATTAAATGATTCAAATAAGGATTCTCTACATATATATTTTTGATGTAAATCATTTTAAAATGAAAATTTCTCTATATATAATTTATTTATATATAATTTATGTGCACGAAAGTTCTAGATATTGTTCATTTTCTCCCCATATCTGAAAGATATGATTGTTTCCATCAGCACAAGATATGTTATTCATCTATTCACAAAGATACAGTAGCTCTATAGTTCATTCTCGAAACTATAGAGGAAGAGGAGAAATAAAACGGAGAAAATGGTGAAATAAAGAAATAATTTAATTGTAAGAATCAAATATAGATGTAAGGAGAAATAAGGAAACAGATCGCAAGAGATTTATTCAATTTTAATGTGATACTGTGTAGCGAGTATGTTTCTAACTAAATTTAGACTTCTACATATCAAATAGATGTATTTAATAAAAAAAGACAGATTATGTAATTGGATGGTTGATATTCAATTTAAAAATTCATCTTTCAATCTCAGTCGTTGGTGGATTAGGACAAGTACGTGCATAATATAAGAATGGAGATAAAACAAAAGAGGAGGGATCAAATTACACCCTTTTTAGTGACACCGGATTACACACTATGTTTACAAAGTCCAAACAGTCGATCCAAACCGTTAAACTTGATGGATATGTTAAAATGTGCTTGTAGATCAAATTTTACATTTTTTTGAATTTTTTTACTATTTATTAAGATAGGTACAAAAATTCAACAGTCTGAATATAGCGATTTTGTTAAATACTTAATAAATAGTAAAAAAATCCAAAAAAAAATGTAAAATTTGATCTACAAGCACATTTTAACATATCCATTATATTGAACAGTTTGGATCGACTGTTTGAAATTTGAAAACTTTGAAAATAGAAAGTGTAATTCAATGTCACCAAAAAATGGTGATTCCTCCTCAAAACAAAAATATGGTTTATTGCCGTCTAGTACTTTAGAGCTACATGCATGATATATAGACATATTATGTTAAATTGGAATTAAATTTACTGAGATATTAGAAGAAAATATTTACAACATCCGAGGTCGCACCGAATATTTACAATCTTATAATTTTTAAAATTAAAAAATCAATTTGGTGGAATAAGATATATTGTTTTTATATATATATATATATCTAAAAGTATAGATGGAAGGAAAAAACGGTAAGGGAGCTGTACGAAGAGGTCTTTTAAAGGGTAAGGCTAAGGTGCTATGGGTTGCATAGAGGGCTACAGTGCTACGGCTTAATATTCGAGTTTTCAAATAATTATCTTAATATAGTATGGCAATAACCCGTGGATGCAAGGTGTTTGAAGTGTGGACTTCAAACAATTATCTTAACAATTTGTTAAAAGTGAGAGGCGTTTCTATTCAGTCCACACCTCAAACACCTTACATCCACGGGTTATTGCCACACTATATCAAGTGAATTGCTTTTTAAAAGGGGGGGGGGGGGGGGGGGGGGGGGGGGGTAAGGCTAAGGCTCTAGAATTCGTATCCTTTGAGATCTCAAACTTTGCGTGACTTTACAGAAAATTTACACCGTTTAATAAGCACTGCACGAATCTTAAAGCACAAATAATACAGGCCCCCCGCGCTATCACCGAATAGGCACTGGACACGTCGGTCACGCAAAAGTTGAGATATCTCAGAGGATACGCACTCTAAGGTTCTATGGGTTGCATAAAGGGCTACGGTGCTACGGCTCAATATTCGAGTTTTCAAAATCCAAACGGTCGATCTAAACTGTTCATCTTGTTCTCCATATTAATATGTGTTTGGAGACCAAATTTTATATTTTTTTGATTTTTTTACTATTTTTTTAGATATGTAGAAAATCAAATATCTGAATAATGCAGAATTTTTTAGATCAACTGGTTTTCTACATATCTAAAAAAATAGTAAAAAATTTCCAAAAAATATAAAATTTGGTCTCCAAACACATATTAATATGGAGAACAAGATGAACGGTTCGGATCAACCGTTAGAATTTTGAAAACTCAAATATTGAGCTGTAGCACTGTAACCCTCTATGCAACCCATAGCACCGTAGCCAAGTCCTTATAATTCTATTTATTTGCTTTATCGCAAGTTCTATAAATCAAATACATATCTTAACACGTTGATAAATATTCTAAGTATTGATTATTATTCGATTGTATATCTGATTCGAATTCTACCTACGTCGCAGTGATTCTAAATTGTCATTGCTATCCGATTTGAAATTTCGAATACCTCGCTATCAGATAACCAGACTTCTCTATAATCTGTGTTTTCGTTTTGTATAGTTGATTTAAATATTGGTATTGCATATTGGATTATGATGGCATATTTAACGAGATAGCGGGTCTGAGGTTGGAATTTGATATGTGATTGTAGCCTCCCACTGTTAGCGGCCTTCCAATGTTAGATGTATTTCTCATTGGATTGGCGGTTTAAGGAATTGTGTGTTATGAGAGTTGGGAATCGCCTGTGTGATGGGATTCCAACTATGTGAATATGATGTGACTGATTTTATGGATAACCTAGACCGACGTGCTATTGCTAGTTAAATATGCGTGCATAATTTGATATGTATTTGTGTGGATTAAGTCGGCCTATTTAAATGGTTGTTAAATTAAGCCAATTATAAATAAGCGCGTCGTTAAATAACTAGTTACTGAGCTTTGTAGCTGACTCCATTTTGTTATTTTGTTTTCATTTCTCTTAGCGACGTAGGTTGACGAGCCAAGAAAAGGTGCGAGGATGCTTATATAATTACGCTCTGGATGATAAAAATATGGGGCGTGACAATGTCAGATAGGATATTTTACGGTACAGATCCAAATGTTTATCAAGATTTTTCATGTTGTTCAAAATTGTGAAAAATTATAGAAAAGAGCCGGAATGTTGCATAATGCTAAAAATTATAGACCAAATCCTGGGACTCAGTAGCAAAACTAAACCAGAATAGTGAACTTTAGGAGGAAATGACACTTGAAATTTTATATCATATTTTTTTCAGCCATCATTTCTTTTTTGTCTATTTACTTGTGTATTTATTTTGACTTAAGGTGTTGTATAAAATTAGTATAGGAACGTGTTACCTTGTTCATGGCATTTTCGATGGATTTTTTAGGAATTAATAGTTGCCTCCTTGCGCTACTAGTGTCAGTTGTTACAGGGATCTTTGGTTGTGCTCGAGAGCTACAATAATTATGATTTCAGTTTAGTACTAATTGAAAGATGTGTGTTTTGAAAGTTATATTTTAATAATAATTTATGTGTTGTTCATGATTTTATTACGAATATTATTATTCTTGTTCCTTGAGATTTATATGTTATATCTTTGGAAGTATTCAAGAAGATGCTCTTGGTCTTTAATCATAGAACTCCTAAGATGAGAAACATTTAATCACTAAATAAGTTCACAATCGTGGTAATTAAGAAGGAACATTAATTACCGAGAAAGATTGTCATGTAGATTAAAGTACATTGAAGTTCTATAAATGTTGATAAAGGATTATCATTTAATTACATGAATATATAAAATGTGTATTTTATATATTGAACATGACCTAAATGAATGGAACATTATATGGATTGTGTTTTGTGTCATTAATGTTTCCATTGTGTCTTTAGAATCTTAGATATGAGATGTGTAGGTTTTTCACATGAGAAACATATAATGTGATTGCTATTTAAATACTATCTTATGATAGGAATAAAATAGCAGTTCGTTGTGTACAACTTGTGCGGGAGAAATCTATATGTTAATATTATCATTGTCCCTCAATTTGAGTTATGATATTACTGGGCCCCTTGGTAAAGTGGAATTATATCGCATGCAATATAACTGATGTAGTTATAATTATAATTCACTTGAGAGACCAAGAAAACGAATATAATGCAAAAATGACACGATCATATTTTGCATATTATTCATAATATCATGTGACTAGGATAGACACAAAATTAGTGGATTGAGTAAATGATTACTATGTCGTTTGGATAACTATAATGTAATGATAGAACCTCTTATAGTCAATAATATAAAGTTTTATATTATTGCCAAGATGACATAGATCCTCTATACGATCACACCAACTGAAGAGAAACAACAAGTATTTTACATTTCATAATGATGTATAAGATAAAATACATGTGATAAAATGCTAAAATAAAATGTCATAATATGACATGCTTAGACCATAAATAAATTTATGAAGTTATGCAAATATTATTTGGTATAATGTTTGAATACATTATAAGAATAATATAAATATTGTATAATAGAATAATATGAATAATATTATTTGTTCAAAAATTAATTTATTGAACCAACCATAAGATGAGATTAAAGAGAGCATGAGATGACTAAACAAGGCTAGTGACATTTGTGTAATTGATTCAAACCTTACACAAAGGGTTGCCCTAACCCTTGCTTATTTAAGAGGGCTCATTTGGGAGAAAAACAAGCTAATTTTCTGCCTATAACACTTGTCAAAATCAGCCCCTTTAAGCAACCACGTTTTTCCCTTCCCTTTGGCCGAAACTTTGAAGGGAGGCTCTCATCTCTCATCTCTTCTTGCTAGGTGGTTGGATCTAAGATCTAAACTTCACATCCATCTATCTAAGAGGTGTGCTAGTTTGTTGTTTAGGTTCAAGGTGAACCAAGAGGTGGAGAGGCGCTTCAATCGAAGAGGTTGTTTCCAAGAGATCTAGAAGGGAAATCGACTTCCCTCTAATTAAGAGATTTGACAATCTCTTTAGGTATAAATTATCATCTCCTCTTGTATAAGAAATGAATAAATTTATATATTTTTATTTAGTACACATTAGGTGCTTAATGAAACTATTAAGAAGTTTCTTGTTTGCTATTGTTATATAAATAACGTCCTTTGTGTATTGAGCCAAGTGCTTAATGAAATCCAAGGCGTTGCATGGAGGGGCTCTATGCTATGCATAGCATGCTAGCATATTCCTATATATATATATATATAATTCGGCTGGGAGTTAACCTAACTAGCCTGATGGTCCGGTACTGATACGTGAGAACATGACTTAATTTCAAATTTGACTATTTGACTGGCTAATTGGTCACCAATGCAAAATTATATATCTCAATATATAGAGTTAAATTTAATTTCTTACTACGATGACTATGAAATTAATTAGATCGATCCTTAATTTTTCTCAGATTCAGTCAATCAGATACTAAAAATTAATTTTTAGGGATGGAACTACAAAACTAAATTTAGTTTATGATAGACTAATAATAACAATAATTTTTGTAAATATTAAAATTTTAAAGGACAAAAATAAAATATTCACTTCATGGAGTAGCCTCCTTTTGCCCTAATAATTAGAAACTTTTGCTATTTATCAGGAGACGGAGACTATGTTCAAGAAAAAAAATAAAAATAAAAGGTCCAAATTTGGTTAATCAATGCACCACACATGGTTAATTAGGATCTTATGGCTGGTACTAAGGAAGAAGATACTGATCGAAAAGGGATGGCACTTACCAAACATACATACATTCATATATATATATAGAGAGAGAGAGAAATTGACTTGGGTGAGTCATGGCTCACCAAGCGTTTGTACTCCATGCCGGATTTTCATTTTGAGAGTCCAAACAACCAAACGCTGGATTTTCATTAGATGTTTAATCCAAACGACCAATCAAAATGACCAATTCGTCATTTCAAACATTATTTGAAAGGTGCTTTTTTAAATTGATTGGAGAAGCTGGTTGGTTCACCAAATATTTGGTTTGGATGAGTGTATATCACATTTAGTAGACAAAACCAAGATTATTTTATTTTAATTTGTAGTCGACAAAGATTTTTGAGCGAGTGAAGCTAGTGTGCTCGAGGAATCTTGTTGAGTGTAGGTTTGGTGATTATAACTTCAAAATCTATTAAATTAATTTCAATGAGAAAGTTAAACTGTTGAAACTGATATATTCCACGAGCAATGTATGTACATGCTAAATTTTTAAATTTTTGAATTCATTTATTACAAACTTAAGCAGTAAAAGTATAATAAAAAAAACAAATGCATTAAAATAACTCATAATTAAACCTTTATTTTTTTTACCACTTGATTGTGTACTTCATGAATTGAAATTTATAAAATGTAATAAATTGAAATTTCAAACTTTTGATGATTGGAATTTTGAGAGTGTGTAATCGTGTAATTAAAAATTACAAAGTTGATTATTTACCAAAGCCAATCTATGCAATTTAAAATTGAGTAGATACCGCCAAACTTATTTATAAATTTAGGGTAAATTTCGCTGTAGGTCACTAAACTTTGTTATTTGTCACGAATTGATCACTCAAGTTTGATTTGTCCCTTTTGAGTCACTCAACTTTGTTATTTGTCCCAATCAAGTCCCTCTATATTTTTCCATCCAAAATTTTAACGAAATATGCTAATTCCGTTAGTATTTTGGATAGAATATGCTCATTCCGTTAATATTTTGGATGAAATGAGTATATTCCGTTAATTTTTTGGATGGAATAGAAATATTCCGTTAAATTTTTGGATGGAAAAGTATAGAGGGACTTGATTGGGACAAATAACAAAGTTGAGTGACTCAAAAGGGACAAATCAAACTTGAGTGACCAATTCGTGACAAATAACAAAGTTTAGTGATCTATAGCGAAATTTACCTATAAATTTAGAATGAGAAGTTTCGGATGTGATCTGTATCTGCGTCACTGCATGACATAAATGTGATTTACATGCTATGAGTATCACATATTGATAAAGATGAATCGGTTACTTATTCTACTGACATTTTAATATTTGAAATTTATGGGATTTTTTTTATAAACCATAATTAAAAAATACATATATTTTTACCAAATCAACATGATTACTTCTTTCTTTTATATATAAAAACCATAAGAACCAAAATTCTATTTTGGTCCCGAATTTTTTTTTCTTTTGGGACCAAAATGCTATTTCGGTCCCTAGTGATTTCACATTTTTCTATATCCGCAGCCACAAAAAATCCTAAACTGAGGGTTCTTGGTCGAAATTGAGCCGAAACAGAGGCCCCAAAAAGAAAAGAAAATACATGGGACCAAAATGTCAATTCGGTCCTAGCTAAAAAAATAGTGGATTGAAATGGCATCTCGGTCCTAGATATTACAAAAATGGCTACACCATTTTTTCAGCCATTTTTATTAATACCCTACAAAAAAAAGTTAATTTTAAAAATGCCTCTGTCATCTTTTTTTTTTTTCAAAACTGCCCCGACCGTCAGGCCCACGGGCGGGTCACACCACTAGCGGACTAATCATCTATATTTTGGTCTATAATTTATTTTGAAAAAAAAAAAACAGATGGCAGGGACATTTTTAAAATTAGCATTTTTGTGTAGGGTATTAATAAAAATGGCCAGTAAACATCTCTCTCTCTCTCTCTCTATATATATATATATATAGATGGGCTATGGTGCATTGCAATGCATAGGCCATGGTGTAAAATTTGGTCTCCAAGCACATATTAATATGAAGAACAAGATGAACGGTTTGGATCGGTCATTTGGACTTTGAATCGGTGATTTATGGTCCAATGCACACCATGGCCTATGCATTGCAATGCACCATAGCCCATCTCTATATATATATTCTATTTTATTGCAATGTTTTGAGAGACTAATCATCTATATTTTGTTGTATTCCTCTCTTTGGATTTTACTAAATTAATCATCTATATTTTTTTTAATTGACATGTCTTGATTCAATGCTTAAAATGCTTAAAATGTATTATTACAAACTAATTAGCTTACAGAAATTATGTGCCACGTAAAAAAAGATGCATTTAACAATGTGAATCAGAACAGATTTTAAGTTATTTCAGAATTATACTCATTTTATTACTTTATTTATCTGCTCAAATTTCCTCAATAATAAAAAGGAAACAAACCCAAACTGTTAATTTAATTTCTGCTTAATTTATTTTCTCTCGACTCTCCGTTATTTTGATAAGGAACAACAATTAATTTATCCAACATATATATCATTTTTGTAGCTTCAGCCCAAGAATTATTAGTTACTAATTATATTATTGCAGGTAAATAACAAAATTAATGTAATAAAAATGGAGCAACTATATATATTTACTTGAGCCACAATAGAGTTAGACTCATCTATTCTAAGCTATGAAAAGGCCCAATTAAAGTCTAACCCGATCCAACTAGATCCGGCCTATCACCGAATCAAATCAAAAGGGAAAAAGCAAAGCTTCATTTGTTTTTTTTCAAGGTTGGTATTTATATTTTATTTTTCCTCTCTCGCTTGGCCTTCTTCGGCTATCAAATGAGGATTAAAATATCACAAATGATTAAGGAGGAATCAAGAAGCTAGCTTAATTCATATGTGTAGTGTATGCTACTTAAGAATCCAAAACCTGAAAACCCGAAATCCCAAAAACTTTATGATTGAGGTGGCATCTACGGATTCTACGCTACGCATATATGGTGTGAAGGCCGGACCGGACCCCAAAAACTTTATGATTGTGGTAGGTAGATGCATGTTACATAAACACAACCATGCTTAATGGTAATATTATATATAAGTTTTTTTGGGGTCCATTTTGTAAAAGGAGGAGGGATCAAATGCCTCAATTTTTTTTTGCCTCCACCATGTTTCCATTATTAAAAACTTTAATAATTCAAAATTTTAAACTTAAAAGCTAAAATAAAACCGTTGGATATGATCTACATCATTTTATCTATGCACGTGTAAAAAATTATGACATTTTAATTTTATTTTGGTTGTCATCAAGAGCTTGTAAAAAACGTACTAATGTGGATAATTTCTAGACGTTGATTTTTCAACTTAGTGATTCACATAAAATAAAATTGAAATATGATAATTTTTTATGAGCAGATAGAGAAAATAACATATATCACATCTAATAGTTTTATTTTGACTTTTAAGTTTTAAATTTTGAGTTATTAAAGTTTTAAAAGATGAAGGCATGATGGAGGTACAAAAAATGGAGGCATTTGAACCCCCCTCTTGTAAAAGAACATAACACATTAATTGATTGATTAATCGTACAAGCCTCATATAATTGAGCTGCTTCATAATGTTTTACCTTCCCCTAGCATGTTGAAGCTCCAGTTGAATTGGACTTGTTCTGTTCATTCTAGTAAGAAAGGGAAGAACTCAGACTTGTTCTGTTTAATCTGTATGCATTTTAAAATCACTCTAAAATTTGTAATTAAACGTCCCCCTTTTTTTTTGCTACTTGTGTCCAAAAACTATTAACGGTCGGACCATCCTTTCTATTTTTAAGAAAAAAAAAACGGATAAATATATTGACATACTAGTTTTTACGTCATACAGCTAGCTCATAGACATAGTCAAAACAACACTACTTATGATTCGTGCTCTGCCTCCATCAAGTCAAAATCTACTCTGTCAATATCGATCTTTACCTAGAAAAATAAATGTTCTAAAGTCGATTCCACTTTTTTCTTTCTCTTTTTTCAATGTCGATACCTATTTTTCTCAACGAATTTCTCTCCTCTTTAACACAATCTTTTTTTTCTCGAAGCTTCTTGAGCGATGGCGTTTTTTTAAGGCGAAAACTAATTATCTATATTCTGTTATTTTTGCAATGTTTTTAGAGACTAGTCATTTATATTCTATTATAATCCTCTGTTGGGTTCTTATCAAATTAGTTATATGTATTAATTATTTTACTTGACATGTAAATTCTTACCAGCAATTTATATATGAAAATCCCAATTCATTTTAAAAATACAACATGTACATGGGATGGGTTTGATTCTATAAAAATACTCAAAATTAATTGGTACATCATTGCGTTCTATCATAGACCTCAATACATATGGTTGTGCGGTTTTGTTTCCTTTTCCTTTTCCTTTCTTTAATTCTTTTAATCGTAATCTTTTTACAATAAAATCCTAACTTTAGTTCTTGTACTAGGTTTCCCTATTTGTACACCAACCATTATGAATTTCTCGAAAGCATTGCCAACTCGGAGTTATTGATGACGTGGCATCTGGTGGGCTTGAATTCCTTGCCCCAAATCCCAATCCAGATGCAAAGGTTAATTTTTCTTCTCAGTAAACTAGGAATTAGTTTATAATTCTAATAAAAGCAATGATTATTATGTTGCATTATAAAATTATCAAAGTTTACTATGCATTAGATGATAAAAGTTATCAAATTTAAATTGTGATTGGTAGCATAGAAATTTGAATTCTTGTCAGATTAATTTAATTTATATATTTTTTTTATTAAGTTACCTATATTTGCACCTCCTTATTAATTATGTAATGTATTAATTAATATGTAAAATACCCCAAAATGAGAAAAAGAGAAAATTTAATAGTGGATTTTTGTAGGTAATTAACTAGCATGGTACCATTAGAGGTGCTATCGGGTCGGGTCGGGCCCGGGTACTATTATATTTGGACCCGGACCCTAAAAGTGTTCGGTTCCAAATTTCGATCCATATACTTATTTGTTTCAAATCGGGTCGGGTCCGGATCCGGATACCTATCTACCCGTAGATATTTCGGGTCCAGTCTTTCGGTTCCGGGTAGATAGATACCCGTAACTTGTTTGTGAATTATCGGGTCCGGTTCGGATACGGGGCGGTTCCGGATCCAGAGCGAGTATAGGTCACAACTCCAAAGTATTCGAGAAATTATTTACATTTAAATATAATTATAATTTCTTAAACATCTCATATAATAAATCATTACAATATAAATTAAAAACTACTGCAAAATAAAAATTATACTATTAATCATGTTTACAAATAATAAAATATATCATGCTACATAGCAAAATAAAAATAATAACTCTAAATTATTAGTTGGTTGTTGGTTGTTGGTTGTTTGGAGTACTCATGGTGTAACAAAAAATATTGAATTCAGTTTTTTGTTAATAGCTTTTGAATTCAGGAGGATGGAGGAGATATAATTTTTAGAAAGTAAAATATTAGAGATGATGATTTCCTTTTCTATAATTCAAAAAAAATCTATGAATTGAATGTAATAGAAAAAAAAAGGTATAAAATAAGCTGGTTATGGAAGAATAAATTTGACAATCATGTGTCATGTGTCACATGTGTATAATATAGAACAAAAATTAAAGAGCGTAATTAAAGGGCTAGTTAAGGATGTAATTAAAGGGTAGTGTAAAACAGTAGCATAAATTTGGTTAAGTTTTATCAAATTATAGCTCAGCTGAAATATATTATCTAACACAAAAACTTGATGCAGAGTTATTAATATATATTTTATCGGGTATTTATACGGGTATCGGGTCAGGTCCGGTTATGAATCGGATAATTAAATGATACCCATATCCTACCCATTACAGTATCGGTTCCGGTTCAGATCCAGGTCGGATATTAAATTATTAATTTTGTACCCATACCCATAATTTAATCGGTTATATTTTTTAAACCATACCCTATTCAAATTAATCGGATCCGGATCGGTTCCGGGTCGGATCCAGTTCGGTTCCGGATCGGATCCGGGTAATCGGGTAAAAGTAGCACCTCTAGGTACCATAGAGCAATAATGAAATTGAAATGATGAAGTCAATAAATAAATTGGCAATCATTTTCCTTGATTTTATAGGTTATCATATCATATACCGATATACGAAAAAGAAGTAGTAAAATATATATAATGTACCGTACGTCTACATTACTAAAATGAAATACAGAAGAACATGTGGACATCCATGTCAGCTAGATCTTAATTAAGCTGAATCGCTCCATTAATTATTTTCCCGTCCTGACGATGTGGGACCTGCACTGCAGCGATTAGTCTCTCTAACGGGCAACGGATGGATCAAGTAAGCAATTTAATTAAATGGGGGCCGGGCCTCATGCCCAATTCGCTGCCCACGCTGCCCAATCCTTGCATATATATATAATATATTGTTGGGGACTTATATTAATTGTGTACCGCAAAGATTAAAATTAAAGAGATTGTGTACCGCAAAGATTAAAATTAAAGAGAATTACCTGATTGCATTGTTGACGGCACGGAATGCATCAATTAATTTCATCTTTGAGCTCCTTGGCATGCATGGGTCTTAATTAATTAATTAATTTGTTGCTTAATTAATTGTTCCAGTTGCTATATCTATATATATATATATATATATACACACACCACCGGTTCCTCCATTTTCGCCTCTAGCTATATATATATTTCATGACACCTAGCTAGCTTGTATCGCTTCATTGAGCTGAGCATGCGCTGTACGTACATCCTACAAGCTGTTAATTAATCCAACTTAGTTATATTTATTAGCATTTAGGGGCATTACATTGCGTACATCCAACAAGTTACATATATATTGCTATATATATATACCACAATCTAACCAATAGAACATATATATATATATAGCAAGAGCATGTTTCACCTGAAACATGCATATAAAATTTAATTAAAAGATCATGCACTGAATCACTAAATGTCAATTCATGATACTGGATTGAGCAAAAAATGTCGTTATTATATTTTTAGGTAAAAATTACGAAACCGGATGGCATATGAATTTTTAAATATGTCTAATAATACTTACAACACGTGCCAACTGTAAATCTGTAATTTGTATAATCCTATCTATTTTCATGCATATTTTTATTTTTTTTATTGGAAGAATCTTATTTTTTATACTTCTACTTTCTTATGTTAATATTTTAAAATGCTTATTACAGGTGTCTACTTTTTTTTTTTAATAATTTTAGTATATTTTTGTTAGTTTTTAAATTAAATCTGCATGTCTCAATTAAAAATGGACATAAATACGATTGACTGATTATGACATTATTTGATTTATAACTTGTTCTATTCATCTAGATATTGTTCTTGACTACGGAATATATCTTGAATATAAAATTTATTTAATTGTTAATTCTTTAACATTAATTAATTTAATTTAATTAAAATTTTCTAATTCGTAACTATATATATAAGACTTAATTGCATTAATTAGTTTTATATTTTGTAATTAAATATTTAACGTTAATTCTTTAAAATTGACATTTATTTAAACTTAAGTGAATTGTCGTCATAAATGTAATTATATCAGTAACAGGTTTTGCTTTAAGTTTTCACACTTGATCACGCATTATATCTCACTATTCGCACTGTAAAATAGAATCTTGGGAGAATTTTATATACACCACTCAAAACTCTTAAATTACATATTTACCATCTAAAAATCTAATAACTCACATATTTACCCAATATAACTTTAGTATATATCAAATATATCCAAAAGTCATATTAATTATGTTTAATTTTCTTAAAACTATAATTAATTAAGAATTAATTTAGCATCCTCTTTTTATTTCCTTAGAATCGTTCTCATTAGTGAGGAAAACCCATCCGGGCATCCATCCAATCCATTAATGAGGTTCCTCTCAATTTTTCTAGACGAAATGAAGCGAGATATCCCTAATTTATCACATATATATATTACAATACTCTGGCCGACCAAATTCCAAATTTGAGAGCAGCTAGCGCTAGCGTCCTGGGTCAAACATCTTTCTGCACAGACCAATTCATGAGAAAACAACATCTTTCTAGATCTTGCACCCTGAGACTGAGATTCACATCTCATATCATATGAAGTGCCTCTTAATTTAAGAATGCACCACCAAGATGCATCTTCTCATTTTCAATTGGAATCAATGGCATCTACCAGTTTTTATTGGTTAACAAATTTTAACATAATTTGTATATATATATATATGAGAAAAAATAAAAACCCGGATTCAACCTCTGCTGTAGCCAGACAAGGAGATTCAACTATTATAGGATGACTGACAAAGATTCAACTATTTCTTAGTTGTTTTTTGACGTTTTATACACATTTTATTATGAGTTCGGTTCAAAAACGTCAAAAAAAACATTTTATACGCGAATTAAACGCGTATAAAACGCGAGTCATGTCACTATGCTCATAATAGATTGTTTGTGTCTATAATTCTATATATATAGCCTAGCTAGCCTACTGGAAAGACCAACATGCATACTCGCTAGTTCCCATTAAAAATTAGTACACCGCATTTTTATGAAACAAACAAAAAGTTCGTACAATTAGGGAATAATATGCAATAATAAATAATGCATTATTTATACAATTCGTCAGAAATAATTCATAGTATATTATCAAAATAGTAACACGAAAGCTATTAATGTTTTAACTAATTGTTCCATATATGTTTCTTAAATCATCTCAAAATATCATTAATTATAATCTGTTAAATTTTTATTGAATGATAAAACACATGAATCAAATCCCATCGTTTTTAATTTATTGACATAATATATATGTATACGTTGAATTATGTATATAAATGTGTTAAATTTTAATTAATTTTGCTTGTTCACGACAAAACATTTCGTCCAATGATCTAGCACGGTTTTTAATGCATGGAATCATGTATATATAATTATATATCAAGAGTGAACTATATAAGAATTTTAAAGTGAAAAAATGACGAACTTTATTATAAACGAGAGATAGCAGCAACATTGTTATTTTATTAGTGACAATTGTCCATTTCTTTTTTTATATATAATATTACTATTTTGACCTTAGCACAATTTCCATTAAACTACTAAAAGAAAATGTCTAATTAACAAAATCAGACGATACCTGTATATATACCATGCGTCTTTAATTATGTTTTCAAAGTTGCACTGAGCACTTGAGCATAAGAATGTGATTTTTCTGAAATATCACATTTATTTCTCAAGCAGATAAAAGATCAATATGCACTATGCATATATAACACAGCCTGACTTGTAGGACCAATTTAAATTTTAAGAAACATATAAATAAATAAAAGAACATTCACATTTTTTTGTGTATCCCAAGTCCAAACTGACACAGATTTTTATTAAAGTAGAACTGAACTTTTCTGAACTATTTATGCGCGCGTTGTTGTAATTTTTGTGGAACTTGAGAGCATTTTTCTGAACTGTTTTATGGTTTGTAAACAGTACGTTGTAATGATATCATGAAATATGAATGGGAAAGGAAGAAAAGAAAAAGAGAGGATGCTCTTTGTCTGCCTCACTTGGAATCTGGAGCAGGCCATGCCAAATTAATTGGAGTATTGATGCATCATGCATGCATGGCTTGTTTAACTATTATACTTCATCAAGTCAAGTAAAATATATGAGTGTTTTACCTCAATTTATTTCATATCATAATTATATTCTGATCGAAAAATTTCATCTTTTCATATTATATATAATATATAACAATTAAATAAATAAACATAAGAATTATCTCTGATCACAAATAAGAACTTTATATCAATATTAGAATCAAACTCTCGACTCGTCATTAGTTAAATTTAACTTAAAACTAACTCGATCGACTCAAATTCAATTGGAGCAAACCATCTAAATTTAACTTAAAATAATCTTTTTACAAGATCGCTTGGTCAAACCGCTGTGCACTCCCTCACCTATAAAACTTATTTGTATTATAAAACAACAAACTATTCGTGAATTATTTTGTATTATATTTAAATTACGAATTTTAAGCTTTTAATAATTATTTATTGAATCACAAACTTTCTTTCACTGTAACTATGACAAACATTTAGTATATATTTATTCCAATACAAAACTATTGCCATTTTTAGTGTACAAATCTCATATGGAATATAATCAAATATATATAAAACTTAACTTTTTGTTTTTTTGCATCTTATTAAAATGTTTTTATTATCTTAGCTTGACAACACAACAAATGAATGCAATATATATATAATAGTAGGATATGGGATCATTGAGAAAATATAGCTCTGTATCTTCTAGCACTAAAGGATCGCTTGGTAAGATGTCTTTCTATAGGGGAAGTGAAAGAGATAAGGAGCTAGATGAAAAATTAAGACTGAGCGAGACTCAGTTAATTAGCGACTTTGACTGACTTATGAAATTTTTGGAAATATAGAGGATTTTTGTTTAAATAGAAAAAAAAAATCAAGGTGTTGGATTTTCAAAATGTTATGACACCCTTTAGTAAGTGTTTGTTCAGCAAAATGCCTTCCATGCTCCATCGTGACACTGCTTCAGTGAAGATGCTTTTCGGAAATCTAGCACCTTGAGTGTGTATTTCGTTTAAATTAATTCAGTTTCTCTAACTAAAAAGAAATTGATATAGAGACAGGAGGATAATATAACTTTATAATTATAATTTTAATCAAGAGATATGGAATATTTTTGTTCTCTTTAAAAGTCTCGTATCAAATTTTGCAATATTAATTTAGAGATGTAATGTTAGTAATTACAAAATTATTTATTAAAATGAATCATTCACATCAACAAAATTAAATTTACATAAATAAAATTTATTTGAAATCAATGTGAAGAAAATTGTTAAATTGTTGATGTAATAAATTATTTTAATTTCAAAAGTCGTAGAAATTGAAATGTAAATGACGGGCGTAAAACTTGATGAGACAATTAAACCTAGCTAGGACTTGATATTTATTTCAAAGTTGCCATGTATTTTTTGAAGGGATCACTTGGTAATCTGCATTAATTGTTGTTTTCTAAAAGTCAAATAGTTGTGTACGTACTCCCTCGTATGCAACTTTTTTTTTTCTAAAAGTAATTTAATTTCTCATTTTCAAAAAGAAGAATTAATGGATCAATAACAAAAAGAGAGAGCACGCTGTGATCAGTATTTGTGTTTCCATATAATAATACAATATCAGATTAATTGCTATGGTTGAAGATTGAGATAGGCAAATCTGACAATCGAGTACAACACGAGATATGGAAAAGCATTCTACAGAAGAAAATCATTATTTATTTCTAATTCTCTCAAAAATATTAGACGGATCAAGATTGACCGCATTCTAGAGAAGAAAATCAGACAACTCACGACTTAGAAAAATATCAGGGACAAATCCAGTTCCCGTATTGTTAAAAACAAATGATCTGATTGATCGAAAAAATTATTTTTTCTCTCAAAAATGTTAAACGGCTCAAGATTGACGGCATGGAGTTTAGTATTCGTTCAGACTTCAGAGTACCAGAACAAACTGATGAATGATAATGAATATAAAATTTTACAACCAAAAATAAAAAAATATATATTGTTCCTATTATTAAGATGTTTCTCCTTGCCAAAATCGGAAGCACATGAGAACATGAAAACTCTGTGTATATTATTATATGAGGATTGTGAGAACCAAAAGTATATAATTTTATTTTTCTTACTCGCACGTGAAATAAACAAGGTCAAAAGGTTATACTTAAAAATTGATCATAGTTCTAATTTTAGACAAGGTAAAAATCATAAATTCGCGGTGAACAATTGCCACTAGTAAATTAAGAGGGTTGTTAATTATGGTAAATAAAATACCATTTATATATCTCTCGTGCAATATATAGTTAATCATATTTTCATTTTAAAATTCTAGTACACTGTACACCTCACTCTTCAAATATGCATTGTTCTCTTTTTTTATGCGTGCAAAAACAGAGTGATAAGCAAAAAATAATTAAAATGAACCTATTTATGTAAAATGAATTTTTAACAATAAAACGATTATCATTTATTAAGTGATCACTTAAATCTTTAACAATCTAAAATGTCTAGCCGTTGACTTATTTTTTAAATTGCATTATATTTTAGATAATAAACAATTTCAAAAAACATTCTAACGATATTTAATTGGTACCAATGTTGTAAAAAAATGTCCGTTTAGGCCGATTAATCTGTCCATTAATAGTTGATGGTGACCAAATCGTTACAGATTTTTTCGACTAATCGGCCAATTATGGCCGATTATTCTAATTTATTTCCGTATTCTCAACACGATCTCCGTATTGAAATGTGCTTGGAGACTAAATTGTATATTTTTTGAAATTTTTTTACTATTAATTATTAAGCCACTTTGAAAATTATTATTTTTTTGTGAACAGTAAAAAACATTAAAAATTTCTAAGCAAAAAATCTGACGAGACTTGATAGCTTCGACGGGATCATTCAAACCATTTATTTATATGTCAACCCAGGAACAAAGGAGTCTCAAAAATAATATATATATATATATAGAGTTAGGCTGGGGTGCTATGGATAGCATAGTGGCCTCTATGCTACGGCTCAATATTTGAGTTTTCAAAATCCAAACGGTCGATCCGAACCGTTCATCTTATTCTCCATATTAATATCTGCTTGGAGACCAAATTTTACATTTTTCTGAATTTTTTTACTATTTATTAAGTATTTTACAAAATTGTTGATCCAACGGTAGCTGCACAAAACAGTAAAACCGTTGGATTAGCGATTTTCAAAGTAGCTTAATAAATAGTAAAAAAATTCAGAAAATTATAAAATTTGGTCTCCAAGCAGTTATTAATATGGAGAATAAGATGAACGGTTCGGATCTACCGTTTAGATTTTGAAAACTCGAATATTGAGCCGTAGCATAGAGGCCACTATGCTATCCATAGCACCCCAGCCTAACTCCTATATATATAGAGAGAGAGAGAGAGAGATGGGCTATGGTGCATTGCAATGCATAGGCCATGGTGTGCATTGAACCATAAATCACCGATTTAAAGTCCAAATGACCGATCCAAACCGTTCATCTTGTTCTCCATATTAATATGTGCTTGGAGACCAAATTTTATATTTTTTGGAATTTTTTTACTATTTATTAAGCCACTTTGAAAATCGCTGATCCAACGGTGGCTTCTGATTTTACTGTTCCAAACAGTCACCGTTGGATCAGTGATTTTCAAAGTGGCTTAATAAATAGTAAAAATATTCCAAAAAATGTAAAATTTGGTCTCCAAGCACATATTAATATGGAGAATAAGATGAACGGTTTGGATCGGTCATTTGGACTTTGAATCGGTGATTTATGGTCCAATGCACACCATGGCCTATGCATTGCAATGCACCATAGCCCATCTCTCTCTCTCTCTCTCTCTCTCTCTATATATATATATATATATATCTGTCTGTTCTTCTCTTTTTGTAGCATACATAATTAATTTATACGTTATTTTGAAATCTCACATATCTATGTACATTTATTTTCTTCTACTAGTTCTTGTAATTGTGTGCATCTCATTTTGCCTTTGGATTTTCTTCATTAATTTTCTGTATAAAATGCATCACCATTTGATTTTTGAAGTGCTTATTTAGTGCATTCCATTTGATTTTTGAAGGGTTTTCCTAATATTCTTTTGAAGCAAAATTTTCGGTCCTCAATTTTAATTTTATTAAAAACAAAAGATGTAAAAAAAATTCAGGGTAGTAGTGAGGTTGGATTTTGCGAAAATAAAATGTACTTGTTTATTTATTATTTTTGAAAAAAATTCAGTCAAATAAGATGTAAAAAATAAAATTGAACACAAGAGAGGAGAAGAGGAATATTATTTTCATGACAAAAATCACAAATCCATCATTTATTAAATATATTTACAAGTATATTTGATGACAATCATTAATAATAAAAATGTATATAACTTTGTTATTTGCGTAAAATCATTAATTTAGTAGATCCATTCGATCTATAAGAATTTTCAGTGCATTATTTGATGACAATCATTAATAGTAAAATTTTATCTAATTTAATACATTATTTGTGAATTTTTTTACTGAAATTAAAAAAAATTTCAATGAAATTTATAAAAGTTGTAGGATTAGTGAAATAAAAATAAGCTGAAATATGTGGCTTGCTCTGCACGCAAAAGGTTGTACTGTCGAATCAAATAAAAAATAATTCATGCGGAATGTACCGGTAGTTTCTAAACTCAAAATTTATGTTACCTGAGGTGCTATCATATCTTTCCTAAAACCTCAAACTAAAAACTCAGGTGAATCAGCTCCGCTCTCTCTCTCAGATCCTCCATTCCAAATCTGTTTGTTTGATACCTTAGGAAATCCACCAATTAAAGATTCTCACAACGGCTATTTGCCCTGCTCCTCCTATTCGTCTATTTAGTGGCATTTAGTTCCGCGAGGTAGAGAGAGATCGGGAGAGCGTGCCTCTGTCTTACGCCTCTCCTCTCCCGCCAAGCCTCCACCCCTACTCTCCTCCCGCGCGTGTGAGACTATTTCTATAAAACCTCCGATCTCGTCGCATAAGAAGCGATCGTCACCGAACCACCGCAGTAGCCCTCGCTGAGCTGAGCTGGATCAAGTCTATCAGGCGGTAGGAGTTGGAGGAGGGGAGAGGGAGAGGGGAAGAGGAGAAAGGGAGATCAGGGATAGAAGGGTGAGAACTGAGAAGGAGAGGAGGGAGGGAAGGGAGAAGTGAGGGGGGGAGAGATCCGGGAGAGAGCGCTTCCATGGAGCTCTGACAAGCGTCTTCTCCCTCTTAGGTACTTTTCTCTAAATTTCCTCTCTAGATTTCACATTACAAGGTTGAAATTCTGCTCAATTGGTCTAGTATTTTGCATTTTTGACCTTAATTTTGACAATTTTTTTGTTTCTTTTACAATTGTGAAATTTTGTGATTTTTTTTTATTTCGTTTAGTTTCTGCTTCAGTATCGGGTTTTTACCATAATTTCTTGATAAAGGGGTTTCAAGGGTTTTTATGCATGATTATCAATTCACGCTTCATTTTTTTTTTTCAATTTCAGTGAGAAATCGTGTATCTCAGGGTTTAAGATGCAGAAAAGGATTTTCTGGGGTTTAAGATGTAAAACCACTTCAGATATCTAGTCGATCAGGATCTGGTGCTGTTAGAGCAGGTTACACTTCTAACACAAAGCTATCATTTGAATCAAACTCGTATGAAAATATTGCTAAGATCAAACTCACAGCAGGTAGATTTTTTCCGTCAAATCGAGAAAAACTTACTTCATTTCTTATAATATGCTAGAGGATCTAAGTGAATGTTGGAATTTTGATGAGATAATTTGGCAGTGAACCTCGGATTCTAGATATCATGTTTTGTTTTGCTAAGTGCAGTGTTAAACAGAGCATTTATTATGAAACTACTGGGTCGTTAATGATTTTTTTACATGTTTCAGTCGATAATTTAATATAATATATTATATTGCTGTTAACAGATAGAGAATCACCATCAAGGCTGGTGAGGTTATTCTTGTCATTATAGAATGGAGAGACAGAGGAGAGAAGATGAGGTAAAGTACCCTTCATTGAAGAAGGGTCAAGAAGCTGAGCATTCCCTCTTCATCAGGATTGGTTTTGTGTTTAATTTATTTCTTCGGGCACAATTTAATTTCACTCCGTGCATAATCATCTTATCACACACGGGTAAAAAAAAAGACGTCTATTTCATAATTATTAATGAATATACTATCAGATAGTTAGTACTTAACTCTACTTAATTTTTTAGCAAAATAGAGGCACCAACAGGCTAAGTTTTAGTCTATAATTTACACTAAGTTTTGTTCCCATGGAAAACAAACACAAAGTAACAGTATTTAGAACATATCCAAATGATCAAAGCTGGTATTTTTGGCTTATCTCAATTGCCATTGCTGTTATAAGGTATATTATACTACAAGTAACAAGTCTGTGGCACCTCACTTCATCCAACCCTATTGACCGGTTTCCCAATCATAGTGCTGCTTTGAAGGCGCTTGCTTGGTGTCCCTTCCAGAGCAACCAACTAGCATGAGGAAGAGGTAGTAAGTGAATTATTCTTCTAATTAATCTTGTGTTACGATAATCTATTGTCGGTTTGATTTGCTGCTGGTTTGGGCCGTAGTCTGGTTCCTGGGGTACACCTAAGTTGTTTGTATTTTCAATTCTGTAGGTGCAGGAAGTTGGCACATGCACTAGCTACTGATTTTCTTTGACTTGTGCTCAAATAGACAACTCAGCGGGAGAAAGAGAGGCTGTTGGTTAGTGTTACCTTTCTAGTTTCTTTTTTGGTTATATTTATTCCATTTCTCTTGACATTTTAAAAATGTTTGAAATATTGTAACAATGAACCAACCAGGTACTGTTTTTTTAATAAAAAATAATGTGCAATTGAAATTCCATAAAAGCTGATCTCACATGGTTGCTATTGTATTTTGAATTAAGCGGTGAGTGTCGAGTCAAGAACAGTAGATCCAAGCAGCAATGATAGGTTTTCAATTAGTTCATAGGAATTAAATTCTCTATCTAGGAAGCACAATCTTTCGTCTCTTCAAGAGCTTGGAGGGGTATAATTCTCTTTCTGTCAATTGTCCATGTCTCTCTTATTTTTTTTTTACTTAAAATTAGAAACAAGTCATTTTTATGTTTGCTCAAATGCAGATGCAGCAGAATTGCAACAAAGTAACAATATTTATAACATATCCAAATGATCAAAGCTGGTATTTTTGAGATATATTAAGGACCTTATTCTTAGGAGGTTAGAATGTGAGCGATTTCTATCAGGATACATCATTAGTGTTTACTTTTGGATCATGTCTACTAAACATAAACAATTGACGAGGAACTTTGAATAGCGGAATCTAAACTATATATGTGATATTATTTTTGCGTAAGCCTATTAAGAATTTTTATCAGCTCTTTAATACTCTGGAACTATTTTAGAATTCATGCCTTAGGTACATAGGAGATATGTTGAATTTTCAATCTATAGTGTGTACGGGTTTAATCTCATTATCTAACTTACTTTTTCTGTGGTCTAGCTATAGTATGCATCCGTTGAACAAGTGCCGAGTAAAACTCTTCTACTCATGAAGGTTTGTTCCTCATCTGATGCATCCGTTGAACAAGTGCCGAGTAAGCGCGTGCACGGAGCACAAACCCTATCCCCGCTGTCTCTCTCTCTGATTTCCAAGGTTGAGGATACCCCTTGAACTATGTTTGATTTTTCTATTTTCAACTTGATTTTTAATTTAACTTTCAATTTTCAATGTAGGAAATACTTTTGACAGGTGCACCTGGTACAGTAAAGACCTTACTTGCTAAGGTCAATTTTTATCTAAATAGAATTTCATGTTTTGTTAAATCAGTATTTTGTCAATGACTTGGAAAATGTGTATATCAGGCTATTGTTGGAGAAGCTGCGGTGCCATTTTCTATAGAGTTGGTTCTGAATTTGAGAAAATATGAGCCAATTTTCACACCCAGTTATTAATTTGTAAAGTTCTAAGCACAAAAATTTGCTTCATTATTTGAGTCAGAAAAAAGCAGAATCGGAAGTCGCAAGTACAAAAAGCAAGAAAAAAGCACCAAACATACATTAAAGCAACAAACAAAGATCAAAATTTCTGATTATTGTTCCTGAGAAAACAACAAATTACTTAGTTCAACTCTAGACTACTACCTGAAAAGCACTAGGGTAAAAATTAAGGCACAGTTTTTAGCATATTTGTAATTTTGACCTGAACATTTGCTTTTGATTTTCCTTTTCGTGTCTGCCTTTTATTTATTTTGTAATTTGATTTTGCAACTCTTAGCAAAAGGCTAACTAATCGAATCTAATCCCTCAATTAAACTAGCTGACAGGTAAATTTGTGGATTCTTTATTTCTTTGTTATTTTTTCTGCACTAGGGTAAAAACATTCAATAGATGGGTCTTATTAGTTTAGTTTGATATATGATTCTGATTTTTGACATTTTAGCATATATTTTCGTCATAATTGAATAGGCAAGCGGCATCAACTTTGGCCTTGAAGTGCTAGGTTGGTTACTATTCCATATTTTCTGGTAAAGTTGATTACCTATAAAAATTTTCTTTTAAAGTTGATGGCCTCTAATTGTACTTCTTGAGCAGGTCACCCTTGGATTTGTAAGAATGCAGCTGCTTCTGATGATACTCAAGCTCCAGCTGTTGTCTCTCACCTGAAGCAGTTCTCTTAAATGAATTTGTTGAAGAGACTGGCCTTTCAAGTGAGTAAATCCTTTTGCCTCAATTCAACTTGGCATTCTTGAGATGTTCCTTTGGAAAAATAACTGAGAACCATTTATTTCCTTTTCTAATCGTTACTTGGTATACCAGAGAACCTCTCGGAAGAGGAGACCGGTGGGACGAGAGCAATATTCAATGGATTGGGTAATGACGACAACGAGGTTATTGCATTTTACAAGTCCAAAGGTCTTAACAAATATGAATCTCTTGAGGATTCAGAGATTCAGCAACTCAACTGTCCCGTTCTCTTGTAAGTTTTTGGTCATTATCTGCCATGTTTGTTTTTCTGGTATTTTTGTTGTGGTGATTCTGATATTTTTGGTGTAAATAATTCCTGGTTTTGCTGGTACGGTTTCTGATTTTTTGGTATGGTCTGTGATACTGCTACAGTTTTCTGATAAGGACATAATTGCTTGATTTTTTTTTTTAAATGTAGATGTTTAGTGTGTCAGCTTTATTGTAATAGGTGTATTTGTATAGTGACTTTCAGGATAGAAATGTTTATTAGAAATTTAGAATAGATAAGTCTTAGAAAAACGGTCAGTCCTAAATTTGTTCTCAGTTGTTGCCAAGTAGTTAATTTTTAATAATTATTTTTCCTTTTCTTTGTAAAGAAATATATGTAAATTAGAACTTACTGTCCGGTACATTGAAAAGGTTAAGAGACTAATTTTATTGTTTTTCCTTCTATAATTTCAGGTTCAATGGAATCTCTCCAACCTGCAGATACCGAACACAAACCTACAAACTCATATGATTCTAAAGACAAGGTTCCTTTTTTAGCCTTATTAACATCTTATTATCACAATTTACTGAATGCAAAGAAAAATAAAGGACTGCAATTTCAGTTGGTACTCACACTCACAGTACATAAATGGTAACATGTTTAAGCCATAAATGGTACTCACATTAAAAAATAAAGGACTGCAATTTCAAGCACAAAATGTCATTTTATCTGACTCTGATGGTACATTTCAAGCCATAAAGGTAAAAAAATCAAATAAATTTCCTTTTAAAATGTTAGGCTTATTTGTAATATTGACCATCTCATTTTTAAAACTGTGGCAATGAATAAATATTCAGTTTTGTTCAGTGATGATGATGACTATCGAGACGATGAAGATGATGTAGATCAAGAGGTACTTGTTTTTCATCTTTTGATAACTTTTTAAGTGTGGTTTGCTATGCTGATTGATTAGTCTGAATCCTCAATGGTGATAAATTTAGGGCCAAATTACTAGTCTGTGTACTGACTTTGAGATGGTTGCGACAATATCAGTTTTGTAGTATGCAATCATATGCACTGATTACTAGTCTGTGTACTGACTTTGAGATGGTTTTATTTTCATATGGACTGGGTTTTAAAAGTCTATATATGCACTTAAGCATTGATTACTGGTCCATTTGTATTGTGCAGTGTACAAAGATGGTGGAAAGGAGAAGAAGAAAAGCGGTACCAAATACGCCTTAGTTTTATGCATATACATACTGTCCCCCAGCTTAACAAAATACATCTCTAGGTAAGTAGTTAATTCTAATTTTTTTGGCACTCTTATATAAATTCTCCAGACTGGAGAGTTATTATCCAGCTTTGCATTTTCAATTTTACTTTTTCTTTTTCTTTGAAGCCTTTTGATCACTTTCTGACGAAGTTATGTGACAATTGTGTGTTCTTTTTTTAGTGTTGTTGTCTCTTTTTGAATGATTACACTCAAGGAAACCTCAACTTTACAGGACCCACATTATTGACTAGTTCAAGGAATCCAAGCACCTTTTGTAATTACATATGATGTCACTTCTCAGGGAATCAAACCGCCTTATGTAGTTGAGCCGTGTTGGTTCTGTAGCTTGTAGAAATTCCTTTGATTAAGTTGCTTTGTTTTCCTCTCTTTCAAAAAATTTGGAGATTTTGAATGTTTCTTTCAAAAAATTTGGAGATTTTGAATGTTTAACTGTCGCGTGTACCACATGGATGATGACATGTACCAGTGCTGGTACAGTGTTGGCGCTGGTCATTCGGTACTAGTGAGTTTTGGAGTTTTTGGTAAACTTGGGTAGGTGGCAATTCGGTACCAGTTCATCTTGCTGTCTTGTACCAGATGAATTAAGGTCACTTGACAAATAGGGCTTAGCTTGTACCAGTACGTGGTGTAATGGTAAGAAACATAGTTTAGTATACCAACTAATGCTTTGTTATCGAATGGGCAGGTTTACTTCACAGTATATGGTAAGCTGAAGCATGAATTTGCATCTGGTACAAACAACCAACTCTCAATTGCTGGAAATATACTTGTTGCTGTCAACAATGGAGCTGCATGTGCAGTTGTTAGTAAACCCTTTATGGGTTGTCAAAACTCTAATCCAGGTTCTTCTCTTCTTCTTTTTGCTATATTTTTATGATGAAAATATTTTTTCGTTGCCAACTTCAACCCAGTACAACACAATTTCAATATGGACATTTTATACGTGTACCTGAACTATACTTTCTTTTTCACTTCTTTTTTTAATTGTTTTCCGATAAAAGAGGTATCAAGCCAGAACAGGTACTGTACAAAAGTACACTTTCAGCTTTAAGAAAGATTAAACATGAAGAAAGCTTTAGGGGTTTATACAGGTAATATGATTTTACTTGGCCGATTTGTTAATTTAGACTTAATATTTTTCTAATTTATTTTATTTTTTCCTGAAACTATTTTCTAATTTATTTGATTTTTCCTGAAAATATTTTCTAGTTCTACCATACATGCAATTAACATCCAAGACTCTTGTTATTTGCAGATAAGGCAGATCAGAAATTAAAATTCGATCAAGTATTGAATGGTTATATTGTAATTAAACAAGTGCTTGATGTTGCTTCAAATTAGATCAAGTACAAAAATTCAAGACATTTTAATTATGTTGGTTTTACTTTTCCTTTATTTTCAACAAGTGCTTGATGTAATTAAACAATGTACTGATTGATATGTAAAATGGCAGCATAAGGGCATTTTTTGGATATTTTTAAATATTTTTGTTATTTTTAGCGGTGATTTGAAAAACGTCAAGAGAAAATATATTTTTTAAAATATCACGACTTTTGTCAGCGTTTTGCAAACGTCGCTTTGCAAAGGGGCCTATAAATGCCGGGAAAGACAAAAACAATGGCGGCGCTTTGAAAACATCGCTTCGCAAATAGTGGTTGTTTCGTGTACCTGACCGGTTGAAGTCAGCTAAAGCTGACTTGGCCGTTACTTGTTTGAGCTGATAGGTCTATCTTATATTTTTTTTTAGGTGGTCAGGTCTTACAACGTTCATTCTTGGTTAGTACCAATATTTGAGTTTTACTTTTGTTTATGTAGATAAAGCTTTTCTTCAAGTGTGATGCTTTCTTGGAACGGCACGCACGCAACAAACATGACTTTCCTACAGTTTCACTTATAAGTTAAGTTTCATTCACAATATATATTTTCTTTTTTTTGTTGCACAGCTTATTTCTTTCCCTTTTGCCTTTTTGGTGTACTTGACCAGTTGAAATCAGCCAAAGCTGACTTGGCCGTTACTTGTTTGAGGCGATAGGTCTATGTTATAGTTTTTTTAGGTGTTCAGATCTCCCAACGTTTACTCTTGGTTAGTACCAATATTTGAGTTTTACTTTTGTTTATGTAGAATGATCTTTTCTTGGAGTGTGATTCTTTCTTGGAACGGCACGCATGCACAAGCATGACTTTCCTGCGGTTTCGCTTGTAAGTTAAGTTTCCTTCACAATATATACTTTGTTTTTTTGTTGCATAGCTTATTTCTTTCCCTTCTGCTTGTTTCGTGCACTTCACCGGTTGAAGTCAGCCAAAGCTGACTTTGCCGTTACTTGTTTGAGGCGATAGGTCTATGTTATAGTTTTTTTAGGTGGTCAGATCTCACAACGTTTACTCTTGGTCAGTACCAATATTTGAGTTTTAATTTTGTTTATGTAGATGAAGTTTTTCTTGAAGTGTGATGCTTTCTTGGAACGGCACGCATGCAACAAACATGACTTCCCTGCGGTTTCGCTTGTAAGTTAAGTTTCCTTCGCAATATATACTTTCTTTTTTTGTTGCACAGCTTATTTCTTTCCCTTCTGCATGTTTCGTGTAGTTGACCAGTTGAAGTCAGCCAAAGCTGACTTGGCCGTTACTTGTTTGAACTTATAGGTCTAGGTTATAGTTTTTTTAGGTGGTCAGATGTCACAACGTTTACTCTTGGTCAGTACCAATATTTGAGTTTTAGTTTTGTTTATGTAGATGGAGTTTTTCTTGGAGTGTGATGCTTTCTTGGAACGGCACGCATGCACAAGCATGACTTCCCTGCGGTTTCGCTTGTAAGTTAAGTTTCCTTCGCAATATATACTTTTTTTTTTGTTGCACAGCTTATTTCTTTCCCTTCTGCATGTTTCGTGTACTTGACCGGTTGAAGTCAGCCAAAGCTGACTTTCCCGTTACTTGTTTGAGGCGATAGGTCTATGTTATAGTTTTTTTAGGTGTTCAGATCTCCCAACGTTTACTCTTGGTTAGTACCAATATTTGAGTTTTACTTTTGTTTATGTAGATGGATCTTTTCTTCGAGTGTAATGCTTTCTTGGAACGGCACGCATGCACAAGCATGACTTTCCTGCGGTTTCGCTTGTAAGTCAAGTTTCATTCACAATATATACTTTGTTTTTTTGTTGCATAGCTTATTTCTTTCCCTTCTGCTTGTTTCGTTCACTTGACCGGTTGAAATCAGCCAAAGCTGACTTGGCCGTTACTTGTTTGAGCTGATAGGTCTATGTTATAGTTTTTTTAGGTAGTCAGATCTCACAACGTTTACTCTTGGTTAGTACCAATATTTGAGTTTTAGTTTTGTTTATGTAGATGAAGTTTTTCTTGGAGTGTGATGCTTTCTTGGAACGGCACGCATGCAACAAACATGACTTCCCTGCGGTTTCGCTTGTAAGTTAAGTTTCCTTCACAATATATACTTTCTTTTTTTGTTGTACAGCTTATTTCTTTCCCTTCTGCATGTTTCCTGTACTTGACCAGTTGAAGTCAGCCAAAGCTGACTTGGCCGTTACTTGTTTGAGGCGATAGGTATATGTTATAGTTTTTTTAGGTGTTCAGATCTCCCAATGTTTACTCTTGGTTAGTACCAATATTTGAGTTTTACTTTTGTTTATGTAGAAGGATCTTTTCTTGGAGTGTGATGCTTTCTTGGAACGGCACGCATGCACAAGCATGACTTTCCTGCGGTTTCGCTTGTAAGTTAAGTTTCCTTCACAATATATACTTTGTTTTTTTGTTGCATAGCTTATTTCTTTCCCTTCTGCTTGTTTCGTGCACTTAACCGGTTGAAGTCAGCCAAAGCTGACTTTGCCGTTACTTGTTTGAGCTGATAGATCTAGGTTATAGTTTTTTTAGGTGGTCAGATGTCACAACCTTTACTCTTGGTCAGCACCAATATTTGAGTTTTAGTTTTGTTTATGTAGATGGAGTTTTTCTTGGAGTGTGATGCTTTCTTGGAACGGCACGCATGCAACAAACATGACTTCCCTGCGGTTTCGCTTGTAAGTTAACTTTCCTTCGCAATATATACTTTCTTTTTTTGTTGCACAGCTTATTTCTTTCCCTTCTGCATGTTTCGTGTACTTGACCAGTTGAAGTCAGCCAAAACTGACTTTGCCGTTACTTGTTTGAGGCGATAGGTCTATGTTATAGTTTTTTTAGGTGTTCAGATCTCCCAACGTTTACTCTTGGTTAGTACCAATATTTGAGTTTTACTTTTGTTTATGTAGATGGATCTTTTCTTGGAGTGTGATGCTTTCTTGGAACGGCACGCATGCACAAGAATGACTTTCCTGCAGTTTCGCTTGTAAGTTAAGTTTCCTTCGCAATATATACTTTTTTTTTGTTGCACAGCTTATTTCTTTGTCTTGTGCCTGTGTCGTGTACCTGACCGGTTGAAGTCAGCCAAAGCTGACTTGGCCGTTACTTGTTTGAGCTGATAGGTCTATGTTATTGTTTTTTTAGGTGGTAAGATCTCACAACGTTTACTCTTCGTTAGTACCAATATTTGAGTTTTACTTTTGTTTATGTAGATGAAGCTTTTCTAGGAGTGTGATGCTCTCTTGGAACGGCACGCATGCACAAGCTTGACTTTCCTGCGGTTTCGCTTGTAAGTTAAGTTTCCTTCGCAATATATACTTTTTTTTTGTTGCACAGCTTATTTCTTTCCCTTCTGCATGTTTCGTGTACTTGACCGGTTGAAGTCAGCCAAAGCTGACTTGGCCATTACTTGTTTGAACCGATAGGTCTATGTTATTGTTTTTTTAGATGGTAAGATCTCACAACGTTTACTCTTCGTTAGTACCAATATTTGAGTTTTACTTTTGTTTATGTACATGGAGTTTTTCTTGGAGTGTGACGCTTTTTTGGAACGGCACGCAAGCAACAAACGAGACTTCCCTGCGGTTTCGCTAGTAAGTTAAGTTTCCTTCGCAATATATACTTTCTTTTTTTGTTGCACAGCTTATTTATTTGCCTTGTGCCTCTTTCGTGTGCCTGACCGGTTGAAGTGAGCCAAAGCTGACTTGGCCGTTACTTGTTTGAGCTGATAGGTCTAGGTTATAGTTTTTTTAGGTGGTCAGATGTCACAACGTTTACTCTTGGTCAGTACCAATATTTGAGTTTTAGTTTTGTTTATGTAGATAGAGTTTTTCTTGGAGTGTGATGATTTCTTGGAACGGCACGCATGCAACATACATGACTTCCCTGCGGTTTCGCTTGTAAGTTAAGTTTCCTTCGCAATATATACTTTCTTTTTTTGTTGCACAGCTTATTTCTTTCCCTTCTGCATGTTTCCTGTACTTGACCAGTTGAAGTCAGCCAAAGCTGACTTGGCCGTTACTTGTTTGAGCTGATAGATCTAGGTTATAGTTTTTTTAGGTGGTCAGATCTCACAACCTTCTCTCTTGGTTAGTAGTAATATTTGAGTTTTACTTTTGTTTATGTAGATGGAGCTTTTCTTGGAGTGTGATGCTTTCTTGGAACGGCACGCATGCAACAAACATGACTTCCCTGCGGTTTCGCTTGTAAGTTAAATTTCCCTCGCAATATATACTTTCTTTTTTTGTTGCACAGCTTATTTCTTTGTCTTGTGCCTCTTTCGTGTACTTGACCGGTTGAAGTCAGCCAAAGCTAACTTGGCCGTTACTTGTTTGAGCTGATAGGTCTATGTTATAGTTTTTTTAGGTGGTCAGATCTCACAACGTTTACTCTTGGTCAGTACCAATATTTGAGTTTTACTTTTGTTTATGTAGATGTAGCTTTTTTGGAGTGTGATGCTTTTTTGGAACGGCACGAATGCACAAGCATGACTTTCCTGCGGTTTCGCTTGTAAGTTAAGTTTCCTTCGCAATATATACATTTTTTTTGTTGCACAGCTTATTTCTTTGTCTTGTGCCTGTGTCGTGTACCTGACCGGTTGAAGTCAGCCAAAGCTGACTTGGCCGTTACTTGTTTGACCTGATAGGTCTATGTTATTGTTTTTTTAGGTGGTAAGATCTCACAACGTTTACTCTTCGTTAGTACCAATATTTGAGTTTTACTTTTGTTTATGTAGATGGAGCTTTTCTAAGAGTGTGATGCTCTCTTGGAACGGCACGCATGCACAAGCTTGACTTTCCTGCGGTTTCGCTTGTAAGTTAAGTTTCCTTCGCAATATATACATTTTTTTTGTTGCACAGCTTATTTCTTTGTCTTGTGCCTGTGTCGTGTACCTGACCGGTTGAAGTCAGCCAAAGCTGACTTGGCCGTTACTTGTTTGAGCTGATAGGTCTATGTTATTGTTTTTTTAGGTGGTAAGATCTCACAACGTTTACTCTTCGTTATTACCAATATTTGAGTTTTACTTTTGTTTATGTAGATGGAGTTTTTCTTGGAGTGGGAAGCTTTCTTGGAACAGCACGCATGCACAAGCATGACTGTCCTGCGGTTTCGCTTGTAAGTTAAGTTTCCTTCACAATATATACTTTTTTTTTGTTGCACAGCTTATTTCTTTCCCTTCTGCATGTTTCGTGTACTTGACCGGTTGAAGTCAGCCAAAGCTGACTTGGCCATTACTTGTTTGAACCGATAGGTCTATGTTATTGTTTTTTTAGGTGGTAAGATCTCACAACGTTTACTCTTCGTTAGTACCAATATTTGAGTTTTACTTTTGTTTATGTAGATGGAGCTTTTCTAAGAGTGTGATGCTCTCTTGGAACGGCACGAATGCACAAGCATGACTTTCCTGCGGTTTCGCTTGTAAGTTAAGTTTCCTTCGCAATATATACATTTTTTTTGTTGCACAGCTTATTTCTTTGTCTTGTGCCTGTGTCGTGTACCTGACCGGTTGAAGTCAGCCAAAGCTGACTTGGCCGTTACTTGTTTGACCTGATAGGTCTATGTTATTGTTTTTTTAGGTGGTAAGATCTCACAACGTTTACTCTTCGTTAGTACCAATATTTGAGTTTTACTTTTGTTTATGTAGATGTAGCTTTTTTGGAGTGTGATGCTTTTTTGGAACGGCACGAATGCACAAGCATGACTTTCCTGCGGTTTCGCTTGTAAGTTAAGTTTCCTTCGCAATATATACATTTTTTTTGTTGCACAGCTTATTTCTTTGTCTTGTGCCTGTGTCGTGTACCTGACCGGTTGAAGTCAGCCAAAGCTGACTTGGCCGTTACTTGTTTGACCTGATAGGTCTATGTTATTGTTTTTTTAGGTGGTAAGATCTCACAACGTTTACTCTTCGTTAGTACCAATATTTGAGTTTTACTTTTGTTTATGTAGATGTAGCTTTTTTGGAGTGTGATGCTTTTTTGGAACGGCACGAATGCACAAGCATGACTTTCCTGCGGTTTCGCTTGTAAGTTAAGTTTCCTTCGCAATATATACATTTTTTTTGTTGCACAGCTTATTTCTTTGTCTTGTGCCTGTGTCGTGTACCTGACCGGTTGAAGTCAGCCAAAGCTGACTTGGCCGTTACTTGTTTGACCTGATAGGTCTATGTTATTGTTTTTTTAGGTGGTAAGATCTCACAACGTTTACTCTTCGTTAGTACCAATATTTGAGTTTTACTTTTGTTTATGTAGATGGAGCTTTTCTAAGAGTGTGATGCTCTCTTGGAACGGCACGCATGCACAAGCTTGACTTTCCTGCTGTTTCGCTTGTAAGTTAAGTTTCCTTCGCGATATATACTTTCTTTTTTTGTTGCACAGCTTATTTCTTTGTCTTGTGCCTCTTTCGTGTACCTGACCGGTTGAAGTCAGCCAAAGCTGACTTGGCCGTTACTTGTTTGAGCTGATAGGTCTATGTTATTGTTTTTTTAGGTGGTAAGATCTCACAACGTTTACTCTTCGTTATTACCAATATTTGAGTTTTACTTTTGTTTATGTAGATGGAGTTTTTCTTGGAGTGGGAAGCTTTCTTGGAACAGCACGCATGCACAAGCATGACTGTCCTGCGGTTTCGCTTGTAAGTTAAGTTTCCTTCACGATATATACTTTTTTTTTGTTGCACAGCTTATTTCTTTCCCTTCTGCATGTTTCGTGTACTTGACCGGTTGAAGTCAGCCAAAGCTGACTTGGCCATTACTTGTTTGAACCGATAGGTCTATGTTATTGTTTTTTTAGGTGGTAAGATCTCACAACATTTACTCTTCGTTAGTACCAATATTTGAGTTTTACTTTTGTTTATGTACATGGAGTTTTTCTTGGAGTGTGACGCTTTTTTGAAACGGCACGCAAGCAACAAACGAGACTTCCCTGCGGTTTCGCTAGTAAGTTAAGTTTCCTTCGCAATATATACTTTCTTTTTTTGTTGCACAGCTTATTTCTTTGTCTTGTGCCTGTTTCGTGTACCTCACTTGGGCGTTACTTGTTGGAGCTGATAGGTTTATGTTATAGTTTTTTTAGGTGGTCAGATCTCACAACGTTTACTCTTGGTTAGTACCAATATGTGAGTTTTACTTTTGTTTATGTAGATGGAGTTTTTCTTGAATTGAGATGCTTTCTTGGAACGGCACGCATGCACAAGCTTGACTTTCCTGCGGTTTCGCTTGTAAGTTAAGTTTCATTCACAATATATACTTTTTTTTTGTTGCACAGCTTATTTCTTTCCCTTCTGCTTGTTTCGTGCACTTGACCGGTTGAAGTCAGCGAAAGCTGACTTGGCCGTTACTTGTTTGAGCTGATAGGTCTATGTTATAGTTTTTTTAGGTGGTCGGATCTCACAACCTTCACTCTTGGTTAGTAGTAATATTTGAGATTTACTTTTGTTTATGTAGATGGAGCTTTTCTTAGAGTGTGATGCTTTCTTGGAACGGCACGCATGCAACAAACATGACTTCCTTGCGGTTTCGCTTGTAAGTTAAGTTTCTCTCGCAATATATATTTTCTTTTTTGGTTGCACAGCTTATTTCTTTCCCTTCTGCATGTTTCGTGTACTCGACCAGTTGAAGTCAGCCAAAGCTGACTTGGCCGTTACTTGTTTGAGCTGATTGGTCTAGGTTATAGTTTTTTTAGGTGGTCAGATCTCACAACGTTTACTCTTGGTTAGTAACAATATGTGAGTTTTACTTCTATTTATGTAGATGGAGTTTTTCTTGAATTGAGATGCTTTCTTGGAACGGCACGCATGCGCAAGCATTACTTTCCTGCGGTTTCGCTTGTTAGTTAAGTTTCCTTTACAATATATACTTTGTTTTTTTGTTGCACAGCTTATTTCTTTCCCTTCTGCTTGTTTCGTGCACTTGACCGGTTGAAGTCAGCCAAAGCTGACTTGACCGTTACTTGTTGGAGCTGATAGATCTATGTTATTGTTTTTTTAGGTGGTCAGATCTCACAACGTTTGCTCTTGGTCAGAACCAATATATTTGAGTTTTAGTTTTGTTTGTGTAGATGGATCTTTTCTTGGAGTGTGATTCTTTTTTGGAACGGCACGCATACAACAAACATGACTTCCCTGCGGTTTCGCTTATAAGTTAAGTTTCCCTCACAATATATACTTTCTTTTTTTGTTGCACAGCTTATTTCTTTGTCTTGTGCCTCTTTCGTGTACCTGACCGGTTGAAGTCAGCCAAAGCTGACTTGGCCGTTACTTGTTTGAGCTGATAGGTCTATGTTATTGTTTTTTTAGGTGGTAAGATCTCACAACGTTTACTCTTCGTTAGTACCAATATTTGAGTTTTACTTTTGTTTATGTAGATGGAGCTTTTCTTCGAGTGTGATGCTTTCTTGGAACAACACGCATGCAACGAACATGACTTCCCTGCGGTTTCACTTGTAAGTTAAGTTTCCCTCACAATATATACTTTCTTTTTATGTTGCACAGCTTATTTCTTTGTCTTGTGCCTGTTTCGTGTACCTGACCGGTTGAAGTCAGCCAAAGCTGACTTGGTCGTTACTTGTTTGAGCTGATAGGCCTATGTTATTGTTTTTTTAGGTGGTAAGATCTCACAACGTTTACTCTTCGTTAGTACCAATATTTGAGTTTTACTTTTGTTTATGTAGATTGAGCTTTTCTTAGAGTGTGATGCTTTCTTGGAACGGCGCGCATGCAACAAACATGACTTCCCTGCGGTTTCGCTTGTAAGTTAAGTTTCCCTCGTAATATATACTTTCTTTTTTTGTTGCACAGCTTATTTCTTTCCCTTCTGCATGTTTCGTGTACTCGATCAGTTGAAGTCAGCCAAAGCTGACTTGGCCGTTACTTGTTTGAGCTGATAGGTCTATGTTATTGTTTTTTTAGGTGGTAAGATCTCACAACGTTTACTTTTCGTTAGAACCAATATTTGAGTTTTACTTTTGTTTATGTAGATAGAGTTTTTCTTGGAGTGTGACGCTTTCTTGGAACGGCACGCATGGAACAAACAATTCTTCCCTGCGGTTTCGCTTGTAAGTTAAGTTTCCTTCGCAATATATACTTTGTTTTTTTGTTGCACAGCTTATTTCTTTCCCTTCTGCTTGTTTCGTGCACTTGACCGGTTGAAGTCAGCGAAAGCTGACTTGGCCGTTACTTGTTGGAGCTGATAGATCTATGTTATTGTTTTTTTAGGTGGTCAGATCTCACAACGTTTGCTCTTGGTCAGAACCAATATATATGAGTTTTAGTTTTGTTTATGTAGATGGAGCTTTTCTTGGAGTGGGATGCTTTCCTGGAACAGCACGCATG
Source organism: Carex rostrata (assembly GCF_964058835.1). Classification (NCBI taxonomy): domain Eukaryota; kingdom Viridiplantae; phylum Streptophyta; class Magnoliopsida; order Poales; family Cyperaceae; genus Carex; species Carex rostrata. The sequence goes on from NC_135931.1 coordinate 10,620,280, forward strand.
CAACAAACATGAGTTCCCTGCGGTTTCGCTTGTAAGTTAAGTTTCCTTCGCAATATATACTTTCTTTTTTTGTTGCACAGCTTATTTCTTTGTCTTGTGCCTCTTTCGTGTACCTGACCGGTTGAAGTCAGCCAAAGCTGACTTAGCCGTTACTTGTTTGAGCTGATAGGTCTATGTTATTGTTTTTTTAGGTGGTAAGATCTCACAACGTTTACTCTTCGTTAGTACCAATATTTGAGTTTTACTTTTGTTTATGTAGATGGAGCTTTTCTTCGAGTGGGAAACTTTCTTGGAACAGCACGCATGGAACAAACAAGATTTCCCTGCGGTTTCGCTTGTAAGTTAAGTTTCCTTCGCAATATATACTTTCTTTTTATGTTGCACAGCTTATTTCTTTGTCTTGTGCCTCTTTCGTGTACCTGACCGGTTGAAGTCAGCCAAAGCTGACTTGGCCGTTACTTGTTTGAGCTGATAGGTCTATGTTATTGTTTTTTTAGGTGGTAAGATCTCACAACGTTTACTCTTCGTTAGTACCAATATTAGAGTTTTACTTTTGTTTATGTAGATGGAGTTTTTCTTGGAGTGGGAAGCTTTCTTGGAACAGCACGCATGGAACAAACAAGATTTCCCTGCGGTTTCGATTGTAAGTTAAGTTTCCTTCGCAATATATACTTTCTTTTTTTGTTGCACAGCTTATTTCTTTGTCTTGTGCCTCTTTCGTGTACCTGACCGGTTGAAGTCAGCTAAAGCTGACTTGGCCGTTACTTGTTTGAGCTGATAGGTCTATGTTATTGTTTTTTTAGGTGGTAAGATCTCACAACGTTGACTTTTCGTTAGAACCAATATTTGAGTTTTACTTTTGTTTATGTAGATGGAGCTTTTCTTGGAGTGTGACGCTTTCTTGGAACGGCACGCATGGAACAAACAAGACTTCCCTGCGGTTTCGCTTGTAAGTTAAGTTTCTTTCGCAATATATACTTTCTTTTTTTGTTGCACTGCTTATTTCTTTCCCTTCTGCATCTTTCGTGTGCCTGACCGGTTGATGTCAGCCAAAGCTGACTTGGCCGTTACTCGTTTGAGCTGATAGGTCTATGTTATTGTTTTTTTAGGTGGTAAGATCTCACAACGTTTACTCTTCGTTAGTACCAATATTTGAGTTTTACTTTTGTTTATGTAGATGGAGCTTTTCTAGGAGTGTGATGCTCTCTTGGAACGGCACGCATGCACAAGCTTGACTTTCCTGCGGTTTCGCTTGTAAGTTAAGTTTCCTTCGCAATATATACTTTCTTTTTTTGTTGCACAGCTTATTTCTTTGTCTTGTGCCTCTTTCGTGTACCTGACCGGTTGAAGTCAGCCAAAGCTGACTTGGCCGTTACTTGTTTGAGCTGATAGGTCTATGTTATTGTTTTTTTAGGTGGTAAGATCTCACAACGTTTACTCTTCGTTAGTACCAATATTTGAGTTTTACTTTTGTTTATGTAGATGGAGTTTTTCTTGGAGTGGGAAGCTTTCTTGGAACAGCACGCATGCACAAGCATGACTGTCCTGCGGTTTCGCTTGTAAGTTAAGTTTCCTTCACAATATATACTTTCTTTTTTTGTTGCGCAGCTTATTTCTTTCCCTTCTGCTTGTTTCGTGCACTTGACCGGTTGAAGTCAGCCAAAGCTGACTTGGCCGTTATTTGTTTGAGCTGATAGGTCTATGTTATAGTTTTTTAGGTGGTCAGATCTCACAACTTTCACTCTTGGTTAGTAGTAATATTTGAGTTTTACTTTTGTTTATGTAGATGGAGCTTTTCTTGGAGTGTGACGCTTTCTTGGAACGGCACGCATGCAACAAACAAGACTTCCTTGCGGTTTCGCTTGTAAGTTAAGTTTCCTTCGCAATATATACTTTCTTTTTTTGTAGCACAGCTTATTTCTTTCCCTTCTGCTTGTTTCGTGTACTTGACCGGTTGAAGTCAGCCAAAGCTGACTTGGCCATTACTTGTTTGAACCGATAGGTCTATGTTATTGTTTTTTTAGATGGTAAGATCTCACAACGTTTACTCTTGGTTAGTACCAATATTTGAGTTTTACTTTTGTTTATGTACATGGAGTTTTTCTTGGAGTGTGACGCTTTTTTGGAACGGCACGCAAGCAACAAACGAGACTTCCCTGCGGTTTCGCTAGTAAGTTAAGTTTCCTTCGCAATATATACTTTCTTTTTTTGTTGCACAACTTATTTATTTGCCTTGTGCCTCTTTCGTGTGCCTGACCGGTTGAAGTCAGCCAAAGCTGACTTGGCCGTTACTTGTTTGAGCGGATAGGTCTAGGTTATCGTTTTTTTAGGTGGTCAGATCTCACAACGTTTACTCTTGGCCAGTACCAATATTTGAGTTTTAGTTTTGTTTATGTAGATGGAGTTTTTCTTGGAGTGTGATGCTTTCTTGAAATGGCACGCATGCAACAAACATGACTTCCCTGCGGTTTCGCTTGTAAGTTAAGTTTCCCTCACAATATATAATTTCTTTTTTTGTTGCACAGCTTATTTCTTTGTCTTGTGGCTCTTTCGTGTACCTTACCGATTGAAGTCAGCCAAAGCTGACTTGGCCGTTACTTGTTTGAGCGGATAGGTCTAGGTTATCGTTTTTTTAGGTGGTCAGATCTCACAACGTTTACTCTTGGCCAGTACCAATATTTGAGTTTTAGTTTTGTTTATGTAGATGGAGTTTTTCTTGGAGTGTGATGCTTTCTTGAAATGGCACGCATGCAACAAACATGACTTCCCTGTGGTTTCGCTTGTAAGTTAAGTTTCCCTCACAATATATAATTTCTTTTTTTGTTGCACAGCTTATTTCTTTGTCTTGTGGCTCTTTCGTGTACCTTACCGATTGAAGTCAGCCAAAGCTGACTTGGCCGTTACTTGTTTGAGCTGATAGGTCTTTGTTGTAGTTTTTTTAGGTGGTCAGATCTCACAACCTTCACTCTTGGTTAGTACAAATATTTGAGTTTTACTTTTGTTTATGTAGCTGGAGCTTTTCTTGGATTGTTACGCTTTCTTGGAACGGCACGCATGCAACAAACAAGACTTCCTTGCGGTTTCGCTTGTATGTTAAGTTTCCTTCGCAATATATACTTTCTTTTTTTGTTGCACAGCTTATTTCTTTCCCTTCTGCTTGTTTCGTGTACTTGACCGGTTGAAGTCAGCCAAAGCTGACTTGGCCGTTATTTATTTGAGCTGATAGGTCTAGGTTATAGTTTTTTTAGGTTGTCAGATCTCACAACGTTTACTCTTGGTCAGAACCAATATTTGAGTTTTAGTTTTGTTTATGTAGATGGAGCTTTTCTTGGAGTGGGATGTTTTCTTGGAACGACACGCATGCAACAAACATGACTTCCCTGCGGTTTCGCTTGTAAGTTAAGTTTCCGTCACAATATATACTTTCTTTTTTTGTTGCATAGCTTATTTCCTTGTCTTGTGCCTCTTTCGTGTACCTGACCGGTTGAAGTCATCCAAAGCTGACTTGGCCGTTACTTGTTTGAGCTGATAGGTCTATGTTATTGCTTTTTTAGGTGGTCAGATCTCGCAACGTTTACTCTTCGTTAGTACCAATATTTGAGTTTTATTTTTGTCTATGTAGATGGAGCTTTCTTGAATTATGATGCTTTCTTGGAACGGCACGCATGCACAAGCATGACTGTCCTGCGGTTTCGCTTGTAAGTTAAGTTTCCTTCACAATATATACTTTCTTTTTTTGTTGCACAGCTTATTTCTTTCCCTTCTGCTTGTTTCGTGCACTTGACCGGTTGAAGTCAGCCAAAGCTGACTTGGCCGTTATTTGTTTGAGCTGATAGGTCTATGTTATAGTTTTTTAGGTGGTCAGATCTCACAACTTTCACTCTTGGTTAGTAGTAATATTTGAGTTTTACTTTTGTTTATGTAGATGGAGCTTTTCTTGGAGTGTGACGCTTTCTTGGAACGGCACGCATGCAACAAACAAGACTTCCTTGCGGTTTCGCTTGTAAGTTAAGTTTCCTTCGCAATATATACTTTCTTTTTTTGTAGCACAGCTTATTTCTTTCCCTTCTGCTTGTTTCGTGTACTTGACCGGTTGAAGTCAGGCAAAGCTAACTTGGCCGTTACTTATTTGAGCTGATAGGTCTAGGTTATAGTTTTTTTAGGTGGTCAGATCTCACAACGTTTACTCTTGGTCAGTACCAATATTTGAGTTTTAGTTTTGTTTATGTAGATGGAGCTTTTCTTGGAGTGGGATGCTTTCTTGGAACGACACGCATGCAACAAACATGACTTCCCTGCGGTTTCGCTTGTAAGTTAAGTTTCCCTCACAATATATACTTTCTTTTTTTGTTGCACAGCTTATTTCTTTCCCTTGTGGCTGTTTCGTGTAGCTGACCGGTTGAAGTCAGCGAAAACTGACTTGGCCGTTGTTTGAGCTGATAGGTCTATGTTATAGTTATTTTTTAGGTGGTCATATCTCATAACGTTTACTCTTGGTTAGTACCAATATTTGAGTTTTACTTTTGTTTATGTAGATGGAGCGTTTCTTTCAGTGGGATGCTTTGTTCGAACGACACGCATGCAACAAACATGACTTCTCTGCGGTTTCGCCTGTAAGATAAGTTTCATTCACAATATATACTTTATTTTTTTGTTGCACAACTATTTCTCTCCCTTGTGGCTGTTTCGTGTACCTGACCGGTTGAAATCAACCAAAGCTGACTTGGCCGTTACTTGTTTGAGCTGATAGGTCTATGTTATAGTATTTTTAGGTGGTCAGATCTCACAACGTTCACTCTTGGTTATTACAAATATTTGAGTTTTACTTTTGTTTATTTAGATGGAGTTTTTCTTGAAGTGGGATGTTTTCTTGAAACGGCACGCATGCAACAAATATGACTTCCCAGCGGTTTCCCTTGTAAGATAAGTTTCCTTCACAATATATTCTTTTTTTTTTTGATGCACGGCTTTTTTCTTCCACTTGTGGCTGTTTCGTGTACCTGACCGGTTGTAGTCAGCTAAAGCTTACTTGGCCGTAACTTATCTTATAAGCGAAACCTTAACTCTTTGTTCGTAGCAATATTTGAGTTTTACTTTTGTTTCTGTAGATGGAGCTTTTTTTGAAGTGGGATGTTTTCTTGGAACGGCACGCATGCAACAAACATGACTTCCCTGCTGTTTTGCTTGTAAGATAAGTTTCATTCACAATATGTCATTTCTTTTTTTGTCACACAGCTTATTTCTTCCCCTTGTGGCTGTTTCGTGTACCTGACCGGTTGAAGTCAGCCAAAGCTGACTTGGCCGTAACTTGTTGAAGGTGATAGGTCTATGTTATAGGTATTTTTTAAGTGGTTAGATCTCAAACCTTCACTATTGGTTAGTACCAATATTTGAGATTTAATTTTGTTTATGTAGATGAAGTTTTTCTTCAAGTGGGATGCTTTCTTGGAACGGCACGCATGCAACAAGCATGACTTCCTTGCGGTTTCGCTTGTAAGAAATTTTCCTTCAAAATATATCATTTCTTTTTTTGTTGCACATCTTATTTCTTCCCCTTGTGGCTGTTTCGTGTACCTGACCGGTTGAAAAGCTGACTTGGCCGTTACTTGTTTGAGCTTATAGGTCTATGTTATAGGTATTTTTTAAGTGGTTAGATCTCAAAACCTTCACTCTTGGTTAGTACCAATATTTGAGTTTTACTTTTGTTTATGTAGATGAAGATTTTCTTGAAGTGTGATTGCTTTCTTGGAACGGCACGGATGCAACAAACATAACTTCCCTATGGTTTTGCTTGTTAGACAAGTTTCCTTCACAATTTATACTTTTTTTTGTTGAACAACTTATTTCTTTCTCTTGTGGCTGTTTCGTGTACCTGATCGGTTGAAGTCAATCAAAGCTGACTTGGCTGTTACTTGTTTGAGCTGATAGGTCTATGTTATAGTTTTTTTTAGGTGGTCAGATCTCACAACGTTCACTCTTGATTTGTACCAATATTTGAGTTTTACTTTGATTTATGTAGATGAAGTTTTTCTTGAAGTGAGATACTTTTTTGGAACGACACGCATGCAACAAACAACTGTTGTGGATTGGGTTACACTTGATGGAGTGTAGTCAATTTTGTATGAGAGATCTCGTGACCTCCTATGGAAGGGGGGGACTAGGAATTTACGAGCCTTTCTTTTCGTTTCTTTGCTTTTACTTGATGTTTTGGTTTGATAATTATGACGAGATCGTTGTGTAGTTCTAATTCAAGTTTAGTATTGTGATTTGTTTGTAACTATTGAGTGTTTCTTTGGATCATGGTTGTAACATGATGATGGCTCTAGTTCGGTTAATACTTTCACATATAATATAAAATTTTGCTTCGCACTCTTTTGTTCTGGATTAGTGATAACGAATATTTGGTGTTAAAGCATGGAAGTTTATGTACTACAAGGTTTATTCAGATATCACACCGTTACATAAAGTGGCTTAAACTCTGTCAACTATGATAAAAAGGAATAAAATGACGATCTGTAGAGTCTAAGCGCATATAAGAACCAATTAAACATCTAAATTAAATCCTTTAAAAACAACATATTAGTTAACATCGCTTGTCCAAACTGATAGAAAAAATAAGACAAAATTATAAAAAATGAAAACAATGAGCAAATCAGAGGGTCATCACAGGTTTCCCACTTAGTTTTAGAAACGAATCACTCTTTTTGCTTTTGAATCATATATCTAAAAAAATACACAAGGGATGTTTTTTTTTATTAACATACACAAGGAATGTTATTTCAAAATAAAAGCCCAAAGCGTATATTATGTCATGAGAATGTGTTTGCTTACATCTTTTTAACTAATCTTTGATAAAAATAAAAAGAGATATTATTCGTTGTTACCACTTGCGAGTGAATGAAACATGGGAGAGTAGTCCTATCAGATGTTATCATCGGTTCTAAGTCGCATGGATAATTTTATAATTGTTTGGATCAGTGTTCTAAATAGCTAGCTATAGTTGTACTATAGTTTTCTTAGACCCTAAAAGTTATGGCTCTATGGACAATATATAGCTAGCTACTTAGTGCAATCGCTTATTTTTTTTAACTGTCCCACTATAGCGCTATAATCGCTATTTAAACCATTGGTTTGAATTAAGTGTATATGATTTTTTTATCATAATTGTTCTCAGGTTAAAAATGCGAGCTTATATGCAAAATTTGATATTTATTGTACTTTTGGATCTCAAAACTAATTCATAAAAAAAAGGTATCAATAAAATCTAGAATTATATATAATATTAGATTTATTTTACCCTTGTCATATAAAATCTGGATACAGTTAACATATATATATGATCTATCTTCTACTAATATGCAATTGAAATCAATATATAATAGTTGGGCCTATATGTAATATTAGTCCTTATCAGCCAAGACATAGCATGTTGGCTTTTATTGTGAAGTTATAATATTTGTCCTTGTTAGCCACCATTATAGGAACGGTTCGTCAATTAATGATAGTAGGGACTAGTTGACAGGATATGTCTGTACTAGACATAGTATCAAGAAGACCTAAAGTCAACACTCGATGCAAAAGGAGAGTAGTTCCACATTATTGTGAAGGTACAATATAATTATTGGTGTCACCTTGCTCTCGGTACAGATTCCATGTTTATGGATAGAAGTCGAAAACCGGATCAGCTGATTTTCTCGATACAAAAGGATGGTGCTTTTGGATGGGAGAAGATTAATAATCACTAATCCAGATTAGCAGTATTTTGAACTATTATTTTCTGTTTGTATGTATTTGGATTAACAAATATAACTAATTTTTGTTTGTCTTTTGTAGATTTTCTCACTATTCGACAAACCCAACAAAATGTTGGGTTATCTACTATCCTCAATCTTAGTGTTAGCTCTATTCTTGCTCTATTTCTTGTTTCATCCAAACGTTTCTAGAGAAAACGAGTTTGTATCGTCAGGTATAGCACCGAATTCCAAATAAATATGGCACGATCCCGAGCGATTGAAATTCAGTGCCTCACTACTACAGAAAATGCAATTATACACAGTTAAAAAAGCTAATGACACACAATTCTGCAACTGTGTCCGCACGTATCGTGTATAAAAAGGTCGATACATTGTACACGGTTGAGGAATCGTGCCCGATCTCTTAAAAGAAGATGCTAAAATAGGTGATTTATACACGGTCATAATAACCGTGTATAATAACAAGGGTTATATACACAATTTCTACAAGGAATCCGTGTATGATATGTGTTAACCATGCACGGCTGGTAATTACGAACTGTGTATGTTATTCTTTGTACACGGTTTGTTTTTAAGAACCATGTATAATTTCTATTTTTTCAATTTTCATTTATAATTGACTATCATCCATATTATCTAGCCATTAAACACAAATTACACATCAATAGTTCAAAACACTATTTACAAAATACATCAAATAATATTCTTCAATATCCACATTTTAACACAGAAAACAATTACATTCACTGTACAACATTCACTTAATAAGCAATATAAAATAGTTGGACCCTCATTTAATAATGTTTACAAATTTTATAAGCAGGATCAGAAAAAATTCCCAATTTTTTTGAACGTTAGAATAATCTACACATATTAAAAAAAAAATCCTATAGTTAGATATATATCCTTCAACCTTTCACAAAATAAAATATACTAGCAAAACCATTGGTGCATTGAAAAGAGCACAAACCAATTTAATTGAGATGGAATTAATAAACAGGCGACACGCTGAAGCACAGCAGCGAATCGCAGCAGCTAAAGGGGTGGTAATGAGCTAAAAAGGTGGCAATGATCTAAAATACGAAAAATACAATGGCCACAATCAATGTTATTAAATGCGATTCTTATGCGGTATGTGGAAAGTCACTACATACCGCATATACAGATTATTATTCGGACTTATGTATGCGAAATTTAAAATGAGAATTCAAATATATATGTATGTATTTGAATTTATTTTCATATAAATTCATGCAACAAATATAATGCCACAAAACACAAGATGTGTGTGTATCGGTCACTGACTTTAGTACTTCACAATATATTTATATATGTTTTAAATGAATATAAAGTGCAACCAATTTATTTCTAAGGTCTTTTGTTTTAAGACTTTAAAAAATTACAAAAAGTGACTAATGAATAAGTTGTGCATTATCAAGATAGGCCCAAAATACATTGCATTTGATAGTGCGTTACAACTCAGTGAGACGATGATGTGGCATTAAAGCTCCTTTAGTCCGGCGGTATAATGAAGATACTTTAGTCCCACAACACTAATAAATAAAATGGAACTGTTTGAGAGCCTATAAAAGGCGCTGGGAACTAATGAAAAAATTACTTGACCGGACCAAGTCTGGATGAGTAATTTATGGGTTTTGGATCAGATCCGACATGGTTGGTCTGATTTTGATCCAAAATTTTATTTAATAATTAATAAATATTTTTAAATGGATTGCATAATACAGCGGACCGAATAGCCATATCTTATGTGGTTGCTTACCGGATATGTAGGGGTGGCAATGAGTTGACAATGAGCTGCTAAAGAGCAAACTAAGTCTCACTCATAATTAGTTTTAAGTCTCATTCATAATTAGTTTGTTTGTGAATCAAATAATTAGTTTGCTTATGAATCAAGTCTCACTCATAATTAGTTTGTTTGTGAATCAAATTGAGAACTAAGTCTCACTCATAATTAGATTGTTTATGAATCAAACTGAGAGAGCGAGTTGGGATTTTAGCTCTCGAGCTAAAAAGAGATGTTATTTGTTGTTGCCACGTGCACAACACATGATCTGCTTCATTTCAGGTCCTTTTATATATATAATGAAATTATGTGGCATGGCAAATATGGTACTTGTACTAGCTAGGTTATACTAATCTTTGTCCAAATACCTCGGGTTGTTAGCTGTGGATTTGCACATTGAGGTTGCATTAAGGCGTAGTTGGTCAATTCTAAAATAACACAAAATTGGTCAAGTTAAGAATAATTGATCATTAATTTCCCAATTGTTGCTATGATACAAATTTTGTCGAATCAAGGCTTAATTTAATTCAATTTAGAAAAAATGGTAATGTCATTGTGCTAAACTGGATTTGCAGAAAGCAATTAAGCTTTATTGCACACTTGAGATGTGGTTACATATAGTTAAATAAACTATTCTATTATTAACTTACACATAAACAATAATTGGTTTAGGGCATCAGTAAGCGTGTGTGATATTGATTGTTACGTTGGTCGCGACAGCCATACCTGTGAGGGCCATAATGCCTTGATTTTGACTGTACAGTCTTGCCATATGCCGTTCTTGTTGCTAGGAAGGCCTCCCTCCCCTTTGAGAGCTCTGTATGTAGACGCATCACTTATCACCATCGTTCTCTTTGCTTTCTTGTGCTATTCTATCTCCATAAGGTTCTACGGACAGTTTGGTTTCCTCGAGGAAATGACGATAATAACCCCATGACGGTTGAGTATGTTTGTGGGCTTTTGGGAAAAGGGTTTGATCTGAATACTATTGGAAATAGACTGTTTTTTTGTTGCCATGCCCCTTTTGTTCTGGATTGTGGGTCCCATTTTGGTGTTCTTGTGCTATGTTTGCTTGATGGTTATATTGTATAATGTTGATGTGGTCACAGACAATAAAGGGGAAAACTAGGGCTAGAGCCTAGATGAGAGTTCATGGAGAAAAATTGCTTCACAGGTGCTGTGTCATGTGTGATTATTATACACTTGCAATATTTTAATTTTACAATTTCTTGCAATTGGATCAAATTAATTTAAGACAGGTTTGGAATTTTTCTTTTTCTTTTTCTGAGGATATAAAAGTAATGGAAAATTTTTCATTAGGTGTCTAGTGTGTGGGGCCCACATTGTAAATTTCATACGCTATTCTATTATTAACTTACACATAAACAAGAAAATACTCAAATTTAATTTTCTCATTCATAATAAATGCAATTACAGAAACATAATTAATTGTATATATTTATGTCACAAAATGTATTCAGTAATTCAATTACATTATCATAATTGAATTATTTTAACTGAGCAATTTTTTAACAAAGCAGTTTAACATAATTGTTTTAACAGAGCAGTTTTTTTACTTCATGCAGTGCTCGAACCATATGCGGCTGTGTTTTTATTCTACAGTATGTGCGCTGCATGAAGCCAAAACTGGTCTATTAAAATCTTTACCCAAATATGAGCATTATCTTGATCTCATATTATAGCAACTCAAATCAACTAAATTATCATAATTAAATCCATAAGCCGTAATTACAGGATACCTCCAGTTTTTTATTGATAAATTTATTATTGAGATCAAGATAATGCTCGATCGTGCCCAATTTTTGTGGTTTTGCACGGATCTCCATGAGAAATGAGAAAGGTGTCTATGACATCTTCTATAGACCTCCTTTACTCAATGCTTTTGCCTCTCATCTAATTTTATTTACTTTATGTCAGCATTCTTGAGAAAAGCCTGTATCTCTCCACCTTCTCATCGACACGTACCGTATAGGAATAAAACCTCCTTAACTACAACATCAGCCATCTCAGCTTAATACGTACTCTTCCTTAATACCCGTGCAGTGCGGAGCTGGAGCACTGCCTACAGCCTATTGCTTTCCAATTTGTGCTGGAAGCTGACGTGGCAGGAGAGGATACGAATTGCCTAATACAATTAAAGCCTGGTAATTAAGGTCATGGATTTGGCCTGGAATAATGATCAAGTCTGTCTCAGGCCTAGCTATATACTTGTTAGATACAACAAAAGACCTCAACAGCTCATAAGTCATAATGCAGAAAAAAAAATTTAATATAATCGTTTCAGAAATATTTTATTCTCATTCTGTTATGCCTAGGGGTGTTCAAACTGTTCGGTTTGTTCAATTTTTAACTAAACTGAAAAGTTTCGGTTTAAATGGTTCGGTTGAATTTTTGAATTATTTCGGTTTAAATAGATCAGTTCGGTTTAGACTTTTCAATACTGACTAAACCTAACCGACTAAATTATATTGGTTCAAGTATGATTTATATTTTAATTGGTTCAATCATCATTTTAGTTTAAATATTTTATAATATCTATATATTTTGTATAGAATTGAACAACTTGTGTATAAACATGTGTAATTTTTGTTAATAATGACACTAATAGGATTACTTTGGTTTGAACCAAGCAAACTGAAATTTGTTTCGATTTGTTCAGTTCGGTTCTTAATCGGTTTATAAGTTTAATCGATTTAGTTCAGATTTATTTTTGAAAACTGAAAAAATTTAATTTGATTATTTTAGTTCAGTTTCAACTGAACCGATCGTTTGAACACCCCTAGTTATACCTACCTCATCGGATGACGTAACGTATTTAATAATGCAAAAATGTTATTTTTTATGAATATAATGCAAAATTGTAAAGACTCCGTCAAAGTCAAAAATTTTCCGTCAGAACTGGTCGAAATGGAAAGACACGTAATGCGGTTGATCCGATTGATGTCTGGTCATCGGGTCAACCAAGAAAATAAGGACTATCACTAGGACAGATACCAATCAAATCACATAAAAAGAAAAAGTATTTCCGAGAAATGTATACATTTAATTATTTGCTTATTCCAAGTATTTTCGGTTTGCATGCTGTGTATATTTCTAAAATATTAAAAATTGTGTGGCTTTTGTTTTATTTACATTTTCCTTTGTTTTATTTTTAGGGTAGATCTTACTGCTTTTCGTTTTCTTTGGTTATTTTGGAAGCTCATTATCATGAGCTAAAAATTGCTTTTTAAATTTTCATTTGTTACAAATCTTATGCATGTAATGGATGTTATATCAATAAATGAGGGCTTCGACCTTACATATCATAAATAAATAAAAAATATTAAAATTTTGCAAAGCATGTTTAAAGGGTAATATAGGGATGTAAAACATCATGCTGTGATCAGATACATCACGGTACGATATGGCATGTGTGCTGGTTATGTATTGTGATTTTCGTGTTCTATGTTGTGATTATTCGTATCATGTGATTATCTTTTTTTTTTAAAATTAATACGCCACAACATATAAACTAGTCTAAACATCATCATTTATATACGCGACTAACATGTTGGGACCATTTCTCTAAACTTAATCGCAGCATGCCATATAATAATCTGACTTGATCACAACACGACACGTGACTCAAATCGCAACATAGGTACGAAAATTTACATCCTAAATCAATAAGTAAGATATTTTTCACTCATAAAATTAAGAAAAAAATATCTGTACCCTCAAATCTTTCAAATCTCATTTCATACTCTCCAAACGAATGCCTGAATAATTCCGAATTACCATTTTTTTAGCGAAAACACTAAATTACTTTAGGACTTCAGCTTTGAGATTAAACATTTAGCGTTTCCACCTCTAAAGTTGTGCTCCAGTTGAGGAGAAAAATGGCTCATTAACACCTTGTTTGGATGGAGAGCAGAGGAAGGGAGGGAATGGAAAGGAACAAAAAAATTTCGTTGAATCGTGTTTGGTTGATAAAATTATGTCGGAGGTGAAGGGTACAGGAGGTGAAAGGTTTAACCCTGTATCATTATAATTAATAGAATCGGTTTCTCTCCCAAATTGGAGTGTAATGGATGAAAAGAAATTTTGTTACAAATATTTTTAAAAAAAATAACACGAATGCCAACCTTATCTTACATGTATAATTCTCATACAAGATTTTTTTCTCAAACCTACAACAGTCACCGAATTTCTTATTAACCTCCTAAATTTTAATCAACCAAACAAAGAAATAAGACGGAAATGAAAGTTCAATTTATTTTCTCTCATTAATCATCTAAACACGAAGAAATTAAATATGTTAATCTTCCTTTCTATTCCATTCAATTCCCTTCTATTATTTACCTCCCATTTCTTCCTCTACTCTCCATCCAAACAGAGTGTAAAGGGAAGGAACGGGAGAAGAGGGGAAAAGCCAACAGACCGGATTTGCCTGAGATCGTTACCTTGCTCTAGAAGAAGAAAATCATAAAGAGAAAGGAGAAAAGACGTTACCTTGCTCTAGAAGAAGAAAATCAGAAAGAGAAAGGAGAAAAGACGCTACTGTAGCAAGGGTAACACTCAATACAAATCTTTCAACTTTATACCTCCCAAATCAGGGTATAAAAATCACTGTAACGAGAGGAACCGCGCACGGCTATCTCCTTCCTTCCTCTTCCTTTCTGTTCCTCTCCGTGTGAGTTTTGTGGAACACAGCCTAAAAGAAAATGTCGAATAATTCATATTAGTGATGTAATCATTACAAAGAAAGAGGCAAATACAGACAATAAATTTACGGTAATGAAATGCAAAGTAGATGGGACACAACTGGCGGGGAGCTTATTATGGGGTAGCAATTGATGGTGGTGATTGTCTAATCGAAACAGGTTACCTTTTTATGGGCTAATGATAACATCTATTCGGTCCTTGAAAATTTCCAAATTTGTTCAAGTGTCTTCTAACTAAATGTCACTTTTATTCATCAATAAATCCATCAATTTCATGATCAGTTAGGGCTAGGGGGAAAGAGCAGAACTATTGAACGTTTTTTCTTGAAGGGCGAAAATGCTGAAAAATTAATATTTTCACTTAAAAAAAATCTAAAATGCTGAATATATATATATATATAATATTTAATATTGCAAAATAAAATCAGAGTAGTGTAAGAGTTGGATGGAAGTGTTTTTGTATTCGTACTCGTGTGAATTAATCTTACTTGTATTCTATCATTTACCTTTATTAACGGATGTCAAAACAATAACGAAAGTTAGTAATAAAATTGATGAGTTTATAATTTAATAAAAAATATAACAAATAAATAATATATGAGTAGGATTAAAATGTCTTATTAATTTTGTGTCCATTATGTTCCAACATCATTGTTTCTATTTTTAAAATTTAAACAGTCGATTCGAACTACTCAATATGATCTTCATATTAAAATGTACTTGGATTGTCTTGGATACAAAATATTATATTTATATTGAAAATATTTTTGCAATTTTTTAAGATAGATATAATATCACTATGTTTATGAGAGTCTGGACCATTTATATTGTACCTCTCTAAACAATTAGTTCATATTCATATTCTTATCCGGACTTTTCTTATTTATACTCTTATCAATAAATTAATGATTATTTTCAAATTAATTCTCAACATCTCTAAGAACTAACATTTGGTCTAGTAGCAAAGACACATGGTCTCTATGTGAGATATCATGGGTTCGAAACCCAAATGGAGGAAATCTTTTGTTGTATTACAGGGATATTAAATAGTTGGTTGACTTGACCTCCAACCTTTACTCAAAAAATAAAATTCTCAATATCCCCTAATGAAAGACCTTAGGACTATATTTGCTAGTCTCCTCTTAATTACTGGAAACTCAGTCCATGTTCCTTTTTCGTCCTCTCTAATTTTGTTTTTCTGAATTTCAATTGTTTTTCTTTCCTGATTTCATATGTTGAAAGCTAGTGTATTTATTAAATCCGGGCAGGTCAAACCCAGTCCGGTCTGCCCATGCCCGTTACCCGATCGGACCGTGCCTGTGCCCCGGGTATGCGTGGGTATGAGTTTGAAACGGACCGGTCATGAAATTTAGGGAACAAACCCGTGGGAACCCGGACTGAACTACACCCGTGCCCGCCCGGACCGATCCAACCCGGCAGGGTTTACCCGTGAACCTGTGTCCGTGAGACCGTGCCCGTGAACCAGTGCCCGTGAACCAGTGCCCGGGTACCCTTCCCTACCTGTGGCCCTTTTTTTTAGATTTTTTTTAAAATTCAAATTTCATACCCCATTTTCCCATAACAAAAGCCTACCCGGACCCCTACCCGGATTTGACCCGTACCCTACCCGATTTGACCATTTTTTTCAATTTTTTTTTTAAATTCAAATTTCAATCCCTCCAAACAAAACTCTATAAATAAACCTCTCATCCCTCACAAATTTTCACATCTCTATCTCAATATTTTCATCTCTCATTTTCTCAATCTCAATCTCAATATTTTCATTATTCTCTAATTTTAATTTTATTGTTAAAAAAAATATAGTTGTTAATTTAATTCATTTTACAAATACGCAAACGCAAACGGAATTACGAAGGTATTCTCCAAGATTTTTCTGTGAGATTAAAGGTCACATTTATTTCATGTTACATTAAATTTTGTTATATTAAATTTTGTTAGATTGAAATATTGAATGTTAGATTTATTTTTGTAGAGTAATTTAAAATTTAAATTTGATGTTATATTTATTTTTGTAGATAAATTTAGAATTTAAATTGAATGTTAGATTTAGTTTATGTTAGATTTATTGAATGTTAGTGGATTGCTAAAAATGTTAGATTTAAATTTTTGAATATGTTAATTAGATTTATTTTTGAATATGTTAGATTTCATTTTTTAAAATCAAATTTATTTTTAATAGGTTAAATAAATAGGTTAGATTTATTTTTTGAATATGTTAATTAACTACATTTATTTTTGAATAAGTTAGATTTTATTTTTCAAATTTGGATTTATTTTTAATAGGTTAAAAAATAGGTTAGATTAGGTTAAATTAGGCTAATATGCAAAAAAAGGGTTATTTGGGTAAAATATACTAAAACATGTCAAAATATACTAAAATATGCTAAAATACGCCAATTGCGGTAAAAATTTGCTAAATAAGGTTAATATGCACAAAAAAACATGTTACTCGGGTAAAATATGCAAAACAAGCAAAAATATACTTAAATTTGCAAAAATACTCTAATTGCGGTAATAATGTTCTAAATTAGACTAATATGAAAAAAAGGTTACTCGGGTAAAATAGGCTAAAACAAGCAAAAATATACTCAAATATGCAAAAATATGCTAAAATACGGTAATTACGGAAAAATTTTGGACTAAAAAATTCAAAAAAAAATTAAAACTAATTGCTACCTTAATTATCACAACTTCCAACTAATTTGGTACCTATATTAGCACTAATTTTGGTACCTTAATTAATTTATCCTAATTACAACTAATTAACACTAATTACGATAAAATTTTGGCCTAAACAATTCAAAATAAAAATATAACTAACTTTAGTACCTTAATTATCACTAATTACAAATAATTTTGGTACCTACATTAACACTAATTACTATTATTCGGTATCATAATTAATTAACCCTAATTATAACTAATTAACACTAATTAACCCGTAACATATCTAAACTAAACATCTATTTAAGCAATCAACAATTTGATCGAGTCAGGAAAATCAACAACCCGGCTCGATAACTAATCAATTTGATCAAACACAAGAAATTTCGAGAGAAGGGTTACCTTTACCTGAGAGAGAGGAAAATCACAAGGAAGGCAACCCGCGCGGGGAAGAGAGAGCTCGGGTGCTTTCTTCTTTCTCCAAGAAGAGACGAGAGAGAGGGGAAGGATTTTGGAATGGAGGGGGCGGGTTAGGGTTTTGGAATAGAGGGGAAGGAGGCGGAGCAAGAGAGGAGGCGGCTGGGGTTTCGGTGGGGGCTGCGGGTCAGTGAGCAAGAGAGATGGCGGGTTTGCACTTGGAACGGTAAAAATCGATTTGGCTTGCACTTGGAACGACTGGGTTTTCACGGATAGAGAAGGCAGAGCGGACGGGTGGGGAAGAAGAAGGGATCGCTTCAAGATCCGTGCTGGGCATGACTCTTGGACGTGGATTTAATTTAAACCCCGGGGCGCAGAAAAAATCTGCGGGGCGAAATTTTAATTCCTGGGCGCAGATATTATCTGCGGGGGGAATAAAAATTCCCGAGCCCGAATATTTTCTGCGGGGGATATTTTTAAAATTTCAGTTGGAACCTAGGTATTTTTAATAAAATAATTTCTTTTTTGGATATTTTTAAGAAAATCGGCCAAAACCAAATAGTTTGATCACCACTCTTAGACTGAAGGAAGAAGGAATGGTGGGGTCTGAATTTTGAATATTCGGTTCAAGAGGGAGTGATCGAATCAATAGTTCGGTCACTCCATTTTTTCAGTTTACGGTATTGTCATTAGTGTAAAGGTGTAACAAAGGGTGTACTGAATAATTGATTTCATTATCTCACACTGAACTGAATTAATAGTTTGATCCTTATTATTTTTTAAGATAAAATATCGTCAAAAAATTGTTTTTACAACCAATTTCTTAATTTCTAAAAAAATATGCAAGAAACGGATACCGGATCCAAGTACATGAATTTCCTCTTCTAGGAAAGTATATGAAACTTGTAGAGATATTTGGTTTGTTGGGTCCGTTGTCAATCTATCCGACACAATACGCAATGTGGTGGCAGTCTCCATCCCCCACGACAAAGAAAAATGTGATCAGAATCCGCGTCGGATCCTCTGCGGCGGTACTGATTCTCATATCCTGTGGCTAGTCAGTGACCATTCAAGGATCTTCCCATCCTTATAAACCCTACAATTCAGAAACTTGCCACAGCATGTAATTTATATCGGCCACAGACTAGAGGAGACTGAGAGTATGTCCAATTGTTGATTGTGGAGCACTTATATTTAGTGTGGGAAAAATGAAATGGCGGAGCCGGTTCTGTCACGGAACGGCACAGCACGTGTTACTGTTCCGTGCCGTGATTCGCGTGTTGTGTGCCATGTTTATTCGCGTGCTGTGACCACCCCTTGACATTTTGGTCACGACACGGCACGCGAAAGATCCAGGCACAGCATGGCACGTAATCACGCGAGTCACGTGTAATTAGAACCGTTAGGTCTTAATCAAATGGTGAATCTTGAAGAAACTAACTTAAATTATGAAAAAATAGTTAAACGTGAGAAACGTGATTAGTTACGTTTGGACACGGCACGTGAATAGTCATAGCACGCGAGTCACGGCGTGACTCGCGTACCGTGACCACCTCTTGACAGTTTTGTCATGGCACAGCACGGGCCACTGTTCACTTGGTCACAACACAGCACGGCATGAGACCAAAGTCACGGCGTGTTAGTCACAGCATGACATGACACGTTTTTTCCACTCTACTTATATTAAACTTTGCTATGGATGTATAAACACAGGAATTCATACCCGGGGAACTCGCCGGTACCGGACAAGGAAATATTATAGAATCAGTGAATTTGGACCATTCTTTTAAGTTCTGCACGAATCTTAAAGCACAAATAATATTGGCTTCCTTGAGTTAATATGTAAAATTATGAGTCCCACTGTCCGATATATACTTGTCCTGAACACAGTGCCTTAATTACAACAAACTAATTAAAAATGTACAAAGAAAAAGTTTCAATGGCGCAAGGTGTTAGGTGTTAAAGTAAGATGCTAAGTCAAAGGGAACCACAATAGTTAAGAGTTACAAACCAGGCCCTTACTAAACATAGATATGACCTGTAAATTACACTTTTGTTTTTTCTTTCCTCTTTGATATTTTTTGATAAAATAAATTCAATATGTGAACTTTTTTATATTGCAAGAATTGTCGATTAGAATATTGTATTTCTTTAACATACCTTAGAATATTATCCCATCAAATCATTACATTTGAATATTTACCAAGCTAATTTCAAATTTATAAATATTTCTCCAAAATTAGTTTGAAGCTAGTTATGTCACATTAAAATCTCATTACAAGTGTATTGAACATAATTGCTTTGTGATGATTATATATTTTTTATTGAAAATACTTTAAAGCAGTTGTTCTGTCATTAAATAACTGAAAATACATCATACACATTTACAGCACAAAATACATCTCTGACGTCAATTTGAGAGTGGATATATGTTTTGGATCCTAAAGTAAGTCAATTTTTTTAGTTTTGATACGGACTGTTCATTCTGCTTGAACACGAATATTAAAGGGGCACATGCATTCACCACGGACCGATCGAATTGGTTGAGTTACTTTAGGAGATACGGACTCGGTATATATTAGTTATTTGAGGAGGGTTAAAATGCACCCTCTTTTTGTGCTCCTAATGTGCACCCTCACCTCATATTTTCATTTTCAAAATTCAAATAGTCGGTTCAAACCTTCCAATGTGTTCTTCATATTAAAATGTGCATGAAGACCAAATTTTATATTTTTCGAAAAAATTTTACTATTTTTTTCAGAATTTTTGATTAAACTAAACAATAGTAAAATATTCAGCAAAGTAATGATTTTCAAAAATTCTGAAAAAATAGTAAAAAATTTCCAAAAAATGTAAAATTTGGTCTCCAAGCACATTTTAATATGAAGAACATGTTGGAAGGTTTGAACCGACTATTTGAATTTTGAAAATGAAAATATGAGGTGAGGGTGCACATTAGGAGCACAAAAAGAGGGTGCATTTTAACCCTCCTCTAGTTATTTTGAATTTTGAAACTTTCTAGATTAGATGTCATCCTATAATAGAATTATATATTTTATATAACTAAAGTGATTAAATTAATGGAGACAAATTAAATTTATTAAGCACAGCTAGTTATATTTCGGCCAATTCAACTATTATACTAAAGAAAAATAAAACCAAAATTATAAGGATTAATTGCAAGCAAATGTAAACCAACCACCGGACGACTTTGTGCTTAATTAGCTAGGAATTCTCAAAAAATAAAAATAAAAACATGTTCAACATTAAATTTTTAATCTTGCTCTTTAGACGTTGCAAAAGATGGGTTTCTAATTTCTTACTTTCCAATCAATATTCAATACAACATATGTAATGGTATGTAACGTGCAGAAGTTAAATTGTTTTCTTATTAATAGAAATGCATTGGAGCTCTCCATTCCAGAACCTAATGGACAACCAATTCAACAAAGAGAAGCAACATGCAGTACTAGTTGGTTCTATTATGATTAAATTGATATCTCTTTAATTATCACAGGATTAATAATGTTACCATCATTAATCTACGTACATACTAATTTTATATTGATTGATTAGTGTTCCTTCTAATTATCAAGTTTAGAGAATTTTTAGAGCATTTATTAATTTTATAAGAGTTTATAAGAGTTTCACAATTGAAGTCCTCAACTCAAATAATTATATATTTAATGATACGATACTTAAGAAACAAATATTTTATTCACATCGATCCCTTTCTTAATTGTTTAATAAAAAATGATTGATCTACTCCAATGACTTTAGATCAGATCGAATGTGCACCATATTAAAAATGTATTTAATTTTAAGCGCATCTGAATGAACGAAGCTGGCTCAAATCATGTCTATTATTAGATAATTAATAATGAATAGGAACAATTTATTTTGAATTTTACAACCTTCATTACGTAATTCTCTATTAGAACTATATATTTAGAAGATATTTATTGTATATAACTAATTAAGGTGATTAAATTAATGGAACCAACTCATTGTTAAAAGGAAGAGCTAGTAATTTTTGGGCCAATTGATAGATCAATAGCACATATTAATTGGTCCGTATTATAGATCAATAGCATATGGTCTTGATCATGCACACTCCACAATATATCTCCACTCAGTATTTTATTATTATTGTTTGGTAAAGTGCCCATTATGAAATAAATAAGACAATATGCAAGGTGAATATTGGGCCCCGAAACAAATTAAGCCCATAATTAGGTCCAATAAAATTTTAAGCAGTGCTCACTAATTGTTAGTAAAAACTTCATTTTCAATTTCATAGGATCGATGATCCGTTAAACACCATTTGGCCCAAGCAAATTGCCAACACCTAATTTCGTTAGAGTACAATAATAAATTTATTATAAGTTTGTTTTTTATTTTTATTGCAAGAACTTCAGCAAAATGCGAACTTCATGCGGACGGATCCAATCTGAATCCTTTATTTACATTTTGTTGAAGGTAGCTAGATGTTGATTGGCTTCCCTTTCTTCTAACATTATTATTAAATGTTTCCATGACAAGCATCAACTACAAGTGACACAATTTGTGTGATGTATCTATTTTCTGGGAAATTCCTTTTATCTCTTGGAAGAGTCTTCAACTCGGGCAACCAATACGATACATAATCCCCATCTTCATCATACGTCTTTGCCTATATATATAACAACAATTAATTAAATCCTTAATTAGTTACTATAATTCTACCATATCTCATCGCTTTTATCTCAAAAAAGCTTGATAACATATAAGAAGCCTCTTGTTGCCTGCTTAGGGATGCTGAAATAATGATTTTCTCTTGGGTCATTACCATAGAAGGAAAGATCAATATCGGTATCGGGATCGGTCCCAGCCTATACTGATTCCGAATCGGTGTATCGGCAGGTACCGGCCAATTCGGCTCGAAAAATCAGACTTTTTGGCCACAAACTTGTTTTACAATATAAATATAGGAAAAAATTGATAATAGAAATAATTTGTCAATAATTTATGTTTAGATAAATGATTACAATCAAATAATCCACTAATACAATATAATACAAGCATTAAAACTATAAACACACTCTTTCACTGTCAGAAACTTTGTTGTGCTGGCTAGATCACTTCATCGTCGTCTATATTATGATAAAAATGGAGATATTATTATCCGGAACCAAAAAAAGAAGACATTGTAGATTCAAATGAAGGATTGTTAATATTTCATATCCATATGCATATGGTGGCTGATTATACCCCCCACTAAACCTTATGTACTCAACATCTCATCATAAGAAATAACATTTTGACGTCTTGTTAGGTCATTAATATTTTTAAATCGCGTTTCTCATAGTTCAATTTATGAGGTAGGGCCCTATGGTTGTTCTCTGTGCTGATTAATCATGAGTTTTCCTCTATTTAACCACGAGTTCTCCACTATTTAATCACGGGTACACAGTGGATGTGCATAGTTCATTCTGTTTAAGTTGAATAATGACCAATATCATACCAGAATGGCAGAAATTGGACGAAAAGCACAGAATCCGCAGTATCGGATTAGTATCGGATCGGTCACGGCCGATACAGATACTTCCTTCTCACCGGGAAACCCTAGAGGGGAAGAAATTCTCTTATGTAATCCCAATGAAGCCGATCAAAAGCTTTTGCTAGATTCACCTTCAACCAAAATTCCGAGTTCTTATAATATTTTTGTTTAAAAGAGTGAAGCACCTCCTTGAAGAGAATCACATTCTCAGAGATATCAGTGATGAGAGATGAAAGCGCATTGAGAGTCAGAGATCAGTGATGAGATGAAAGGTCTCATTCGGTTTGACAGAATTTTAGAGATAGCTTGTACGTAGGTCACATTATAGACAGAAATTGGCTTGAAATGGGAGACTTGCAATGCACTCTCGGTTTTGGGTATTAAGATCAAATTAGATCTAGCTACAAGTGAACTCTTTGAGCCTCTTTGAAAAAAAGCTGTTACTTCGGCCCTAATAGCTGGCCCAAAATCCTTCCACCTATCTTGCAGCAATTTCCCATTGAACCCGTTTTGGTATTCTAAATATGTCAAATATGTTTACATGTTTCAAAAGCAAACAAATATAAAAATTAGCATATTTTTTCCAAATTGAGATAACCAATTGATCTTTGAAAAAACTTGTATGATTACATGATAACTAGAAATATAGAATTAATGTTAAAAAAATTACCTCATATTTGACATATTTAGAGGATCAGAACATGCCAAACTATATATTTGTCAGCTTCTGATCAGCCTATTCACATAAGAAAACAAATACCTGTTTATGTTACAAATGAAATACTTGAATCCCCATATCTTCAAATCAAACGAAAGACATGGTATTAATTTATACTCACAGCGAGAAAATTTTCATTAAAAACCTCCAAACGATAGTTTTTTTTTATATTCGGCCGAATATATTTTTCCGCATATTATCTATTCAGCCGAATATTTTCAAATAGAGAATAAGAATCCGAATAAAAACAGAATATGAACCGAATATTTTCGAATAGAGAATAATAATCTGAATAAGAATCGAATAAGTTATAATTTCATTTATTTAAATTTGAACTTATATTTTATTTATGCTTATTTGTAGTTTTGTAATTTGTACTGTGGATTGTTAACTTATTCTAATTTGTGTTATGTTTTATTTATTTTTATTTGTAATGTTTATCTATGTTTATTAGAGTTAATGCCTATGATTTTTCATTTGAAAATTCGAATATCCGGCCGCATACTGTATATTCAATATTCGGTGGCTTTCCGAATATCGAATAAGAACCGAATATTAAAACACTGCTCCAAACGATAACATATAAGTCACCTGTGAGACAATTTAAGAAAAATGTAAAACAACAAACACGAAAACCAAATATTGCAACTTTTAGAATTCACATCTAAAGCAAACAATAAATTTCAAAATGAAAACCTTGTCTTTTCACTAGTGGAAAACTTAGAATTAGTGTCGGCTGTTTATGGGTATTAGTGCCGGACATTGGGTGATACTAATGGAGCTGATACTAATACTTTGTAAATGACCGACACTAAAAGTAAGGCATTAGTGTCGGCTATTTAATAAAAAGCCCACACTAAATGTTTTTTTAAAAAAAAAAATTTAATATTTTGCCAGCATCTCCACTAGGCTTTCTATCTCTGATTTCTTTGCAGATTTAATCAGAGTACAAATAAGCTAATAAACAAACTATCAAAAATTCTTAAATTATCTTAACAAATCTCTGGAACTGTACCAGTATAGTTTTTACAAACCAAATATACCTGACAGTACGCAAATCAGCCCCTAAACTTTACCAAAACAGCCTGACACTAAGCAAATCAGCAAACTATATGTCTGTCATATTGTCGTACAAAACAATTATAAAATACCTTTGGATATATGCCATGTTCATTCTGGGGACAGTTCTTGCTCAAGTGCCCTGATTGTTTGCAGATAAAGCAGCTCGCAAATTTTGTACCACCTAGAAATAGACCATTGCATCATTACACAGCAATCAAACCTCTTAATAATAACAATTTTAACACAAACCTTATTTCTCTTCCACTGTCCTTCTTGGGGCAGAGCTTGGTGTCGTCAGATAGAGGGGCGGAGGTGCAATGCGCCTGGTGTCGCGAGAGAGAGAGGCTGAGGTGCGATGCCTGGTGTAGTCACTCAGAGTGGGCACGAGAGAGAGAGACGGAGAGGGAACCCTAAGTGAGCGGCGCAAAATGAGAGAGAGAGATGGAGAGGTAATTTATTCGCGTAGGAATGGAGGGAAGGAGAATTTGACTTATTAGTGTGGGCTGTTTATAAAGAGCTGACACTAATAACTGACAATTAGTGTCAGTTTTTTATAAACAGCCCACACTAAAGTATTAGTGTCGGCACGAGCCAGCTCGGTCGTTAACGAGCTATTTAATATACATAGTTTAATAGTTTAATCGGATTCGTTCACTTCAGATTGGGGATATTATGGTCTATGGATGTTATAGCCAATATTATGGCAATTGCACTTTGGACTGTGTTTAAGTTGATTGGTAATTTTGTATGGAATGTGTGTGAATTAATTATAAGCAATTAAGTTACTTTATATGAATTTGTTTGATTTGGTATGCATGAATTTAATCTGTAAATATGTTTGTATGAATTTAAAATTTTGATATATTTGTATGTATGAATTTAGCTGTAAAGTTAATTTATAGTAGTTGATTTGATTACAATTTAATTAAGAGTATTCCTCAGTAATTAGTCATATAAATATTATTTTATTTTAGTCATAATTAATAAGATGTGTTATGAAAATTTAAGATATAGCATAAAATAAAATATACAAATTTATAAATCAGCCAAGCTAGTAACAAGCTAGGTCGGCTCGCTCGAACAAGCCACGAGTCGGTCTTGAGCAATAGTTTTAGCTCGGAACCTAAAATTCAAACTCGCTTTCTCAGCTTGATACACTAACAAGCCGAATACGAGTGTGACCTAGCTCGCTCTTTAACTGCTCGTTGCCACCTATAGTACTGAATCCTTAAGAGCTTAAGGAGCCTTAATCTTGTCTAGCCGAACCGGGTCTATAAGCCTATCAGCTATATTATATATGATAATGATACCACTCAATTGACAACTAGAATACTACGGACGGTTACTACACCATCTATCAGAGTGCGTATAATCCTCTGAGATATCTCAACTTTGAAGTTGTACCAACGGACGCTAGTTGCGAAAAAAGATTATCGTTGATGTAATTCAAACTGTCTGATCCTAATCTAATGGTAAAAATGAACCCCGCAAGGATCCTCCTGATCTGGCACTTGTAGAGGTTTCTTTACCAAGAATTGCAAACTCACCGAAATGAATTCTGGACCTGGTCGGTTGAAATTGTATAGATTTTATTCATTTAAGATTTGACGTTTTAATTAAACTGGACAGTATACTAATTAATAGTCACTGCTTGTCCATGTGTCTGATTTTATTTTAAAAAATGATCTAGTAAAACTATTTAATGTTTATTAAGAGGGTTTAAAGAGTAAATATATTAACAATGTTGTATATCTTATCTATCTATCTATCTATCTAACTGTCAATTCACCTCCTTCCTCTCCTCTTTCTAGCAAAAAATCGAAGAAAGACTTGTATATATATGCTCGATGATTGAATTGTTTATTTTTGTAAAGCAAACGGCAACTCGACACAAATGATCTATCTTACCTATCTATCTATCTATCTATCTATCTATCTATCTATCTATCTATTTGTCCATTCACTTTCCTCCTCTCCTCTTTCAAGCAAAAAAGAAAAGAAAGGCTTGCTATATATATGCTCGATCATTGAATTATTTATTTTCGCAAAGCAAACGGCAACTCGACTCGACTAGTTATATTATTAAAAACAACATTTAGACAATAGCAAAATCAGATTTTAATATTATAATTTAATTAATTCGTACAAGATAGAGTAAATTAAATTAATATAAGACTTTTAGACGCTACGATATGTGTTTTCCTTTCCACCAACCAATGCATTAATTTTATCTGTACGAACTACTTAATTAATTAAACTTCTCAACCTGTACGTGCCTGTGATGAGAAATCGAAAAGAAAGGATCAAGTACATGAATTAATTAAGACCAAAGTGAATGACAATCAATGTATACAATTAATATCGATGTATTTAATTATATGATATAGATTTATTATTAAATTAATATTAACAAATCAATGCGATTAGGTTTACCTGGACTGGACTGGAGAGAATAAAATCTTTAATTTCCAGAAACAAACTCCTGGCCCTATATCTTGTTAAAGGAGCTCCTAGCTAGCGCTTTTTTCAAGAGACGATTACGGTCCGCATGTATGTTAAATTGTTTCTATATAAGGGTGGCAAAAAAATTCGTAGCTCGTGGCTCGATCGTAATTCGGCTAGGCATTAATTTATAAATTTGTATGCATTTTGTGTGCATTTTATACTGTATAGCTCAGTTCAGCTCGATCCAAAAAGTTTGTAGAATTTATTTTCTTCTTAAAAAAAGATCTAGACAGAGTCAGCTCATCAGCTCGCGAGCTAGCTCAGGCTGACTTGTCATGAGTTCAAGCTTAGGTTTTAACTCGGATGCTCTAGATTTAGCTCGCTAGATTATAGCTCGGTCCATAATTAACAAGCCGAGCTAGGGCCTAACTTGGACCGAGCTAGCTCGTTGACACCCTTATTTCTATACATAGTTGCAGAGAATAAGGATTCATGCTATGTGATGTGATACATTTCAGGAAATCTAATAGTTACTTGCAATTTTCTTTTTTAAGGGATCCCATATATGATCATGATCCCATCCCCCATCTTTTTTGCAGGGCTGAAAAGTAACTAGCCATTTCTTCCTTATAAATTATATATGCATACTAAACAATGAGCATACCGAATTAAAAAAAAAATGAAGCTATATATGATCTTCAAGTTTTGAAATTAATCAAAATTGAATGGAGTTCAACAATCATAAAATGCGTTAGTAGGATAATTCATTTCCACTGTTTATTCCTTTGAGATGAATATCAACATGTCTTGGATTACAGTTTAAATAGGATACCAAGTAAACCAAATATTAGCAAGTTTCTTTTTGGTGTTAGTATTAACACGATTCATATCTTTGTTTTTAAAATTCTATTGAATTATAGTAACAGGATTCATATTTGTTAGGTAGTTGGAAAATCACTCCTCTTGGATGGTCCAGAAATTTTTTGTTTCTAATTGCCTAAAAAGATAGTAAAAATATTTCGAAAAATATAAAAGTTGATCTTTAATTATATTTTCATATGGTAGTAATGTTGAACGGTTTAGATATTTAAACTTTGATAATGGAGATATGAAATCAATTCACATACCAATCCGCACATTGCAATGTACTAAAGATCGATATTGAGATTCTTTTTTTTACTTACACATTTCGCTATATTGGGAAACTTTACAAACTAATACTTTCGAAAAAAATCAAACAAAATACCCTCTCTAATTTTGTTGACAGAATACCGCCCTCTCTCTCTCAATTAATGTTACCCTTAATTATTTTATTTATTTAAACAAAGAACATGCAATTACCAAAATTTACTAATTAGTTTGTGAAATTACTATTAAAAAACTAATATTCACGGTGCATTTTTTAAAAGTATATATACAAAAACATCTAGTTATATCTAGTATCAATACATTTTTTTTTTATATATTTTCGTTAAAGTCTACCCACTGTTCAAACTAAAAAGAGAATAAAAAATTATATTAAATATCAAGTTTTACATAATTTTTAAATTAAAAGATGTTGATGCAAAAAAAAAAAAACTGAGAAATTACTTACTTTTATTCCCAATCTAAAAAAAAATTATAATTAATATATAATCCAAATAAATTCTAAATAAAAACTGGAACATTGGTGCTTTTGTAGATTTATTAGTGAGTTACTAAGATTGTATCGAAATCGAATAACTTAGAAACATGGCCTATAAAAATTAGTCTGCTTAATTTATTGAAAAAACAGCGCTGAAAACATTGGTTGAAATATTTTGAGATATGTAGTTGTGATTTTGTTTGTTTGTTTGTTTAATTATGTCGGATTTGATTGTGTAGAGATTTAGTTTACAATATTTAGGTGACTGATAAATGACTTTAATGCATAGACTAGCGGTAATAAAGCGAAAACACACTAGTACAAAAAGGTTAATTACTAACATGTTATTAGTCACAGTTCCGAAATTTTTTAATGAACCGTGGGTAATCAAGGAATTGAGATGGTCGGAGGACATATATACACGGTTGGACCGTGGTTGTTGTGGTTCAAAAAACTTTACCGTGAGTAAAGAATGAGGATTCTATTTACCCACGGCTTGATTGGATGAACCGTGGCTAATGAGGTGTGAGTAAAAAAAAATTCGCTATTTAACCATGACATGGATCGGTGAGTAAAAGGGGTGTGAGTAAAGGGGTGTGGCAAAATGTTTGAGCCGTGGGTAAAGAATGAAATAAAATTTTGGTTCCGTAAAAAGATAAAACTTCTTATTTTAAAAAAATATATGATTATGATCTAATTGGATAAGTAAAATGAACTGTTACCAAATCTAGCTACACGTGTCACAGCACATCTTTATTTAGACTTAGGTGTTTATGTGCTAAATTTTAAAAAATAAAATACAATATATATGATTCATTCGTATATATCATGTCATGTGACATAAATAAATAAAAGAAATTAATGACTTTGATATTATAGCAAAGAAGTAAATAGAACAATTTTCAAAAATAATAAATTAAGAAAAAAATTACAAAATGGGTCATGACCCATTTCAGTAAGAAAATATTTATCTAAATATATATATTTTTTGTATATGTCAGATTTTTTTTTTGTATTTTGGTTATTTTCCCATTTTATGTAATTATTTTTGTAATATGACAAAGTTAATTTTGGAACAAAGTTGCTATTTTTCACCCTCTCATACTTTTCATAGTATTTTTATAAAAAAAAATTCTAAAACTTAATGAATTAAAAAAGGCTTTCATTTTTAACATATAAAGTCCTATATAATTAGAGGGACTAATCAAGTTGTCTTTTATTAATTGGTGATACACAGAGTAAATTTGTGAAGAAAGGTGATTCTCATTATTGTAAAGAAAACTACCATTATATTTCACGGTGAGTTCCTCATTAATTTTCATTATTTTAACTTTTAGTCGGAATATTTTGTCTTCTTCATTTAAAACTTGTTATTTCCAATTAAATTGGCTTGCATTGGTAATTGATAATACCAGTAAATTTGTAAAAAAAAGGTAGTTATCATTAAAAAAAAAAAACCACCATTAGATTTCATGGGTGAGTTATTCAATATTTTTAATTAGTGTTTTAATTTTTAGTCGGAATTTTTTTGTATCCTCCATTTAAAACTTGTTATATCTAATTAAATTGACATGTATTTGTAACTTTTATTTTTTTTTATCAATAATTTTTTAATCTGCACAAAAAAAGATATTTTCATATATTTTTTTGTTAGAAAATTCACCTTCCAGTTCTCAAAATAAATAAAATAAGAAACAAAAAAATATATAAATTTGTGCAAACATCCAATGAGAAGAAGAAAATAAATATATCGTAATTTTGGAAATGTGACAAATTAATTTTGCCAATATAATATATCACTAATTTTGGAAAATATAATATATCGTTAATTTTGGAAATGTTACAAGTTAATTTTAGAAATAAAATATTTTGGTAAATTTAGGAAATATAATATATATATATATTTGTATTTTGGTTCTTGGCCTATTTTATGTAGTTATTTTTGTAATATGACAAAGTTAATTTTGGAATGAAGTTGCTATTTTTCACCCTCTCATTTTTTCCAAAAAAAAAAACGAATTGAAAAATATTTCTATTTTTAACATATAAAGTCCTATATAATTAGAGAAAATGATCAAGTTGTCTTCTATTGGTGATACACAGAGTAAATTTGTGAAGAAAGGCGATTTTCATTATTGTCAAGAAAACTACTATTGGATTCACAGGTGAGTTGTTCAATAATTTTCATTGTTTTAACTATTAATGGAGTTTTTTTTCTTCTCCATTTAAAAAAATGATACCATTTTCCTTATTTCTCATACGAGTATGTGTTCGTACGGATAGTTGATGTGTATCTTGCAAAAATGCTGTCAAACTTTCTTAAATTCAAAATCTGTTCATATGTGTTCATTACTGAGACAAATTAGTATTCAAAGAATGGTTTACGATTGTTGATCTGTCCATGTGTAATTCCTAAATTAAATACTTGAGGGTCTCTAACCATATTAAATTTCAATATTATATTATAGATGGATCGAAGTTGGATGTATGGAATATCACGTACTAGTGCTAAATATTTAGTCGGTGTGGAAGAGTTTATAAAAGTTGCTGAGACTCATAAGGAGCAAAATAGACATCACAATATCGTGTGCCCTTGTAAAGATTGTAAAAATTTTCAATGGCACTGTACCGCTGATGTTAGAGATCATTTGATTTGTCGGGGATTTAAGGAAAACTACACTTGTTGGATACGACATGGGGAGAGATCTGGAGAAACTAGTACCAGTAAAAATGTTGAGCAAGACCGTGATCAGAATGAATCGGATGATATGAACTTTATTGGTGTTGATCACATTGAAATTGATTTCGACAATAATGATGAACTGGACATCAGTAATGATGAAATGGATATTAATAATGAAGATTTGGATATTGATAGTGATGAATTTGATATTGATAATCATGATAATATTGAACAAATGTTACATAATGTGGAAGATCATTTTGGTGATAATTATCAAGAATTTGAGAAATTATTTACTGCATCCAAGGAGAAGTTGTATCCAGGGTGTACAAATTTTACAAAACTCTCGGCCGTGATGAAATTATTTGACTTAAAAGCAAGTAATGGTTGGAGCGATAAAAGTTTCACATCTTTATTAAAGGTTTCAGGAAAAATGCTCCCACAGGAAAACGAGTTACCTGATTCGGTATATCAAGCAAAAAAATTGGTGTGCCCCATGGGTCTAGAAATTGAAAGAATACATGCATGTCCCAATGACTGCGTGTTGTACAGGAATGATTATGCAAACTTGCATGCTTGTCCAATATGTGGTGCATCGCGGTATAAAAGGAAAGACCGGACAAATGGTAATTATGATGATTTGAAAAATGGACCTCCGGCTAAAATGTTATGGTATTTGCCCATCGAACCCAGATTGAAACGGTTATTTTCAAATGCCAAAGATGCAAAATTATTGCATTGGCATGCCGAAGAGAGAAAAAAAGATGGAAAACTAAGACACCCCGCTGACTCTCCTCAATGGCGAAACATTAATAGAATGTTCAAAAAATTTGGAGATGATCCGAGAAATATTCGATTTGGACTCAGTACAGATGGAATGAATCCGCATGGAAACATGAGTAGCCGACATAGCACTTGGCCAGTGCTTTTGTGCATCTATAACCTTCCTCCTTGGTTATGCATGAAACGCAAGTACATAATGATGTCATTACTAATTCAAGGACCCAAACAACCCGGAAACGACATTGATGTGTATCTTGCGCCATTGATTGAGGATTTGAAAAAAATGTGGAGTCAAGGCATAGAGGTGTATGATGCGTACAATAATGAGCAATTCACACTACAAGCAATGATATTTTGCACCATAAATGATTTCCCGGCGTATGGCAATTTGTCTGGGTATAGTACAAAAGGAGCAAAGGCGTGTCCTATTTGTGAAGATGACACACAAGATTTGTGGTTGAATAATTGTAAAAAAAATGTGTTCATGTGACATCGTAGGTTTCTACCAAAGCATCACCTATATCGTAAGCATAAAAAGACATTTAATGGGAAGGTTGAGTATGAAGTAGTTCGCCCACCATTAGAAGGGAAGGAGGTATATTCGCGGGTTAAGAATCTTAATGTTGTACTCGGAAAAGGTGGTAAATCCGTCCAGAAACATATTTGGAAAAAGAGATCTATTTTCTGGGATCTACCATACTGGGAGCATTTACAAGTTCGACATTGCCTTGATGTCATGCATATTGAAAAAAATGTATGTGATAGTTTAATCGGGTTATTGTTGAACACTCCAGGAAAGACAAAAGATGGCATCAAAGTTAGAAAGGACATGGTCGAAATGGGAATACGGACTAAGCTTGCACCTCTGGAGAAAAAAAGAAAGCGCACATACCTACCCCCTGCATGTTATACTCTGTCGAAAGACGAGAAAATTAGATTTTGTCAATGTCTTCATGGTGTTAAAGTTCCGTCTGGGTATTCTTCGAATATAAAAAAGTTGGTGTCAATGAAAGACTTGAAATTGCTTGGTATGAAGTCCCATGACTGTCACATTTTAATGACGCATATGATTCCTATTGCAATTCGGGGAATATTGCCAGTGCGCGTTAGAGAGACCATTACAAAGCTTTGCTATTTCTTTAATGCAATTAACGCGAAAGTGATTGATCCAGAAGTGTTGGATTCCTTGCAAAGGGAAGTTATAATTACTCTTTGTCAGCTAAAGATGTACTTCCCGCCTTCTTTTTTCGATGTCATGGTACACCTAATTGTTCATACCGTGGGAGAAATTAAGGCTTGTGGTCCTGTTTTTTTGCGATATATGTATCCATTCGAGAGATACATGGGTATACTGAAGGGGTAACTGAGAAATCGATATCGGCCAGAAGGCAGTATTATAGAAGGATATACTACTGAGGAGGTAATTGAATTTTGCAATGACTATCTGGCCGATGTAAAAAATATTGGCATTCCTAAATCTCGACATGAGGGGAGACTTGATGGTGTTGGGACAATTGGATCGAAGGTCATCGACCCAAATCCAGACCAATTACGGAAGGCACATTTTTTTGTCCTACAAAACATGACAGATGTTGCTCCCTATATATACGAGCACATGAGAATGCTCGAACAACAAAATTCATCAAAGGGTGAAAAATGGCTGACTAATGAGCATAACAAAACATTTGTAAAATGGTTGAAAGAGAGAGTAAAGTCAGATCCTTCGCGAGAAAGCGTTAACGAAACAGTTAAATGGTTAGGGAACGGCCCTCGACATGTTGTAACATCATTCCAAGCCTTTGATATTAATGGGTATACATTTTACACAAGAAAACAAGATGATAAAAGTACTGTAAGTAATAGCGGAGTCACATTAGTAGCTTCGTCCAAAGAATTTGCTAGAGGAAATGATGCTCGGGCGGTAATCGCCAAAAATTCATATTATGGTGTTATTGAAGAAATTTGGGAGCTCAATTACAGAAAATTTAAAATCCCTTTATTTCGGTGTCAATGGGTCGAAAACAAACGAGGTGTTAAAGTTGATGACACCGGTTTCACACTCATCGATCTTTCCAAAGAAGGATATAAAGAGGATCAATTTATCCTTGCCAGACAAGCCATCCAGGTCTTCTTTGTTGGTGATCCGAAGAACGATAAATGGTGTATCGTCCTTCCTGGGAAAAGACATATCGTTGGAGTTGAAAATGTAGTAGATGAAGAAGAGTACGATCAGTTTGACGAACTTCCCCCATTTTCTATTGGCATGCAATCTGACCAACCTTCAAATGATGATACTGACGAAACAATTTACATGAGATCTGATCACGCAGAAGGAATATGGGTTGATCAATGATCATGCTTGGTGAAGCTTGATAGGTACATTTAATAATAATTTTTTATTATAAAATTCAAATGTATTTTTAATTTATGAATTGACAATGAATATTTGTTATTGTGTTTTTCAATGCAGACTGAATAATATAAGCCGCAAAGTATTGTACGTTCAATAAGTGTTAATTAAGTTTTCATGTGTTAGACAAGAAAATTTAAAAAATAATTTTGTACTCTAATATTTAATTTTAAAAAAAAAGTGATTTATACATCTCATTTTATATTTCTTGTAATTTACATTTATCATAATTAAGCAAAATTCAAATTTTCTTCATTTAATACACTTCCATTTTCGAATTTTTTTCATAAACCATAATTAATAAATCAAAAATTAGGAAACCAATATGATTTTTTTTTAAAAACCATAAGGACCGTATGGCTCCTACGGTCTCCAAAATTACATTTTTTCAGACCGTAGGAACCATTCGGTCTTACAATTTTTTTTTATATAACAGAATTTTTTTTAAATTTTTTATTTTTTGTATTAAAATATTAGAAATGTTGAATATATTTCTTTTAAAATAGATGAAATACAATATAATTTGATTTATTAGAAAGGTTGCAACAAATAACCCGGATCAATATTTTTCAGGTCGAGTTTTTCGCGACTGTAAGAAAAATTACTATATTTCTTTGTGTTATTGGAAAAAAATAAAAATGCTTAGATTCTGAATTATTGGTCCCGGTTCAAAAGTCATTTCTAGGTAATCCAGAAAATATTATAATCTTTCTAGGACATTTAATTTATAAAAAATTGTATCTATTTTGAGAATTTTTTTTTAATAATAATCATTAAATAACTTAAAGTTTTTGTTTTTTTTTTTTAAAATAGATACAACTTTGGTTTGCAAAATTCATTTTTAAAAAAATCATCATATTGGTTCCGTAAAATTCATTTAATTATTTATGGTTTACAAAAAAAATTCTCCATTTTCATATACTTTTTCAATATTTCATTTTTAAATAAAAATCAATTGCATTGTTTATTTTTTTTTCTTAAAATATTACTTTTTGTATAATGAATGGAAACACAAACATAATTGTGTATATATAGTGACAAACAAATAATTCGACTTTGGTTTGGCGATGTAAATAAACACGAATAATTCGTAAATATATAAACACATATTAATATATTACTATGTGATTGCATGAAATTTCTTTGTTACATAAATGAATCAAATATGCAAATCCGGTTTCTCTGATTACTTATTTCCATATGGGTGATTTATGGTTGACACAGATTTATTGTGAACAAAAAACAAATGCCTTTTGTGTAATAGCTCAAAACTTTAAACATACTTCATTCGTTACACGATATTTCACAACTTTACATCTAGTATCTAGCAAAATGGAGACGGTCCTCTGTCTCCCTACGCAAAAATTGAATACAAAGGGTTTTTCAAGGGTTTTGTTTTGATTTCTCCGCCCCTCCACCGCAACTTCGTGTTTTTCAAAATTAACTTCTCTGCGATCAGCGATTTAGCCCTATGCTTCTGCCGCTCTCCTTCGGTTCTGCCCCTCCGCCGTTCTCCTTCGGTTCTGCCCCTCCGCCGCTCTCCTTTGGTTCAGGCCCTCCGCCTTTCTTTTCACCGCTCTCCTGCCGCCGCAACTATTTGGTACGTAGCAACCTCGGTTCAGCCCTCTCCTTCCGCCGCTCAGTGTAACGCTGCCCCCCGTCTCTCTACTGGTGAGTATCGATTTTTCTGTATTTTCATTCAGCAACTGTCTAAGATGGGTTATTCTAGTGGTCAAATAATTGTTAAAATGGTAGTTAGACCATACTATTTAGTTGTCTTGATGAACTATTTTAAATAATTTAAATAGTATGTTACAGTTTGGTTTAGAAATTGTGTGGTTAATTGATCTAAATATATGTATTATGCCATTGATTTGTTCTATTTATGATATATGCTTGACGAAACAGATCGATCCAACCATGATCTCATCTATGTGATCCCTATTATAATTAGTTATTTTCAGGACAGTCGAATAAAAGTTTTCGATTAAAATTGCACTGTAACCAGAAAAAGGATTATACACCTTATAAAGAAAACCATTTCAATATCATGATTCCAGTAGATATAAAGGAGCAAACAATTTCCATCAGATTTGGTCGATATTCGTATTTAGAAATTTAGGCCTCAAATAAGACAGATTTATTTTGGGTGTTGCTGTCTTATAATTTCAAACATATTTGATCAGTTATAGAATTTATTTTTAAATTAAAAAATTGGCCAAGCCCCTAATATAATACTATCTATTAAAGATACAGTATTTCACAGTAAGTAAATAGAAAAGAAATTTGTTTCTCAATCATTAATTGAATATCTTATTGTAAACTATTAAATCTGTCTTGTCTTGTTAAATTGCAGATTGGTTAAACCTAGGTCAGATCCATGTCAAATCAACCTAGAAATAAAGAAAAAAGAGGCCCTTCCTCGAGCAAAAATAGATCAGGTGAATTAATGCCGGATGAGGATTTCAGTGATCAAGTTAATAGAGCACAACCTAGAAATAAAAAAAAAAAGGCCCTACCCTTTGCAAAAATCAACCCGATGGAAAGGAATTTGATATTGAGTGGGACGAATATTGGAGACCCGTGGGCAAAAATGCGGGCAAATACGCAAATTGGGTGGGATTAGAGGCTAGACAACAAGTAGATATCCTTTATGATAGCTG
The DNA here is from genome assembly GCF_964058835.1 of Carex rostrata. Taxonomy (NCBI): domain Eukaryota; kingdom Viridiplantae; phylum Streptophyta; class Magnoliopsida; order Poales; family Cyperaceae; genus Carex; species Carex rostrata. Next base: position 10,657,591 of record NC_135931.1, read on the forward strand.
GGATATGGTGGATGACGACAAGAGAGATGAACTCTGGGAGTCGGTCAAGGTAATATACATCCCAATCAATTTTTTTTTCCGTTGTCATTGTTTTAAGAGAAATTTACAATTATTATAATTTTCTGTTGTGAATATATCAGATTCATTGGAAGATCTCAAGCGATGAACCAAAACAACATACACTCAAAATGATGAATGAATCATGGAAACAATTCAAAAGCAAGCTTGTGACGAAATATATCAAAGAAAAAAAAGACCCCCTCTCGGTGTATACTTGGATGGATCGGGAAGTATGGGAGGCATATACAAAATTGAAGTCAACAGAGGAATTTAAGGTATATTGATTGATACACATGTATATTGATTTTTTTGAAGTACTATTTGTTTTAAATTTGATTTGACTATTTGTGTGAAGAATAAAAGCAAAAAGGGAAGAGAGGCCCGAAGCCATAACAAGTAGCCCCACCACCTAGGAACACGGGGATACTCTGGCAAGCAAAAAGAGTGGAAGGAAATGTTGAAAGCGGCTGGAGACTCTAATAATCCACTATTTTCAATACACAACAAAAGAAGTCAGAATTTGTTACTTGGCAGATCGATCATATCAGAGGACGGTTCACTTATCCTTCCTGATTCTTTGAGACCTGTGGCGGAGAAAATTGTAAGTAACCCTATTTCTTACTCATTTTCTTTACATTATTCAGTAGATATATATATATATTACATTAATTCATTTTAAAACTCATGTCATATAAATGCCTTAACAGATAAAGAAAGACCGTGAGGTAATATCGGGATCATTCAAACCCGAACGAGAGAATGATGTGCTCACTGCGGGGCTAGAGAAACCAGAACACACAGGTCGAGTGAGGGGTGTCGGGCACAACGTGTCTTGGAAAGAAGGCTTGCAACAACCAGTAGAGCACAAACGAAAACGTAGTGGTAAGGAAGCTGAGCTTGAACAATTAATACGTGCCGAGTATGACGCAAGATTTGCTGAGATGGAAAGAAGACTGATGAGCCGCTTACTTGGTGCATTGGATCAAAACAAGGTACCTGATACTGGAAGCCCAGAAGTACAACAGAGCAGTGCATCTGAGGTCTGCGTATATGGTTTGGACTTGATTGAGGTAATGTGCTGATCTGAACTTTTCTTCTTAATTATGTCAAAATTTGAGTGTATGCTTGTGAATTTTTGTTATAAAGAATGTCAGAGGGTCAAAACTGAAAAATTTAAGGGAGAACAAGTAAAGCAGTGGGCTTTTAGTTTGCTGATTTTATATAATCATTTAAATGTTCTTAATCTGTTGGGCTTTTGAATTATTGAGAAATTTTTTAGTCATAATTATAATGAAATTGTGTTTGGGTCTCTTTTAGGTTGTACATGAATTAAAAGAAATATATATTTGTACTTGCAGATACCTACCCCATGTGACCTTGTCATTTTTGAAAATAATGTTGCCGTCACCGTTGCTAAGGGGATGGTTTATCCACGGCCCAAAGGCGACAATACTATCCACCATGACAAGCTACAGTCCAACAATGTTAAGGTACAAGTGGATTTGGTTTCTGAAGGATTTGGTGATATTCATCTCCCCATCCAGAATGATGAAATGCGCTATCTTAAGGATGCATTAAACAGTTTTACTCAATAGCCCAAGATTGGAGTTATTTTGGACAAGGTAAAACATGTACAATTCTTACTATCTACTTTTATATTATATTTCTCATTTTAAAAATATGTACATTTATTAAAACAGATAGGGACGAATGATCAAGGCAAAACTAAGGCTATCAAAGTAGGCAGAGGAAAAAGAATCAGCAATGATGAGAGGCCACCCTCACTTGACCGACCTCTGGTCGAGGAAGATGAATGTACATTCCCGACATCTGACTTGAAAACACTTCACACTTGTTTGATGAAGTTACCTAAAGATCGGAGGTCCTTTGTTGTTGAAGTTCCACAAGGAGAATTTTACCATGACGGTGGGCCAATTCTGGTTCATTACAATGACATCAATCTTTTGCTAACATGTGGATGGCTCGATATCTCAATTCTGACTATTTTCACAATGTAAGTTTGTTAAGTTGTTGAATAGTATCAAGCATTTTTCTCTATTTTAATTAATTATCTAATAATTTGCAGGCACTTAAGCAAGTTGTGTTCAACAATGGAACAAAACTTTTGTGCTTTTCTGGATCCTGGATGCATTAATGAGGCATCTCTTGATATGGCACCCAAACAAGCAATAGATTACATGTGCAGTGCCCTCCTTCAATCCCAAGCCCAAGAGAAGCCATTTGTCCTTGCACCAGTCTTTCAAGAGTAAGTTGATTAGACTTACATCTATTACTTCAACTATTTATATTTAATTAATCTTATTTGTTGATTAAATATTAAAATTATCTAAAATTGCAGTAAACATTGGATCTTCTTCTTCTTTTGTCCTCGTAAAAATAGTGTGTTTGTGATGGATCCAAACCAGCCAAAAGATAATAAAACAAATTATAAGATCATGAAGTATTACAAGCGGTAAGTAATCAATTAAACTATCTTTTATTTCCATTCTTTTAAATAGTTATTCTTCTAATCTCTGATTAACACTATTTTACTATCCTTTATTTTTCTTAAGGGTTTTTCTAAAGTACACTAAAGAAGGAGGACCGCATGCTAAAGAGCTTAATTTGAAAATACATTGGAGAATGCTCAAGGTTAACACGCTAATTTAAATATAATATATATAGTTGTCATATTTACTTTTAATCTGAATTGGTTTATTTATATTCCTTTGTACAACTACCAAAAAAATTCAAACTAATAACCTTTCCACTTTTGCAATTCAGTGCCAGCAGCAGTACTTGGGTTGGGAGTGCGGATATTATGTGATGAAATTCATGCACTCATTCGTCACAAGGCATCAAAAAACATTTCCAAAGAATGTATGTTAGTTCTATTATACATCATTTTATCTAAGGGCATGCAGTGACCTTGCTGTTGCACAATATCCCTCTTTAGTTCATACTAAGGTTTTCCAAGAAAATTATGGGGTTTTCTAAATTTACTTGAGTTCATTTAACATTTTATAATCTTGCATGTAGTTTCCCTCACCAGGTGTTGCGCCTCTTCCAATGGATCAGCTCCATGAAATAAGGGGCATGTGGGCTAGAGTGTTCATGGATGAGCACTTCAAGTGATTAGCTTAATTCTAGTTATAGTTCTAAATACCTTGTAATTCTTACTGTTTAACTTGTCTAGTTTAGGTATGTGGGTTATATAGTGTAGGGCAGTGTTTATGTAAGTGCAATTATGATGTGGTCTTGAGAATTATCTAACTCTAAATAGTATTATGCAGTGATATATTGTTCAAATTGTGTGATTTTTGATATTTGCAATTGCTATTAAATATTGATATTGTTAGTCATGAAAAATAGATTTTAATATTGAAACTAAATTTGGGCTAAAAGAATAAGGGTGTGGCTAAAAGGTGAAATGAGTTAGAAATGAATTAGCCGTGAGTGAAGGGTGTGGCTAAAAGGGTGCAAGGGTGTGGCTAAAAGGTGAAATGAATTAGCCGTGGGTGAAGGGTGTGGCTAAAAGGGTGAAAGGAAACGCTAATCAAATTGGAGAAATGGTGTGGCTAAAAGGTGAATGAGTTAGCCGTGGGTAAAGGGTGTGGCTAAAAAGGCGAAATGAAATGCTAATCCGTGGGTATCCAGATTGGAGCGTTAATCTTATCACGGTTGCCGAACCGTGGTTATAAACCTTCACTTTTACTAACGCCCACATTACTCACGGTAGAGAATCCGTGAGTAATTTTAATTTTTGACCGTGGTTAATTTGTTATTCTGTACTAGTGACAAAATCTTCTCCCAAGAAATCAAGAGAAGGTAGCGTGTTAAATAAGTCACACATTCTTTTCTTTTCCCAAGAAATCAAGAGCAGACTTGTTAAGAGAGAGCTAAGCCTAAGGATCTCGTACTCATTCCTGGGATGGGAAGTTGAGGTCACAAGGCAATTAAGTCTTCTCTTCTCTTGTGAAAATATCTCAAAGGGTTAGTATTCCTTTGGATGTGTGCACAATAAAAATGAGGCAGCTGCAATTCTTTGAGGGTACGGGGTAGGCTCAGTTAAAACGAGTTGTTAATTAGTCATTTCACATTCCGTTCAATTTCACTTTCAGTCATAGTAACAAGATTCGCGTTTAATTTGCAAATAAAATGTTTTCAGGAAATTTCTACACTAAACATCAAACTATTTGATTAACCAAACCTTTGACCGAATAAAATGCAAATTTTACGAATAAAACACGAATTTTACAAATTATTCGTGTTTTTTAAAGATTATTCACGATATTTAAAGAAATTTCATTTTTGTGGGCCACTGTAAGTGCCCAGTAGGCCACGAGTCTCCTCTTGAAAAGATGACTCATTGAGGGCGTGTTCGGATGTCAAATTCCTACAGGAAATTTTATGGGTTTTGGGATGTTCCTGTTATTCCCATTTGAGGGTGTTCGGCAGACCAATTTTTTACCCAAATTTTTTCTGAGGGAATAACCCACTCTTCCCATTTCAATGCATTTTTGGGCCTCAAAATTCCCGACCTCAGAGTGCATTTTTTTGTTCCCATCTACTCCATCTCCGCTGGCATGGACCCCCTAATTAAAATATTCTCTCTTTCTCCACGTGACACATGAATTTTTGACTCTCCTCTCTCCTCTCTCCTTTTTTCCATCATGTTCATGGGAGATGGGTATATATAAATGATGCCTCTTCTTCTTCAAAATTGATTGTGGGACTAACCAAATTGTGGAACCGGATTTTTTTTCTTTTTTGCAATTGCTGAATTTATAAGTTGTTTGTAAAACAAATCACAAACTGTTAAAACTTTGTTCGGTGAATGTTTATTTTTTTAAATGATTTTAATTGTTGTTTTCTTATTTTTTAATTATATATTTTTAGTGTTTGTTTGTTTTCAAATTGGTTGTTTATATATTTTAAGTGTTTATTTGTTTAAAAATGTTTAATATTTTTAAATGTTTTTAAATATTTATTTTTTGTATATGTTTCTAATTGTTATTTTCTTATTTTTTTCAAGATTTACATATTTTCTTATTTTATATGTACCCATTTTAGGAATAATTTTTATTAGATATGTTTCATCTATTTAATATTATTATTTAATCAAATTTATTTAATTACATTATTATAATTTTATTAATAAAAATAATTGTATAATTTAAAAAAAAAGCAAACGAAAATATTGTATTAATCGTCCACAATTTTATTTAATTTCATTAATATAATTTTTTTTAAAAATATGTTTATCAAATGTTACAATTTACAACTCATTAAAATATTAAATTTATAGTATATTATTGGTCTAAATAAATAGATGGTGGCACGGAAAAAAATTTCCATTGTAATTTTATATTGAATTATTTTCTTATATTAAGTTAACTTTAATATAATTTGTTAAAATCAATACAGAACATAATGCTATACTATTCACAAAAAATCATTTATAACTAAACTAAACTAAAACAATCAAATAAATATACATATTTTAAAATAAATAAAGATTTCCCACAATTAATCCCATGATACAAACGAACACTTATTTTCTCATATTCTCATAATTAATCCCGTGCATTCCGTACCTGTGGATTCCCACTTTTTCAAAAGTGAATTCTCATTCCCATTCCTATTCTCATTCCGTAATCCCGTGACATCCGAACACGCCCTGAACCTGTTCAAATTGTACCTATTCTTATGCATCCCAACCTCCAATCAGAGGCGGAACTAGAAAATAGAGATTGGGGGGGGGGGCTGAAAAATCAAATATAGTGTAATATCATTTTATAAAGGGGGCTAAAAGATATTAATGCATATAAAAATTACAAAATTTAATGGACCAAACTATAAATTTTCAAACTATAAGGGGTGCTTAGCACCCTTTCCCCACCACTATGTTCCGCCCCTGCCTTTTATTATAGGAACTTTAGCGCTCTCATCATATTTTTTCTTTCATGTGGGACTAGGCTTGCGCAAGAAGCAATAGAAACTGGACAAGGTTTTTGCTCCAATTTTTCAAGACATTTATATTTTTTTTCATGAGTTGGCAGAAGCTGCCAAGTAAAATTTTATTATACAAAAGTAAATAATTACACGCTGCATTGGTTTAGGGGGATTTATATCCTACACACACTGCCATCCTTCAAGGCTTTTATATTGATAGCCTAATTTCATAGAAAAGGAAGTTCAAATTCTAAAACTTTTATGTCCACATAATTCATATGGTTTAAATTCCAAATAAAACTATTTGTTAATTGATTAAGAAAATAAATTATCCACTAATCCATATATATTCAATGGTTACTGCTTTTGTAGTGATGTAAAACATCTCATCAAATGTTTTAAATTGTCTTCTTCTTTTTTTCTTTTTTTGGGAATTAAGATTTCTGATCTAAACATAATGTATAATTTCCGAATTATATCCGAATTATACTCGACTCATGAACTTTTGACCTCACCGAACTGAACTCGAATAATTCATTTGTCACTATGCTTCCAGTTGCCTCATTCATTTATGTGGACCTCCGGACTCATCTAAGCTAGTTGTGAGCCCTCCTGTCTGTGATGGTTGGTTAAGGTGGGTGCTACCCATAGCATAGAGGGCCTCCGTGCAACGGCTCAATATTTGAGTTTTTTAAATTCTAATGGTCGATCCGAACCGTTCAACATGATATCCGTATGAATATGTACTTGCAAGCCAAATTTTACATTTTTTAGAATTTTTTTTACTATTTGTTTAGATAGGTAGAAAATCATTTGATCTGAATTTTCTTAAATTTTTGCAAACGATATTTTTGTTAAACAAAATTGAATCTAAATAAACGAATTATTTTGGTAAATTTGTGTTTCCCTCTTTGTCAAAATTTTTTATTTGACCCTCTGCCAAAAATTTAACTCTTCTCTCTTTCTTGCTGAGTACCAAAATCTCAAAATTTTATTTTCCCAAACCTAGCCACCACCTCCGCTGCCCACTCTCTAGCGGACCAACTGTTTTTGTCCAATCAGGTAATAAGGCAGTAATTAATTTCAAAAATTACTAGTTTTATATTTTTTTGGTTTAGCACTGTTGGTTAGCATTTGAATTGAAGACTAACCAAACATAAACTCTTGGTTGAAACATTTTATCAAATAGCAAGAAAGCATGACAATTTTGAACCATTTTGATTCAGGCATTTCATCAAATTAATCAATATATAGTTCTATTGTAGGAATATGGCCAGTATCGCTGAGATAAATCAGTGAGATATCGAAATTGTTTATGATTCAGTTTAGAGAAAGCACAAGCATCTCATATATATACATGTCAAGAAGGTTTTAGGGGTTTCGCTGCAAAAATTAACTGAAGAGCAAGCATCACTATTGGCTGGTATGTAGTTATACACACATGCTCATACTCTCTGAAATTGCAATTTGTCTCAGTTGACTTTCATGAGCAAATTACCTTGATATTGGGTAATTTCTTTATGTACTGTTTTTTTAGAAAACAGAAAATGACTTGATAATTTGAATAATATTGACTCAAGTTATATTAGACATGATATTTTTAACTTAAAAGAATGCTGGCTCCTTAGGCATGATATTATGTTAACAAAGAATGCTGGCTCCTTATATCTACACAACTCAAATCCCTTATTCCCTGTCAAATTCTAACTACATGAACTGCTCCCAATATTTACCTTTTCATTTGCTTCTGATATTTATTTTAGAATCGCATAAAGCACAATAACTGTAGATGTAATTAAAATTCGTATATACTGGTTTTTGATACTTAGACAAGTTAACTTCCTTGATGTCTCTTTTCTTTCAACTAAAATCCCTTAATGATAAATTGTCAGGTACTGAATTGATTGGTACAATTTCAAAACACTTCCAGATATGCAAAATATTAACATCTTTATCAGATATATGAATTTGTCGTGAAATTCTCTGCTTAACCAGACAACATCAAACGTGGAAAAGGAACCAGGAAATTCATGTATGAGTCCCAATAAGAGAAGCATGATCTCGCATATTCCAAATAGGAGTTATTTGTATTGTGTTTTTATTTTCTTATTTGAATACTTGTGTCCTGTGAAGACTCTTAACCTTTCTATGACTAAGTTGACAATGCATTATCGAATTTTATTTGTTGCTCTCTTGATAGGTTGATAGTTTACCTTGACCAACTACTCAAGTTAGCACGAGAAAAGATAAGGAACATAGCATTGCTAGTTCTGGTAAACTTGTCTTTTTGTTTACTGGGAATAACAGGAACAATGCCATCAAAATCAATGCCATCAAGTTGTGATTTGACATCCGAACATCCGAACATCCAAAAACATCCCAAAACAATGCCATCAACTCATTGTTTACTGGCTTCTTTCAATTAGATTTGCAGTTTAGTTACCTTCAAAATCAATGCCATCAAGTTGTGCTTCTCAGCTCAGCTGCCGCGGACTCCTCCCTTCAAATATTCCCCCAGCTTCCTTCAAAATGTCACAATAAAAGCCCTTAAATTAAAATGTAACAAAAAGTGAATTCAATTGAATGGGATGATAAAACAGAAATAACTAACAAGTCACGGCCAATTCAGCTTTAGTTGACTTCTACGGGTCAGGTATATGAAACTGCACTTCTAATGGGAAGCAAGCACACAAGCCAGCAATTCCTTAGCTATCTAATGCAATAGAAAGAAGGTAAAAAAAAGTAAACAACAATAATTGAAACGTACCTTAAATAAAATATGACAAGAATAATACCTGAATCAAACCAAACAGATTTGCAGTTTAGTTACCTTCAAAATCATTGACATCAAGTTGTGCTTCTCAGCTCAGTTGCCCCGGACTCCTCCCTTCAAATATCCCCTCAGCTCCCTTCAAAATGCCACAAGAAAAGCCCTTAAATAAAAATACAACAAAAAGTGAAATCAGTTGCATGGGATGATAAAGCAGAAATAGTTAACAAGTCACGGCCAAGTCAGCTTTGGCTGACTTCTACCGGTCCGGTACACGAAACTGCACATCTCATGGGAAGCAAGCACGTAAGCCAGAAACTCCTCAGCTATCTAATGCAATTGAAAGAAAAAAAAAGTAAACAACAATAATTGAAACGTACCTTCCATAAAATATGGGAAGAAGAATACCTAAATCAAACCAAACAGATTTGCAGTTTAGTTACCTTCAAAATCAATGACATCAAGTTGTGCTTCTCAGTTCAGCTGCTGCGGACTCCTCCCTTCAAATATTCCCTCAGCTTCCTTCGAAATGCCACAAGAAAAGCCCTTAAATTAAAATACAACAAAAATTAAATTCAGTTGCATGGGATGATAAAACAGAAATAACTAAGAGGTCACGGCCAAGTCAGCTTTGGTTGACTTCTACCGACCAGGTTCACGAAACTGCACATCTAATGGAAATCAAGCACACAAGCCAGCAACTCGTCAGCTAACTATTGCAATAGAAAGAACGTAGAAAATAGTAAACAACAATAATTGAAACGTACCTTGCATAAATTATGGCAAGAAGAATACCTGAATCAAACCAAACATATTTGCAGTTTAGTTACCTTCAAAATCAATGCCATCAAGTTGTGCTTCTCAGCTCAGCTGGCGCGGACTCCTCCCTTCAAATATCCCCTCAGCTCACTTCAAAATGCCACAAGAAAAACCCTTAAATTAAAATACAACAAAAAGTGAATTCAGTTACACAGGATGATAAAACAGAAATAACTAAAAAGTCATGGCCAAGTCAGCTTTGGCTGACTTCTACCGGTCAGGTACACGAAACTGCACATCTAAGGGAAGGAAGCACACATGCCAGCAATTCCTCAGCTATCTAATGCAATAGAGAAAAGGTAAAAAAAAAGTAAACTACAATAATTGAAACTTACCTTTCATAAAATATGACAAGAATAATACCTGAATCAAACCAAACAGATTTGCAGTTTAGTTACCTTACAAATCAATGCCATCAAGTTGTATATCTCACCTCAGCTACCGCGGACTCCTCCCTTTAAATATTCCCCCAGCTTCATTCAAAATTCCACAAGAAAAACCCTTAAATTAAAATACGACAAAAAGTGAAATCAGTTGCATAGGATGATAAAACAAAAATAACTAACAAGTCACGGCCAAGTCAGCTTTGCCTGACTTCTACCGGTCAGGTACACAAAATTGCACATCTAATGAGAAGCAAGCACACAAGACAGCAACTACTCAGCTATCTAGTGCAATAGAAAGAAGGTACAAAAAAGTAAACAACAATAATTGAAACGTACCTTTCATAAACTCTGACAAGAAAAATAACTGAATCAAACCAAACAGATTTGCAGTTTAGTTACCTTCAAAATGAATGCCATCAAGTTGTGCTTCTCAGCTCAGCTGCCGCGGAATCCTCCCTTCAAATATTCGCTCAATTTCCTTAAAAATGCCACAAGAAAAGCCCTTAAATTAAAATACAACAAAAAGTGAATTTAGTTGCATGGAATAAGAAAATAGAAATAACTAACAAGTCACGGCCAAGTCAGCTTTGGCTGATTTCTACCGGTCAGGTACACGAAACTGCACATCTAATGGGAAGGAAGCACACATGCCTACAATTCTTCAGCTATCAATTGCAATAGAGAAAAGGCAAAAAAAAGTAAACAACAATAATTGAAACGTACCTTTCAAAAAATCTGGATAGAAGAATACCTGATTTAAACCAAACAGTTTGCAGTTTAGTTACCTTCAAAATCAATGTCATCAAGTTGTGCTTCTCAGCACAGCAGCCGTGGACTCCTCCCTTTAAATATTCGCTCAGCTTCTTTCAAAATTCCACAAGAAAAACCCTTAAACTCAAATACAACAAAAAGTGAAATCAGTTGAGTGGGATAATAAAACAGAAATAACTAACAGGTCACGGCCAAGTCAACTTTAGTTGACTTCTACGGGTCAGGTACACCAAACTGCACATCTAATGAGAAGCAAGCACACAGGCCACCAATTCCTAACCTATCTAATGCAATAGAAAGAAGGTACAAAAAAGTAAACAACAATAATTGAAACGTACCTTTCATAAACTCTGACAAGAAGAATACCTGAATCAAACCAAACAGATTTGCAGTTTAGTGACCTTCAAAATCAATGCCATCAAGTTGTGCTTCTCAGCTCAGCTGACGCGGACTCCTCCTTTCCAATACTCGCTCTGATTCCTTTAAAATTCCGCAAGAAAAACCCTTAAACTGAAATACAGCAAAACGTGAAATCAGTTGAATGGGATGATAAAACAAAAATAACTAACAAGTCACGGCCAAGTCAGCTTTGCCTGACTTCTACCGGTCAGGTACACAAAATTGCACATCTAATGAGAAGCAAGCACACAAGACAGCAACTACTCAGCTATCTAGTGCAATAGAAAGAAGGTACAAAAAAGTAAACAACAATAATTGAAACGTACCTTTCATAAACTCTGACAAGAAAAATAACTGAATCAAACCAAACAGATTTGCAGTTTAGTTACCTTCAAAATGAATGCCATCAAGTTGTGCTTCTCAGCTCAGCTGCCGCGGAATCCTCCCTTCAAATATTCGATCAATTTCCTTAAAAATGCCACAAGAAAAGCCCTTAAATTAAAATACAACAAAAAGTGAATTTAGTTGCATGGAATAAGAAAATAGAAATAACTAACAAGTCACGGCCAAGTCAGCTTTGGCTGATTTCTACCGGTCAGGTACACGAAACTGCACATCTAATGGGAAGGAAGCACACATGCCTACAATTCTTCAGCTATCAATTGCAATAGAGAAAAGGCAAAAAAAAGTAAACAACAATAATTGAAACGTACCTTTCAAAAAATCTGGATAGAAGAATACCTGATTTAAACCAAACAGTTTGCAGTTTAGTTACCTTCAAAATCAATGTCATCAAGTTGTGCTTCTCAGCACAGCAGCCGTGGACTCCTCCCTTTAAATATTCGCTCAGCTTCTTTCAAAATTCCACAAGAAAAACCCTTAAACTCAAATACAACAAAAAGTGAAATCAGTTGAGTGGGATAATAAAACAGAAATAACTAACAGGTCACGGCCAAGTCAACTTTAGTTGACTTCTACGGGTCAGGTACACCAAACTGCACATCTAATGAGAAGCAAGCACACAGGCCACCAATTCCTAACCTATCTAATGCAATAGAAAGAAGGTACAAAAAAGTAAACAACAATAATTGAAACGTACCTTTCATAAACTCTGACAAGAAGAATACCTGAATCAAACCAAACAGATTTGCAGTTTAGTGACCTTCAAAATCAATGCCATCAAGTTGTGCTTCTCAGCTCAGCTGACGCGGACTCCTCCTTTCCAATACTCGCTCTGATTCCTTTAAAATTCCGCAAGAAAAACCCTTAAACTGAAATACAGCAAAACGTGAAATCAGTTGAATGGGATGATAAAACAAAAATAACTAACAAGTCACGGCCAAGTCAGCTTTGCCTGACTTCTACCGGTCAGGTACACAAAATTGCACATCTAATGAGAAGCAAGCACACAAGACAGCAACTACTCAGCTATCTAGTGCAATAGAAAGAAGGTACAAAAAAGTAAACAACAATAATTGAAACGTACCTTTCATAAACTCTGACAAGAAAAATAACTGAATCAAACCAAACAGATTTGCAGTTTAGTTACCTTCAAAATGAATGCCATCAAGTTGTGCTTCTCAGCTCAGCTGCCGCGGAATCCTCCCTTCAAATATTCGATCAATTTCCTTAAAAATGCCACAAGAAAAGCCCTTAAATTAAAATACAACAAAAAGTGAATTTAGTTGCATGGAATAAGAAAATAGAAATAACTAACAAGTCACGGCCAAGTCAGCTTTGGCTGATTTCTACCGGTCAGGTACACGAAACTGCACATCTAATGGGAAGGAAGCACACATGCCTACAATTCTTCAGCTATCAATTGCAATAGAGAAAAGGCAAAAAAAAGTAAACAACAATAATTGAAACGTACCTTTCAAAAAATCTGGATAGAAGAATACCTGATTTAAACCAAACAGTTTGCAGTTTAGTTACCTTCAAAATCAATGTCATCAAGTTGTGCTTCTCAGCACAGCAGCCGTGGACTCCTCCCTTTAAATATTCGCTCAGCTTCTTTCAAAATTCCACAAGAAAAGCCCTTAAACTCAAATACAACAAAAAATGAAATCAGTTGAGTGGGATAATAAAACAGAAATAACTAACAGGTCACGGCCAAGTCAACTTTAGTTGACTTCTACGGGTCAGGTACACCAAACTGCACATCTAATGAGAAGCAAGCACACAGGCCACCAATTCCTAACCTATCTAATGCAATAGAAAGAAGGTACAAAAAAGTAAACAACAATAATTGAAACGTACCTTTCATAAACTCTGACAAGAAGAATACCTGAATCAAACCAAACAGATTTGCAGTTTAGTGACCTTCAAAATCAATGCCATCAAGTTGTGCTTCTCAGCTCAGCTGACGCAGACTCCTCCTTTCCAATACTCGCTCTGATTCCTTTAAAATTCCGCAAGAAAAGCCCTTAAATTGAAATACAGCAAAACGTGAAATCAGTTGAATGGGATGATAAAACATAAATAACTAACAAGTCACGGCCAAGTCAGCTTTGGCTGACTTCTACCGGTCAGGTACACGAAACCGCACATCTAATGGGAAGCAAGCACACAAGACAGCAACTACTCAGCTATCTAGTGCAATAGAAAGAAGGTACAAAAAAGTAAACAATAATAATTGAAACGTACCTTTCATAAACTCTGACAAGAAGAATACCTGAATCAAACAAAACAGATTTGCAGTTTAGTTACCTTCAAAATGAATGCCATCAAGTTGTGCTTCTCAGCTCAACTGCAGCGGAGTCCTCCTTTCCAATACTCGCTCAGAATCCTTTAAAATTCCACAAGAAAAGACCTTAAACTGAAATACAGCAAAACGTGAAATAAGTTGAATGGGATGAAAAAACAGAAATAACTAACAAGTCACGGCTAAGTCAACTTTAGCTGACTTCTACCGGTCAGGTACACGAAACTGCACATCTAATGGGAAGGAAGCACACATGCCTACAATTCTTCAGCTATCAATTGCAATAGAGAAAAGGCAAAAAAAAGTAAACAACAATAATTGAAACGTACCTTTCAAAAAATCTGGATAGAAGAATACCTGATTTAAACCAAACAGTTTGCAGTTTAGTTACCTTCAAAATCAATGTCATCAAGTTGTGCTTCTCAGCACAGCAGCCGTGGACTCCTCCCTTTAAATATTCGCTCAGCTTCTTTCAAAATTCCACAAGAAAAACCCTTAAACTCAAATACAACAAAAAGTGAAATCAGTTGAGTGGGATAATAAAACAGAAATAACTAACAGGTCACGGCCAAGTCAACTTTAGTTGACTTCTACGGGTCAGGTACACCAAACTGCACATCTAATGAGAAGCAAGCACACAGGCCACCAATTCCTAACCTATCTAATGCAATAGAAAGAAGGTACAAAAAAGTAAACAACAATAATTGAAACGTACCTTTCATAAACTCTGACAAGAAGAATACCTGAATCAAACCAATCAGATTTGCAGTTTAGTGACCTTCAAAATCAATGCCATCAAGTTGTGCTTCTCAGCTCAGCTGACGCGGACTCCTCCTTTCCAATACTCGCTCTGATTCCTTTAAAATTCCGCAAGAAAAGCCCTTAAACTGAAATACAGCAAAACGTGAAATCAGTTGAATGGGATGATAAAACATAAATAACTAACAAGTCACGGCCAAGTCAGCTTTGGCTGACTTCTACCGGTCAGGTACACGAAACCGCACATCTAATGGGAAGCAAGCACACAAGACAGCAACTACTCAGCTATCTAGTGCAATAGAAAGAAGGTACAAAAAAGTAAACAATAATAATTGAAACGTACATTTCATAAACTCTGACAAGAAGAATACCTGAATCAAACAAAACAGATTTGCAGTTTAGTTACCTTCAAAATGAATGCCATCAAGTTGTGCTTCTCAGCTCAACTGCAGCGGAGTCCTCCTTTCCAATACTCGCTCAGATTCCTTTAAAATTCCACAAGAAAAGACCTTAAACTGAAATACAGCAAAACGTGAAATAAGTTGAATGGGATGATAAAACAGAAATAACTAACAAGTCACGGCTAAGTCAACTTTAGTTGACTTCTACCGGTCAGGTACACGAAACTGCACATCTAATGAGAAGCAAGCACACAGGCCACCAATTCCTAAGCTATCTAATGCAATAGAAAGAAGGTACAAAAAAGTAAACAACAATAATTGAAACGTACCTTTCATAAACTCTGACAAGAAGAATACTTGAATCAAACAAACAGATTTGCAGTTTAGTTACCTTCAAAATCAATGCCATCAAGTTGTGCTTCTCAGCTCACGTGCCGCGGACTCGTCCCTAGAAATATTCCCTCCGTTTCCTTCAAAATTCCGCTAGAAATCCCCTTAAATTAAAATACAACAAAAAGTGAAATCTGCGTGGGATGATAAAACAAAAATAACTAACAAGTCACGGCGAAGTCAGCTTTGGCTGACTTCTAACGGTCAGGTTCACGAAACCGCACATCTAATGGGAAGCAAGCACACAAGACATCAACTACTCAGCTATCTAGTGCAATAGAAAGAAGGTACAAAAAAGTAAACAACAATAATTGAAACGTACCTTTCATAAACTCTGACAAGAAAAATAACTGAATCAAAGCAAACAGATTTGCAGTTTAGTTACCTTCAAAATCAATGCCATCAAGTTGTGCTTCTCAGCTCAGCTGCAGCGGGCTCCTCATTTCCAATACTCGCTCTGATTCCTTCAAAATTCCACAAGAAAAGCCCTTAAACTGAAATACAGCAAAACGTGAAATCAGTTGAATGGGATGATAAGACAGAAATAACTAACAAGTCACGGCTAAGTCAACTTTAGTTGACTTCTACCGGTCAGGTACACGAAACTGCACATCTAATGAGAAGCAAGCACACAGGCCACCAATTCCTAAGCTATCTAATGCAATAGAAAGAAGGTACAAAAAAGTAAACAACAATAATTGAAACGTACCTTTCATAAACTCTGACAAGAAGAATACCTGAATCAAACCAAACAGATTTGCAGTTTAGTTACCTTCAAAATCAATGTCATCAAGTTGTGCTTCTCAGCACAGCAGCCGTGGACTCCTCCATTTAAATATTCGCTCAGCTTCTTTCAAAATTCCACAAGAAAAGCCCTTAAACTCAAATACAACAAAAAGTGAAATCAGTTGAGTGGGATAATAAAACAGAAATAACTAACAGGTCACGGCCAAGTCAACTTTAGTTGACTTCTACGGGTCAGGTACACCAAACTGCACATCTAATGAGAAGCAAGCACACAGGCCACCAATTCCTAACCTATCTAATGCAATAGAAAGAAGGTACAAAAAAGTAAACAACAATAATTGAAACGTACCTTTCATAAACTCTGACAAGAAGAATACCTGAATCAAACCAAACAGATTTGCAGTTTAGTGACCTTCAAAATCAATGCCATCAAGTTGTGCTTCTCAGCTCAGCTGACGCGGACTCCTCCTTTCCAATACTCGCTCTGATTCCTTTAAAATTCCGCAAGAAAAGCCCTTAAACTGAAATACAGCAAAACGTGAAATCAGTTGAATGGGATGATAAAACATAAATAACTAACAAGTCACGGCCAAGTCAGCTTTGGCTGACTTCTACCGGTCAGGTACACGAAACCGCACATCTAATGGGAAGCAAGCACACAAGACAGCAACTACTCAGCTATCTAATGCAATAGAAAGAAGGTACAAAAAAGTAAAACAACAATAATTGAAACGTACCTTTCATAAACTCTGACAAGAAGAATACCTGAATCAAACCAAACAGATTTGCAGTTTAGTTACCTTCAAAATCAATGCCATCAAGTTGTGCTTCTCAGCTCAGCTGCCGCGGACTCCTCCCTTCGAATACTCCCTTAGATTCCTTCAAAATTCCACAAGAAAAGCCCTTAAACTGAAATACAACAAAAAGTGAAATCAGTTGAATGGCACGATAAAACAGAAATAACTAACAAGTCACGGCCAAGTCAACTTTAGTTGACTTCTACGGGTCAGGTGCCCGGAACTGCACATCTAATGAGAAGCAAGCACACAGGACACCAATTCCTTAGCTATCTAATGCAATAGAAAGAAGGTACAAAAAAGTAAGCCACAATAATTGAAACGTACCTTTCATAAACTCTTACAAGAAGAATACCTGAATCAAACCAAACAAATTTGCAGTTTAGTTACCTTCAAAATCTATGTCATCAAGTTGTGCTTCTCAGCTCAGCTGCAGCGGACTCCTCCTTTCCAATACTCGCTCAGATTCCTTTAAAATTCCACAAGAAAAGCCCTTAAACTGAAATACACAAAAAAGTGAAATCAGTTGAATGGGACGATAAAACAGAAATAACTAACAAGTCACGGCCAAGTCAACTTTAGTTGATTTCTACCAGTCAGGTACACGAAACTGCACATCTAATGAGAAGCAAGCACACAGGCCACCAATTCCTAAGCTATCTAATGCAATAGAAAGAAGGTACAAAAAAGTAAACAACAATAATTGAAACGTACCTTTCATAAACTCTGACAAGAAGAATACCTGAATCAAACCAAACAGATGTGCAGTTTAGTTACCTTCAAAATCAATGCCATCAAGTTGTCCTTCTCAGCTCAGCTGCCGCGGAATCCTCCCTTCGAATACTCGCTCAGATTCCTTCAAAATTCCACAAGAAAAGCCTTTAAACTGAAATACAACAAAAATTGAAATCAGTTGAATGGACGATAAAACAGAAATAAGTAACAAGTCACGGCCAAGTCAACTTTAGCTGACTTCTACGGGTCAGGTACCCGAAACTGCACATCTAATGAGATGCAAGCACACAGGCCACCAATTCCTAAGCTATCTAATGCAATAGAAAGAAGGTACAAAAAAGTAAACAACAATAATTGAAACGTACCTTTCATAAACTCTGACAAGAAGAATACCTGAATCAAACCAAACAGATTTGCAGTTCAGTTACCTTCAAAATCTATGTCATCAAGTTGTGCTTCTCAGCTCAGCTGCAGCGGACTCCTCCTTTCCAATACTCGCTCAGATTCCTTTAAAATTCCACAAGAAAAGCCCTTAAACTGAAATACACAAAAAAGTGAAATCAGTTGAATGGGACGATAAAACAGAAATAACTAACAAGTCACGGCCAAGTCAACTTTAGTTGATTTCTACCAGTCAGGTACACGAAACTGCACATCTAATGAGAAGCAAGCACACAGGCCACCAATTCCTAAGCTATCTAATGCAATAGAAAGAAGGTACAAAAAAGTAAACAACAATAATTGAAACGTACCTTTCATAAACTCTGACAAGAAGAATACCTGAATCAAACCAAACAGATGTGCAGTTTAGTTACCTTCAAAATCAATGCCATCAAGTTGTGCTTCTCAGCTCAGCTGCCGCGGAATCCTCCCTTCGAATACTCGCTCAGATTCCTTCAAAATTCCACAAGAAAAGCCTTTAAACTGAAATACAACAAAAATTGAAATCAGTTGAATGGGACGATAAAACAGAAATAAGTAACAAGTCACGGCCAAGTCAACTTTAGCTGACTTCTACGGGTCAGGTACCCGAAACTGCACATCTAATGAGATGCAAGCACACAGGCCACCAATTCCTAAGCTATCTAATGCAATAGAAAGAAGGTACAAAAAAGTAAACAACAATAATTGAAACGTACCTTTCATAAACTCTGACAAGAAGAATACCTGAATCAAACCAAACAGATTTGCAGTTTAGTTACCTTCAAAATCAATGCCATCAAGTTGTGCTTCTCAGCTCATCTGCCGCGGACACATCTCTTCCAATACTCGCTCAGATTCCTTCAAAATTCCACAAGAAAAGCCCTTAAACTGAAATACAACAAAAAGTGAAATCAGTAGAATGGGACGATAAAACAGAAATAACTAACACGTCACGGCCAAGTCAACTTTAGTTGACTTCTACGGGTCAGGTACCCGAAACTGCACATCTAATGAGAAGCAAGCACACAGGACACCAATTCCTTAGCTATCTAATGCAATAGAAAGAAGGTACAAAAAAGTAAGCCACAATAATTGGAACGTACCTTTCATAAACTCTTACAAGAAGAATACCTGAATCAAACCAAACAAATTTGCAATTTAGTTACCTTCAAAATGTATGTCATCAAGTTGAGCTTCTCAGCTCAGCTGCAGCGGACTCCACCCTTCCAATACTCGCTCAGATTCCTTTAAAATTCCACAAGAAAAGCCCTTAAACTGAAATACACAAAAAAGTGAAATCAGTTGAATGGGACGATAAAACAGAAATAACTAACAAGTCACGGCCAAGTCAACTTTACTTAACTTCTACGGGTCAGGTACCCGAAACTGCACATCTAATGAGATGCAAGCACACAGGCCACCAATTCCAAAGCTATCTAATGCAATAGAAAGAAGGTACAAAAAAGTAAACAACAATAATTGAAACGTACCTTTCATAAACTCTTACAAGAAGAATACCTGAATCAAACCAAACAGATTTGCAGTTTAGTTACCTTCAAAATCAATGCCATCAAGTTGTTCTTCTCAGCTCAGCTGCCGCGGACTCCTCCCTTCCAATACTCGCTCAGATTCCTTCAAAATTCCACAAGAAAAGCCCTTAAACTGAAATACAACAAAAAAGTGAAATCAGTTGAATGGGAAGATAAAACAGAAACAACTAACAAGTCACGGCTAAGTCAACTTTAGTTGATTTCTACCAGTCAGGTACACGAAACTGCACATCTAATGAGAAGCAAGCACACAGGCCACCAATTCCTAAGCTATCTAATGCAATAGAAAGAAGGTACAAAAAAGTAAACAACAATAATTGAAACGTACCTTTCATAAACTCTGACAAGAAGAATACCTGAATCAAACCAAACAGATTTGCAGTTTAGTTACCTTCAAAATCAATGCCATCAAGTTGTGCTTCTCAGCTCAGCTGCCGCGGACACCTCCCTTCCAATACTCGCTCAGATTCCTTCAAAATTACACAAGAAAAGCCCTTAAACTGAAATACAACAAAAAGTGAAATCAGTTGAATGGGACGATAAAACAGAAATAACTAACAAGTCACGGCCAAGTCAACTTTAGTTGACTTCTACGGGTCAGGTACCCGAAACTGCACATCTAATGAGAAGCAAGCACACAGGACACCAATTCCTTAGCTATCTAATGCAATAGAAAGAAGGTACAAAAAAGTAAGCCACAATAATTGAAACGTACCTTTCATAAACTCTTACAAGAAGAATACCTGAATCAAACCAAACAAATTTGCAGTTTAGTTACCTTCAAAATCTATGTCATCAAGTTGAGCTTCTCAGCTCAGCTGCCGCGGACTCCACCCTTCCAATACTCGCTCAGATTCCTTTAAAATTCCACAAGAAAAGCCCTTAAACTGAAATACACAAAAAAGTGAAATCAGTTGAATGGGACGATAAAACAGAAATAACTAACAAGTCACGGCCAAGTCAACTTTACTTGATTTCTACGGGTCAGGTACCCGAAACTGCACATCTAATGAGATGCAAGCACACAGGCCACCAATTCCAAAGCTATCTAATGCAATAGAAAGAAGGTACAAAAAAGTAAACAACAATAATTGAAACGTACCTTTCATAAACTCTGACAAGAAGAATACCTGAATCAAACCAAACAGATTTGCAGTTTAGTTACCTTCAAAATCAATGCCATCAAGTTGTGCTTCTCAGCTCAGCTGCCGCGGACTCCTCCCTTCGAATACTCCCTCAGATTCCTTCAAAACTCCACAAGAAAAGCCCTTAAACTGAAATACAACAAAAAGTGAAATCAGTTGAATGGGACGATAAAACAGAAATAACTAACAAGTCACGGCCAAGTCAACTTTAGTTGACTTCTACGGGTCAGGTACCCGAAACTGCACATCTAATGAGAAGCAAGCACACAGGCCACCAATTCCTAAGCTATCTCATGCAATAGAAAGAAGGTACAAAAAAGTAAACAACAATAATTGAAACGTACCTTTCATAAACTCTGACAAGAAGAATACCTGAATCAAACCAAACAGATTTGCAGTTTAGTTACCTTCAAAATCAATGCCATCAAGTTGTGCTTCTCAGCTCAGCTGCCGCGGACTCCTCCCTTCGAATACTCCCTCAGATTCCTTCAAAATTCCACAAGAAAAGCCCTTAAACTGAAATACAACAAAAAGTGAAATCAGTTGAATGGAACGATAAAACAGAAATAACTAACAAGTCACGGCCAAGTCAATTTTAGTTGACTTCTACGGGTCAGGTACCCGAAACTGCACATCTAATGAGATGCAAGCACACAGGCCACCAATTCCTAAGCTATCTAATGCAATAGAAAGAAGGTACAAAAAAGTAAACAACAATAATTGAAACGTACCTTTCATAAACTCTGACATGAAGAATACCTGAATCAAACCAAACAGATGTGCAGTTTAGTTACCTTCAAAATCAATGCCATCAAGTTGTGCTTCTCAGCTCAGCTGCCGCGGAATCCTCCCTTCGAATACTCGCTCAGATTCCTTCAAAATTCCACAAGAAAAGCCTTTAAACTGAAATACAACAAAAATTGAAATCAGTTGAATGGGACGATAAAACAGAAATAAGTAACAAGTCACGGCCAAGTCAACTTTAGCTGACTTCTACGGGTCAGGTACACGAAACTGCACATCTAATGAGAAGCAAGCACACAGGCCACCAATTCCTAAGCTATCTAATGCAATAGAAAGAAGGTACAAAAAAGTAAACAACAATAATTGAAACGTACCTTTCATAAACTCTGACAAGAAGAATACCTGAATCAAACCAAACAGATGTGCAGTTTAGTTACCTTCAAAATCAATGCCATCAAGTTGTGCTTCTCAGCTCAGCTGCCGTGGACACCTCCCTTCCAATACTCGCTCAGATTCCTTCAAAATTCCACAATAAAAGCCCTTAAACTGAAATACAACAAAAAGTGAAATCAGTTGAATGGGACGATAAAACAGAAATAACTAACAAGTCACGGCCAAGTCAACTTTAGTTGACTTCTACGGGTCAGGTACCCGAAACTGCACATCTAATGAGAAGCAAGCACACAGGACACCAATTCCTTAGCTATCTAATGCAATAGAAAGAAGGTACAAAAAAGTAAGCCACAATAATTGAAACGTACCTTTCATAAACTCTTACAAGAAGAATACCTGAATCAAACCAAACAGATTTGCAGTTTAGTTACCTTCAAAATCAATGCCATCAAGTTGTGCTTCTCAGCTCAGCTGCCGCGGACTCCACCCTTCCAATACTCGCTCAGATTCCTTTAAAATTCCACAAGAAAAGCCCTTAAACTGAAATACACAAAAAAGTGAAATCAGTTGAATGGGACGATAAAACAGAAATAACTAACAAGTCACGGCCAAGTCAACTTTACTTGATTTCTACGGGTCAGGTACCCGAAACTGCACATCTAATGAGATGCAAGCACACAGGCCACCAATTCCAAAGCTATCTAATGCAATAGAAAGAAGGTACAAAAAAGTAAACAACAATAATTGAAACGTACCTTTCATAAACTCTGACAAGAAGAATACCTGAATCAAACCAAACAGATTTGCAGTTTAGTTACCTTCAAAATCAATGCCATCAAGTTGTGCTTCTCAGCTCAGCTGCCGCGGACTCCTCCCTTCGAATACTCCCTCAGATTCCTTCAAAACTCCACAAGAAAAGCCCTTAAACTGAAATACAACAAAAAGTGAAATCAGTTGAATGGGACGATAAAACAGAAATAACTAACAAGTCACGGCCAAGTCAACTTTAGTTGACTTCTACGGGTCAGGTACCCGAAACTGCACATCTAATGAGAAGCAAGCACACAGGCCACCAATTCCTAAGCTATCTCATGCAATAGAAAGAAGGTACAAAAAAGTAAACAACAATAATTGAAACGTACCTTTCATAAACTCTGACAAGAAGAATACCTGAATCAAACCAAACAGATTTGCAGTTTAGTTACCTTCAAAATCAATGCCATCAAGTTGTGCTTCTCAGCTCAGCTGCCGCGGACTCCTCCCTTCGAATACTCCCTCAGATTCCTTCAAAATTCCACAAGAAAAGCCCTTAAACTGAAATACAACAAAAAGTGAAATCAGTTGAATGGGACGATAAAACAGAAATAACTAACAAGTCACGGCCAAGTCAACTTTAGTTGACTTCTACGGGTCAGGTACCGGAAACTGCACATCTAATGAGAAGCAAGCACACAGGCCACAAAATTCCTAAGCTATCTAATGCAATAGAAAGAAGGTACAAAAAAGTAAACAACAATAATTGAAACGTACATTTCATAAACTGTTACAAGAAGAATACCTGAATCAAACCAAACAGATTTGCAGTTTAGTTACCTTCAAAATCTATGTCATCAAGTTGACCTTCTCAGCTCAGCTGCAGCGGACTCCACCCTTCCAATACTCGCTCAGATTCCTTTAAAATTCCACAAGAAAAGCCCTTAAACTGAAATACACAAAAAAGTGAAATCAGTTGAATGGGACGATCAAACAGAAATAACTAACAAGTCACGGCCAAGTCAACTTTACTTAACTTCTACGGGTCAGGTACCCGAAACTGCACATCTAATGAGATGCAAGCACACAGGCCACCAATTCCTAAGCTATCTAATGCAATAGAAAGAAGGTACAAAAAAGTAAACAACAATAATTGAAACGTACCTTTCATAAACTCTGACAAGAAGAATACCTGAATCAAAACAAACAGATGTGCAGTTTAGTTACCTTCAAAATCAATGCCATCAAGTTGTGCTTCTCAGCTCAGCTGCCGCGGAATCCTCCCTTCGAATACTCGCTCAGATTCCTTCAAAATTCCACAAGAAAAGCCTTTAAACTGAAATACAACAAAAATTGAAATCAGTTGAATGGGACGATAAAACAGAAATAAGTAACAAGTCACGGCCAAGTCAACTTTAGCTGACTTCTACGGGTCAGGTACACGAAACTGCACATCTAATGAGAAGCAAGCACACAGGCCACCAATTCCTAAGCTATCTAATGCAATAGAAAGAAGGTACAAAAAAGTAAACAACAATAATTGAAACGTACCTTTCATAAACTCTGACAAGAAGAATACCTGAATCAAACCAAACAGATTTGCAGTTTAGTTACCTTCAAAATCAATGCCATCAAGTTGTGCTTCTCAGCTCAGCTGCCGTGGACACCTCCCTTCCAATACTCGCTCAGATTCCTTCAAAATTCCACAAGAAAAGCCCTTAAACTGAAATACAACAAAAAGTGAAATCAGTTGAATGGGACGATAAAACAGAAATAACTAACAAGTCACGGCCAAGTCAACTTTAGTTGACTTCTACGGGTCAGGTACCCGAAACTGCACATCTAATGAGAAGCAAGCACACAGGACATCAATTCCTTAGCTATCTAATGCAATAGAAAGAAGGTACAAAAAAGTAAGCCACAATAATTGAAACGTACCTTTCATAAACTCTTACAAGAAGAATACCTTAATCAAACCAAACAAATTTGCAGTTTAGTTACCTTCAAAATGTATGTCATCAAGTTGAGTTTCTCAGCTCAGCTGCAGCGGACTCCACCCTTCCAATACTCGCTCAGATTCCTTTAAAATTCCACAAGAAAAGCCCTTAAACTGAAATACACAAAAAAGTGAAATCAGTTGAATGGGACGATAAAACAGAAATAACTAACAAGTCACGGCCAAGTCAACTTTAGTTGACTTCTACGGGTCAGGTACCCGAAACTGCACATCTAATGAGATGCAAGCACACAGGCCACCAATTCCTAAGCTATCTAATGCAATAGAAAGAAGGTACAAAAAAGTAAACAACAATAATTGAAACGTACCTTTCATAAACACTTACAAGAAGATTACCTGAATCAAACCAAACAGATTTGCAGTTTAGTTACCTTCAAAATCAATGTCATCAAGTTGACCTACTCAGCTCAGCTGCAGCGGACTCCACCCTTCCAATACTCGCTCAGATTCCTTTAAAATTCCACAAGAAAAGCCCTTAAACTGAAATACACAAAAAAGTGAAATCAGTTGAATGGGACGATAAAACAGAAATAACTAACAAGTCACGGCCAAGTCAACTTTACTTGACTTCTACGGGTCAGGTACCCGAAACTTCACATCTAATGAGATGCAAGCACACAGGCCACCAATTCCAAAGCTATCTAATGCAATAGAAAGAAGGTACAAAAAAGTAAACAACAATAATTGAAACGTACCTTTCATAAACTCTGACAAGAAAAATACCTGAATCAAACCAAACAGATTTGCAGTTTAGTTACCTTCAAAATCAATGCCATCAAGTTGTGCTTCTCAGCTCAGCTGCCGCGGAATCCTCCCTTCGAATACTCCCTCAGATTCCTTCAAAACTCCACAAGAAAAGCCCTTAAACTGAAATACAACAAAAAGTGAAATCAGTTGAATGGGACGATAAAACAGAAATAACTAACAAGTCACGGCCAAGTCAACTTTAGTTGACTTCTACGGGTCAGGTACCCGAAACTGCACATCTAATGAGAAGCAAGCACACAGGCCACCAATTCCTAAGCTATCTAATGCAATAGAAAGAAGGTACAAAAAAGTAAACAACAATAATTGAAACGTACCTTTCATAAACTCTGACAAGAAGAATACCTGAATCAAACCAAACAGATTTGCAGTTTAGTTACCTTCAAAATCAATGCCATCAAGTTGTGCTTCTCAGCTCAGCTGCCGCGGACTCCTCCCTTCGAATACTCCCTCAGATTCCTTCAAAATTCCACAAGAAAAGCCCTTAAACTGAAATACAACAAAAAGTGAAATCAGTTGAATGGGACGATAAAACAGAAATAACTAACAAGTCACGGCCAAGTCAACTTTAGTTGACTTCTACGGGTCAGGTACCCGAAACTGCACATCTAATGAGATGCAAGCACACAGGCCACAAAATTCCTAAGCTATCTAATGCAATAGAAAGAAGGTACAAAAAAGTAAACAACAATAATTGAAACGTACATTTCATAAACTGTTACAAGAAGAATACCTGAATCAAACCAAACAGATTTGCAGTTTAGTTACCTTCAAAATCTATGTCATCAAGTTGACCTACTCAGCTCAGCTGCAGCGGACTCCACCCTTCCAATACTCGCTCAGATTCCTTTAAAATTCCACAAGAAAAACCCTTAAACTGAAATACACAAAAAAGTGAAATCAGTTGAATGGGACGATAAAACAGAAATAACTAACAAGTCACGGCCAAGTCAACTTTACTTGACTTCTACGGGTCAGGTACCCGAAACTTCACATCTAATGAGAAGCAAGCACACAGGCCACCAATTCCAAAGCTATCTAATGCAATAGAAAGAAGGTACAAAAAAGTAAACAACAATAATTGAAACGTACCTTTCATAAACTCTGACAAGAAGAATACCTGAATCAAACCAAACAGATTTGCAGTTTAGTTACCTTCAAAATCAATGCCATCAAGTTGTGCTTCTCAGCTCAGCTGCCGCGGACTCCTCCCTTCAAATACTCCCTCAGATTCCTTCAAAACTCCACAAGAAAAGCCCTTAAACTGAAATACAACAAAAAGTGAAATCAGTTGAATGGGACGATAAAACAGAAATAACTAACAAGTCACGGCCAAGTCAACTTTAGTTGACTTCTACGGGTCAGGTACCCGAAACTGCACATCTAATGAGAAGCAAGCACACAGGCCACCAATTCCTAAGCTATCTCATGCAATAGAAAGAAGGGACAAAAAAGTAAACAACAATAATTGAAACGTACCTTTCATAAACTCTGACAAGAACAATACCTGAATCAAACCAAACAGATTTGCAGTTTAGTTACCTTCAAAATCAATGCCATCAAGTTGTGCTTCTCAGCTCGGCTGCCGCGGACTCCTCCCTTACAATACTCGCTCAGATTCCTTCAAAATTCCACAAGAAAAGCCCTTAAACTGAAATACAACAAAAAGTGAAATCAGTTGAATGGGACGATAAAACAGAAATAACTAACAAGTCACGGCCAAGTCAACTTTAGTTGACTTCTACGGGTCAGGTACACGAAACTGCACATCTAATGAGAAGCAAGCACACAGGACACCAATTCCTAAGCTATCTAATGCAATAGAAAGAAGGTACAAAAAAGTAAACAACAATAATTGAAACGTACCTTTCATAAACTCTGACAAGAAGAATACCTGAATCAAACCAAACAAATTTGCAGTTTAGTTACCTTCAAAATCAATCCCATCAAGTTGTGCTTCTCAGCTCAGCTGCCGCGGACTCCTCCCTTCGAATACTCCCTCAGATTCCTTCAAAATTCCACAAGAAAAGCCCTTAAACTGAAATACAACAAAAAGTGAAATCAGTTGAATGGCACGATAAAACAGAAATAACTAACAAGTCACGGCCAAGTCAACTTTAGTTGACTTCTACGGGTCAGCTACCCGAAACTGCACATCTAATGAGAAGCAAGCACACAGGACACCAATTCCTTAGCTATCTAATGCAATAGAAAGAAGGTACAAAAAAGTAAACAACAATAATTGAAACGTACCTTTCATAAACTCTGACAAGAAGAATACTTGAATCAAACAAAACAGATTTGCAGTTTAGTTACCTTCAAAATCAATGCCATCAAGTTGTGCTTCTCAGCTCAGCTGCCGCGGACTCCTCCCTTCCAATACTCGCTCAGATTCCTTCAAAATTCCACAAGAAAAGCCCTTAAACTGAAATACAACATAAAGTGAAATCAGTTGAATGGGACGATAAAACAGAAATAACTAACAAGTCACGGCCAAGTCAACTTTAGTTGACTTCTACGGGTCAGGTACCCGAAACTGCACATCTAATGAGAAGCAAGCACACAGGACACCAATTCCTTAGCTATCTAATGCAATAGAAAGAAGGTACAAAAAAGTAAGCCACAATAATTGAAACGTACCTTTCATAAACTCTTACAAGAAGAATACCTGAATCAAACCAAACAAATTTGCAGTTTAGTTACCTTCAAAATCTACGTCATCAAGTTGTGCTTCTCAGGTCAGCTGCAGCGGACTCCACCCTTCCAATACTCGCTCAGATTCCTTTAAAATTCCACAAGAAAAGCCCTTAAACTGAAATACACATAAAAGTGAAATCAGTTGAATGGGACGATAAAACAGAAATAACTAACAAGTCACGGCCAAGTCAACTTTAGTTGACTTCTACGGGTCAGGTACCCGAAACTGCATATCTAATGAGATGCAAGCACACAGGCCACCAATTCCTAAGCTATCTAATGCAATAGAAAGAAGGTACAAAAAAGTAAGCCACAATAATTGAAACGTACCTTTCATAAACTCTTACAAGAAGAATACCTGAATCAAACCAAACAAATTTGCAGTTTAGTTACCTTCAAAATCTACGTCATCAAGTTGTGCTTCTCAGCTCAGCTGCAGCGGACTCCACCCTTCCAATACTCGCTCAGATTCCTTTAAAATTCCACAAGAAAAGCCCTTAAACTGAAATACACATAAAAGTGAAATCAGTTGAATGGGACGATAAAACAGAAATAACTAACAAGTCACGGCCAAGTCAACTTTAGTTGACTTCTACGGGTCAGGTACCCGAAACTGCATATCTAATGAGATGCAAGCACACAGGCCACCAATTCCTAAGCTATCTAATGCAATAGAAAGAAGGTACAAAAATGTAAGCCACAATAATTGAAACGTACCTTTCATAAACTCTTACAAGAAGAATACCTGAATCAAACCAAACAAATTTGCAGTTTAGTTACCTTCAAAATCTACGTCATCAAGTTGTGCTTCTCAGCTCAGCTGCAGCGGACTCCACCCTTCCAATACTCGCTCAGATTCCTTTAAAATTCCACAAGAAAAGCCCTTAAACTGAAATACACATAAAAGTGAAATCAGTTGAATGGGACGATAAAACTGAAATAACTAACAAGTCACGGCCAAGTCAACTTTAGTTGACTTCTACGGGTCAGGTACCCGAAACTGCATATCTAATGAGATGCAAGCACACAGGCCACCAATTCCTAAGCTATCTAATGCAATAGAAAGAAGGTACAAAAAAGTAAGCCACAATAATTGAAACGTACCTTTCATAAACTCTTACAAGAAGAATACCTGAATCAAACCAAACAAATTTGCAGTTTAGTTACCTTCAAAATCTACGTCATCAAGTTGTGCTTCTCAGCTCAGCTGCAGCGGACTCCACCTTTCCAATACTCGCTCAGATTCCTTTAAAATTCCACAAGAAAAGCCCTTAAACTGAAATACACAAAAAAGTGAAATCAGTTGAATGGGACGATAAAACAGAAATAACTAACAAGTCACGGCCAAGTCAACTTTAGTTGACTTCTACGGGTCAGGTACCCGAAACTGCATATCTAATGAGATGCAAGCACACAGGCCATCAATTCCTAAGCTATCTAATGCAATAGAAAGAAGGTACAAAAAAGTAAACAACAATAATTGAAACGTACCTTTCATAAACTCTGACAAGAAGAATACCTGAATCAAACCAAACAGATTTGCAGTTTAGTTACCTTCAAAATCAATGCCATCAAGTTGTGCTTCTCAGCTCAGCTGCCGCGGACTCCTCCCTTCGAATACTCACTCAGATTACTTCAAAATTTCACAAGAAAAGCCCTTAAACTAAAATACAACAAAAACTGAAATCAGTTGAATGGCACGATAAAACAGAAATAACTAACAAGTCACGGCCAAGTCAACTTTAGTTGACTTCTACCAGTCAGGTACACGAAACTGCACATCTAATGAGAAGCAAGCACGCAGGCCACCAATACCTAAGCTATCTAATGCAATAGAAAGAAGGTACAAAAAAGTAAACAACAATAATTGAAACGTACCTTTCATAAACTCTTACAAAAAGAATACCTCAATCAAACCAAACAAATTTGCAGTTTAGTTACCTTCAAAATCAATGCCATCAAGTTGTGCTTCTCAGCTCAGCTGCCGCGGACTCCTCCCTTCCAATACTCGCTCAGATTCCTTCAAAATTCCACAAGAAAAGTCCTTAAACTGAAATACAACAAAACGTGAAATCAATTGAATGGGATGATAAAACAGAAATAACTAACAAGTCACGGCCAAGTCAACTTTAGTTGACTTCTACCGGTCAGGTACACGAAACTGCATATCTAATGAGATGCAAGCACACATGCCACCAATTCCTATGCTATCTAATGCAATAGAAAGAAGGTACAAAAAAGTAAACAACAATAATTTAAACGTACCTTTCATAAACTCTGACAAGAAGAATAACTGAATCAAACCAAACAGATTTGCAGTTTAGTTTCCTTCAAAATAAATGCCATCAAGTTGTGCTTCTCAGCTCAGCTGCCGCGGACTCCTCCTTTCAAATATTCGCTCAGTTTCCTTAAAAATGACACAAGAAAAGCCCTCAAATTAAAATAAAACAAAAAGTGAATTTAGTTGCATGGAATAATAAAATATAAATAACTAACAAGTCACGAAAAAGTCAGCTTTAACTGATTTCTACCGGCCAGGTACACTAAACTGCACATCTAATTGGAAGGAAGCACACATGCCAGCAATTCCTCAGCTATCTAATGCAATAGAGAAAAGTCAAAAAAAAAAGTAAACAACAATAATTGAAACGTACCTTTTATAAAATATGGATAGAAGAACACCTGAATTAAACCAAACAAATTTGCAGTTTAGTTACCTTCAAAATCAATGCCATCAAGTTGTGCTTCTCAGCTCAGCTGCCGCGGAATCCTCCCTTCCAATACTTGCTCAGATTCCTTCAAAATTCTACAAGAAAAGCCTTAAACTGAAATACAACAAAAAGTGAAATCAGTTGAATGGGACGATAAAACAGAAATAACTAACAAGTCACGGCCAAGTCAACTTTAGTTGACTTCTACCGGTCAGGTACACGAAACTGCACATCTAATGAGAAGCAAGCACACAGGACACCAATTCCTAAGCTATCTAATGCAATAGAAAGAAGGTACAAAAAAGTAAACAACAATAATTGAAACGTACCTTTCATAAACTCTTACAAGAAGAATACCTGAACCAAACCAAACAAATTTGCAGTTTAGTTACCTTCAAAATCAATGTCATCAAGTTGTGCTTCTCAGCTCAGCTGCAGCGGACTCCTCCCTTCGAATACTCGCTCAGATTCCTTCAAAATACCACAAGAAAAGCCCTTAAACTGAAATACAACAAAAAGTGAAATCAGTTGAATGGGACGATAAAACAGAAATAACTAACAAGTCACGGCCAAGTCAACTTTAGTTGACTTCTACGAGTCAGGTACCGGAAACTGCACATCTAATGAGAAGCAAGCACACAGGACACCAATTCCTAAGCTATCTAATGCAATAGAAAGAAGGTACAAAAAATTAAACAACAATAATTGAAACGTACCTCTCATAAACTCTAACAAGAAGAATACCTGAATCAAACCAAACAGATTTGCAGTTTAGTTACCTTAAAAATCAATGTCATCAAGTTGTGCTTCTTAGCTCACGTGCCGCGGACTCCTCTCTTGAAATATTCCCTCTGCTTTCTTCAAAATTCTGCAAGAAATGCCCTTAAATTAAAATACAACAAAAAGTGAAATCAGTTGCATGGGATGATAAAAAATAAATAACTAACAAGTCACGGCCAAGTCAACTTTAGTTGACTTCTACGGGTCAGGTACACGAAACTGCACATCTAATGGGAAGGAAGCACACATGCCAGCAATTCCTCAGCTATCTAATGCAATAGAGAAAAGTCAAAAAAAAGTAAACAACAATAATTGAAACGTACCTTTTATAAAATATGGATAGAAGGATATCTGAATTAAACCAAACAGATTTGCAGTTTAGTTACCTTCAAAATCAATGCCATCAAGTTGTGCTTCTCAGCTCAGCTGCCGCGGACTCCTCCTTTCAAATATTCGCTCAGCTTCTTTCAAAATTTCACAAGAAAAGCCTTTAAACTAAAATACAACAAAAAGTGAAATCAGTTGAGTGGGATGATAAAACAGAAATAACTAACAGGTCACGACCAAGTCAACTTTAGTTGACTTCTACGGGTTAGGTACACGAAACTGCATATCTAATGAGAAGCAAGCACACAGGCCAGCAATTCCTAAGATATCTAATGCAATAGAAAGAAGGTAAAAAAAAGTAAACAACAATAATTGAAACGTACCTTTTATAAACTCTGACAAGAAGAATACATGAATCAAACCAAACAGATTTGCAGTTTAGTTACCTTCAAAATTAATGCCATCAAGTTGTGCTTCTCAGCTCAGCTGCCGCGGACTCCACCCTTCCAATACTCGCTCAGATTCCTTCAAAATTCCACAAGAAAAGCCCTTAAACTGAAATGCAACAAAACGTGAAATCAGTTGAATGGGATGATAAAACAAAAATAACTAACAAGTCACGGCCAAGTCAACTTTAGTTGACTTCTACGGGTCAGGTACCCGAAACTGCACATCTAATGAGAAGCAAGCACACAGGCCACCAATTCCTAAGCTATCTAATGCAATAGAAAGAAGGTACAAAAAAGTAAACAAAAATAATTGAAATGTACCTTTCATAAACTCTAACAAGAAGAATACCTGAATCAAACCAAACAGATTTGCAGTTTAGTTACCTTCAAAATCAATCCCATCAAGTTGTGCTTCTCATCTCACGTGCCGCGGACTTTTCCCTTGAAATATTCCCTTTGCTTCCTTCAAAATTCTGCAAGAAATGCCCTTAAATTAAAATACAACAAAAAGTGAAATCAGTTGCATGTGATGATAAAACAGAAATAACTAACAAGTCACGGCCAAGTCAACTTTAGTTGACTTCTACGGGTCAGGTACACGAAACTGCACATCTAATGAGAAGCAAGCACACAGGCCACCAATTCTTAAGCTATCTAATGCAATAGAAAGAAGGTACAAAAAAGTAAACAACAATAATTGAAACGTACCTTTCATAAACTCTGACAAGAAGAATACCTGAATCAAACCAAACAGATGTGCAGTTTAGTTACCTTCAAAATCAATGCCATCAAGTTGTGCTTCTCAGCTCAGCTGCCGCGGACTCCTCCCTTCCAATACTCGCTCAGATTCCTTCAAAATTCCACAAGAAAAGTTCTTAAACTGAAATACAACAAAAAGTGAAATCAGTTGAATGGGATGATAAAACAGAAATAACTAACAGGTCACGGCCAAGTCAACTTTAGGTGACTTCTACCGGTCAGGTACACGAAACTGCACATCTAATGAGAAGCAAGCACACAGACCACCAATTCCTAAGCTATCTAATGCAATAGAAAGAAGGTACAAAAAAGTAAACAACAATAATTGAAACGTACCTTTCATAAACTCTGACAAGAAGAATACCTGAATCAAACCAATCAGATTTGCAGTTTAGTTACCTTTAAAATCAATGCAATCAAGTTGTGCTTCTCAGCTCACGTGCCGCGGACTCCTCCCTTGAAATATTCCCTCAACTTCCTTAAAAATGACACAAGAAAAACCCTTTAATTAAAATACAACAAAAAGTGAATTCAGTTGCATGAGATGATAAAACAGAAATAACTAACAAATCACGGTCAAGTCAGCTTTAGCTGACTTCTACCGGTCAGGTGCACGAAACTGCACATCTAATGGGAAGCAAGCACACAGGCCAGTAATTCCTTAGCTATCTAATACAATAGAAATAATGTAAAAAAAAGTAAACAACATGGCATATAATTAATGTAGTAATGATACTTGAGTAACCTAGAATTATATGATACAAGAAAATTACAAATCAATGTATACCTGGAAGATGACCAACTTCGCATCATATCTCTGTCCCATTTTTTTAAATATTGAGCCAAAAGAGCAATCTGCTGAATCAGAAAAAAAATATTTACTTGACTTAAAAGGAAAAAAAAATGCTTCCCCGACTTGCAAACTAAAACTAATACAAAGGACGTACCACTCGAGAAGAGATGACATTCAATTGACAAGGCCTATTCAAGGTAATCAACTTCACATTGGCAAATTCTTCACCTAGTATAACATACGGATAGCAATTAGAGCAATTAGAAGTTAATCACATTGAATCATAGGGTGCAACCTAAATTGAGTTGTCGAATTTACATTTGTTTTATCGCTTCTTGAATTTATATTTGAATCATACGGTGCAATTAGAGCAAATTCTATTCGTTTTATCACTTATTGGCTGATATTTATTTAGCATAGGGTGCAAATAATCTAAATTGAGTTGTTGAATTTAAATTGATTTATACTATGTAAAAGTGCCAAAATTTTGAGTCAGTAATAATTTCTAATTACTAGTAAATGAAAATACAATATAATGTACCTTACTCTATGGTCATAGGTTCAGATTGAAGACTGAAAAGATTAGTTGTTCAAGCTATTAAACAAATTTATAGAAGTTATTAAAATATTTATAAAATTAGCATTTGTTGAAAAAAAATATAAAACATAAACTTTATCTTTACCTGAAATCTCAATGTCCTTTATAACAAGTACAAATATTTAAAAAATATATTAATTACCTAAGAGAAGTATGGGAAAGAGATAAGATAAAAAGGATCAGTACAAATTCCAATAGCAAATTAGTTCTAAAAGGAAGCAAAACCGATTGTGAAATGTATCTGTACCAGCCATTTTTTTTACCTAATTGAACTACACTTAACAGAATTTGTTCAAAAATCTTACTAACTAGATGCATGCCTCGCTTTGCTTCGGTATCGGGTGTTGAGGCGAAAAAGAAAAATAAAAGATAGTTAGAAAGCGAGAACAATTGTACTGAGATATAACTAAAACTATATCACAAAGTATTAGATTATTATGCTACCTGAGATAAATTAACATCAACTTATCAGTTGTGTTTGGAATTGGAAGATGGATAAGCACTATGCTATATTGCTATGAGATAGCATGCTAACTTTTGTTACTATACTGCCAAACACAACTATTTTGTACAATGTTTTATCAAAAATGATTTCAAGTGTTTTGAACACAACAATATTTCCAATTAACAAAATATGTGAAATTGTTTGTATGATGATACAATATTCACTTTCTTCTCTTGCTTTGCTCCTTTTACTGCTGTAAAATGGAGAAATAAACGTGTTAGTTTGTTTTGTGGAGTGCAAGTAATGTAACAGGATATTTGGATTTTAGCATGCTTTTAATATTTGTATAAAATGTGTTTGTTTCCTTTTTATGCCTTGGTTGTGGAAGTACAACAAATGTTGAATAAGTGTGTACGAATATAGTGAACTATCATATCATTATGCTAATGGTGTTGCTATTGCTTTGGCTAAGCAAAATGCAAAGTAAAAATGGTACCATAGTTTGAAGGTTATTTCTGTCAACAAAAATTTCACAGAAAGCATTATGTTTTTACAATTAATATCAAATTTCATTTCAGTGAATGTCAAAAGAAAAGTGCCATGAAGGAAATTGGTTCACATTTTTTTTTTTAAATAAATAATTGGTGCATGTAAGAACATAAATTCCTATTTGGCCTATTTTCATTTTAAGAAAAGCATAAGAGTGAAGAAAGGGAAATAAACCAGAGAGTTGTATTTTAAACAAAATGAATATAAGCAAGTATACCTTGTAGTTTGCTGTACTTGATCAGATATCAAATGGCTTTCTGGTGGTCTATTAAATAGATAAACTTTCTGATTGCCCCCCTGTTGGAAAGAGAATTGTCACGGAGGAAGTTGGTTGATGTTCTTTCTTTTCCATGTATCAAAGAAAAGAGTGTATGCCATTTCCTATTTCGAATTCAAAAAGTCTTCAGTTAGTCATGAAAGATATGTCTAATCTGGTTTAACATAGACTTGCCCAGTATAGACTTGTTACACATAAACCCCTATGTGGGCTATATTTTATTTTTTAAGTATAAGAATAAAAAAGGGAAATAAATTAAAACATTTGTTTGATTTGTTTATAGCAGTCCTATGCTCCATTTCCTTGTGTTCCTATTGTGGTCTACAATGTTTTGTTGCTTTGTTCTGTAGGCTCTCTATCGAATCGGGTATTACAACGAACAGTTAATGTGCAAGGAGTAAGAAATTTCAATAAATGAATAAAGTGCATAAGAAAATGAAAGAAAAACAATTACCTAAGTGACCTCTTGAACCGCCATTAACCCAAAATAAAAAGGCCTAACCTACCCAACTGGTCCAATTGCAAATAGGGCAAGGCACAGAGTTGGAAATTGTAACTTTGCAGGCGAATGACCTCGCATGGAAAAAGCATAAGAGAAGAAAAAAATTTTGAGCAAAATCAATGAAACCCTAAATTGGGCGACATAAGAGAGGCAAACAATAAGAAACAAAAATACCTTAAGATAGAATAGCAATATAGAGGAGAGAAAATTGCACAATGGTTCAACTGCTAGCAGTAGTGAACAACTGGCCTAAGCGACTCTTGTGGAAGCAATATTGTAAACCATGATCCTAATCAGCTGATTAAAAAAAAATGCAACAATAGATTTCAGAAATCTTACCAATAGAGCAAGTAAAGGTCAGCGAGAACACGACTATGCTGAAGGAGAAGAGAGGTAGACCTTTGGAATTGTTGGGCTAGCGAGAGTGTCGATGACTAAGCTGAAGGACGAGAGAAGTAAAGCTTTAGTAAATAACAGAAATCAAAAGAATAATATTCAAGATCATTAGATTAGAAAATCACATCAGACCAGTCAACATCATACCAGGTTTAAGATTGAATGTTCGAGATTCTGAAAATGTAGGAATAATACAATATTGTTATAAATAGATGTGCAACAGAAGGAAAAGGTCCACTAATTGAATGTTAAATTAAAATAAAATTATCCTCTCAAGTTTCAAACATTTCATCTGACCTACCCATTCTGCTTGTTTTACATTTCATCATTTTTGGTACTTCTCTATGCATGTCCTTTAAAAAATCGATAATTAGACAGTGTTTTTCATTGCTTAAGGTTATATACGCTGGTATGGTCCTCAAAGCAGGATAACAAAAAAGCAGTACATTCATGGTGCAAAAAAAAAGAAAAAAAAAAGAAAAAATTGGATATTTACCCCAATGGTACAGGCCCAACGCATAGTGTGAAACATGACATAGCAGGCATCTGAAATAATAACATTAGATCATGTCATAAAATTGGTACAGTGATATTATGAAATTTTGGTCCTGTCGACTAGATCTCCAAATAACTAACTCTATCAAATAGTATAAATTCAATGGAAAGTCTCTTACCTTTTGAATTGCTCTCATCATCAACTTTGCTTGATTGTGCAATGGATGCCTTCATTTTTAGCTCAACAAAGGAGATTGGTAAACTCTCCAACAGAGACGAATCAAGGAGGTTGCTAGCAAGGGACCAGACCCCACCTACCCTATATTGTTCAATCAGAAGAGGTTAACTGCACATGTCACCCCTCAATTGGTTGTTGTGCTTGTTTTCAGCTCTTTTCACCTGGACAGTCAAGGCACAGATCATGAGAGATTTTTTAAATTGTTCAAACAAAGGAAACCTTTTTACCCCTGGCCTGATATAGACAGTGGTGC
Source organism: Carex rostrata (assembly GCF_964058835.1). Lineage (NCBI taxonomy): Eukaryota > Viridiplantae > Streptophyta > Magnoliopsida > Poales > Cyperaceae > Carex > Carex rostrata. The sequence continues at coordinate 10,695,343 of NC_135931.1, forward strand.
AGCCCCAAGTGTATTATTCTTATTCCAAACCCGTCCTGACAAACATTGTAGCTATCTGCACCATTTGTACATTTCTAGCTTTCTCATTTTATAAAATTTAACATTTTTGCAAATTAAAGAAGATTCAATTTGTTTATACTTCTCTGCTTGTTAGTGACACTCTCAAGAAACAACATGTGCTTTACAGCTTTTTTCTAGAAGTGAATCTATGCTACACTGTATAATTACCATATGTACATGCATTAAGGTATGTAGTATTATTAGAATTATGACATCATTAACAAAATTCTGAGCATAATACCATAATTCAACTTCTCTCTTCCATGCGGAATACCAGATTGAGCATAATACATGCATTCCACCTTTGGAACCTCATACTGGATGTTGATACCAGATTGAGCATTTAAACTTTCCCTGCGCACAGTGTCATGCAACTGGTGTAATAAAAAGGTATGTAGTACAGTTGGGCTTTCAAGCCAATCAGCCCAGGAATCTGGAAAATCTGCAAGATTACTTAAATTGGGCATATTCTTCATTAGTTTGGCTATGGCAACTTTATTGATAAACCCGGGATGGGTTTTATATGGACCCTCTTCATAGGTCTGATCAGTGGGTGTTGTTGGAGTGCTTTCTTTTGACATAGAGCCAGTGGATGTGCTGGGTGATGCTGGTCCAATACGAAACAAGTGTATATCCTTATCTAGATCCATTTCTGCACAAGGAGAAAGAACAATCAATTAGTAAAACATGTTCAAAATTACAAGTTTAAAGAGATATTCAGCATGCAAGATTAACAAAAGATTTTCGGAAGATACCAAAAAGAGAAAGATCAGTTTTGGCTTCATGCAGCACACATACTATAGAATAAAAACATTGCTGCATAGGGTTAGTGTGCTGCATGAAGCAAAAACTACTCCGTTAAAATTTTTACCCGAAAAAACCCTGCTTCATTATGAAATCTTGGTTCGTTCAAGATTTTCAAGAATTAAGGAAATGAAGAGAGAAACAAACTAAAAGATTTTAGAAAGAGAAATGGAATTTGTATTTCCTTTTTGAATGAATTTACAAGTGTCTCTGTCTGCTATTTATAGCATATTATAATCCCTCTTAACCTCTGTACTAACCTTGATTACAACTCCTAGCTCTGGTTTACATAGTAAAAAAGAAAGATATCTATAGAGTTGTATATTATTTTTTCAGTAAAAGTTCCATATAACCAGAATTGCAGCTCTCTGCAATAATTACTAGGAATGCCGAACAAGGATATATAGATTCCGATATATAGAAGTAAATGACCATTAATTACAAGGATATATTTGATCTTTTGATAGTGATTTTCAGCTTTCAGCACCATTATAACAAAAACTTATCATGCATTAGTAAATGAGAGAAAGAAAAACAAAGATTTCCAAAAGATACCAAAAGAGAAAGAACAAAAAAAATAAACTGCTTCATTATGAAATCTTGGTTCGTACAAGATTCAAGAATTAAGGAAACAAAAAGGAGAGATGAACATACCATAGCTCCTGAGCGTATCAGGATTACTGAGGATACGACCAGTGTGAATCAAACATTGCTCATCAGAGGGTATGCCGGTCTGGTCGACTAATGCCTGCTTCAACTGTTCGACCGTCTGATCAAGCTCTGTTTGTATGGAAATTTTGTTAATGATGTCAGAAATGAGCATAATACCAGATTGAATGTATAATTACCATAATACAGCTTTTTTTTATAATTTTGTTAATGATGTCAGAATTCCTTTTCTCTATCAACTATGTAGGGCTTAAGGTCAGTATATCAATGAAATCTTCTTCAATTTAGAATTTTCATATGAGAAAGTTGTTTTTATCTAGTTTTGAATGAGATTTAGTGAGAAAAATGATAAGAGCATCAAGTGAAAAGGAGAGAATAAAAACAGAAATAAACATGGCATTAATAGGAAGCTTTTATATCAATATCAGCAATGTTACCGCTTACCACCGTGACTATTATTTCGACTAGCTTAACAAATAGACCGGTTTATACGGTTCTACATCAATATCAGCTTAACAACTGAACTAATTTCTAAGAGATGGAGAGAGAGAGAGATCAGTTCCTGCCAACATTTTCAAAGAGAGAGAGGATACCTACTGTGGAGGAGATGAGTGAAGGGAGCTCGGAGGCGGCGGTGGAGCGGAGGCAGAGGATGGGACCACCGGAGAGGAGGAAGAGAGAACGCGGAGAGAGGAGAGCATGGCCTTTGGACAGATCGGTGGAGGAAAGGGGTTGTTATTTGGTCCGATTTGGGAAAGAGAGTTCGGGATTGAAGGACAGGAGACAAGATTCGAGAGCTGCTCCAAGCGGAGGAAGAAGACACTATTTATTTTACTGTAGCACGCCATCAACTATTAAGTATATAGAATAGATTTCCTTTCCATTTACAGAAAAAGATCTCAAAAGATGGCGATATCTCAAAAACAGAATATTTGTTATAAATGATGTGGATTCGATTTAATTTGATCTGGCGTGTAGAGCAAGCCACCAACATCAGCTCACTTTTATTTCACTAACAAACGGAATTCAGTAAAAATGTGTATCGTTTGTAAAATAAAATTTATAAATGTAAGCTCACGTGCCAGCTATGTATCCGAAATTTTTGTTCATATCATTTAATAAAAAAAACATCTTTGAAATTGAGGAATTCTAAAAATATCCAGACTGCCAATTCAATCTGCAGCACTATTTTTAGAGAGCACAGATTGAATTAGAGGCCTCCAAAAACCCTAAATATCATTATATTATAATATATTTTTGAATTTTTAGAGGGGCCTCCAATTAAACTTGCAGCCCTGTCCGAATGGGACTGCAGATTGAATTGGTGGCCCGGGTATTTTTATAATTCTCCAAAAAATGTGGTTTTTTGGTTAATTTGTTTTTTTGGAATATGGTATAACTAAAAATTTCGGTGCATAATTGCTTTAAGAAAAATATAATAATCATCTTAAATTCATCTTTTTCATATCATATACATACCCTAAAAGCTTCAGACGGTCATTATTATGGCATCGTGTGTATATATATATATATATATATATATATATTCATAATCACATTGTGTAGTTTCTATTATCATTCTTACTCTGATTTTTTTTTACCACGATCACCTCAGGCACATTCTTTTTTTTTTAAATATCAAAATAAAAGACACCCTCACAAAGATTTTCATTCATTTTCAAAGTTCAATTAATGACGTAGAAAATATAAATAATAGTAAATTAGAAAGAGAATATGATAATTAAGTTTAGTGGATTGTTAGTATATATATATATATATCACCTGAGCACATATCTTGTTTATAAGTGGATCATTGAATACTCTTTTTGTCTAATTAATAAAATATTAATGAATATTTTATGTTGATAGGAGCCTTAATATTTCTATCATTGGTAATTGCTACAAAGATTCTGAACGTACTGATGTGATTATTTGCAATAGAAAAATAAAAGTACTGATAGCACACAGACAGGTGCGCCATTAAATATTATTAAGCTCAAAAATTGGTTGGATTTATTTCACACGGCAAACTCAAACTATTGAAACTAATCTATTTGGTGAATGATGTGTTTATATGTAAAATTTATAATTATACTTTTGAACTAATTTAGTATAAAATCAAGTAATAAATAAATATATCAAATTTAACTTATAAATTTTCTTCTTTATACCGCTTGATTTTATACTAAATTAATTCGAAAATTAAAAATTTTCATGTAAGTATGTCATTTATAAAGTAGATCGGTGAGTAAAATTTAACTTGTTGACAAAAAAAATCAAAACTAAAACACCAAATTGTAAAATGCATGTATTATTGAATGTCCTTCAAACAATGAGTGGAGTGGTCTGATGGTATTTGGTCTAGTGTTCGATCTGAACAGTTTGATTTGCATTAAGATTTATCGGATTGATTTTGAACTACAAATCTATAATGCAGAAATCAATTAATCTCAGTAGTAATGCTCTTACATGTTAAATCTATAAATTTTTGAATTAATCTATTTATTTATTTTTCATTATTTTTTGACCGCTTGACTTATACTTTATGTAAAAATTTATAAACTTCACACATAAATACATCACTTGTGAAGTTGTTCAGTTTCACACATAAATACATCACATGATTATCTGCATATTGAAATGTGTTTGGATAACATATTGAAATGTGTTTGGATAACATATTTTATAATTTTTAGAAATTTCTTACTAATTGTTTAGAGAGATAAAAAAAATCACTATTTTTTAATGATCCATAATATTCTAAGAACATTGATTTTGTATCTATCTTAAAAAATAGCAAAACAATTTTAAAAAATATAAAATTTTGTATCCGAGCACATTTTAATATGGAAATCGTGTTGAATTGTTCAGATCGATTGTTTTAACTTTGAAAATAGAGATAATAATGTTAGAGTATGATGGAACACAAAACCAACGAGGCATTTTAATCCTATTCTTTTATTTAATGTTAAAACTAAATTGTTTGATATGTGCTAAGATTTGTGTGGGAGATTTTTTTTTTCTTTTGATAAATGTAACACCCGAAAATTTTTACAAATTTTGTAATACTTGTTTTGGACTTGTTTGTAATATTTGATAAAGTCAAGGTTTAAAATTTTAAAAAAAATGAAAAGGGCCAACGTGGCACCCATGCCACGCGGCTTGTTTTGGCTATCCACGTAACCCTTATAAAAGGCCTCCTTTTCTCGCTTTTGTAAAGAAAAAAGAAAAATAAACAAATAAAATCGAGAAATAAAGGTAAATGGAAACAGAGAATGGAAGAGAGAAAAAAAAATGAAGGAAATATTGTGATAAATATGTGGATATTTGATTTTATATTCGATTGAAATTCTGATTATGTTGCGTTGATTCCGAATAGCTATTGTATCTTGAATTGGATTTTTGAACTGATCGCTAACAAGTAATCAAACTTCTTTATAATATGTGTTTTCGATTTGTACGGTTGATTGGGTACTGAATTGGGAAATAACTAGAATTGCCTTTACAGATACTCCCAATATAAAAAATAAAAAAAAAGCGCAAGTCAAATTGGGTTCAAATTTTTTTTAGTTATTCACAGGAAAAAAAATGTTAAATGTAAATTGTTGGAACTTTTAAATCACTTTTGCATGGAAAATACGATTTTTGAATTGGCTTTGTGTTGGCATATATCATCTTTGTATTTTTGCCTAATTTGTTTATAAATGGTACTCGACAAAATTTGACCTTGGCGAACAATATGTAGCATCATAGTTTCATTACACCTTTTTAAAAAAATAATAATAATAATTATTATTATATACTACACTTGAATCCCTGTCCCCCACGGTACCTGAGGTATAATTTAGAAAAATAGACAGTTCAGATTAATTCAAGCGGATCAAATTCATTCCAGTGTCTATGAAGACTGTAGAGATTCATGCCAAGTAAAAATAACGGTCTGGATTTAACACTTGCACCTCATGTACCTGAGGTCATACCGATTCGTACGGTACACCTTTTTTTTAATCTTTTTAGGTGAGATTTATATTTTGGTTTGTTTTGTTCTATATTTTCGTGTGAGAAGGGCAGTACCGAATCTTTTTCTTTTTTTTGTAAAAGCAAAAAATCAATTTTTTTTATTTAATTATGAAAGATGAACAAAAATTGTGATGAGTTGGGCAGTAGATGTAAACACTAAACACAGAAGGAGAAAGGTCTTTCTGAGATGGTGGGTCCCACCTTAGGCAAGCAAATTTTACCTTTTATTTTATTTTATTTCCTTTTTCTTCTTTCTTCCGGTAATTCGATTTGATGTCTGATTTGATTTCGTTGAATAAGATTTATGCTTTTAATTTAATACACAATTCGCAATGCAACCAATAAACACTGTTTTAAAATTTTAATGAACGACCATGGTAGAGAGGGTTCATCAACTATTGTCAGATATAAAAGTTAACCAAATTTTTAGCAACTTTAATTTCAAAATTTATTGAATTGTTTTCAAACAAGGATCTGAATCTGCTGAAATCTGGGACCAGTGAATAACAATCCGAATTCAGCCGTCGAACTGTTTCGAGATGCGTGTAAGGAAAATCCTATTGTTTCGAGATGTGTTCTCGAAAAAAATTCGACGGCTGGATTCAGATTGCAGGGGTTTCAAGTCATCAGTTCAAACACACAATAATGATTAATTACATAAAATTTTCACGTTAAGGGAGTCAGTTTTACAATACTCATATGATTTTACTCTAAACTAAACCGTTGAAACAGATCTACTTTAGAAATGCTATGTTTTTATGAACATTTTATAAATTATAAATTAAATTTATTATAAAATAAAGCTGTTAAAAAAAGAATTATAATTTATTTTCCATACATTCATTTTTTGAACGTGATTTTATACTAATTTAATTCAAAAATTTATAATTTTTGTGTAAACAGGGGCGGATAGAGTAAGAAGCTATGGGATCAATTGACCCCTTGTATTTTTTATTTTTTGAAATCATATATAATTTTCTATATAATACTATAAAATTGATCAGTACAAAAATTTTATATGATTAATTTACATTTAAATTTAACCCTCATTCTTTGGACATCTGACTCGGCCCTAATATAAATACATAACTCGATAAAACCTATTTAAATTGATCGTTTAAAATCATTTTAATAGATTTGAAACTAAATTCCTCAAGAATTCTTTATGATTTCAAAAATATCTTAGATCTACTCGTTTGTAATTCTGACGCATGCTACATGCACAATTTAAATTGGAATTTAACAGGGAGAGAGCCCAACAGCTTTCATGGATGCATAATTGGTTGACGACGTGGGGATAGCAAAAGCAAATATGTAAAATGAACTACATGTATGCATTTAATATTTGAGGAGGGATCTACTTGTAATGTTTTTGGTGACGTCATATTATACTTTATATTTTTTAAGTTTTCAAAGTTCCAACAGTCGATACAAATTATTCAACATGATAGATATATTAAAATATGCTTGCAGATCAAATTTTATATTTTTTATATTTTTTTTCTATTTATTAAGTATTTTATAAAATCGTTGTTTTTAGACCATTAAATTTTTGTACCCATCTTAATAAATAGTAAAAATAAATAAAAAAAATGTAAAATTTGATCTGCAAGCACATTTTAATATATCTATCATGTTGAACAATTTGGATTGACTGTTTGGACTTTGAAAATATAGAGTATAATCCGCTGTCACTAAAAAACGGTGTAAGTGGATCCCTCCTCTTAATATTTATAAAATTAATTATTACTTAAATTAGAAAATAAAATTGTAAATGTGTTTATTATTTGTAAAATAATTTTGAGCGAATTTGAAAATATTAGGTTTCTATCAAACAATTTAAGTTTTTTTTTAGAGTAGAGGATTAAATAAAATTTCAAATAGATTCGATCTGATACACATCCTCCATCCGAATAATTAAAAACATGTCAACTATTTTTAATTTTAATTTAAATAATATTATTTATTGAATAAATAAAACCATTTCAAAAGTTGAACAAGAAACAACATTATGCTATCCGTTTGTCACATGCCAGCTATGTATCCGTTTGTCACATGTTCAGCCCACATTTATAAATTTCGTTGAGATTTTTTTTTTTAATTTCAGTAAGGATTTTCACAAATAATGTATTAAATCGGATAAAATTTTACTGTTAATGACAGGCACTGAAAATGCTTATATATAGATCAAATGGATCTACTAAATTATTGATTTTATGCGAATAACGAAGTTGTAAATTTTTTTATTATTAATAATTGTCATCAAATATACTTGCAAATATATTTTAATAGATAACGTCTACAAAGGATTTTCCAAACTATTATTAAATCTCTAGCAAACACTTTCTGATATATACTTGTCCATAAAGCAAACTTCTAATTTCAATTCATTATTAAAAAAAAACACAACATCAAGAAATATAGTTAATATAGACTAGAGCTTTTAATTTGAAACATTTCATTGCGCGCGAAGAGGACTCCGTAATTTATCATTACAATTTTGCACTATTTATGGAGACTAGAGTTAGTGTAACTTTTCTCTATACAAATTATTAGATTTAGAATTTTTTTAGAAGAAAAAACTCAAATTATTTTTTGTTCTTCTTGAACAAAAAATTAGTACATAACAAAAATTAGACTTACTAAGTATCAGTAATATGGACACTTATACAATAGGAACATATTTAAAGACTATATATGGCGAGGCCTCAGTGAAAATTATCTTTAAAATAAAATAGTAAATAAAAACACAATTCAATCAATACCCATGTTTCGTTATTATACTTTTTTTTTATACCAAGAGAATAATATAATATATAATAGGGAAAATTTCTGGTGTATCCATTCAAACTTTCAAAATAGCCAATTTACCCATGAATATCTCATAATAGCCAATATCCCCATATAAATTAAATTTTCTTTCTTTTATCCTCTTTCTTTTATTTTATCTTTTATTTAATTATTTTGAAAATTACATTGACCAAATTACCCTTCTATTAAAATAAAGATCAATTAAATATTTAATCTTTTCATCAATCAAACTAGTTTACTGCATCCCATCTCTCTCCCCTCGATCCCACTCTACTCCCTTCTTCTTTGTTGGAGCGGTACCTCACCTGATAGCACCATAGTTCTCTAGATCTCCTTCTAATATTCTCATCCTTGGCAAGCGAGTTCACAAAGACCGGGATCTGTTTCCTTTCTTCTCTATTCTCTGCTCCCAATTGGCACACCTCGTCAGAGCTTCCTCATTTCTCTTTGCTATCACTTCTCTTGGAACTTTCTTAACAAATAAGTTCTGAATTGACAGTTCCAAATTCGTTTAAATCATGAGCCTTGTCTATAACAATCTTACCTGCATTACAAAAATCCATTATCACAATATTAATTGAAGTACGGCATTGATTAAAGAATCTAATTGAACCAACAACAACTGTTCATTTTACTGATTGAATGAAAAAGTTTATGGTTGTCTAATAGAATCAAGTGCAACAATGTAGTGATTCTTCTCATAATTAAATGAAATAACTCTTGCCAAGTTCTTTTAGACACCAAGGTAGATAGTTGTGGGAGAGAGAGATATCCTAAGCAGATGGCTTTATGAATCACCAAGAGAAATTGAAAAATGGGTGTAGATGTGGGATGTAGGATGTGCCAGCAATTATCCAATAAATCGGCTCCACATCTCATATTTCTATGGCCTGATGCTACTTCAGTTTGGTGTGAAAATGCGATCAAGATTGGATATAATATAGATTGATGGTACTGGCCTCGACAATATTGATAATGTTTGGCTCAAATTTAGGCAAATAATGGCAAGTCTATGAGGGAAACGCCGTTACAAGGAATGGAGCTCCTTATTCCTATGTGCTTGCTGGCATATATGGTAGAGAAGGAAGTTTATGGCTCAAATACTGTAACACTGGCATGAGATGGTTGATGGGAGATAACCTTAGACCTGATCCTGATTAGAAATCACAGAATTAGCCGATTCGGGTTAATTTGCCAGGTAGTGGATCTTACTGGTAAACTGATTCGGTACCGAACTGACACAATGTGAACTGAACGAACTGGTTGGTGTTTCAAAATTTCAGTTCGGATAGAGTATGGTAACTTGACGTTATAATTCTCAAGTAGGTTTGTGTATATGTGTGTCCCTTTGTGTTGGTTAAATTTCGACAGTCCAACTGAATTTGTTAGCAGGAATTATACAATTAAATTTTTTAATTTGAATTTGTTTGTGTTAAAATTTTTAGAGGAATTAACTATCTTTCATTACAACTAGAGGTATGTAAAAATTAGGGAAAATTTCCTTTGTGCCAATTGGGAACTGAGGAAGCTGAGGAAGCTCTGACGAGGTGTGCCAATTGGGAGCAAAAGAATAGAGAAGAAAGGAAACAAATCCGGTCTTTGTGAACTCTCTTGCCAGGGATGAGAATATTAGAAGGAGATCTAGAGAACTACGGTGCTATCAGGTGAGGTACCGCTCCAACAGAGAAGAAGAGAGAGATGGGATGCAGTAAACTAGTTTGATTGATGAAAAGATTAAATATTTAATTGATCTTTATTTTAATAGGAGGGTAAATTGGTCAATGTAATTTTCAAAATAATTAAATAAAAGATAAAATAAAAGAAAGGGGATAAAAGAAAGAAAATTTAATTTATATGAGGATATTGGCTATTATGAGATATTCATGGGAAAATTGGCTATTTTGAAAGTTTGAATGGGTACACCAGAAATTTTCCCTATATAATATAAGGCTGAAATCGGCCTAATTTTTATTTAATTACTTAATTAAAAAAACATAATAATAATAATAATAATAATAATAATAATAATAATAATAATAATAATAATAATAATAATAATAAAAAATTAAATGAGCAAATTTAAGACATATTATTTAACGTTCGGATACGGATATAGATACATATAGATATGGATACTTTTAAATGCCAATTCAGATAATTTAATTTTTCACATTTGCGAATATCCGCAAAGCTATTAGTAGAAATTAATGTGTAGTCGCTACCCTCCGACGATTCGTTTTGTTTTATTCCTTCTCTTACGCTACCCTCTGATGATTCATGATTCTACTGCACAAGGCATTAATTAATTGTATTCACTGTGTCCTCCTAAATTACACCATGTACATCAAAATCCCAAACACCTAAAGCCTGACACTTAGAACCCACAATTCTCCGATTTTTTTATTTATATCCAAAAAATAAATAAATTTTTTAAAAAATATCTAAATCCCGATTGAAATTCGAAAACTATCCAAACTAGTTATCCAATAACCGGAAATATCCATTCTTTCCGGTCCTCCAATTCCCGGAATTTGAGAATTAGACCTGTTAATGATTAACTAGAAAGAGGGGAATTTCCGGTTGTTGGTTAACCGGTTTATGTGTCCGGTTAATGGTGCACTGGATTTGTGGATTTTGCATTTTTTTTAACAAAAATTTCTAATTTTTTATATTAAAATATTAGAAATGTTGAGTATATTTCTTTGAAAATAGATGAAATATAATATAATTTGATTTACTAGAAAGACTGCAACAAATAACCTAGATCAATATTTTTCAGGCCGGATTTTTTGCGGCTGTAAGAAAAATTAATATATTTCTTTATGTGTTATTGGAAAAAAAAATTAAAATATTTAGATTCTGAGTTATTGATCACGGTGCAAAAGTCACTTCTAGATAATTCAGAAAATATTGTAATCATTCTAGTACATTTAATTTATAAGAAGTTGTATCTATTAAATAACTTTTTTTCGTTTAATGGTGCACCGGATTTGTGGATTTTGAGAATTCTTTTTAATATATTTAATATATTTCTAGTACATTTAATTTATAAAAAAATGTATCTATTTTGAGAATTCTTTTTGAAAAACAATCATTAAATAAATTAAAGTTTTTTTTTTCAAAAATAGATATAACTTTTTATAAATTAAATGTACTAGAAGGATCGCAATATTTTGTGGATTACCTAGAAGTGACTTTTGAACCGGAATCAATAACTCAGAATCTAAACATTTTTATTTTTTCCAATAACACATAAAGAAATATATTAATTTTTCTTACATCCGCGAAAAATCCGACCTGAAAAATATTGATCCGGGTTATTTGTTGCAGTCTTTCTAGTAAATCAAATTATATTGTATTTCATCTATTTTTAAAGAAATATACTCAACATTTATAATATTTTAATACAAAAAATTAGAAATTTCTGTTTTAAAAAAATGCAAAATCCACAAATCCAGTGCACCATTAACCGGACACATAAACCGGTTAACCAACAACCGAAAATTCCCCTCTTTCCGGTTAACCATTAACCGGTCTAATTCTCAAATTCCGGGAATTGGAGGACCGGAAAGAATGGATATTTCCGGTTATTGGATAACTGGTTTGGGTAGTTTTTGAATTTCAATTGGGATTTGGATATTTTTTAAAATTTTATTTATTTTTTGGATATAAATAAAAAAATCGGCACAATTCTACTGCACAAGGCATTAATTATGATCGAGCCACCTAATTTGCAGTTGGTTAATTTGTTTGAGTAAAATTTGCAGTTGGTTTTGTTTGGACATGATCGGGTGGTTAATTGTCTTGTCTACCGCAAGTCCCTGACTAAGAAGAAATTAAGAGAAGTAGACATATATATATATAGAGAGTTAGGCTGGGGTGCTATGGATAGCATAGTGGCTTCTATGCTACGGCTCAATATTCGAGTTTTCAAAATCCAAACGGTTGATCCGAACCGTTCATCTTATTCTCCATATTAATATCTGCTTGGAGACCAAATTTTACATTTTTCTGAATTGTTTTACTATTTATTAAATATTTTACAAAATTGTTGATCCAACGGTGGCTGCACAAAACAGTAAAACCGTTGGATTAGCGATTTTCAAAGTGGCTTAATAAATAGTAAAAAAATTCAGAAAATTATAAAATTTGGTCTCCAAGCAGATATTAATATGGAGAATAAGATGAACGGTTCGGATCGACCGTTTGGATTTTGAAAACTCGAATATTGAGCCGTAGCATAGAGGCCACTATGCTATCCATAGCACCCCAGCCTAACTCTCTCTATATATATATATGCAGTTGATATATCTCTATATATATATATATATGTAATATTTTTGTACGTATTAGCATATTTGGAGAACTAAGTCCAAGAGATAGCTCATCATGATCTTATGTGTATGTATTTGGTGGGCCAATTGGATGCATGCTACTTTTAATGCATGTACGTAGTCCCTAGCTAATTTTATATATATATGTACCCAGATTCCTTAAATTCTCTTCTGGGGCATTAATTGTGCAGGTTGAGCTGAAGGTGTATATATATATATATATATATCTGGATCGACTTGTGTCAGATAAAAACTGCACAAGAGCATGCAACGAACCGTTATTAATTTAATTTCAAGAAGATTGACCTATATATATCTATCACATTCACATTCACATGTTGTGCTATATATTTTGAGTTTGACATATGATATGGTGCTACCGTACGTGTTGTCTGCATTCTGTCTTAATCTGGTATTGGTTTGAGTCAGTTTGATCACATCTGAGCTTAATTGGGAGCTCATTTTTTTACTTGAGATTTCTTTCTTACCTGTCGTATATTATATATACATACCACCAGACAAATTAAAGAATTTGAATATATGAGAGCACAAATCAAATCCATCATCTCTTTATATGTATATTTATATTTATATTTATGCTAGCTAGGTTTTGCAATTGAAAAGCAAAGCTATCATTAAAACAGAGTTGGAGAATATATTTTTCGGCCTTATAAAATGCATTAATTATTTGTATTAGGATCTATCGAGAAAAATGCCTTAAACAGAGTTGGAGAATATATTTTTCGTCAATCTCATAGAGAAGTTGGCTATAATATATATCCGCGTATTGGAGTACCTTAATTATCGATTGGATTAATATTCGGAAAAAAATGGATATTTTATTGACGGATGATCCAATGAATAATAATTTTCATATTATGTTCGAATTGGTCATAAACTTTACAAATTAACCTGATCCTAATTAACTAGGATTACACATAAGCTCTGTAAGCCCTTGTCTTCTAGACTGATCAATGATCATTACCTGCGCTAGCTGGACTCTTCCTTCCTCGTGCTTCAATCCCAAATTTACGGATGGTAAACATTTCTCGCTCTAAGAAGCGAAGCCGAACAAATAAAAAAATAAAAAAAGAGTGAAGATGCTGTAAAATATATATATTTTTTTTTATTGAAGATGCTGTAAAATATTACAAGAGAGATTGGAATATCTATGTTTTGTCATTGCTTTTAATATGCTCGATCTATATATTAATATATGTGATTGTGATGTCAATCAGGCCTGTCCCGTCTATCTATCGAGAAGCAAGTTTTGCTTGATAGGATCGATATGGTAATACCGTACCATATTCTTGATTTTGCTTGCTTAATTCATTGAATAACTGATATATCTTGAATGATATATTATTTGAGAAAATATATAGTTGCATATTTTGAATTCACACTTTTATGATCTGCATCACATGTCATAATTAACAATTGAGTTTAATTTGTTGAAATTAATTAACCAGGTTGTGTAAAAATTACTTGAATTAATTGTTTTTAACTTTTATTTTATTTTATTTTAATTAATTGTTGTATTGCATGATTTTTATTTTTGCTAGGTAAAATAGATTTTACAAATCTTCAAGCTGCAATTAAATACCTCACTGTCACTAGGAGATATTTACGGTGTCTCACCCGTTTACCATATTATATTATTTTAATTTATGAATAAATAAAAAAAAATCTGTAGGTTGAGTGTAATTTAAACCCCATGATTCCATATATTGTGCACTGGTAAAATGAAACAATGGTTCTGTATACATTCCAAAAACTCAAATGAGTTTCTAAATAACTATATATTGACTAATTTTTAAAAATTAAACTTTCTAAAGTTTTTAATTCTTACCACTATTGGAAAAAATAGAATCAGGATCGGTTATATACGCATATTAGTATCGGTTCACAACCGATCCTGATCAGGGCGATACAGATACCAAACAAATCTGTATCGGTTTTATAACCGATCCTAATAGTTACTATCTGGATCGGTTGTACTGTAGAACCGATCCAGATGTATATTTTAAATTAGATTTTTTTAAAAATTCAGAAAACAATTATCAGGATCGGTTGTACTGTAGAACCGATCCAGATGTATATTTTAAATTAGATTTTTTTTTAAATTCAGAAAATAATTATCAGGATCGGTTCTTACGTAAGAACCGATCCAGATAGTTGTTTTGCCTTTTTTTGTAAAAAATTCTATCTGTATCGGTTTCTAAGATAAGAACCGATCCTGATGCTTTATTGAATTTTAAAAAAATATTTTTAATTAAATGGCCAGCTTCCATATTTATTTAGCGGGCCAAAATGCTAATTTATCACAAATCCTAAATTATCAATAAAACACATCCTAATTTAATTATCAATAAAACACATCCTAAATTAATTATATATCAAACACATCCTAACTTATTACAAGAAATTCATGTTCATATATGCATGCAAATTCGGATAAAACACCCTAAATTGTTGTACTTCTTCTCGGCTTTATTTCTTTCAGCAAAATTTGGACCCACATTTGGCGAAAGTCGGCCAAGCGTTGTACCGTATATTTAGCGGGAATATCCTGCATTTTTAGAATTTAGAAGAGCATATATATACAATTAAATTGTGTATTTTATTATATTTGAAGCAACAATGCTTATTTTTGAAAAATTTATAAATGCATATATACCTTTAATTGTGGAAAAACATCGAGGAATTCCTTTATTATGTCTTGCATGAGCAACATGGTATAATATGCACATTCCCAGCCAGCTGGTTGTTGTGGGCACTATATAACAAGTTTCAAAAAAATAAAATATTTGTATTACGAGCATACAAATAGTTTATATGTATATTCACAAATGTGTGCATCTAGGTCATTATAATCATATCGCAATAGAAACTATTACCTTGCAATCGTTACGAACCGTTAAAGAAGTACCCATTTCCTTCATGAAGACGCTGTTGAAATATGAAAACATTGAACAATCAGTACTTACGAGACATATTTAAAATGATAATATAATAATAAAATCATTAGTATTATAAACAAACGTAAAATTTAGGAAGGCACTTACTCCTCGATAGCAGCAGTGATCATTAGAATTCTTTTACACTTCTTATCGGAATCGTACACGTACAATGCACGTTCTCTTGGCATAAGCACGGCACATTCTTTTATAAATTAACCAATGTTTTTGCTTGTTATTTTTACATAACATTTATAATTTAATTATAACACGTATAATTAATTATAACCATCTTACTATTGATCATAACCAATTTATAATCAATCACAATAAGATTCTCCAAGTAGCTCCTATATGGTGTGACCCAATATGATCTGTGTTATGTTGGTAAACAGAGTTAAAACTGTTTTAACTTCTATAATCATAAGCGGCATCTGGCAACACATCATGACCATCCAATTACACAGATGATGATGTACAGTACAATATCACGATCCAGTAAACAATTTACTTGTGTCTGTTCTTCTGTCTCATAGCTATCAGATTAGTTTCAAGGTAGATGTGTGTCATCCTTGCTAACTGAATCTTTTCTTGATCTTGAGCAGATTATCAAATATAATTACTCTTGTAATTATACTGCTAGCAGATAATCTTACTCTATCAAGGGGCCCAGTGATGCTATAGCTCGTATAGAGATACGAGGGACAAATAGTATTCTTGGTAAACTATCACTTCATCAGCTAAGTTATACATATGGAAATGCTACCGTTATGACTGTTTTTTACGGACAGTGTTAGATAACACTCACACATACATATTTCTCAGTGGGAACGATAAATACCTCATACTGTAGAACCTGACACTGAATGAAAACATTAATGACACGAACACAATTCTATTTAATGTTTCATTCGGGGTCTGTCAAATACCATGTTCCTAAAACATGTATCTATGTGATTAAAATGACATCTCGTGTCAGGTGGTTTGTAAAACTTAACCATCTTTTAATCCACATACTAACCTTATCGCGGTAATTAGTGCCTGCTAATTACCATGGTCAGTGACTTTTTAAGAGTATATATCATCTATATTATGGAGTTTCACAATTTCAGTCATGAACTCGAAATGATCCATAAATTCAATAATACTCAAGGCAACAAAATGATATATAAATAAACATTCAATTCATGAACAAAGCTTTATGATAATTTATCGTATTATTGACTTCTAGATTATTACAAACTAATAGTATTCGGGGGAACTAATAAGGAGAAATGCTGCAGAAATTTTCTTAAATACTAAAACACGACTAACACGTGGTCACATCCTAATTGAGACAAAGTATTCAAAGAGCAGTCCCAAAACGGTGACTATTCAAAATTAATCCCTAATAGATTAATTTTGAACAGGTATCATGACCTAAAGGCATTAATCATTCGGTTGTGACTCATAAGACAATACTCTAGCTACATACTTAATACAAATCTATTTAGTCTAGCTATCAAAATACACATTCATGCACAAAACTAATTAAACCTGAGTTTTATGTTTTACTTACAACTTTTTTAGATGCCGTACCGAGTGAGATGAAAATCGCTGCACCAAATCTCTCAATAATAGCCAAACTACAAAATTAAACCATCGAAACCTAATTAAGGGATGTATATATATATAACATATATATGATGCATATATGTTAGCTAGGGTACTAGGGTTTAGGGTTTAGGGTTTAGATGGGTATATATGAAAAGCTCATATATAGCATGCACATGCAAATATAATTATATCAAAAGCTCATTTATCCCACAATTAATTTGCTAATCTCCACATATATACCCAAGCTTGAAATAGAAAATGTATAAAAACCTAAAAGAGAGATTTAGGGTTTATAAAATGAGCCGAATTAATGGTGCTCCATCTAACATCAAACTTGAGAAAAAAGATGATCGATCAATTAATGAACATGAGAAAATAAGGGAGATAGCTGATTAATGCCCAGTAAGATAGCTGCTGCGCTAAGTAATGGAGGCGAGGTCTGAGGATGAAAGAAAGGCGATTCTGTGATGAATCGGACTTAGAAATGCCTTTAAATGAACTATCAAGATCGGTTCCTAGCGTAGAACCGATCCTGATACTATCAAAATCGGTTCCTAGTTTAGAATCGATCCTAATACTTAATAATTAGGATCGGTTCTTAGTGTAGAACCGATTTTGATAGTATCAGGATCGGTTCTAAGTTAGGAACCGATCTCGATAGTGCATGACCTGTGATTTTATTAGTTTTTAGTATCGGTTTTAGTGTTAAAACCGATCCAGATAGGTATTAGTATCGGTTGGTTAGTACAGCCGATCCAGATAGACCGATCCTGATTCTAGTTTTTCCACTAGTGCACATCTCTAAAATTAATTTTAGAGTATCTATGAAGCCACGTTAGCAACAAATTAAAAAAAAATTGAGCAAATTAGTTGATCAGTATGAAGTTCATAAATAATTATGAAATTTTACCGTATAGTTTCTAAATAAAAAACTCTCTCATATTTTTGAAACTAGATTAAAAACTATCACATCAAATTATAAACTCTTTTAATAATAATAGGGATGTAGATGCTCTAATGAAATTTTTTGGCGATCAAAACTCTGCGGCTGTAATTGCTGTGTGTATAGCGTGTTAAATATGGTGAACGAAAGAGAAAATATAAAGATAACGCGACTCATATAATTAAATGAGAAATTAAATTAAATGGCATTTGACGACTGACATCAGCGATTTTTAGTAATTCTCTATATTCGTCTAAATGATAATCCTGTAGCGGGTCAAGATATGCAATTTATTAGGATATATCAGCGTATTGCACAGATGAATGCACCGGAATCGACGCGAAAATACAAAAAGAATGTAAGGAGACATGGCCACATGGGCACTTGAGAATTCGTATCCTCTGAGATATCTCATATTTTGCGTGACTTTTTGGAAAATCTCAGCCGTTGTAATACGTTATGCACGAATCTCAAAGCTCAAATAATACTGGACCCCTACGTGAGAATAGGCATTGGACACGTCGGTCACGCAAAATAAGAGATATATCAGAGAATACGCACTCGGCACTTGACCGGGTCCGGTTCCCATAAAGTAACTAAAATTTGAGTTTGGATCCCGATCAGTTCGAGATAGAATTCCGGAACTATTTTTCTATCCAAATCGACAGCCCAAATTTCTCTCTTGTATATCCGCTGTATACGCGTTGCTTTCGTACTAACTTATATATAAAGTGTATAGCGATATTTAACGCAATAGTTTGCGGAACAAACAATTGTGTGGAACCGGACTCTGACGCTAGGAGCCTTGGACTGCCTTTTTCTGATATTCATATTCGCTGGCACTTGTAAAGTATAAATTCTCAATTGAATTTCTTTCCTCTCCATTTCTATATTTATGGAGACATCCATTTTATCTTTTGTTTCTATTTTCTAATTTATTTTTTAACAATTTAAATTTTGTTAATTGATTTTTGTATCTTAAAGTTTATAATTTAATTATATGATAATTATTCGTTTTGTATCTGTATTCGTAGATTATTCGCTCCGTATTTGTATCTGTATCCGTTTAAGGCAAATTTGGCTTTAAATTTTGATATCTATTTACTATCCGTATCCGTATCCACTCATTGAAAGGCAGATACGGATATGGTTTTACCATTATCTGCTTTGAATCCGCTCCATTTTCACCCCTAGTTAGAAGTCAAGTTATCTAACACACTTTCAAACCCTTGTATATATTACAGAGAATTTCTCTATTTTGTAAATTTTGAACCATAACCTTTCACATAAAAGTCATGTATCTTTGTCATTAAATCAAAAAAAAGTTCTAATTTACTTCTTAAATTATCTAAATTTAAATCTCCATAACATAACGCCGTTAATTTTGATATTACTCTTGTAATCTTGTTACGAGAGTTGTTCCAAAGCTATTAGCTTTCAACCAAACAACCTCACCCATAAAAAGGTATATGTGGGTTGTCACCGTGAATAAAATTGACAGAAATGATTTATGGTGATAATGTTAATAATAGACTATTAAATTAATTTAAGGAAGCGACTAATTGTACCCAGTGAGTTGTACTCAGTTTTTACTCAAAAAACTATCATTTGATTTGCGCGAATACTGTAAAACTCCATATTTCATACTATAAACTTAAATAACAAATCATATATAATACATTATTCAAAATTCTAAGAACCAACGGCTCTTACAAGTGGTCCCGAGTGCTAATTGTTTGCAACTTGCATAACTTCATTAAACAAAAGTCTATTTCTATCATAAGTTCCATAAAACATCACACAATTAATATAATATCAAATAAAACATTTCTTAGATCTCTGTCTAAATAAATTATTATTTATTTTCTATTTAATTTTATTAAGTCAAAAAAATCAAAATAATATAATATCCTTTTTCTTTTGGACGGTAAATAAACTGCACACAATTATGACGACAAAATCATGTAATTACAATTAATATTTATTTTTCATATTATAGTAAGAGAAAGAAATTGCAATATGTATAGTTGATGTGTGAAAAAAAGTATACTACCCATTCAATTTAGAGTTCTACACTGAGACTAGGGCTTCAAACGAATCAAACCGAATCGAACTTACTCTAGTTTGAGTTTTAATTTGAATAAGATTCAAATCGAACTGGTTTGATTTGTTTTAGAACAAACTAATTTCGAATCAAATTAATTGCAAACTACAAATTTTCCGAATCGAAGTCAATCAAATTACGAACTACAATTTTTTTTGATAGCCCTAGCTATACCACTAGTTTATGCATTAGTTTTCTTCTAGCGGAACATAATTCACACGATTTCCTTTTACCTTTTACGGAGTCACACTGATGAATTATGAGTCAGCTTAAGGTCTCTTATCTTTTACGCTACTAGATTGATTAAAATCACGACATGGATCTAGTCAAATCGAACTTATTCAATTATTAATTTGTTACGCTGTTGAATTTTTTTTTCCTATTATAAGTTATCATTATATTAATAATTTTGAGCTCTGATATAAGTTTGGTTCCTGCATTATTAAAAAATTGATGGTTGTATCCATTAGTTGCATTATTTGAGATTTGAACCTAAATAGTTTGTGTCAGTTTTGAACGAATTATATCTAGTTTAAGTTTTTTTTGAATAAAATTCGAACCGAACTTATTTCATTTGTTTCAGAACAAACTAATTTCGAATCAAATTAATTGCAAACTTTTTTTAATCAAACTCAAATCGAATTACAAACTACGACTAATTGAGACTAATATTTTTTTGATGTTAATATGTCAGTTTAGACAATACACTTTTATCATCATGAGATTTCCTCGATATCTACACTAGCTTTGACATCGCAATTTCCTCTCCAGTAATATTCACTATAGCTAGGATTGTGAATGCAAGAAATAAATAAATTATATCATAAAGAAATCTTACACACAACCGGACAGCAAGTTATTTAACAATATTGTTGCTTTATTTGATATTGATTGCCGATTGAAACCAATTCGAGACTTATTAGATAATAATCTTTTCGCAGAAGGATTAAGTTAAGAACTGATAAATCTACTAACAATTGCTTCCATTCCATGATTTCATCCCAATTCTTGGTTCGGACCCTCTACTTTATTGAACAAATTTCAGAAAAAAAAATATATATGTCATAGTCATTTATATTGCTTTTATCAAATGCAACCACAATTTCGTCTTTTGGTATCTTAATTGATTTCGTGCCAACCTAACAACAAAAATTAATATGTATCGCTCACAAAATTTTTTTAAATATATTTTGCTAGTTCATTAGTCAATAAATACTTGTAGCTAGTATGGTTCTTTATATGCTTATTTATGTTTAGTTTTTTAATTAATTCAAGACATGTAGATCTTTGCAATTGTTTTTTAATTAATTCAAGACATGTAGATCTTTGCAATTGTTTCGACCGATTATTTTCACTACAACATAAAATAAATCAAAAGTTCAAATATAAGATCAGATTGTTTTAAAAAAAAGTTCAAATATAAGTAGTTTACTTTACAAATAGAGGGATATTATTATGTTGTTATATGTTTGTTTTTGACTTATTTCTAAAATAAAATCACATGACAGTTTTTGCCAGGTTCTCACAAAAAAATATTGTCTTATAAAATATCAATACCATCTTTTCAAAAAAAAAAATTTCAGTAATGTGTTTTCTTTGAAGTTCCACAGTTTTCATTCATCACCTTTTTGCATGCTTAGCTAGCAACAGACTATGTCAGTGCCTAGCTAGCAGTAGACTAGTAGTTTTTTTTTTTAACACGCTTATGTACTTCTTGAATTTTATCTATTTGAGAAATAACTTTCTAATATTTGAAATTTTAAAAATATATATGACAAATGGGATGTGCCGAAATTGCACCTCAACCTTTTCTTCTTCTCAGTTTAATTTCTAATTAAGAAACATACTCTAATAATTCAACTTATTATATATAACTCAAACGTTTCTGGACAACTTGCTAAAAATATATATATAATTCAAGAGGAGAGTTAAAAGTCTATTTCCATCCTTGTAGTCGCTTTTCGAAGGATTTTTTACCTTTGGTAGAGAAATTTATCGCATAAGTTACTGCCCTTACCTTATCAAACTTTGGTTATCATGCAAGAGAGTCCATGTTTAGAAAAGTTTCATAATACTTACAGCTAATATTGAATTTTCTATAATGGTAAGTGATTTTTGTGGTCATTTTTTGATCTTTATTTGATTAATGTGTAGTAGGTTCTTCAGTTTCAGTACAAATTTAATTAATTTTATTTTTATCTTAATTTATTTGATAAATTTTATCTTTTCTATAATGAGTTATCGCAACTAATCATACTTGAACAAGGAAAATCTCTGAAAGAGACTCTTCGTGAGGTACAAAATTTAATTCTATTAAGTATATATATCTACAATCTTGAATGGCTTACTATATACTGTAGAATGAACAAATGCTTAATTTGTTTAGAGATTGTGCATCATTGATAGATTGTCACTTAATCAATGAGAGAAAGAGTTAATAGTGGTAAGTAGAAATCGATTTGGTAAAAAATGGTGTCTTTTGTTCAGGCCCACATGTATATATATGTATATTAACTCAAGAGAGAAGGTAAAACAGGACTTGGTGTGTTTCCTTTCCTTTCCTTTCCTTTTCTATCAAAGCACAGAGAGAATATGTATGATCATGTGATGTTTTCTTTTTGCATTTTTTTCATGTAGCCTCTTTTTATTGATGGTAATATTCCCTGCTCAATATAATCCATAAATACAATAATTAAGAGTAGTTGAATAAATTACAACAAAAATAATAAAGAAGTGATGACAATCGAAATAAAGTCTTGCAACCATCCAAAGTAACATGAACATATGGGATATGATGACAATCAAAAAGTGTAAATAAATATTACAACAAATTAAAGATGTATGAGATTTTACCTTATACGCACAGATAATAACAAAAAGGGAGAGGAAAAAAAATTAATTCAAGTTGTAATAGCCAGCAGCCTACCACAAAACTGGGCCTATGATAAATATGTATTATGGGCCGAATATAGCCCATATGGAACTCCAGGTTGATTATATATGAGTCTCCATTAAATAGCTAGTCAATTTGTTTTCTTCTTTTCAAGTTTAATTTAGAGTGAAAACTGAGAATTAAGGCATTGAGGCTGCACTGGAAAATGATTGTGAAAACATATATAAATTAATGATCTTTTCATCTGATGTATTGGGATGTAAGGTCAACTAATATATATATATATAGAGAGAGAGAGAGAGAGAGAGAGAGAGAGAGATGGGCTATGGTGCATTGGACCATAAATCTAAAATTCAAAATCCAAATGACCGATCCAAACCGTTCATCTTGTTCTCCATATTAATATGTGCTTGGAGACCAAATTTTACATTTTTCTGAATTTTTTTACTATTTATTAAGTATTTTACAAAATTATTGATCCAACGGTGACTGCTGATTTTACTGTTTTGTTAAGATATATATATCTGTACAGGTCAACTATTTTACCGAAAGACCCTATATATGATGTCCGACGTAAAGTTCAAAGCTAGGTTGAAATATTTTAATAGCTAGTGATTGGATATAATATTAAACAACTAATTAACTGAATTAAGTAATTAACACATTATATATTAAAAAAATAACAACAAAATTCTAAAATTTAAAAGTCCGTAATATGAATATATAATATATTATTGTATATTTAAATTGAACTATCTAAAGTTTCAAAGTACTATCCGGTTATGATGTAAAAAAATATGGTCAGTTTTATTTAGTACGATCGTTGACATCTTTCAAAAATATGATTTGGCTTCTATAGTCAACACCTTGAATCATTCCGAGACCGATCTCATGATTAAGAGGTGAAAATTTGTTGCAAGCAATTCAAGCATAATGCTTCCTATGCATACATAAATGGAGCTTCAAACATAATGGTTTGTGACGTTCACTATTTAACAAAGAATTAAGTTTACCATTTTACAAAGAATTTTTTATTTTCAATTAACTTGGGGTTATTTTTCAAACTTAATTCAGAGAGAAATATTTATGGAAGAAAAAGTTAAAAAATTGAATATAAGATAATTGTTATAAACTTATTATTTATTTAAGTAAAAGACTAACATTTTAATATTCATAAAAGGACCGGTTGCTGATAGAAGTGTATTCAGTCATGAGAGCTGTTCTCCAAAGAGCGAAAAAAGAGGAGCAACAACCGATACTTTGGGTGATTTCAAAACCTTAGCCGTTGCTATTGTTGTTTCTTCTTTTTCACTCCTCTTTTTTCCTCTAATTCATTTTTCTCACTCTTCTAGATCTCATCTCTCACATAGCTCCTCCCCTCTCTCTCAGCTCTACTTTCTTGAGTGGAGAGAATGAGAAAGAGGGGAGGGACCGGAGCCGAGTGGAGCCGATCGGAGCCGAAAGAGCGGTATCGTCGGAGCTCGAAATATTGAATCTCTACGTCATCACGATTGGAGCGCGTGTGAGTAGTTCCGGACGTCGGAGCGCGACAGTGGTCGAAAGAGCGGATCCGATCGTAGAGAGTAATAGAGTTTAAAGTAATAGAGTAATTACGAGTATATGTAAGTAAGATTAGAATATTAGAGTAATTTTGAGTAATTTTGTGAATTTTGTGAGAATAGAATATTACATTTTGTATTGGAGAGTTATTTGACTTGTTGTAAGTTCGTTTTTCTTATCAATGAAATTGTTAGCAGACACTTAAAGCCGCTAACATTTAAAAAAAATATATTCATAAAAGATATCTCAAAAGAATTTCGAACATAAAATCTCCCATACAAAGAGTATTTGCCATGACCATCAGACTAAAGGTTGGTTTTAAATTTGTACATAATATTTCATGCAATATTTTCCAAAATATCTAAAGTAACATTATAAACTAAGATATGTGTATTAATATAATAGCACGATAAGTCGTACATAAATTCTATAGATAAATACACAACTGTTTTATCACTTTAACAGTCGCTTTTATCTTGTAAAAATAACTCTTTTGAAACTGATATATAGTGCTGAAATCATATTCATATTCACATTTTTATTGACAGAATACATGGACCAATAGGATAAAAAAAGTGTTAATATTCAAATAATTTGTATCTGACATGGAATTATAATGAATAGTTAATTTGGTACATATTACTCAAATTTGCATGCATTGGTTTTATGAAACTTACCATTATTTTAAATTTTGATGCATGCATTGGTTTTATTGAATAATTTGGTCATTTCAACAAGTTACTATTGAAGTGTATTCAGTCATGGCTTGTTCAAATTTTTAATAGCTATGAGAATAACAATTCTTATATTAATTTGGAACAACTATTATGTTTATAACTAGATACTGTTAACATAAGCATGTTAATAAAACCAATGCATGCATCAAAATTTAAAATAATGGTAAGTTTCATAAAGCCGTGACTGAATACACTTCAATAGTAACTTGGTCAATAAAGCCAATGATGGTCATTTCAATAACTTGGTCAATAATTTTATTCAATAATGGTAAGTTTCATAAAGCCATGTCAATATTCAATTTTTTTTTTCGCTCTTTGGAGGACAGCTCTCATTACTGAATACACTTCTATCAGCAATTGGTCATTTTATGAATATTAAAATGTTAGTCTTTTACTTAAATAAATAATAAGTTTATAACAATTATCTTATATTCAATTTTAAACATTTCAATAGTAACTTGGTCACAATCATTGAATAATTTACTGGTAGAAATCTGTTGATATTCCGAATTGGATCATTTAAATATCCTTATTTTATTAAGAAGATATAAAATAATTTTGTATATACCTGTATTATTTTTGCAAAAATAAAAAAGCGGATACAAATAATAATTGTTCTCTCAAACTGAACTGAGTTAACATGTCTTTATGATGATTAATTTGTCCAAATGGTATCCAGAGTAGCACCGCATTGAGAACAAATTAATCATCATAACGAGTTTAGTTTCTTTAAATACGTCGTACCTTGTATCAATTGGATAGTAATATGTGCCACTCTGTTCTGAGTAGTACCTACCTGCTAACTAAATTGCATGCTAGCATGAGAAGTATATTCCACCGAATGGCTTCTTTTTCATTGAAAAACCTTGATAATTAATTTCGTTATTTTGAAATAAAACCACACTTCTAATTATTATTTTTTTCTTCTCTTGAAGCTGAAAGATGGAATGAATTCAACATGGATTGGTTGATGCCAACTGACAAGAGCAACTCTGATGACTTCAGAAGTAGAAGGGAAAGGCATCCTTCTTCTAGGGTTGCATTAAGTTAAATTTCCTTCTCTTATCCAATCTGTTTTTTGAAATACATTGATAGTGACTGTCAATGGGAATATGTTGTGGAGTTATTTTATGCTAGAAGAATAATAGTTAGTATCATCAAGGTGGAATATCTATTGCTGAAAATGTTCATATTAGCAACTCATGTGACCTTTTCTTACTACGTACCTAAACTAAACAGTTTGTAACTATAGTTGTACGGTAAAGCAGCTGCCATTAATGTTGGGACCTTTTTATGAAAAAAAATGTCCAACACAATTAATTTTCAGCTTCATAATTTTGATGCTCAACAACTGTTGAGATCTTAATGTAGCACCCACTCTAATCCTAGTTTATAATCTCTCTCTTTCTCATTTCCTCAATCAAAATTAATTCACTTTTTGTATACCTCACAATATTTGCTCAATTTGGGGAAGAACCATCCATCAACCCAATAAGAACCATGTCACACGACCAACCAAAAGTACAATTACATCAAAAATGAAATAAGATTTTCAAACTATGAGGATCAAATGCAAATGAAATCAATCATATAAAATTTCCATATGCTGAGAATAATGATCAACTTTATATGCCCTATGAAATATTATTCTAAATTATATAAAAAATCATATATAATTTTTTTTAATTGAGGTCAATTAATTCCAATTAATTATGCATGCCTCGGCCCGAAAACACACATTCATATTTTAAGATAACCTAATGTTAGCGTTATAATTTTCTGAAGCCCCGGGAATGTTATTTTCTATAACAAAAATTGTCATGCTTCAACTAAATCAAATATAAATTAAAATATTACGTGAAAATAAATAAGATTCTAATTATTCTCATAACTCAATTAATGTTCATAAATCCTTGACGCGCACAAACATATGACAAATTAGATTGACTATAATATGTAAATTTGTCTTTAATTTAAATATGAGGTGTTGATTAAATTATGCATGTTTTTTTTTAGGGGAAATTGTGAGAATGCCACTCCAAAACTTTGAAATTGGGAGAATGCCACTCCAAACTTGGAAATTGAGAAAATGCCATCCCAAACTTCATTAATTTGTGAAAATGCCATTTATACGTTATTATTCTTTTTAATGACTCAAATACCCTTAAATCAAAAATCCAAAAACACGAACCCTAGCCTCCTTCGCCTGTGACACGCTCTCGATCCCATTCTCCTTTTTTCCCCGCACAGGCGAAGACAACTAACAATCTCTCCACCGTTTTCTATTTTTCTTCCTTTCATCTGACGTGGCCTCCAGGGAGAAGGAGAAGGCGGCAATGTGAACAGAGTTTTCTCAAAAAAATAAGCAATAGAAGGGCAACGGAATCTCAATAGAAGGTAATACTGTATTACTTCCTAGGAAGACAAATAATCCGAAATATTCAAATATTATTCCAGTACCATAATGCAAATTAAAAGCATTTTTTTAATAATTTCTTGTCAAAGTAGCAATCTGTTCAATCAGTCCTCTTTAGCAATTTGTTTATTCCAGAACCAAGGCTTGTTACGGTGCCAATAATAATTTAGGCAAATTATTAGATTCTTTGATTTAGGCAAATTATTACAATGTGCTACCTTTTAATTCGTAATCTGGGTAGCACATTTCAGAATTGCATAATTGCAACAAGAATATGGAGTAGATGAAAGGAACTTCTGAGACAAGAATTATAAGTCATTTTTAATCATTTTTCCCTTTGTCCTTCAAATTTCAGAATTGCGACAAGAAAGGAACTTCTGAGTCAAAGTTATCAAGAGAACATGAATTAGATGACATGGACTGTAACACTTTTCCATGCACTCCATGCCAGCCAACACCATCTGTTGCACCTGTTAATCAGAGCCAAGTGGAGAGCTCTCAGGGGTGTAACACTTCATCCCAACCAATACCATCTAATGCACTTAGTAGTCAGGGAGGGGCATCTCATACCAGTCAGATTGCAGGGCAACCTGATCAATTTGACGATCCTGATCCTGATCCTAATGAATATGTGGGTGTTAATGATGAAGATATTTATTGCGACGGTGATGAGGCTGTACATGAGGAGCACATTGGTCCAGATTCTATTTTGGAGGATGAGGAGGCAACTATAGATGATGCCGTTGACAGTGAACGGGTCATTGCATTTGACCCTGAAAGTGCTAAAATAGCGGTTGGTGAATTATTTCCCAATGTACACGCCTTTAAGAAGTCGTTGAGGCATTTTGCAATTAAAAATGAGTTTGAAGTTTGCACGGTGAAGTCGGACAAGACCAGGTTCATAGGAAAATGCAAAGATCCTAGTTGTCCTTGGAGAATTCATGCTTCTAGACTCCAAGATAACCAAACCTTCAAGGTATGCAACAATTACTTACAACAATTACACTACTGTATTACTTGCAACAATTACCTTCAAGGAAGACTTACTGTATTACTTGCAAAAAAAAAAAAGTTTATTTCCTATATTACTTGCAAAAAAAAAAGTTTATTTCCTATATTACTTGCCACAATTACAGTACTCTGGGTGTTTCCAAATTTTCAGCATTCTCTGTTTTTTTTTTTTTTTTTACAAAATTGATAGGAGCTACCTTTGCTTATTCTCTGTTTATTCTAATATAGCATATTATTTTTGCTATAAGACCCATTTGCAATTTATACATCTCCTATTCGCTGACAAGTTTCATGTTTGTAATTACAGGTGAAGGTATTACCACATAATCATTCTTGCCCATCCACTACCATGATTGACGGAAAAATGGCTTCTAGTTCTTGGGTATCAGATAGAGTGGGAGATTGGTTAAGAAAGAATCCCTCGGTTGGAGCCAAGGAAGTAAAGAATAAGTTAGAAGACGAGTTTCATATCAAGGTGTCTTATGACAAGGCTTGGTTGGGAAGGAAAGCTGCTCTTGAGCAGATCCACGGGTCGTGGGAGGAAAGCTTTCAATTGATGTACAATTTTAAGGGTGAGTTGGAGAAAAGATGCCCTGGGAGTATTGTGGAGATAGATTGCAAAAGGGTTGGCAATAAGATGGTGTTTAGCAAGATATTTGTGGCTCTGAAACCATGTATCGATGGGTTTCTACATGAATGTAGACCATATTTGGGTGTTGATTCAACTCATTTGACGGGCAAGTATAAGGGTCAGTTAGCGGCTGCTGCAGGTGTTGATGGGCACAACTGGTTGTACCCAGTTGCATATGGAGTTTTTGACTTGGAAACAACCGAAAATTGGGGATGGTTCATGGCTCAGCTGAAAAGGGCAATTGGAACTCCACCGGGTTTAGCAATATCTTCAGATGCAGGAAAGGGACTTGAAAGTGCAATTGCAAGCGTATTCCCCGAGTCTGAGCATAGGGAATGCATGAGACATTTGATGTCAAACTTCAAAAAGAAGTTCCATGGTGATATCTTTGATACTCACATGTGGCCCGCAGCAAAGGCCTACACCATAGAGAAGAGTGAATACCACTTGAGCATGATTAATGAAGCAGCACCAGCAGCTATTGAATTTCTCGGGAAGAATCACAAGCACCTTTGGTGTAGGAGTAAGTTCTCTAAGCTAACAAAGTGTGAGTATGTGAATAATAACATATCAGAGAGTTTTAATAGTTGGATCAAAGAGTATAAGGGTTTACATATCGTTGATCTCGTTGATCAGATTAGGCAATTGATAATGGTAACATTTGACAAAAGGAGAACAATAGGGAGTAAAATTGAAGGTGTTATTCTTCCAAATGTCATCGAACAATTGAATGCAAAGAGTAGGAACATAGGTAAGGTCAAAATCAGTCGAGGTGGTAATAACTGTGCGGAGGTGAGTGGAATGGACTCGGAAGGCAAGCCATGGAGGCATGCAGTGGAATTGGATAGACGAGAGTGTACATGTAGAGAATGGCAACTTACTGGCAAGCCATGCATACATGCCATTGCATTCATTTGCACACTTAGAGGAGCATGTATGGGAGATTATGTGCACGAGTATTTCTCAATTGCTAAATTCAGAGTTGCATACGAAGGTGTGATCAGACCTATGACTGACAAGTCACTATGGGTAAATGTTGATCCTGGATTCAAAGTGAAGCCACCTCCAATGAAAAGACCACCCGGTAGGCCTAGAAAGGAGAGGATTCGTGGTTGTTTGGAGTTGAGGACAAAAAGACAAAGATGTAAGAGATGCAAGCAATTTGGCCATCAAGAAAGAACATGCAAAGCTGGTATTTCCGAGGTTCCTGAGGATGCTCCAAATAAGAGGTGCACGAATGTAGTTCTGAATTTGAATAAACTAATTATCTATAAATGATGTTGATATATATGAATATGAACATGACATAAAATGGGTATTTCTATTTGCAGGACAAGAAGATCAAGCAATGCTTAGCGGAAAATGGGTATTTCTGAGAAGACTGTTTTGGAGGTTTCTGAGTAGGCTGTTTTGTCGGGTTTTGCACGATTGTAATATTTGGCAAGATTGTAATATTTGGCAAAATTGTAATATTTGGGGGTCATTTTGCAAGATTGAATGGTTGTTTGCTAAGTATTGTTCCTATGATTTGAATCGATATTTATGAACCAATTCATAAGAAATTATTTGTCAGGAATTTCATGCAAATAGCAATTACTTCTTTGGTGCTATCTTTCCATTGTTTGTCTATTGAATGGATGAGAGAATAAAGCACGTTTTTCTTTCATGGAAGGCAAAGGGGGACCTCTCTGGAAGCAACTGACTTTTCGTTTTTATTGATCAATTTTGTAACTGTCGTTTGTTTCTGTCTTTAGATAAGTTCTGGTTGCTTATAATCTCATATAGCAACAGTTCTACTTGAAATAATTATACACCCTTTTCATTGCAAATCAACACAATTTATAATGCATAAATAAGTAAGAGCACAAAGAAGAAAAATACTATACTAATCATAATCAAACCATAACTTGCAAGCATCTACCCCATAATAATAATCTTACCAATTCATAAGAAAAATACTAATCATAATCAAGTCATAATTAACTGTGGACTTTGACATACATAATCAACTATTCGTAAATACAATTCTACACTACTTGCATATAATTACAATCAAAGTACTAATCATCACAACAACAATTACAATAAGAATGAATATTATCTTCTTCGCTAATGCAATAATTTGGGAGTTTTGTTTCTTCAATTTTCTAATCTCATTATCAAATGGAGCGACAACTCCGGCATGCTCGGGATCAGTTCGCATGCCCACAACTCCAATGCCACGAAGATATGCCTCGTAGTCCTCTTCCCACATCCAGAACCTGCACAAAAATGTCTTCTGCAAAATAAAAAGCACTCAATAATTTAGAATAGCACTCATAATAACACTCAATAAATATAGATCAGTAATTAGTACCAACTAAAACTGAACAGCAGCAAAATTCAGATTTTAGTCATCCAAGGATGCGATTTTTGACCAAACTAACACTTGACTTTAGGCCTATTGTATCACAATTGTATCTCCAATTTTGTATTTTCACGTGAAAGGTCAAATTCTAGCAAAATTATGACATAAGCTTGTCAGAAAATGCAAACTGGATACCCAAGGCAAACATAGGAAAACTTAAGTTGGATCTCAACTCACCAGCAAAATTATTCTCAGCTAAGTCATGTGCCTAAGTTGAATGAAATAATAGTGTGCTTTTCGTTGGATACCCTCAAATCAGTATATGAGCTTCCTAGCTTAATAAAAGACCCTCAAATCAGTATAACAGCCAACTCCCCCATGAAACAATCAATAGCAACAATAACATTAACTGACTAGACTATTAAATTAGATTCATCTACAAAATCCTTTGCCGATAATCTATTATCAACCCGGTACCGTAAAACCTAGAGATCATTTGTCAAAAATTCAGTACCTTTTTGTAGTTTACGCATTTGTAGAATACCCTTTGTGGATTTGATGTGGTACTGCTCACAAATCTCTTCACATCAATCCCGCAATTCGGGCATTGCACGATTGGCAACAGATTGTCACTCGGTTGGGCGGCGGTGGACGAAATCGATTGCGTAGAGTTTCCAAAGGAGGACTGATTTGAGCGATGCATGCTGATTTATCAAGTCACTTTTGCAATGTGAGGCTCATAAATAAGTAGATAACAGTGAGGTTTTCAATTAAAAGATGCTAAATAAAAACTTATCCCCTAAATTGTGTTTTTAATTTCAAATTAGCATGGATAATTCCGGCTAGAAATCCCACATGGAAAAACCAATAGGCTAATTGACGAACCAAAAGTGCAAATATTTCAAACCAATCTGCCACAGATACGTTAGCTTCCTTCCAAAATCGCCTATGGTAGAGAGGGAGAGAGAGACTTACATGGTGCTCTTTGATTCCTTGCAAGGCGGAGGAGAGACGACCACTGGCACAGCCCAAGGTGAGGCTAACGCGAGACCGAGGGAGAGATCAACGGATAGCATGCGAGAGAGAGAGAGAGATAGAGGAGCGAAGGGTGGTCCGAGCTAGTGTTGATCCGAATCGCACTGATCGCCGGGTTTGGCTGATATCGCACGGAGGAGGAGATTAGAAGAAAAGATGGGTTTTTGAACTGGAGATCAAAACAAATTAATTGTATAAAGGGTATAAGTGGAAATACGAAAATATGTATATCAAAATAGTATAAGAATAAGGTATAAATGACATTTTCACAAATTAATGAAGTTTGAGATGACATTTTCTCAATTTCCAAGTTTGGAGTGACATTCTCCCAATTTCAAAGTTTTGGAGTGGCATTCTCACAATTTCCCCTTTTTTTTATTGTTAAACATCCAAAACAACTATTTCACCATAATGCAATAACAAATAATTGTAGAGAGCAGCTGCGGCTATTGTTGTGGTATTTTTTTATTTATTTTCCTCTGGAGATTGGAGATTAGTCTGCAGTTTGAACCCTCCAAAAAAAATTTGGTCTAGACACTCAAATTTGGTTCAGTTTGAAACTGCGGGGTAAAAATTGAACTTTCAAGAAAATAGAGCCATTTGATTTGTGTTTTTAGAGATGATAAAAAAATAAAATTTGGAACAAGAGGTGGTCTAAATTTTTTTTAGGCCAAATTAGTTTTTCTCATGGATGGTTCATTAAAGTGTGTTATAAGTGTTATTTTGACATTTATTTAAACGGGCTTGATGTTCAAAAACCTTATGTTCTATAAAAGTTACAGAAAACGAAGACTTCTTAATATTTATTCTTTACAATTATCATTTGTTGTTCTATTTGTACAAGACCAATTTAACACTTTAAGACGAGGTTTTGTGATAATGGTATGAAACCAGTACCATCCCGCATTAGTTTCTACATCAACTCTAGAATTATTACAAAAAATAAAATTAAGCAACATAAGTAATAAAATAAGTCCAACAAAACGTATAATAAAACTATGCATGAATTAAGGTCCTACTTGTACATTAATCAAGAAAAGCTGATCATTGAATCGAATCGTGAGCTACATATTCAGCAGGTTTTCGTCATCAGATTGACACTATGCCATACATTAATTGCCAGTCTTCTACATCTAACGCTTAACATTTTTTTTGCATTTTCTTCATTTAACGGACTATACTAAATAATAAATAATAAAAATAAGTTGCAGTGCTTTATTGCATTACAAAAAAATACAAAAAACCAATGTAGAAAATTAAAAATTTATCTCATTCACATGGTACATCAACTTTAATCCTATCATCATGTTTTTTTTTAAATTATATTCAATTTTTCAAGGACATGATATTCTCTATTAGCAACTATATATGTAGGTTAAGTCGTTTGGTTATTTTCTTTATTTTTTAAATAAAAACAGAGTACTAAATAATTATATTGTGCATTGATAAAGAGATTATAAAATTTTAAGTTCTTCTAGTTATTAATTGCTTTACTTTGAAAGAAATGTCTTAAACTTGCTCATTTAATTATTATTATTATTATTATTTTATAATTAAGTAATTAAATAAAAATTAGGCTGTTTTGTTAGGATTTCAGCCTTGTATTATATATTATATTATTCTCTTGGTATAAAAAAATAATATAATAACGAAACATGAGTATTGATTGGATTTGTGTTTTTATTTACTATTTTATTTTAAAGATAATTTTCACCGAGGCCTCACCATATATACTCTTTAAATATGTTACTATTATATAAGTGTCCAGATTACTGATAATTAGCAAATCTGATTTTTGTTATGTACTAATTTTTTTTTTCAAGTAGAACAAAAATAGTTTGGGTTTTCTCTTCTAAAAAAATTCTAAATCTAATAATTTGTATAGAGAAAAGTTATACTAACTCTAGTCTCCATAAAATGTATATTACAGTGCAAAATTGTAATGATGAATTACGAGGTTTTCTTCGCGCGTAATAAAATGTCTCAAATTAAAAGCTCTAGTCTAAATTAACTATATTTATAGATAATGTGTTTTTTTTTTAATAATGAATTGAAATCAGAAGTTTGCTTTATTAACAAGTATATATTGGAAAGTGTTTGCTAGAGATTTTAATCATAGTTTGAAAAGTGCTCTGCAGACGTTATCTATTAGAATATATTTACAAGTATATTTGACGACAATCATTAACAATAATTATTTTTTACAACTTTGTTATTCGTGTAAAATCAATAATTTAGTAGATCTATTTAATCTATAAGTATTTTCAGTGCCTGTCATTAATAGTAAAATTTTATCCGATTTAATATATTATTTGTGAAAATTCTTATTGAAATTAAAAAATTTGAAAAAATAATTGCAAGGAAATTTATAAAAATTGTAGAATTAGTATAATAAAAGTGAACTAAAATAAGTGGTTTGCTCTACACGCAAAGACCTGCTGCCGAATCAAATCAAATCAATATCATTTATAACAGATATTATTTTTTGAGATATCACCACAAAAATTAATATTTTTTAGATCTTTTGAGACCTTTTTCTTGAAATGGGAAGGTCTACACGCAAATGGCTTGCTCTACATGCAAAATTCTGTCCGGCACTATACCAGTCCCGCCTCAGACCAATAAGGGGCCCGGATTCTCTACAGCAATGTAATATTTGAGTTTTCATTCTCACCGTCGGATTTCCTTAATATTCGTGCCAAACACAGAGGGAACGGTCCAGATCCAAATAAAAGATTGGGTTATACTCCTGAATTTTCAAAGGGCCTCGGGTATAGATCAGCTCCCGACTTTCTTCATTAATGAGATATTTACAGCTTCAAAAATCTCACCGAAGGAGGGTAATCCTGAACTAGCTTAGAGCTCTCCCTGGCTAGTTGTGGGCCGAAGTTTTTTTTCTGAAACCACAAAGCTTGCGAGAGAGAGAGCGAGAGAGCAGGCGTGCGAGAGAGAGAGAGAGATAAGCGAGAGCGATCGCGGGAGAGAGCAGGCGTGTGAGAGAGACAAGCGCGAGAGAGCGATCGCGGGAGAGAGCAGGCGTGTGAGAGAGAGACAAGTGAGAGAGAGCGATCGCGGGAGAGGAGGCGAAGGAGAGGGAGCATGAGGAGGAGAGAACGCATCTGATGTCGGGGAGGAGAGAACGCCAGAAGCGGCCGTCAGGAGGAGGAGCCGGCCTTTCAAACCCTCTCACACGACAGAATCGGTCGAAGTTCGAAAATCTCGAGTTTGAGGGGTGAGATAGCATCTCTTTCTCCCCTTGATTCTTTATTTTCGATTTAGGCTTCAATTTCGTAATTTAGTAATCGTTATCTCAGGGTTTAGGGTTTAAGACGCAGAAATAAGGATTTCTGGGGAGAGAAGCTTCAGATCTCTAGTATCTGGTGCTGTTAGAGGATGGTGGAGCTGCTGAGGTAACAGGTTCACCCACTGAGAAAGCAATCCTTTCATGGGGCATCAAGGTATCTGGTTTTTCATCCTCTATCAAGATTTTTCCCCTCTTTTTGGTTTTTCTTGCATTTGACCAACTTCAGTTTTCTTTTTGGTTCCATTTTAGTTGGGAATGAAATTCAGTGAAGCCAGAAATAGATCTTCGGTTATTCATGTTTTTCCATTAAGCTTGGTGGTGTTGCTGTACAATTGGTAGGTGACTATATGAATAATTATCTTCCATGTAATATTAAATTTTGACTAGTTTCATGTGCTTATTATTTTATTTATTTATTAAGTGCAGCCTTATTTTGACTAGTTTCACTTGCAAGGTCTTGCTGTTTTCTGATTTTTACCTTTAGTTGGTAAATTTACATGAAGTAAAATCCTAATTAATTATATGTGCCAAAATGAGCTGAAGCTATGAGATGTAAATGGCATCTGATAATAGTCCATGTGTTGTATTCTTAACTCCCTCCCTCTTCCTGTATTTGTATGAACTTAATTGATTCCTTGATATTAGATGACAGTTGTGGAGGCCTATGTTAGAGGAACCAGGTTGGATGATGTCAGCAATTGTATCAAGCCTTCTGATGGAGGGCATCTCACAAAACACTACTGGCAATGTGTTTGAGCCTGAGGTGAGTGATCTCTTTACTGTACAACACTACTGGCAGTGTGTTTTTTTTTTTTTCAATATACCCTGTTATTGTTGTTCTGGTATAAAACATATATAGTTTTTTGTCGATTTGTTTTTTTTTATTACTTATTTTTGGAATTGTGACATGCTTATTCTTTCTCAATTGTGCAGTCAGCTGAGAGAACGTTGGATGCACCAGATATAGTAGATGACTACTACCTTAATCTGCTCGACTGGAGTACCTGGCGATGGATCGACCACATTCTCAGGTTTTGCGGTACACTCTCTTCCTCTCTGTTGAAATTCTTGATTCATGGATCTTTTTTGTGTTCAATTCTGTTTCTCTGAGATCGAATTTGTAATGATCAGCTGACATGATGGTACAGTTCAGTAGGTGAACCTGTTGCATCTCTCTTGATGGTACAGTTTATCCGATAAACCCAGTTCAATTTGTTTCACCTACTGAACTGAACCTGTTGCCTCTCATCTTGGTTCCTAAAAACCTATTGAATTGGCTCACCAAACTACATTCTCAGTTTTTTATTTTTAAATTAAATGAAAAATAGGGAGACAGGTTCATCCTAAATCTTGCTCATTGTCAACAACATTTCAACTTCAAATTTGGAGGCTAAGGCAAAGGACTTTAATGAAATCTTGCATGAACAGTACTTCCCTTGGTTTGCACAATATATATGCAAACCATCATTACTATCTACTCTTCCTTGGGAGAAGGTGCTCTCTGTCACTCGTTAAATGAGGTTCTTGTTCTAAAACTTTTGGCTCTATTTATTTGGCATTTTTAGTTTCAATTTTGCTTATCCTCGCAGCTATTGTGATGACTTTAAATCCTTTTTGAAACAAACATGCACTAACATAGATGCATTGCCTGTCTGATTAAAATATCTTTTCAAGAAAAGACCCCAGAATTCTTAATACACTAGGTGAAAGAGGATAAACAACAAATATATATTCCCGCTTAATACATTAGGTGAAAGAGGATAAACAACAAATATAGATTCCCGCAAACACAGTTTGTGTTCATATTATAATTATTATATCCTTATTTCTGTATTTCAGACTGAGGCCACAACTGTGGTATGTGGGCCAAAGGAATTGAAAAAGCTGATAAACATAAGTGGCCAGCTTGACACGGTAAAACGCGTGATTTACATCAGTGAATCAGGTGTCTCAGCTGAGGTTTCATTGGCCAAGAACAACTCCTCGTGACAACTCTCTTCCTTCGAGGAGGTTCAGAAGTTAGGTCAAGAGAACCCTGTTGAACCTGTCATGCCCCTTGCTTCAGATGTTGTTGTAGAATAAGCTAAATAAACTTCTTTCTTCATTCATTAGGTGCACTTGATTGACAGACAAGCAAGTGCTAGCTCCAGCCTTGATTCAGCCAGGCAAAATCCAACTGCCACCTTTGTCAATGCATTTGTGAATGCTGGATTTGGCCAGGTCATATTTAATAAAAATATTTTCAAGTAAGGTATTGCTTTTAACTATAAATTGTTTTTGTTTAAATATTCCTTTTTTGGCACTCTTTGTACAGGATAGGTTGATGACTGCCCCAGCTAAGACTTCCAGTGGTGGGTCCACCGGAAGTTGGTTGTTCAAAAACAAGGAGCATGGCAAAGCCAGTGCAGCCGCAAGCTTGGTATGAACTTTGTGTATTCTTCTAGGCATGATCAAAACCTTCATTGATATCCAGTATGTCATTACTAGTATATTTAGCAAGCTTGGTATGAACTTTGTGTATTCTTCTAGGCATGATCAAAACCTTCATTGATATCCAGTATGTCATTACTAGTATATTTATTGAATCTGCATACTCTTTGTTCATTTTTGGGGATGATCCATTTGTGGGATGTGGACTCGGGTCTTTCACAAATTGACAAGTTCCTACACAGCAATGATAATCATGTGGTGGCTGGAGCTCTCTTGGGTGTTAGAATAGTTTACTGTGGCATCAAGAATGATTGTGATCCTGTACTCTCTCTCTCTCTCTCTCTCTCTCTCTCTCTCTCTATCTATTTGAGAATGATTTGATAAAAATATCGTCGCTTCTCAAATTGTCCCGGCATTGGCACTGCATATTGGTTTTCTTGATAGAGAGGATACCACCATCAGAATTGTTGGGGCAATCCTAGGTCTTGGCATTACATATGCTGGTACTCACAAGGATGAGGTTAGTACTGAAGATATTTCTTATATTGAATTACACGGCAGTGACTACTATCCACCTTACATTTTAAGTTTTATATACAGCTTAAAGTTTGCCTGTCAAATATTTTGGGGGACCCAAAAACAACCCTTGAAGTGCTAGTTTTTGCAGCTGTGGGATTCTACCTCCAATAAGATGGTTAGTATGATTAATTTTATTACACTTAAACCATTATTTTATGTCAATAATACCAAAACAATTTCTAGCATCTTTTGCTCCTTTCAATGTGCTTCATACTAATTATTCGAACACATTCTCATCTGCAGGTCAGGACTTCAAGAGGGATCCATCAGTCCCGGGTCGGGTGCCTTGATGGGAAAATAAATATTCTCACAACTGGTGGCATGGATGGTGCAATTTTGAACAATGACGTCAGCACTCGGGTTACACCGTCTGCTCTTTCCGTGCCCATTGCAAGTGGTATAAATGATAATCTTCTCCACATATGGCACCTCACTACATCCAACCCTAGTGACCAGTTTAGCAATCATACTGCTGAGTTGAAGGTGTTTGCTTGGTGTCCCTTCCAGAGCAACCTACTAGCATGAGGAAGAGGTAGTAAGTGAACTATTCTTCTAATTAATCTTGTGTTATGATAATCTATTTTCTGTTTGAATTGCTGCTGGTTTGGGTCGTGATCTGGTTCCTGGGGTACACCTAAGCTATTTGTATTTTCAATTCTATAGGTGCAGTAAGTTGGCACATGCACTAGCTATCCTGGGTGACATGCTGATTTTCCTTGACTTGTGCTCCAGTAGACAACTAAGCAGGAACTGGATGTAATTGAAACTCAATTAGGTAACCTTGCCCCATTTTTTAAACCTTATTTTGGTCAAAACTGACCTTAACCTATTTCATTTAACTATTTTGGTCACATTTTTGAAACCTTAAACTACATTTAAATATGTTTCTACTTTGTTTCAATTGATTTTATTGGTAAGTACATTTAATCCCCAATTTTAATAATAAAGCGTTTAACCATATTATCATGAATTCTACTTTATTTCGGCAACTGGAACCTATGCATCCAAGGGGCATCATCAACATGGCAATTCATTTTACAGACCTGATGATATACATTGCAACAGTATGGCAAGGGCATTGTATGCTAACTATTGGTGCTGCAATTTTCGAAGGTTCTCTTCTCCCTCATTTTATTCTCCTTTTCCCTTATGTATCTTTTTCTTGATATTCTAATATCACCACTAATTGTGACTTCATCTCTTGCTTGATATAGTAATTTAGGAAGTGATTCTATGCTGGAAATTTTGACCAAACTCGGACCGGTACACATTTTAATTTTTTTTTTTTACAATTTTATGATGTATTGGAACAGTTGTGCAGTCTTTTTTGTTGGTACCTGAGGGGTACCATCTGTAACCATCGATTTGGTAGCCAATGTTTTCCTTGAAAACCAGGGACTAAAGTGTTTTGAGAAATTAGAGGGGCTTCTTGATTGAAAATCACACACACTTGAACTTATCATTCTGTGTGTATAATTTAAGCTAAATGAATTTAAGAGACACATCGAAGTCATGGCCGAATCTAGTCTTAGATGTGTTGCTTTTGCGTATTGACCACTCAATGCGGAAGCGGTACCAAAGGAGGAAAATAGGGACAATTGGGTATTGTCAGAGGAAGAACTCATTCTCCATGGAATAGTGGGTGGGAATCAAGGTATTCTTGCAACTTCTAATGCTCCTTTCATTGTAATTTTATATATATCCTTGACCTTTGATTAATTTCCATTTTCCTTTTTTATTTTTTTTTAAAGGATCCGTGCCGTCCAGGGGTCAAGGATGCTGTGGAACTTTGTAGCAGTGCTGGTGTCAAGCTATTATTAAATGCCTAAATTCACTCTAATGATAAATATGAAAGGGATGAGTATTTAAATTCTTTTTTTTTTTTTTTTCTCTGAAGCATTTAGGTACGTATGGTGACACGAGATATACAAACAGCTAAGGCACATCCCTCAGGTATATCATCTTGTTCCTTGTTCTTTAGTTGGGTTTAGTTTCTTGGATGTTTTTTTATTTTTCTTTTTTTTGCTAGGACTACGATTAGACTGATATCCTTTTAGGGCCCTTTGTTACATAAAAGCCGGGTCTGTAATTTTGTTACCTACTGGGTGTCTGATTCAACAAATAATAGTACAATGTTTAGCTCGGTTAGGAGTTGTTGAGATTGCGTGTTGTACCCCACAATTCAGGTCTGTGTATGTTGTATGTGAATTTTTTTTTTATATACCTTGTCCGTTCTTGTTCTGGTATATAGAAAATAGACTATTTTTTGTCAATTTGTTTCTTTTATTACTTAGTTTTGGAATTATCACATGCTTATTATAAATTTTTTTGAGATTTATTTGTTGTTGTGCCCCACAATTTATGTCCGTGTATGGTGTACATGAATTTTTTTTTTTTTTAATATACCTTGTTATAATTGTTTCTGGTATAAGGCAGATACAGTTTTTTGTCAATTTGTTTTTTTTTAATTACTTATTTTTGGAATTGTGACATGCTTATTCTTTCTCAATTGTGTGGTCAGCTGAGAGAACATTGGATGCACCCGATATAGTAGATAACTACTACCTTAATTTGCTCGACTAGAGAAGTGTTTACGTGCTTTTAATTGCACTTAACAACACTGGGGAATGCTGCAAATGTGTCTACCTCTGAATTGGTGACAATTGATGACGACACTGGCCTTGTTACTAGTGTCAGCTGGGCTCCAAATGGGCAACACATTGCTATTGGTCTCAACTAATCTGATGTACAGCTGTGGGATTCTACCTCTAATAAGATGGTTAGTATGATTAATTTCATTACACTTAAATCATTATTTTATGTCAATAATACGAAAAAAACATCTTTTGCTCCTTTCAATGTGCTTCATACTAATTATTCGAACACATTCTCATCTGCAGGTCAGGACTTCAAGAGGGATCCATCAGTCCCGGGTCGGGTGCCTTGCTGGGAAAATAAACATTCTCACAACTGGTGGCATGGATGGTGCAATTTTGAACAATGACGCCAGCACTCGGGTTATAGTTTTCCCCAAATTGTTCCCATCCCAGTGTAATTAATTCGGCAGGAAAAAAACACATCAGAGTACATTATTTATATCCATCCCATCTTGATTGATTACTCTCTCTCATCTCTTTATTGGTCATGAAATGAAATGGACCAAGTGCATTATCTTATATCATATAATACTAACAAATACGCTTCAACAGCAACTTAGCTACCAAGATCATATATAAAGGTATCTAGCATCTTAATTCTTTTTACCCTTTGTGGGACTAGTTATTTGTAGTCTGATCCGGAACTACAACTCTACAAATTTGTTTGAAAAACTTACGCATATATATTAATTTCTTTTATTGAAAGGGACTGACTAACTAACTTTAGTTCTGAAGTCAATGCACGGTTTTTTATTACTACATCAATTTTATAAATATTGTTTAATTTTTTATTTATTTAGATTACATCGAATTTAGTTCCTCTTGAGGACTGCGTAGTTTTATATATTAGTACATCAAAATTATAAACATCACTTTAATTATTTTCTTATTATAAAATATTACTTTTTACAAATTACATATAAATTTAAATACTTGAGATTCCACATTTTTTTTATTTTGGAACTCAATTTGATATCTCATGTCAGATTATATATATATATTCTTATTTTAAATAGGTGAGAAATTTAAATAAAAATACATAATTTGAAATAAATCAAGATTTCATACAACTAATTAATCCCACGATACAACCAAACACTCCTTTCAATATATTCCATAATCAATCCTATGCATATCCATGCTCATGGGTTCTCACCTTTTCAAAGTGGATTACCATCACCATTAAATCTCATCCCGTGTAATCCTGTAACAAACGAATATGTCCTTAAAAGTGATCTATGGAGAGAATAGGATCTTGTCACCGTTCAAACATATCCACCAGAATTTTTTAACTTGTTTGAGTTGCTAGGTCTATATTATTTTTTTAGGTGGTCAGATCTCACAACCTTCACCAGTGGTTACCGATAATTGAGATGTATTTTTGTTTATGTAGTTGAAGCTTTTCTTAAATTGGGCTGCTTTCTTAGAACGGCACATATGCAACACCATGGCTTCCTTGCGGTTTCTCTTCTAAGATAAGTTTCTTTTCCAATATATCCCTTCTATTTTTGTTACACGGCTTCTTTATTCTCCTTTTGGTTGTTTTGTATACATAACCGGTAGAAGTCAGCTAAAACAGACTTGGCCGTAACTTGTTTGAGTTAATAGGTCTATGTTATAGTTTTTTTTAGGTGGTCAGATCTCACAACTTTCACTCTTGATTAGTACCAATAATTGAGTTGTACTTTTGTTTATGTAGATGAAACTTCTCTTGAAGTGGGATGTTTTCTTGGAACGGCACGCATGCAACAACCATGGCTTCCTTGCCGTTTCGCTTGTAAGATAAGTTTCCTTACCAATCTATCCCTTCTTTTTTTGTTGCATGACTTATTTCTTCTACTTTTGGTTGTTTCGTGTACACAACCGGTAGAAGTCAGCCAAAGCTGACTTGACCGTTACTTGTTTGAGCTGATAGGTCTATGTTATAGTTTTTTTTAGGTGGTCAGATCTCACAACTTTCACTCTTGATTAGTACCAATAATTGAGTTGTACTTTTGTTTATGTAGATGAAACTTCTCTTGAAGTGGGATGTTTTCTTGGAACGGCACGCATGCAACAACCATGGCTTCCTTGCCGTTTCGCTTGTAAGATAAGTTTCCTTACCAATCTATCCCTTCTTTTTTTGTTGCATGACTTATTTCTTCTACTTTTGGTTGTTTCGTGTACACAACCGGTAGAAGTCAGCCAAAGCTGACTTGACCGTTACTTGTTTGAGCTGATAGGTCCAAGTTGTAGTTTTTTTTAGGTGGTGAGATCTCACAACTTTCACTCTTGGTTAGTACCGATAATTAAGCTCTTCTTTTGTTTTTGTAGATGGAGCTTTGCTTGGAGTGGGATGCTTTCTTGAAAAGGCATGCAAGCGGCAACCATGGCTTCCTTGCGGTTTCTCTTCTAAGATAAGTTTCTTTTCCAATATATCCCTTCTATTTTTGTTACACGGCTTATTTATTCTCCTTTTGGTTGTTTTGTATACATAACCGGTAGAAGTCAGCTAAAACAGACTTGGCCGTAATTTGTTTGAGTTAATAGGTCTATGTTATAGTTGTTTTTAGGTGGTCATATCTCACAACCTTCACCACTGGTTAGTACCGATAATTGAGGTGTACTTTTGTTTATGTAGATGAAGCTTTTCTTTAAGTGCGCTGCTTTCTTGGAACGCCACGCATGCAACAACCATGACTTTCTTGCGTTTTCGCTTGTAAGATAAGTTTCCTTCACAATATATTCCTTTTTTTTTTTTTGTTGCACGGCTTATTTCTTCTTCTTGTCACTGTTTCGTGTACATAACCGGTAGAAGTCAGCCAAAGCTGACTTGGCAGTTACTTTTTGGAGCTAATAGGTCTACGTTATAGTTTTTTTTAGGTGGTGAGATCTCATAACCTTTACTCTTGGTTAGTACCGATTCACAATATATTCCTTCTTTTTTGTTGCACGGCTTATTTCTTCTTCTTGTAACTGTTTCGTGTACATAACCGGTAGAAGTCAGCCAAAT
Organism: Carex rostrata; assembly: GCF_964058835.1. Taxonomy (NCBI): domain Eukaryota; kingdom Viridiplantae; phylum Streptophyta; class Magnoliopsida; order Poales; family Cyperaceae; genus Carex; species Carex rostrata. Next base: position 10,740,233 of record NC_135931.1, read on the forward strand.
CTGACTTCGCCGTTACTTTTTGGAGCTGATAGGTCTACGTTATAGTTTTTTTTAGGTGGTGAGATCTCACAACATTCACTCTTGGTTAGTACCGATAATTGAGCTGTACTTTTATTTTTGTAGATGGAGCTTTGCTTGGAGTGTGATGCTTTCTTGGAAAGGCACGCATGCGACAACCATGGCTTCCTTGCGGTTTCGTTTGTAAGATAAGTTTTAGTCACATTATATTCTTTTGTTTTTTTGTTGCACGACTTGTTTCTTCTCCTTGTGACTGTTTCGTATACATAACCGGTAGAAGTCAGCCAAAGCTGACTTGACCTTTACTTGTTTGAGCTGATAGGTCCAAGTTGTAGTTTTTTTTAGGTGGTGAGATCTCACAACTTTCACTCTTGGTTAGTACCGATAATTGAGCTGTACTTTTGTTTTTGTAGATGGAGCTTTGCTTGTAGTGGGATGCTTTCTTGGAAAGGCACGCATGCGACAACCATGGCTTCCTTGCGGTTTCGTTTGTAAGATAAGTTTTCTTCACATTATATCCTTTTGTTTCTTTGTTGCACGGCTCGTTTCTTCTCCTTTTGACTGTTTCGTGTACATAACCGGTAGAAGTCAGCCAAAGCTAACTTGGCCGTTACTTGTTTGAGCTGATAGGTCCAAGTTGTAGTTTTTTTTAGGTGGTGAGATCTCACAACTTTCACTCCTGATTTGTACCGATAATTGAGCTGTAGTTTTGTTTTTGTAGATGGAGCTTTGCTTGGAGTGGGATGCTTTCTTGGAAATGCACGCATGCGACAAACATGGCTTCCTTGCGGTTTCGTTTGTAAGATAAGTTTTCTTCACATTATATCATTTTGTTTTTTTGTTGCACGGCTCGTTTCTTCTCCTTGTGACTGTTTGGTGTACATAACCGGTAGAAGTCAGCCAAAGCTGACTTGACCGTTACTTGTTTGAGCAGATAGGTCCAACTTGTAGTTTTTTTTAGGTGGTGAGATCTCACAACCTTCACTCTTGGTTAGTACCGATAATTGAGCTCTTCTTTTGTTTTTGTAGATGGAGCTTTGCTTGGAGTCAGATGCTTTCTTGGAAAGACACGCATGCGACAACCATGGCTTCCTCACGGTTTCGTTTGTAAGATAAGTTTTCTTCACATTATATCCTTTTGTTTTTTTGTTGCACGGCTCGTTTCTTCTCCTTGTGACTGTTTCGTGTACATAATCGGTAGAAGTCAGCCAAAGCTGACTTGCCCGTCACTTGTTTGAGCTGATAGGTCCAGGTTGTAGTTTTTTTTAGATTGTGAGATCTCACAAACTTCACACTTGGTTAGTACCGATAATTGAGCTGTTCTTTTGTTTTTGTAGATGGAGCTTTGCTTGGAGTGGGATGCTTTCTTGGAAAGGCACGCATGCGACAACCATGGCTTCCTCACGGTTTCGTTTGTAAGATAAGTTTTCTTCACATTATATCCTTTTGTTTTTTTGTTGCACGGCTCGTTTCTTCTCCTTGTGAGTGTTTCGTGTACATAACCGGTAGAAGTCAGCCAAAGCTGACTTGGCCGTTACATGTTTGAGCTGATAGGTCCAGGTTGTAGTTTATTTTAGGTCGTCAGATCTCACAACCTTCACTCTTGGTTAGTACCGATAATTGAGCTGTACTTTTGTTTTTGTAGATGGAGCTTTGCTTGTAGTGGAATGCTTTCTCGGAAAGGCACGCATGCGACAACCATGGCTTCCTTGCGGTTTCGTTTGTAAGATAAGTTTTCTTCACATTATATCCTTTTGTTTTTTTATTGCACGGCTTGTTTCTTCTCCTTGTGACTGTTTCGTGTACATAATCGGTAGAAGTCAGCCAAAGCTGACTTGCCCGTTACTTGTTTGAGCTGATAGGTCCAGGTTGTAGTTTTTTTTATATTGTGAGATCTCACAAACTTCACACTTGGTTAGTACCGATAATTGAGCTGTTCTTTTGTTTTTGTAGATGGAGCTTTGCTTGGAGTGGGATACATTCTTGGAAAGGCAAGCATGCGACAACCATGGCTTCCTCACGGTTTCGTTTGTAAGATAAGTTTTCTTCACATTATATCCTTTTGTTTTTTTGTTGCACGGCTCGTTTCTTCTCCTTGTGAGTGTTTCGTGTACATAACCGGTAGAAGTCAGCCAAAGCTGACTTGGCCATTACTTGTTTGAGCTGACAGGTCCAAGTTGTAGTTTATTTTAGGTCGTCAGATCTCACAACCTTCACTCTTGGTTAGTACCGATAATTGAGCTGTACTTTTGTTTTTGTAGATGGAGCTTTGCTTGTAGTGGAATGTTTTCTCGGAAAGGCACGCATGCGACAACCATGGCTTCCTTGCGGTTTCGTTTGAAAGATAAGTTTTCTTCACATTATATCCTTTTGTTTTTTTATTGCACGGCTTGTTTCTTCTCCTTGTGACTGTTTCGTGTACATAATCGGTAGAAGTCAGCCATAGCTGACTTGCCCGTTACTTGTTTGAGCTGATAGGTCAAGGTTGTAGTTTTTTTTAAATTGTGAGATCTCACAAACTTCACACTTGGTTAGTACCGATAATTGAGCTGTTCTTTTGTTTTTGTAGATGGAGCTTTGCTTGGAGTGGGATGCTTTCTTGGAAAGGCACGCATGCGACAACCATGGCTTCCTCACGGTTTCGTTTGTAAGATAAGTTTTCTTCACATTATATCCTTTTGTTTTTTTGTTGCGCGGCTCGTTTCTTCTCCTTGTGAGTGTTTCGTGTATATAACCGGTAGAAGTCAGCCAAAGCTGACTTGGCCGTTACTTGTTTGAGCTGACAGGTCCAAGTTGTAGTTTATTTTAGGTTGTCAGATCTCACAACCTTCACTCTTGGTTAGTACCGATAATTGAGCTGTACTTTTGTTTTTGTAGATGGAGCTTTGCTTGTAGTCGAATGCTTTCTCGGAAAGGCACGCATGCGACAACCACGGCTTCCTTGCGGTTTCGTTTGTAAGATAAGTTTTCTTCACATTATATCCTTTTGTTTTTATATTGCACGGCTTGTTTCTTCTCCTTGTGAGTGTTTCGTGTACATAACTGGTAGAAGTCAGCAAAAGCTGACTTGGCCGTTACTTGTTTGAGCTGACAGGTCCAAGTTGTAGTTTATTTTAGGTCGTCAGATCTCACAACCTTCACTCTTGCTTAGTTCCGATAATTGAGCTGTACTTTTGTTTTTGTAGATGGAGCTTTGCTTGTAGTGGAATGCTTTCTCGGAAAGGCACGCATGCGACAACCATGGCTTCCTTGCGGTTTCGTTTGTAAGATAAGTTTTCTTCACATTATCTCCTTTTGTTTTTTTATTGCACGGCTTGTTTCTTCTCCTTGTGAGTGTTTCGTGTACATAACCGGTAGAAGTCAGCAAAAGCTGACTTGCCCGTTACTTGTTTGAGCTGATAGGTCCAGGTTGTAGTTTTTTTTAGATTGTGAGATCTCACAAACTTCACACTTGGTTAGAACCGATAATTGAGCTGTTCTTTTGTTTTTGTAGATGGAGCTTTGCTTGGAGTGGGATGCTTTCTTGGAAAGGCACGCATGCGACAACCATGGCTTCCTCACGGTTTCGTTTGTAAGATAAGTTTTCTTCACATTATATCCTTTTGTTTTTTTGTTGCACGGCTCGTTTCTTCTCCTTGTGAATGTTTCGTGTACATAATCGGTAGAAGTCAGCCAAAGCTGACTTGCCCGTTACTTGTTTGAGCTGACAGGTCCAAGTTGTAGTTTATTTTAGGTGGTCAGATCTCACAACCTTCACTCTTGGTTAGTACCGATAATTGAGCTGTTCTTTTGTTTTTGTAGATGGAGTTTTCCTTGGAGTGGGATGCTTTCTTGGAAAGGCACGCATGCGACAACCATGGCTTCCTTGCGGTTTCGTTTGTAAGATAAGTTTTCTTCACATTATATCCTTTTGTTTTTTTGTTGCACGGCTCGTTTCTTCTCCTTGTGACTGTTTCGTGTACATAATCGGTAGAAGTCAGCCAAAGCTGACTTGCCCGTTACTTGTTTGAGCTGATAGGTCCAGGTTGTAGTTTTTTTTAGATTGTGAGATCTCACAAACTTCACACTTGGTTAGTACCGATAATTGAGCTGTTCTTTTGTTTTTGTAGATGGAGCTTTGCTTGGAGTGGGATGCTTTCTTGGAAAGGCACGCATGCGACAACCATGGCTTCCTTACGGTTTCGTTTGTAAGATAAGTTTTCTTCACATTATATCCTTTTGTTTTTTTGTTGCACGGCTCGTTTCTTCTCCTTGTGAGTGTTTCGTGTACATAACCGGTAGAAGTCAGCCAAAGCTGACTTGGCCGTTACTTGTTTGAGCTGACAGGTCCAAGTTGTAGTTTATTTTAGGTCGTCAGATCTCACAACTTTCACTCTTGGTTAGAACCGATAATTGAGCTGTTCTTTTGTTTTTGTAGATGGAGCTTTGCTTGGAGTGGGATGCTTTCTTGGAAAGGCACGCATGCGACAACCATGGCTTCCTCACGGTTTCGTTTGTAAGATAAGTTTTCTTCACATTATATCCTTTTGTTTTTTTATGGCACGGCTTGTTTCTTCTCCTTGTGACTGTTTCGTGTACATAATCGGTAGAAGTCAGCCAAAGCTGACTTGCCCGTTACTTGTTTGAGCTGATAGGTCCAGGTTGTAGTTTTTTATAGATTGTGAGATCTCACAAACTTCACACTTGGTTAGAACCGATAATTGAGCTGTTCTTTTGTTTTTGTAGATGGAGCTTTGCTTGGAGTGGGATGCTTTCTTGGAAAGGCACGCATGCGACAACCATGGCTTCCTCACGGTTTCGTTTGTAAGATAAGTTTTCTTCACATTATATCCTTTTGTTTTTTTGTTGCACGGCTCGTTTCTTCTCATTGTGAATGTTTCGTGTAAATAACCGGTAGAAGTCAGCCAAAGCTGACTTGGCCGTTACTTGTTTGAGCTGACAGGTCCAAGTTGTAGTTTATTTTAGGTGGTCAGATCTCACAACCTTCACTCTTGGTTAGTACCGATAATTGAGCTGTTCTTTTGTTTTTGTAGATGGAGTTTTGCTTGGAGTGGGATGCTTTCTTGGAAAGGCACGCATGCGACAACCATGGCTTCCTTGCGGTTTCGTTTGTAAGATAAGTTTTCTTCACATTATATCCTTTTGTTTTTTTGTTGCGCGGCTCGTTTCTTCTCCTTGTGAGTGTTTCGTGTACATAACCGGTAGAAGTCAGCCAAAGCTGACTTGGCCGTTACTTGTTTGAGCTGACAGGTCCAAGTTGTAGTTTATTTTAGGTGGTCAGATCTCACAACCTTCACTCTTGGTTAGTACCGATAATTGAGCTGTTCTTTTGTTTTTGTAGATGGAGTTTTGCTTGGAGTGGAATGCTTTCTTGGAAAGGCACGCATGCGACAACCATGGCTTCCTTGCGGTTTCGTTTGTAAGATAAGTTTTTTTCACATTATATCCTTTTGTTTTTCTATTGCACGGCTTGTTTCTTCTCCTTGTGACTGTTTCGTGTACATAATCGGTAAAAGTCAGCCAAAGCTGACTTGCCCGTTACTTGTTTGGGCTGATAGGTCCAGGTTGTAGTTTTTTTAGATTGTGAGATCTCACAAACTTCACACTTGGTTAGTACCGATAATTGAGCTGTTCTTTTGTTTTTGTAGATGGAGCTTTGCTTGGAGTGGGATGCTTTCTTGGAAAGGCACGCATGCGACAACCATGGCTTCCTCACGGTTTCGTTTGTAAGATAAGTTTTCTTCACATTATATCCTTTTGTTTTTTTGTTGCGCGGCTCGTTTCTTCTCCTTGTGAGTGTTTCGTGTACATAACCGGTAGAAGTTAGCCAAAGCTGACTTGGCCGTTACTTGTTTAAGCTGACAGGTCCAAGTTGTAGTTTATTTTAGGTTGTCAAATCTCACAACCTTCACTCTTGGTTAGTACCGATAATTGAGCTGTACTTTTGTTTTTGTAGATGGAGCTTTGCTTGTAGTCGAATGCTTTCTCGGAAAGGCACGCATGCGACAACCATGGCTTCCTTGCGGTTTCGTTTGTAAGATAAGTTTTCTTCACATTATATCCTTTTGTTTTTTTATTGCACGGCTTGTTTCTTCTCCTTGTGAGTGTTTCGTGTACATTACCGGTAGAAGTCAACCAAAGCTGACTTGGCCGTTACTTGTTTGAGTTGACAGGTCCAAGTTGTAGTTTATTTTAGGTCGTCAGATCTCACAACCTTCACTCTTGGTTAGTACCGATAATTGAGCTGTACTTTTGTTTTTGTAGATGGAGCTTTGCTTGTAGTGGAATGCTTTCTCGGAAAGGCACGCATGCGACAACCATGGCTTCCTTGCGGTTTCGTTTGTAAGATAAGTTTTCTTCACATTATCTCCTTTTGTTTTTTTATTGCACGGCTTGTTTCTTCTCCTTGTGACTGTTTCGTGTACATAATCGGTAGAAGTCAGCCAAAGCTGACTTGCCCGTTACTTGTTTGAGCTGATAGGTCCAGGTTGTAGTTTTTTATAGATTGTGAGATCTCACAAACTTCACACTTGGTTAGAACCGATAATTGAGCTGTTCTTTTGTTTTTGTAGATGGAGCTTTGCTTGGAGTGGGATGCTTTCTTGGAAAGGCACGCATGCGACAACCATGGCTTCCTCACGGTTTCGTTTGTAAGATAAGTTTTCTTCACATTATATCCTTTTGTTTTTTTGTTGCACGGCTCGTTTCTTCTCATTGTGAATGTTTCGTGTACATAACCGGTAGAAGTCAGCCAAAGCTGACTTGGCCGTTACTTGTTTGAGCTGACAGGTCCAAGTTGTAGTTTATTTTAGGTGGTCAGATCTCACAACCTTCACTCTTGGTTAGTACCGATAATTGAGCTGTTCTTTTGTTTTTGTAGATGGAGTTTTGCTTGGAGTGGGATGCTTTCTTGGAAAGGCACGCATGCGACAACCATGGCTTCCTTGCGGTTTCGTTTGTAAGATAAGTTTTCTTCACATTATATCCTTTTGTTTTTTTGTTGCGCGGCTCGTTTCTTCTCCTTGTGAGTGTTTCGTGTACATAACCGGTAGAAGTCAGCCAAAGCTGACTTGGCCGTTACTTGTTTGAGCTGACAGGTCCAAGTTGTAGTTTATTTTAGGTGGTCAGATCTCACAACCTTCACTCTTGGTTAGTACCGATAATTGAGCTGTTCTTTTGTTTTTGTAGATGGAGTTTTGCTTGGAGTGGGATGCTTTCTTGGAAAGGCACGCATGCGACAATCATGGCTTCCTTGCGGTTTCGTTTGTAAGATAAGTTTTCTTCACATTATATCCTTTTGTTTTTTTTGGTGCACGGCTCGTTTCTTCTCCTTGTGACTGTTTCGTGTACATAATCGGTAGAAGTCAGCCAAAGCTGACTTACCCGTTACTTGTTTGAGTTGATAGGTCCAGGTTGTAGTTTATTTTAGGTGGTCAGATCTCACAACCTTCACACTTGGTTAGTACCGATAATTGAGCTGTTCTTTTGTTTTTGTAGATGGAATTTTGCTTGGAGTGGGATGCTTTCTTGGAAAGGCACGCATGCGACAACCATAGCTTCCTTGCGGTTTCGTTTGTAAGATAAGTTTTCTTCACATTATATCCTTTTGTTTTTTTTTTGCACGGCTCGTTTCTTCTCCTTGTGAGTGTTTCGTGTATATAACCGGTAGAAGTCAGCCAAAGCTGACTTGGCCGTTACTTGTTTGAGCTGACAGGTCCAAGTTGTAGTTTATTTTAGGTGGTCAGATCTCACAACCTTCACTCTTGGTTAGTACCGATAATTGAGCTGTTCTTTTGTTTTTGTAGATGCAGTTTTGCTTGGAGTGGGATGCTTTCTCGGAAAGGCACGCATGCGACAACCATGGCTTCCTTGCGGTTTCGTTTGTAAGATAAGTTTTCTTCACATTATATCCTTTTGTTTTTTTATTGCACGGCTTGTTTCTTCTCCTTGTGAGTGTTTCGTGTACATTACCGGTAGAAGTCAGCCAAAGCTGACTTCGCCGTTACTTGTTTGAGTTGACAGGTCCAAGTTGTAGTTTATTTTAGGTCGTCAGATCTCACAACCTTCACTATTGGTTAGTACCGATAATTGAGCTGTACTTTTGTTTTTGTAGATGGAGCTTTGCTTGTAGTGGAATGCTTTCTCGGAAAGGCACGCATGCGACAACCATGGCTTCCTAGCGATTTCGTTTGTAAGATAAGTTTTCTTCACATTATATCCTTTTGTTTTTTTATTGCACGGCTTGTTTCTTCTCTTTTTGACTGTTTCGTGTACATAATCGGTAGAAGTCAGCCAAAGCTGACTTGCCCGCTACTTGTTTGAGCTGATAGGTCCAGGTTGTAGTTTTTTTTAGATTGTGAGATCTCACAAACTTCACACTTGGTTAGTACCGATAATTGAGCTGTTCTTTTGTTTTTGTAGATGGAGTTTTGCTTGGAGTGGGATGCTTTCTTGGAAAGGCACGCATGCGACAACCATGGCTTCCTTGCGGTTTCGTTTGTAAGATAAGTTTTCTTCACATTATATCCTTTTGTTTTTTTGTTGCACGGCTCGTTTCTTCTCCTTGTGAGTGTTCCGTGTACATAACCGGTAGAAGTCAGCCAAAGCTGACTTGGCCGTTACTTGTTTGAGCTGACAGGTCCAAGTTGTAGTTTATTTTAGGTCGTCAGATCTCACAACCTTCACTCTTGGTTAGTACCGATAATTGAGCTGTTCTTTTGTTTTTGTAGATGCAGTTTTGCTTGGAGTGGGATGCTTTCTTGGAAAGGCACGCATGCGACAATCATGGCTTCCTTGCGATTTCGTTTGTAAGATAAGTTTTCTTCACATTATATCCTTTTGTTTTTTTTGTTGCACGGCTCGTTTCTTCTCCTTGTGACTGTTTCGTGTACATAATCGGTAGAAGTCAGCCAAAGCTGACTTGCCCGTTACTTGTTTGAGTTGATAGGTCCAGGTTGTAGTTTATTTTAGGTGGTCAGATCTCACAACCTTCACACTTGGTTAGTACCGATAATTGAGCTGTTCTTTTGTTTTTGTAGATGGAGTTTTGCTTGGAGTGGGATGCTTTCTTGGAAAGGCACGTATGCGACAACCATGGCATCCTTGCGGTTTCGTTTGTAAGATAAGTTTTCTTCACATTATATCCTTTTGTTTTTTTGTTGCACGGCTCGTTTCTTCTCCTTGTGACTGTTTCGTGTACATAACCGGTAGAAGTCAGCCAAAGCTGACTTGCCCGTTACTTGTTTGAGCTGACAGGTCCAAGTTGTTGTTTATTTTAGGTTGTCAGATCTCACAACCTTCACACTTGGTTAGTACCGATAATTGAGCTGTTCTTTTGTTTTTGTAGATGGAGTTTTGCTTGGAGTGGGATGCTTTCTTGGAAAGGCACGCATGCGACAACCATGGCTTCCTTGCGGTTTCGTTTGTAAGATAAGTTTTCTTCACATTATATCATTTTGTTTTTTTGTTGCACGGCTCGTTTCTTCTCCTTGTGAGTGTTTCGTGTACATAACCGGTAGAAGTCAGCCAAAGCTGACTTGGCCGTTACTTGTTTGAGCTGACAGGTCCAAGTTGTAGTTTATTTTAGGTCGTCAGATCTCACAACCTTCACTCTTGGTTAGTACCGATAATTGAGCTGTTCTTTTGTTTTTGTAGATGGAGTTTTGCTTGGAGTGGGATGCTTTCTTGGAAAGGCACGCATGCTACAACCATGGCTTCCTTGCGGTTTCGTTTGTAAGATAAGTTTTCTTCACATTATATCCTTTTGTTTTTTTGTTGCACGGCTCGTTTCTTCTCCTTGTGAGTGTTTCGTGTACATAACCGGTAGAAGTCAGCCAAAGCTGACTTGGCCGTTACTTGTTTGAGCTGACAGGTCCAAGTTGTAGTTTATTTTAGGTCGTCAGATCTCACAACCTTCACTCTTGGTTAGTACCGATAATTGAGCTGTTCTTTTGTTTTTGTAGATGGAGTTTTGCTTGGAGTGGGATGCTTTCTTGGAAAGGCACGCATGCGACAACCATAGCTTCCTTGCGGTTTCGTTTGTAAGATAAGTTTTCTTCACATTATATCCTTTTGTTTTTTTGTTGCACGGCTCGTTTCTTCTCCTTGTGAGTGTTTCGTGTATATAACCGGTAGAAGTCAGCCAAAGCTGACTTGGCCGTTACTTGTTTGAGCTGACAGGTCCAAGTTGTAGTTTATTTTAGGTCGTCAGATCTCACAACCTTCACTCTTGGTTAGTACCGATAATTGAGCTGTACTTTTGTTTTTGTAGATGGAGCTTTGCTTGTAGTGGAATGCTTTCTCGGAAAGGCACGCATGCGACAACCATGGCTTTCTTGCGGTTTCGTTTGTAAGATAAGTTTTCTTCACATTATATCCTTTTGTTTTTTTATTGCACGGCTTGTTTCTTCTCCTTGTGAGTGTTTCGTGTACATAACCGGTAGAAGTCAGCCAAAGCTGACTTGGCCGTTACTTGTTTGAGCTGACAGGTCCAAGTTGTAGTTTATTTTAGGTGGTCAGATCTCACAACCTTCACTCTTGGTTAGTACCGATAATTGAGCTGTTCTTTTGTTTTTGTAGATGCAGTTTTGCTTGGAGTGGGATGCTTTCTTGGAAAGGCACGCATGCGACAATCATGGCTTCCTTGCGATTTCGTTTGTAAGATAAGTTTTCTTCACATTATATCCTTTTGTTTTTTTTGTTGCACGGCTCGTTTCTTCTCCTTGTGACTGTTTCGTGTACATAATCGGTAGAAGTCAGCCAAAACTGACTTGCCCGTTACTTGTTTGAGTTGATAGGTCCAGGTTGTAGTTTATTTTAGGTGGTCAGATCTCACAACCTTCACACTTGGTTAGTACCGATAATTGAGCTGTTCTTTTGTTTTTGTAGATGGAGTTTTGCTTGGAGTGGGATGCTTTCTTGGAAAGGCACGAATGCGACAACCATGGCATCCTTGCGGTTTCGTTTGTAAGATAAGTTTTCTTCACATTATATCCTTTTGTTTTTTTGTTGCACGGCTCATTTCTTCTCCTTGTGACTGTTTCGTGTACATAACCGGTAGAAGTCAGCCAAAGCTGACTTGCCCGTTACTTGTTTGAGCTGATAGGTCCAGGTTGTAGTTTTTTTTAGATTGTCAGATCTCACAACCTTCACACTTGGTTAGTACCGATAATTGAGCTGTTCTTTTGTTTTTGTAGATGGAGTTTTGCTTGGAGTGGGATGCTTTCTTGGAAAGGCACGCATGCGACAACCATGGCTTCCTTGCGGTTTCGTTTGTAAAATAAGTTTTCTTCACATTATATCCTTTTGTTTTTTTGTTGCACGGTTCGTTTCTTCTCCTTGTGAGTGTTTCGTGTACATAACCGGTAGAAGTCAGCCAAAGCTGACTTGGCCGTTACTTGTTTGAGCTAACAGGTCCAAGTTGTAGTTTATTTTAGGTCGTCAGATCTCACAACCTTCACTCTTGGTTAGTACCGATAATTGAGCTGTTCTTTTGTTTTTGTAGATGGAGTTTTGCTTGGAGTGGGATGCTTTCTTGGAAAGGCACGCATGCGACAACCATGGCTTCCTTGCGGTTTCGTTTGTAAGATAAGTTTTCTTCACATTATATCCTTTTTTTTTTTGTTGCACGGCTCGTTTCTTCTCCTTGTGACTGTTTCGTGTACATAATCGGTAGAAGTCAGCCAAAGCTGACTTGCCCGTTACTTGTTTGAGCTGATAGGTCCAGGTTGTAGTTTATTTTAGGTGGTCAGATCTCACAACCTTCACACTTGGTTAGTACCGATAATTGAGCTGTTCTTTTGTTTTTGTAGATGGAGTTTTGCTTGGAGTGGGATGCTTTCTTGGAAAGGCACGAATGCGACAACCATGGCATCCTTGCGGTTTCGTTTGTAAGTTAAGTTTTCTTCACATTATATCCTTTTGTTTTTTTGTTGCACGGCTCATTTCTTCTCCTTGTGACTGTTTCGTGTACATAACCGGTAGAAGTCAGCCAAAGCTGACTTGCCCGTTACTTGTTTGAGCTGATAGGTCCAGGTTGTAGTTTTTTTTAGATTGTCAGATCTCAAAACCTTCACACTTGGTTAGTACCGATAATTGAGCTGTTCTTTTGTTTTTGTAGATGGAGTTTTGCTTGGAGTGGGATGCTTTCTTGGAAAGGCACGCATGCGACAACCATGGCTTCCTTGCGGTTTCGTTTGTAAGATAAGTTTTCTTCACATTATATCCTTTTGTTTTTTTGTTGCACGGCTCGTTTCTTCTCCTTGTGAGTGTTTCGTGTACATAACCGGTAGAAGTCAGCCAAAGCTGACTTGGCCGTTACTTGTTTGAGCTGACAGGTCCAAGTTGTAGTTTATTTTAGGTCGTCAGATCTCACAACATTCACTCTTGGTTAGTACCGATAATTGAGCTGTTCTTTTGTTTTTGTAGATGGAGTTTTGCTTGGAGTGGGATGCTTTCTCGGAAAGGCACGCATGCGACAACCATGGCTTCCTTGCGGTTTCGTTTGTAAGATAAGTTTTCTTCACATTATATCCTCTTTTTTTTTTGTTGCACGGCTCGTTTCTTCTCCTTGTGACTGTTTCGTGTACATAATCGGTAGAAGTCAGCCAAAGCTGACTTGCCCGTTACTTGTTTGAGCTGATAGGTCCAGGTTGTAGTTTATTTTAGGTGGTCAGATCTCACAACCTTCACACTTGGTTAGTACCGATAATTGAGCTGTTCTTTTGTTTTTGTAGATGGAGTTTTGCTTGGAGTGGGATGCTTTCTTGGAAAGGCACGCATGCGACAACCATGGCTTCCTTGCGGTTTCGTTTGTAAGATAAGTTTTCTTCACATTATATCCTTTTGTTTTTTTGTTGCACGGCTCGTTTCTTCTCCTTGTGACTGTTTCGTGTACATAATCGGTAGAAGTCAGCCAAAGCTGACTTGCCCGTTACTTGTTTGAGCTGATAGGTCCAGGTTGTAGTTTTTTTTAGATTGTGAGATCTCACAAACTTCACACTTGGTTAGTACCGATAATTGAGCTGTTTTTTTGTTTTTGTAGATGGAGCTTTGCTTGGAGTGGGATGCTTTCTTGGAAAGGCACGCATGCGACAACCATGGCTTCCTCACGGTTTCGTTTATAAGATAAGTTTTCTTCACATTATATCCTTTTGTTTTTTTGTTGCACGGCTCGTTTCTTCTCCTTGTGAGTGTTTCGTGTACATAACCGGTAGAAGTCAGCCAAAGCTGACTTGGCCGTTACTTGTTTGAGCTGACAGGTCCAAGTTGTAGTTTATTTTAGGTCGTCAGATCTCACAACCTTCACTCTTGGTTAGTACCGATAATTGAGCTGTACTTTTGTTTTTGTAGATGGAGCTTTGCTTGTAGTGGAATGCTTTCTCGGAAAGGCACGCATGCGACAACCATGGCTTCCTTGCGATTTCGTTTGTAAGATAAGTTTTCTTCACATTATATCCTTTTGTTTTTTTATTGCACGGCTTGTTTCTTCTCCTTTTGACTGTTTCGTGTACATAATCGGTAGAAGTCAGCCAAAGCTGACTTGCCCGCTACTTGTTTGAGCTGACAGGTCCAAGTTGTAGTTTATTTTAGGTGGTGAGATCTCACAAACTTCACACTTGGTTAGTACCGATAATTGAGCTGTTCTTTTGTTTTTGTAGATGGAGTTTTTCTTGGAGTGGGATGCTTTCTTGGAAAGGCACGCATGCGACAACCATGGCTTCCTTGCGGTTTCGTTTGTAAGATAAGTTTTCTTCACATTATATCATTTTGTTTTTTTGTTGCACGGCTCGTTTCTTCTCCTTGTGAGTGTTTCGTGTACATAACCGGTAGAAGTCAGCCAAAGCTGACTTGGCCGTTACTTGTTTGAGCTGACAGGTCCAAGTTGTAGTTTATTTTAGGTGGTCAGATCTCGCAACCTTCACTCTTGGTTAGTACCGATAATTGAGCTGTTCTTTTGTTTTTGTAGATGGAGTTTTGCTTGGAGTGGGATGCTTTCTTGGAAAGGCACGCATGCGACAACCATGGATTCCTTGCGGTTTCGTTTGTAAGATAAGTTTTCTTCACATTATATCCTTTTGTTTTTTTGTTGCACGGCTCGTTTCTTCTCCTTGTGAGTGTTTCGTGTACATAACCGGTAGAAGTCAGCCAAAGCTGACTTGGCCGTTACTTGTTTGAGCTGACAGGTCCAAGTTGTAGTTTATTTTAGGTCGTCAGATCTCACAACCTTCACTCTTGGTTAGTACCGATAATTGAGCTGTACTTTTGTTGTTGTAGATGGAGCTTTGCTTGTAGTGGAATGCTTTCTCGGAAAGGCACGCATGCGACAACCATGGCTTCCTTGCGGTTTCGTTTGTAAGATAAGTTTTCTTCACATTATATCCTTTTGTTTTTTTATTGCACGGCTTGTTTCTTCTCCTTGTGACTGTTTCGTGTACATAATCGGTAGAAGTCAGCCAAAGCTGACTTGCCCGTTACTTGTTTGAGCTGATAGGTCCAGGTTGTAGTTTTTTTTAGATTGTGAGATCTCACAAACTTCACACTTGGTTAGTACCGATAATTGAGCTGTTCTTTTGTTTTTGTAGATGGAGCTTTGCTTGGAGTGGGATGCTTTCTTGGAAAGGCACGCATGCGATAACCATGGCTTCCTCACGGTTTCGTTTGTAAGATAAGTTTTCTTCACATTATATCCTTTTGTTTTTTTGTTGCACGGCTCGTTTCTTCTCCTTGTGAGTGTTTCGTGTACATAACCGGTAGAAGTCAGCCAAAGCTGACTTGGCCGTTACTTGTTTGAGCTGACAGGTCCAAGTTGTAGTTTATTTTAGGTCGTCAGATCTCACAACCTTCACTCTTGGTTAGTACCGATAATTGAGGTGTACTTTTGTTTTTGTAGATGGAGCTTTGCTTGTAGTGGAATGCTTTCTCGGAAAGGCACGCATGCGACAACCATGGCTTTCTTGCGGTTTCGTTTGTAAGATAAGTTTTCTTCACATTATATCCTTTTGTTTTTTTATTGCACGGCTAGTTTCTTCTCCTTGTGAGTGTTTCGTGTACATAACCGGTAGAAGTCAGCCAAAGCTGACTTGGCCGTTACTTGTTTGAGCTGACAGGTCCAAGTTGTAGTTTATTTTAGGTGGTCAGATCTCACAACCTTCACTCTTGGTTAGTACCGATAATTGAGCTGTTCTTTTGTTTTTGTAGATGCAGTTTTGCTTGGAGTGGGATGCTTTCTTGGAAAGGCACGCATGCGACAATCATGGCTTCCTTGCGATTTCGTTTGTAAGATAAGTTTTCTTCACATTATATCCTTTTGTTTTTTTTGTTGCACGGCTCGTTTCTTCTCCTTGTGACTGTTTCGTGTACATAATCGATAGAAGTCAGCCAAAGCTGACTTGCCCGTTACTTGTTTGAGTTGACAGGTCCAGGTTGTAGTTTATTTTAGGTGGTCAGATCTCACAACCTTCACACTTGGTTAGTACCGATAATTGAGCTGTTCTTTTGTTTTTGTAGATGGAGTTTTGCTTGGAGTGGGATGCTTTCTTGGAAAGGCACGAATGCGACAACCATGGCATCCTTGCGGTTTCGTTTGTAAGATAAGTTTTCTTCACATTATATCCTTTTGTTTTTTTGTTGCACGGCTCGTTTTCTTCTCCTTGTGAGTGTCTCGTGTACATAACCGGTAGAAGTCAGCCAAAGCTGACTTGGCCGTTACTTGTTTGAGCTGACAGGTCCACGTTGTAGTTTATTTTAGGTTGTCAGATCTCACAACCTTCACTCTTGGTTAGTACCGATAATTGAGCTGTTCTTTTGTTTTGGTAGATGGAGTTTTGCTTGGAGTGGGATGCTTTCTTGGAAAGGGACGCATGCGACAACCATGGCTTCCTTGCGGTTTCGTTTGTAAGATAAGTTTTCTTCACATTATATCCTTTTGTTTTTTTGTTGCACGGCTCGTTTCTTCTCCTTATGACTGTTTCGTGTACATAATCGGTAGAAGTCAGCCAAAGCTGACTTGGCCGTTACTTGTTTGAGCTGACAGGTCCAAGTTGTAGTTTATTTTAGGTGGTCAGATCTCACAACCTTCACTCTTGGTTGGTACCGGTAATTGAGCTGTTCTTTTGTTTTTGTAGATGGAGTTTTGCTTGGAGTGGGATTCTTTCTTGGAAAGACACGCATGCGACAACCATGGATTCCTTGCGGTTTCGTTTGTAAGATAAGTTTTCTTCACATTATATCCTTTTGTTTTTTTTGTTGCACGGCTCGTTTCTTCTCCTTTTGAGTGTTTCGTGTACATAACCGGTAGAAGTCAGCCAAAGCTGACTTGGCCGTTACTTGTTTGAGCTGACAGGTCCAAGTTGTAGTTTATTTTAGGTCGTCAGATCTCACAACCTTCACTCTTGGTTAGTACCGATAATTGAGCTGTTCTTTTGTTTTTGTAGATGGAGCTTTGCTTTGAGTGGGATGCTTTCTTGGAAAGGCACGCATGCGACAACCATGACTTCGTTGCGATTTTGTTTGTATGATAGATTTTCCTCACATTATATCCTTTTGTTTTTTTGTTGCACGGCTTATTTCTTCTCCTTATGGCTGTTTCGTGTATATAACCGGTTGGAGCTGATAGCTTTATGTTATAGTATATTTTAGTTCGTCAGATCTCACAACCTTCACTCTTGGTTAGTACCGATAATTGACATGTACTTTTGTTTTTGTAGATGGAGCTTTGCTTGGAGTGGGATGCTTTCTTAGAATGACACGCATGCGACAACCATGGCTTCCCTGCGGTTTCGTTTGTAAGATAAGTTTTCTTCACATTATATCCTTTTGTTTTTTTGTTGCACGGCTTGTTTCTTCTCCTTGTGACTGTTTCGTGTACGTCATCGGTAGAAGTCAGCCAAAGCCGACTTGCCCGTTACTTGTTTGAGCTGATAGGTCCAAGTTGTAGTTTTTTTTAGGTGGTGAGATCTCACAACCTTCACTCTTGGTTAGTACCGATAATTGAGATGTACTTTTGTTTTGGTAGATGGAGCTTTGTTTGGAGTGGAATGCTTTCTTGGAAAGGCACGCATTTCACAACCATGACTTCGTTGCGGTATTGTTTGTAAGATAGATTTTCGTCACATTATATCCTTTTGTTTTTTTGTTGCACGGCTTGTTTCTTCTCCTTGTGACTGTTTCGTGTACATAATCGGTAGAAGTCAGCCAAAGCTGACTTGCCCGTTACTTGTTTGAGCTGATAGATCCAGGTTGTAGTTTTTTTTAGATTGTGAGATCTCACAAACTTCTCACTTGGTTAGTACCGATAATTGAGCTGTTCTTTTGTTTTTGTAGATGGAGCTTTGCTTGGAGTGGGATGCTTTCTTGGAAAGGCACGCATGCGACAACCATCGCTTCCTTGCGGTTTCGTTTGTAAGATAAATTTTCTTCACATTATATATCCTTTTGTTTTTTTGTTGCACGGCTTGTTTGTTCTCCTTGTGACTGTTTCGTGTACATAATTGGTAGAAGTCAGCCAAAGCTGACTTGGCCATTTTTTGTTTGAGCTAATAGGTCCAAATTTTAGGTTTTTTTAGGTGGTGAGATCTCACAATCTTTACTCTTGGTTAGTACCGATCATTGAGTTGTAGTTTTGTTTTTGTGTAGATAGAGCTATTCTTGGAGTGGGCTGCTTTATTGGAAAGGCACGCATGCGACAACGATGGCTTCGTTGTAGTTTCGTTTGTAAGATAAGTTTTCTTCACATTATATCATTTTGTTTTTTTATTGCACGGCTTGTTTCTTCTCCTTGTGACTATTTCGTGTACATAATCGGTAGAAGTCAGCCAAAGTTGACTTGGCCGTTACTTGTTTGAGCTAATAGGTCTAAGTTGTAGTCACAACCTTCACTCTTGGTTAGTACCGATAATTGAGTTGTACTTTTACTTTTGTAGATGGAGCTTTTCTTGGAGTGAGCTACTTTATTGGAAAGGCACGCATGCGACAACCATGGCTTCCTTGCGGTTTCGCTTGTAAGATAAGTTTCCTTCACATTATATCCTTTTGTTTTTTTGTTGCACGACTTATTTCTTCTCCTTGTTACTGTTTCGTGTACATAATCGGAAGAATTCCGCCGAAGCTGACTAGGCCGTTACTTGTTTGAGCTGATAGATTTATGTTATAGTTTCTTTTTAGCTGGTCAAATCTCACAACCTTCACTCTTGGTTAGTACCGATAATTGAGTTGTACTCTTGTTTTTGTAGATGAAGCTTTTTTTGAAGTGGGATGCTTTCTTGGAACGGCACGCATGCGACAACCATGGCTTGCGGTTTCGCTTGTAAGATAAGTTTCATTCACATTATATCCTTTCTTTTTTTGTTGCACGGCTTATTTCTTCTCCTTTTGGTTGTTTCGTGTACATAACTGGTAGAAGTTAGCCAAAGCTGACTTGACCGTTACTTGTTTGAGCTGATAGGTCTATGTTATAGTTTTTTTTAGGTGGTCAGATCTCACAACCTTCACTCTTGATTAGTACCGATAATTGAGTTGTACTTTTGTTTATGTAGATGGAGCTTTTTTTGAAGTGGAGTGCTTTCTTGGAACGGCACGCATGCGACAACCATGGCTTCCTTGCGGTTTCGCTTGGAAGAGAAGTTTCGTTCACATTATATCATTTTTTTTTGTTGCACGGATTATTTCTTCCACTTGTGACTGTTTCGTGTACATAACCGGTAGAAGTCATCCAAAGCTGACTTGGCCGTTAATTGTTTGAGCTTATAGATCTATGATATAGTTTTTTTTTTAGTTGGTTAGATCTCACAACCTTCACTCTTGGTTAGTACCGATAATTTTGTTGTATTTTTGTTTATGTAGATGGAGTTTTTCTTGAAGTGAGCTGCTTTCTTGGAACGACACGCATGCGACAACCATCGCTTCCTTGCGGTTTCGCTTGTAAGATAAGTTTCATTCATATTATATCATTTCTTTTTTGGCACGGCTTATTTCTTCTCCTTGTGGATGTTTCGTGTACATAACTGGTAGAAGTGAGCCAAAGCTGACTTGGCCGTTAGTTGTTTGAGATGATAGGTCTATGTTATAGTTTTTTTTAGGTGGTCAGATCTCACAACCTTCACTCTTGGTTAGTACCGATAATTAAGTTGTACTTTTGTTTATGTAGATGAAGTTTTTCTTGAAGTGGGCTGCTTTCTTGGAACGGCACGCATGCAACAACCATGGCTTCCTTGCGGTTTCGCTTGTAAGATAAGTTTTATTCACATTATATCATTTTTTGTTGCACGGATTATTTCTTCAATTTGTGACTGTTTCGTGTACATAACCGGTAGAAGTCATCCAAAGCTGACTTGGCCGTTAATTGTTTGAGCTTATAGGTCTATGATATAGTTTTTTTTTAGTTGGTTAGATCTCACAACCTTCACTCTTGGTTAGTACCGATAATTTTGTTGTATTTTTGTTTATGTAGATGGAGTTCTTCTTGAAGTGAGCTGCTTTCTTGGAACGGCACGCATGCGACAACCATCGCTTCCTTGCGGTTTCGCTTGTAAGATAAGTTTCATTCATATTATATCATTTCTTTTTTGGCACGGCTTATTTCTTCTCCTTGTGGTTGTTTCGTGTACATAACTGGTAGAAGTCAGCCAAAGCTGACTTGGCCTTTAGTTGTTTGAGCTGATTGGTCTATGTTATAGTTTTTTTAGGTATTCAGATCTCACAACCTTCACTCTTGGTTAGTACCGATAATTGAGTTGTACTTTTATTTGTGTAGATTGAGTTTTTCTTGAAGTGGGCTGCTTTCTTGGAAAGGCAGGCATGCGACAACCATGGCTTCCTTGCGGTTTCGCTTGTAAGATAAGTTTTATTCACATTATATCATTTTTTTGTTGCACGGATTATTTCTTCCATTTGTGACTGTTTCGTGTACATAACCGGTAGAAGTCATCCAAAGCTGACTTGGCCGTTAATTGTTTGAGCTTATAGGTCTATGATATAGTTTTTTTTTAGTTGGTTAGATCTCACAACCTTCACTCTTGGTTAGTACCGATAATTTTGTTGTATTTTTGTTTATGTAGATGGAGTTCTTCTTGAAGTGAGCTGCTTTCTTGGAACGGCACGCATGCGACAACTATCGCTTCCTTGCGGTTTCGCTTGTAAGATAAGTTTCATTCATATTATATCATTTCTTTTTTGGCACGGCTTATTTCTTCTCCTTGTGGTTGTTTCGTGTACATAACTGGTAGAAGTCAGCCAAAGCTGACTTGGCCTTTAGTTGTTTGAGCTGATTGGTCTATGTTATAGTTTTTTTAGGTATTCAAATCTCACAACCTTCACTCTTGATTAGTACCGATAATTGAGTTGTACTTTTGTTTATGTAGATGGAGCTTTTTTTGAAGTGGAGTGCTTTCTTGGAACGGCACGCATGCGACAACCATGGCTTCCTTGCGGTTTCGCTTGGAAGAGAAGTTTCGTTCACATTATATCATTTTTTTTTGTTGCACGGATTATTTCTTCCACTTGTGACTGTTTCGTGTACATAACCGGTAGAAGTCATCCAAAGCTGACTTGGTCGTTAATTGTTTGAGCTTATAGGTCTATGATATAGTTTTTTTTTAGGTGGTTAGATCTCACAACCTTCACTCTTGGTTAGTACCGATAATTTTGTTGTATTTTTGTTTATGTAGATGGAGTTTTTCTTGAAGTGAGCTGCTTTCTTGGAACGGCACGCATGCGACAACCATCGCTTCCTTGCGGTTTCGCTTGTAAGATAAGTTTCATTCATATTATATCATTTCTTTTTTGGCACGGCTTATTTCTTCTCCTTGTGGTTGTTTCGTGTACATAACTGGTAGAAGTCAGCCAAAGCTGACTTGGCCTTTAGTTGTTTGAGCTGATTGGTCTATGTTATAGTTTTTTTAGGTATTCAGATCTCACAACCTTCACTCTTGGTTAGTACCAATAATTGAGTTGTTCTTTTGTTTGTGTAGATTGAGCTTTTCTTGAAGTGGGCTGCTTTCTTGGAAAGGCAGGCATGCGACAACCATGGCTTCCTTGCGGTTTCGCTTGTAAGATAAGTTTCCTTGACATTATATCATTTCTTTTTTTTGTTGCACGGCTTATTTCTTCCCCTTGTGGCTGTTTCGTGTACCTGACCGGTAGAAGTCTGCCAAAGCTGACTTGGCCATTAAATGTTGGAGCTGATAGGTTTTTCTTATAGTTTTTTTTAAGTGGTCAGATCTCACAACCTTCCCCTTGTGACTGTTTGAAATTTTTTTACTATTTATTAAGTATTTATCAAAATAGCTATATTCAGACCGTTGAATTTTTGTACCCATCTTAATAAATAGTAAAAAAATTCAGAAAAATATAAAATTTGATCTACAAGCACATTTTAAGATATCCATCAAGTTGAACGGTTTGGATCAACCGTTTGGACTTTAAAAAATTTGAAAATGCACGTTGTTATCCGATGTCACCAAAAAATGGGGTCATCCGATCCCTCCTCTATATGTATATATATATATATATATATAGAGTTAGGCTGGGGTGCTATGGATAGCATAGTGGCCTCTATGCTACGGCTCAATATTCGAGTTTTCAAAATCCAAACGGTCGATCCGAACCGTTTATCTTATTCTCCATATTAATATCTGCTTGGAGACCAAATTTTATAATTTTCTGAATTTTTTTACTATTTATTAAGCCACTTTGAAAATCGCTAATCCAACGGTTTTACTGTTTTGTGCAGCCACCGTTGGATCAACAATTTTGTAAAATACTTTATAAATAGTAAAAAAATTCAGAAAAATGTAAAATTTGGTCTCCAAGCAGATATTAATATGGAGAATAAGATGAACGGTTCGGATCGACCGTTTGGATTTTGAAAACTCGAATATTGAGCCGTAGCATAAAGGCCACTATGCTATCCATAGCACCCCAGCCTAACTCTATATATATATAGTCAATATATATGGTTTGATTATAGAATTAGTATATATGGTGGAATTTTTAAAATATATATATAATAGACGTATCGTATTCAGAATTTTTAAAAATTACCGTATCATCGTATCTGTATCGTATCTGATACGATACCCGTACCCATATCCCTGCAGCATAGCTAAGATGTACCAGTGCCACTAGTACCACTAGTACCGATACCTGTACTGATACCAATAGCAGTACTAGTACGACTGATTGATTTGATATCATAAATATTTCTTTAAGTTAATTATTTGTTATCTGATCATAAATATTTCTTAAAGTATAATTTAAATTCTGTTATTAGGCTCATTACAAATTACTTGCCCAAATTCTAATGTAGGATCAATCCATTATAAGTATTTCTTTGTAACTAGGTTTAAACTTGTATTCATGATCAATTTCTGGAAAGAAAAATTTATTCTAAATAGCAATTCAAAAAATATATGCTGAGTTTGATATCCCGAATAGCCCCGAGCTGATACTGAAGGATGTACAAACCAACTTAGCCAAGGATTTCGCTATGGAGTTCCTAGCTGTCACTAAAAACACTGACCTCAAAACTCTGACACGGGCAATAATTGTCTTTCGGACCCCATGGGACATTGCTCTGGGCCAGGCCCACAGTGGTAACATCACTGTTGCTAGTGATGCGATGCACCCGATGACACCTGAAATAAGCGTTGGAGCAAGCTCTGCTCTCGTAGATGTTGTGTTCCTTGCGCGCTATTTAATTCAAGATTGTGGTGTCCAACATTGGCCGGAGAAAGCATTGCAGAAGCATTTTTTTTCTTTTACTCAATAAACTTGCATAGTGCAATTTTCATTGAACAATTGAAAAATTCAATAAAATTTACATACATATACATTTTGATGAGCATAGGTATATATGGTTTGAGAATTTCTAATTGGAAGGTATGAATATAAGAAAGGTATGTGGAGCAGAGAAGGTGGAGGGTGGCATGGATAGCATCATGTGCATGGTACTCCAGTAGAGTGCAACACAGTGGCGGTATCGACAAGGAGTGGTGGTCAGGTGCAGCTAGGAGGTTCCTGGACCTACAAGTTCATTTTTCCAAGGATAGTAGATTCCCTCTATTTTGATTGTGGGAATATCTGCTTTCAAGGGCAAAATTAGAAAATTGAGATGAATGATTATCTCACAGTAGTTATTTGTTTGGTGTCAAATCCAATTGGAACTATATTTTTCACTGTATATTGAGACTTTGGAATTGGGTTGGCTGGTTTTAATTATGAATTGAGACTTTGGAATTGAAAATAACCATGAATTGAGACTTTGGAATTGAAAATCTAAGTGATGAAATCTCTGGAGTATCTTGACCATGCATCTGTTGAACTCTAAAAATATTGAGAATTTATCAAAGGGATTTATCATGGCAATTCTTTGGAAATTTGATTAAATAAGTACCCTAAAACCCTAATTTTTTGAAAAGTCATAAGATTGGGCAATGATTTTCTTAAAATAAAATTATACATAAAATATATTTTCTATGAATTTTATTAGTCCTGGATACAATTGTGGGTGTAATATTGGACTACACTTAGCAAAACCAAGTTAGAAACAGCTCAGGGTGCAACTTGGGTTCGTAAATCACACATATAAACAGTGGGGCCCACGTGTCAGTGTAAGAAACTAAAATTTCACTAGGCTTTCATATAAGGGGATCTGAATGAACTCAGTTTGAAGGTTCTAAACTATACATGGACCCACTGTCATGATTGTGGTCTACATAGACCGAGGTTAACCGATAATCACCCCATTTGAATTTATTTGAATCTCAGCGAATTGATCCCTTCGATTTGTTCACATATTAATATACATCAATTATATTGCTCCAATTACACATAAAAAAAAAACTATGTAATTTTTATGTCTTTTTAATAAGAAGAAAATATATGAAACAATTATTCATAAATTATGCTCATCAATGAATTTTAACAAGTTCTTGATCCTTAATTATCAAAACTACATTAGAAAAAACATATGGCATAATTTATTGCATGTTTGCATACAAAACATGATCATATATAATGGCCACATCTACTAATTTAATTTTGATATTTAAGTTCTAGAGATTATATGTTACCGATGAACTTCTAAAAAATGAGACGATAGTTGTTTCATATGTAATATTAGTTCCACAAAAATATATAATTTTAATTATAGATGTTTAGTTTATTATTCTTTCGTGTCTCCCTTTTCATTTAGCAAAACAGTAAAATCAGCAACCACCGTTAAATCAGTAATTTTCAAAGTGGCTTAATAAATAGTAAAAAAATTCAAAAATGTAAAATTTGGTCTCCAAGCACATGTTAATATGGAGAACAAGATGAACGGTTCAGATCGACTTTTTAGATATTGAAATTTCAAATTTGAACCGTATGCACTTCAGCCAATATGCATATTAGTCGCTCTATATATATATACACACTAATTAGTGAAAGTGTTTTTTTTTTAAATAAAAAGAAAAGAAAAAGATAAATAAAATATTATGTTAAAGTTAGGTCCAGAAGATTTCAAATCGGGGCATAACATGCAATGGGCCCATGATTTGTTTTCATAGCCTACACCCTTTTAGGCTAGGATCTATGTTACTCGAATACGGATATGCACCCGATGCGGTACTGATACGGGTCCGACGGATATGCACCCGATACGGTACTGATACGGATCCGATAAGCCAGCTGGCGTATCAAAATACCGAAGATGATACAATTTTGATGGTCACGGGATACGGATGGCTACATCGGATACGTTGGGATACGTTATTTAGGTTTCCATTTCCTCTAAATACTGTGCTCCGGATTCAAATATATATGGTTCAGATTAATATCAAATACAAATGTGGGATTAAATGAATGACGTGCTCCGAAATGCAGCTTTTTTGGTTGGACCGTAGCTGGACCTGTATATCCATATTTTTTGAACGCGATAATTTAACCAACTTCCTTAACCAACTTTCCTCATATAATAGAAGTTGGTTAAAAAATTTAGGTTATTTAATGATTATTATTTAAAAAGAATTCTCAAAATAGATACAATTTTTCATAAATTAAATGTACTAGAAAGATCACAATATTTTCTGGATTATCTAAAAGTGACTTTTGAACCGGGATCAATAACTCAGAATCTAAGCATTTTTATTTTTTTTCCAATAATACATAAAGAAATATATTAATTTTTCTTACAGCCGCGAAAAACCCGACCTGAAAAATATTGATCCAAGTTATTTGTTGCAATCTTTCTAATAAATCAAATTATATTGTATTTCATCTAATTTCAAAGAAATATATTCAACATTTCTAATATTTTAATACAAAAAATTTTAAAATTTTAAAAATTTCTGTTTTATATAAAAAAAAATTTGTAAGACCGAACGGTTCTCACGGTCTGGGGAAAAGGCAAGACCAAACGGTTCCCACGGTCTTTATGGTTTTTAAAAAAAAAATCATCATATTGGTTCTGTAAAATTCATTTAATTATTTATGGTTTACAAAAAAAATTCCTAATTGAGAGGATACGCACTTTTTTTTTTGTTAATCTCAGTAGCTTTGGTTCATATATAGTTGCAAATATTTATCATTGAATAATAAGTTGTTCTTAAAAATATTGGAGAATGAGCGCGTCAAAATAATTTAATTTTCAGCATCTTGTTATGTTTCAATTTTTACTTGAAACGTAAGTACACATGATTTGTCGCAAAAATATAGTGTTTGGTGACAAATTAATGATTAATCTCAAATTAAACCCCACATTGAGAAAACAAAATTACCTTCTTCAAGAATGGGAGCGAACGGCCAAGGGCATAATTGACAAATTTCTTACCAACATGCAATCAATTTCAATTTTCAGCTGAGTTATAGCCTTATAGGCCATCAAGAGGTGTTGTGAAATAGCGACCATTCAGGGTCATAATTGGAAATAAAGAGTTTCATACTCAAATAAAATCTCCTTGTCTCGCTACCAATTCTCAATCTGAGAACCATCGAGCGACTTCACATGAAAATAGTGCCTTGTTATATTAATTGTCCTCATTTCTTAAATTTCACATGATCTCCAGTACATTCCTCCCCAACCCACAGATCCTTCTTGATCATGTCAAATCCATAAACATAAAACATTGAACTAGATTCAAAATATCTGAAATCTCAAGGCATAGAACAGTGACAGTGACACAAGTTCTATCCTTAAATTGATGCCGCTGCTTCAAGCAGAGATGCTAGCTTCCTAAAAGTAAAACTAAATCATTTAATTGGAAATAAACAAAAGTCCTTTTGAAAGCAAATAAAATGTAAGCTATCTTCAAAATGGGACCTTGCAATAAGAAACCAAAAAAAAAATAGACCTGACAAATAATGCCCAATATTTGAACATAGACCAGCAGTTTTTCGTATTGGCAAGTGGCAACTGATAACCAAGCTCCTTTGATATTTTTGTAAATATTGACACAAAACAATTAATTAAGTCAGTTCATATATGTAAATTTAGATTTCTTAATTATTAAACACAGAACAATAACTTGGAGCTAGATTGTTTACAACTTTCTTTTTGGGCTTTAGTTGTGCAAATTAATTAATGCTGGTATAGGCTTTACAATTTTTTAATTTTTTTTTATTGACGGTCAGGATGAAAGGAAGAAATTCATTCAATATATACTTACATTTTTATATTTTTCTACTTTACTTCAACAACTTAATTTTAACAATAATATTTTATTTCAAAATTTTAACGACTCTGTAATATTTTTTTATTTTAACACATCCATTAATTATTTTGATTGACTAATATATTTAGATAGCTGAATTTATTTTGTAAAAATGCAAAATAAACCTATAGTGTATATTGAATGAATCCGTTACAAAATAATTGCAGAGTTGTTATAATTCTAAAACAAAAAAAAATATTATTATAAAAGTTTCTAAAAATCAAAATATACCAAAGAAATAAATTATATTTAGATTGGTGTCATGAGAAATTGAACAATCAATTAATTTTATATGGTACACATGGGATATGATCGATGGAGATACTTACTTTTAAGCATAACGGCAACATTCTTAATTATTATTAATTATAATATATATCCGCGTATTGGAGTACCTTAATTATCGATTGAATTAATATTCGGAAAAAAATGGATATTTTATTGACGGATGATCCAATGAATAATAATTTTCATATTATGTTCGAATTGGTCATAAACTTTACAAATTAACCTGATCCTAATTAACTAGGATTACACATAAGCCCTTGTGTTAAATATGGTGAACGAAAGAGAAAATATAAAGATAACGCGACCCATATAATTAAGAAAGAAATGAAATTAAATGGCATCTGACGACTGACATCAGCGATTTTTAGTAACTTTCTATATTCATCTAAATGATAATCCTGTAGCGGGTTAAGATATGCAATGTAATGTATTAGGATATATCAGCGTATTGCACAGATAAATGCACCGGAATCGACGCGAAAATACAAAAAGAATGTAAGGAGACATGGCCACATGGGCACTTGAGAATTCGTATCCTGTTAGATATCTCATATTTTGCGTGACTTTTTGGAAAATCTCAACCGTTGTAATACGTTCTGCACGAATCTCAAAGCTCAAATAATACTGGACCCCTACGTGACCTCCGAATAGGCACTGGACACGTCGGTCACGCAAAGTATGAGATATCTAAGAGAATACGCACTCGGCACTTGACCGGGTCCGGTTCTCTAAAGCAACTAAAATTTGAGTTTTATCACCGTGAATAAAATTGACATAAATGATTTATGGTGATAATGTTAATAATAGACTATTAAATTAATTTAAGGAAGCTAATGGATTGATTAAAATCACGACATGGATCTAGTCAAATCGAACTTATTCCATCATTAATTTGTTATGCTACTGAATTTTTTTTCTACTATAAGTTATCATTACATTAACAATTTTGAGCTCTGATATAAGTTTGGTTCCTGCATTATTAAAAAATTGATGGTTGTATCCATTAATTGCATTATTTGAGATTCGCAAACTATTTATAGTTTGATAATCAGTTTTGAACGAATTATATCCAGTTTAAGTTTGATTTGAATAAAATTCGAACCGAACTTATTTCATTTGTTTCAGAACAAACTAATTTCGAATCAAATTAATTGCAAACTTTTTTTAATCAAACTCAAATCGAATTACAAACTACGACTAATTGAGACTAATATTTTTTTATGTTAATATGTCAGTTTAGACAATACACTTCTATCATCATGAGATTTTCTCGATATCAATGCTAGCTTTGACATCGCAATTTCCTCTCCAGTAATATTAACTATAGCTAGGATTGTGAATGCAAGAAATAAATAAATTATATCATAAAGAAATCTTACACACAACCAGCTGACAGCAAGTTATTTAACAATATTGCTGCTTTATTTGATGCTGATTGCCGATTGGAACTAATTTGAGACTTATTAGATAATAGTCCTTTCGTAGAAGGATTAAGTTAAGAACTGATAAATCTACTAACAATTGCTTCCATTCCATGATTCCATCCAATTCTTGGTTCGGACCCTCTACTTTATTGAACAAATTTCAGAAAAAAAAAATATATCATAGTCATTTATATTGCTTTTATCAAATGCATCCACGATTTCGTCTTTTGGTATCTTAATTGATTTCGTACCAATCTAACAACAAAACTTAATATATATCGCTCACAAAAAAAATCTTAAATATATTTTCCTAGTTCATCAGTCAATAAATACTTGTAGCTAGTATGGTTCTTTATATGCTTATTTATATTCAATTTTTTAATTAATTCAAGACAAGTAGATCTTTGCAATTGTTTTGACCGATTATTTTCACTGCAACATAAAATAAATCAAAAGTTCAAATATAGGTAGTTTACTTTACAAACAGAGGGAAATTATTACTCTGACTCTATGTTGTTATATGTTTGTTTCTGACTGATTTCTAAAATAAAATCACACATGACAGTTTTCTATAATAAAAGTTCAAATATAGGATAATTCGTTTGGAATTGGGATGGATATCAACAGTTTAAATTGGATCATAAAACATGTTAGTAGGATAATTCGTAAAATCAGCAGTTACCGTTGGATCAACAATTTTGTAAAATACTTAATAAATAGTAAAAAAATTTAGAAAAATATAAAATTTGGTCTCCAAGCACATATTAATATGGAGAACAAGATGAACGGTTCGAATCGACCGTTTGGATTTTGAAAATAAAAATATAGTGCCATGAAGCACAAACTCATTTTACTCCATGGCTCATTTTAGCTCAACTCTCTCTCTCTCTATAGAGAGAGAAAGAGAGTGACTAATGTGCATTCGAATGAATATAGGCCGAAAATTTTAATAGTTCATAATGTACAGAGGACGTTATAAACAATCACAGCCTACTTAGCGAAATCTAATTACTCTCTAACTAAACAGCAGAAAAAAAAAAGTCTCGACTTCATAGTCCATCACGGCCAGAGAATACCTGAACATCATAGTCCATCACGACCAGAGGGGAAGAACAAAAGAAAAAAGAAAAATGAAAAATGAAAAATGAAAAAAAAAGAAGAGATGGATTAAATTCAGTTTCAGTAATTGACATGTAAATACTAGCATGTAATCATGGTTCAATTAGCTTCACAAAATTGTAATAAAAGGAAAAAGAAAAAGAAAGATATGGATGTTACCATATTAGTACTGAGCAGTGAGGGTAATCTTGATTGAATGACACTTAAATCTTGCATACAAGTTTGTCTCTATTGCTCTACCCTGTACTCAGCATAGTCCTCTCGAAATCAATACTGTAAATAGCACTTGTCACTAGTGGAGAACTTGGAATTAGTGTCGGCTATTTATGGATATTAGTGTCGGACATTAGGCGACACTAATCGGGCTGATACTAATACTTCGTAAATAGCCGATACTAAAAGTAAGGCATTAGTGTCGGCTATTTATTAAATGACCGACACTAATACTAACTTTTAGTGTCGGCTATTTATTAAAAAGCCGACACTAATACTTATTAGTGTCGGCCATTTAATAAATAGCCGACACTAAAAGTTAGTATTAGTGTCGGCTATTTATTAAATAGCCGACACTAATAAGTATTAGTGTCGGCTTTTTAATAAATAGCCTACACTAATGCTTTTTTTTTTTAAATAAAAATAAATTTCAAAAATTCACTATAAATCATAGAAAATTCCAAAAATGGAAATTTTTGTTCTGAAATGCTCATATATTTTTCCTGAACTATATATAAAACAAAGATATCAAATAACACATCCTAATTTACAAATAACACTCACTAAATAAAATATCATCCAAATTGCTATCACATTTACAAAATCAAAGTTTATCGTTATTCAAGACACAATTTCACAATTTCATAAATCTAGAATTCACCTATAATTTATTTAACTAATGGTGCCGGTTCCAAGTAGGTCACCGGGTCTGAAGTTGCATCCATTGATTGTGTGGTGTGCTAACTGTTGTGTTATCAAAGTTCTTTCTGAAATAAGCAGAGACCTCAGGTATCAAACAGACGTCTATCTGTCCACTGGAAAGAGAAGCATGCATGGCTATGAAACCGCTACTCCTTCCCATCAGCTTCACCAATCCAATGCCATGATATGCACTTCTTGCCTAAACGAATCACCAATTTATAACTTGATAACATGCATATTACAAAAACATCAAAATGCATATAAAATCATATTGATGTATTTGGGCACCTCTTCGTGTATAGCATGTGCACCAGCATGTGTACCGTTTCCACCAAGTATAAAAAGCATATCAATTCTCCTACCCTAACAAAAAAAAAATGTTTATATAGGTCAGTCATGTTATGGACAGTAAGTGAAAGAATCTCCTAATTACACTCAAAATCCAAATAGGTGCAACAAGAAATATAATAATCACCTGTATGCTATCTACAATCTCACTAATTTATGCTATCCACCGGCAAGATTTATGTTTTCATATAATGCTAATCTAAAACTAAAATAAAAATGGGTTAAGATAAACTTTACCTTTAGAAGAGCCCTGTCATCATTATTCACATAACCATTCCACGTGTCCAGTGCTTCCCCATTTAGGTCTTCTGGAGGGATTCTGTCAAATTGTAAAATGCACTCGTGACTCTTTTTTTTTTTTTTAAAAAGATGATTCTCATATTACATCCAGCACAGGTACAGGTACCACTGTACCAGTACAGCCAAATCAGCCAAAACGACAGAGTCAAAGCAGCAGCCAAGCAAAGAAAAGAACCCATACCAGGTCAGTACCAGTACCAGTGCAGGGTCAATCGAAAAGAACCCATACTGGGCCAGCACAAGGCACAAGAAAAACTCTGGTAATTTTACCCAATTCAACAAAAGAAATAGGAATTACCAAGTTTTCAATTATAATTGGAAGGACCACAAAATCAATTCATTAGCTCATCTCTTCCGTACACAGTTTGCTAAACCAGATTCCCAAACCCTACACGGTTTCTTGAACCAATTTTACTAGAAAAACCGGCAATTAAACAAAAAGAAAAATGAAATTCCACCTCTGAGCCACCGGCTCGGCGAGCGAAATCCGTAGACTGAGAGAGCCCGAGCTCCATCACGGCTTCTCTTCAACCTTGGCTAATTGCTCGCTCGGTCCATCACGATACGGCTTCTCTTCAACCTCGGCGAGAGACGCAGAGAGCCAGAGAGGGAGAGCGGCGGAGGGCTGAACGGCGGGAGGGATGAGCGGCGGGAGAGAGCGATGAGCGGTAGGAGAGAGAGAGAGCGAGAGAATCGCATTTTGAAAAAACCCTAGATCGCGTTTTTATCAGTGAAAAATGGTGCGTGGGAGAGAGAGAATCAGCGGACTAAAAATGAAAATGGTGCGCGAATTTATGCGCGAAAATTTTCAGCTTTAGCTTTAGTATCGGCTGTAAAATTTTTTCGCTTTAGCTGTATTAGTGTCGGCTCTTTATAAAAAGCCGACACTAATGTATTAGTGTCGGCTGTTTATAAACAACCGACACTAATTGTAAGTTATTAGTGTCGGTTATTTATAAACAGCCGACACTAATATATTAGTGTCCGCTGTTTATAAACGGTCGACACTAATTGTTAGTTATTAGTGTCGGCTTATAATAATTAGCCGACACTAATATTATTAGTGTCGGCTTTTTGTAAATGACCGATACTAAAGTATTAGTGTCAGTTTTTTAAGGCGACACTAATTGTACATTCTCCACTAGTGTGTCAGCATAGTTCCAGATCGGTACTGTACCGGTTACAGTTTGGTACTGTCCTTGTACCAGTACCAGTTCGGTAAAACATGCATGCTACGTCACTGGTACCAGTAGCAGTTCGGTAATCTCAATAGTAAATGTAGTAAAAACAGTGAGAAAATTTAGACTCAATGTGACAGAAATGACCTGAATGTTTCTCGTCAATTTAGACTCAATTATACAAACTGTCAACTGTTCAACTATGCATGGTACATTTCTATTAACTGAAACGTTTATGCTAAATTTTGTTTAAGAAAACTTATAGTATATGCATAAATATATACCGAACCAATCAAATCATAATACCAATTAATATATATCTTAGTGGACTGGTACACTCCTAAATAAATAAGTCTTTAATATAATGGGTCGACCGAGCTGGCCCAAGCCCAATAGGCCCAACGCGTGACGATTGCAGCAAATCCGCTTTGGTCTTCAAATCGCTGAGGCGACTTTGGTTGGTCTTAGATTAATTAATTTCCTTCTTAGATCATTCGATGGAAATTAAGGCTGCAAGTCCCCAATCGCCCAATCATCAAATGTGATCACCAGCGTTGCAAAACCAACCTTGGTGAGCTTAAGAACACCCCTAGTTCTAGTTCTAGTTCTAGTTCTAGTTCTACTCATATTTGAGTTACTTCATAAGATGTGCTCTTTCACTCTGAGCAACACATTAATCATTGCTATTAATTAATTCATTCATTCATTCATTCATCCAATTGTTAAGGTTTGCTTCTTCAGATCAATCAGTAAAACACAAATTATCTCCAAATGACAAAGTAATCATTTTGTTATGTGAAAGTTAATTACACGCTATAAATTTAAACATGCATATCAAGTGATATCAAGGTGAAACATGAGTTTTAATTCAAGGAACTATCACTAAAGGTACAAATTAAGAAGCAAAAAAGAGCACAAATTAACCTCAACCAACACTAGCTATGACTAAATGGGTGAAGTCAAGTATCACAGAAATTTACACTTCAACAAAACTATCTTAGTAAAGAGCTTTGTCCCTTGTTTAACCAAATGCACTGCACAAACAAAATTGTTCCTGCAGTCCTTGCCATCACAAACAAAATAAGCTCTCCCTAACAATGATTAACCAAGTTAGAAATGAACTAGATATTCACAACATGCGCGTCATGTCAATCAGTTATATATCAACCCTCTCTTCTTTCTTCATTATATTGTGCCATTTATCCTTGAGATCATTCAGAAATCTGGTTTTATGAAATACATTTCGATACAATTCTAAAATTGCAATCCAAGGAATTCTCCCATCAGCTGTGACTGTAACCCCAAATAAATTATGAACTGAGCGATGGAACAAGCAAATCATATTGACTTCAGCTACATAAATTATGAGCTTCTTTGGTTAGGTCCAAGAATTGCAAATATGTGGCCAATTGTAAGGTTGGCTTATAGATATTACAATTAATCAAAGGAATCAACAAATATGTCCAACTCTCTTCATTAATTCAACAAACTACACCAGTTAATATGATGAAAAAATAAAAGCAAAACAGGAGCCTTACTAATGAGTCAGTCTGCGCTTTTTTCTATTTTTTGCAACCTGCATTAATTCTATATTCTCTTCTTCTCTCATTCCCTGTCTCTTCATTCATCGGCACTGCTTCATGGCTCCCAGATGTGGTTCCAGGACCCAACTTAACATGTATATAGTTTTTTGTGCAATTGCCTAACCAGTAACCGGTACGTTCTACTATCATGTTCTTTCTTAGTCATGTCATGTCTCAGAACTGAAAGAAAAAAGTAAAACAAAATATGAATCTAAATTACTAGGCTTGAAACTTTTATGAACACATTTAAGACGATGTATCACAATTTAGAGCAGTGCATGTTAAAAGAGCACACATAAACACACATGTGATGTCTTATTAATTATACTATTCTAATAAAAAAATGCTACCTATATATGAATTTGCTACCATAACTATAACCTTTAATAGCAATCCAATTTTCCTTAAAAAAATTAAAAAAAAAATTAAAAACAGAGAACTGAATCAATTAATATATTTGTTATATTGTTTCAAAATACTAACAAAATCCAACAGCACGTATTGAAATACATAAATCACAAATAAATTCCTTTAATATTAGAAATCCTACTTAAATAATTGTTTCATAATATAATGCTACTATGAGCATTTACTATGTAAAATTTAAATAAACCCCAGCTATGAGCATTTAGTATGAAATATTAAACAAACCCATTAATTTTTTAACGACATTTACCCAAAAAATCCCAATCTCAGAGGAGAAAGACAGTACATTTTCCCTCCTATAGTGATGTTATGAGCATTTACTGTGAAAAATCAGAAAAAAAAAAAACTTTCAATTTATTGTATATCATTACCTTCTATTTATTGATTGATGTTATGAGCGTTTACTGCACAAAATCAGAAGAAAAAAAAAACCTTCAATTTATTGTATATCATTACCTTCTATTTATTGATTGATGTTATGATCTAGCGTTTACTGCACAAAATCAGAAGAAAAAAAACCCACCAATTTTTTGTATACTGCTACCTTCTATTTATTGATTCGAATCAACTAACAGTGGTATCAGAGTCAAAATGATGTTTTTCGTTTAAATTTATTCACTGAGTTGTTTCTGGTTTATTTTGTTTTAAGTTTTGATCAATTTTGTGGTATGGAGAGAAAATTTTGGAGAAATAATTATTTTTTCTAAAGCTGGATGCAGTTTTTTTACTTCTCTTGCTTTGTAAAAATTGTGGGTCTGCCCTGAATAAATGCAGGGATTACACTTAAAGAAATTTAAAATTTCAACACTGTCACCTTGACATTGAACATATAAATCCCCTTAAAATTTAAATGTAACTCAGAGTCATCTCATTTTTCAAGTCTCTCTGAGGTCTGAGCCGAAGTCAACAGTATTCGATCCGATCGAATACTTAACTGATTCAGCTGGAAGTTAACCTGACGGTCAGGTAATTAATGATTACTTTTCATATATATCCACCTTCAATTAAACAATTCGGCTGGGAGTTAACCTAGCTAGCCTGATGGTCCGGTACTGATACGTGAGAACATGACTTAATTTCAAATTTGACTATTTGACTGGCTAATTGGTCACCAATGCAAACTTATATATCTCAATATATAGAGTTAAATTTAATTTCTTACTACGATGACTATGAAATTAATTAGATCGATCCTTAATTTTTCTCAGATTCAGTCAATCAGATACTAAAAATTAATTTTATGGGATGGAACTACAAAACTAAATTTAGTTTATGATAGACTAATAATAACAATAATTTTTGTAAATATTAAAAATTTAAAGGACAAAAATAAAATATTCACTTCATGGAGTAGCCTCCTTTTGCCCTAATAATTAGAAACTTTTGCTATTTATCAGGAGACGGAGACTATGTTCAAGAAAAAAAAAATAAAAATAAAAGATCCAAATTTGGTTAATCAATGCACCACACATGGTTAATTAGGATCTTATGGCTGGTACTAAGGAAGAGGATACTGATCGAAAAGGGATGACAATTACCAAACATACATACATACATATATATATATATATATCCATTCTATTATTAAGCACGTTGGGTGTCCGATCCGTCAACGGTTACGATTGAAAGATGAAACTTCGGATTTGATCTCAGCCCTCCAATTACATAATTTTTTTTTTTTTATTAAATGCATATGTTTTATGTATAGAAGTCTAAATTTGGTTAAAAATATACTCACCACATGTGCTGCCACACAATACGTACGTTACAATTAAAATTGAACAGACTCTGAAATTTAGAGATATAGTAGTTCTCATTTTTCTTATTTCTTTGTTTCCATATTTCTTCTCTTCAATTGAGAAGGCTCCACCTTCCAATTTCTTAGTTCTTTCTTTCCTTACTTTTTCTTCGTTTTTATAGGGATCACAATGGAAATCATTTTTTTTAATTTCCTTATTTTTCTTTCTTTGTTTCTATACATATTGTTGTGAGTAATTTAGAATATATTTTCAATATAGAATATATCAATGTGTGCGTGTGTCTGTGCGTGTATATTCTAAATTGGAAACAAAGAAGAATATAAATTGAAACATGTGTGTGGATATATATTTCTCTTATAATATGTATGTGTATCCTATACATACACATAATAACACTTTTTATTTATGTTTTTTAATATCATATTATATGTCGATATTGAATTGTTGTATGATATTTGATATTAGATTCAGATCGAGCTATTATTTGACGTCATTGGTACTTAAAAATAAAGAATCATCACATCATCAAATTGTTATCAGAGATCACGATTAAAGTTAATTAAAAATACATGATCATATAAATTTTCTATTAATATGTGTCTTAATTTTTGGATAATTATTATTTTCATTAATATATATATAGAGAGAATGGCTAAGCTCAAATCGTTTGTTCCTGGACTCAGGAACAAACGATTCAGTTCTCTGATTTCTGAAGTTCAAATGGCCGATCCAAACCGTTAGATGTTTAATCTATATTAAAATGTGCTTGGAGACAAAATTTTCTATTTTTTGGAATTTTTTTACTATTTATTAAGAGTGTTTGAAAGTCGCTGTTTTTTTATGGTGCAGAATTTTAATAAAAACAGCAACTTTCAAACCCTCTTAATAAATAGTAAAAAAATTCCAAAAAATATAAAATTTTGTCTCCAAGCACATTTTAATATAGATTAAACATCTAACGGTTTGGATCGGCCATTTGAACTTTGGAAATCAGAGAACTGAATCGTTTGTTCCTGAGTCCAGGAACAAACGATTTGAGCTTAGCCATCCTCTATATATATATATATATATTTTTCATAATATGTCTCCGTTGTAACGCACAGGTATGATACTAGTGTGTGTGTGTCTATATATATATATATACCCATTATATTATTAAGCACGTTGGGTGTTCGATCCGCCAACGACTACGATTGAAAGGTGAAACTTCGAATTTAATCTCAGCCCTTCAATTACATAATTTGTCTTCTTTTGATTAAATACATATGTTTTATGTATAAAAGTCTAAATTTAGTTAAAAACATACCCATCACATGTGCTGCCACACGATACGTTACAATTAAAATTGAACAAATTCTGAAATTTAGCAATATATTTATCTGTTTCCTTATTTCTCTGTTTCCATATTTCTTCTCTTCAATTGAGAAGACTCCACTTTCCATTTTCTTATTTCTTTGTTTCCTTACTTCTTCTTCGTTTCTTTTTCTTTGTTTCTATACATATTGATGTGGGCAATTTAGAATATATTTCCAATATAGAATATATCAATGTGTGTGTATATATATATATTCTATAAATTGGAAACAAATAAGAAGAATAATATAAATTAGAAACAAAGAAGAATATAAATTAGAACGTGTGTGAATATATATTTTTCTTATAAGAGGAGGGTTCAAATGCACCCAAATTTTTGTGCACCCAAATGCACCTTATTCTTTTTCTCTGTTTTCAAAGTCTGAATAGTCAATTCGATCCGTTAAATGCGATCTATATATTAAGATGTGCTTGGAGACCAAATTTTACATTTTTTGAAATTTTTTTACTATTTATTATGCCACTTTGAAAAATCACTGATCCAATGATCCAGAAAATGTAAAATCAGTGATTTTCAAAGTGGCTTAATAAATAGTAAAAAAATTTCAAAAAATGTAAAATTTGGTCTCCAAACACATCTTAATATATATATCGCATCTAACGGTTCGGATTGACTATTCAGACTTTGAAAACGGAGAAAAAGAATTTGAAAAATAGGGGTGCGTTTGGGTGCACAAAAATTTGGGTGCATTTGAACCCTCCTCTTCTTATAATATGTGTGTGTATATATATATCCTATACATACATACGATAATACTTTTTATTTATGTTTTTTGATATCATATTATATATTGATATTGAATTGTTGTATGATATTTAATATTAGATTCAAATCGAGCTATTATTTGATACCATTGGTACTTAAAAATAAAGCATCATCACATCATCAAATTGTTATTAGAGGTCACGATTAAAGTTAATTAAAAATACATAATCATATAAATTTTCTATTAACATGTGTTTTAATTTTTAAATAGTTATTAGTTTTATTGATATATTTGTTTCTTATAATATGTCCCGTTGCAACGCACGGATATGATACTAGTATATATATGTGTATATATATATATATATATATATATATATATATATATATATATATAAAGGTAGGCTAATATACAATCGATTGTTCCTGAGGTCCCGTACAACCAAGTCATTTTCTGATTTTTAAAGTCCAAATGGTCGATCCAAACCGTTCATCTTGTTCTCCATATTAATATGTGCTTGGAGACCAAATTTTACATTTTTCTGAATTTTTTTACTATTTATTAAGCCACTTTGAAAATCGCTGATCCAACGGTAGCTTCTGGTTTACTGTTTTGTTAAGCCACCGTTGGATCAGCGATTTTCAAAGTGGCTTAATAAATCGTAAAAAAATTCAGAAAAATGTAAAATTTGGTCTCCAAGCACATATTAATATGGAGAACAAGATGAACGGTTTGGATCGATCATTTGGACTTTACAAATCGGAAAATGACTTGTTTGTACGGGACCTCAGGAACAATCGATTGTATATTAGCATACCTCTCTCTATATATATATATATATATATAGAGAGAGAGAGAGAGAGAGAGAGAGAGAGAGAGAGATTGACTTGGGTGAGCCATGGCTCACCAAGCGTTTGTACTCCACGCCGGATTTTCATTTTCAAAGTCCAAACGACCAATTCGTCATTTCAAACATTATTTGAAAGGTGCTTTTTAAATTGATTGGAGAACCTGGTTGGTTCACCAAACAAGATCCTTGACCTGTCAACTAGAGGTGTTACTTTTACCCGATTATTCGGATTCGATTCAGAACCGATCCGGATCCGATTAATTTGGATAGGGTATGGTTTAAAAAATATAACCAATTAAATTATGGGTATGGTTACAAAATTAATAATTTAATATTTGACCCGGATTCGAACCGGAACCGATACTGTAATGGGTAGGATATGGGTTTCATTTAATTATTCGACCCATAACTGAACCCGACCCGATACCCGTATAAATACCCGATAAAATTTATATTAATAACTATTCACATAGATGGATGCCAAATTTATTCCTTCTATTACAGCCGCATTAATTTTTTAAATAAAATTTATTACTATGAATATATCATTCAATATTTGCCTTGATATCCTCTGCATAATAATGAAAATTTATTGCTCTCATTGATATGTCATTTCTAATATTCCATTAATAATTTTTTTGAACCATAGAAAATGAAATTGTCATCTCTAATATTTTACTTTTTAAAAATTATATCTCTTCTTCAATATTTTTTTTTCAAAAGTTATTTTCTCTCCATCCTCCTAATTTTTTGTGACATATACCCGCTCCGGATCCGGAACCGCCCCGTATCCAAACCGGACCCGATAATCTACAAACAAGTTATGGGTATATATCTACCAAGAACTGAAAGACTGGACCCGAAATATCTACGGGTAGATAGGTATCCGGATCCGGACCCGATCCAAATTGAAATAGATAAGTGTATGGATCGAAATTTGGATCCGACCCGACCCGATAACACCTCTACTGTCAACAGATAACAAAGAATAAAAAACAAGCCAACATATTTGATTTGGATGAGTGTATATCACATTTAGTAGACAACCAAGATTATTTTATTTTAATTTGTAGTCCACAAAGATTTTTGAGCGAGTGAAGCTAGTGTGCTCGTGGAATCTTGTTGAGTGTAGGTTTAGTGATTATAACTTCAAAATCTATTAAATTAATTTTAATGAGAAAGTTAAACTGTTGAAACTGATTTATTCCACGAGCAATGTATGTACATGCTAAATTTTAAAATTTTTGAATTCATTTATTACAAACTCAAGCAGTAAAAGTATAATAAAAAATAAATACATTAAAATAACTCATAATTAAACCTTTATTTTTTTAAGTGTACTTCATGAATTGAAATTTATAAAATGTAATAAATTGAAATTTCAAAATTTGATGATTGGAATTTTGAGAGTGGGTAATAATCGTGTAATTAAAAATCACAAAGTTAATTATTTACCAAAGCCAATCTATGCAATTTAAAATTGAGTAGATACCGCCAAACTTATTTATAACTTTAGAATGAAAAGTTTCGGATGTGATCTGTGATCATATCCAGTGTTGTAAAATGCGGTCTATGCAGCCGCATATGTGTCCGTATATGCGTATGCAGGTAAAATGTGGTCTATGCAGCCGCATATACGGCCGTATATGCGTATGCAGTCCTCGACTGCATAGAATCCAGCTATGCGGATTAATATACGAACTTTAGTCCACTTAAAATATTTTATGTATTAACAAATAAAGATCCGGATTCGGATCCTAAAATTTTCAATCAAAGAAGGATATCCAGTATAAAATCGAAACCCATTCTTATTCCTCATCCGGATTAGTCCAGTCGAGTTATTTGTTTTGAGGTTCGCTGCTTCTTTTATAGGCTCACAAGAGATGCGCTTTCTTTGGTTTGGAGGTGTGAGACTAAAAAGATTAAATGTACCGGAGTTCTTTGTCTCACGCGCTTTCACTTGCTGAGCGCCACGTGCTTACACACGGTTTCACCTTTATATATTATTTAAAGATTTCAAGAACGGAATGATTGCTGTTGCCAAGTTTGCAATCATCTTTCACGGGCCTCCTTGAATATGGATTTGGGCTGAATTATATTGGGCTAAACCTTTGAATACCCTTTTAACTCATAAAATATATATTATAATGCATAATTTTTGGGCTTAATAACACATAATATTATTAATATACAACATTATTTTATTTGATTAACTTTTTAATTCGCATATATGGCCGCATACTGTATATGGGTTTCATAAAAATCCGCATATGTGGCCTTCCACATACCGCATAGAAACCACATTTTATAACACTGATCGTATCCGCGTCACTGCATGACATAAATGTGTCGCATATTTATAAAGATGAATCGGTTAATTACTTATTCTACTGACATTTTAATATTTGAAATTTATGGGATTTTTTTTATAAACCATAATTAAAAAGTATATATATATTTTCTACCAAATCAACATGATTACTTCTTTCTTTTATATATAAAAACCATAAGAATCAAAATTTCATTTCGGTCTCGAATTTTGTTTTCTTTTGGGACTGAAATGTCATTTTGGTCCCTAGTGATTTCACATTTTTCCATATCCGCGGCCACAAAAAATTCTAAACTGTGGGTTCGTGGTCGAAACAAGAATTGTTCCGGGCCAAAATTGGGGGTTCCTGGCCGAAATTGAGCCGAAACATAGGCCCCAAAAAGAAAAGAAAATACATGGGGACCAAAATGCCAATTCGGTCCCAGCTAAAAAAATAGTGGACTGAAATGTCATCTCGGTCCAAGATATTACACCAACGGCTATACCATTTTTTCGGCCATATTTATTAATACCCTACAAAAAAAAAATTTAAAAATGCCTCTGTCATCTTTTTTTTTTTTCAAAACTGCCCCGACCGCCAGGCTCACGGGTGGCCCAAAAAACCCCCCCGAACCCTCCCCCCCCGGGTGGGTCACACCACTAGCGGACTAATCATCTATATTTTTGTCTATAATTTATTTTAAAAAAAAAAACAGATGGCAGGGACATTTTTAAAATTAACTTTTTGTGTAGGGTATTAATAAAAATGGCCGGTAAGCATCTATATATATTCTATTTTATTGCAATGTTTTGAGAGACTGATCATCTATATTTTGTTGTGATCCTCTCTTTGGATTTTACTAAATTAATCATCTATATTTTTTTTACTTGACATGTCTTGATTCAATGCTTCAAATGATTAAAATTTATTATTACAAACTAATTAGCTTACAGAAATTATGTTCCACGTAAAAAAAGGATGCATTTAACAATATGAATCAGAACAAATTTTAAGTTATTTCAGAATTATACTCATTTATTACTTTATTTATCTGCTCAAATTTCCTCAATAATAAAAAGGAAACAAACCCAAACTGTTAATTTAATTTCTGCTTAATTTGTTTTCTCTCGACTCTCCGTTATTTTGATAAGGAACAACAATTAATTTATCCAACATATATATCATTTTTGTAGCTTCAGCCCAAGAATTATTAGTTACTAATTATATTATTGCAGGTAAATAACAAAATTAATGTAATAAAATGGAACAACTATATTTACTTGAGCCCACGTTAGACTCATCTAATCTAAGCTAAGCTATGAAAAGGCCCAATTGAAGTCTAACCCGATCCAACTAGATCCGGCCTATCACCGAATCAAATCAAAAGGGAAAAAGCAAAGCTTCATTTGTTTTTTTTCAAGGTTGGTATTTATATTTTATTTTTCCTCTCTCGCTTGGCCTTCTTCGGCTATCAAATGAGGATTAAAATATCACAAATGATTAAGGAGGAATCAAGAAGCTAGCTTAATTCATATGTGTAGTGTATGCTACTTAAGAATCCAAAACCTGAAAACCCGAAATCCCAAAAACTTTATGATTGAGGTGGCATCTACGGATTCTACGCTACGCATATGTGGTGTGAAGGCCGGACCGGACCCCAAAAACTTTATGATTGTGGTAGGTAGATGCATGTTACATAAACACAACCATGCTTAATGGTAATATTATATATAAGTTTTTTTGGGGTCCATTTTGTAAAAGGAGGAGGGTTCAAATGCCTCAATTTTTTTTTGCCTCCACCATGTTTCCATTATTAAAAACTTTAATAATTCAAAATTTTAAACTTAAAAGCTAAAATAAAACCGTTGGATATGATCTACATCATTTTATCTATGCACGTGTAAAAAATTATGACATTTTAATTTTATTTTGGTTGTCATCAAGAGCTTGTAAAAAACGTACTAATGTGGATAATTTCTAGACGTTGATTTTTCAACTTAGTGATTCACATAAAACAAAATTGAAATATGATAATTTTTTATGAGCAGATAGAGAAAATAACATATATCACATCTAATAGTTTTATTTTGACTTTTAAGTTTTAAATTTTTAGTTATTAAAGTTTTAAAAGATGAAGGCATGATGGAGGCACAAAAAATGGAGGCATTTGAACCCCCCTCTTGTAAAAGAACATAACACATTAATTGATTGATTAATCGTACAAGCCTCATATAATTGAGCTGCTTCATAATGTTTTACCTTCCCCTAGCATGTTGAAGCTCCAGTTGAATTGGACTTGTTCTGTTCATTCTAGTAAGAAAGGGAAGAACTCAGACTTGTTCTGTTTAATCTGTATGCATTTTAAAATCACTCTAAAATTTGTAATTAAACGTCCCCCTTTTTTTTTGCTACTTGTGTCCAAAAACTATTAACGGTCGGACCATCCTTTCTATTTTTAAGAAAAAAAAAACGGATAAATATATTGACATACTAGTTTTTACGTCATACAGCTAGCTCATAGACATAGTCAAAACAACACTACTTATGATTCGTGCTCTGCCTCCATCAAGTCAAAATCTACTCTGTCAATATCGATCTTTACCTAGAAAAATAAATGTTCTAAAGTTGATTCCACTTTTTTCTTTCTCTTTTTTCAATGTCGATACCTATTTTTCTCAACGAATTTCTCTCCTCTTTAACACAATCTTTTTTTTCTCGAAGCTTCTTGAGCGATGGCGTTTTTTTA
Organism: Carex rostrata; assembly: GCF_964058835.1. Taxonomy (NCBI): domain Eukaryota; kingdom Viridiplantae; phylum Streptophyta; class Magnoliopsida; order Poales; family Cyperaceae; genus Carex; species Carex rostrata. The sequence continues at coordinate 10,784,265 of NC_135931.1, forward strand.
AGGCGAAAACTAATTATCTATATTCTGTTATTTTTGCAATGTTTTTAGAGACTAGTCATTTATATTCTATTATAATCCTCTGTTGGGTTCTTATCAAATTAGTTATATGTATTAATTATTTTACTTGACATGTAAATTCTTACCAGCAATTTATATATGAAAATCCCAATTCATTTTAAAAATACAACATGTACATGGGATGGGTTTGATTCTATAAAAATACTCAAAATTAATTGGTACATCATTGGGTTCTATCATAGACCTCAATACATATGGTTGTGCGGTTTTGTTTCCTTTTCCTTTTCCTTTCTTTAATTCTTTTAATCGTAATCTTTTTACAATAAAATCCTAACTTTAGTTCTTGTACTAGGTTTCCCTATTTGTACACCAACCATTATGAATTTCTCGAAAGCATTGCCAACTCGGAGTTATTGATGACGTGGCATCTGGTGGGCTTGAATTCCTTGCCCCAAATCCCAATCCAGATGCAAAGGTTAATTTTTCTTCTCAGTAAACTAGGAATTAGTTTATAATTCTAATAAAAGCAATGATTATTATGTTGCATTATAAAATTATCAAAGTTTACTATGCATTAGATGATAAAAGTTATCAAATTTAAATTGTGATTGGTAGCATAGAAATTTGAATTCTTGTCAGATTAATTTAATTTATATATTTTTTATTAAGTTACCTATATTTGCACCTCCTTATTAATTATGTAATGTATTAATTAATATGTAAAATACCCCAAAATGAGAAAAAGAGGAAATTGAATAGTGGATTTTTGTAGGTAATTAACTAGCTAGCATGGTAGCATAGAGCAATAATGGCGGAAGGCGTGAAATTGAAATGATGAAGTCAATAAATAAATTGGCAATCATTTTCCTTGATTTTATAGGTTATCATATCATATACGAAAAAGAAGTAGTAAAATATATATATATAATGTACCGTACGTCTACATTACTCAAATAAAATACAGAAGAACATGTGGATCGCTCCATTAATTCTTTTCCCGTCCTGACGATGTGGGACCTGCGCTCCAGGCTGCAGCGATTCGTCTCTCTAACGGGCAAGTGGTAACGGATAGATGAAGTCAGCAATTTAATTAAATGGGGGCCGGGCCTCATGCCCAATTCGCTGCCCAATTAATCGATCCTTGCATATATTAATTGTTGACGGCACGGCATGGATGCATGCATCAATTTCATCTTTGACTTTGAGCTCCTTAATTGGCATGGGTCTTAATTAATTAATTTGTTGCTTTATTGTTCCAGTTGCTATATCGGTTCCTCCATTTTCGCCTCTAGCTATATATATATATATATATTTCATGACACCTAGCTAGCTAGCTTGTATCGCTTCATTGAGCTGAGCATGCGCTGTACATACATCCAACAAGCTGTTAATCTAACTAATTAAGCTGGACATCCAACTTAATTAGTTATATTTATTAGCATTTAGGGGCATTACAGTACGTACATCCAACAAGTTATACATATTGCTAATTTAAATGACACATTCGCTACATTTGGGAACATTTGCTACACCTTGTTTCTAATGGATACATGCCTCAATTTGTATCATAAAAAAAAAAAAAAAAAAAAACAACTGTGAGTTTGTGTAGATTTCATTCATAATTCGATGTCACATGTGTTTTGGTATAGTAAAATATCATAACTTTACTATTTTATTTAAATTTCAAATTTAAAAATTAAAGTACTGAATCCAATTTGTTGATATTGTTATTTTATTCTATATCAAGCAGCTAAAGAATTGAATTTAATTAATTAACAATGATAGATTAATTTCAATGCCTTTATTTTTATTTTTACATTTTAATCTAACATAATTTTACTATATATACATGTCACTCGTTTAAAAAAAAAAAAAAAATACTAATGTAATGCTTTATATTTGATATTTAAATTTTAAATTTGAAATATAAATAAAAAGATAAAAACATTAAAATATAGTATTTTCAAATAAAATGCTCCACCTAACTAACGATTTGGAGGACCCTCTGGTTGAATTTTTTTGTAGCACCTAGTTAGATCCACGGAACCGTTGTTCTATGCAATGGATAAATTTGTTTTCTATCTCTACCGAACATTTGTTTCAGTGAACCTGTTTTTTGTAAATAACATTTCTCCTTTCATCTGAAGAATTTTGTTTAATTATAGTTAAAAAAATTCAGAAGATGCATATAAACATGTTGTAAATATTTATTTTTTTCATCGACTGCAAAATTGACATGAAAACTCGTGCAATTTGATCAAACTTTTAATTAAATTTATGCATTTCTTAGTATAAAAAAATAAATGTATTCCCAAAGACATCAATAATAAATTAATAATAGCAGAATACATGACTGTTATGTTATTATTACTTTATGACTTGAAATATGATCCGTATAAATTAAACACCGATTTGCCCTTGCAACACAATATAGATGTACACTGAAAGTATGTATAAATTTTTAATAATTAATATATCATTTTGAATTGTCTTAAATAAGTTAATATAAGTTACGTACCATATATATGACTCAAAATGTATATGAAATTGATTAAAATCACGAAATACTATACACAACATGTCGTAAATTCAATTTTTGATATTTGTTGAATTTGAATATTATTTGTCAATGTTTTTTAACATTAGAATTCAAAATACAACTGAAATTAATTTATGAAGACAAACATGCTCCAACATGCATGCTTTTGAGACATTCTAGTATCATTGTTTGCATAAATATTTGATGAATTATTTGATTAGAACAAATAAAATTATGAGCAAGTAATTGATACATTGTTGATGAGGAGCACATGTTGCTTTTGACGATTGTATAAGTTGGAACATAAATATTAATAAAAATAATCGAATAGTAGTACGTAACTTGTTCCATAGCATGATCACTCTCGCAGTATATATATATATTGTGATGTACTTTTTTCGCAATTAATTAATAATATTTGGTGGATATGTACTTGTTCGTGCCGTAAACAAATATTTAAAGATTTTTCTAAAAAAGAATTTTATATAAACATAATATTGTTTGAAAATAATGTATTATCTCTCCTCATTTTTAACAACTATATATTTTACTTCTCACCTCTATCATCTAAGTAATTTAAATTAATGTTGTAAATAACGGTTTGCGGTCGTCGGACAGACATGCATGATACCGCGAAGCGATTAATCATAAATAATCGAGAATAATCGGCCGGTTAGTCGGAAAAATCCATGATGGTTTGGTCACCGCCAATGACTAATATGTATTGCATTGTATTGTCATATCCATACCCGTACATGTATCGTGTTGAACCTAAAGCAATTAATTGTTCTTTAAGAAACCTAAAGCTTCATTTGCTAGTAATAAATCCAAAATGAACCTAACGCACTTGTTCATTATTGTCCAAAGTAGAAAATAAACAACGATTGCTTAGTGCATTTCATTTGATTTTTGAAGGTTTTTTCTAATATTCTTTTGAAACAAAATTTTCGGTCCTCAATTTTAATTTTATTAAAAACAAAAGATGTAAAAAAAATTCAGGGTAGTAGTGAGGTTGGATTTTGCGAAAATAAGATGTACTTGTTTATTTATTATTTTTGAAAAAATTCAGTCAAATAAGATGTAAAAAATAAAATTGAACACAGGAGAGGAGAAGAGGAATATTATTTTCATGACAAAAATTACAAACCCATCATTTATTAGATATATTTACAAGTATATTTGATGACAATCATTAATAATAAAAATGTATATAACTTTGTTATTTGCATAAAATCATTAATTTAGTAGCAGTGCATTATTTGATGACAATTATTAATAGTAAAATTTTATCTAATTTAATACATTATTTGTGAAATTTTTTACTGAAATTAAAAAAAATCTTAACCAAATTTATAAAAGTTGTAAGGTTAGTGAAATAAAAGTAAGCTGAAGTATATGGCTTGCTCTGCACGCAAAGGACTATTACTAAAACTGTCGAATCAATCAAGTAAAAAATGATTCATGCGGAATGCACCGGTAATTTCTAAACTCAAAATTTATATTACCTTAGGTGCTATCATCATCTTTCCTAAAACCCCAAACGAATAAGTTTGAGTGACTCTCTGTCTCAGCTCCTCCATTCCAAATCTGTTTGGTATCTTAGCAAATCTGTTTGCTATCATCATCTTTCCTAAAATCCCAAACTAAAAACTCAGGTGGTCCATTCCAAATCTGTTTGTTTGATATCTTAGGAAATCCTCTTTCCATTTTCGTTCGATCACAAGTTCACAACGGCTATTTGCCCCGCTCCTCCTATTCTTCTATTCAGTGGCATTTAGTTCCACGAGGTAGAGAGAGATCGGGAGAGCGTGCCTCTGTCTTACGCCTCTCCTCTCACTCCAAGCCTCCGGCGCCTCTACTCTCCTCCAGCGCGTGTGAGATTATTTCTATAAAACCTCCGATCTCGTCGCATAAGAAGCGATCGTCACCGAACCACCGCAGTAGCCCTCGCTGAGCTGAGCTGGATCAAGTCTTTCAGGCGGTAGGAGTTGGAGGAGGAGGGGAGAGGGAGAGGGGAAGAGGAGAAAGGGAGATCAGGGATAGAAGGGGTGAGAACTGAGAAGGAGAGGAGGGTGGGAAGGGAGAAGTGAGGGGGAGAGAGATCCGGGAGAGAGCGCTTCCATGGAGCTCTGACAAGCGTCTTCTCCCTCTTAGGTACTTTTTCTCTAAATTTCCTCTCTAAATTTCACACTACAATGTTGAAATTCTGTCAATTGGTCTAGTATTTTGCATTTTTGACCTTAATTTTGACAAATTTTTTGTTTCTTTTACAATTGTGAAAATTTTCGATTTCGTTTAGTTTCTGCTTCAGTATCGTTTTTTTACCATAATTTCTTGATAAAGGGGTTTCAAGGGCTTTTATGCATGATTATCAATTCACGCTTCATTTTTTTTTTTCAATTTCAGTGAGAAATCGTGTATCTCAGGGTTTAAGATCCAGAAACAAGGATTTTCTGGGGTTTAAGATGCAGAACCACTTCAAATCTCTAGTCAATCAGGATCTGGTGCTGTTAGAGCAGGTTACACTTCTAACACAAAGCTATCATTTGAATCAAACTCGTATGAAAATATTGCTAAGATCAAACTCACAGCAGGTAGATTTTTTCCCTCAAATTGAGAAAAACTAACTTCATTTCTTATAATATGCTAGAGGATCTAAGTGAATGTTGGAATTTTGATGAGATAATTTGGCAGTGAACCTCGGATTCTAGATATCATGTTTCGTTTGCTAAGTGCAGTGTTAAACAGAACATTTATTATGAAACTGCTGGGTCGTTAATGATTTTTTTACATGTTTCAGTCGATAATTTAATATAATATATTATATTGCTGTTAACAGATAGAGAATCACCATCAAGGCTGGTGAGGTTATTCTCGTCATTATAGAATGGAGAGACAGAGGAGAGAAGATGAGGTAAAGTACCCTTCATTGAAGAAGGGTCAAGAAGCTGAGCATTCCCTCTTCATCAGGATTGGTTTTGTGTTTAATTTATTTCTTCGGGCATAATTTAATTTCACTCCGTGCATAATCATCTATCACACACGGGTAAAAAAAAAAGACGTCTATTTCATAATTATTAATGAATATACTATCAGATAGTTAGCACTTAACTCTACTTAATTTTTTAGCAAAATGGAGGCACCAACAGGCTAAGTTTTAGTCTATAATTTACACTTAAGTTTTGTTCCCATGGAAAACAAACACAAAGTAACAGTATTTAGAACATATCCAAATGATCAAAGCTGGTATTTTTGGCTCATCTCAATTGCCATTGCTGTTATAAGGTATATTATACTACAAGTAACAAGTCTGTGGCACCTTACTTCATCCAACCCTATTGACCGGTTTCCCAATCATAGTGCTGCTTTGAAGGCGCTTGCTTGGTGTCCCTTCCAGAGCAATCAACTAGCATGAGGAAGAGGTAGTAAGTGAATTATTCTTCTAATTAATCTTGTGTTACGATAATCTATTGTCGGTTTGATTTGCTGCTGGTTTGGGCGGTAGTCTGGTTCCTGGGGTACACCTAAGCTGTTTGTATTTTCAATTCTGTAGGAGCAAGAAGTTGGCACATGCACTAGCTACTGATTTTCCTTGACTTGTGCTCGAATAGACAACTTAGCAGGAGAAAGAGAGGCTGTTGGTTAGTGTTACCTTTTCAGTTTCTTTTTTGGTTATATTTATTCCATTTCTCTTGACATTATAAAAATGTTTGAAATATTGTAACAATAAACCAAGCAGGTACTGTTTTTTAATAATGTGCAATTGAAATTCCATAAAAGCTGATCTCACATGGTTGCTATTGTCTTTGGAATTAAGCGGTGAGTGTCGAGTCAAGAACAGTAGATCCAAGCAGCAATGATGGGTTTTCAATTGGTTATATTTATTTCATTTCTTCCATTACCGTTCTTCCAAATTGTCAATTTATTTCCTTCCTATTTAATTTTTTGGTTGTTTTGTGAACAAAGGTTCCAGATTTATCTACCCGTCTCTTCTGAGCTAAGTTTTTCTGGTATCTCTTCCTGCACATAGGTAAAGTACTGTCTTTCCATCTTCTTTGCTTTTTCTCTTTATCAATGGAATCAGTTGAGAAATATATACATATTCAAGCTTGTCACCATCTTTCTGCTCCCTTCATAAGTTTGTAAACAATTTATAACAACCTTAACAACAATGATTAGAATGATAAAGATGCAATAGAAGCATATTACAACTGAGGTAAAAAAAAAAAAAAAAAAAATGTTGCAAGTGCATTCAAGAGACATGTCATAAGTTAGTACAAATTGAGATGATATACTATTAGATCCGCACAATCTCTTACAACCTCTATCAAAAGGAATTGAACTAATCCCATCAATCAGTCAAAACAGAAGTATAAACCAGCTGGCCCCTAACGGTGTCGAAGAACTGTTCAATTCATTATGTAACAAATAATTAATGTTACCCCTGTTAAAACAATCTATGCTGACAGGTAAAGGCACTGCAATAGTTAATAGAACTGCAGGAGTGAGATGTGAACTGCATATGAAGAAAGCAGACATCATTAGGTGTATTATCCAATATACTGGTTAGTGGATAAAACTATTGTGAATTTTTTTGCCAAAATACGTAGGATAATTCGGTGTTTATGTCCAGCTGCATATACAAGTGCAAATTGCTTGCTACTGCCATGATCTCAGAAAGTAACCATAGATAAGGGAATTTTTTTTTACAATCAGTTAGATCTTTTATATAATACCTACCAGGTGCCATGCCTTTATTGACAATACAAGTGTTCTGTCCAAGCAACTTATAGTACTGGTGCTTACAAGGCAACGTGTAAAAAAACATGCCAGCATGGAAGGTTCAATACTTATTGACTAACACATGGGAAAGAAAAAAACAAAGCAAGAAGTAGAACCATAATACCAGTGAACAATAATCTGTATTATGACCTTAAGCTTTGTCAAACATTTTTTCATCAGAACTGAGCCTTCTCAAAATAAAACAAATTGTACCATTTCTTGACATCAGCTTTGAGCCTTGTCGAAGTAAAGGATATTATACCATTTTTCTCTTTAAAAAAATTCATAATTTTTACAACTATTATATAAAATGTGGGTTGAGGAACAAGAACCAGCAATGTGAATACTAGAGCAACTATATAGAGTTTCATATTTTAATTGATTCTCCCAGTTAAGCCAGCATTAAATTGATCTGGTACAGTAATCTCCAACCTTTCTTAATTCCAGGCTCCTTTTCTTTTCTTTGTATTGACATTAATTAGTGTTTATCCTCTGCGCCTTCCATTGTGTTGGGTTCATCTTCCAATTTAGGTCTCAAATTTGTTAGAATTGCCAACTGGTTTTCAAATTGCAAATGCATGGTATAATAAAACCATTCATGCTTGCAAATTGCCAACTGGTTTTCACCTTAATTAAATGTTTTCTCACATGATCAGATTCTTCAACCTTTTCTTCCTTGAGAAAAATGATCATGCTTGTAACTTAGGAAAATCAGATGCATATGTATAACTTGTCGGTCTTCTCTTTTTGGTTCTTGATGCACTTCTTCTTTCTTCAGATTTGTTTGAAATCAAAACATGACTTACTGGTATGTAATGTACACTGATAGACTGGTATGCTTGTGTTGATTGGGTCTTTCTTATTTGTATAAGATTATGCCTTAACAATAACCAGATTTTATCTGTGATTTTTTATGTGTAGGTGCTAGACATGGCATGGACCATTATTATGGAAGCGAGTTAATATCGAGCTATCTCTAAAGGTGGAAACCTAATATCAGGTCGACCATTATTATGGAAGCGAGTTACATTTTTTAGGATATTTTACTATTTTTTAGATAGGTAGAAAATCACTACTTTTGAAGGTCTAGAATCTTTAGATGAAGTGATTTTCAACCTTTTTAAAAAAATAGTAAAAAATTCTAAAAAAAATGTAAAATTGATCTGCAATTACATTTTCATACGAAAATCTTATTGAACATTTTAGATTGATTTTTTAAACTTTGAAAATGAAGAAATTGATCCATAACACGAACCAATATGCACTATGCATAGTACTGTAGCTGTGACTTTTATTCTTTCTTTTGTCTCTACGCCGACATTTTTTATTTTTTTGTGTGTTTCTTCAGCCTTCGAACCAGTTGCATTCTTTGGAAAGAAAGAATACTAATGAAATATAACAATACCTTGTTTGTTTTTGTAGCCTATCAACTCGGATCTGGTCAAGCTACTTATTCCAGTTGCAGTTTGCCATGGGGTCACTAGCAATATATCCTTCGCTGCTGTTGCTGTCTCATTCACGCACACTATCAAAGGTATCAATCATTTATTGTTGTTCTTTATTTTGTAATTGTGTTTTGACATTTTAACTTATATTTAATTTGACACAGCTTTGGAACCGCCTTAAATGTGTCCGCTTAATTCTGTAATTTTTGTGCCATAATACCTTCAAATTTTGTTTTTCTGTTCTGAATTGATTCCTGATTTTCAGTCTCATTTTTTACATGGTCATTGATTCTTCATAAGTTGAACTTGTTTCCTATATTCGCAGAGCATACTTACAAGCATAGTTATGAAATCAAATGTGACAATGCTGGATATAGTTAGCACAAGAATGCTTGGTCAATTTGGCTTCCTAGCTAAGGTACGTGCAAGCTGGTAATTGACTTCAATAATCTAACTAAATATTTTTTCTAGTTTAATTTCATTTCTTTCCATTTATTTTTTCTGGAGTAGGTATTTTCTATATTTGAAGACTTGGGTATATCAGTTGACTGTGTTACTGCTATTTTGCTAATCATTTTGTAATAAACTAATGTTTACATAACTAATGTAGTTACCTACTATTTGGAGTACATGTAAAATATATGATATGCTTGTCGTAATTTTTGTTTTGTTTGATAACTCTTACTTATATTCCCATGTAAAATATGTGACATGTTTTTTGCAATTTTTGTTTTGTATAACAACTCTTGCTTACATTTTCCAATATTAATGATTACTTTAAAAACTGCTGGCACTTATATTAATTTATTTGTGAAATTAGCTGCTTACCATATAAGTTTGCAGTGTAATAAACCTTTACAAATATTTATTCGCTCTCTAATAAATCTTTATATATACTTCTATACCAGCAAGAGCTCCTTTAACCTTTATATATGCTCCTTTCTTACAAACTACTGGAACTACCTTTGGATACTACCCTTGGATACGGTACCGTCTGGTACATACAAATTCAAGAAATATTTACCTGTCTAGCATAATTTATAACATATATCTTTGGATAAGGTATCGTCTAGTATATACAAAATCAAGAAATATTTAATGCTTCTGTACATTTTGTAACATATACACACATTTTGAATATAAAATGTGTACGTTAGCATACACAAAGGAAACGGCTGCACCGTAACTGCAACAAGACATCTAGTGTACATGTACTTGTAGATCAAATTTTACAATTTTCAGAATTTTTTCAATGATTTTTTAGATAGGTAAAAAATCACTTTATCTAAAGATTTTAGATCATTCAATAGTAGTGTTCTACCTATCTAAAACAAATAAAACTTAGTCTGCAAGTATATATAAATGTAGAGATCGTGTTGAACGATTTAAATTGACTGTTTGGTCAGATTTCACAACCTTCACTCTTGGTTAGTACCGATAATTAATTTGTACCTTTGTTCATGTAGATAGAGTTTTTGTTGAAGTGAGCAGCTTTATTGGAACGGCGCGCATGCAACAACCATGGCTTTCTTGCGGTTGCGCTTATAAGATAAGTCTCATTCACAATATATTCTATTTTTTTGTTGCACGGCTTATTTCTTCACCTTGTGGCTGTTTCGTGTAAATAACCGGTAGAAGTCAACCAAAGCTGACTTGGCTGTTACTTGTTTGAGCTGATAGGTCTATAGTAGAGTTTTTTTTTAGGTGGTCAGATCTCAAAACTTCACTCTTGGTTAGTTCCGATAATTGAGTTGTATTTTTCTTTATGTAGATGAAGCTTTCCCTGAAGTGGTCTGCTTTCTTGGAACGGCGCGCATGCAACAACCTTGTTTTTCTTGTGGTTTCGCTTATAAGATAAGTTTTCTTCACAATATATTTTATTTTTTTTGTTGCAAAGCTTATTTATCTTCTCCTAGTGGCCTTTTTGTGTACGTAACCGGTAGAAGTCAGCCATAGCTGACTTGGCCGTTACTTTTTTGAGCTGATAGGTCTATGTTATATTTTTTTTAGGTGATCAGATCTCACAACCTTCACTCTTGGTTAGTACCGATAATTGAGTTGTATTTTTGTTTATGTAGATGAAGTTTTTCCTGAAGTGGGCTGCTTTCTTGGAACGGCGCGCGTGCAACAACCTTGTTTTTCTTGCGGTTTCGCTTATAAGATAAGTTTTCTTCACAATATATTTTATTTTTTTTGTTGCAAAGCTTATTTATCTTCTCCTAGTGGCCATTTTGTGTACGTAACCGGTAGAAGTCAGCCAAAGCTGACTTGGCCGTTACTTTTTTGAGCTGATAGGTGTATGTTATAGGTTTTTTTTAGGTGGTCAGATCTGACAACTTTCACTATTGGTTAGTACCGATAATTGAGTTGTATTTTAGTTTATGTAGATTGAGCTTTTCCTGAAGTGGACTGCTTTCTTGGAACGGCGCGCATGCAACAACCTTGTCTTCCTTGCGGTTTCGCTTATAAGATAAGTTTTTTTCACAATATATTATATTTTCTTTTGTTGCACGGCTTATTTCTTCTCCTTTTGGCTATTTTGTGTACATAACCGGTAGAAGTCAGCCAAAGCTGACTTGGCCGTTACTTTTTTGAGCTGATAGGTCTATGTTATAGTTTTTTTTTAGGTGGTCAGATCTGACAACTTTCACTCTTGGTCAGTACCGATAATTGAGTTGTATTTTTGTTTATGTACATGGAGATTTTCCTGAAGTGGGCTGCTTTCTTGGAACGGAGCGCATGCAACAACCTTGTCTTCCTTGCGGTTTCGCTTATAAGATAAGTTTTCTTCACAATATATTCTATTTTTTTTGTTGCACGGCTTATTTCTTTTACTATTGGCTGTTTTGTATACATAACCGGTAGAAGTCAGCCAAAGCTGACTTGGCCGTTACTTTTTTGAGCTGATATGTATATGTTATAGTTATTTTTTAGGTGGTCGGATCTCACAACCTTCACTCTTGGTTAGTACTGATAATTGATTTGTATTTTTGTTTATGTTGATGGAGCTTTTGTTGAAGTGAGCTTCTTTATTGGAACGGCGCGCGTGCAACACCCATGGTTTTCTTGCGATTTCGTTTATAAGATAAGTTTCCTTCACAATATATTCTATTTTTTTTGTTGCACGACTTATTTTGTTCACCTTGTGGCTGTTCCGTGTAAATAACCGGTAGAAGTCAGCCAAAGCTAACTTGGCCGTTACTTTTTTGAGCTGATAGGTCTATGTTATAGTTTTTTTTTAGGTGGTCAGATCTGACAACTTTCACTTTTGGTTAGTACTGATAATTGAGTTGTATTTTTGTTTATGTAGATGAAGCTTTTCCTGAAGTGGACTGCTTTTTTGGAACGACGCGCATGCAACAACCTTGTCTTCCTTGCGGTTTCGCTTATAAGATAAGTTTTCTTCACAATATATTCTATTTTTTTGTTGCACAGCTTATTTTTTTCTTTTCCTTTTGGCTGTTTTGTGTACATAACCGGTAGAAGTCAGCCAAAGCTGACTTGGCCTTTACTTTTTTGAGCTGATAGGTTTATGTTATAGTTTTTTTTAGGTGGTCAGATCTCACAACTTTCACTCTTGGTTAGTACCGATAATAGATTTGTATTTTTGTTTATGTAGATGGAGCTTTTGTTGAAGTGGGATGCTTTATTTGAACGACGCGCGTGCAACAAAAATGGTTTTCTTGCGGTTTCGCTTATAAGATAAGTTTCCTTCACAATATATTCTTTTTTTTTTGTTGCGCGGCTTATTTATTCTCCTTGTAGCCGTTTTGCGTACATAATCGGTAGAAGTCAGCCAAAACTGACTTGGCCGTTACTTTTTTAAGCTGATAGGTCTATGTTATAGTTTTTTTTAGGTGGTCAGATCTCACAACCTTCACTTTTGGTTAGTACCGATAAATGAGTTGTATTTTTGTTTATGTAGATGGAGGTTTTCCTGAAGTGGGCTGCTTTTTTGGAACGGCGCGCGTGCAACAACCATGATTTGCTTGCGATTTCGCTTATAAGATAAGTTTTTTTCACAATATATTCTTTTTTTTTCTTGCCCAGCTTATTTTTCTTCTCCTAGTGGCCGTTTTGTGTACGTAACCGGTAGAAGTCAGCCAAAGCTGACTTGGCCATTACTTTTTTGAGCTGATAGGTGTATGTTATAGTTTTTTTTAGGTGGTCAGATCTGACAACTTTCACTATTGATTAGTACTCATAATTGAGTTGTATTTTTGTTTATGTAGATGTTGTTTTTCCTAAAGTGGGCTGCTTTCTTGGAACGGCGCGCGTGCAACAACCATGGTTTTTTTGCGGTTTCGCTTATAAGATAAGTGTTCTTCACAATATATTCTATTTTTTTTTGTTGCACAACTTATTTTTCTTCTCCTAGTGGCCATTTTGTGTACGTAACATTTAGAAGTCAGCCAAAGCTGACTTGGCCGTACTTGTTTGAGCTGATAGGTCTATAGTATAGTTTTTTTTAGTAGGTCAGATCTCACAACTTCACTCTTGGTTAGTACCGATAATTGAGTTGTATTTTTGTTTATCTAGATGGAGCTTTTCTTGAAGTGGGCCGCTTTCTTGGAACGGCGCGTTTGCAACAACATTGTCTTCTTGCGGTTTCGCTTATAAGATAACTTTTCTTCACAATATATTTTATTTTTTTTGTTGCACAGCTTATTTTTCTTTTCCTAGTGGCCGTTATGTGTACGTAACCGGTAGAAGTCAGCCAAAGCTGACTTGGCCGTTAATTTTTTGATCTGATAGGTCTATGTTATAATTTTTTTTTAGGTGGTCAGATCTGACAACTTTCACTCTTGATTAGTACCGATAATTGAGTTGTATTTTTCTTTATGTAGATGTTGTTTTTCCTGAAGTGGGCTGCTTTCTTGGAACGGCGCGCGTGCAACAACCATGGTTTTCTTTCGGTTTCGCTTATAAGATAAGTTTTCTTTACAATATATTTTATTTTTTTTGTTGCACAACTTATTTTTCTTCTCCTAGTGGCCATTTTGTGTACGTAACATTTAGAAGTCAGCCAAAGCTGACTTGGCTGTACTTGTTTGAGCTGATAGGTCTATAGTATAGTTTTTTTTAGTAGGTCAGATCTCACAACTTCACTCTTGGTTAGTACCGATAATTGAGTTGTATTTTTGTTTATCTAGATGGAGCGTTTGTTGAAGTGGGCCGCTTTCTTGGAACGGCGCGTTTGCAACAAACTTGTCTTCCTTGCGGTTTCGCTTATAAGATAAGTTTTCTTCACAATATATTTTATTTTTTTTGTTGCACAGCTTATTTTTCTTTTCCTAGTGGCCGTTATGTGTACGTAACCGGTAGAAGTCAGCCAAAGCTGACTTGGCCGTTACTTTTTTGATCTGATAGGTCTATGTTATAGTTTTTTTTTAGGTGCTCAGATCTGACAACTTTTACTCTTGATTAGTACCGATAATTGAGTTGTATTTTTGTTTATATAGATGAAGTTTTTCCTGAAGTGGAGAGCTTTCTTGGAACGGCGCGTTTGCAACAACCTTGTCTTCCTTGCGGTTTCGCTTATAAGAGAAGTTTTCTTCACAATATATTTTTTTTTTTTGTTGCATAGCTTATTTTTCTTTTCCTAGTGGCCGTTATGTGTACGTAACCGGTAGAAGTCAGCCAAAGCTGACTTGGCCGTTACTTTTTTGATCTGATAAGTCTAAGTTATAGTTTTTTTTTAGGTGGTCAGATCTGACAACTTTTACTCTTGATTAGTACCGATAATTGAGTTGTATTTTTGTTTATATAGATGAAGCTTTTCCTGAAGTGGACAGCTTTTTGGAACGGCGCGTTTGCAACAACCTTGTCTTCCTTGCGGTTTCGCTTATAAGATAAGTTTTCTTCACAATATATTTTATTTTTTTGTTGCACAGCTTATTTTTCTTTTCCTAGTGGCCGTTATGTGTACGTAACCGGTAGAAGTCAGCCAAAGCTGACTTGGCCGTTACTTTTTTGATATGATAGGTCTAAGTTATAGTTTTTTTTTAGGTGGTCAGATCTGACAACTTTTACTCTTGATTAGTACCGATAATTGAGTTGTATTTTTGCTTATATAGATGAAGCTTTTCTTGAAGTGGACAGCTTTCTTGGAACGGCGCGTTTGCAACAACCTTGTCTTCCTTGCGGTTTCGCTTATAAGATAAGTTTTCTTCACAATATATTTTATTTTTTTTGTTGCACAGCTTATTTTCCTTTTCCTAGTGGCCGTTATGTGTACGTAACCGGTAGAAGTCAGCCAAAGCTGACTTGGCCGTTACTTTTTTGATCTGATAGGTCTATGTTATAGTTTTTTTTAGGTGGTCAGATCTGACAACTTTTACTCTTGATTAGTACCGATAATTGAGTTGTATTTTTGTTTATATAGATGAAGTTTTTCCTGAAGTGGACAGCTTTCTTGGAACGGCGCGTTTGCAACAACCTTGTCTTCCTTGCGGTTTCGCTTATAAGATAAGTTTTCTTCACAATATATTTTATTTTTTTTGTTGCACAGCTTATTTTTCTTTTCCTAGTGGCCGTTATGTGTACGTAACCGGTAGAAGTCAGTTAAAGCTGACTTGGCCGTACTTGTTTGAGCTGATAGGTCTATAGTATAGGTTTTTTTAGTAGGTCAGATCTCACAACTTCACTCTTGTACAGTACCGATAATTGAGTTGTATTTTTGATTATCTAGATGGAGCTTTTCCTGAAGTGGGCCGCTTTCTTGGAACGGCGCGTTTGCAACAATCTTGTCTTCCTTGCGGTTTCGCTTATAAGATAAGTTTTCTTCACAATATATTTTATTTTTTTTGTTGCACAGCTTATTTTCCTTTTCCTAGTGGCCGTTATGTGTACGTAACCGGTAGAAGTCAGCCAAAGCTGACTTGGCCGTTACTTTTTTGATCTGATAGGTCTATGTTATAGTTTTTTTTTAGGTGGTCAGATCTGACAACTTTTACTCTTGATTAGTACCGATAATTGAGTTGTATTTTTGTTTCTATAGATGAAGTTTTTCCTGAAGTGGACAGCTTTCTTGGAACGGCGCGTTTGCAACAACCTTGTCTTCCTTGCGGTTTCGCTTATAAGATAAGTTTTCTTCACAATATATTTTATTTTTTTTGTTGCACAGCTTATTTTTCTTTTCCTAGTGGCCGTTATGTGTACGTAACCGGTAGAAGTCAGTTAAAGCTGACTTGGCCGTACTTGTTTGAGCTGATAGGTCTATAGTATAGTTTTTTTTAGTAGGTCAGATCTCACAACTTCACTCTTGTACAGTACCGATAATTGAGTTGTATTTTTGATTATCTAGATGGAGCTTTTCCTGAAGTGGGCCGCTTTCTTGGAACGGCGCGTTTGCAACAATCTTGTCTTCCTTGCGGTTTCGCTTATAAGATAAGTTTTCTTCACAATATATTTTATTTTTTTTGTTGCACAGCTTATTTTCCTTTTCCTAGTGGTCGTTATGTGTACGTAACCGGTAGAAGTCAGCCAAAGCTGACTTGGCCGTTACTTTTTTGATCTGATAGGTCTATGTTATAGTTTTTTTTTAGGTGGTCAGATCTGACAACTTTTACTCTTGATTAGTACCGATAATTGAGTTGTATTTTTGTTTATATAGATGGAGCTTTTGCTGAAGTGGACAGCTTTCTTGGAACGGCGCGCTTGCAGTAACCTTGTCTTCCTTGCGGTTTCGCTTATAAGATAAGTTTTCTTCACAATATATTTTATTTTTTTTGTTGCACAGCTTATTTTTCATCTCCTAGTGGCCGTTTTTTGTACGTAACCGGTAGAAGTCAGCCAAAGATGACTTGGGCGTTACTTTTTTGATCTGATAGGTCTATGTTATAGTTTTTTTTTAGGTGGTCAGATCTGACAACTTTCACTATTGATTAGTACTGATAATTGAGTTGTATTTTTGTTTATGTAGATGATGTTTTTCCTGAAGTGGGCTGCTTTCTTGGGACGGCGCGCATGCAACAACCATGGTTTTCTTGCGGTTTCGCTTATAAGA
Organism: Carex rostrata; assembly: GCF_964058835.1. NCBI lineage: Eukaryota > Viridiplantae > Streptophyta > Magnoliopsida > Poales > Cyperaceae > Carex > Carex rostrata. The sequence goes on from NC_135931.1 coordinate 10,801,057, forward strand.
TAAGTTTTCTTCACAATATATTCTATTTTTTTTGTTGCACACCTTATTTTTCATCTCCTAGTGGCCCTTTTGTGTACGTAACCGGTAGAAGTCAGCCAAAGCTGACTTGGCCGTTACTTGTTTGTGCTGATAGGTCTATAGTATAGTTTTTTTTAGGAGGTCAGATCTCACAACCTTCACTCTTGGTTAGTACAGATAATTGAGTTATATTTTTGTTTATGTAGATGGAGCTTTTCCTGAAATGGGCTGCTTTCTTGGACCGGCGCGCATGCAACAACTTTGTCTTGATTGCGGTTTCGCTTATAATATAAGTTTTCTTCACAATATATTCTATTTTTTTTGTTGCACACCTTATTTTTCTTCTCCTAATGGCCGTTTTGTGTACGTAACCGGTAGAAGTCAGCCAAAGCTGACTTAGCCGTTACTTGTTTGAGCTGATAGGTCTATAGTATAGTTTTTTTTAGGAGATCAGATCTCACAATCTTCACTCTTGTTTAGTACCAAAAATTGAGTTGTATTTTTTTTTATGTAGATGAATCTTTTTTCTTGAAGTGGGCTAGTTTCTTGGAACGGCGCGCATGCAACAACCTTGTCTTCCTTGCGGTTTCGCTTATAAGATAAGATTTCTTCACAATATATTCTATTTTTTTTGTTGCACAGCTTATTTTCCTTCTCCTAGTGGTCGTTTTGTGTACGTAACCGGTAGAAGTCAGCCACAGCTGACTTGGCCGTTACTTTTTTGAGCTGATAGGTATATGTTATGGTTTTTTTTTGGTGATCAGATCTCACAACCTTGACTCTTAGTTAGTACCGATAATTGATTTGTATTTTTGTTTATGTAGATGGAGCTTTTGTTGAAGTGGGCTACTTTATTGGAACGGCGCGCGTGCAACAACCATGATTTTCTTGCGGTTTCGCTTATAAGAAAAGTTTCCTTCACAATATATTCTATTTTTTTTGTTGCACGGCTTATTTTGTTCACCTTGTGGCTGTTCCGTGTAAATAACCGGTAGAAGTCAGCCAAAGCTGACTTGGCCGTTACTTGTTTGTGCTGATAGTTCTATAGTATAGTTTTTTTTAGGAGGTCAGATGTCACAACTTCACTCTTGGGTAGTACCGATAATTGAGTTGTATTTTTGTTTATGTAGATAGAGCTTTTCCTGAAGTGGGATGCTTTCTTGGAACGGCGCGCGTGCAACAACCATGATTTTCTTGCGGTTTCGCTTATAAGATAAGTTTTCTTCACAATATATTCTATTTTTTTGTTGCACTGCTTATTTTCCTTCTCCTAGTGGCCGTTTTGTGTACGTAACCGGTAGAAGTCAGCCAAAGCTGTCTTGGCCGTTATTTTTTTGAGTTGATAGGTATATATTATTGTTTTTTTTTTTGGTGGTCAGATCTCACAACCCTCACTCTTGGTTAGTACCGATAATTGATTTGTATTTTTGTTTATGTAGATGGAGCTTTTGTTAAAGTGGGCTGCTTTATTGAAAGGACGCGCGTGCAACAACCATTATTTTCTTGCGGTTTCGCTTATAAGAAAAGTTTCCTTCACAATATATTCTATTTTTTTTGTTGCACGGCTTATTTTGTTCAACTTGTGGCTGTTCCGTGTAAATAACCAGTAGAAGTCAGCCAAAGCTGATTTGGCCGTTACTTGTTTATGCTGATAGGTCTATAGTATAGTTTTTTTTAAAAGGTCAGATGTCACAACTTCACTCTTGGGTAGTACCGATATTTGAGTTGTACTTTTGTTTATGTAGATGGAGCTTTTCCTGAAGTGGGATGCTTTCTTGGAACGGCGCGCATGCAACAACCTTGTATTCCTTACGGTTTCGCTTATAAGATAAGTTTTCTTCACAATATATTATATTTTTTTTGTTGCACAGTTTATTTTCCTTCTCCTAGTGACCGTTTTGTGTACGAAACCGGTAGAAGTCAGCCAAAGCTGACTTGGCCGTTACTTTTTTGAGCTGATGGGTATATGTTATAGTTTTTTTTTTGGTGGTCAGATCTCACAACCTTCACTCTTGGTTAGTACCGATAATTGATTTGTATTTTTGTTTATGTAGATAGAGCTTTTGTTGAAGTGGGCTGCTTTATTGGAACGGCGCGCGTGCAACAACCATGATTTTCTTGCGGTTTCGCTTATAAGAAAAGTTTCCTTCACAATATATTCTATTTTTTTTGTTGCACGGCTTATTTTTTTCACCTTGTGGCTGTTCCGTGTAAATAACCGGTAGAAGTCAGCCAAAGCTGACTTGGCCGTTACTTGTTTGTGCTGATAGGTCTATAGTATAGTTTTTTTTAGGAGGTCAGATGTCACAACTTCACTCTTGGGTAGTACCGATAATTGAGTTGTATTCTTGTTTATGTAGATGAAGTTTTTCCTGAAATGAGCTGCTTTATTGGACCGGCGCGCTTGCAACAACTTTTTCTTGCTTGCGGTTTCGCTTATAAGATAAGTTTTCTTCACAATATATTATATTTTTTTTGTTGCAAAGCTTATTTTTCTTCTCCTAGTGGCCGTTTTGTGTACGTAACCGGTAGAAGTCAGCCAAAGCTGACTTGGCCGTTACTTTTTTGAGCTGATAGGTATATGTTATTGTTTTTTTTTTGGTGGTCAGATCTCACAACCCTCACTCTTGGTTAGTACCGATAATTGATTTGTATTTTTGTTTATGTAGATGAAGCTTTTTTCTTCAAGTGGGCTACTTTCTTGGAACGGCGCGCCTGTAACAACCTTGTCTTCCTTGCGGTTTCGCTTATAAGATAAGTTTTCTTCACAATATATTCTATTTTTTTTGTTGCACAGCTTATTTTCCTTCTCCTAGTGGCCGTTTTGTGTACGTAACCGGTAGAAGTCAGCCAAAACTGACTTGGCCGTTACTTTTTTGAGCTGATAGGTATATGTTATTGTTTTTTTTTTGGTGGTCAGATCTCACAACCCTCACTCTTGGTTAGTACCGATAATTGATTTGTATTTTTGTTTATGTAGATGGAGCTTTTGTTGAAGTGGGCTGCTTTATTGGAACGACGCGCGTGCAACAACCATGATTTTCTTGCGGTTTCGCTTATAAGATAAGTTTTCTTCACAATATATTCTATTTTTTTTGTTGCACAGCTTATTTTTCTTCTCCTAGTGGCCGTTTTGTGTACGTAACCAGTAGAAGTCAGCCAAAGCTGACTTAGCCGTTACTTGTTTGAGCTGATAGGTCTATAGTATAGTTTTTTCTAGGAGGTCAGATCTCACAACCTTCACTCTTAGTTAGTACCGATAATTGAGTTGTATTTTTGTTTATGTAGATGGAAATTTTTTCCTGAAATGGGCTACTTTCTTGGAACGGCGCGCATGCAACAACCTTGTTTTCCTTGCGGTTTCGCTTATAAGATAAGTTTTCTTCACAATATATTCTATTTTTTTTGTTGCACAGCTTATTTTCCTTCTCCTAGTGGTCGTTTTGTGTACGTAACCGGTAGAAGTCAGCCAAAGCTGACTTGGCCGTTACTTTTTTGAGCT